>NC_051280.1:19259807-20634807 GCF_015220745.1 Sebastes umbrosus | reverse complement strand
TGTTCCTGCCAAGCGTCCCACTCACAATCACCAGTGTTATTAAAATAATACAAATGTATTTAAAAAATATACTTGATATTACCCTATTATTTCATCTCCTACATTTGATGCATTATTTATTTATTTATTTATATTTTTTATATAAATTAAATAAAACATTAGCACTCCAGAGTTTTGTATTAAATTAATTTTGGACATAATTTAGTTGTACTATTAGCTGTAATATTACACTAAAATGCTATTTAATTGTGCGTCCAGTCAACTGTATATACTGAAGGTTTGACCAATCTGTTGAAGGAGGTGCGTGTGCGTGTGTGTCTGTGTGTGTGTGTGTCCTCAGATGGATTTTCCCACAAACAAGTGACAGGGAAAATGTAACCCCCCCCCATCCTCCAAAAAAAAAAAGAAAGAAAAAAAAAAAAGAGAAAGAAGTCAACATCAAGTTCAACAACGTGCCGGAGAGAAATTAACATGACAATCCGGTCTGGGATCCTCGAGGTCCCCCCAGCCAGCCGGCTCTACAGAGTCTGGCGTCAGTCCTGCTACACTTTCCCAGGCTCACAACAATATCTCCCTGCTGAACTCTGCACTGCAGCGCTGCCTGGGGCCTCCTCCTCCTCTTCCTCCTCCTCCTCCTCACCTCCTCCTTCTACTACTACATGAATACTTCTCACATGAGCACATGGCAGCAAAGATCCTCATTAAATATTCCAGAGTTTGCATAAACTTTAACGCAGACTAATTGACATGCAATGGTGAGAAAACGATGTGTGAGATGTGTCTGATGATGTGAAGTCTGTGAGGCCTTATACTGTTTTTCATGTGAAAAAATATTAGTAGTAATATAGGGATAACCAGATTTTTAGAAGATTTTTTATGCTTTGCTAAAAATATTTCTGTTAACATCTTCTCTAATAATACAACACATCAAAATATGCCCCTCACTTATTGAATTATAACCATACCTCCTCCTCCTCGTCCTCCTCCTCATCCTCATCACCTCCTCCTTCTACTACTACATGAATACTTCTCACATGAGCACATGGCAGCAAAGATCCTCATTAAATATTCCAGAGTTTGCATAAACTTTAACGCAGACTAATTGACATGCAATGGTGAGAAAAACGTGTAAAGATGTGTCTGATGATGTGAAAGTCTGTGAGGCCTTATAGTCTTTTTAATGTTACTATAATATTACAACTTGCTTATAGTCGTGGAAAAAATATTAGAAGCAATATATCATAAATAATTATAGGAATTACCAGATTCTTTAGGCTTTGCTAAAAATATTCTTCTATATCTATCTATATCTATACCTATAGATATATCTATATATATCTATATGTCTATATCTATATAGATATATATATAGATATAAATATCTATATAAATAGATATCTATATCTATATCTATAGATATAGATATATATCTATATGTCTATATCTATATAGATATATCTATAGATATAAATATCTATATAAATAAATATCTATATCTATAGATATAGATATAGATCTATATAGATATAGACATATAGATATATATCTATATCTATATCTATAGATATAGATATAGATATATATCTATATGTCTATATCTATATAGATATATATCTTCTCTAATAAGGCAACACATCAAAATATGCCCTTCTCTTATTGAAACATAATTATTATATCAAATAACTGTGAATTAAAAGATAACATAAATAAAGCCCAAAATGAACATGTTGCACCTACATTTGTGTCAAAGTATACTTACATTTTTACTTGAATTCAATCCAAAAAACTTACGTCCTCATATTGAAAATACATAATTTAGTGAATAAATAATTTGTTCCAAAAATGCGTCCTTTTCTGCACCTCATCCAAATCTAGACCTCCTACATATCCAGCGTGCAAAAAAGTGCACCACAACGCCTGATGATGTTATAGCAGCAAAATTTCCTTCAAAATCTTACGTTCATTTTATACCTGCTGCATTAACGGAGAGATGGGTTCAATATTATGTAGAAAAGATCCTCTCTTACCGGGTAAAGCTGGTCAGACAGGAGGAGTGAGAGAGGAGAGGCTGCAGGCAGCGAGAGAGATGATGATGATGATGATGAGGAGGAGGAGGAGGAGGAGGAGGAGGAGGAGGGAATAGAGCTCAGGGCCTATCAAACAGTGCCAAACAGGCCCTGTGATATTTGGGGGGAATAAATATAAAACAGCTTGAAAAGTAGGTTGATTTTTATTTTTTTTTAATAGAAATCTCACAATTATTAGACCCTCAAATCTGTTGATATAGTGTAAATAATAATAATGTTAACCTCGAGGTTATATTCTCTTTAGAAAAAACATTAACTGTAATTTGTGTTACTGTTCTCAAAACGTATATTTTGTTTTGAAAATTTAGGCTGTAGTTTATAAATAAGAACCCTTCATTATCATAGGAGACCTCCTGTACAGTATTAATTTACATTATTTTTATATAGGAGAAGCTTGATATCCTTTATTATTATTATTATCCAGGATCAATCGTTTTATTCCTCCATTCATAAATAGTGAAGGTAAGTAAAGACTTCACATCACAGACTATATTGTTGGCTTGTTTCAGAAGAAGAATACTTTATGATACAGCCTATATAGCCACTTTACAATAATGCAAGTTGGGGGTGCAGCCTGTTTATGATGCTGACAGGTCTGTTATTTACATTGTAATAATAATAAAGGCAGTTACATATATTATTCTCACCTGCAGAGCAACAGATGGAGGCGGTTTCAGGAGCAGGAAATATTAATTTTAACGGTTTAGATCTTAAAAACAAACGATGTGCTGCAAGCCTCGTTTACAGTTTATACAGTAAAATGCAGCTACAGGATGAAACAGCGACACACGTTGGTGAGAAGGAACAGAAACTGTTTACAGTACAGACATTATATATATAATCTGGTTTTATTTACTCATTGCACAAAGCTTGCATGTGTTTGCACAGAGATAAAAAAAAAATAAATAAATAAAATAAAATTAAGTAGGAGAACTCATTCTGGTGCAGACAAAGTTTATCTATTTAAATGAATACAAGTTATATTCAAGTCTAGCATTTAATAGCCAAACATCTCCTCATGGAATAATAATAATATTCACATTTAAATAAGAAAATGTTACTTATTATAAAGTTAATTTAGACCATTAAGTAAACTATGGTGTTAAGAGATTAAAACCATAATCAGAAAAAACAGCTTTGCTGTGTTAATAAAATAAATTAATGTATACAAAATGTAGGTAGAATGGTGTTTGATATGTTTAAATTATTTAGTCTTTATTTTTTTTATCAGAAGTCAACCTGTTGAGAGTAAAACTGAAATGAGAGGTCGAAAGGTTAAAAGAGTGACTGAAACAAAGGTTGAAATGAAATACATTATATTGTAAATGCTTCATTATTATTATTATTATTCTTATTCTTATTCTTATTCTTATTCTTATTATTATTATTATTATTATTATTATTTCAGACCACAGATATACAACACAGGCTGCAGGCTGAGAAAACTTAGATGATAAGTGTGATGACGTTTATTTCACACAGCTACAAAATGATATATTTCTAATCTTTCTGGTCATTTAATTTCTAACACAACAGTTAACAATAAGTCTGTACTTGAGTATATTAATTCATTAATAACTGAATTCTTATTATCGTTTATTCTTTTCCAATGCCTGTGAGGCTGTGTGTTTTAGCTGAATTATTGTACTCTTTATATATAATTAAAAAAAAAAAATGGATATTTCCTATAATTACAAAATGTTGGTCTACATGTCCTCTAGTGTGTCTTCTATGAAATGTAAACTAAGGTACATTTTGCCTGAATAAAAGACACATTTATCTATCCGACACACTTTACCTGTCAAATTCAACAGCAAACCACTATTTTGATCATTCAGCTGACACTGTAAATTAAACGTTGTTCAATACTGTATGTCTGAATAATTAGTTTACACATATTCAACTTATTTTGATGTCTGAAAATACATATTTTGACAATAATTGAGAAGATTTCATTTTACAAGTGGGTTCTAGCAGTTATCTCTGAATGTTTATGATTTAATTTGCTTTTATATCTGATTATTATACACTTTATTCCTGATACATGATCAGACAGGTGTATTATTATAACAACACCATATTATTTAGAGCAGAATAAATGAATTAAAGAGTACCTGACAGTGTGTAGCACATGTACATTTAAAGCACTTTTGCCTGTTCATTTAGAATAAATGTTGAACTCCCTGAATCAGTTAATATTTTGTGTATATTAGTGAAATTGCAGGATTGTGCTGAAGAGAAAATTATCTCTATTATCTATTTCTATTATCTATCTATAAGTTTTTCTTTCTAACTTTATCACTCACAAAGAAACTTAGCAGAAATAATGTATAACTATTTTATTTTCCAGCTTCTAAATATGTGAAATAAATGTGATGGTTGTTTTAAAGAACTATTGTGAACAGTTTGGTCTTAATTAAGAGAATATTGAGCACCATATTAATTTTTCACTCATTATCTTGATATTTTTTCACAGTTTGTCTGCTGTTTGAATTAAATGTAACAAATAAGGTAACTGAGAACAATCTGTGTCAGAAATATATAAATGTTTTACTTCTTTTGGTGTCACTTTTATGAACTGATCTGTTGGTGTTAATGTCTCATGTTAAAGCTCGCAGGCCTCATAAGACTGAAAACTCAAGATACAGCATTAGGCTCAAGTCTGGCCTGTGAGAGAAGAATTTAGTTTAAATACACATGGATGTGTAACTTTTATTAATTTTAAAATGATCCTGATATTAGGCTACTAGCATTTTCTAATTAAAATCTTGTTTGTACATTTATTATATACTGTGTTGTTGAATAACAATTTAATTTTCAAGGCATCAAGATTGTACTGTTGGATTTTTAAAAGACAGAGACAGGAACTTGGTAAATACAAGATTAAGAATAGATTAATAAAATATTTCAGTTACCTTTTTTGTTACGTTTAATTCAAACAGCAGACAAACTGAAAAAAACCCTGAATACAGCCCATTCTGTTTATAATTTACAATAAATATATATATATATTAAATGAAGAAATGTTCCATTATAACACACAATTCCTAAATTTTCTGCAAATGGCAATACTAAGATTAGATTTTGAAAAAAAAAAAAAAAGTTATGTATGGTTGAGACCAATATTGTCACATTTATACCCTTTCAACAAAGAGACAGCATAACAAACACAAGACATTCACACAGTAGTGTTTTCTGCATGAGGCAGTTAATGAAATAAAATTAGAGATGGTGATGCACAAAATTAAACTTTAGGACTACAAGAAAACTCAGTTTGTTTATTTAAGCATTTGTTACTTTTAACTTGAATATTATATAATTTTTTTCAACTTATTTTTCCCTTTTTTCAAGGCTGTTTTCATATATGCAATCCACTGTTTGTAATTACAACAGTCTATAAACCAACTTTTAAGTAGATGAGCTTACAGACAAACCCATCAAGTACACTAGAGAAAACAACCTCAACATTCAGAACCAAAACAAAACCAAGAAAAGAAATAACAATATCAATAATAACAAAAAGAAAAAGTAGAGTTAAGAAAAATAAACACACATAACAAAAAAAAAATTGAATATTTTAAAATCACATTCAAACAAAAAATTTATATAATTTATTTGAAAAATAAGAAATTTTTAAAATGATATAAAAATGTAATAATGGTGAAACTTAAAACATTTTTTTTTTGAAATGTTTAAGTATATCTTTAGAGAGGACTGTATGATACACGTTTCTGTATATAAATAAAATATAAATAATCTATTTGAAAAATAAGAAATAATCATTTTTAAAATGACATAAAAATGTAATAATGGTGAAACTTAAAACATTTTTTTTTTTAGAAATGTTTATCTTTAGAGAGGACTGTATAATAAACTTTTCTGTATATAAATATAAAACAGTAAACTTCTTACCTCCAGCAGGCTCGTGCAGAGAGACCTGTTAATTCCTCCTCTGCCTCGTGAGAAAGAGGCAGAGCGAGCCGGAGCCCTCGTGCCTTAATTTGCAGCAGGCTGGGTTTTATGATAATCAGAGCTGACACCGACCTGTGCGCCATGAATAGAGGAGGGCACCCTCGAGCTGCGTTCCCACGAGCCGCATTCCTCCGGTCAAGTTCAAGCTCAATGCGCGAGCCACCATTACTATGCGAGGCGTGCCGCGTGGCTAATTCCAAGAAGGCGCGCACTCCCCAACGTGGGAGAGTTCATCACCTTGTATTCAAATACAGCAGCACACATAGATAGATAGATAGATAGATAGATAGATACACTGTAAACAATTGCTGTTAATTTACAGCAGGATTTCAACAGTATTAACCTGTTATTGCTAAAAACAGTGCTTTACTGTTAATACAAAAGAAAACCTGTTAAATTACGCTCATAGGTCGTTTTTTAACTGAACTATAATGCATTCTTAAAAAACAGCACTTTACTGCTGATCAACTGTCTAAAGTATCATCAGTAACAGTTTCATGCAGTATTTTTTTAATTCTGGGACCTGATCTGCACATGTGAGGCTTGTACATTGTACATGATTGTAAAATCAGTGAATTAGCTTTATTGTTCTTCACTCACATGTTGTTCTGGTTTGCATTCTGTGCTTGTAGCCAGCTATAGACAGACATTTTGGGAAAAGTGTCAACAAGTCTATTATAGCCTTTTTCCTAACAAGTGCCTATAATTGTATTTAGTGTGACTATTCCTATGTCTGTAATCTGCTAAGTCTATTCATCTAGACAAACAATAATGTTTATTAAAAATGTATGTAAAAAATACAACCTAAATAGTGCATTAAAACAAATCAGTAAGATAATGTAAAAGAAAGGTTAAAAAGAGCTCTCTAATGTATCTTTAAACAGTAAATTAACTGTAAAATACTGTGAAATTAATAAAAAAAAACAGTTCAAACTGTATTTTTCATTAACAGTACAAAGCTGTAAATTTCAGCGACAGTATAATAATGTTAATTTTACAGTAACATTAAAGCAACCCTGCTGCCAGTTCTTTACTGTTATTTTACTGGGAAATTCTTAACAGTGTCGATAGATAGATAGAATAACTAAAAAAAACTTTCATTTAATTTTCTAATTGTTTACTCAAACGAAAAATTTACAATGATCCTTAAATAGTTATAAAAATGTCTCTTTTTGTGTCTCCAATAGAAGATTTATTACACATCTTTCATCACTTTTCTATAGTGTAATAACCTTTTTTTGTAGAGCAGGCCTACATTTTTGGAGTTGACATATTGTGGGCCCAAAAATGAACAACAACAAAAAGTCAGCTTTATTTGTAGAGCACATTTCAGCAACAGGGCAATTCAAAGTGCTTTACATAAACATTCAAGAACATTGCGACAAAGTGCAAAAGAACATTAAGACATAATTAAAATAGTTATAAAAACATAAAAACAGTAAAGATTAGAAAATAAAAACAAGCTAAAAAATAAAAGCTAGGATAGAAGCTAAAATAGAATATAACACACAAGAGTAAAAGCTCTAGTGCAGTATAAGATCATTATCTGATTAATAGGCATAAGCATGCTCATATAATGCATATTAATTGTTGACTCCCACTTGATGTTTTTTCTTCTTTTTAGATGGTAACTTATTGCAGCCAACAACAATGAGCATGTAAAATCTTTGCAGCAATTCAATTGAAATGTACACTGTCTTCAAATAATGATAATCATAATAATAAAGATAATCAAAGTTTTTACAGAAAACATAAAGAAAACATTGAGAATATTGTAATAGTATAATTGTTTACATTTTGGCACACAATTATTTACACATTTCTATTTTTTATCCACTGGGAAACAAATTCCTGAACAGGTCTGGAGGAGCAAGAAAGAGCTCCTTCTGGACAGTTAATTACTGCAGCAGTGCTGTTTATGGACGTATAATAATGATACTTATATGCTTATAAAAATACTTTATGTTCAGCAATGTATGACTGACATTATTTTGCTTTCACCTCCACTGACAAGAAATACAATATTGCATATTTCTGGTAGTAGTTACAGCACTGTATTTCACGAGAGCTTATGTGGTATTTTTAGTATACAATATGTTTTACATGTTTTATTAGATTTTTATGCATATTATGTTCAAGTTTGTGTGTGTTTTAGTTTCAAGTTAAATTTCCCTTTGAGGACAGTAAATTTAAGAGTTGAAGAGTTTTGTTTGTAAAAGACAGGAACGCCATCTGAGGAAAGTTTGAGCTGAGGAATTAAAAAAATATATATATATTTTGGTATTAAATGAGTGTTTATTATCACAAGAGTGATATACTAAATATCAGGACAACAGATAAGTAACTACTATTTAGACGTCATAGCTTGATAACTCAAAGGCTATTAAGACTTTTCATGGGCTTATCAACAACTTTTACTGTTTTACATTTATAATAGCTGCATTATGATGACTTTAAGTTAATTCACACACACAAACACAAGAAAAAAAATTATCATTTATCTTCAAAAAGTCCAGACTAGTCTCAGTGTCACATTTTTCCTTAAAAAAAGAAAAGAAAAATATAAACCATATTTCAGGATGCTCATTTATTTTCCTGTATTTGCAAAAAAACACACAGGAAATAGTCTTTGTTGTAGTTTAAACTGCTTGCTGAGCTTTGTATATCTACCAATTTTGTGCATTATTTATATTTTACACCATTCACATAAAATTGTTTGAATCAGCTTTTTAAATGTTCTCCAGTTCTTCCAGAAGCAGATGTCTGTCTGTCTGTCTGTATGCATGAGTAGGAGCTCAGTGTGAGTTTGATGTCAGAGGCAGAAGATTCCCACACGCGTGACATGTACGTGTGATGTGTCTAGCCAGAGTATAATTGGCTGGTTCAGCCCCAGACGGCCCTGTCCCACCTCCCCGTGTTCCTGCATTTGAGGTCCCATAAAACGGTGTCTGGTTTGCTGATCCCACGACCCCTGAGGGAATAAAACCCCTCACTCACCATTTGGACGGTGTAGTTCTGTCTGTGATCATGAAGGGTTTCATATCAGGAAGTCACTCCACCATTATCCTCAGTTCACCTACTTATATTTTGTCTACTTTACGTTATATAATTTGTAATCTTTGGTCACAATACTGTACAGATTTCATCACAATTCTGCAGCTAATAACACAATTAAACGAGTGACTGAACCTCTCTGCATGCAGCTTTGCTGTTGTTCCACTTTTACAAGGCCATATACCTTTTCACTGGCCTCCTCTTTACAGACCTCTTCAGTTCAGCTTTTAAAGGCTGAACAACCCATAAAGCGTTTATTTTACATGCAACTCTCAGAGGTCGTGCAAAAAAAGAAACAGATTCATCAGCGTGGAGGGAAACATCTTATTATGTAATGACGACAAAGAGGGCCGGCCAGGTCAGAGGTCAGATGAACCCCTGACCCCCTCTGAGCCCGCGGAGCGTGCCGGTGACCACGGGGCTGATGATGAACTCGTGGACTCGCGGACAGTGCATTTGGTGACCTTTGGTGTCACTTGCCGGACAGCAGACGGATGTGTCTTTAACCTGATCAGCACTGATCAGTTGACCTGTCGAGGCGGGAAAAACCACAGGGACGATCATTGAATCTGATCAAAGGCTCATAATGCAAGAAAACCAACTGGATATTTTCATTATATACTCAACGTTACGTTAAATAACATAATATAATTTCAAGTTTTTATTTGTCACATACATATTGTGCAGTTAAAGGCTTTGTTGCCCTCTCCAGTTGTGCTTGACATAATAAATAATACAATATATATACACCAAAAACATATATACAACAAAGATAAGATGATATGTGCGAATATTAAATATTAAATGTAGTGCAGTGCAAATAAAGGGATACAGGGTATTGGTGGATAAAATGTACTTGTAAGCAAATGTATAAGGATTTTTTTTACTATTTATCAATGTATTTGTTAATAACTATAATTCCTCCCATGAAGCATTCATAACTGGTGTATAAACATTTAATACTGTATTGATAATGCAGTATAACACAGCTGTAATCTTATCAACAATTCCTTACACTGTGTTGTAAAGCAATAACTGTTTATATAGACGTACAAATGATTTACAGGCGGGTTTAAAAGTATTTATATATATCCTTTATTTAACCAGGTAAAAGTCTTATTGTGGTTAAAATCTCTTTTTCAAGAGTGACCTGGCCAAGAGGGCAGCATACGCATCGTCACAACAATAAACACAAACAATACAAGCAGACAAATACAAGTTGAATGAGCACAATATCATAACACAAAAAACAGTTAAAATGCATAAAACAGGACAATTTTAAAATCATTTAGGTGAATTCTTTTTAAAAAGTGTTTATAAATATAGTATATTGTAGTAGTTTGAAAAAGAAATCTTAACTCAAGGTCCGCTTTCTAGATGTCTTCCAGAGCTTACAGCCACACGTCATGGCCTTCATAAGCAGATGTTTGTTCAGTTGTCTCAGAGAGTGAAGAAGTATTTATAGATAAATAAAGAAGACATATTATAACTTAGTTACTAAGTTTACTGATGCTTCATTAGAAGAGTTATAGTTGTTGACATTAATAAATACCTGAAAAATGCCCTTATAGCTACTTATAACTGCATTGTAGTGCGTTATAAACATTTTTATTAATAGTTTATATGCTGCTTGTAAATTATTAATATTAAGGGTTGAAATAAAGTGGCTTTTCTGAACTTTTTCTTAACTTGTGTGTGTTATTTTTTAATGAATCGTGGTCGAATTGCTAGTGAAATGATTGATGTACAAAGGTCTGATATATGTGTGTTACCAAGGTCTGGTTGTTTCAGTGCTTATGGAGATTTCTGATATGGTCCCTCCACGTCTTTAGGTTGGATGTCTGAGAGGACGAGATGCAATCTCATCCTCAGCCAACCGTGTCAGCCAGACACCCAGTCAGTCAGTCAGTCAGCATCAGAGACAAGATCTCTGACTTAACATATATTCAATGGACTACACCGAGGTGACTTTACAAATTATTTAACATATGTAGCCTTATAATGATTTCATATGAGCTTCGTTGATGAAAATAATTTTTTTTACTTGGTTTGTAGCTGTTTGGTTTCAGTTTGACTTTTGCATAAATTACACATTTTTTATTCCTTGAGTGTAATTTTTTTAAATATTTTGCCACAGCATGATGGTCAGTCTTAAGCAGGACTGGGAAGATACTGGTGGGCAGTCATTACCCACCCCCTACACACACACACACACACACACACACACACACGCACACACCGCAGGGCAGTCATTTTTCACCCAGCCCTATGGGCCCCTGACAGGTCTGGGAGAGGGTCTGCCTCCATGTGAGGCAGACTGGCAGGACTGACACCTCCGTATAGCTACGTTAATTATGGGCATCTGCTTGGACGCCCCAGTCTGGGGGTCTTCCAGGGTCCTTGGCTGTTGCCATAGGGACAGTGGAGAACCGTTGGTGGTTTTGGGGGGCAGACAGAGACCCCGTTATTCTCCTGAGGGGTGGCCAGACATGACCCCCCACGACTCGCCCCCTTTTGATTTGGCTGGGAAAGCCAAGAGAGAGACAGATCATTTCAGGTTCATTTTGCGGACTGTGGGTGCAGATCCTGTGAAAGGCGGGGAGCCAAAGAACAGTTTGGATTTTGGTGCAAGAATACTGTATCACTGTATGTGTGCTGACCCCTGTTTCATGAGTCCAAAATGTAGGAACATATTATTAAAAATATGTATTTTTTAATTTTAAGTTGCAGTTAACTTATAGATTCATTTGCATTATATTTACACAGATGCAAAAATGCAAGAAAAAGGCAAATAAATCATAAATGGGCTAACATATTAGTTTACACACACACACACACACACACACACACACATGGGCCTACACACTGAACGCCTGGACTCTCTTTATTCCCTCTTTGCATATATTAGCTAAGTGTTCTGAAATGCATTGTTGTGTTTTCCCGCTCCTCCCTATGTGATGTCTCTTTTGTCACTGGGAATAAAAGAAGATTGATGAATGGGAGGACTGGGAGAGAGCCACATGAAGAGACAGCCACAGAGGCAGCGGGTGACCTCTGTTGGACAAGACCTGAACAGCAGACTAAACTCTGCTCCTCATGACATCAACCTTAACTGCAATCTGGAGCTTTTATTTGGGAGTTTCAGACATGTCCAGAGGATTTTCACCAAATGTTTAGACTACCTGTTTGTTCATGCACAAGAAATATATAAATAAAAGCAGTAAAGCTATCGTCATGTACTTGAAAAAAAAGCCCCTTTCAGATTAATTTAAATGTTATTTATTATATTATTGGTTTATTTTCATTTATAATTAAAATGTAAACAACATTTTTATTGTTTGTAGAGTTAAATTGAATCACTTTATATAGGTCTACTGTTAACTAGTTTAACTTATAACATTGTCCATCATCAAACAGTGGAAGTATTCAGATTCTTTACTTGAGTAAAAGTACACTGTATAAACCAAATTAAAATTCAAACGCCTGTATTGAGAATAGTATTGTTGAGTATTGTTGGCAAAATGTATCAAAAGTAAAAGTACTCATAATACAGAAACATGCCCCCTGTGAGTGTTATATTAATTTTGCAGACACATTAATGTATAAGCAGCATGTTATTGTTGTAGTTGGTCGAGGTGGAGACAATTTAGACGACTTTGTTATGTATTGGTTAGTTTAATCTATAATTTATATTCTATAAATTCATTGTGTGTTTTGTATGGAAAATCAGTATAGTGGAGAACAATATTTTCTTTTGAAATATAGTGAGTACAAATTACTCAAGAAATGCAGAAAACACCTTAAATTTGAGTGTGCAGTAGGCTGCTTGAGTATAAGTTACTTCCCACTACACAATAAAAGTAATAAACTGGCTGTGTAGGGGGTTGAAAATTACATATATGTAGCTTTTATTAAACTGACAACCCCCTTATTTTTGTTAATTGAACAATTTTAACAGTCTTTACATCAATGTAATACACTTTCACGTCAGTAGATGGTGCTCTGGTGCTGCTGTGGGTCCATTAGAGAGACCATAGGTCTGATAAGCGGTGAGGCCGATGGCCACTATCTGCTTTAGTTTTTGAAATGATCGATCCTCAGCGATACAGTAGCTGTTTTGTTTTTTTCATGTAAAGTAAATTCTAAATTCTAGACCTGACCGTGACACATCTATTATACTTAAACACCGAACATGGTTTGTATTTTATGATTCAGCTTAAAGGGACTATTTGTAACTTTCAGAAATGCTTCTTAAAGCACTTTAACTTCTGCTTCTGCTCTGTAGAAAGGTTTGCTTGGATTATCAAGTACCATGTGACACCAATTATGTCCACTAGATGTCCCTAAAACATCACCATCTGAGCTGCTGCAACATCTTCCAGGGTTTTCTCCCCTTTTCTTGTTCCTTTGTGTGAAAGATGAAACACATTAAAACACCTCTCCTTCGTCAAGGGAGGAAGGACAGAGGAGATTTTTTATTTAATTTTTTAAACTCGGAGCAACAACAAAAATGTTCAACAGCTGGACAGCATACCAGAAGGTTTATTTACCTAATTTAATACCTGGTGACATCGAGGTGTCTTCAGTGTCAGAGGTGTTACAAAAAGTTTGAGCAACCTTCCTCATCGCTTTCTGCCAGCCGGGTCAAACTGACCCCCGAGGTGTAATTTACTGGAGCACCGAGGACAAGCGGCAGCAGCAACTTGGTGTCCTTACAGAAAGTTCCTCCAAACATTTATTAGCACAGAAGTGACTACAGAGAGAAAGGGAGCTGTGGATGTGAGGAGACCATTAGCGGCACAGTGCTGCGGAGGGAGGAGACAGAGGGCAAAAGGAGGTGACCTGAAATCAGGACTCAGTGAATGTCACAGTTCAGCTCTCCTGAGGCTGCAGAGGTTTCAATTAGACTGACCTTTTTTACCCAGGAGGTTAAAGACCAGTGATCAATGGGATTGTTAGCCAGCTGGCCAGGTGAATAAAATGTGTGAAAAATAAACGTAGGCCTTCTGTTCTTTTGCTTTAAGGTATGAGTCAAGGACGATAAGATGCTGCTGTGATTTGCAGCAGTGTGAATCCTGACTATTTCTGCTGCTGCTGAAGGATTTACAGGCCTGTCTGCGTAATCCTCACAACACGTCCCCCTCACCTCGCCAGACAGACAGCAGCAGCACAACAGAGACAGAAGAGAGAAAGATGTTGAGAGTCTAGTGAACAAATGAAGGACGACCAGGTTCCTCAGAATGACAATGAGGCATGAAGGGCAAATTTTAGAATTAATGGTGTGTGAGTGAGAGGAAACGGAGCATTGCTTATTCTCTAATCGCTCATCTTCAGCTGTTCATCTGCAAGAAACTAAAATTACACGCAGAAAACTGTTTGTTGTGATGTAACTTGTTTCTCTCATGTCTGTCCGTTAAATACTGTATAAGGCTATGCAGCAGTCAGTTAGCTTAGCACAAAGACAAAGGTTCCAAATCGCATACTTTTTACTTTCACTTTTAGTACGTACTGCAGCTGCCCTTACAAACCACTTACTGTTACATGGTTACAATTGGGACATACTTCTTCATCATAACATTGCGCTTTGAACTTTGACCATTTTGCTCATATATGCTGCGCTCCATTTGAACTGGGAAGTCGGAATTTCCGAGTTCCCAGTTAGAAATTTCAACTGGAAGTCAGATTTCCAACTCAGAAAGTCGGCCGAACATCACCAACCCCCATCTCAAAATCAAAGATGGCTGCTCTGTGCATCAACAGTAAAAAAGATGTAATAATAATACTGTTTATTAGCACTTCTGTCTTATGTGTCTCTTTAAATCAGTTGTACACACTGATACTGTCCAACTTCGGTGTTTGTATGCGCAAAATACCGGTGTAATACATTATCAACTGGTATTACTAACAATGGCTAACCTGGCTGGAGAGAACCCAATTCAATTTTCCGACTTGTACTTGAATGCGGTCAACTCGGGTGTGACGTCATTCCCAGCTCCGACTTCCGAGGTAAATGGAACGCAGCAATATAGCCGCTGTGCAGAGGATTGTGGGTCAGAATAGCCTGCAGAATTTACTGTTGCCGCTGATGGTTTTAAATTGTAATAAATGGAAAGCCTGGTGCGTTGCATACCGGCGCTTAAGGGTGCCTTGTGCGGCGGTATCAAACGCCGACGGCTGTGACAAAGCGTCAGTATTTGACGCCCCGGGAATGAAAAGGTCCTGGTATCCTCGTCCATGGCTCCTCAGAGATCCCTCCTCGCTCCTCAGAACAGAAATAAGAGCTATGAGACGCCCTCCACGATGGCGGACTTCTGGTTCAATTGCAAGGAGTGAGGAAATGTCAAATAAGAGACTTGGGGATGCACCCATAGAAGCGTTTTCTGACCTGACGCCTCTATCGGCAGTATGACATCTTTTCTCTGTGCCTTAGAAAAATTTTGAAAAATCAATCAGTTTATGATGTGACATCGCTAGAGGTTTGGTTCGGCACAAAAATGTCTTGGTTAGGTTTAGGGAAAGATCATGATTTGGGTTAAACTCCGTCCCATCCACCCACCTCCTACACGGACCTTGTCGCTCTATAACGCCTGACTTCCTCCTTTGCTCCCGTCATAATTCCTACGAACGCAAACAGATGTCGTTTTGCTTAGATGCTGCCGTGCTGTCGTTCTCCTCGGGAGGACAGTCAGCAAATTAGCGTTATTCCTTAAAATGTTTAACGATTCCTTTAAGGATACTCCCAGATTTCCTGTTACATCAGCCTGACTATGCAAAGTCGGCGTGGGATTATATAGCACTAATTGGCACTTTACCAGTCGCCTGCCTTCGATGCACAAAATTTCCAGTGGAGTTATGTGCTTTAAAAAATATGTTTGATTCACGCTGTGTTAATGTTCTGACAAGCCAAATGTGTTGTAATTAGGAAAAACAAACAGATGGGCATTTTCATTAGAGGCGTTAAACGTGGGTGTGTGTGTGTGTATGTGAAAGAGAGAGAAAGGATGAGAGGGAGGGAGTTAATTTAAGTTTTCAGAGTTAATTTGCTGGGTTTGTGAAAAAATCTAATCAACACCACCAACAAAAACAGTTTAAATGCCTCTCTGTGATGCTTTTTTTGTTATTCCAAAACATTTTTATAGAGAGTGCCTTATTTCTCAGTGCTAAATACTGTGAAATTATCCTTTATATCCAATTTATTTCACCATTAATCCCCATGCCAATAGGTCTGCTGTGCAGGAGAGTGTAGCCTCTAGAAGCAATCTGTTATGGCCTTTATCATTATAATTTGATCTGATTTGCTTTTTCACTCGTGGGCTGAAGCGAACACCCGCATACCTCAGCAGTGCATTACATGCATTTCTCTGCAAAGCATCCTGTGTTTGCAGTAATTGGAAAAAGTTGAAGTCCATGTTTTCCATTTCAGTAGGAAGCAGTAGAGAGAAGGCTGATAACAGACAGGGAAAGGCGTTTACTGTGTTATGAAATACAGTCTTGAACATACTGAGACGTCATTAATCGGCACAGAGAGAAAGTGGAGCATGTTTTTTAGCAATTTGCTTTCAAACAGAATGATGCTGAAAAAAGCAACACAGATTGAAGACCTGGGTGATGAAACAGGGTTAAAACGGTAGTAAAGTAGGTTAAGGAGTGAGTGTGCAGATCTATGTGATCATTTAGTCAGATTCCCCTCAGTGTCAGGGAGGCAGAGTGAGGCAACGAGACTGAAACACACTCTATTATCACACCAACTGGGGCGAGTCTTACCTGCAGCGATGAGGGAAGAAAGAGCTCACCTACTTGTTTCATTCTTTCATTATGTTACAGTTTAGTTACGATAAAATATAGCTGAGTTACAGGAGAGAGGAGTAATGATGAGCAGAGGAGAACAGAGTGAAGCACTAAAGAAGATTTATAGCAGAGTAGAGCAGAGAAGACTGGAGTTGAGTTACAGCTGAATAGAACAGTGCAGACTAGAGTTAAAGGGGCACTTCACCAATGTTTACAGAATGAAGTTAAAGCAGCAGTGAGTAGAAATGGAGCAAATATGATTAAAAAAAGATATTTTTATAGAACTATAACCTGACAGTAGTGCATGAGACAGGTAATCTGAAAAAAATCATGTGCCTCTGTGTCCTCCGGTGCTCCTAACGGCATCTGCAAGATTTAACAGATTGGAGGAAAACAACCAATCAGAGCTGATCTGGTTGTCCAGCTGCCGTGTAACTCCGAACTCCAACCAAACGGTCAAACTAGGCAGCGCTAATCAAATATGAATCAATATTCTGTTACTGTAATGCCTATTTCTCGCTGCAAATGTTTTCAAGTCACAGCCGTCACTCTGTCCTCACGGCTTGCTAACTCCGCCTCCCAGCCCTCGCTCCAGCCTCGGTCTGGGTCTCATTCACATGAACGGAGGAAGGGAAATAACTCTGGTTTCGGCTATTAGTGCATTTTACAACTTTTAGGATCTCATGATTTAATAAGGGCTATTCAAGTGGAAGTTGATTTACCCTAAAAAAAAAAAGATCCGCTGAGTTACAGACGTCTCTTTCCCAATGTAAGTCTATGGGAAAAAGTCCCAATGGCATCACATGACTGACCCGGAAGTTGTAGTACTGCCGTTTGGCCACTACAAAAATTGGGATTAACGACCAGCGCTCTTCCTGGGGGCTTGGTTGAAGTACTGAATAGAAAAGAGCAGCGAAAAGTGTCTCCAAAAGCAACATATTGTTACACAGAGTAGAGCAGTATTACTGTAAAGTGGAAAACAGTAGAGTACAGCTGAGAAGAGTTGAGTTCCAGTAGAGTAGAGTAGAGCAAGGAAGAGTCACAGCTGAGTAGATGTAAGAGTATGATAATGTTTTTCTCTTGGGATATATTTGTCATGTCGTCTATCTGGGGCGATGTTAATGAACACAACAAACCTGTGTGTTTGTATCTGTGTGTGTTTGTTTCTCTCTATCTCTATGTGTGTGTGTGTGTGTGTGTGTGTACAGGATAGTGTAATAAGCAAACGCTTTGAGAGCAGAGCTTCCTCTTTTCAAAGCTCTGTGTTTGTTATCTGCTGCTGTGAAGACAGCGACTGCCACAGATACCTGATGAAAGCAGGAGGAGGAGGAGGACGGAGGCTGAGTGCGACACAGACCACAGATGCTGCACAGGAGAGCTCATTAGAGACACACACACACACACACACGCACACACACGCACACACACGCACACACACATGCAATACATAATTTCAGCCATAGCTACACACTCCAATCATGCCCCCAAAATGTACACATTATACACAAAGACACATGTGCACAAGCATCAACACACACACACACACAGCTGCTCCTCATGACCTCAATTTTAACTGCCAAGGTAGATCAGCACTTAATTGAGCATGTAAAAGGTTTTTTTTTTTCAGCGTGTGTGTGCTTGCTTGTGTGTGTGCGTGTGTGTGTGTGTGTGTGTGTGCTGTTGGGGGGTTGTGGGTGTTAAAGCTGTCATCCAGTCTGAACAAAAAGCCCTCACACATCAACCAAACTGTAAGACAAGCTCAGATACGCACAAACAAACCGACTCTGAAACTGAACAATCTTCAAAGATACAAAAAAAATAACAACAAAAAATAGTCTGGTTCTGTCCCAGAAGCGTGGAGCTCAAACATTTGTATTATCACTGTAAAAAAAAAAGCAACATTTCTGATTTGGGAGTTTTGTCACTTCTTTTGTTCTCTCCTCCACCAAACTCTCTGTTCCCTTGTTTGGTAATAGTCCCTCCACTGCTGCCTATGATCTTTTTCCCTTCATTTCTGATCTCTTCCGGGCTGCCAAGACCTCTTTTCTCTTTGATTTCCTGACTTGTATTCCTGTACTTCTATAACGTATCAACTTAGAAAGCTACATTTAGGCCTCAGGCTCAGTGACATGCTCACTCAAATCTCACTGTAAGAACAAAATATCTGATTTGACAAATAAATCTTGAGTCATGGTCGACTTAGGAGTTTTTTCCGGAGCTTTCAAACACGTCTCATCAGCAAATGGAGTTTGCTCAGTTGTCATGGAGATGGTTCAGTTAGGTAACATTTAGGTAACATGAGGTCAGGGTTTAGTGTATTACTAAAAACTGAGTTGGCGGAAACACAGAATTTCATATGACTTTATTTAATGTGGATCAACGGCCAAGCGTCAGGGAGAAGAAAACACTGACACTATTAAAGGACCAGTGTGTAACATTTAGGGGGATCTATTGGCAAATGGAATATACTATTAATGAGTATGTTTTCTTTAGTATATGATCACCAGATAATAAGTATTGTTGTGTTTTTGTTACCTTAGAATGAGCCGCTTATATCTACATAGGGAGCGTGTCCTCTCCACAGAGTCTGCCATGTTGCAGCACCATGTTTCAACAGTAGTCCAGAACGGACAAACCAAACTCTTTTAACTTTTCCTGATTGGGCCAGAGTCGATAACGTTACTCAATCCCATCGCCGCCGCTCTCTCTCTCTTTTGCTTCACCACTCACTTCCCACATACACACACACTCTTCACACTGGCTCTGCTCCAAAATGACTCTGGACTGGACCGTTCACGTTTTTGAGTCGGCCACCGTAGCTCTCCAACACGCTTGGCACACAGGAGCGGCTTCAGTTGGTTGCAATCTCCTCACTTCAGTGCTAGATAACGCCAGATCCTACACACTGGACCTTAAAGTATGTATGATTGTTGAAAATTAAAAAATACATAATACAGTTGTATTAAAAGTTCCTAAAAATAACAGGGAAACTCATCTTTGATGCAATATTCACAGGAAATAATCTGCTCAAAATTCATCCAAACCACAAGTTTTATACACAAACCTCCTGCAGTTATTGCGTATTGACTATTTAGGTATATTGTAGAGTTTATCAGTTGTTCTGTACCATATTATTGTATTCAATAGAAAATATCCATAACATGTCACTTAGTCAGGTGTTGTCAGATTACTCAATGATAGAAAAAAGGGTCCATTAAGGAAAAAGTTTGGGAACCACTGGACTAACCGACCAACATAACCATCCATAACTGCCAACAGTGACTTGATGGTCACTATGAAGATAGTCTTCCTCACTTTCCTGAACTTTCACTAAACTGTAAGTGGACCTTGAGTTAAGTGTTGCTGAACTACAGTAATGAACTCTCACAGTAAAGTTCACAGTAAACAACAACTGAAATAAAAGCCTCCCTTTCCAGTAACGCAGAGCGAGCTTCAAACCTTGAAAGGAAAATCTCCCAACTTCTACTGTGCAACTAACAAAGGTTGAAATTATGCCTGTAATGACTACGTGGTCCCACGAACCTTACAAATTAGTCCAAAGCAAACATTAACTGGTCGGCCTGTGGTTAGACAGTGTGGAGGTATCCCATGTGGTTGTCATCGGTGCCCAACACGTCTCCCAGACTTCCTCCATAACTGCTCTGATGCCGCCCAGATGGGGCCTCTCGGCTCGCAAACACTTAAACGCAGCGTGGTGGCTAAACCGAGTCTGAACGACTGCTGAGTTTATAAAATCCAATTTAGTTTAGACTTCTCTCTACTGGGATATATCCTGTTTCCTCTCTTTTTATGTGGCTTGGTTACTGGCTTGTTTGATCTCCTCACATTAACAGCATCACCATAAAAACAAACCCATGAAGACGGAATCTGTCTAAGCAAACACGGGAGCCTGAACACACCACACACATCTCCATCAGTGTGGAGAAATCACGACGCTACTGAAAGCCTCATTACGTTTCTTATGTTTCCTACCAAGGGCAACGTGTGTTACTTGTTGGCTGTCATATTTTGCTCTCGTAAAGATGCTATAATAGCTTTCCAAAAGTCGTTTTTGTGTCATCATCCTCATCCGGCCTCCCTTGTGTATTGTGTGTTCTCCATTGTGCGTGGATGGCTGCTCCCTTTGCTGGAGAGTGATTGACATTGTTTGTCTCTTTGGCGAGGCGCCTGACATTTCTAAAAGTCACAGCTCACATTAAGGCTGAGCCAAGCCTCCTTGCATGTGTGTGTGTATGTGTGTGTGTGTGTGTGTGCATGAATTAGTGACTATGTGCGGTGCAGTATGTCATCCTGTAAAACTGTGTAATTCAAAGTTTAATCTCATAAACATTGGACAGAAACACACTCAGATTTCCCGCTTTCACATCCTGCAGTGAAATATATGTTTAATTTTCAGATTTGAGAGTATTTTCTATTTGATCTGCTGCAGCTTTCTCTCAAACATCACACAGCTTCAAGGAAGAGCTGGAACAAACTCAGAATATACTGTCAGACAGTATGAAATGACATACATTTTCTGACCTTAAAGCAACTTAAAACTGCAATAATTGATTTTTTTTTTCCACCTAGGGGAAGCAACAAGCTATTAAGACAACACAAACATATTTTTACATTATAAAGTTGTCATGGCAAACGTATTAGCAAAATTAACACATCCAGTAAACATGGAGCTACATCAGCATTTATTTGGCAACGTATCCTCATACAACGGATCGCAAGAATTATCTTGCGAAAAGTTATTCCTCATTTTTCGTACGCTTTCCTACGAATGTCCAGCAGCACAATTTCAGGCTCCAGTCTTTTCAAAATAAACTTCCGCTTTCACAGGAAACAACTCAGTTTCGGCAACAGAACTACTTAGTTATGTTTAGGAAAAGATCAGGGTTTGGGTTAAAATAACACCAAAGTTAGTGGTTTCACACAGGGTACGTCCACAGTTTAACAAATGTAGTCATTGTTAGCCAAAACATGATGTTTTTTTTACTAAACCTAATGAAATAGTTTTGTTGTGTTTTTTATTTTGCTTCATTTTGTTTCAATTTACAACGTCAACCACGTTTAAGTTTCCCTCTTAATGTAATTGAGAATGCAGTTTAGTTTTATGGGAACGTGATTTTGTAGGAGGCAGGGTTGATGAGGGAGATTACACATAGTCTTTTCATCCATTTCTAATATAAACATATTAATTAGAGCAGTTTTAATGGGAAATAATGGTAAAATTTGATGTTAGGGGATACAACATTCATCATGTGAATCTTTAAAATGTGCTGACGATGGTGTTTCCTGAAGCCTGCGATGTTTTGAGACATTTAAAGGCATACGGAAACACATATAGCCACTGGTTCGAAATGTGATGCAGTGTTTCGTTTATAAACTCAGAAAGCGGAGACACTGGCATAAATATGACACATCTTTTTGTTTGTGTTTGTTTCTGGGTACTCGTAGTTCTAACACTGAGGAGCTGCCTGGAGGGGGTGGATAAACAAGGTCGACTCTACGTACCGGGATAGACTTGATATAACTCAGATGGAAATTGATCCTCTTGAACTGAAGCTGAGGGCAGATTGTCTTTCCACAGTGGCACGGATCTCTTTCCACTCCACAGAGGCATGGGAGTTTCCAATAACAAGTATCGATCCATTCCATTACTGTTATTGAACGGTGTAGACTTACAGGTTGTGGTCTTCTGACATAAATATTACAGAGATTGATGGACGTTGTCTCGTTCTCTGTTCTGGCCAGCAGAACTGACAATGAAGTACAAATATGAATAAGTGCACCTCAGGTTAACACGAAAGCTTTTTCTTTCTGTCAGCACATAAATCTACAGGATGGTGGGTGCAGTGCTGAGTGACTCGACGAGACACACTATTTGTGACAACAAGGCCTGAGCCAGCTAAACATCTTCTGGGCAAATGTCAATCATCTAAATGCCTCATAATGCTCTTTTGGTGTTTGTGTTATTCTTTGTTGCAGAAAATACAAAAATCTTCCAAAAGAATTCCATTTTAAATGCAGAAATTCAGATTAATCAAAGCTGTTTGATGTATCAGAGAACATATTTTAGTCATATTTAGTCATATTTAGTGTGTAAACATAGTTGAATTTGGGTTTGCCTATAATCCTGTTGCAGTCATTAGTTCTTGGCTTTTGTTTTGTTGGTATCCAAAAAAGCAATGGCGTGTTTTGTAATACTTTTGTGAGACAGAAGGAGAATACTAGCAGCGGTTACCACTGATGTCCCTCATCCAGTGAGTGCGTTTGTTTTACAAGCAGACACATTTACAGGCCATGTTGGTTGACGGGACCCTCATCACCGCTGTGAGACACAGTGATGGGGAAAACAGAGACAAGCAGGGCAGTGGGGGATTCAACCGGCTCTGACTGCGTCTCTGATCCCCTCTGAGCACAACAGGAGGACGACTAAACTCTGAAAGTTTTACTGCACAGGCCTCTGGGAACTGCTCCGGGGAGCTCTACCTGAACAAAACACCACTGTATTTATGGCTGCACCATCAAATGGAAGTATTCTTGATGTCCTGTGTGTGGTGGGGAACGCTCCCATAGTGCAACTGAAAATAGGCTTGTTTGAGATGAACTGAAGGAAAAGTGGCATCTTGTTAGATCCGATCATAGGCTACTTGTAGTTTTCAGACCACGCTGGGATTTCTTTATATTTGTTTGTAAATATATGTGGAAATGTGGGTGTATCTGGCATTGCATTCTATACTTTATTATTTTTATGTCCGCCTTGTAAAGCACTTTGTAATGAGCACTCTTTTTTATAAGTGCTATATAAATAACACTCATTATTATAATTATCAATGTTATTATCAACCACACCAGATGTGTTTGTTAACAGATGAAATCTCCATTGCACAACATGAGACATTGTACATAATACATTGCTGACAGTGAGTAATATCTCAATCTGTGTTAGTATGATATCCTTTTTGAAATGTTTTGAGAGATTCCTCTGCAAATGAAACCAAAAAGAAGTGGCATGAAAACAAGAGGAAGCCTTGGATAAGGCCCCTGTTGGCCTGTGCTCTCTCCTTTGTTTACTGTCATGGCTGGTAGTGTTTGGTGTTACAGGTATGTAGTTAAAGTGATCACTTTAGCATGCACAAGTCAGCCATTTTTCACTTTTGCAAACTTAGTTGACTGTCTTCTGTTCTAGCTTTGCTCTGATGTGTTGGCTGAGCACATTTTGTGTTGGAACCCCGTCTTCCTTTTTAGAGTGATCCTTGTGTTAATGTCCCAGACCAGAGGTGGTGAGTAGGGTCATAACAACATTTATCATTTTGGTATGCAGCATGGTGAACCCTGATAATCCCTATTTCCCCTTTGTAGGTTCACCTCCTTCTGTTTTGCTTTTGTAGCTACAGCTACCTTATTGTGTTGCTGTAGTTATCCTTCTCTTGCCTGCATTGTCAAACCACCTGGGTTTTGTTTTTGATTATTTTTTGCATTGGTTACCTTTCTTTCAGTGAAGCGGAGATTGTTGGGAGACTATGCACCAGTGGTGAGGTCAGTAAAAACCACTGGGACATGAATGTAGATTGCACCATTTTTGCTGCGAGGATTGCTGTGTTGCACCTGAGGTGAGTAAGCGGTAGCACCCCTGGGATTCCTTCTCAGCGTATAGTCTGCCTCTCCACCACCACTTCCCCATTTTGCTTAGTTTATGTTGGACTGTCAGTTTTAGATGCTTTAGGGTTGTCTTATGGTTCCACATTTTGAATTGTATTAAGGCCTTTTTAGCTAAAAAATGTAAAAGCACTCTTTATTCCCTTGCTTCCCCTGGTTTCAGTAATTTTCATTTTAGCTATTAATATCTCTCTCCTCCCCAGCAGCGCTAGTCCCTGCATGCCCATTTAAATTTTTCAATAAAACATTTGTTCCATTCTGAAAATGCGTCTCTTTCTTGTGTCAGTAACCAGTCTTTGTGTGCCTTGTCAATTTTCGAAACAGTATTGTGGCAATCTGGAAGAATTTCATTTAAATAAATATCTGTTAGGTCTATATAGCCAAAGGAGGTAACACAATTACTGTTGAGCCTATGGCCCACTGAAAGTATGGTAATTTATTTGCAGTATTAGAAGTGTCTGTGATGATTTTCTTGTGGAGAATGCTGTATTTCTTTTCCTCTGTTGTCGCCTACACACACCAACAGTGGAACTACGGGCACAATCACCATTGTATTACCTTTATCGGCTATAGATGGGGACTTAACAGACATTTTTACATTAATGAAAATGTTCAATATTGCCACTTTTAAGGTTCTTGAGGCAATATATTTTCTGGGGTGCAATTCCCCAGGTGGCGTTGTTTATCCTCATTCTCCCTTTATTGCCCTCTCCACATTGAAAACTAGAGCTTCACTAGAATTTGAAATACAAGTTTCTGATGACTGACCCTCAGGTGGGTCAGCTGGGTTAGGAAGGTTAGAATAAATATTGCAAAAAAATTCAACCAACAATTCATCACTTGCCTGAAAGCCAAAAGAAGTTCTCCGACTTATTTTTAAAGTGTTATGTCCACACTGACGAATCAAGAATTTGGAGGAAACATTTCACCTTCATTCTCTGAATCACTGGTTATTCTCTAAAAGGCCTCGAATGAAAATTACTTGCGGAGGCATTTTCCTCAAATGAAGATTAAGTTTTGAGTAATTATGATTTCCATGACTCCTGCCTCCATTTCACAAGGCTATAAAATGCATAATTCAAAACTACCTTGAGCAACAGACTGCAGACGTACAGTATGAATGAATCTTTTCTGCTACTTACTTTATCATTGAGTGAAATCAGCGTAGGAGCTGAACAAACAAGCTTTTCTTTATATTGAAGACTGACTGACTGGTGTGTTTATTGACCCTGCTGCTGCAGCGATGAGATGTTGGCTTGATTGTGTTTTCACTCTCAGCAGTCATCACAACGACTACTGCTCAGCATCAGTCCCATTTCTACATACCTGCTTGGCTAGATATAGAGTACACTGTAAACAATTGCTGTTCATTTACAGCAGGATTTCAACAGTATTAACCTGTTATTGCTAAAAACAGTGCTTTACTGTTAATACAAAAGAAAACCTGTTAAATTACGCTCATAGGCCGTTTTTTAACTGAACTATAATGCATTCTTAAAAAACATCACTTTACTGCTGATCAACTGTCTAAAGTATCATCAGTAACAGTTTCATGCAGTATGTTTTTAATTCTGGGACCTGATCTGCACATGTGAGGCTTGTACATTGTACAAGATTGTAAAATCAGTGAATTAGCTTTATTGTTCTTCACTCACATGTTGTTCTGGTTTGCATTCTGTGCTTGTAGCCAGATATAGACAGACATTTTTGGGAAAAGTGTCAACAAGTCTATTATAGCCTTTTTCCTAACAAGTGCCTTTAATTGTATTTAGTGTGACTATTCCTATGTCTGTAACCTGCTAAGTTTATTCATCTAGGCAAAAAATTATGTTTATTAAAATGTATGTAAAAAATACAACCTAAATAGTGCATTAAAAGAAATCAGTAAGATAATGTAAAAGAAAGGTGGAAAAACAGCTATATAATGTATCTTTAAACAGTAAATTAACTGTAAAATACTGTGAAATTAATAAAAAAAAATTTAAAAAAACAGTACAAAGCTGTACATTTCAGCGACAGCATAATAACTTTAATTTTACAGTAACATATAGGCAACCCTGCTTTCAGTACTTTACTGTTATTTTACTGGGAAATTCTTAACAGTGTATGTATGATTACACAAGTTGAGTTGATTAATCAAAGGTGTGTGTGTGTGTGTGTAGAAACAAGAGGATGTGACATAAGGGCTGCATGGTGGTCAGACTGTCATAAGCTCATGGTTAAATTAGAATTTAATTCACAGACACCGGATCAACCTTTGAGGTTTATATTAGGAATCGGATTATGGTATAAAGTACACCCCCCCATCCTCTCCCTCTCTCTTACACCCCCACCCACCCATCACCACACCACCACCCTCCTGTGTGTCTCCCCCTCTCTGAATGGGGGGTGCTGGAGCAGTCTGCCTGTCACCGCTTGCCTCTTTGTTCCAAACTGATCTTGCTTCTCTCCCTCAGCGTTGCTGCTGGCGAGGAAGAGGAAGAGGAGGAGGGTCGGAAGCAGCACCTTGCTCTCTGTGTTTCTGTGTGTGTGTGTGTGTGTGTGCATGTGTGCATCTAGTCCGATCTGCAGATATCAACGTGTGAGGAGGATGAACGAGGCTGCAGCTCAGTGAGGAAGAGGATTGGAGAGGAGAGGATGCTGCTGGAGAAGGAGTGAAAAGTCCAAGACGTGGAGCTGCTTGTGCAAACACACCCCCCACATCTCTGCTGCCTCTGCAAAGTGCTGTTTCACCCTTGTTCCGTCGTTTTTTCATCCGTCTCTGCACCCTGTGGTGGCTCTTTAGAGAGGGATCACCTGCCTGCACAGTGAGGCGCAATAAAGCTGCACATTCCTGAGGATTTTTTTTTGCGCCACTGAGACGCGTCTCGTTTTGTGACAGAAAAAAAAGGTAAGAGTGATAATTTGCTCTGCATGCATTGCTTTTATGAAATCAATCATTTTTTTTTTGTCAGTGTGTGATATCTCAAGTCACCGGGTGGCAGGAGGCGCCTGTGAGACTCAGCTCAGCTTTCTGGAAGAGGATTTTAAAGTGGTTGCAATTATTGGTTTACAATATTAAAACGCACTTTCAAAAAAATTGCAGAGTTCTTTTGCTCATCCATGCAATATGTAATTATATGCATATGCAATAAGTATTATCCTGTGGACCAATCAACGCCTTTCCCCTCGTATACGATCACAGCCTCAGCCTCTGAGACGCACACAAATCGCACCCGTTTGGGATATCTTTAATTATTTACAGGTCAAAGCTTTTAATATTGGTCTATATTTACGAGCCATGTAGGGGCATGCATAAATCATCAACTCACCAAGTATTAGCGTGTGTCCTCCCTCTCAGGAGATGTCATGTCTTCATAAGAACTTTGGTGGTTTACATGCACATTTACTATATTATGTGCATGCATACATCTTTTAAATCTCCCTTTTACGGATGACAAAATCAAAAAGAAACCACAGAGGAGAGAGGAGAGAGGATGCCTTCTGTTGAGTGATGAAATTGTGGAAGCAGATCTGAACACTTGAACAGGTGTTTGTGAAATCTATTATGTAAATCAGAGTCATTTGGTGAACAAACAACATGTGTTGAACAAAAAAACATGCAGACCTTCACCTGGGCGCCTGGGCATGACATCAAAGATCCTGTTTATGTATGTATAGAAACTGGATTATCAGTGATCACACAGTGTTTTTATCTTTATATTAAAATGCTTTGTAAACTAACTCTGAAAATATACCAAAAAAAAGCATCCAAATTATGGTAAAAATGAGTGATTGCCTGATGCCAATGGTGCACGGCTCTTTGAGAGTCTTGTGTTGATGACTGCCTGCTCTGTAAACAAACACTGGCATGTACAAATCACAGTGAAGGAGGAGAACACTTTGGGTCACCTTGACAAATGAGCTGTATTGTCTGAGAATATGAGAGCCCCCTGCAGCCCAATGAAGCCCATTCTGTCTCTATTCACCAACTCCAAGTCTTTTCTTCTTTGGGGCCTTGTTAGTGTGTCCACCACCAGCTGTGTGTCAGTGCCACAAAGCAGGACGTGGTTAACCAGGCAACGCCACTCTATGTAGACGAGCCCGGGCTGCATGTGTGTGAGAGATAACAGAGCACTAGTGCCTGTGGGATGAGGAGAATAGTGAGGAATGAGGCTAAGAGACCCAGCTGAAAGTTTACAGCATGCATTTTTCATCCTGTCCGGATGTGTGCGAGTGTGTGGGCCCTGTTTGAAAAGGGCATCCGTGAGCCCCGGCACGCATACAGTAGGGCTGTGTGTGCATGTAGATGACTGCACTCACACGAGCAGAGGGATCAGAGAGCGGTGTTGTAGGGGAAGGAAAAAGGTCTGACTAAAATAGAGTACGAGCTCAGTTCGGCTGCCTCGCTGTCTGTTGCTGCACACTTTGCACTCAATCAACCTCGGCGTTGTTTATCATGTCTGGCTCACAGACGTCTGCAATTCCAGGAGTCACTTTGGATCAGTGGAAGATGGAAAAAGGAGTAATGTTGGATGCTTTCAGATAGATGAAATACTGTAGAAGTGAAATGATGAGTGGATTAGTCGATCTACAGTAAAAGAATTGGGACTATTTTGAGTCATTGTTTGAGCAAAGATGCCAAATATTCCCTTGTTTCTCTTCCTAATTGTGAGGATTTGATAGCAAACTGAATATGAGTTGGTTTGGTTCAGTTAAATGAGGAGCAGTAACTGTTTTGAAATCAATAATTTCAGTTATTTTTTAAGCAAAAATGGCAAACATTTTCTGGCAGCCTCTCAAATGTGATGGTTTGCTGAATTTCTTTGTTTTATATCATTGTCAATTGCATTTTTTTTTTGTTGAATAAAACTTTAAGATATCACCTTGGGCTTTAGAAAATGATGGTGGACATTTTTCACCATTTTCTGACATTTTATAGATGACGACTGAGGAAATAATCTGCCGTTTAATTGATAATGAAAATAGTTTCAGCCTTAAAGTGCTGCCCATTTCTCCCAGAATAAAATGGAATAAAGGATCCCTGCTGGTCTTAATTGAGCAATTTTGTCACAAGTCTTGCTGATGGTGTGTTTTCACTAGAAGCTGAAGGTAATTCTCAGTCAGGGTTTGATATTTTGGTATGAAAGTGCTCGGCTCTGATATGTCGCTCAGGTGATTATGAGATCCATCCCCCTTTAATACAGCACTAATAGCTAACAGAATAGCGCTATAAAAATGTAAATCTGCACCAGCGCTCGCTTATAGTGCTGATCAAAATAAGCTTCACCTCTGAGTTAGCTGCAGGCTTGTTGCTTTATGGTTATGATGCCCTGAAAATGTGTTGACTTGGTTTGGGAATGTTGTACAATGCAGCAAATGTATGAGACTTCTTTGTTGCAAGTCTGTCCTAGCAGTAATTCATAAACAGCACAGATCTAACTGTGAAATAAACTGGGAATTTTATGATCTCTTTGAACTTTGTGTTGCGTTTACAGCCAGAAGGGTAACAGGCTTTAGACTAACAATGACTTCACAGTTTACTGGAGCTAAAACTGTCCACGTCTTCAGCACTGGACAGCTCCCAAATCTCAGAGCCCAATGGTCCGACCACAAACATTTGTCAAATAGAAAAAGAGCAGTGAATAGTTGTGTTTTGAGCTGCTGGATGGAAAACGTAATGTCTCCCTCTCTCCCTGGAATACCAAACCAGAATGAGTCCCCAGCTGCCAAAACCCAAAAGGGATTGGACAAACCGATCCATCAATCAGCTCCGGTCTTTAGCCTGGGAGGGACTAAAGCGGCCCACCAGGCCAATCATTACAAGCGTAGATGAGACCACAGCTGAACAGCTCACCCACACAAAGAGAAAGGTCCCTCTCTTTGTCTTTGGCCAGAGGCTCTCCTCTAAGGTAGTGACTGGTGGAAGACAAATGTTTGGCTTCGCAGTCGGCTGAGAAGAAGCTCTTTAAGGCAGCAAAGTTTTATCCGCCTCTGCAGCACAGAGAAGATTAGAATGATTAGTCACTTTCAAAGAGGTAGTTAATAGTCAGTGCAGTTTGTGTGTTATTTTTTGATAAGTCTTTTTCCCAATGTCACACTGTTGGAAACATGTACACTCAGCAGCAGCACTTCTTTCTTGTTAGTGTTACATGCTGATGTGAGGATGAGGAGATGGCTTCATTGGCTCTGGTGATAAACACTTGAAGGACGGAGCTCTCTGTTTTGTCTTTCCTCACCTCGTTGATATTCCACAGACTCAGCACATTGTTAAATATGAGGAGTTCTTGGATGAAGTCCCACCAACACGTCTGTGTTTAGGTCTATTATTCCGTGTGATTTCACAGCTACTCGGTTTTCTGACCACCTTTCCCTGTGGATGAAAATGTGGTTTTGCTGTGGTGTCATGTTAATGGAAGCTCTCATGATCGTGCGTGTGTGCGTGCGTGTGTGTGTGTAGCCACAGACTAATATACTCAAGATGAGAGCAGCGTCTCAGGCACCTGATCCTTTATTGACTTTGTTACCAAGCGCTAACCTCAGGACCTTCACCTTTGACCTCTGGTGTCTTTATGACACAGCTGGTGTAGAGGCTACTTACGACAGCCCCTAGCTACACATATTTGACCTCTGACCCTAAAATCATTATTCCGTTCAATATTGCAATTTACTTAAACCTTTTATCTACAATACATGTGAACATCATCATTCTCTAAAGCTACTCTAGTTATTATTTTTTTGTAATAACAATGGATCAAGTGACTGCATGGTATGTGAAAGGTTGCGCTCATGTAGAGAATAATCACCCGACTCATTTTTTCATCTTTCAGCTCGTTGTTTTATTTCATTCTTTTTCCACCCTTATTACTGTTTTGGTTCATTCTCATCAGCTGTGTTCCTGGCCAGCCAATTAGACTGTCAGGCTATTAAATAGGCATTATTGGTCCTTATAAGCACCATAGATGACGGTCAATAGGGGCGTACTACACCCAATAGTAGGTTTTATCATCTATTCACAAGGTACATCACAGAAGAGACCAGAGTTTACATCCCGTGTGAAAGTTGTCTTTGTGTTTTCAAGCGTAAAGTTCCACTTTAACTTTTGAAACGTAGATATTTTAAACCAAAATATTATGTTTTCCCCTAAACTTAACTATTTTTTTGCCTAAATTTAAAAAAGTTGTAGTTTTGATGCCTAAACTTAAAGAAGCCTTTTTGTTTGTGTTCAAAACGTAACGTTAGATTCAGTTTTACAACATGTTAGAACTTGTTGCTTTTAAGTTTCACTTTCACTTTTACATCGTAGTAGGCGTAGTAGGCCCCTAATGACAACATCTTAAATCAGGTGTCCTGGCAGACAGTTGCCTTTTTCAGTGAAAAAGCTCTAAAAACCTACCATACTACAGTACCTTTCCAGCACAAAACGACAGACAGACAGAGTTAGCAACTAGCTGGTGAACAGAGTGGAGCATTTAGCAGCTAATGAGACAGATATTTCCCTCAGGAGTTGGTGGAGACCAAAAACAGAGCAAAAAAGCACAGTGAATATTAGACTTACATTGGTCAGGTGGCCAGAAACACAACTCCAAATGAATACCAATGTGTCTGCTGGATCTGTAAAAAGCCACTATTTACTGACACATTCGCAGTATCAACTTGTAAAGTGATAATATGCCATAGTCATGCCCCCAAGTGGCCAAAAATCTTAAATTAATGCAGGTTTAAAAGAGATTTTTGACAGTTCATCATCACCATCATCAACCATTGTTTATTCAGGGAAAATGACTGAGCATTAAGCTCTTTTACAGCAATGCCCTGAAACCACATTCATATAGCTACAAGGATATACAATATATAAGAAGAAATACAACAACAACAGAAATAACAACCATGTCTACAAGTTAACCAAAGCAGGAACACTGTGAAACAACCATATCATCTGGCACACACTTAAATTGCCTAGTTCATGCTTTCATTTACATTCCTGTGCAAAGTACTGCACATAAAATACTGAATGATTAGTTACTTTAAAAAGTATCTATAGAAGCCAATTTCAACCAGCAAAATAAAAATAGATTAAAAATAAAATAAAATGTTAGGAATGGTAAAAATTGAAAAGTTATGGTGAGTCAAAATTCAGTATTTAATAATTTAGTAGTATTAAGTAATTGTTTTTATATCAGTGTTCATTTTTCATCCGTTTTTATTTTTTCTGCCAGAAATTGGCCCACCTTTAGAGTCCTCTGACTAAAATCACTCCAAGGACAAATTCTTTACAATTTTTTTTCACAAAACAAATCAGCTTGTTTTTTCCTCTTTAGTCTAAGTAAAATAAGAACATTTTTCCTGTTCCAGTAAAAGGTTCACTTGTAACAAATCAATTGATGTCATTGCGATTTGATCCTTTTTGATGCATTACAGAAAAGAGCGATGATTGATTCGACCAAGGTCGCTGTCTGCCGCTCCCTGGTTTCCATTTCCTCTAAAAGCTGTGAGAATATACTTCTCACATATTTATGTGCACATTTATAAATAGTGCGGCTACCTCATATGTTAATCAAATGCATTCAAATTGATTTTTCTGTCCGACTCACCGTTGGATAACACACTGTAAACCTACACCTTTTGTACATGCACACTCAACAAAAACACACATATACGACGGTGCCAGAATGAAAAGGAAGGAGCATGTAGCTGAGATCATCTGCTGCAGGTCTGCTGAGTGTCGCTCCAGGAAGCGTGGTAACAGATGGATGTTATGAGAGCTGTCTCTCACAGGAACGCACAAATTGGTGATACATGCATTAAACATCACATCAGTTTATTTCCTCTTGGGTTGCTGTTAAACACTGAATAATGATGATGAGAACAGAAAAGTTGTAACTACCGACATGTAGTTACTACAAGCCTGTCTCTTTTTCACTCAACTTATCTGTTGAAGATCCTTCAGAGTGATCTAAATTGCCTCCTCTCGGCGCTTTACTGCATATAAAATCTTAAGTTGGCCTCTCCTAAAGCGAGCCGGTTTAAATAACCTCTGTCTCCATGCCCAGTGCGATCAATGGTGTCAGTGTGAGAGGAAGGAGTGTGTAATCTTGAATCGGAGGGACCAGCTTTCCAGAGTTCCCTATCCATCTGAAGCCAGGGCCAGAGCTGCATGAGTCATTAGTTGCTTTGAGTGTGATTAGTCACCACACAGGCACACCGAACACAATGGGTGTCTGTGTGTTTGTGTGTGTGTGTGTTTGTTTGTGTTTGTGTATGTGAGAGAGCGAGAGAGTGCACGATGCATGAAGGGAGCAGGAAGTGAATACCTGATTCAGCTCCACTCACTTTCCTCTTAGAGCGTTCATTATTCTGTTTTTAATTTCTTAAGCAGTTAATGTTCATGCACTCTGGTTTAATGTCTCTTTTATGGCACCTAATCACTACTGCAACATACAACCGCTGTATTTTCTTTTGTCTTTACAATTCATTAAAGAAAATTGCGTCTCTTTTAAGTGCAGAGAAGTTCAAATCTCGGCCACAAATCTACTCAGGATGCAGCATTTCAGCACACAGCAAATTAAGAAGAATTATGGAGCTTCCAACGCAGCTTTTCTGAAGAGCTTTAATCATGGCGGTGTAGTATTGTCACGACGGTGATAAAATGACCTTCCTTTCATTCCCCTTCCTTCATCTTCTTCCTCTCCCAGCTCACCACTTTGTCTGTCACTCATCCGGAGCTGTTATTCTGCTGTTCACGCCACCGCTCTCTGGAGGTAATAGTTTTGTGAGACATGATTAAAGAAAAAGGGAAGGAGAGAAATCACCTTCTCCTGTCAGGTCCCAGGAGGGGGATACAAGACTGACAGTTTGACTCCTTACTGTATAACGGGCTCTGTTTCCATCCTGTAGTCTAATAGTAGCCTCTACAGATTTATATGACGTCCTCAGCCTCTCCTCTTATATTTTTAGACATTAATTCTGCTGCTTCCTCTTGTCATCATGCCGTTGCCCAAGAAAGCTACTTCTTGTAAAAATGCAAAATAAACCCTTGAATTTTTCCTCTATCCGAAATTCATTTCTCCAAGAATCCTCAACAATATTCTTAAGCATTATTATTTACTATAAAAAGAAAAAAGTATTGCATATAAACAAGATCCCAAAGGTTTTAGCTTTTCCAAAACCAAAAACACAAGAACAAAATTGCAAGGAATGGATTGAACAGTGTTTATCTGCTCTATGTGTGCTCTAATGTTACTTCCAACGCTAACTACATGTATAGCTATTACCTAATTGCATTATTTTGTGGGGTTACAACAGTGGGCAAATCCGGGGTCTGAGAAGTGAAGTCAATGCTGAAGTGCCTTAAACTTGCATTCTTTCTAATAGCCAGCAGGGGGCGACTCCTCTGGTTGCAAAAAGAAGTCTGATTGTATAGAAGTCTATGAGAAAATGAGCCTACTTCTCACCTGATTTATTACCTCAGTAAACATTGTAAACATGGGTTTATGGTCTCAATGGCTACTTTCAAGTCTTCTTCAAAACAGCATGACGTTCATTTAGTAAACTATTGTCCCATTTAGAGTGAAATAGACCATGAAGCAGGGTATGCTTTAGGGCGTGGCTATCTTGTCAGGTCGCTACCACGACGTTGTCTGGTCTGGGAGTTGTCCGTGTTTTCATCGTAGAACTTTAATCTTTTCACAGTGTGTAATTGTAACATTTTGGTCACCATAAAATGTCTTATTCAGTGTTTGGTTGTACTTAGCTCCATCCTCTTGTGTCACTTCTGGTTGCCAAACACCAAGATGCCAACGGCCAAAATGCCGAACTCAAAGCTTCAAAATGGGAGTCCACAAACCAATAGTCACATTGACTACGTCCACTTCTTATTTACGGTCTATGGTGGAAACCAAAATGCTGCTATATCAGAGTTTAGGTTAGCGGCTCTGTCTTTATTCTGTATTTAGTTTGGGGAAGTTTCCAGCAACAATTCCCAAACTTGTTGGATCGTCCTAGGAATGTTCTTCTTTTGGATGCATCCAAACGGGGTTATTTTATAACGAATCACATTCTAATTTCATTTTTATGTAGAATACTGTTTTAGGGCTAACTAGCTCTACCCTGCAAGAACAATGCTGCTCCTTCATTTGTTATCTATATGGATCATCAACTGGTGAGGATACTGATTTTTTTGCTGGGAACATCGACAGTTGCCTGTTAAAAGTGAGAAGAACTACAGTCTACTTCTGTCTGAAATCCAGAACCCATTGTTTCAAAAATGAATATGATTTTTTTAGTAAATCTGTCACTGTTATCTTTGTAAACTGCAGTATGTGGGTCAATTCACAAACTATAATACATGAAGTGTGTTGTCTTGACTTTAACAGAGATGCCAGCTGCCAGTGTGTGTGTGCTTGTGTTGACGTGTGATTTAATGCGTATAGCCAATATGTTTGTGTACATGCTTTGTGCACATGAATGCAGAAGGTGAGTTTCAGTGACCTACCTTGTGCGTTGGCTGTGGTCTGATGTGGGGCTTTATAGTAGCTGTACCATTACAGTGGCGTGTGTGAGAGTGTGTCATGAATCAACATGGGACCCAACCTGGCCTGATTAAGTAAACCTTTGCAGTCTGTGAACACACATAGGCTACACACACACAGCTCATTGTAGCATGATGGAGGCATTGTAAGCATAAAGGTGTCGTGCTGTGCTCACAAACAAGATTTATCTTATAACCGCAACGGCAGCTGACATGATGTGTTCCACACTTTTCATGGTTTTTTCTTCAAGCAATTTTCCCATCAACTGCAGAACCGAAGAAGATTTGGGTCGAGGGGCCCGTCTCGCCTGCGTCATGATGAACATGAGGCCAGTTGGTCTCCCGCTTCAGCAGATTGACAGCTTAGTGCTGAGCGTTAATGTAGGTCTGCCAGCCTCGTCTGTTAGCTCTCTTTGGATCTCTGTCACTCCGCTCGTCGGCTCTTACAATGAGCTGAGAATGCGTCCTATTCAGACGACATCGTGAAAATGTGTCGGATGGACATCCACATTGAAGTCCACTGAAGCATTTTAGAGACTTCTGGCTCTTTTCTCCTCAAGACACAGCTGTGCCTGTGAAAGTGAAGAGGGGCGATTTAGAGGGAGGCGTTCACGACATCTGATGTCTCGTCCTTAACAAAAGGTGGTACTGGTTAGTATGCTGCTGGTGTGATTGGATGGCCACTGTATGTTGTAAATCCCCTCTGGTAAAACTTTGAAAGGCGGCTGTCTATAGAGCACACAGTGCTGTATGTTGTATAGCATCCATAGAGACGTCCATAGGCTGAATTCTGTATTCTGTTGCTGTGGATGGTGGCTGCTGGGCCCCTGCCAGTCCCAGGCCCTTCGATACAACACTCTCTAGCGCTCTCCGCTTACAAGACTGGGCAAACTTCTCAGTGTCATGACCCTCTCCAAGCCTTTAGAAATCTCTTGTCACCCGCCCAGCAAGCTCAACCAATGGTTCAGGCCTTCAACATGCAAAGAGTCCAACATCTCAACCCCAATCTGTCACAGCCCATCACAAGGTCCTAACCCACCTTCAGAGATGGCTTGCCTCAAAGTGTGTGGCACAGCGGGCTCCTACCAGCACCAGAAACCCCCTTTTTCCAAGAGTCCAGACACCAACTTGGTTGCTCACCATTAAAAATCGCTCGACAAATTGTTGTTTAATGACAGTTTAGTTTGGCAGCTGTCACGGAGTGCTTTACTTATCTGAGAGGAATGTTTTCGCTTTGCCTCACACGCTCCAGTTTTATACGGTTGAAGGTTTTTACTGAGCTTTCACATGGTCAGAGAAGAGAGCGGCCATTATTCCTGTAATTTATAAAGGGCTGAACTGGTGTTGCATAATCTTCTTTCTGAGCATCAGGGATGCTGGTGGCATGAGTTGCTGTTACCTTGGTGAATGCAAAGAGGCCTTTTTGCTTTCCTGGATAAATTATTTACTTTATGTAACTTAAACCTTGACAGTCCAAACATGTTGGATTCATTTCTGCTCAAACTATTTCAGAGTCTTCATATGGTCTATAGGAAGCCTCTGTTGATAATGCCTGTGTAGTCATGAAGGTATAAAGAACCAATATTTTGTAAATTAATAATTTAGAGTTATTTGTGTTGCTCCCTTTAAAATCAGCATTAAAAAAAAAGCTTGTTTTCTTCAAACAGCATACTCTCCTCTTCATTTCATACTAGTACAGGGCATTAAGTCTCTGTCTCAGGCGTCTCCCCATTGAGCTGAGAGGCTTCAGGACCCAAGCCAAGTCCTGTGGCAAAGTCAGCAGCTCATTTCTGATGTGTGGTAGGATTTCCTCTATGTTGTGCAGTAGGAATGCATCAGAATCACTTTTTCACTGCAGTGTACTCGAACTTAATACAATCTTTTACTTCTGGATTTGTTCACATAAGATTCAATTATGTGTCTTCATTAGATTTATCACTCTGTGTATTGTTTCACATCAAATCAGACTTGATGATGTCTGATGGTTTTAATCAGTTAAACCAGTTTTAACCAGGTAGGCTATAAGACCTGGGGCCAGTTGCATAAAAATATACCTGATCTTTTTCTTAAATATAACATTAAGTCAGACTTTCTTAAAGGGACTGTTTGTAAGAATCAGAAATGCTTGTTAACAGCGACACCTGTGGCCGTTAAGTCAACGAAAGTCAGCGTCGGGCTCGCGCTTGTGCTCGCTCTAAATAGACATGAACGAGCATCGCTCAAAACAGTGAGGCGACATACGTCAGCTAAAACCACAATATCACTCTATATTTCACCTGCTTGGCAGTAATGTTAGCTGACCAGATGAAGGTCTCTCCATGAATCAATGCTGATACTAGTTTTGGCTTTGGCTGCTTCAGCCTCCCGACCGCGGTCGGAGGGAGACACCGGCACCCGGTCGGAGACGATAACGTTTCTCGCTGCGGAGCCCCGTCACTTCACAAGACACGGAAAACCTCTTTTGGTCTGGAGGAGCTGCAGCATTTATTTCTGCACAAACGTCCACTGTACATTCACTAGATATTCTCAGAGCTACGAAGTCTTCTGCAGTGTGTAGTGGGCGCGCATGAACGTGAGGTGGAGCGAGAACGTGCGTGGTGTGTGAGTGAAGGCAAGCAGGGAGAGGAGCAGAGGAGCAGAGTACAGCAGAGACTCCGGCCCGCTTGCGCGCTTGAAATGCCATAGCAACAAAGCTCTCACATCAGGCTTAGCCAGTGGGAGAGGTGGTTAACTTTCCTACCTAAAATTAAGTCAGTCTTAATATTTATGCAACAGACAGATTTAATTAGACTAGTCTAACACCAGTCTAAGGTCAACACTAGCCTTAAGCTAAGTTTATGCAACTGGCCCTAGTACTGGATGATAATATTGGCGTTAGTTAAACAGGCAGCGGTAGCTCAGGTGGTAGAGAGGGTGAAAAATGTAAATGGCTGTGGACAAAGGCATCTGCTAAATGGAAAGCACTGAATACAAGCCAGTGAACTGTGTCTGGGCCTCTAAGTGCCCTTACAGATGCAATATTGTTTATTTCTTATTACCTTATAACACCAATAAATAAAATGGATATGATACATTGTCCGGCCCTGTCTGTGATACCGTGTGCATGCTACTGAATCACCTCATTTGCCTGAGATTGGCTTTTCAAGGATTCAGTGTTCAAGGCCATTTTTGAGTATTACATTTAATAGGTGTGGCCGCAGTGCAATGACTCACAGTAGATGAGAAAAAAAACAAAGTATGAGTAATTTGCTCATTCAAAAAACCTTGTGAAGGTCAGCGTTAATGTTTGTGTCAGTAAGATTTCATGCTGCTTTACCACCTGTAGAGGTCGGCTACCTCAACTTGTGAAAGCCGCTTTCATGGTAGACAGCTCTTCAAGATGAGTGACGTGTGTGTGTGAACATCACCCACAGAGCGGTGATACTGTACTTTGAGTTGGTCTAATTAGTTTTGTGAAGGTTTTTGTAAACCAAACAGCTGTGGAGCTTTTTTTCCCGGCCACACAGTCTGTTCAAACACGAAAATCACCAAACTGTTTCACCTGACAGAAACATGGATTGCCTTCATATCGCAATTTTATTCAACGAACTTTATAATTTGCCTCTCATTCACCCATTCACACACACTCTCACTCTCCAAGCTATCATGCAAGGCTCTGGCCGAACCACCACCAGGACCACTCTATGGGGATCAATCAAACTGTAACTTTAAAGCTTAGAGAACATCAGATGGATCTAATTCAGGACAATAGCTAAGGTACTGTGCATGACTGTAGGTTGGATGATGGTAATTATAGACCAACATATTTTTTTATGTCTTTTATAAACTTACAGCTTTATTGCATATAGCAGTAAAACAGACTTTATGTTACAAAGTTGTTTGATTCACATCATTTTTTCTTCCTGTTTGTATGCAAACAAACATTTTTTAGTTTGTTTTCAAGGGCAAAGCAGGTTGATGCTGAGCGTGACAACACTGGATACAGATGCATATTGCACAAATGCATCATCTTACTGTATGACTATGGATGAAGAAATGTTTATGATCATAATATGCTTACATTTGGGAAGATGGAGCCTCTTCTGATCAAATAGCTGCAACTAAACTGAAAGAAACACATATTTACAGGACATAAAAAATATAAACTTTATTGCCTGGAAGTGTCTTGGACACTGTGTATTAAGTTTTATTCATGTATATAAAACTTTACCCTGAATTTCAACCTCTACTTATGACTGATTCTGGTTTCTCCCCTCTCTCTCTCTCTCTCTCTCTCTCTCTCTCTCTCTCTCTCTCTCTGTCTCTGCAGGTCCAGGATGGCGCTCAGTCTGTGTGCAGCTGGGCGGCAGATCCTCTTTGCTCTGATGCTGCTGCTCTATTTAGGCTCGGGTAAGTCCGTCTCCTTGCTCCACTCGTCGTTTCCTTAAACTGCTGCAGCTCCAGGTGCTGCAGAAATTAACCAGCAGTTTCTGATGTAAAGAAAAAATAGTAACAAATAATGTCGGCACACAAGTGGGTTCAGTGAAAAGAAAGAGGGAAGGAACAGCTGGACCAGAATACTGAACAAAAAAATCTGTTCCCACATACATTTTTCCATAGACATGAATACACAAGACAGGTCTGCACTAATTTGAGTGTTGTAAGTGAGAGCTGACATGCTGAGGATGTTTGCAGACATGCTCGGTGGGACTGAGCTGGAACACCTCCAAACCCATTTCTGAAAGTTTAGTCGACCATCTGTTCCATTACAACTATGCATAAAATTCACAATTATGGAACAAAAAGACAAAACATCTCAGAGCCGCAGGTCTCTGGAGGATAGTATCGCAGGTTTGAGGTCTCACATGCAGCCTGCTGACTGCCCGTGGTAAAGATAAGTTCTTCTCCTTAATTACTTTTCCTGCAATTGGCATGCATGATGGTAGCTGGTCAGCCTGGATTTTCATTAGAAGGAGAAATTGCAGTACTCATTTCCAAAATTAAAACAATACCTTACTGGTCATTATGCTTTGAAAGCAGAAAGCTATTATTCCACATTCAATCATGTTTTTGTGTGTGTTTGTTGCACAATCCAGCATCCAAATGGAAACAAAATGATCTACCTACTACTAAAATTAAAATAAACAAGATTGGAATCCACTAATGCTCCCAGACGACGTTAATATTTCAATCAGGAGAGACTTCATTTTGGTGATGGAATATTTTAATTGACATGTGCACGACAGGATGAGAAATGTGAATAGTAATAGGCGATTAGACCCCATTGTAATATCATATATTTTAAGGGGGTGATGAAGTCGTAAGTAGAATAGGAAACAACCGTATGGAGTCTAGACACTGGTGATGATGAGATGAAGTGAATGCCTAAGATCTTGATGTGATAAAGGCTAGACTTCTGATGAGCTCAACCTGGGCACTGTATGATGACTGGAGGTGAAGAGGGTGGAGGAGGGCGCGATGATTTCACCTAAAATGACGGCTGACAGCAACCGAGAGGAGAACAGATTTAGAGTTTGACAGCAGCGACATGATTGGAGATCGTGGCAAGATCTAGTTGGTTTCACTCATGCGCAATTAATGTTTTGATATTGGAATCTTTTTCACGGTGGAACAGTAAATTAATCGTCTCTTTATACATCCACCCAAGACAACGTGCTCATCTGACATCCCAGTCACGCCAATAAAAAAAGTGGTTTGATCTAGTTTAACCATATTTCTTGCTCCAAAGGGGAGAATGACAGAAAAAGTTTGAGAACCACTGATTTAACTAAAAAGAGAGAACACCCATAATCAGCTGATTAAGAAGTGGGAGGAGAGAGAGAGAGAGAGAATTGTGAATGAAGTCTTCCTGATTGAACCTACGCCGAGCTTCATGTTGTAAAAGCTGTTAAAACATTTATGTTCTGGATTACTTCACTTTTGGGTCAGTAAATTCCAAGTTCATAAACACTGAGTTGCCCTCAAGCAGTGAACAAAGTAGCACAATATACCAAACTGGGACATCTAGATAACAGAGTTTACTGTATGAAGTTGTGATGATGGACAGCAGGCAAACAGTGTACCAGATAAATACTGTACGGCATATCCATCTTCCCTGTAATGTCCAGCCTGCTAACAAGAACAAATGGAGTTTAAAGCTGTTTGCTTTCGATTTAAACATTGTTTTGAGCTCTTAGCGATGGTATCACCATTCTGTAGCAGATGCACATTGCTAGAAAATATCTGGTAGATAAATGGTCACATGATATTTCTTGATTTTATGAGTTGATAAGAATCACCTGAATGTGCCAGTAAACTTTAAACTGCTGCACGGTGGATTGTGGGATACAAAATGCTGCAAGAGATAGAGTACACCAGTTGTGTTCGGCTGCATTTCTTGCATTTGGAGGACCCTCTGAAATGGGATCATACTATCAGCCTGATGATATGTATTATTTCTTAAAGGAGTTGATCCACATTTTGGGAAAAATGTTTGTACTTTCTTGCTGTGAATTAGATGAGAACATTGATACCACTCTCTACAATGTCTGTACGGTAAATATGAAATAAGGAAGCCTGTGAGAAGCAGTTGAAAGCTCCAGAAAAAGCTAGTAAGAAGCCCTTTTAAGGAAATTGTTTCCAAGGTAAAAAATTAAGAAATGCATGCTCAGCATTTTAAATATATAACAGTATGCAATTTGTTGCTGCGGTAGTATTTGTTAGTATGTCCTAATTATTATAGGCAAGAAATTATCAAATTGAATTAGCCAGCACAATCAATTCAGTTTAAGAAACACTGATATCAGCCTTGAAAGCCTCCTTGTAGTTTACCTTGTTGGACATCTTATTGGACTCTAGAAGTGACACTGACAGGAATAAGAGATGGCATCTGTTAATGATAGAGAGTGTCCTTTCATGTCACTTCCAGCTCTCTCTTCCTCTTTTCAGGGTGTTATTCTTTTGTCCCATCTGTCACCACCATGCTACAGGGTGCTCTTGTCATCCAAAGTCTCTCAGTTTCCTCCATTCATTATCTTATACCCCTTCTTTTCCTCCATCTTCATCTCTGGTTTCCCCTCTCTTTTACTCTTCCTCCATCCCTTTCTCATTCCTGATCTCAGTCTTGTTCTGGCTCTCTTTTCCCTTGTATTTGTGATTCTGTGATTACATCTGATTTTGGGGGAAGGCAGCGGAGGCGTTCTCAAGCTCAGAGAGATGCTCTCAGGGGGTTCAGCTTGTGAAAGCCGTCCAATCTAAATGCAGATGGAAATATCTTTTGGGGATTCAATTCCACCGTGTGTAATATTCCAAATAAGGCTTTGGTTTAGTTTTTTTTTTACCCAGGTTCTCTTGTTACGCTCATATTAGTTTTCTACACATTTGGTGCATTTGACTAACGGTGAATATTTGAATGAAGGGGACCAGAAAAGAAAACAAATGCAAAAATCCTTGAGCAAATTTGCTTTAAGCTCATAAAAGCTTTGTAATTATGTCTTCTGCCTAATGTTGCCAGAGACCGTCGCGCCTCACAGTCCAAGTTACTCCTTGATTTTGTGAGCAGAAACAGCTCATGAACTTACTATTATTGAGAATATCGTATTTAGTTTTTGAAAATTGTTTTTCAAAATAAATGAAAATGAACAACAACAAAGAAATTTCACACAAGGTCCTTTTACTAGATGTTTCTAGAGATATCAACCGCATCTCATCTTCATTAGCGGATGGAGTATACTCAGTTGTTATGGCGATAGCTCAGTCCTTAAAATTACATTTAACTTTTATGGTTAGAAGTTTAAGTTTTTAAGAAAAATACTATTTCAGCCGTCTATAAAATGAAATATTCTTGGTCTGTTAGGTGCACAGAGGATGAAGCCACAAAGAGGCAGGAATTGGTTGGTTAGCAAATAATGTCTGCACAGGTGATCCTGTTGTCATGGTTACATTGAACCTGTATGTCATGGCAACCAGATAGAGTGAGTTGCAGATATCAATCTGCAGAACCATGAACCTAACTCTCACAGGAACATTGGCTTTATATTGATGCTTTTCTTGCATGAACTAACTGGAAATTAATTAGTTTGAGTGACAGTTGGAGTCATTTATGTGAACAGAGAGAGAAAACATATGTTAGAGATAAAAAGGACATAATTAAGTTGGAGCCTGTGAGCCACTGTCGTCACTAAGATGTGTGTGTATAACTGTGTGTGAGTGGCTGGTATCCTTATAATGGGTCAGCGTTTTGTTCCTTTGCTGGAATGATAAAACCCGTTCCTTGTGAAAACATGAGTGTGAAATTGCTAATGAATCCCAGAGGTCTTGTTACTGTAGCAGACACCTTGGTTAGAAGCTACAGTACAGCCTACACTTTCTATATATCTCCTCTACTGCTTAGTGTAGAATACTTCACTCTATAATCAAACAGCAATCTTATTCATATCTGTCAAAAAGCAGACATATGCATTATATTGTCCATTGTTTTCTACCCTTGTAAGCAATATGTCCTCCAACATATTTAATTGCAATAACTAATTATGTTCTGTCCTCTTGTTCGTCCTCTCCAGGTGCAGCCTCCTCCATAGTGAACATGCGTAGGATCACACATCCCGCAGTACAACAAACGCTGGCAGGCAAAGCCGTCCTCCCGTGTGTCTTCACCCTCCAGAACAGCTCCTCCAGCCAGCCTCCCCACCTCCTGTGGACTCGCATCAGGGTACCAGCAGAAGGAGAGGGCGCTCCTCTGGAGCAGATTGTGCTTTCTGCTAAAGGTAAAACAAAGACATGATGATCTGTTTTAGCTGTTGATTAAGACCTACATTACTTTACTCATTCAGATAACATTTCTACAAGTGCTTAGAGAGTACACTAAAAGGTGCTCTAATCAATATTTTCATATTACTAGTGAAATGTCATAGTCAAACGACTGTGTGTATGTTCACAGACAATTATCACCCAACTCTGCAGCTCTGCTCAGCTTGAGGTATTTAACCTTAAGGCCTCACAAGTAAAACAATGACTAAGAACCTAACAAGCTGACAATAGCAGCTCCTGGAATTAAAATGAGATAAATCCTCTAAGTAGAGGTTTTCCACTGTACTTGTAAACGCTCCAAACCTCCCAGAGTGGAAGTTTTTTAGCAAAGTCAAGGCTAGGCACCGATTGAATTCATCTATGTAGGGCCCCTTGAACGTTTTGGTGCCTTTCAGTTCATTGTTTTGGTTCTACAGCCTGCAGCTTTTTTTTTTGGTTCAGTCTCACTGCTCTCATCAGAGAGCAGGCAGCTGTTTTCAGTGAAAAAGCTCTAAAATATTGCAGTTGGAATTTGGAGTTAGTGAGTAGTTCATTACTTTAAACTGAACTACTGAAACTAAATGAAATTACTAGGGTTGTCAATTGATTAAAAATATTTAATCGTGATTAATCGTATGATTGTCCATAGTTAATTGTGATTCATTGAAAATGAATCACACATTTTATCTGTTCAAAATGTACCTTAAAGAAGATTTGTCAAGTATTTAATAATCTTATCAACATAGGAGTGGGCAAATATGCTGCTTTATGGAAATGTATGTATATATTTATTATTTGAAATCAATTAATAACACAAAACAATGACAAATATTGTCCAGAAACCCTCACAGGTACTGCATTTAGCATTAAAAATATATGCTCAAATCATAACATGGCAAACTCAAGCCCAACAGGCATCATCAGCTGTCAGTGTGTCATCGTGCTGACTTGACTATGACTTGCCCAAAACTGCATGTGATTATTAGAAAGTGGGCATGTCTGTAAAAGGGGAGACTCGTTGGTACCCATAGAACCCATTTACAGTCACATCTCTTGAGGTCAGAGGTCAAGGGACCCCTTTGAAAATGGCCATGCACGTTTTTCCTCGCCAAAATTTAGCATAACTTTGGAGCATCATTTAGCCTCCTTTATGACAAGCTAATATGACATGGTTGAATTGGATTCCTTATGTTTTCTATTTTCATAGGATGCCAGTATCTTCACTAGCTTTAAAACTCAGCCTGTTAATACCTAAAAATAGCAAGTTGCAAAGAAATTAGTGGCGTTAAAACAAATTTGCATTAACGCGTTATCACGTTAACATTGGAAAATTTTAAAGTGACTAAATAAGCAACACTTAAATGTAAAGTTAGAAATGAAAACCTAAGTTAACTCTCAAAAACTGAGCTAATCTGCTTCGTCAGGACTGTGTGGGTGTGGTTTGATCACATTTGATTGATAGTGGCCTGAAACACCAAGCAAACAACTGTCTATGTGATTCAAGTATTGTTAAATCCTGATTGGGCCACAGAAGCATGTGACATCACGTTGCTCCGATTGAGCCCCGCCTACTTCCAAACAGTGGGAAAAGTAAAGACAAAAACACAAACACAAAAGTGGTTCGTGGGAAATAACCTGAACTGTGTTTGGCAGGCGATTAACTCAATCTATGTATCTAGGGGCCCTTATAAGTTTATGTTTTATCTCTCAAATCTGCAGGATGCCAATAGTCACTTATAATGAAGAAACCTCTCTTTCTGTGCCAAAGGTGACGTAATCAAGGTGAATAAGGCTTTCAGTGGCCGCATCATGCTGCCAGGATACACTGCCAATCCTCTGAATGCTACCATGGAGATCTCCAGTCTCCGTACCAACGACTCAGGCACTTACCACTGTCAGGTTGTCATGGGTAACGACTATGAGAGAGACACTGTGCCCCTGGTGGTCTCCGGTAAGTGCAACAGCCACTGACTGGAGATTTCATTGTGAGAAAAGTTTAGTAGCACAACTCCCTAAAGCACACATTTAAACCATAAAAGAAACGCTGCTGACGGACTGAGCAGCATTAACACAAAAAGGCTTTAAAATTCTTCTTCTAACTTAATTGATTTTTGTGTTTTATTGCACTCCAGGCTTGTTGTGATAATGTCAGATAGATAATGGCAGCACTGCCAACCCTTTTTAGCTTTTTTATTTAATTAAACATAATAACATTGATTCACCATATCAATATCATAATGACTGACTTAATTGCTTACTGCTCTCTGTGTCTGTGTTGTTTTTGCTATCTAGTTTTCCACTTGAACGATTGTGGAATTCTTTTAATTACAGAGTTTGGACTGAATTTTTTTGTGTGCCCATGTGTGAAATTTCAGCTGAAACTCCCTTAATGTTAGATTGATCTGTTTGTGGCCATAGTAACATGTTTATTGATTACCTCCCACTGATTTATTGACTTTAAACTTGGCTGTATTGGTGCATCTCTCAAATAAATGCACAAACATCTCACCACTTGTCCCTGTGTGTAGGTGTGGTGTTTCATTACCAGGCTCCCAGCACCCGATACGCCCTCTCATTTACCGACGCCCAGCGAGCCTGCCAGGAAAACTCGGCTCAGATGGCCACGCCGGCCCAGCTGTGGGCAGCGTACTATGACGGCTTCGCCGGCTGTGCAGCCGGCTGGTTGGATGATCAGACTGTCCGGTGAGGAGACGTTCAATAACTTCCTTCTGCTTGTCACACCCTTGTAGTGTTGCTCTACTAGAGGGTTAGGGTTAGGGTCCGACTGGGCTTTGAAGCAGTGCTGCTTCTAACAATTATATGTATTATTGATTATTCTGTAGATTATTTTCTCAATTAATTGATTAGTCCAGGTTTTCTTATTCAAATTGCTTGTTTTGCTGGATCCCCAGTCAAAAACCCAAAGATATATAATTTGCTATCATAGAAGACAAAGATAGTCAACTGATTTTCACATTTGGAAAGCTGGAAGCTGTGACTTTTAAGCATTTCTGCTTGAAGAAACAGTGTGTAGCACTGTTTTTAACAATAGATCAGGTTAAATTTAGAAAGGAAAACCATTCAGTGTTATTTTAAATAACTGATTAACAAATTCAATTTATAACAGAATCATTTTTAATGTAACAACATAGTGATTTTATAGGGGGATCTATTGGCAGAACGCGAATAAACTATTACTTAAAAAAAAATACTTAGGTGATTTATCGATTCCCAAAATTGTCAAATCAATTCAATCTGTTTTGAAGACTATTGGCAGAAAATGTCATTTTAGGTTTTTCCTTCCTAACCACGATTCCACTTTCCTGTTGTTTTTTCCACACAAAGAGTCCGGGTGCAGTATGTCAGAATCGTAGCATTCTTTTCAAAAATAATTCCACGTTGCTTAGAATTTATTGCAAAATACACTTAATATGAAAACAAAATCCAGACAGTTATTTCAGTGTCCAGTTTAACTGTTGGAGATTCCCTTTATCCGCTGAGGCTGAGGGAGGCTGAGGTCAACGATGGTATCGGCTGTTACCCGTCCTCCCCTCACCATACACACCAATTTATAGACTTGCGCCCCCATCACACACTTGTAAACACAAACAGAATATCAATAATTGCTAATATATAAATAGACTAGGGCTGTCAAATATTAAAATATTTATTTGCAATTAATCGCATGATTGTACATGATTAATCACACATTTTTTATCAGTTCAAAATGTACCTTAAAGAGAGATTTGTCAAGTATTTGATACTCTTATCAACATGGGAGTGGGCAAATATGCTGCTTTATGCAAATGTATGTATATATTTATTATGGAAATCATTTAACAACACAATACAATGACAGATATTGTCCAGAAACCCTCACAAGTACTGCATTTAGCATAAAGAAATATGCTCAAATCATAACATTGCAAACTGCAGCCCAACAATAAACAACAGCTGTCAGTGTGTCAGTGTGCTGACTTGACTATGACTTGCCCAAAACTGCATTATCATAAAGTGGGCATGTCTGTAAAGGGGAGACTCGTGGGTACCATAGAACCCATTTTCATTCACATATCTTGAGGTCAGAAGTTAAGGGACCCCTTTGAAAATGGCCATGACAGTTTGTCCACACCGTATGACATGGTTGATACCAATGGATTCCTTAGGTCTTTTAGTTTCATGTGATACCAGTATCTTCACTCTACCTCTAAAACCCGCTACAACCTCCAAAAAATTGTTTGTGTTAACACGTTAAAGAAATTAGTGCCGTTAAAACAAATTTGTGTTAACGTGTTATTATCGAGTTAACTTTGACAGCCCTAAAGTAAACTTAAATGCGGCATTTTTTTTATATGCCTGTTAATTCTCTAATATGAAGACATTTGCTTTGTTTTGTGTACAGTTTGTTCCCTCTCTTCTTGCATCACCTGCTATCTTAATTAATATTCAGTTCTTCTGTGTTGTCACCTCATCCGCTTCAGATTCATTTTCTTCTTTTCACCCCTGTCGTTTCTTTGCTGCTAATTGTATTTTAATTTATTCTAATCTATTGCCCTTTAAAAGATATTACAAATAAGAATTTATTCTTAACTGACATTTAAAGTCTTAATGAGAATAAACACTATGATATGTGAGCTGAGATAATGTTCACACAGTAAAATGTCCACAAGACATTGCCACATATTTCCTATGATTAGTAAAACAGAGGTTCATTCCCATTTATGACTCCCTCATGGTTTCCTCCACAGTTATTCTGTCCAGTTGCCAGAGCTTGGTTGCTATGGACACAAGGAGTACTCAGCTGGAGTAAGGAATTATGGGAAGAGGGACCCGAAAGAGCTGTTTGATGTGTACTGTTTTGCAAAAGAACTGGATGGTATATACACACACACACACACACACACACACACACATGAAACACATCAAAATTGCATCACACGTCATAGTCTGCTACAATATTAAATCATACTTTCAATGAATTCAGTGAAAAGACAAAAAAAACTTGCTATTGCAACAAATGTGTATTAATCCACATCTGTAAGTAGTCCCCAACAAATACACCAGTTACACCTGTTTGAATAACCCTTGCTGACAGTGAGGAATTGAAGAGGTTGATGAAGTGAGGACATAGGACAGGGAGGCAGATCTTCAACAGGGAAGTGGGGAGGGTGTCGAGGGAGCAGGTTGTGTGTTTGGATGAACTGATGAGTTTAGAGATGAGGGACGGGGCAGCTGGGGTGCGAATGTTGAGAAGGATGGAGAGGAGAGGGGCAGGAGTAGATGCTGCTGGGTCCGCCACAGGGGACAGGGATTTTTTTTTAATAGTGGGAATTTGGTCTGCAAAAAACTGAAGGAATGAGTTGTTCAGGTGGAGAGGTAGAGAAGGCATCAGCAAGGGGCTACTGTATTTAACTCAGGTGTCTCCCTGCTAGAGATCTGACAGACATCATCTGCTTCTGTGACAAGTTCCTGTCTCATGTCTCCGTCCTCCAGGGGAAGTGTTTCACTCCTCGGTCCCAGGCAGGCTGTCTCTGTCGTCAGCCTCAGACCGCTGTGTGTCTCTCGGCGGGCAGCTGGCCACAGTGGGGCAGCTTTATCTGGCCTGGAAGGCCGGCCTGGACAGCTGCGCGCCGGGCTGGATGTCTGATGGCAGCGTCCGCTACCCGGTGACCTGGCCTCGCCCGGACTGTGGAGGGAGCCAGCCAGGAATCCGCACCGTCGCACCCAACAGCACTACTGACAACACCACGGCGCTGTATGATGCGTACTGCTACAGAGGTATTTTACCATAAGAGGAAACTATTTTTGTTTATGGAAGAAGAGTTCACTCATCATTGATGGATGAAACAGTACTAAACAAGAATACAGTGAAATTACACTGTAATAATTTTTCATAATTATATGAAATAATGGTTCATATCAATAATAAATTGAAATGTGTGGATAAAGAATTACAACAAAATGTGTTGCTATGTATTGATATTACTGCCATCTCACTCCTAACAGAGGTGTTGATGTTACTGTGGAAGCTTTGAGTGCTATTACAATGACAATAAATGTCATTGTCACTGTTGTAGCTATGGCAACAACAATTTCTTATCCACGTTATCTATCCCACCGTCAAGTATCTGTGAAACTGCTGGATTGACAGCAGCAGTGGGAGAGAGAGAGAGAGAGTGAGAGAAAAAGAGAAGAGGATGTGTTGAAGTTAAATATCAAGTTGCTCAGCGTGTGTTTTCTGTGTTGACTGATATTGGCCAATTTCTGCAAAATTAAAACACAACAAAGCTTTGAGACAAACTGCATAAAATCCTTCAGCGACAGCCATGTGAACATCTCTTCAACTTGTTTCTCAGGTAAAGTGAAGGATTCAGGGTCCATGTCTCAGATCTACACCTCCCTGTGGAAGCCCTGGAGCTACCTCACAGGCTCAAGTGATGCTGACTCCGCAGGGACAGGAAGTCCCGACATGACTACACAGCAAACCGCCACTACCAGAGGTTTGACATTTGGCTACTGTTAGCAGATCTGTAGCAGCATGAACCAGCTGATTAATCAGAGGATCAACTATCCTACTGTAAACACAAATACAGCAAGATTGAACTTACAATAGATATGTTTTTTTTTTGCAAACACATCCTTGCAGGGTCCTCAGATGGCAGTGATGTTTCACCTTCAAACTGGACAGGATTGGTTGACCTAGAAGAGGAGGCCTCCCTTCACCGCATTGATGCTTGTAAGGCTGATTTCTAATATTGAAATAATTATATGTATTGATCACAAAAGAATGTGGATCTGTGATAATAATCCACCTGATTGTGTTCTCAGCCTCAGACCCCTGGTCCGAGTCTTCTGGGTCTTTTGTGACCCTCCAGCTAATCCCAGGACAGAGCCTCTTAGACTGGGGAGAGCCACTGGAGCCTGGCCCCGACTCAGAGGAGTTTCTCCGACCGCCGGTCCACCCCACTCCCGCTGACAAGAAGGTCGGTTTGGGTAACTTTTTAAGAACAAAAAGTAAAAATTCTCTGATTTAAGCTTCTTAAATGTGAATATTTTCTGGTTTCTTTACTCCTCTATGACAGTAAACTGAATATCTTTGAGTTGTGGACAAAACAAGACATTTGAGGACGTCATCTTGGGCTTTGGGAAACACTGATCAACATTTTTCCCCATTTTCTGACATTTTATAGACCAAACAACTAATCGATTAATCGAGAAAACAATCGACACAAAGTAATCGTTAGTTGCAGCTCTAGTCCTGGTTTAAACTTTTACTTTGAGATTATAAAAACAGAAGCAACATCACTGAACCAGCTAAGTTCCTGTGCATCTATTTGTTATTTTAGGTGATCTCAAAGATCGTCAAGTCCATCTGGAAACCTTGGAACTACCTGGCGGGGACTGGAGATGAGGAAGGGACCCAAGCACCAAGTGGACAGGCAGGGGAAGAGGAGATGGCCACGAAAAAGACAGATGAGAGGTCAAATCCATCCAGTGCAGCATCACCACGTGAGTGGATTTATACTTCTAATGCAGTCATTCCCAAAGACTGGGTCGGGACCCACAGGTGGGTCGCAGGAGATTTAGGGTCGCCAAATAAACTTGCAGAATCAAAAGTTCTCTTTGAAATGTCTGGTTTACCTATACAAGATAATATAAGTTGATGTGGAAATGGCAGATAATGGCATAGATAAGGCCTATTGTGAATTGAGTCGCAATGGTTTGTCAGTTTTGAAAAGCTGGTGCCCAGAAAAAAAGTTTGGGAAACACTATTTTAACGTGTTAACTAATATGGCCTATCATCTATCCCCTGAGAGAGCTTATGAGTGAATACATTTCTGAAAATAGGATAACAGAGGAAAAACTGTGAATAGACTTTGGAAACATTTGGAAAATCATGAAGGAGAAAGCAATTAAATTAAAAACTTGATATACATAAATACTTTATTTTTGCTTTTTGAGATGTTTCTGGTGCTGTCTCACCTACATCCGCAATTAGCTCCTGTGTGCGTCGCATTGTGGAACAACACTGTCCATCAACAGCTCACTCAAAAATCAAACCAATTCAGTGTGTCGACTGACATCTTTGAGTATACAAAATGTTGTAACTTTTCCAGTGTTTACAATATAGAGTACACGTTACCATTAGCACATTATGTAGTGTGAAATAGGGACACAGACACAGGATTTGAGTTATAAAGCAACCAGAAGGTTTGATGGCAGTGTATGTTTATGAGCACGTACAGGATCTTGCTGTCGAGGCACTAATTGGCTCCGGTCTGTGATGTTGGGGAAAGATCAGTTGGGCAACACAACAGGATGATACATTAATTACAGTACAAAGAAGCCCCAGGAATGAATTCATTAGAGAAATGCAGAATTAATAAGGGGCAACTGGGAGAGCAGAGGCCTTGTGCTGAGGAGAACAGAAGGAGCGTGTCCAGCATCACCACTTTCTTCTGCAAATGGTCGGCTTCAATTAAACACAACAAAGTCAGATGAAAATCAAACGGTAACACAAGCCAGTGGTAAACACTGATATTTATCTATTCAGCTTTATGAGAAAGGTCATTTGCATAATTGTAGGAATTACTCATACCCAAATGAGCATTTATTAAAAAGTTATCAAACAGGGCTTCAGATGTCGTATTATTGTAATCCCCAACAAGCTCTTGAATTAATTCCACAAAATGTGAAAAGAATTTACACTTCATGTATTTTTAATAACCTTTTTACCTTTACTTTTTTAACATTACTGAGCGACAAAGCTTGAAGTTTGAGGAAAGACGGGGTAATGAGTCCTGTAGCATTTTAAAAATCTACTGTGATTTATTTTAAAATGATCATATACTACTACTTACCTGCACTGGAGGGGTACAGATGATAACAAAATAAGGACAGGCAAACTTCATAGGTTCTACGTAATTATGGGGTACAGTTGTGTTTTTTCTTTGGGACAAATAGAGATGTAGGGAAAAGAGTATTGTAAGGAACATACAGTTGGCCTATTGCCTATATGTTACAGTGTGTGTTGTAAAGTAGGCAGTGACACTGTTGTTACACAGGGTGATGCTCATTGCTGTTATAGAGTACAGTTGTGTTGAGGTTTCTACAGTAAATACAGCTGAACTGAAAACCAGGGGTGTCCATCCCATAGCCTAGGCAGCTGTAGAAGATGATCGATTTAATGGGGTCCAGCAGGATTACAGGTCTCTTTATGTGCTGGATGTGGGCGGAAGTGGTTTCCAAATGACAGTAATCTCCGATCAGTGTTGTTTAAAACTGTGTTACAGAGTCGTTGATTCAATTCTGCGACTGTGAAGGTGTCAGACCTTCACCCGTGTCTGTTTTGTCTTCATTTATTTATTTGTTGCAGTGAACTGTGGCTGTTTTAAATTAACACTTCCACAGAGATCATTTTAATGGAATTGCATTGCTAGGCAACAGCTTGGGTCCATGTTTAGTTCCTGTCAGCTTATGTAATTCACATACACTGCAAGAGGAAATAAACAGGGACACATTTGCAATGTTTACGTTTACAACTGCGACTTTGGCCATCAAAATTGCACTTTATGAGCTGTAATTACGACTTCGATGTTGACATGAACGGCATTTACAAGTCAGAAACGGGTCATTACAGTAACTCTGATATGACATGAACGCAGCATAACATTGTTTTGAAAGCTCACACTTCACTTCGCTTAGTTCTGTATGTGAGTCCTTTCAAACAAGCACCTTCTGCTAATTGGCAAACAATTCAATTCTCACCTGTCTCACTGCCTTTGTTTATCCCTTATATACATTACAGTGTACTCTGGTTATATTTATGCCTGTGACAATAATGTTTAACATACTGTAGAGGGAAATGTTCAGATCTTTCCCTTAAAGGTTTTACTTCACTGTATCCACAGAGGTTTGCTTGCTGACGGTGATCATATTGAAGTGTAGACGTTGCTGGTACAGTGATAGAGGAAAAACAGCTGACGGACAGCTCAGACAGCTTAGAAGTGTTTGTTTTTTTCTCCCTTGGCAAAGCAGAGAGAATCCATAAGATGATTTTTGCTTTGTTCGTCACTCTTGGCTTTGTCTTCTGCACTTTTTTCTCTGTCTGCAATAATTGCACCCCTGACTTCACTCGTTCTTTTCTTTTTTTGTTTGTTTTGTGCCCTCTGCAGGTTTGTTCTCTTGGGGAAGTTCATGGTTCACCGGTCCCACGAGGGAAAACTCTACACCAGCCAGTGAAGTATCTCCCACTCGTCTGGCATCTACTGTGGCCGCCTCCAGTTCCTCTATGACTACAGAGAGCACTAAGACTTCAGAGACGCACACATCCGCCGCCTCCAGCGCTTCACCTGGAATCACCGCATCCAGCGTAGAAACCTGGGTCCGTGTTGAATCGGAGACCACAACCCAGCCGGGTGACAAGAGGGAGGAGACGGTGACCTCCAGAGGCAGCGGTAGAGGCAGAGGAAGGGGGAAGAAGAACAGAGGGGAGGACAGGAGCAGAGGAGAGGATAAGGGGAGAGGAGAGGATAAGGCTAAAGGAGAAGACGAGGGGAGTGGTGAAATCACTGGCGCAGAAGCAAAAGGGGAGATACAAGTTTCACGTCGACCAGTTGGAACAAGCAAACCAAGAGAAAGATCCAGAGAAAGATCTAGAGAGAGGGGTCACAGGAAGGGACAGTCCACCACTACCACGACTACCACTACCACTTCTAGTCCTCTGGAGCTCACAGCGATGAACACAACTGGGTCAGAGAGCGTTGATTTATCTACATCTGAATCCAAGTCCACCTCACCAGCGGAAACCCCATCGCCATCGCCATCAAGCTCACCAGATCCATACAAATCCCTCTCCTTATCTCCATCACTATCGCCAACTGCGTCCCCATCTCCATCCTTTTCTCAACCATCCCCATCTCAATCCCTGTTTGAATCCCAATCTCCCTCCCCATCCCCGTCTCTTCCATCTTCACCCTCCTCGTCTCCATCCACTTCCTCACCTCCATCCAGTTCCCAAACCCCATCCGTCTCACCCTCACCATCATCACCCCGTTCCTATTCCCCATTTCAAACTGCTGGATCAGGAGACCCAGCTCCATTTACTAACTTGGACAACCATGACAGCTCCACTAACCCCCTAACTTCGCCCGATTGGGTCCCAGTGGAGAAAGCAGTTCTGAACAGATCTCTGGATTATCCTTCATTACTGTCGGCACCCCCAGATGTGGAGGAGCCCACTTGGTCTCACGCTGTGGGGTCAGGGGCCCTGTTACCTGGCAACATGGAGGAGGAGAGCAACAGAGGGGGAGTCAACATCAGCACCATAACTCTCAGCCCAACAGGTTAGCAGTGTATGCCTGTTTTCATATGTTTTGTCATCCTGTTGGTAGGCTTTACTTTATTTGATGTGTGTCCATGTATCATTTTAATTAATTGAAGCACTATTTTGATTTGATAGCCTTAAAAGGTAATTCTGATTTATTACAACCTGGGTCTTATTTTTGGCTGGCTGCTTCTTAACAGTGGGCAACCTCTGGGTCTGAAAAGTGAAGCCAATGCTGAAGTGCCTTAAACTTACATTCTTTCTAATAGCCAGCAGGGGGCGACTCCTCTGGTTGCAAAAAGAAGTCTGATTGTATAGAAATGACCCTACTTCTCACTTGATTTATTACCTCAGTAAACATTGTAAACATGAGTTTATGGTCTCAATCGCTAGTTTCAAGTCTTCTTCAATACAGCATGATGTTCATTTAGCAAATGATGGTCCCATTTAGAGTCAAATAGACCATAAAGCAGGGTATGCTTTAGGGCGTGGCTACCTTGTGATTGACAGGTCGCTACCACGGCGTTGTCTGGTCTGGGAGTTGTCCGTGTTTTCGTCTTACAACTTTAACCCTTTCACAGTTTGTTTTCAGTTAAAAAAAAGTTAATTCCAACATTTTGGTCGCCTAAAAATGCCTTAGTCAGTTTTCCGTTGTACTTAGCTCCACCCTCTCGTGTCACTTCTCGTTGCAAAAAACAAGATGGTGACGGCCAAAATGCTGAATTCAAGGCTTCAAAACAGCAGTCCACAAACCAATGGGTGTTGTCACGGTCACTACGTTCACTTCTTATACACAGTTTATGCTTTTTTAGACCTAGATGACATAATCAATACCACTGTCATGTCTGTCCATTAAATTTGTAGCTGGAGCTAGTAGATGGTTAGCTTAGCTTAGCATAAAGACTGGAAACAGGGGGAAACAGCTAGCATGGCTCTGTCTGAAAGTAACAAAATCTGCCTACTAGCACCGCTAAAGCTCACAAATTAGCACACTTTATCGCAAAACCTAAGTGTAAAAAGAAGAATTTATCTTTTTACGAGGGTTTGTGTGCCGGACTATTTCTTGGCTGAGAGCAGCTACCAGGAATCGAGCTGAGGCCCCACGAAGTTATCGCTGCTGGCCAAGAAATAGTTTGGCATATAACCTTAAAAGCATGTTTGATGAATCTGTGGAGAGAAACAGAAAGTAATGTGACAAGTAATGTTACAATTACTTCTGCTGTTGAGTAATTCAAGTAACCTGCCCGACACTAGTCTGTTTGTAGCCTCGGTCTAAGTCTGATCATCTGACTGTTTGTATTTCTTGCGCGGTTGTGACAATGTGTCTGCATGTCTCAGGAATTACTTTGACAGGTACACTGTTATCATAACCGACAGGAAATGAAGGCAGATGAAAATAAAACCCATGTTGTAAATAAATAGAAGTATTCTTTAAGATGCCTTTTCATTTCCTCCCCTGACCTCGCCGCTGGCATATTTATTAAAAAAACTCAGTGTGTATTCCCTTGGCTACACACCTTTTATTCCCAGAAGCAGAGACCATATTCCCGCCACCACACAATCTGTTGATTAAGTCTGCAGCACGGTAAACAGTATCTCTCAGTGAAGCTCCTGGCTGGCCACCTGGTTTACTTCTTTTTTCGCTTGATAATGAGAGCTCATACAGGGAACATCCTATCACCCGGCATTTGAAAGGCCCGTGGGCATCATGCTATCACACATTTCTATGGTGATTTATTTTGCTTCCTTTGAAAGCGGCTCATGTCTGCGGCAGGCATGGCTGAGCTGCCTGCTCGGGGTGTGGGTAGTCTGCGGGTGGAAAACAGCTGTACATTGTATCGACAAGCCGAGAGCAACCATCTGGGCTTCTGATGTACAGTATAAGGGTTGATTGATTGACTGACACCCTGGAGTCATGCAGGCAGAAGGCCATAAACACACAAACACACAGGGATATCTTTACTACACAAGCAGAAGAAGTGGATGGACGCTCTCGCAGGATTTTCAACCAGAATAATGGCTTACATCTCTCTCTCTTTCTCTTTCTCTCTCTCTCTCATGTACACACTCTCGCTCGAGTTCAGTCCCTTGCGGTTTGGTTTCATGGTGGTGGTCAGTGTTTTCTTTCCCGACTGGATCACGGAGCACTTCATCAGTCAGTTCAATCAATGAGAGAGGAGAGAAAAAAGAGAGGCCTCAGGTTACATTCAAGGACCTTCAGTAGTAAATCACATTGTTCTCAAACACAAACACACACATGCTGACACATGAGGATTCAACACACAATCCATGGTCTGATCTTTTTAAAAAGATTTTTTATCACACCATCTTTCTGAAACATTTCTATTGCAGATGGTTGCTTAGTTTCCACTTTCCTCTTTGTGCTCTTCAGCCTTCACACAAATGCCAATGCCACCTGTGAGGTCTAAAGCGCTTATCCGAAAATCATATTTCCAAAGTAAACCATATTTCCACCGTGTCCGTGGCTGTTATTACTCGAAGCAAAGGCTGTGTGGATTAATACTTTGAAGTATCCCAGTGTTGCATCTGCTATGTATTATCCCCTCACTGTCCTATTTCTGTAAACTTATTAGTTGGATTTTGCTGTTGCCAGCTTATTGTTGTTGTTTGTGCCGGTGGTGTCGACCGCTGTGCAGAGCGAGGGACAGTCCACTCTGTCAGCTCCTTCTACAGGCTTCTATTGATTTTTCTGCACCACTCGCTTTAATGAACGGCCAATCGCACAAGGTTTATCTTTCATACACACATCGACACACACACACGCTGTAGTAAATCTGCTTGTCATAACAGTTGGTATTTGTCAAGGCGTGCCATGACCTTGACTGATCCAGAGGGTGCAAGTGCACTTCGGCCTGGACTGGTGTACATTAAATGAAATGCATGGCTGGTTTTAGCACCTGACTTCAGCAGAATTCGAACCACGAGCGGAGGATCAGCTTGCAAAACTTAACATAAATCTATGGACGCTATTGAGAGATCTCTCGCTCTTGTGAATGAAAACCCTCAATCTTTTATTTTTTGATTTTTTGATCCTTGAACATTTATTTTGCCCAACACTGCAGCTGGCATCATGATAATTCAGAGGATGAGAGCTTGAGATGTCTGCCTCTGGGCGGTTATTGGACAGGATCGGCCTCAAGGCTAATCATTGGCAGATTTTCGCTCATCGCTCCGTGTAAACACAACACACAAACCTACACACACAGACGCTGTCAACCTCACACACCACCCCCTCCTAAGCAGTCCTCGGTGTCAGAGAGAGCTGCCAGAACAAAGACTCCCACAGCCGAGCTTTTGCGGCCAGGACGAACGAGTGGTGGTTTTCAAAGACCTTAAGTTGCTATAATGAGCGGCTCAGGGGAGAAACACGTGGTGGTGTGTCAATTGATATGGAAATTTGTAATTGTGGAAGGAGACCACACACGCACACATTTAGGGGGTGAATAGCGAGGCCGAGGTGCTCAGCGGTAGGTCTGCTCATTTCTGTTGAGGATGGCTAATGTCTGAAGTTCTCACGCTGCCCACTACGCTCGGCGGAGTGAGCAAAGGCCTCGCTTTCCATATGGTAACCATGACAACTACGGCTGTGAGTGGATGGCGAGGTTGAGGCTCTCTGGCTTCTGATCCCTTTGAAAAGAGACCGAGTGTGAAATGGATATGCGTGTGTTTTAACCGCTGGTTTTGGCTGAGCTGCAGTGATGGAAAATTAGGGTGGCGTGTTTGCATGAGTCATGCTTTTATTTTATTTTTATTCAAAATCCTAGCAGTGGTGATGGGAAATTGTGTTTAAGCCATCTAACTTTCTAGGATCACCATGGAAATAAATATTATAAGCCGGTGAGCTTAAATAAATCACATTTACAGACAGGAAAGCATTCTCCTTTACAGTATCACTAATTAACTCCCTTATTTTTAATCCCAAAATTCCCCCTCAACCCCCAATCCGTCTGTCTCTTGTAGACGAGGTGGAGCCCTGCGTGACAAACCCATGTCTGCACGGAGGAAAGTGCCTTCCGCAGGGAACGGGCTACAGCTGCTACTGCCCACAAGGATACACTGGGGAGAACTGTGAGATCGGTGAGTGATGCTTACACACACACTCACACATCCCACACACGCATGCATGTATCCACACAGTGGCATGATAAGCTCAGCCCTCTCTTAGTACATATTGATGTAAGGCTTTCCAATGGCCTATTGGCAGGTCAATGGTCAGGCTGTCCATCACATTGAGGGAGGAGGTTGATTGGAGGCTGGGGTCAAAGGTTAGGATCAGACCGTCAGAGTAGAGTGATGATATTGGTTCCTCAAGGTCAAACTATTGGTAGCTTTCACCGCCATGGTTTTTCTTAAAAAACAAAGTTCCTGTAGTATAGTAGTGGCATGTAGCACAGAAATAAATGATCTACTAACAGTAGAGCTGAATTGATTTATTGTCCCTGCAAAATACCTCAAGGCTTTGGAAGGAAGTCAAGGCCTTTCTTAGTTTTGTCATTGGCTAAAGAAAATCGTTTAATGGCGGAAATCCCAGATTCGGATCAGCACCAAAAACGAATCAATTGTTCCTCAGCCGGAGGCCTTTATGCCCGATGAACTTCATAAAAATCCATTCATAGAAATTGAAGATATGCTGCTGACAGAAGGAGCATCTAACAGTAGAGAGAACATAACTCCCCTGTGCAGCTATAAAGACGGCTGAGAGGTGCTGATCACTGTTGTTTGTGATTACACCTTCAGAGGTTAGAGATGAGATACATTTTACTACAGGAGGCCATGGCCAACAGGCTGCCATGTTGCACACAAAGCCAACTGTGACCTGCATGAACTGCAAGACAAACAGGGACTGACGGTATCTAGATTCAAGATCTTCCTGATCAATTCTTCTTTGTCTACATGCAATTTCCTCCCTCGCTCTTTCTCTGTGCTGATTCCCCTTTTGTTTTTCCTATCTGTTTGGCTCTAGCATGGTAAGGTCAGGTCTGAATGTTTCTGCTTAGAGGTATAACTGTGGTGGTATCAGGGAGCCAGATAACACTGTGGTTATTTTTACGACCCAGCTCGCTAGGTTAAAGGGAGGCAACATAAAACCAGATTTTCTTGGTAAAATAAAGTTATTTTGTTCACAAGGAGCTTAGATAATTTATTTCCAACAACAAAAGGAGGTGAGGCAGAATAAAAGAAAGGGCTTTCCGATGCTGTTAAAATCAACAAAATAAGTAGAACAAAAAGAGGACTCTTAAAATAAGAGCTACAAATCTAACTTACTAAAAAGAAACTGAATGGAAAATACGACCTCACTAACTAACCTTTACTTATCAGATCCCAAAAACAGACAGTCAAAACAGCATCCCTACACACTAGTGACTCTAAACAAAAAACAATCCTACCGTGTGTAGCTGAAGTCAGTTATTAAATCTAACCTGGCCCAACTCCCCATTTAATACTCGAGTACCTCAATTCACAGAGTTAACCATCGCAATTAACATTAGGTAGTTCCTGAAAGGAGCATAACAACTAGAGATACGTTGGCGAGTTGTTCACATCAAATCCCAGCCGCATCGACTGTCAGATTGGCCAAACATTTGAAGCCTCAGCTACGAATTGCCTCCTTGGGATTGGAGGACCGAGCCAGGTCGCGCTCCAATCAGGAACCTCCAGCTCAGAGAAAGACAGCGCCTCGGCAGGTGGAGGGGACCACACATCCTGGTTAACATAAACACAGTACTACAAAACGAGGTTAGACAAGTGAAGAAGTTGCTGGCTGCGGCCATAACAGTCTACATGCAATTTCCTCCCTCGCTCTTTCTTTGGGCTTTTGGACATCTTGCATTACCTGAAGGCCACCATAGTTGTCCAACACGCTTGTGAACGTGGGTAACGTGAGCCACAGAGTGCAAAACCATGGTATTGCCAGCTGCTGTCTGACTTTTGTTGCACATAAAGTAGTGTTATTAGGATAAGGATGGCCTCTGAGCGAGGCGAATGGCGTTACCACGGTTTTGCACTCGGCAATCTGCAGCCACACTACTAAATGCCCCCAAATCCTACACACTGTACCTTTAATATCTGTGGTTTTAGACCATCGCAGGCAGTGTTGGGAATCAACAAGCACTCCTGCTTTAAATAGGATCTTTGCATTAATGTGTTCCTTGTTTTCCCGAGTATTTAAGACATTAAGTACCCATGATTATGTGTGATTTTATCCATCCATACCTAGACCTCCAACTTTAAAACCAAACTGTGCCCCTAATACATTGACATTTTTATAGTGCGAGCTTTAGTGTAGCCCACTACGTCCCAAAGTAGACACCTGCACAGAGGTACTGTGACACTTTACATGGTGGAATAAATCTGCCTTAAGGGTCCTAATTTGTTCCTTAACATATATGCAGCTCATTAGGGAGCCATACTTCAAGGAAGTGATCACTTGAAGAACTAGAAGGGCACTCGGAGAGCGCAGACCTCTGCCAAGGCCATGCCCTATCTGTATCGGCTCTGTGATTCGGATCACTTCCAAAGTTTAATTGGTTCTTCCTTGGCCCATGCTTCACCCTTCCACCAAGTTTCATGAAAATCAAGCCTGTAGTTTTTTCTGTAATCCTGCTGACAAACAAACAAACTGAACCGAAAACATACCCTCCTTGGCGAAGATAGTAAGTGAACCACATACAGTAACATACTTATTCATATCGGACTGTGAACACTTTAAAATTTACCGAGCGCCAAGTTTTGTCTTTTGAGTGCCACAGAAAGACGGACGGATGGACAGACAGGCAATCAAACTGACAGCCAGTAGCTGAAGCGTGGGTATGCTGGAGGGCTTTGTTATGGATTTGCAGAATTTGCAGTATTATCTCTCTGAGGAGCAGCTTCCCCTCTGCATAATGGATGAGAGGGACGAGAGGATCAGACTTTTTATGTTGAACAACAAAGAGCTGGACTAATTTTAATGGAGAGAGTCGGTGGTGTGTGTTTAACTATGAACTGCATTAAGAGGTCATTCAAGGTCATAATTAGCTTTTTCATAAGATAAAGTAAATATATGTAAAAAACTTCTATCACTGCAGGAAATCCAGCCTCTGCACTTTCTGGATAAATACACTTGTGTGTGATTTTCAGATTAATTCTCTCTTCCCTAACCATTTGGAGATTATCTCACAATTTGAATCAAAGCTGAGTTTCACCCACACGGTTTCATTTCATCTCTACTAAATGTGTTTGGTACAACTACGTTTAAAACAACAAATCCTTGATTCAAATGATCAGAGTTGTTTCACCAGTTTCCAACAGTTTCCCCATAGTTTGGTAAATCAAAGATTTATTTCAAACTAAATTGTGCTGTCACAGCGTCTCCTCATACTGTAAGAGTAGGACATTTTCAAATTCTACAGTGTGGCTTTAAGTGATCTAAACCAATGAACCGAGCTGTCAAACAAGTCTATTTCTTCAATAAGAAAAGTGACATTTGAGAAAGCTCTCCTGCTACTTATGCTCTTAAATTGCTGTTTGATCTTACAGACAAACAACATTGTTTGATCGATCGCACAACTTCGAGCCTGTTGGAGAGAAAATACATTAGCATAAATCTCTGGTTTCAGATCCTATATCTGTCCTCAAAAAAGCACCCTCAGCTGCCATTTTTATAAACGGATATACACCCTCTGCTGTCAGATTAAAGTTAGATCAAACATCAAACAATTTGAAGCAAAAACGTCAAACGTCAAAGCTAAAAAAAATGGATTATAGAAAAGATTCAAAAACACTCTTACGTAGTCCAAGTTGTAACTTGCATGTTACAACATACTTAATTGATAAAGCACAGTTTAGTCTAGATTAGACGTTAAGCCTTATTGCAACCAACCTTCAGTGTGTCTAGTATGTATGAAGCTAAAGGTCATTCTAGTTTGATCCGAGACATTTAGCTCTTTAAAGCCACTGACCTTTTTCAGCGTTTCCAGCTTTTTTCTTGGAACTAAGTAACCGTTAATATGTGAGGACTTTGAGGTGAGTTTAAACTTATAAGGAGCTTTCTTTTTGCTCTCTCGCTGTGAGTTTTAATAGATTTCTGCAGTCCTAGGGTACATCTGTTATTCTGGGTCCATAAACCCCCCACAGTGGTGAAAGAAGATTACATGCCCTCCATTTACAATGATAAAGTGATACTCTATTGATCCGTGTGGAGAAATGTTCCTTTCGCTTGCTTTCTTTCCCCGCAGAGAGGTTAGAGAGCACAGTAGCGCAGCAGCCCCGGAGCTGGTATCTGTTGTTGCTTAAGGCTTCTTCAGCAGGGAGGATCGCTGCCAAAATGGGGGCTTGAACCCAGATCCTCTGGTCAGGTTCATCCTCTTTGCTGACTAGTCCACCAAATGTATGTCTATATGTCTATGCTGTAAAGGAAAAGCAATGCAGCATGCTATTTCTTCCTCCTGCAGCCTTGTTGTAAATGGAGACAATGGACAAGAGACAAAAGATTAGATTAGACATACATCAAGTCTCACGCTCTGTACTGTAAATGCAGAAGAAAGGATGTAATAACACTTGACGGGCTTTTAGAGTGTCTTCCTCTGTGAGAGAATGAGGACAAATAAGGAATGTAAATGGGATTAGACTGTCTATATTCTCCTCGCACCTGGTTTGAATTACAGTATGATACTGTTGTACTCCCCAACATGGACACATTTCACTGTTTAAAACAGGACTAATGACCAGCTCATCTTGTGTCCGTATTTAATTGGCAGCAAATGCCCACACAGTTTTTTATTTCTTTATGAACAGCACGTCTTCATCATAATGCATCCTTTTTCATCTTAACTCTAATGAGATCCGCAACCCGCCTGCTTTTTTCCCTTCTCACAGATGTTGATGACTGCCAGTCCGAGCCATGTGAAAATGGAGGCACTTGCATCGACAAGATTGATTCATTCCTCTGCCTTTGTCTGCCCAGCTATGGAGGAGACACGTGTGAGAAAGGTGAGAATGAGAATAACTGCATCAACAAATTCAGTCCATCGAGCAACCACAGCGGTGAACTTGTTAAGATTCCCGGTCATGTGTTTTTTGCAAACTGTGCTGGTGGAAATAATCCTGATCAGTGTGCAGCGTCTGTTACGGCTGTATGTCATAACACAATATCACAAAGATGCATCTCTCAGCAGCTATCACACACAGTGTATATCTGTGTGTGTCACAGGGCTGCAGGGTGACAGATACTGACTGAAACTCCTGCAGGCACAACAATATGCACACTGTTTTCCAAACATCAGTTAGTACAATATTTGCACGGGTTTCAGTCAGCATATGTCCATGATATGAAACAATAACACAGTTCTGATGTGTTTGGTGTGATAGTAATACTGCTTTTGTTGTAAGAGATCATTGCTGTAACTGTATTTTATGTAGTTTAAAGGTGCCCTGTGGCAAAAGTCAAAAGTCATGTTTACATTCACTGTCCTTGAGGTATCATGGAGTTCAAACAAAGGTGCATGTATTTCCTATGTTTCTTTTGAATATCTTAAATTCTGCATTATTTATATCCACATTTGCTGGTTTGCAATCTTCTTCCTCCATGCCTTTTTGGTGTATTGCCATGCTTCTTTGTGTGTTACTGCCGCCAACTGGTCAAAACCTCCACAGGGTACCTTTAAGTATAAACATTTGTTGATAATACTGTTGTTTTTATACATAGGAATAGAAAAAGCCAAGGAGAACAAATGAGTTTTGCGATTTTTTGACATTGACATTTTGAGAACCACGCTTATTTTGCTGTCTTGCCTAGTCTGGATTAGTGTGAGGTAACAAAAGAGGCCTACGGCAGCAATCAACCCACCAACATGGGGCCGGCAGCCCACAATACAACAAAAAAGACACAATCTAGTTTCATGAGCAGCATGAGGCAAGACGAGCGTGTCTGTGTAGTAGGTGGCACTAATCACCCCCCATACCACGCACTCAAAACAACACACAAGCGCTGATTCATCACCTCACTGGTTTTAGCCCCCTCCAGCTCCAGATCTGTCCTCCTTGTGTGCGTGTGTGTGTTTGTGTGCGTTTGTGTGTGCCGTGCACTAGTAGTAATGAGAATGAATGAATATCTAACCTTTGCAGTTATAAATGAATCCCCTGGCTTTGGTGTTATTAATGAATACTAATAGTGCAAAGAGGGAGCCACATGTGCTGTGAATTGAAAACGAGCCTGTGTAATTACAGTTCATGTATTTAGCCTCTCAAGAAGTCATATATTTTAGTCTTTTATTTGCCAAATGGGATGCAACGCTCGGTGAAAAAACCTCTTCTCTCCTCCCATCTTATACGGATCATTTTATCTTCGTGTTCCTACACTTTTACTACGCTTTTACGTGCTCTTCAAGAAATTATTTTAGCTTCTCTCACTTCCCCTCCTCTTTTCTCTTCATCTTTTCAGACGTAGAAGGTTGCGAGCACGGTTGGAGGAAGTTCCACGGCCACTGCTACAGGTAGAAATGATGAAAAACTGTCTGCCGTTAAAATAAATATATTAACCTGCAACCACAGGTGACTCATCTATCAGCATTACTCTTTTATACCCTGGAGTTATCCGTGATATACTTACCACAGCGCTCTGTAGCATTTAAACTTGTCTTGCTGCGTAATGTATGAAATATGTATTTTCATATCCACTTTCTCTGTGTTGTCCCACAGGTACTTCACCCACAGACACACCTGGGAGGATGCAGAGAAAGACTGCAGAGAGCACAGTGCCCACCTCAGTAGTGTCATCTCGGCTACTGAGCAGGAGTTCATTAATGGTATGTGTGTATTTCTGTCATAAACAACCTACAGTACACATAACATAAATACACAAATATTCACATAACAACACAAAAGACACAAATTCAATGAATGTTTCTGAATGTACCAAAACGTTTGTATATTCAGAAACAAAACATATAAATTGAAATAAAATAAAAGTATAGCATAAATATCACATAGCTGCTAGATGTGAAACGGGATGAACACTAAAAGTTGATTTAATTTATTTCTATAGTCTTCCTGATTTGTTAATTGGATGTATGATGAGCATACATCATACATCCAAGTCACAAATAAAATGATGCACAAATAAAATGATACAGAAAAAGGCAGTAGAATAAAAAAGAGGGAGAAGAACAGGTTTAAACAGATTTGAGATATGTATCAGTGAGTGATTAAGTTTGTGTGGATATCAGAGTCAAAGGAACATGTTGTACTGTTGTTTTTTACAGGTCTGGGTCATGACAACGCCTGGATCGGTCTGAATGACCGCACAGTGGAGGAAGACTTTCAGTGGACTGATAGCAACGATCTGGTCAGTGATCAGTTTTGAATTGTTCCGTCTTTAAGAATCTCCAACTCCTGTTTTTAAAGAGGACCTATTATGATTATTTTCAGGTGCATACTTGTATTTTGGGTTTCTACTAGAACATTTTGAACTTTAATGTTCAATAAACATGTGGGATTTGTAACTTTGCTGACTTTTTACATGCACAAAAAAAGTATATGATACACTAAAGGAAAGGGAAAAAGCAGAATATGTCCATATATATATTTTGTTAGTATTAAAAAAAAACTCAGATATTATTGATTAAAAGTTTAAAACTCAAAAACGATCGATGAGATTTGATAGACAGCGGCCTTCCAATGTCAGCAGACAACCCCACTGCTGGGCAGAAGTACTTCACACCAGAGAGAAAAGCACAGAGAAAAACACAAATAAAGAAATGTTAACATTGGCAGAAAGTTTTGTATTCATAATGGACCCATTGCTCATAGTCAGAAACCGATAAGAGAAAATTTGTTTTCAGGTCCTTCAAAGCTTTTTATTTTAGCGTTTTAATTAAAACTGTGTCCCCATTTATGTTGCAAGATCTCATGAGTAATCTTACCAACAACATTCAGAAGATTGGAGGCTGACAAATGAAAGCAACTGTTGTTGTGCTGTTGTGCAGGTATATGAGAACTGGAGGGAGAGCCAGCCGGATAACTTCTTCGCGGGCGGGGAGGACTGTGTGGTGACCATTGCCCATGAGGACGGCAAGTGGAACGACGTGCCCTGCAACTACAACCTGCCCTACATCTGCAAGAAAGGCACAGGTACTGTAATACTGCTGCACTCAATGTAACCAAACAGCACATGAAATGTGCAAACCAACAATAACTTGTTTGACACATTCAGGTTCAGTGTGACTTTCTCATCAAATCAAAGCTTAATCAGTTCATGAAGAGCGATTTGTGCCGTCTTCAAACAATGTGGTTGCTTGTGTGTTATCGCTGAGCAGCTGGCCACCTGTTAGTCATCACTGCTCATCATCACTTTGTGTGCAGAAAAGATTCAGCGGTTGGTCAGACTTCAGTAGCCGTTTGGCGCCACTTGCACTTTTCCTCTATTAAAGTTCACAGCGGCAGATGCTCCAAAGAATCGACGGCAAACACAAACTTAAGTGAAGATTGCGATTCAGTCTCAAACCTGTATTGATTTTCCGGAGCAATATCAATCTCAATCTTCCCCTTATTGCCGTCTCTCCTCGGGGCTCACTTACACGTGTTCAGACAGCAGAACCGTTAGTTGCAGTTATTACCAATTACTGCGTTGTTCACAAATATGATCTGAGCTGTTTCCTAATACTCTCCCACACCTTCCGTCTGCTAGCCGACTCAGCCGAACCTGAATGTGAATGCAGCGAGAGCTTGTAGGATGCAAAGAAAGCTAACGACCGGGTCACGCTGAAGAAATGGAGGCTGGTCAGGAGGAGTTAGAAAAGGATGGATAAAGATGGAGGAGGACATGGAGAAAAGGATTAAGTAGTTGTTTGTCTGGCTGTGGTCTCATGGCTCCGTGGTTTGGCTCCAATCCCCGTCTACTGCAGAGACCCATTACCTCCTTATGGCCTCTCTACAGATCACACTCGTTTACAGCAACGAGGCTGCCATCTAGAGGCAAAACACACCTGCAATATTGAATTTGGTCAAAACCTAACAATATGGACAGCTCACTAATTTTTGTCTCTTTTGCTGCAGTACTTGTATTTAACAGATGCATAATAAGTGGAATAAGTTGACACTATTATACTGGGTATTTCATCGTGGAGAGTCATACAAATTTAGACTTTTGGCACCGTACACATCTCTGGATTGATGTGAAATACATCCTGGATGTATACCAACTGTATACGCTTTAATTGGATTCTTTTCTGCAGTGTTGTGTGGGACCCCGCCCGCAGTGGAAAACGCCCATTTAATAGGTCGGCGGAGGTCACACTATGACATCCATGCAGTGGTACGCTACCAGTGCTCTGAGGGCTTCTTCCAGCGTCACATCCCCACTGCTCGCTGCCGGGCCGACGGCAGCTGGGAGAGACCCAGGATCATCTGCACAAAGTGTGAGTGTTCAATGACTATTTAAAACCTTTGTCATGTGTCATGAATGTAAAGGTACGTAAAGGCTCTTTTTCACCAACTGGTTATCAGTATTTTAATCAGTTGTAATCTGATAACTTTCTACTGTCTTTTGTCAGTTTTGGGGCTCCATAAGTTTGTCTTATTGTTATCCTGCTCTGTCCCTCAGTTCCCTCAATTCTAAACCCTCTGTCAGGTTGTCATATTTATTGGCTTTCCTGGTTACATATACCCGAATTTCTAGTCTTTAGGACTTTTGATGCTCATATTCAGAGCAACTTACAATACAGTTAGTGCAGCAATGAAATATAGTATTGTTTAAAGGTAGGGTCGGTGATCTTGAGGAACAAGCAGGAGTACACTAAAGTTTTCAAAATGATCCAACCGAAAAACCCAGCCCAGTGTTGCCAACTCCTTTCCAATGAAAGCAGCTAACAGCACTAACTCAATAAGTCCCTCAATCTAGTGAGAAAGTCGCCAAGTCGGCAACACTGACAGTCCGTCCCTTCAGGCCTCCTTCCAAAGCCACTCCCCCAAAATGATCATTATGAACATAAACTAACATGGCTGTTGTTAGTACTCACAGCTGTCAAGCTAGCAGCTTGAGACGGTAGAGTACGTGCAGGCAGGCAGGCCCGGATGAAATGATTGGATGAGTTTATTACAGTCCTGCAACAGCCGCAGATACCTGATTTTTTTTCCTCTTCTTTTGTCAGAGCATTTGATTTATTCATTGCTGTCGGGATGTAATGAGAATTTCAACTAATATAACAAAAAATGTTTCTAAAATCCTTTTGAACCCTGCCTTTAATCACTGAAATTGCAATCAACTCAAAGCAAGGAGTTGATTGTAAGCAAACTAGGGGCGTCCGGTGGCACAACGTACCTGATTCGAGTCCAGCTAGGGGTATTGATTTATATGTCGGCTGATCAGCAACAAGAAGTTGCAGTACTAAAATAACAAGATATATTTGAGGTCATTTAGAAAACAGTGTCACAAATTCCTTGTTATTGGATTTTAAAACTCCGTTACTCATATCAGCATCTGCCTCAAGTCCAGTATCAATCGATCTCAAGTACAAATTTATGGTCCCTTAAAATAAGTTAACAGAATGAATATGTTAAGAAGTGCAAAGAAAGAAAAAAAACAAGTGATAGTTGTGTATCTACTAAAACTTATTTATTTCCCTTCACTTTTAGCCCGGCGGTCACACCGGTACCGACGCCACCACCACAATCAGCACAACGAACGCCGCGGCCACAGGAGACACGGAGGAGAGGGACACAAGGCCAGAGAGGACGCACACAGCTACTACTGAACCAAATAATACAACGTCTGCAATGCCTAGGTGCTAACCATGGCCCATAAAGAAAGACAGTAGATCGCCGCCATTTCCTTTCCTGCTTCTAACCACGCTCCGTTTGGCTTTATTCCTCCCGATGAATAAGGTTTTCTTACTCTAACATACAGTTTATCTCCATAACCCCTTTCCCTGGGTGTTTTGATGCTTCTTTTTGTTTTTACCCTGCTTCCTTTAACCGAGGTCCATGCGAACACTAACTATAACACTAACTCTTATTAACTCCCTCCCTAACATCTCAGTACAGTAAATCCTCCTCCTGTCTATGAACTAAAAACCCCTCTCTCAGTCTGTCAGGCTGACAGCCGTGTGTGAGCGTGTGTGAGCGTATGCACGTAAGAGAGAAACTTAGAAAAGTGCGGAGTCACTTTTTTTGCAAAGGTTTGCTTGTTCTACATGAAAAATGACTCTCATCCTAGTATTCTGTTTACAAAGCACAGATGTTATTGATGCAAGATAGCATTCAGTCCCCGGTGACCCTGAGCTTTTTGTATGTGTACCGTAGCTGTTACTTTTTTCCATAGAGCACCTGAATAGCTGGTCTGTTTTATTCTACTGACATGCTTTTTCTAATATTTGCTATGTTTTTGTGTTATGTTACTATTTATTATGAATTGTTTGCTAGTGAATATGCTTTCTTTTTTTACTTATACTTCAGAGAGCCAATGTAACATCATTTTTCTATACCAGTATATAAATCCAACAATCAACAATAAATTAAATTAATCATTAGCGTCTAATCTCTGTATTGTAAATATTGTGGTGTTTGTTTTTGGCTGATTCCTGATCAATAGCTGGACCATATCTAATCAATTAGCCCCCCCTTCTCCATCCATAAGCACTCTCAGCTAATGGATATGTCCTTGACCTAGTGTGGATGGGATACACAATACTTTCTTGAGATAACCACTTGATTGTATCTGAATTGCTAAATACTTTTGATCTTTGCACGGCTATATTTACATGATGGGTAGAATGTCACTTTTTTTTTGTCTTTGGTCCCTTTGATATTTGATCGGTCATCCACTTTTTTGGTGTTCTTATGACTTTTTGTCCTGCTGTTGTGTTCCATTCTTAATAAAGTGAAAAAATGAACAACAGCATTTCTGATTGTATTTTTTTACACTTATTTATTAGCCATGTCCCGACTGAAATATCTCTACTGGATGGATTCATGGTCCCCAGAGGATGAACCAACAGTTATTAGTACAGGCACAAATTTTCAAAAGGGCTTTAACAAAAATATTTTATACAGCAAAATGCAAGGGTACCCACTTTATCTCATGTCATTTTTCACCTAATGCTACTGTAGGATCTAAATTGCACTAATAGTGCCCTGATATCTTCCCCACATCCCAAAGCAATATGAATATAAAAATATGTATTTATCATAAAACTAGAGCCTAGAAGCTTTTAAATACAAAATATGTGGAAATCTCTCACAGACACCTTTTTTAAAAGAAAGTTACTTTAAGGTAATAAATGTTGGTATGTTGGCACACTTCAGGCCATCACACTGTTTAAGAAACTTTGTACAAAAACAATTAAGGTGGTGCAATAAAGCAAAATGTGTAATGTGAGGAGTAAATTCTTATTCTTATTCTTATTCTTATTCTTATTCTTATTCTTATTCTTTATTTGGTTCCCCATTATCTGCCACCAGGGAAGCAGTTACTCTTCCTGGGGTCCACACACAACAAAAACATAACATATAACAAGACATATAACACATTTTAAAAAACACAATAAAAACATGTTCAAGACAAATAAAATTAAAAAAAATAAAAAGAAGAGAAAAAAAATAAAAGAAGAAAAACACAAAAAAACTGCTGAAAAAACAAAACCAAACTACATTTACAGTGCATCAAACTGCAAACCCTCGTGGTTCTTCATGTCGGCCACCAGGGTTATTTTTAATGTGATTTTTTTTTTATATTTTAAAACTTGCCTTGCTAGGTGGATCAGTGATCATACTGTGGTTTACAACTTGTTCCACATTGTGATAGCACTATACATAACAGATCTTTTGGCTTGACTAGATCACCCCTAGTGGCCTGCCTGGTGGTGTGACTATGTTGAGCTCTCTCATAATTTATTTGTAAGTACAGACAATTTGGATGTTTACTATAACAGATATTCCAAAAGAAACACATTCAATTGCACGTCAACCTCTCCTCTCCTCTGAGCCATGAGAGCCTGGCATGCATTCTCTCTATACTTCGCCTTAAAAATTGCATTTTTGTCATGTTAATATGTAACAAAGTATGCAACAATAAATTGTTTTATCACTTTTATACTTTTGGAGAAATCACAAATACAATTTTAGCTCCTTTAAACCCTGTAGAGTTCAAGATTTCAAAATGTATCTCCTCCTACAATGTTTAAACGAGATGTTCTGGCTGCACTATAATATATTTTAAACAGATTCTTGAAATTCTTTTCAGTTTCTTTTTGTTATTCTCATTTCCAAACTTTCCATTCATTCTCTATGTGATTTGCTACAACTTGTAAGATAAGACCTATAATAAATAAATAAACGAACAAAAAATGAATAAGAAACAAACACCATTCCAACCTCCGTACCTTTATTTATATCTCACGCAATAATGACTCCTGTGATGCACAATGTGCAGGTATGTATAGATGTTATTTATCTCCCTTTACACAAAATGCATGTATAAATAGTTATATCACCATAAATATGAAAAGAAAAAGAAAAATGGAAATTGAATCTCAGATATTTATTCAAATCACACATAACACAATAGCGAACAAAATGAAATTTGTTCTTCTAGGCCAGGGGTCAGCAACCTTTACTATCAAAAGAGCCATTTTAGGCAAAAAAAAAAAAATAATTCTGTCTGGAACCGCAACATATTTGAGTATTGTGATGAAGGTAACACAGTTTATAGTCTAAGTATGTAGTGTATAAGTCTAATGCAGTGAGGGCCAAAGTGCAAATGTACTACGGAGTATTAGGGCCACATTGAGGGAAAACAAATCTGAGATTTACAGAATAAAGTCATAATATTAAGAGAAAAAAAGTTGTAATATTACGAAAATAAAGTCATAACTTTACGAGAAAAAAGTCGTAATATTACGAGAATAAAGTCATAACTTTATGAGAAAAAAATAAAATAACACATAAAATTACTACTTTATAATACGACTTTTTTTTCTCTTAAACTTATGACTTTATTATCATAATAATACAACTTTTTTCTCGTAAACCTATGACTTTATTCTTGTAATATTATGACTTTATTCTCGAAATCTCAGATTTATTTTTTTCCCCTCAATATGGCCCTAATACTCCGTTGTACCATAGACATACAACAATGATAAATAAAAAATGAAAATGTAAACAAAAAAACAGTTATTAATTTCCATTTTTAAAAATCCACACGGAGCCACTGGAGAAGGGCTAAAGAGCCGCATGTGGCTCCAGAGCCTCACGTTGCTGACCTCTGATCTAGAGCACGGAGCAGGTAAAATACTACAGTCATAATACAAAAGAGATCATTTCTATAACCCATCTGTAAATCATTATAATTACAATCTAGTTTCCAAATATAAACGAGGATATTAGACATGACAAACACATATTATCGGAAACAATAGTAGGATGGCTCAGGGTTTTGTTTTACTGGAGTGTGAGATCCTATAATCCATTACTTTTAGACAGGAAAGAGCTGTTGTTGCTGAGAGATTGTTTCTTTCGTGTCACCTTGGTACCCCGGCAGGTGAAACTGAATCAAACCCCTTTATTTTGGCTTTATCTTTCTGAGCTTTGCTGCTCACTTCATATTGCAGTCTACGCAACGAGCAATAGTTTTATCATGTTTGGTTCACAAGGCAATTTTCTCATCTCTGTTGTGTCTGTGAGCAGAATATTTTAAGAGAGAAGGATGGCCCCCCAGGCGAGTGGGACATAAAAGACTGTTTGCCAGAATGAACAACAAACCAAAAGAAACACTGCTGTCAAAATAACCACTCAATTGTCTTCAGGTGAATTACAGTTTTATTTTAATCTGATGGTTCAACCACAGAAATCTATCTATTCTTCTTCACTTCTGTCTGAACTGGATTCATAGGGCCATAGCCAGGATTTTAATAACACACCTGTCCAGACAGCCCCTGTTATCTGGATATTTTTCAATGTTTTTTGTAATATTTTTCATTTAAAACCACTTGCATGTCCCATTTTTTTTACACATGATGGTCTAAAAGCTAATTTTGTATTACTTTTTTCTCCTCTGCCATGGCTACATTATATTGGAAAATGTGTTAAATTGTTTTCATTCATTTATTTCCTATTTTTGCAATTGGCATAAAGTGTCAAATTTCAGGACACTGCATCTAAAAACATTTTTAGCTTCCTTAAAAAAACAATATGTATAAATTTAAATTATAAAATGTGAACTTCAGCTCACAACTTCTGAGAAAAAAAAAGGACAATTTTGATCCGCCAGGTGAAAAAAATACACTTCGGCACCCAAAACAAAAAAACGTTTGGCCCATGGACAGCTGACGGACGTGTCATGTGATCGTTTGTGCAATTGTGGCTCACCTAAATCCAGGGTTCACCTCTTATCAGTGGGACACCTGCAGCAGAGTGAACTGGGCCAGCGGTTCATTGCACATAGGGCACAATGACATCACCAACCGGAGACAATATTGACGTCTGAAGAGATTGTCCTGTTAAACCAGCAAACTGCTCATGTTGTCAATAAATGACTTTAGATTTATGAATCAACTTTAGTTTGTTTTTGTAACTGCAAACAGACATCAGCTAAGACATTCACAGATAATGTTAATATCTGGCTCAAATGATCTGTAGCCCAAGTTTTTATTTATTTTTATTGCACAAAATAAAGTGGAACATAAAAAACATTCAGATGCATCACAACTAGAGTTGAAATCGATTAGTTGATGGACAAAATTATTTTCATAATCAATTAAGTAATTTATCATGCAAATACACCAAATAATCTCCGCTTTCAGCGTCTCCAGTGTGAGGATTTGCGGCTTTTCTCCATTTTATATCATTGTAAACTGAATTTGTGTTTCAAGCTGTTGGTCGAACAAAACAAAACAATTTGCAGACGACACCCTGGGCTTTCGGAAATTGGATCATCAAATATTTTACACAATATAAAGGCACCAGAGTTTTTCCTTCATCAGATTCTCCACGTGAATAACACCTGCTATTATCTCCCTTATCAAAAACTCTTAGTTATTCCTTTTAAGTATTCAGTGAATCTTCTTACATTCAGTTTTTAAACAATGAAAACCGTGATAGTTTTTCACTGACTGTCAATTTCAGATCAGTAAACATAAACTTCAAGCTGTGCAGTTGTTGTGTGAATTTCTGCATAGAAAAATGCCCAAAGATGACTGTTAATCTCCAGTAGCGAGTTGCCAAACTGCAGGATCCAGGTTAATAGTCTTAGATTGGGAAGATACCAACTGGATGTCTGCATGAGTCACCTGAAAGCTGATCACAGTCCTCCACTCCATCAACAGCCTTCTTATCAGGGTCCAATAGTCCATACAGGGAGTGCTGTGCAAGGTTTGAACGGTTGACTTTGACAGTTCCTCTCTGGGTCTTAGGTTGAAAATTGTGTTTAATGCAGTTTGTGTCCCCAGAAAACATTAACCTTGTCACAGTGTGAAGTATTCCTCAACAGTCCGTGGCAGGTGTGTGGTCTACTTTTTCTTCTTCTCGTCGTTGGCCTGTCCCTCGGGAACACGTTTCATAAAATAAGCCGGGTTGGTGCGGCAACGCAGGGCCAGCAGAGCCGGCACAACAGCCAGCAGCACGTTGAGGGTGATAACAGGCCACCATTTGTCTGCCGGGACTCGATACGTGAAGGGAGTGCGAGAGTGCAGAGATGCTCCGATATGGCACCACTGGGTCTGAGAGGACAGCGGGAGGAAGTCAGCTTTTATGCTTTTTCAAAGAATATTAATAACAGCAAAGACATAATAACCACAGTTACCTGAGCCATGGCGCCAGCGAAGAAGAGGGTCAAGTCCAACATCCAGCTGCATCCAGGTGTTTGCAGACCATAAGTGAAGACCGTCATCAGGGGCACAGCATAGAACAAATACACCATCATCTGCAGGAATGGTGCACAAAAAGATCACTTATTTTGAACAAGAACATACAATATATTTGGTTTGATCCGGTGTAGTTTTCTCCAGACTGACCATAACCCGGGGAAAGCCAACTGGGTCTTTGAGGTAGGGCTCGTATTGGTAGATGTAGGTGAAACAGGCATCTAGAGGACAGTCCAGCACCACCTGGAGCAGAGCAGGAGGAGCAGGTTATAGCATCCATACTGCACATGTGACCTTATGTCTCAGTGAGTTCATGAATGCTGGACAGATACAAAAGCTTCCATGTAGTTTTACTCACAAAGCCTCTGAAAACAGAGAAGGCCATTGCTCCGAGCAACAGAAGAGACAGAAGCAGGTCAACAGGTCGAGACAGCAGACCTTTCTTCTGCTCCACTGAAATCTAGTCAACACAGGAAAAATATATTGTACATTCAGTCCTTTAAATTACTTCAAATGATCATTAGAGCTTAACCAATATAGGCAGATTTGCATAAGGCTGCATTTCAGAATCAGGATGACAATTATTTAGCTAAGTACAGACATTCGGTTTTATGCAGCTCTCTCAATGTACTTACACAGAGATAGAAATGACAACAAAGCTGGACAAATAAGGTGAGGAATAGGCAGGACTGTTATGTACAAAAGTAGTGAGAAAATAGGTGTATATAGAAAAATATTATATAAATATATATAAAAAGCACCAATAACCAACAATAAAACAAGAATAAAATAATACATCTATAGACAAGTTAAGTGTTCTGGAAGTTGTAAACTATACAAATAGTGTAAAGAAAATACTGAATGGATAAACATGGACTGGATGATTATGTGCAATATGTACATGTAAAGATGCATGTTTGTCTTAATTTAGGTTTAAAATGTTTTTGGTTTTTGTGTTTTTTTTATATTTTGTATTTACTGTCATGGTTCATAATAAAGCCTGTTGTTAAATATGTGCTGACAAATCTTTATCACAGCTTTTTATATACTAATTTGTGGGATCAAATGAGTTTATAATTGCCCAATACAGTCGGGCTATTAGATTCTTAATGTTCAGTATCAGCCTCAAACATCCATCATCAGTCAGGCTTTGATGTAATCACACAAGTAAATAAGCACAAAGTTGCTCCTCTGTGGCAGAGGTTCCTAACCTGGGGGTCGGGACCCAGACGAGGGGTCGCGAGATTATTATCAGAGTGAGGAAACAAGGAGAAAACAAATATCTGCTCCACTAATGCTGTTAATTTTTCGTACTGTTCTTTGCTTTTTTTTCTTACTGTAAAGATGAATACTGCACAGTTTTACCTCTTCGGTCCTCTGACAACAGCTCAAATGAAACACTCTAAAAAGTAAGAGGGTTGGGCACCACTACTCTATAGATATATTGTAAAAGTCTTAACTGCTGAGATTTACCTTGTCTGCTGTGATGACAGGCACCTCTCTGCGTTGGCTGAAGAGCACGGAGGCCGCCCAGAAAGGCATCAAAAAGAAGGGAATGTTCCTCCAAAAGGGTGGTTGAATGTTAGACCCGTATTTACCTGCACAAATGAGAACATCAATAATAGAAACAAACACAAACAACATGGACGATGTGTTGAATCAAAGGTAGGCAGCTCTCACCAATGACCACTCCTGGGATGTGAACAATTTGATGTGCAATTGAGGAGCCCACCCACAGCAGCGCCAGGCTACGATAGGACTTCCTGCGTGGACAGAAAATCAACAGGTTTCTCAGAGGACTCACTGAACACAGACTGTAGCAGACAAGTTTCTGATGGGGATGCCACAGCTTACCCTTTGAACATGCGGTGGATGATGTTGAGGAAGAGGACCATGTGAACGATTCCTTCCCAGTACGACATCATCACAGCATAGGCGGTACTCAGATGAGGCTCACCCTGAAGAGATGGCATGAAATGAGGAATTTTAACTTTTGACATATAAACGTCTGAAATACAAACCATCATTAAAGAGGACCTATAATGCTTTTGTGCTTTTTCCCCTTTCCTTTAGTGTGTTATATAGTTTTTTGTGCATGTAAAAGGTCTGCAAAGTTACAAAGTCCACGCCAAAGGGAGCTACTATCCCCCACAGAAACACTGCTCCTGAACTGCCTGAAACGCCTTGATTCTAGTCCTGCCTTTTCTTCCATAACGTGGTGATGTCACCAAGTAACACATTTGCATAATACCTGCCTAGCGGCTAGTTCGGCACGTCCTCAACAAAGCTAGTTAGAGCGGAGTCCGATTGGTTCGGTTGACCAATTGCAACAGAGTGGGCCAGCTGACCAATCAGAGCAGACTGGGCTTTTCGGGAGGGGGGAGGCAGGAACCTCAAATGGAGCGTTTCAGACAGAGGGTGAAAAAAGACGCTGCAGCACAGCTGGTATAAGAAAAATAAAGTGTTTCTTGAACATTAAAGCATGTAAACATGTTCTAATAGAAACCCAAAATACAAGTATACACCTGAAAATAAGCATAATAGGTCCTCTTTAAGAAGTCATCTTAGACAGAGAGGGTAAGGATTTAGCTCAGTAAGGGTCCACTTACCATCTTCAGGTAGAAGCCCATGAAGCCAGAGATGAACCCATCCTGCTCTAAAGCATTAGTCAGGCCCACCATGCAGGCGAAGGAAAACTCTGCAAATACTGGACAGACAAATAGAGACACAATGAAAAAAAACCACTTTCATTTCACTGATAGATGTTAAAGTGTGTGTTTGTCTGGTTGTACCATAGAATAAGGGGTCCACTTTCATCTTGTTTCGCCCAGTGAGGAGGTGGAGAAGAAGAAGAAACAATCCCAGGACGACCATTTCCATTCCCAGGATAGGAAGAGGTCTGAGGAATAAAGATGAGAATTTATAAATCAATTTACAAACTGTGCTTTAAAAACATTCTCATCATGTCATTTATTCTGTTGTCTGACATTTTATCAATCAAGCAATGAATCAATTAATCAAGAAAGTAATCAGCAGATCAGTTGAAAATGAAAATTATTGTTAGCTGCAGCCCTGATTATGAATAATCTACAAACTTTCCTCACATTCATCAACAAATAGGAGGTTAGAAATGAAGGTTTATAGATTGTAGAGTCACCATTTCATTAACTCCTTATCCTGATCTTTACTCCATTTGCTTTTTAGAAAAAAAAATATCTCAACACTCTTTCATTAGACACAAAGGGCCCAAACTCCCCTACTCCTTTTCATTTAGACATCACAGTCAAAGACTTTTCATTGACTTTAAGGTTTCCTTTGGTGAAATTTTAATCAGCAGTTTTATTTTTGGTCATGTTCTGCACACCATAACCTCCTGAGACCCAGCCCATTCACATGTGTCCTATGTAGTGGACATTTTGTCCATGTGCATCTGCTTTTACTCTTTTGACCTACTCTATCAACCTCTGGGGTATTGTAAAGAGGACATCATGGGCTTTCCAGTGATATGTCATGTGTTTTTGTTTTTTTTTAAATCAAGTTGAATGTATTCTTGGTTTAATATCACTCTTATTTTTTTTCGTATCTTCTAAATTCGGCTGTCTTTTCACACTGAAATGGTCCTGTGGTCCACTACAGTGGACATATTGCAAAATTAGAAATAAAAATGTAAAAGTCTAAATTGTAAGATTTTCTTTTAACCCTAAATAGGAAGGAAATCACACAAAAAAGAAATTGGAAGACACTTTTTTTACTTGGTTTCCAGGAGTATATGGAAACTATAGTTAAGTCTGACTCATTATGTTTAAAAGTGCAGCTCTATGAATCAATTGCACTGATCTTGGGACCAACAAGGAATACTGATGAATTAGTGTGATACGGTTATATTTTTAAAAGTCTCACACTCAAGATAATCAATTAATTAATTTACTCCATTTACTTTTAAAAGTGTTACATTTTCCTTAAATTCACTAAATCTCAAGGCTTAAGTGAATCTTGTTTTCTGTGTTCTCAACATTAAATTTAAACGAGGTGAAAAGACTGTGGTAAAGAATGTGATGATGATTGTATAAGTTGCTGAAACTGCAATAAAAACTAAGTTACATTTTTGTTTTATTTATTTAAACGAGGTTACCTCAGGATAAACACGCACCTCGCTAAACCTGGTTCTCCCTCAGGCTGTGGGCCGCTATATAAGCCTATTAATATCAGCAGCTTCGCTTTGCAATGCCTCCAAACAGCAAGACCAAGATGATGACAGTGAAAGTATCATGCACACTTACTCCTGAAGCGCAGGGATGTGGTTCATGGTGAACAAAATTGCAGGAGCCATCAGAGAAAGGATCAACACGCTGACTTCCACCGGAGGCCTCATGATGAAACGTTGTTGTTTGACCTCTTTTTTAGAAAGAAATGGCCACACAGAAAACAGGCTAGTATGAGCTAAACACGAGGCATGTTAGAAGCAAGTGTCCTCTCTCCACTGGCACCGAGAGAAAGAGGTGATTTTAAGGAGTGTCCACCTCCTGTTGCCTTTTGATCTGTGATGAAACAACTCTGCTGCTCCAATACGTCTATCTAGTGGGGGTCAAAGGTCAACTCAGGAGGAGTCACGTCTAATGAGTGAAACTTTAAAGGGAGAGTGGTGCAAAGTGCAGATAATGAATGAATGAATGAATGAAAGACTTTATTTCGAACATAACATAAATAAAAACAGATACAAAATAATAACAAACAAAACAAGAGTAATAGTGTACGAAAAGGAGTAGTTAGAAGTAAAACTTATATTTCCCTACCACTTCTCACTTCTCCTCTCATAACTCATATATCATAGAATGATAATATAATATCATATATAAACTATCCCAGATTTATTTACATCCCAAATTAAATATATGAACAGCATCCCAAGTTTATTTACAACCCACATATCCATCCGGAGTTAAAAAGTAGATATAAATCAACCCTTAATACAACCCTTTTTTTTATGTGTTTTTTTGTTTTTTGTTTGCTATGTTGTTGTTGTTTTTTAACTCTACTCTTTCTTTTTCTGTCATTACTATTATTGTTATTTCTTTTCTTGGTTTTGTTTTGGTTTTGAATGTTGAGGTTGTTTTCTCTGGTGTACTTGATGGGTTTGTCTGTAAGCTCATCTACTTAAAAGTTGGTTTATAGACTGTTCTAATTACAAACAGTGGATTGCATATATGAAAACAGCCTTGAAAAAAGGGAAAAAATTAAGTATAAAAAAAAACAAATTAATAAAAAAAACACAACCCTTAACACAACTCTTCCTCAACCATAACATATATTTTTTGGTATAGCTTTTTAAATTGATTTATATTTGTGCTCTGCTTCAACCCATCACCCAACCAATTCCACACATCCACCCCACAGACAGAAATACACATACTCTTCTTTGGACTTCTGGGTCATGCGTAATGCGTAAAATACGCATTAGTCAAAAGAAACACTTTGGTATTTCTGGCTGCAATTGATTACAGTTCAATTATCTGCTGTGTGATTCCACACTACACAATCTATTGTCTTTCAGTGTATGCTTGTACAGACTGCCATCTGGTGGAGGAACTTCTCTCCTTACTGTTTTTGGTGTCCTTTCCTTGATGGCTTGTTTAACTGAATTTCACCCTTGTGCTTTTGCTTTCTAATTTCATCCAGCTATAAATTCTAGGCACATGAGATGAGTCTGTAATGAAAAAACTAAAAAAAAAAAAAAAAATCCTGGTCATGCTGCACATGTTGAAGTGTTGTCTGGGCTCCTCTGGCCCCTGGGGTTCGATTAAGGAGCCATCTGTCCTGTTTGCTGTAAGATTAAGAACTCCTCCGCCTCCAGTCTTGATTAGTTTCTGGATTATATCTGGGAGAGAGCATAAAGTTCAGAACAAAGATTATGGTATTATTTTTTTTTAGTCACTGAGGTTGCTTAAATCATCATGTTACCTTTCTTCAACAGTTTCTTTAAAAAACACTGTCTCATACCACTCTTTTTTTCTGCATATTGTAAAGAATGAACATTACGCAACAGCATCTTATGGATGAACATTTGTAAAGCAGGCCTACATCTAATGCATCTTCTGTAACAAAGCGGCTGAAGAGGATTATGCTGCTGCCACTGAACCTTAGTGGCCAGCTGAAAGAGAGAGTGGAGAGGGGTGGGGAGTCCAGAGTAGCAGCGGACAGAGAGGTGATTAAATCAGACACACGGACAACCCTTCGCCCACACGGCAGACACACACACACACACGATTTTTTGAGGTGACACAGATTCTTAAAAAGAGTCCACCCAGTCTGCAACAATGATGCACCCTCTAATCATCGGCATTATAGTGGTAAACACCTCCCTAACTGCCATCTATTGGACCTTCGTTTTGACCGATTACTACTTCAAGTGGCTGTCGGAGCCAGAAGACAAACCCCAGAAGATCGTCACCCCGGCCTGAGGGAGTCACAGTCAATATGGACTGACTGAATGATTGGGTGTTTTTTTTTTTGCTTAGGACTAGTGAGCAAGAGCAGTTCAGCTTGTAGTGCTTTCTGTGGAGTCTGATTTTGCAATTGATCTGCTTTCTATTTCACCTGGACAAGACTTGGATACTAACTTAAAGTTTTTTTACTGACCTGAATGGATCCTGCAAGTGAAAGAGAAAGTCCTTCTTACAGGTAATGCCAGGAAAATACATTGAAATGCATGTTTTAATATCTATGTTTTGTCTCCTAGTCGTGTTTGTGGCTTACAGTAGGGCTGCGTATTGGCAAGAATCTGGCGATATGATACGTATCATGATACACGGGTTACGATTCAATATATCGCGATATATTGGGATATTGCAAGCAAGGCGATATGATTTTTGAAATCTAATTCAGGAAAATGGTCATAGTATAAAGAACACACCACTAGAACAGTGGGATTTGCTTTTATCACAGTCCCTGTAACATCCAACACCTATTTTCTTACACCCGTAGCTTACAGTGTGAATCAGTTGCTGAAACTGCACCACAATTGAGTGTCAACAGGTACTTCAGGTGATGCTAAATGAACTCTGTTTTGCTGTCTGCTGACTCAGTTAAAACGTGTTGCAGGTGAGAGTGACAGTGAAGCAAATCCTGTCATGGATTACTGAAGAACACCTTGACACTGATGCAGACAGCCTGACTCTCCTGACAGCCTCATCCTGAGACACATTCAGAGACCTCACACTGCTGTGTCGTTACATCCATTCTTCCGATTTGTCACCTGGTTCCTGCTTTACGGGAAGACTTGATTTTCAATCAAGTTCATCATCCTTTTGAATCTTTTTTTCCCCACATCTTTCAGCTTCTACACAACATGTCAAACGCCTTCTTCTTAGGTCTGCACCCAGTCTCTTGGTTCATCCTCTTTGCGAACGTTGCCATCACCATCGTTGAATGGCAATTCCTCGCTTCTCGGTTTTGCAAAGTTCCCGAGCCGCCAAAAGACGATGAATCTAAAGCATAGAGAAGCAACCTGCACGCTGTTGCTCCACCAAGAAGATCTGAGAGGAGAAAAGCTTATTTTTGGATCACTGTTTACCTGCCCTACTAATCACTGATGGTGGGTTTCTTTTGGGGGTTTGCTGTGACAGAGCAGCCACTTCGGTAAGCCTTTTTAGTTTGCATGATCTTAACTTTCTGCGATGTGTTTGTGGTTATTTCCAGAGCCACCTGTGTACAACGCATGCCAATTTGGGAGTCCTTTCATTTACAACTCAAAGAAAAGAACTGAGGAGCCATTTCAAGTATTGATTACGAGGTAAGGAGTCATACAACTTCACCATAACATCTTAAAACTTCCTCATTTCACCCTAATTTGTTCCTTTTTCATCTCTAACATTTTCTCATCATTTATATTAGAAAGGGAATCGATATGTTTGTTTGACAAATTTCACGAGTCTTTCATAAGTTATATTTGATGATGTACAGTTTTGTTACCCGTGGGGATATTTATTGGTCACATTTCGAAATATCACCATCTGCTCTGTTATCAAGCAAGAAATGAGCCATGAAAGTAAAGTGTCATATCAGTGAATTATGTGACAGGACATTTATAGTATAGTAGAGTATAAGAAGTGGACCTGCTGTGCTTTAAGATAATTTCAAAGCCTGGGATATCCATAAAGTGATGCCAGTTTAAACCCAAGAGAAAGTGGATTTGCTGTAATATATGTATCCTATATATATATATATGCAACATGTCCTGGAGGACCATAAGCCTCTTTGCCGTATTACTGTCCACCTCTCTTCGCTCATATCTCTAATCCCTACAGATGGAAAGCTGATATTGCTCTGTAACACACTCAATCCTATTAACTCCGTCTGTCCTATATTCACCTCTCGTCCGTCTCACACTCCTCGCTCCCCTGGAAGTTTGACCGAGGGGCCCCTCTCTCCGAAAACCCTAGAAGGGCGAATGCTAGGATTTAAGTCTAGACGAAAGATTAGGAGTGTTGGCACACTTATTGTATCACATTTTTCTTGTCTGGTGAACTACATTTTCTGCACTACAGAAACACCATGTCCTCATTTTTTAACCATCTGTCATCAATCCTGCCATTCCTCTCAGCTTCAGAAAATATAAAAGTATCTAAAATCGTACTCGTCTCTGATGCACCTTTATCACCCGTTTTCCAAGTTTTCACAGAAGGAGCTTGGATCTGCATCAAGACAATAAATCACCCAAAGAAACAGCCCAACGTTCCTTGAACAGACTATCCCAGACAGTATCCACTTGTCAAAAACCAACAACCAAAGCGACTAAAACCATGAACCAACAACCAGTTGCGTCTCTAAACGCCTCAGGAGGAGCTCTGCTCTTGAACCTCACACAGCTGGTGTTTGAGCGCCGGCAGCTCCTCCAGCTGTCCAGGAGGAGAGAGGAGGAGGCCTACTTCGTGGACTACATACCGCCAGCAAGAGATGCTATAACTCTGCCGCGCAATGTAGTCTATGTCCTAGTCGGGGTGGTATTGGTTATAGTGGCCACCTACGCCATAGTGGGACATCTGATTAAAGATCTGATGCATGACCTAGCAGGTAACCCCTGGCTGGTGTCCTCTCCTTCCCATCACTCTCTCTCCACTCTGGTGTCTTTGAGTCCTTTTTCCTCCCTGAGCTCTTGGGCCAGGGCTGCATCAGTGTTTTGACCGTGTTGTTTGATGACTCTCCTTCACATTCACCCTGAGGTTTGTGTGCAGAGGTCAACCTTCCCAACAGTTTCCTTGCTATACCATCGAGGTGATTGCCAAAAACTGATTGAAACTTGAGTGAATGACTGCTGCTAAAGAAACATCTTAAAGGGGTACTCTGCTGATGTTTTATTGCACTTCCACAAAGCCAAGATATCCAGACATTTCAGCCCATTCTCATTCCCAGGTCATCAAATATCAATGCTTTGTCACGGTCGTCTGCGTTCAATATCGACACACAAGGCACCCTTTAGTGGCAGTACGCACCGGGCTTTGAATGTAAACCCATCCGCGGCAACAGTAAACGCTTAGGGAAACTGCAGTGGTGATGTAGTTTAAAGAGTGAAAGAGACAGGAAGGGATGTGGATGGGCCCAACAAACACAAGGCTTTCATTCAGGAGACCACTGTTTGTGTCCCGTGCGTTACGTTTCACTTTCACGTTACAATCAGCTGTTCGTTCGTATCCCGTGTCCAAAACATCCAGTCACATTTTCACTTTAAAAACGTAGTAATTCTAAGACCAACTTTTTTATCCTGAACCTAACTATAGTGTATATACTGTAAGTGTTTATGTTTAATTCACGACATTAAACATGTGTTTACTGCGACCAAAAAAGTGACGCCGAGAGGCAAGGCAGCTTTATTTGTATAGCACATTTCAGCAACAGGGCAATTCAAAGTGCTTTACACAAACAATCAGAACATTGCGACAAAGTGCAAAGAGAGGTCTAACAAGGCGTCACTATGTGACGAGATGGGATAAGAATGTGTTTTAGTCCCCAAAACACTGGATCCTACATTTCACATAATGCAACTCAATAGCATCTTAGATTTGACCTCCCCTGCCTGGTCAATGCCCACTTCTTTCAAACTCAATGCGCTTGTTTATAATGCAGGCTATGTTAAAAACTTGTAGTCTCCAAACCCAAGCTGAGATGACCCTGATGACATCATCAGGTTTTTTTTACTTTAGAGAGCTTTTAGAGAGCTCCATCCAGAAAGTTATTATTACAAATTATATAAATTTTTTCACAGGCTCCATGCGAGTAAACTGAACTTAATTATGTAAAATTGGTGGAGTGCCCCTTTAAAAGACACACTTCAAAGTCACAGAAAATCATTTAATTCTCACATGTTTTTTTTTCCTCCTCACAGACTGGATTCTTGGCCCCAAACCAGTGGAGGATGATTCAGAGGAAGGGAGTGCAGAAATAGAAGAAGAGCACAGACTGAGCGTTTGCAGTAAGCTGATGGAGAACGACGGGCTGAGGATGGAGAGGGAAAAGGACGGGCTGCTGCCCGGCTTCTACTGGGGAGACGGAGGCGGCCGCCGTCCATCCAATCCTCCTCCTCTGAGAAGCTCCATCGCTCCGCCATACCCCAGAGAAAAAAGAATATCTGCTCATAGTGTGACCTTCACCTGCCCCTCCGTGACCCCGTATGCCACCTCCCTTTGAGTTTTCACTTTAGCACAGCAGTAGTAATCAGTGATGTCTCTTTGCTGTAGTGATGCATAATGCTGAGGCATTTTTGTTTTATATAAAACAACAAATAGCTTTTTTTGCTAAGAAATGCTTACTTTGATTACTATTATTATTGCACTATATCATCTTTTGCTGCATAAACATTTTTTCTCATGCTTAAAAAAATGTAAATCATGTACCATGTAAACTTCAAAGATGTTGATGTGAGCTGTAAAAATACATTTTATTTCAATAACTGACATTCAAATCCAGAGATTATATATGTATGTATGCATAACTTCCATGAAAAAGATTCGTGAAATTGCATATGTATCACCATTTCTGTTCATTTTCCCCACCGACCAGTCAAACTGTCATAATCCGCACTTTCCTCTTACGTCACACATGTTGCTGTAACGTGTTGCGGGATAAGAAACATGTCAGTTCTGTCTGTTCTGGTGTTGGACTAAGCTTCTTTCCAATAAACAACTGAACAATACATGAGTGCTGTTGTGTCTTGTCTGTTTAATCCATCTTACCTTCCTCTAATACCTGGTTATATCAGGGGCAGTGACCTTATCTGTCAATGCCAAGGATTACTGTACATTAGTGGTATTAAATACAGCTGGATAAAGATGTCAGCACAAGAACATATAGATAGATAGATAGATAGATAGATAGATAGATAGATATCACTTTATAAATTATTCTTTTCTCACACAAACATTTTTTTAACTTCTCTATGATCATTCGTATAGCTGGATGTATGTTTGACTCTGAAAGCATTATTTCCTGTCTATAGGCAGAAGTTCTTGTGATATTCATAGATATGCATGCTCTTCTACATGCATCAGGTAGATTCTCCCTACCTCATTACGAAACTGTGCTCGCGGCGGCGTTCCTCTGACCTTGACTACCTCAAGCTGCTGCAGCTAATCTAGTTTCCATCTGCGTAGCTCCACCAGCAGACAGATAGGGAGTTCGTACAGGGAGACAAAATGAAAAACGTGTCAGGGTGAGAGATATAGTCGTACTTTTAATTTAACTTGCTTAGTGTTGCCAGGAATGTGAAGACACCAAGTGAATTGGGAGGATCGTTTGCCGGCTTCCTTGCTGTATGTAGAAGTTTTTATTCATGTTCTGCTTGCAAACCTTTTGCTGAAAGTATAATGTTCATTGTGTTGCTTTATGTGAAGCAGTGAGGTATTTCCTCCTAGTCTTTTTGTGTGATTTGTATAGAAAGATTTGTAAGGTGAAACCTTTGTGCCGGCTTCTTTCGATACAGCGATGACTGTGAGGTATTAAGTGGATTCGCAGGCTGACAGACTCCCAGACAGCGATGGATGTGACGGAGGGCAGTAGCTTAAAAGTTCGTTTCAAGGAAGAAGATGGGACGGTGATGTTTGAGAGCTACATACCCCCCTCTCGGGATGCTATCACCCTGCCTACTTACGTCATCTACCTGATCATGGCCGCCATGGTCGTGGTGGGTGTCCTTTATGCCATCATCGGTCACCTCATCAAAGACCTCATCCATGACATTGCAGGTTTGTTACTGTACTGTAGGAGCCAGAAGATACTAAAAGTGTTGGTTTCACTCACAGTTTTTCCTCTTGCATTGTTTCTCTTGCACTCAACATTGTTCCCTCTTCCCTCTCTTTGTTTTACAGACTTGGTGTTTGGGGAGCAGCCTGAGGAAGTGGTGGTGAACTACTGTGAGGCCAAGGATAAGTTCATGGTAGACTGGATCCCAGAAACCACCCCCGAACTGGAGGCGTTGGCCCGGGCCGAGGAGAACAAGATAATTGACAGGGACTTCATGAAAGCCCCCGCCATCTGGATCATCTCTACAGAGCCTCGGGGGAGCAAGTCAGGACCCCGTGTGGTCTTTGAGAAGAGGAGCTAGGACGAAAAAGATGACATCAGATTAGAGGCTTGTTGTTGAAGTAGATCTTCTGTATTTGGTGTGATTGTACTGAGATGACTGAGAAGTGAATGGCTGTATTGAGGCTATAAGGCTGGAGATGCGTTTAGACCTTGTAAACACAGGAGGGTATCTCTTGTTGGAAGTGCTGAATGTTTGAATGGTCTTACGAGGACATCTAGTGTCCATTGAGGTCATTGCAGCGGCTTTGAACAAATGCACAGGAACTATATTTCACACAAATGTCAGCACAAGTTTGTTGGTCAGAGATTAAAAACAAAACAAAAAAAACTATAATATGCCTTAAGTCATCTCTGCTAAAGATTGCTTGAAAAGCTTAAGACTGTATTACTTTTATTCTGTTAATGACTGATGAGAGAAAATGTAGATATGTCTCCTCTGTAGTGCATCTAAAGTCAAGAGAAGATGTAAAGAAGCTGCAGAGTAGCCTGACTTTAATAAATACAGATGGAAAGAAAATGTCCTCGGTTCATTTTGAATGTTTAATTTCCATTTATATTAAAGCTATGGTCGGTAATGTTGAGAAACTACCAGAAATTATCCAACCGAAAAGAAACAGCGCAGTGTTGCCAACTCTTTTCCAATGAAAGTAGCTAGCAAATGAAATGATTGGACGAGTTTACTACAGTCCTGCGACAGCCACAGGCACCAGATATTTTTCTCTTTTTTTGTCAGAGGATTTGATTTATTGATTGCTGTCGAGATGTAATGAGAATTTCAACAAATATAACAAAAAATGTATTTGAACAACACTACCAACCCTACCTTTAAAGCTCTATGCACTCAGCAGTCAGGTGGTAGTCCACATAACTAGAGTTATATAAACAAAGACCTGCCGACACTAAAATGTTTCAGATTGATTCATTAATCATATTGGAAAGTGACATAATCTAAGGGGGAGATATATGACTCTTTTTGGATGCACAAAATAGCAGCAGCCCAACTTACTGCCACATGTAAATGAGTGAATTTCAGAATAACCATGACGTGAAAGTATGAAGTTGTAACAGTATGTAAACAGATGCAACATTTGTACAAAGTGACAATATATGCAAAGGAAATTATGACATAAATTATGGCACATGAATAGGAAAAACATTGTGAATTTACATTAAATTTATGACATGCAAAAATATGTAGATCCTTCATCAGTTCAGTATCTCTGAATAATTCTGTTCTGAAATTAGACACTAGAGGCATTAAAACGGAGAGAAACCAGAGTTTTTTTGTTTGAAGTCACAAAGGACACACTACTGCTCTGATTTACAGGCACTTCATATCCGCTTAGAGTTTTATATTTGTTCATGTCTGAATCATTCGGTTACATATAAATCAAAGGAACGGGGACATCTGAAGATGTGCTGTGAACTCTCAAGTATTACATGAAGGACAAAATACTACAAACAAGCAGTCTGACACTGAAATAGCCAGTAGCAGGTGACAGTTTGGTTGTTGGGTGTATACTTTCAGCTCCAGCTGTCTGGGCTGGATTCCCAACTCATTAATGAACCCTTTTAACCATTAAAACATATCTTATCCTGATGTTCACAGGCTAACCCTAGGTTAAGGGGTCGGTTCACCCAAATACAAACGCTAACTTTCTCATTTAAACCTGTATTAACAATTATCTTAATGTACCAAAGGACAAAGGAGGAAAGTCTGCAGGACAGTTAATGCACACAGTGCACTTTAATAGACTGAGCTACTTTTTAGTTCTGCACACTCTGCACCTTTATAGAGTTATATATAGTTTTACTGTATTCTACAACAATGTACAGCTTTATTTTGCACTTTAGTCTATTTAAAAAAAAAAAAAAAACTCTACCTCAGTTCTTATCCCGCATTATATAACATATTTGACATTTCTAGATATCTATATCTCCTATATTTTATTATCCAGCACTATATCACTTTCTGCACTATATTCACATTTTGAATAGTCCCCTATCTCAGCTGTTACCCAGCATTATATTAATTTTTAACAGTTTCTTCCTCTCCTGTTATTTTTATATCTGGGATATTTTTTTATACTCTGTATTACTTACTTGTGCCGTTTTTACTAACATGTTTTGCACTATGGAACTGTGATTGCTGGAAACTTGAATCTCCCTCGGGATCAATAAAGTTACTATCTATCTATATATCTATCTACCTAGATATAGATACAATCTGAAAGTCTCCTTATAGTTTGTCCTCCGTGTTTAATTATTGCAGAAGCAGCAGTCTTCCACAATTGTCTGCTCTCACAAAGGTCAAAGCTTTGTCTTGTTTGACCCTTGCAGCACAAACACACATATGGTGGAGTGTAGTAAGCCTATCGCTGCTCCAGGAGAGGGCGCCCTGGTACAAATGGGCCCATAAACTACACGCCATCACACCTGATATTGTCATATACAGTCTATGATACTGTCCAGCAAGCACCTTCAGGCTGATGTGAATGTGACGGTTTTTAGAGGTGGCAACCAAACGTGCTCCAGTAAAGCAGTAAATGTGAAACAGAACCTCTTAGCTTTGATGTTTTGGTCCTTTATTTATCTCAAAGTAATGTTTCAGGCTCGTGTGTGGTGCCACAGGCTCAGTTAATAACTTTCTCTACTCATTTCAAAGCTGTTTCTGTTGCATCTGTCAAATTTTGAAGGGAAATTAGATTTAGTTCTGTTTGCCTCTAACGAGATTACCAAAGCTGTGCTGCTACTGACTGCTAAAGCAAACAATGACTTAATCTTATTAACTTTGTCCCCTCCTAATCCCACTAGGTTACTCTTTCAGAAGGAGAGGACCCTCGAGTCATTTGTCTCCGTATCTTCAAATAGATTAATACAATCAGCAGCCTCTGTTACTTGATTTCATAACAGCTGAGTAGGATCTCACATAACTTCTCTGTGTCTAAATTAAAATATAATATAATTCATGTCATTTGTGGGACAAACAAAATAGATTATAACGTTTGATTATGTTTGTGGTTTATGCTTAAATCAGCTGTTTTTTTGTTTTTTTTTGTATTGCCTATTATCTGTTAATCATGGAAAGTCATTAAAAACAGAAAGGCAGGACTATTTTTTCTGTAAATATAATACAGAAACATATCTCATGCAATTTCTCATTAATGGCTGTAAAAGTGATAATAATTAATGGAAACAGGAAAAAGAAAAAGAAACTCCATAGAAATGTTTTGAAGCCTAGAGAGCAAAGTTGTTGTGTTGAAACTAGTTTTCCGAACATGTTGCAATAATTCTGTCAAAATAAGAAACTAGAGGAGAGATCATGACATGGGATGGATTGATTTGTAACTTCAGAAGGGTTTTTCTGTTTGCAGTTAGAACAAATGTTATTTCTCTGACAATTTTGTGTACTGTACTTGAGTGTTTCCATTTCCGACAACTTTATACTTGTATTCCACTATATTTCAAATTTAAATATTGTATGGTAATATTGTTTGACCACTTCAGTTAATTTACAGATGAAATTTTACATATATTACAATATTTATATAATATAATTTTAAATTACAATATGCTGAAAGGTTATTATGGGATTTTTTCCCAATGATGCCAAAAATATACTGCCTATACTGCCACTTTAATAGCCTGACAACAGTCTAATCGGCTGATAAAGAGCAGTAGTACATGTTAACTGTCTAATATCCTTGTCTCAGTGTTAACTGGAATATCAGGCTAAATTTTTCCTTGAAAACATATTTGTGATCATTTCATTTTGGGAAAAATCATCTATCATCAGTTAAATCAGAAATATGTTGATATCATGTTTTTAAAGGATTTATCCTTAGAAAGAAAGCGTTTTCACTTTTGAAGCAGCATATTGCTCCTCTCAGCTCATCTGCTGGTGGGCTGGTTGAACAGCAGGGGCTCTGCAGCTCTGTGTAGGATGGGGGCTTTTATTCTCATCCACACACACACACCTCCTCTTCCTCCTCCTCCTCCTCCTCCTCCAGACCTGAGCGGTGCGCGGTGCGTCGACAGCGCGCAGTAACATGTCCCTGTGTGGTTGTATTTTCTCTCTGAACTGAATAATGGACGGGTGATTTGAAGGCATGGATGCCCGTTGACTGAAGGAGCAGCCTTTATGGATTGGAGCTCATCGCCTCCGGAGCAAATCTGGGGCGAGTCAGAGAGGTGAGGTTTAGCCGATTGTGTTCATAAACCGAGGTCTGGGGGAATTAAAACCCCTTTTTGGTGACAATGCCGTTATCTTCTATCATATGTTGTATCATAAAACAGTCGTGCATCATCCTCCTGTGTAATAGAGGCCGTGGCTGTACCACATAGGAGGCTATATACAGTAGCCATCTGCATGCTTTATTATGGATCAGTGGATAAAGGCTATTATTGAGGCCACTGGCTATTTTGACTTTGATTGCCATATTGCACCGGGGTGTCTGTATTTTTATGAAATGCATTCATAATATGATTTTCTGATGAAATATATGGTATTAGGACGCGCTTCAGGAGGCTAATACTGGCCTATACTTTGCACAAATGAACTTACATCAGCACATATTTTAAAGGGCCCTATTGCCCAAATCCACAATAGGGCCCTTTAAAATATGTGCTGATGTAAGTTCATTTGTGCCAAAGTATAGGACAAAATTAGCCTCCTGAAGCGCGTCCTAATACCATATATTTCATCAGAAAATCATATTATGAATGCATTTTGGGGGATAATACAGACACCCCGGTGCAATATGGCAATCAAAGTCAAAATCTGTATAGCCAGTGGCCTCAATAATAGCCTTTATGGGAGACACTTCATGTAGCAGGTCCAGAAGTAATAACTAAGATTAAATTCCTTTAGGTGCTGAGAGAGCACAACAGATTAATGACTGAATGCATGACTTTTTAATAATCCAAAACGTTTGGACTCATCACAACCCACGTTATGCATCACATATACAGTAGAAGAGTTACTTATTATTAATTCAGACTGAGAGATTGCAGTCCCTCACATCAGTTCTTATTGCAGTGTATGTAGGTTACTGCATCACCAAATCCCTCCCACAATCACTGTAACTATAAATGGACCATCCCACTATATTCCCACTCACATTTGCACAGTCCACACACAGTAGTGAAAAAGTAGTGATATTGACACCCTGCCCACCACAATGATGCAGCATGTAGACTATTTATTTATCCACCTGGTGAACTTTTAATCCTCTGGCATGCACCAACTGTCTTTACATTTTCTGATGGAGCAGCTGTGGTGGGAATTTACACACAGAGAGAGACTGAAGGGGGAGTAATGTGCTGTTATGCAGTGGGTTTAAAATGCTACTGTTGTGACCAGTGCACACAGTTTTATTGTACTTTACTTGTCAATCACTTGGCTATAACCAGATTAAGGGAATAATTATTCCGCTGACTGCAAACTGTCATGTAGCACCTACCAGTTCAGCAGGTAGTTTGAAGGCCTGAGAGGTTAAATTGAACTTTGACCCTCAGCTGCTCCTCCCATCCTTCCTCTCTCCTGCTGGGAATCCCTGATGACCCCCGATTCCCTACAGAGGTGCAAATGAGATCATGCTGTTACAGTGAAAAGATTTGAGTGGCTTTTTTTAATTTCCAGAGGAGCTCTCTGCTTTTCAGGGTTACAAAGCGTATTTATTTATTTAGTTATTTTATGACCATCTGTTTATTGTCATTTTCAATACAAGCGGTAAAATACAAAAAGAAACAATACAAGAAGTAGACAAGAAATGTGAATGTCATAAAATGTATAATCAAAATTCAAATAAGAAAATAGATAACTAAATAATAACTGATAAAATAATAGTAATATATCCCGATCAACGATAAAATATAAGGAAACATACTAGGGCTGCAACTAACGATTATTTACATTGTTGATTATTTTCTCGATTAATCTATTCATTGTCTATAATATGTCAAAGAATTGTGAAAAAAAAGCCCAAGATGACGTCCTCATATGTCTTGTTTTTTCCGCAATTCAAAGATATTCAGTTTACTGTCACAGAGGAGTAAAAAAAAAAAGAAAATATTCACATTTAATCAGAGAATTTAGATTTTTATTCCTTAAAAAAAATGACTCAAACCGATTAATTGATGATCCAAATAGTTGGCGATTAATTTGACAAATAATTGATTAATCATTACAGCTCTAATACATACATAACGTCACACTGGCCGTATACAAATCGTATTTGGTATGATATTCACACATATATAAATGTTGTGATGGATATGCTGCTGTTGGTTTTTTGATATCATGTGTTTATTTAAGTGTGTTTAGTGTTGACAATGCTACTTCTTTGTTTCTCTGGACAGGGCTGTCAAAGAGCAGACTTCCTCCAAGATCACAGGTCACATGACAGGTACGTAGCACTCATTTAAAAAAACAAAAAAGAAACACTATTAGGCATCTGTAAAAACATAAATTACTCTGATAACTCCGAGATTTCCAGTGATTAATACTCTTTCTCCCCTCTGCTTAGATTTGTGTAGTAATGAAGCAGACAACGCTCCTCCTCTTCAGCTTCACACACTCAAGGAGTTTGAACAGGTGAGAGATTTTATTATGAACTGTCATTGAGTTTGATGTGATTTGACACTTCCTCGTCCTTCAGCATAATGAACAATACTCTAGTGAGCGATAATATGTCCCATGAAAATACGCTCTACAGTGCCATCTTGTGGCTTCATGTCTTCCTACAAGAACTAATGAGCGGATTTGGTTGCTTTGAAGCAGTATCCTCGCTATGGGATCAGATCACTGAATGAAAGAAAATCAGGAATGTCTAATAAATACATGCTCATATCCAAAAGATTAAGAAAAGGAAAACACCTGCAGCTGATGATATCAGATGGAAAACACCCTGAACCCTCCTGCTGGTGAAAGTCTGCCTCTGGCTACAGCATGGCCCACTTTAGGATTTCTCATGCTGCACTATTATCGGGCATTGTACCAGTCACATTGTACAAAAAGACTATATTATATATCCTTTTGATGTTTGGCAGCAGGGTGTTGTAATGAGCGTGGAGAACATTACTGACCTAAATTCAAACCCAGATATGACAGTAATCATTTATCCTGCTAAAGTCTACTTTAACAAGGTTCCCTACGAACTGCAGGATCTTTGATCCACCTGTAGCTAAATTAAGCTTGAAATTAAATTTGACAACGCAGGTGTCATGAAGTTAAAGAGAAATAATCACGAATATGAATTTGAAAAAAGTCACAGACTATTTGGATGTAAGATGGAAAACATGAAAAGGTTTGTTTTTGCTCTGATTTTGCTGGACAACAGTTTTCTAAATGTCTCTTAGAGCAGCGTTACATTTTATTAGGGTTGCTCCCTCTTAGTCGATTAGTCGACCAATCGGTCGTTTTGGTATTAGTCGACTAAGATTTCTTTAGCTGATTAGTTGTTTTTTTATGTTTCATGCTGAATGACTTATTTCTAAAAAACGTATGAGCACATCTCTGGTAAACACAAAGATTTAAAGTGGTGCTTTTCTGTGATTCTTTGTGAAGAAACTCAGTTTTACAGATCTATCGATTAAATGTACTAATCGATTAGTCGAGAAAATTGTTTGAGTATTGGTTGACTAAGAATTTCCTTGGTTGAGGACAGCCCTACATTTTAAATTTTTTTTTTCACTTTAGTTTTTATTGATGTTTTTCAAGGTTATACACATATCAACAACATATGGGCATGTACACATTCAGACCCACGAACAACGGGAACAATACAAACATGGCTCATGTTTGGGAGTTACGCTTTCATTATTCCATACATTCTCATGTCATTTCCAACTCAATCAGTTGTCCTTTCTGCCGTCTTCGTCGCTGTTTTGGATTTTGAATAATGTCCATTTCTCCCACTTGTCTTCCATCTGTGTTTCTTGCAGTCTTAAACGATGTGTCAGCTATACATTTTACATTTTAACACTGTAGTAGGGCCTTGTTCAGGGCACTGATCGCTCCAGTTGCTGGACATTCGTAGGAAAATGCATGAAAAAATAAAATAACTTTTCGTAAGATGAGGATATGTTGGCTTAGTTTAGTAAAGTCTGGAAAGTTAGCAGAGGAAAAAGCGAGCCTGTAAATAGTCGGCCTACATGTAAATACAAAAATTGTTTACATTTCTGTTTGTGTACTAATGGAAGAAACAACATAAAACGTGATAATCTATGAGCTTTCGCATTTTGGTTGGTGGATTTTTTTAACTTCAACATAGCTGTTTCCTCCTGTTTCCAGCACTCTTTATGCTACGTTAAGCTAATCACCTCCAGGATCTAGCTTCATGATTAACTCTCAGACATGGGAGTGTAATTGATGTTCTCATCAAACTCTTGACAAGAAAGGGAATGCGTGTATCCTCTGAAATACCCAGACTGTGTCACATTGATTCCAAGTCCACTATCTCTTCAATACACACTGTCGATACTTCAGACGCATACCAGATCAGAATAAAACGCAAGCTAAGCACTATAACTGTCACTGAAAATGTGCCACCAGTGATCCAGTCCTTTAATGTTATTCTGGAGGTGCTGCTGAGCCCTGTTAAAACGGGAGGTGACACCAACTAGTCACGAATGATGAGGTTACTTTCTGAAAGGAGTCAATTGTTGGATGTGTCTCTTTTACACAGACATAAACACAGAGGCCTACTGCACGCACACATTTCCATGCAGTCACTCCTTGTCTTTGATGAGGAGCTGTAAAGTGAGTGTGTATGAGTTGTGTCATGTGCAGAGTTTAAAAACACTACCTATGATGTCATCCCTAACGTTGCGTGGAGACTCTGCTTGGCGCCGGTCCTATCTTTGCTCAGAATTATTTAGCAACAGCTCGTAACGTGACACTTTAATGGGCACACTCACTGAATGCATCAAGAACTAATGATGATGTTGGTAACATGTCTCAGTCACTTCATTATTGATGCTCTTTGCTCTCTAGAACTTCATTATTTTAGCCGAGCATTTATCATGAGATGAAAAAGTCTTAGCGGAGCGTGTCTTCCTATCTTCTGTTATTTTCTTACTGTTCACTCATCTCTCTGTGGGACGTTCAGGGATTCACCGCTGTGTGAGATTCAGGACACCTCCCTATAAATAGCACTGTGGCTCACAGCTCCCAGGTCTCCTATTTCATCCAACTTCTTTCCACTCACCTGTCTGTCCCGCTCCCATCAGCCCCGCTGCCTTCCCATGCTGGCTTTGTGAAGGGAGTTTCTGAATTTCAGTATTACTCTTTCTATCCAATTATTGGTGGATGTGTTTTCTCTCAAATGTCAGATGATATTGACTCCTTCAATACTATGAATACTCAGTGTGTCTCAAGAACTTTTCCATTTGCTACAGTAGTTGGGTTTTTGGCCAATAGGGGACACAAAAACACCAACATAAGGTCTAGAAGATGAACAACCAAATTGTGAAACTCTCGCCAGACGGTTATGGTTAGGCATTGACCTCAAATGGTTAAGGTTAGGATAGGTTGTCGGGCAGCAAGTCTCGCAAGAGTTTTCAGACATTTTCGCAACGTGGGGGTTACCTTCTAAACACACAACCCAACACAAGCCGTCAGCCTTGACATGATGGTATCGGTCATTAAGTTATCGCTTACATGTTAGCAAGCAGCTCTAGTTTCACATCCAGCAGACACAAAGCAACATTAGCATTCATTAGGACTCGTGTTTCTTGCACCAAATGACTATAAGTCCAACATTTACTCTCCTTTTAGCTCTATTTTGGTCTCTACCAACTATCAGCTCACTAACATTAACTTTCTTCACTAGCAAGCTTTAGCTAGTTACTAAATGTGTCTGTCGTTTGGTGCTGGGCAGGTAGCATTGTTACAGTGGGTTTATCAGGGTTTTCTGTCTTTCTCTGAAATGTGTAATTCTGCAGGAGTTCTTTTACTTTTTGGATACTTAATGCTACATTTTTGCTGTACTTCTACTTAAAGCTGCAGTTGGTCACTTTGAGCATACTATATAATAAAAAGTTATTTACGTAAAACAGTCACTATATCTTGACAGTAGTGCATGAGACTGATAATCTGTTAAAAAACAGGTTCCTCTGTGTCCTCCTAGTGCTTCTTATGGCATTTTCAAAATTTTAAAGCACCTGAAGGAAAAAAAGAGACAGAGCCGAGCTGTCTCTAAAGCAGCCGTCAATCACCGATTGCGAAACACACAAACTCTGATCAAACTGTCAAATTAGGCAGCGCTGATCAAATATGAATCAAAGATGCCTATTTCTCGCCTCAAATGTTTTCAGAAACATATTTTAGTGTACTGTTAAGTTGCAAAATGAAATAGTTTGTGACCCGGCAGCCACGTTGAAAACAATCAATCCAAAACCAAGCACCGCCCACCGGCCAGAGCAAACCTTCTCTTTTTACAGCTTAGCACAGTGTGTTAAAGTAATAAATGTGCAAAAATAGCAAAATAAAAGAAATAGTATTGAGATTATCATGTCCTTAATTTAGTTGGGACTAAATGAATGTGAGTCACTGTTGTGATTGGCTAGTGTGGTCAATGGGGATCAACCTCCACTCTAAAAAATATGTTAGAAACAGATAAGGAAGTGGTTAAACTGGACAAATTAAATATATTTTCAATACATCTCAAAGGAGGCTGACAAAAGGACAGAAGGGGACTCAAATCTGACCCTTCTCTTCATGTCCCTGTTTGTTCCTCCTGGCGCTCCTGTTTAGCAGAGGGATGAGATTTCCCTTCATATCACGACTGTGTGTGAGCTCTGAGCCTCTCACCTCCCCCTACACCCTCCCTCCTCCCCTCTTCTCCCCTTCCACCACCTCCCCTGGCAGTCTGGGATTCCTGGGATGTCTCCTCCTGTAAAATAAGCTCCTGTCCCGTCCCCTAGCAGACCAGAACTCACCATGGAGCTGACATGGCTGCATCTCTGACCGGCCGGGCTGCAGAGTCGCCCTCTGCACTGCAAACACCCCTATAGACTCTAGTGTGTGTGCAGATGTGTTAGTTTTAGTGTGTGTTTGTAGATGGTATCCAGATGGCCTGTTAGAGGCTAGGATACCACTTTGTAAATAATTAGTTTATTTTGACATTATGCTCTGTTGGAGAAGGAGGTAGCATGTCTAACGGTTACCGGACTCTAACACACGGACGTGCCATGACAGTCGCTTCCCTTTAAAATGGACTCCGTATTCCCCCGTGATACGGAGAGGTCGAAGACGACTGTTCATTTCTGACCTTTATCGGACATGTCAAGCCGTGTCGGTGCTCATTGACGGTCATGTCTAACGGTTACCGTACTTTGTCACAGCACCTGAATGACCTGAAGAAGGAGAACTTCAGCCTCAAGCTCCGCATCTACTTCCTGGAGGAGAGGATACAGCAGAAGTACGAGGAGAGCAGTGAGGATGTCTATCGTACGGTGAGTAGAGGAAACCTGTTTGACGGGTGATGAATGGGACTATCAGTGGTGTGGGGAGTTGCTATCTTCAGGGGCCAAGGGTCATTTCACAAACAACAAAATTATCAAACATCATTGATTTTGCTTTGTTGATGGATTTTGGCACTGAGTAGGTAATCGAAAGAGATCATGTGTGCCATTATCAAATAGATATCATGACAGTATACAGGTATGTTATCCTGAAGAGTTGCTTTACTGAGCCACTTCCACTGTTTGTTGACCCAGCTGTCACACTGATGTGGTTGAAGTGATGTGATCTGTCATGTGTTTGTTTTGCCAAGTGGCTGTTTTTACATATAGCCGCCCTGTGAAGGACTACGCTCTTTGGAAGAAGAGGAACCTTGTGTTGTGTTAGGGCTGCACAATTAATCAAATATTAATCACGATTTTGGCTTCCCACAATTAAATGAACACGATCAGGTGATAATACATGTCGGGCAAAAACAAAAAATGAACAGAATTCAGGTGAAGAAGAACCTTATTGTAAGTCATTAAGACGTGAAAGTGAAAGCAGTGCGCTGTTGATTTAATTTTGTGTAAAAAGTTTTGGTACAACCTTATTTTGCTTCTAGGAGATGCACTTTGAATAAGGACAAGTCTTATTTTGATGCAACAATTGGTACATTAGCAGCAATGACTCATGGAAGTGAAAGAGGCACTCTTTTTATTTAAACGTGAAAATGAAATAAGAATATTTAGTCCCTAAAATCAATGAATAATCGGGATCGTGATTATCATTTTGGCCATAATTGTGCAGCCCTAGTTTGTGTGTAGCTGACATCTGTCCAGCAGGACCTCTGTTTTGCTGTACTTTGTTTTCTTATATTGGGTTTTTTATTTTACGTTATGTCCTTAAATTAGACAGTTTTACTCCATAGCCCAGAGATACTAAACTAGATTACACTACAACTCTGGATAAATAGAGACTAAGTGAGATATACACCTGTGAACCTGTAATTAAATCTCAGCAATAGTCCTTTTGATAAGAAATTTAAAAAGTGTATCATGACAGCATAATGTGAGCCATTAGCAGGGCTGGGTATTGAACCCTTTTACTTTTTTGGAACAGAAAGAAATAGACAGAGGAAATGTGTCTGTAACACCAATTATCAAAAATGTAAAGTACGTCAGATTGGTGTTCTTGTTTACTTGATCTTTTATCTACGGATGTATCAAGCTGATAGACTAGATCAGTATTACTGCTGATACTGACTTTATAAAGCAGATTGGGTATCAGTCATGATCAGGTACATTGATTCAGTCATGTTGGGCCACTGACTCAATCTTTAGTGCCACAGCAGTCCCTGGCCTCATTTATTAAAAATATTGCAGTAAGTTCCTTCAAATGAGGTGTACAGCTGTGTGTGTGGAACAAAGAGAGCGCTGGTAATGGAATCGCTATTGGGAGAGAAAACGTTGTATCGGTGCATTCTTGTGTTTATCAAATACTTCCTGATTTCAATTTCAAAATGCCAATTATAAATTCTGTTTCATCCAGTTAAAGGTACAGTTTAGGTGTTTTGACGTGGGGTTGTATGAGTTACTTGTCCACGGTCAGTGTATTACCTTACAGTAGATGACGGTCGGTACACCCCCAGTTTGGAGAAGCAGACAGGAGTTACCTTACGCTATATTTAGAATATTTTCACAGCTAAATCTTGCCATTAGATAGCCCTTTCCTTCTCCTTTCCGACGGGTGAAACCTAAGTGAAACTTATCTATGTTCTCTCCAAAGCCAGCAGACTCAGATGACAAAAAGAGTATAGATACGTTTCATATTCAGATGTTGGACTATGGCGGACCATTTTTGTGTCAAATTATTGTTTTCTTAAGTAAGTAGCCGTGTAATAAGCGGGATAATGTACAGCTAGCGGGTCATTGTTGTGAAATAAACCCCTTCGAGGCAACGCAAGGCCCCTCCGTTTCGCACCGGGGTCCACATCATCCTGTCAGGGTTTATTTCACAACAATGACCGGCTTGCTGTACATCATCCCTTACATAGCGTACCCTTAAACTGATATTGATTCTTTTAGGTGGCTAAAATATGTTTTGCTGCCGGCCCCGTCCACAGCAGTACATTACTTTGCTTCGATGCCGGTACTCTATTCGGTTTCTCCAAACTGGTGGCACGCCAACTGTCATTAACTGTAGGTAATACACTGATTATGAATTCATTATTTTTAAGTACCTCATACCCCACTTCAAAAGACCTTAACTCCCCATTTAAGTTCTTGTGTGGCTGCTTGTGTTCAGACAACATTTGAGGAGTTCTTATTAAGTTATAGCCTCATAGGTGACCCCAGCACGTACGTTACTCCATGATTCAGTTGAGGAAAAATCAAATCTTTATCTGTTTTTAGCAGGATGTCGCAGATTCGGATGTATTTTCGTGATCCCACAGATACAGACTTTTTGCAAAGAATAATAAAATGTATTTCCACAGACTGTTGCTGCACTATTTATGACAGGCCAAGGCAGCGGCTGATACACGTTGTGGAATTGTTCAATTTTAATTTGTAAAGGGTCAAAAAGGACAGAGGGTTTCTGTACAGATTGTAAAGCCCCCTGAGGCAAAATTGTGATTTGTGACATTGGGCTGTGCAGTATCAATAAAACTGACTTGACTTGACTCATCTCAGGCAGACAGTTGACATCTGTGAGACCACAATAATACTTCTTAAGATACAACCCATTACTATGTAACAGGTACAAAATAACGTTTTGCGTAGTGACTGCTATGTGACTGAATCAGGAGGGCTGAGGTCACAAATGAGGATATTGAAAAAAGTATTGTTTTGGTTTTGTTACTGAAATTCAGTGATGCTATGCTCCACCTTGGTGTTGTTGTTGTTGTTGTTATTGTTTTGCTGCCTGTGCCTAATTGATTTATTAATCTATTGACAGAAAAGTGACATCATTATGATTATGTATTAATTTTAATTTAAGTCCTCCAACATTATCTTGTTCCAGCTTCTCAAATGGGAGGATTTGTTGCTTTTTTCTCAGACGAAACAAGGAATATGAAGTCGTTACTTTGGGCCAGGGAAATTTGTTGCGGGCATTTTTTACAAATTTACAATTTTCTAGATTAAACAATCAACCAATTAATCAAGATGCAATAAAAAAGATTTTTTTTTCTTAATTTTTTGCACTTAAAATTACAACATTTTTCATCCCTCTTCCTCTGCATGTGTTTATATCTGTATGCTTCTGCACTCTGTTTGTCTCTAAGTGTGCATCTCTCTTTATGAGTGTGTAAAGTGTGCACCTACAATAAGGTGACTCGGTTCAGCTGTTACAGTTGTCGTTACACGAGCCAGCCGGCATTTAAAACCCGCCTCTTTCTATCTCCCTTCATTCCAAATCCCTTCTGGTTATCAACAACTCTTTGATATGAGAAGAACTAAATGGCTGTTTGATGAGCGTCCTGCCACTTATCCTCCACAATTACTGCATACCAGCAGTGATTGAGTAAACTGATCCCACGTAAAGCCTTGTGCTTCACAGCCTCTCACTCTGTGTGGCTGAAGGTTAATCTCAGTTTTATTGGAGACTAAATCTTTGTTCCGTATAGTTGTTATCTGACCTGAGCTGCTCATTGCTCTGCTGGTTGAGTGTCAGTGTTCCTGTCCTCCAAAGCATTTCAGTGTAATCCAGTACAGACTAGGTGTGTTGGTCCTGGGCACATAGTGATCTCTCTCAGAGCTCCAGAGACTCTATTTATAGAGCAGGCTTGAGTGCACTGATTTATTTATCACATGCATTCGTATGGGTGTCCATATGACACAACTCATGCATCATAACGCACGCTTATGTGTGTTTGTATGTTTCTCTGATATGGTTTGTTACATTGGTGTATATTTTTAAAGGTTCTATGATATCCAGAGCATTAACGTTACCTCAGCAGAGAATGAAGCCGCTCTGTGCGTGTTGTAATCCGAGTTTCTCCGTGTTTTGTTTACATAGCCGGGCCAGCCGTGAGTGCTTTTAGTGCATGTTCGTGCACGTGAGCTCTACAATGCTTTCATACGGTGGTTATAGCTGATAATGTCGTAGCACCCACCCTCTGGTTGTTTGCACTGTTAGTGTTGTTAGCACCATTAATTGTGAGATGCCGGCACAGCTTTCGCCATGTTGGGAGCCGTGCGGAGGCAATAGAAATGCTCCAAATCACGCTTTTATCACCTTTAAAGCATTTAAATTCAGAGCGGAAACGATTACTCGAGAAAGTGATCGAGAGAGAATTAAACAGTGACTATTTTAATAATAATTAATCATTAATTTTGCAAACAAAAACGACAAACATTCCCTACTTCCAGCTTCTCAATCTCTCATCTTAGTAAACTGAATATCTTTGAATTCGGATTTTTCAGTATTTTATAACATTTTACAGACAGAACTAATAATCAATTCATAAAGAAAATCTGCAGATTCATAAAGAACGTAATCGTATTTAGCATCTTGCACTGAAAATAGCGTATTTCACTGTTTTCATTAATGCAACTGAAGTGATGCTACCAGAGTATGGTTAGTATGGAATATGGCAAAATGAGCAGCAGCATGAATAGATGAATTAAGAGTAAATTATAATATCTGTCAGTAGTTGATCAGTCACAGTGCTGAAGGTGTGTTTGGTTTCTGAGTGACCCTCCTGTCAGTGTTTCTAAGTACAGTTTGGTTATTAGGGGCTCTGTTGCTGGGGGCCGGCGGGCCAGCAGGGCCAGAATAGCAGGTGCACCGTGATGGGTGTCTATATATAGAGGGATGTTTTCAAGATGGGAAAATGTCTCTCGTACTGTAAGCCAAGTTGTTGACACACAGACACAGGAATATGTGTTTCTCTTACTTGTGTGTTACATCATTTATTATTAGAGCATTTAGGTGAATCATTTACCGTCACAGCACATGTCTGGTCATGTGTTGCATAAGTTCTAGTTTCTACTGCATTACGTTACTTAATAGTGTACAGTTGAACTCTTACGAGATTAACTGGTCTAATTATCAATATGAGCTTTCTGTCTATGTCCTTAAAGAGTCTAAATAAACCCTGAAAAAATGTATAAATTCAAGACTTTAAAACATTATTAGAACTGGTATTAACCATGTAAAGACAGATTTCTTTGCATATACACTCTTGGATTAATACAGAAACTGATTATCAATTAAACATGCATCTTTTCTACTTTACTAAACACAACCTCATGTCCCTTAGAATTTCTTAGAATCCTAAGAATCCCTTAAGATTTCTGCCGTCCTTTTTTTTTTCTTACTGCACATGTATAGTTCAAGAACTTTGATAACAGAAACAATATGTTTTCATTTTTGTTGTTTTTCCTTGCCAAAAAACGTAACTTTAAATAACCTGAAATCCATTCCATGAGCAGTGAAAATGCGTAGATGTGTAATTTCAGCCTGTGGTTTTGTTCCTAGATATTTGTCCCTTTCTGATTTGACATGACCAGTTTATGTGTTAAGTGCTACTGTACTGTATGTGCTTTGATCACATGTGCAGAATGAATGTGTGCATGTCTGTAGTAAACAGCAGTATGTGCACGTTGAGCACTCATGGTGCCTCTCAGGAACGTGTTTAGGAGTTGGTTTCAGGCTGCGAGTGTTGGTGCACGTGTAGCCCGGCTCTCTCGTGAGAGTTACGGACATAAAGCTCTCTGGCATTGACAGGATAAGGTCACCAGACAGGGACATGCTTAAACAGAAAACTTTTCTAAAACAGTAAGAGGGAAAGGAAGAGGAAGGAGAGACAGAGAGAGACACAGGGACAGATGAGAGACAAGAGAAAGTGAACAATCTGTTGAAATAAAGCCAAAATGTAGTGATAAAAAAACAGCTATCTGATGAGTCCAGCAGACAGACAGACAGACAGATAAACTGTCCTCTCGTTGCTCTCTAAGGTCAGAATGGAAAGAATGAGCCCCTCCAATCCCGCTGTTTAAATCCTCCGTCCCCTAGCCCAACGTAAGAGCCCTGATTGGTCCTGAATGTCCCCTGTGGACTCCAGCAGGTAAACAAACTGTGGAGTTTAGCCTTTGGCCCCAAGGGTGAATATCTGAGCTGGCCTGAATTCACCACCTCTAAATATACCAGCCATGACAGCTCGGTCAGATGTTCTGCACTCATGATACATAACACTCATCAGCCCTGATTCACACGGCAGAAAGAGAGTGGTTAGTGCATGATGAGGAGATGTAAGAAACAAGACGAAAAGGTACTCGAGATGTGAGGGAGGGAAAAATACATTAGATTCAGACACACCCAGTGAACATATAAGCATTGAAATACAGTGTTTTTTCATGTAGAATCTGTAACTGAACCTCAGGTATACAGACAGACAGCCTACAGACACAAAGAGATTTACTACCGGATTTACAGCATGTAAGCTTTTCTATTAATAATAATAATTGCTGCAACTATGATAAGTCAAGTGTGTAAGGTGATTATTTCTGTGTTTTTATCCCATCATAATGAAACTTTACATGAGTTTACAAACTTAACAAGGTCACAAACTACATAACTTCTGTATTAAGACGTGATTTATTTTTGTTATCCCCGTTGTAAAATTTTACATTTTAGTTTTCAGTCTGTGTGGGTGAACCACAGGTGTATTGAAGCTTTAATATTCACATGTTTTTATGTTATTTAATACACTTGACAATACTGTGCATCCCATAAATTTTACTGTTTCAGCCTCACAAATTTAAATTTGTATCCTATTTTCCACATAGAAGACCATTTGAAAACTAAATGGCACAAGAAAGTAACAGGTCTGTATAAACTACAAACTGTTTGTGATATAAAGTTACAAGCTAAATATGGCAGCTATATGGACAACCAGCCGATTAGACTGTTATCAGGTAATTAAATGGGGGGTTATCAGTGGTTATACACCTCATAGATGTTGGTCAGTAGGGCCCTGCTACATCCAATATTAGGTTTTGTCATCCATTCACATGGTTTATCACCAAAAGAAGGAATAAAAGAAGACGATAGCGACCTCTAACGAGCAAAGTAATTACGACTGGAGCAAAAGCGGAAGTGAGGCGCTGTAGTATAGACAGTGTTAAACTCCATATGGGATGGAGGAGGAGGGCGATGGATGGGACACAAAACACAGGGTTTTCACCCACGGGACTGAAACTAACAACGTGTGGCAGTCTTTCTGTTCACAAGCGTTCACTTTCACTTTTGAAACTTAGTTATTTTGGCTATTTTTATCTGTTTGAGTATTATTTTATCTTTGTAAGGTGTCCTTGGGTGTCTTGAAAGGCGCCACCAAATAAAATGTATTATTTATTTATTTTCCCTAAACTTAACTAAGTGCTTTTGTTGCCTAAACCTAAAGAATGTGTAGTTTTATTGCCTAAACCTAAATAAGCTGTTTTGTTTGTGTACACAACGTAACATTTCATGCAGTTTTACAACATAGTAGTCGTTGAAGGCCCCTAATAACCCATATCTATGATGCTAATAACGAGCGATAACGCACATTCAATCAACTGATAACAGTCGAATCAGGTGCAGCAACCCACATCTTGCATGTTTTTAGTAGGTCTGCAAGTATAACATTGTAAAAAAAAGATTTGTATTTGTTTTTTTTATATATACAATTGTATTAAATTACATAATTTATAGTTTAAAAAAATCCATCTCAAATTGATCTGTTTTTCCAGTTTTGCAGGGTTTCTCGATCACTGTCACTGATACTGCAGTATAGTTACAAATGGGGTCATTTATCTGTTGCATGATTTAATGCTGATGTGTGTTGATGATGTGTAATGACGGATTAACAGATGACTGACCTTACTTCTACTTTCATCTGTTGCAGAACATCGAGCTGAAGGTGGAAGTAGAGAGCTTGAAGCAGGAGCTCCAGGAGAAACAGCAGCATCTGGACAAAGCACTGTAAGACACACAAATCATTAATGTAACGTGCAACTCTTACCTTAAATCAACTAAGATCCCCCAGTTTGTAAGTGTAGTATCTCCTGTCTATTAACAGCCTGTGTAACATAACGGAATCCAGTTAGTTTAATGTTTCCTATGGTCACATATACTTTGATGAATACAGTACATACTGTGTACCGGTGGGCTTTGATAACACTTTGATTTATCTGTTGGATCCATTTGACATATGAGAGTTGTGCGTGTGTGTGCACCTCCATCTATGGATGTTGGCTCCATGTTCCTGTCTTCACTGTGGTAACACCTCATATCTCTAACAGCTCATATGTCATGCAGCAGTTGAGAGAGATAACACACACAGGCATTATGGACACACACACAAACCTTCATGGATAGGCGAATGAAACCCACAACTTTAAAGCCCTGACATGGTACAAAAGTCTTGTTCAGGATTATTGTCGACAGGCTGTAACACCTGCTGGTGTTGATAATGTGATATGCTGATGAGGGAGACTGTCCTTTAACCAGGGGACTCAGCTTGGGGGCTTCCAGGGAAGCAAGTATCCAAGTTTCTGTTCAACATAATTTGGTGCTCGAACAATTTTCTCAGGTGATTTAATAGTAATTATGTATACCGGTAGTTTAAGACAGACAAGACCATTTAACGTTATTTAAAGACAATAGTTTGTCCCTTTTTGATACTGTTGATTCCTTAAATCACTGGTTCCCAGCCTGGGGGTCACCAAAGCTTCACGGGGGTCGTGAGGCCTTCTTGATTTTAAGGAGTGTAAGACAACTTTTAAAAAAATACAGTATATATATACAGTTGGCCTATATTTCAGCATTTCATTCGTTTCTGTGAACAAAATTAATGAAATAGTTATTTTTAATGTTTGGATTATTATTTAAGATATATACTTTAAAGAAATCCCAAAGGATGAGGGCATGGTGAAGACCTGAACACAAGCTTACCTATATGCATTAGAAAAGTGCGCAGTTAAAACAAGCAAAGAGATAATAGAACAATGGTCAAACGTCAGGGAGACGAAAACACTGAATCTGTCAAAAAAAAGAAGCCTATTAAGTATGTATGATTGTTAAAAATGAAAAGAAAAATTATAATATAGGCAGAGAATTATATTAAAAATTCCTAAAAATAATAATAATAATGCAATATTCACAGGAAATAATCTGCTCAAAATTCATCCAAATCGCTTGTTTTACACAAACGCCCCTCAGTTATTGCATTCACTTTTTGGGTTAATTGTACAGTTTATCAGTTGTTCTCTTCTGTTATTGTTATGCATTGATTGTAATATGAAATATACATAAATCCATATCACTTAGTCAGGGGTCGTCAGTTTACTCAATGACAGAAAAGGGTCCCTTAAGGAAAAAGATTGGGAACCACTGTCTTAACAGATGTCCTCCTCTATCTATGGGGCTTCTTTTGCTCCAGGATGGAGCCTGAACCTGCTGATGGAGTTTAGTAGATTGAATGGGCAATCTAGGCAAAGGTGGAGTTCTTTCTAGGTTGTTAGCATGGTGACATTTCAGATCCCACTGTATATGGCTTACAGTGCATAACAGTTGACCCTGCGATACTGCTGAAATCAACAGAGATGCTGCTTAAAGGTCAGGGTTGTTGACCTTTAAATCGGTATACTGTAGTTCATCATTGGCCAACTATTGGTGCTCTTGGAAAGGATGAAATGGTTCTTATTACTTGTCTCTATTTTTGTGTCTGTTGTCACTCCCTCTCTTCACATCCTGTAGTATTGTTACAGTCTGACCAACACTTGTTCTTGCCGGCCTTACAGCATTTCTCAGTAGTTTAAATTGTATTGTTGACAGACCAAGATTACTGAGGTCTTGCAGAAAGGCTGGCACTTAGCACGAAGGTCTTGCCCACTACACATAAAGGACATTTGTCCATGACGAGACAGACATTTGCATTACTCAGACTGGTTCAAAATATCCCAGTTATTTGAGCTGTTGCATGTGGTCGACGGGAGTTAAAAACGTACGTAGAGAGAGTCCAGGAACAGGACTCATGGCGACAGAGAGGCGTGCGCCATTCTGGGAGCAGAAATTCTGAGATGGCGTCGTTGTTGACTGACTAAGTGATATAGACAGATGCTTGCACAGTTGGGGTCCAAGGAGTGAGGGGAACTCTTGCGTCATGAACTGAGAATGTAAAGAAACAGGATGTGTGCGAGGAATATATGTAGCTTTCACAGCGTGTTTCAAGTCCAGGAAAAAGGATTCAAATTGCATCCACTGCTGTATCTATTCTTCGTCGAGCCTTTCACTCCTTTCAGACTGTGTGAACATCACTAACCATGACAATAAAAGCCTACACCATGGGTGGGGCAGCTTACTTCATCTCTGCTATAAGTGGAAGGGTGTTGGGTATCCCGTGAGCACCGTAGCAAACAGGAGAGTAATGACATCATTGCTTCTAATGCTGACCCCTCCGACTACATACAGTATGTGTGTGTGTATAAACTGAGTTGATTTGGGCCGTATTCAATGTGATCAACTTGCCTTTTACCCCTGTTGAACAGCACAACAGCGGAGAGCTTGACCAATCACAATGAGGCAGAGCTGCAGAGACGGTGTCGGGAGAGACAGCAGGAAATCGACCACATGGAGCAAGTGCTTGAGACCAAGATCCAGCTCCTGCAGGAGGTTCGTCCGCTCACACCTTCAGCTATAGTTGATCTGAAAGCACACAGGTGATAACTATAAACGTGTGTGTACTTTCCAGGAGGCCCAGCTAGCACGCAGCGAGGCTGAGCGGATGGCCTCGCTGGCTGGATCGCACTCCCACGCCTCCCTCCTCTCCCTAGACGCCCCCATGGAGGACATCCCAGAGGACGAGAGGCCTCCGAGCATCCTGTCCCCATCCAGCCCCAACAAAGACAGGTGCAAAAGAAATCTCCTAAAAACACCAGTATCAAACAAACCAAATCCACATCCCTGTCTCACTGGCAATATCCCTGTCTGTGTTCAGGTTAATAGAGGAGCTGACTAAAGAGCTTTGCTCCAAGGAGGTGCTCATCACCGAGCTGAGCGGAGAGAAGACGACTCTCACACTTAGGGTGGGAGAGCTGGAGGGACAGGTTCAGGAGTTGTCTTCATCTCTGCTGCAGAAGGACAAGGATGTGGATGTATGTACACATTTGATTCCTGTTTTCAATGACACCTAACATAAAACAATCCTCTTGAGTCTTAGCAAATGGACACCCAAACGTTCTCTAACCAGAGCAAACCCTTCAGTAAATGTGTTTATATCAGCTAGTTATCCCTTATATATATGTATGTAGATATACATGTACTGTATGTAGAGTTTATCAAACCCTGCACGGTGTAAACAAGCCTTCTAATATTACTGCATTCCTCTGGACCACCATGTCTCCTCTGGCCAGACTTCTATTCTAGAAAGAGGCTCCTGAAGCAGCAGATGTGACATTCCTAAACCTTATTTTAACAGCTATTCATGAAGGTCACAAGAGATGTTTGCACGCACAAACTACTACTTAAAAAAACACACACACATTGCAGGGGCACATGTAAGATAAGATAAAGTCAGCCTTCATTGATCTCCAGAAGAGAAATTTCTTGTGTGTAAGTATTGACACCCGTGAAGGAAGGTTATAATATTTAGATTTTTCAATTAGTTTTTATTTTATTTTGACTTTTTAATTTCATTTTAGTTTAGTTTAGTTTAATTTTTGCTAGTTTTAGTTTCAGTTTTTCTTCGGGCTACTTTAGTAGTCGATGTGAAGCAATTGCGGCATAACACATCTCCTGGAATGTCAAGTTGGTTCAATTTTTGTAGTTAAATATCATCAGAGTTGACGGAAATTCATGTGGTCTCCTTTTTTAGGTAGGGATATACAATAGCTAAAAACTAAAACTGAAATTAAGTAATGTTAATTTTTTTTTTATTAATTTTTTACCAATGCAATATACAGTAGTTTCAGTTTAGTTTTTGTTTTTCTTAAGATATAGTTTTTATTTCAATTCAGTTCATTTATTTTTGTTTAAGTAATCTATAATAACACTGCCGTAAAGTTTGATGTCATCTAAAGAAAACAACAATTTGATATTTGGTGAAGGTTTATTCATTCACTTTCCTTTTTCTGCATATGTTTCCTTAATCTAAAGATTGATTGTAATAGTTTTTTAATTCTCACATTAGTGCATACAGTATGTTTATAGTCTGTCTCCTCTATTACAGTATTATCAGGAGGAACTTGGTCGAGAGAGGCTGCGCATCGAACAGGAGATGCAGGTATGTGGCTCTCTGTATTTCTGTGTTGGTTCATTACATGTTATAATAGAGTTCTCCACTAAGTGTCAGAACAGCATCACAGTTCTCATTGTTTAATGTCAGACAGACTCTGCCTCCCTATGGAGAAGAGGCACACAGCATGTTTCACACAAGAGCTGACAACTGTTGATAAAACATGACACATATTTGAATAATTTGTAAATTTCCTATAGTATTTAAGATAGAGGGAGATGAGAAAATTTGCAATATGACGGAAAGCGTAAGAGGTCGTGGTACAGAACCAACATACACTATCGAAGTTCAACCATTTTTTTCTCATTTTCCCACTGAAGAAACGTGCAGTATTACAGTTTGCCTCTGCAGAATGTTTTGTGCAGAAATCAACATAATAAAATCAATACGGCTACTCTCTGTAATACAATGTCATGGCAACAAGTAAGTGAAACATCCTGTGGTGAGCTGAAACTTAGCTCATCTTTGTGCAATCTAACACTGAATGTTTCATCATCGGCATGTGGCCTATTGCAATCTGATTGGCCAACGGCATAGTTATGTGCTGATGAACTTTCCTCTAAAGCCAACAAACTGAGGCGAGGAACATGACATGAAAGAAAGTGCTTGGTAAGTCCTGTAATACCGCAATGGATGGAGCATCATGAGAGGCTCTCCATGCAAGATCTTACAGAGGATTTACAGTATCTCATCACACAAAGTGCAAGAATCTCATTACATTTACAGGCTTTAGCTGCACCAACATCCCCAAAGACACATTATGAAACTACAAATGGAGGGAGACCATTACCTTCACATCAGCTCCCTCTACCCAGAGGGAGGCTTTACATTCAGTTTGCAGTTCTATAAATCAATAATCATAACCATAGTTAGCGTTATTATCATGCAGTGTTGCTTCATGTTATTTGGCTATAGCCTGAATGCTCCACAGTATTTGTTGCAAACATGTTTTTTGTTGGGCGAGGTGTTTTAACTTGTAAATCAGTTGTAGATGAAGGATGCAAATGTATTCGTCAGCCAGGCCGCCTCTCTGCTCAGATTTCACAATGGACGCATGTGTGCGTAAAAGCTGAGTAGTGTGTTCAATGATGGACACTGTATGTGCAAAACATTTAGTTACTTAGGGAACAATATAGGCTAGTGTCTAGAGTGTGAAAAGGGGTAGTAATTTGCATATGATGTGCAACATTTTGTGTCTGAGTGAGAAAATGCTTAATAGGAGCACAACGAAGAGAGGATGTTTGCTTTTTTGAGGGCTGAATTTGACCTACTAGTGTGTTGAAATATGGGTTTTGGGGTCAGTGCAGAGGACATTTGCAGAGGGAGGTGACAGTTCTTTGTTGGTGGTGTGTGTAAGGGTTGGGGGGAAAAATCACCACAGCATAGAATTGCAATATTTTGCGTGGCAGATGTCAAGTATCAATCTTTTATTATATAAACTATTAACCTCCTAAAAATCTGATGCAATTCTGTCGTTCAGAGGTTGTAGCGGGCTCAGTCTTACAGCTAGAAAATACTGGTATCAAATGAAACTAGAAAACCTAAGGAATCCGTTGGTACCAACCTTGTCATGTTAGCTTGTCGGGAAGAACGCTAAATAACGCTCCAAAGTTAGGCTAAATTTTGGTGAGGAAAAACTGGTATGGCCATTTTCAAAGGGGTCCCTTGACCTCTGACCTCAAGAAAGGTGGATGAAAACTCTGAGGTGAACAGAGTGAAAACGGTATCTTATTAGATAAAACAGATGTTGACAAACTGCATAATTTGCAGTTGAAAAAAGGTAATAAATCGCAATACTCAGCATATCGCACAATGTTTAAAGTGAGTGACAGAAACTGTTCGTACAGCTGCATTTGCATTTACTCACAGATCATGTGAGGATCAGTAACTGGGGTCTTGTGTGTGTGCGTGCGTGTACACATTCTCATGAGGCGCCTTCTTCCATATGTGTGCGTGTGTGTGTGTGTGTGCATGCAGGCATCTCGCTGGTTAGCAGTTTAGCGGCTCTGGTTTCAGCCGGGTTGTCGATAGGTCAGGTTGACCTTTGAGTGCTCGGCGACCCCGACACTGATATCACGTGGTGTTGTTTCAGACAAACACTCGCAATAAGAGCTCTTAATTAGTTCCCCAGACACCACAGACCATTTAGATCAAATCTATGTCTGGAGAGAGAGGAAGAGCCCGGAAAGAAAAAATGTCATCTGAAACCTCCTAAGACAATTATTTCCAGGGTTTCCTTTGTTAGGACTATTTTGTAACAGTTGGTACACTGTAAACAGCTAAATTCTGTATACATTTGCTTGTATTTATGAACATTAAATCCAATCAACAAGAAGAAATATCTTATTTTCAGCTTCCCACATGTGCTGTCTGTGACCTCCTTAAGGCAAATTCTAGCAAACATCTGATTTAGAGAAAATGACTCAGGCCCAGTAATTAAGTCTCAAACAATCAGCAATCAAGGATCTGGAAGCAGACACAAGGTCCCCCGGCTCTGACTCACACATTAAGGAGAATACATTTGATCGGTTACTCTGTCCTGAAGCAATAGAAGTGCTTTAAGGATGAAAGTATATTGACGGTCGACAGGGGATTTTGCACTGAGTATCAGCATTGAAGCCACAGCGTGACAGCATGACCATCTGTTTGTGCACCCTTGGGAAAACAAAAACTGTGGTCACTGCAGAGACGGCACAGTCAAATGAATGAGAAAGGCCCGCTTGTTTGACCATCACAGTCACATCATTGTTGGAATATCTGCACCACGGCAACGAGAAGTGAAAATAATACTAATCTCGAGGCAATAGCATGTTTTGACACCGGTTAAGGCCCGCTATTAAAGGACCAAGAACACCACACCAGTATGACTATACTGTTATAACAGTATTTATGCTAGCAAGTTAGCAAGTCAACTTAAGTTAACTTTAATATCAACTTTTTTCATTTAGCATTAATTCTTTGTCATGCTTTATAAATGCTCAAATAAGCAGAACCCACTATCATGTCTTAAAAATACCTAATTCCACTAATATTATTACTTAATAGAGGACAGACAGCAGTTATGCAGCTGAAACCAAAACTGACATTTATATATGAAAATTGTCTCAATGCATTGATTATTAAAACGATACTCTGTGAAGCACTGACTCTGTTATGCCGTCAGTATGATAATGATCTATAATCACAGTTTATCATATGTTACCTCAGGCTATCTTTACCTCACCACACTGCAGCCATCTCTAACTGCTGTATGTATGTGTCGTCATGGTAACTGGTTTCATTGCTCACTGAAAACGTGCTTTTGTCTCGCCTCGAGCCCAATAAAATAATGACTAAAGGTCAGGCATGTGACCCTGGATGCATGATAGAACATGATGGTGGTCAAATGAAGTTATATACACACCATTCCCAGTATAATCATAAAGGTTACGTAATTATTGCAGAAATACAAAATTAGGCAATGTTTTACGCTAATTGTAATTAAAACAATAAAAGTTTTGGTTTGTATTTTGTATTGCATATGCAGTACAGTTTACAGTAAAGTACTGGAAATTAGAAACTGTCTCTATTATTATTGAAGATCTGACATTGTGCTGTAATATATGTTTATTGGTTGAGCTCTATTTGAATTTTCTAATACAGAACATAATATTGGGCAGTGTTATATGATACAATACCAATACATATGCATCCTCACAAAATATAGGAATATCTGCAAGTCATAGCAGAGTCATAAAGTCCATATACAAAAAAGAGACAACAATTAAAAAATAATAACAATATAAAAATGAGTAGCTACTTGCAAAAGTAAAAAATAAATAAATAAAAATATAGATACAAAAATTAAATAAAGAGAGACAGCGCTATATTTGTGCTGTATATTCGATTTTCTTTAACACAGAATAGAATAGGATATTGGAAAAAATAAAATATTATATCTCATCTTAAAGTATTATTGTACAGTGCATTTAGTGTAGTAAAGTGTAAACCATGTACAGAATTATTATTATACAGAACATAAAATTGGGCAGTGGCATTTGATACAATACCAATACATATGCATCCTCACAAAATACAGGAGTATCTGCAAGTCATAGCAGAGTCATGAAGCCCATATACAAAAAAGAGACAAAAATTAAAAAAAAATAATAATATAAAAAATGAGTAGCTACTTGCAAAAGTAAAAAAATAAAAATAAAATAAAAATATAGATACAAAAATTAAATAAAGAGAGACAGCGGTATATTTGTGCTGTATATTAGATTTTCTTTAACACAGAATAGAATAGGATATTAGAAAAAAATATATATATTATATCTCATCTTATAGTATTATTGTACAGTGCATTTAGTGTAGTAAAGTTTAAACCATGTACAGAATTATTATTATACAGAACATTACATTGGGCAGTGGCATATGATACAATACCAATACATATGCATCCTCACAAAATATAGGAATATCTGCAAGTCATAGCAGAGTCATGAAGCCCATATACAAAAAAGAGACAAAAAAAATAATAATCATAATAATAATAATAATAATAATATAAAAAATGAGTAACTACTTGCAAAAGTAAAATAATTAAAATAAAATAAAAATAGATACAAAAATTAAATAAAGAGAGACAGTGGTATATTCGTGCTGTATATTCGATTTTCTTTAACACAGAATAGAATAGGATATTAGAAAAAATAAAATATTATATCTCATCTTATAGTATTAGTGTAGTAAAGTGTAAACCTTGTACAGAATTATTATTATTTTGTAATATATAATATCTTATAAGAATGACTGACTATACATTGTGAACCTTGTACAGCATGCTGTGGCAAACTGTGTCATACCAATACATTTTTTATAAAAATAGAATAGAACAGAGTGTGTCTCTACTCTTTAATTTTACAGAGCGTCACTAATGTCAGCATGCTACTGAGCATTTCACCTGTTCAGTCAGGCGGACACAGAGCTTAGTAAAACCGGACCAGAGGAAGAAACAGACTCCCAGGGGAGCATCATTCTGTCTCTTTACACCAAAAAAAACACAAAATTAAGCAAATATTCGCAGCGTTTACGTTTTATTCTGTATTTTAAATATAAAATTAATTTAGAATCTGAATCATAGCGGATAATAAACTGTGAGCGTCTCTGTATGGCTGCACCGAGAATCCTCCACCCCCCCTGTGTGTCCTCTGAATGGTTCGCTCCGCCGCTGCAGGTCTGGTTCAGGCTGCAGCATCGTTATCAGACCGGAGGATCTCCGACAGACCGGCCGCACTGAGAGTACCGGTGAGCGCGTCTCTGCCTCTTGAGCTGTCGGTAGAGGCTCTGACATGAATAAAGAGTCCCTTCTTCTGGGGAAGACTGCAGAGGACTGTCCCGGGACGCCTGTTACAGCTCCGTGTCCGGATTATTACGCATCCCCGGTCATTATTATCATTAACCTGGAGACGCGCGGTGCGGTGCGGCTGGTGTCTCCATGACAGCCGACTGATTGTGCAGAGGAGCGTGCGGTGCGGTGCGGTGCTGTGCGGTGCTGTTGGGGAAATGCGAAAACAGGACGAAGAGGAACGATATCCAGATAAATATACTGCATCTGATTGATGAGACATTCACATGACTTGTTCTGTGCGTCTGTGGGAGTGACTGTGCGCCATATTCCCCATGCACCTGCAACTTCCACCTCCAGCTCCAGCAAATCAATGGTGATCCTGCACTGATGGAGATTATTTAATGAGAGTCACATTATCTATTAAGCTATTTTTACCTCATGGTTTTCTGTCCTGCCATGCACCTCATGTGCAACCATTCTCTGCCAGCTTTGTCTACCTCATTTCATTTTAAGCCTTTGAATTCAATGCCAATGCAAGGACTGACGTCAGGAGTACACTATTTCACATAAAAAAGGCTTTTATTGTGCTCTAAAAAGCATGTGTTTACTGATGCAGCTTGAAACATTATGCTCTTTTGTGCTCACATGGGATCAAATTCACCCTAAGGACTCAGGTGTCCTCATGTTAGAGTAAATAGGGAATCATTTACAGACCTGTGGAATGCTTGATCTCAAGATGAAGGAGACGTGTCGCATCTGTGGCCGGGAGCTCTGCGGTAACCAGCGGCGATGGATCTTCCATCCCACCCCCAAGCTCAACCTGCAGGTGCTGCTGTCCCACGCTCTCGGCAGCGAGCTGACCCGGGACGGCAGAGGCGAGTTCGCCTGCTCCAAGTGCACCTTCATGTTGGACCGCATGTACCGCTTCGACACGGTGATCGCCCGCGTGGAGGCCCTGTCCATCGAGAGGCTGCAGAGGCTCCTGCAGGAGAAACACCGGCTGAGGCAGTGCATCGGTGGGCTCTACCGGAAAACTAACTCCGAAGAGGGTGCTGTGACATCGCCTGGAGGTGATGAAGGACCAGGGGATGGGATGGTGGACATTTCAGGTCTCACTCATGCAAAGTACTGCGCCCTGCTCCAGGAGGATCTGGTCTACTCTTTGTACGAGTCCTGGGCCGACGACAGCCTTGACTGTCAACATCACCACCACCACCAACCCCAGTATCCTGCTGGTCCGGGGTCAGAGGTCACAGTCGGAGGCTCACATCGTTGTGTTTCCAGCACGCCCAGGAGGTGTCGAGGGTGTTCCTACTGGCGGGTGGCGGACTCTGACTATGAAGCGGTTTGTAAGGTGCCCAGGAAGCTGGCGCGGAGTATTTCCTGTGGGCCGTCGTCCAGATATTCAGCCAGTGTGACTGGAGGAGGTGGCGGAGAAGGAGTAGGGGAAATAAATAATGTGGAGGACTCAGAGGAACCTCCGTCCTCTCTAACTCTGGTCCCTGGTTCTCAGGACCGCTCGAGGACATCAGACAGCGATCGCACCCTGGCTGGACGAGCCAGCTCCAGCCCCTCCTTTGCATCCTTAGAGACGACTGAGGAATACATTCAGCCTGGAGCCGTAACAGATGGGCCTCTCAGCTCCCCCAGGGAACTGATAGATGACCGGATATCTGACTCCCTCTCTGAGGAGCACATGGGAGGCCCACATGGCCAAGCCTCACCTGGACCCAGCCTCTCCCTGGCCCTCTGTTTGCTGCAGAGCTATGCCGTCTACCGGCCGGTCCTGAGCTCTAAGGGGAGCAAGCTGCCGGTGCTGCTCCGACGGAGCTCCAGTAACGGACGTTCGAGGCTGGGCTTCCCTGATCCTATTCTGGGAATGTCTTACGGATCTCCAGAGGGAGAAAGAGACAACCACATGCCAACACCTGAGCTGGAAACCCCCCTGATCAGGCTGGTTGATCGGGATCTGACTTACATGGAAGATCTGTTGGAAGATTTGTACAAAGAGTATCCTCCCCCACGTCCTCACCAGGTATAAAACCTCAACAAAGGATGGTGATGGTGATGGTGATGAATACGGGGATTTTACTACTGCAGGATGATAACACACAGCGGGGTTTTTGCTTATGCACTGCAACGTTTGCAGTATCTGCAGCGGTATGAGTGAACCAACCGAACAGGCTTTGATGTTTGACAGACAAACAGAGCAGCCCACAAAACCAGTATTCGCACCCCTTCTTTTAATCTTAATTAGCCTCATAATCCCACTGTCAGTCACTTAAATCCGGCCCACAGCTTCTCCAACAAGCTTGTACCCAGGAGGATGTGAGCTATAGTGCTGTGTGCACTTAGTTGTGTGGGAATACATTACATGAGCAGTCAGGTGAGGGTAAGCTGTGACACTCGACATGGCCTAATTTACCTAGTTTGTGTGCGTGTGAGTGCACACACGAAGAGGCCATTAGTCATGTCAATAAAGTACAAAGCATATAGTAAAAAGCACAGTCATTCTTGACAATTTAGTGAGTGTAAACATTAACAAATTTAATATGGAATTGCTTATATTAGAATCAATTATTTTTCAACTATTAAATTTATCTCCAACTATTTTGATAATCGATCAATCGGTTTGAGTGATTTTGTAAGGGGGAAAAAATTAGAAATTCTCTGATTCCAACTTCTTAAATGTGAATATTTTTTACTCCTCTATGACAGTAAACTGAATATCTTTGAGTTAAGGACAAAACAAGATATTTGAGGACGTCATCTTGGGCTTTGGGAAACACTGATCGACATTTTTTAACCATTTTCTGACAATTTATAGACCAAACAACTAATCAATTAATCGAGAAAATAACCAACAGATTAATCAACAATGAAAATAATTGTTTTGTTGCAGCCCTAGCTTATATATTTAAATGTTTTTAGATTGAGGATCTACTTCCATCACAGCTGCTAAATACTCTGGAGCATGAACACTGCCTGCAGACAAATACCAGTCTCCCAGTTTTTCCAGTTACAAACTAGTATGTTGTAGCACAGGATTTTCTGCTTCTGTATTTGCGTGTGTGCAATACAAGATTCATCTCGACATTAATCCTCAGCAATAGATTTTGTAGGGTGTGTATTTGTGTGAACTCGGAGCCGGGGCTGCTGACTGAAGTAGGTTAGATGTGGGGGAGACATTAAGACAGAGTGACTCCACCACTGGCCTATTTTTACTCGGAGCCCTTGAGGCAAAGTGATCCACACGATGTCAGACCACCCTATCATCTCAGCTCTGGTTGGCTAGTACAATAACCCTAGTTTTTTATATTTTTATATTCAACATTTTATTGAAAGTTAAAACAAGGCAGCACAAACCGACAAGGACAGCTTCACTTAACAGGAGATCTATCAGAAATAGACTCCCATACATACATGTGCATTTTAATCATTTCTATTAGAAAAGGATACGGTAAAAATCAGAATGTGTTTAATTTCATCTCAGCCACATTAAATTACAAATCTTGGTGAATCAAAGTAGATTAAGTCCATGTATCTTAATGACATGACTGATCTTAATGACTTCCTCTAGTAAGGACAAGTTGGAAACAAGGTTATGTAAAGATAATAGTGGCATAGAACATTTTGAGCAGACTCGCTTGTGCTAACTCATGCATGCAGAGACACTCTCACACCACTCCAGAGGCTCTTTCCCCATCATGGCTTTTTACACACATGAATGGGCAGAGTTTGTACACATTGTACACATATTAAACAATCCACTATGAAAGTTACGCAGCTGCTGTATTTTTCATGAATTTGAAACAAACAAAATATCTTCCTCACAAATAATTCAGCTGCTGGATTCAGTCAGAAGCGAGTTAACATGTGCAGTGAGTGTTTTTTTATAACTTGAAACACTGATATCTTACCTTATTCTCTTCGTTGCAGAGCCTCGTTGAGGAGCAGCAGAGTCAACTGAACCAGTACGAGTGTGCGGCCGGTCAGTGTGTCAGCGAGCTGCAGAAGGCCCAGCTCCAGGTCCAATCCCTGCAGGCCAAGATCCACGAGAGTGAGGCCAACAATATGGTATGGCACATGAAAACACCTTGTTACAGTTAGATATGCTTTTTATAAATCTAAATCTGAGAACTGATGACAGAGTTACCTGTTGTTTCCGTCTGTAGAAGCTGCAGGAGAAGCTGACTGAGATGGAGTGCGAGCTGCGTTCGATCCGCCAGGCAGCTCAGAGTCAGGAAAGAACCATTCAGGGTCTTACAGACTCCATCAGCACCAAAGACACTGAGGTGAGTGTCTTTGTCTTCAACCTGTGTGAGAAGATATCTGTATTTGAGAAGGTGCTCATACCTGTGATTTATTCTGCTTTAAGGCCCAGGAGCTGTACCAGCTGATGGAGGGGCAGAACACCACGCTGTGTAAGCTGAGAGAAATGGTCCACCGCAACCAGCTTGCTCAGTGCAAGGTGAGATTCATATAGTGGTGCAACCCCTGATCCAAGATCATTCCTCCCTTATCGATAGTGACAAACCTTGTCTTTGGTCTGCGGTCATTCTTTAGGCTGCAGAGGGGGTCAGCGAGTCCCTGTCGCTCGCCCAACTGCAGGGCGAGCTGGTGGGCGTGCAGAGCTCCTTGTTCTCTCTCGGTCTGGAGCTGGAGTCCAGCCAGAGGAGTCTGAGACAGAGCCAGAGGCAAGGAGACGACCTGTCCAGGTTCAAAGACAGACTCAACTCTGATCTGCAGGAGGTGCAGCAGCACAGGGAGGTCACCGAAAAACACAATCAGGTTAGTGTGTTTGTGAATGTGCGAGAGTGAAAGAAGTCTTGAAGTATGAAGGATGCGGCATGTGTGACCTCTCGTCGTCTCTGTGCCGCAGGACCTGCGCTGTGCCCTTCAGAAAACTCGCTCTGAGCTTCAGGCTAAAGAAGCAGCTCTGAAGGAGGCCGAGGCAGAGAGACACACTGTGGTGCAGGAAAAAGACAGGAGCGTCACGCAGCTCAAACTCTCTCTGCAGGACAAGGAGCAACAGTTACAGGTAATCAGTCAGTTCATACAGTATGTAGTTGCATAGATGCACATGCTGTCTGTCCTGTTTAAAAAAAAATCTTTCTATCTGTAGGAGTTCTCAGAGCTGTTGGAGTCAACAGGAAGCTCCAAACCAAGAGATGCCCTGCTGGAGAAACTAAGAGAGCGTGTTAAAGACAGAGACAGAGCTCTGGAGGTAAAACACAAACATTCATATACACACCAGGGACATAAATGAATAGTAGCTCGGTAGAAAATAGCGTGAACTATTGTTCCATGTGGATCACTGTACCATATAGTGTGATTAATGCGGCAGTCTTCCCAGCACACTCAGTGCAGGAGAAAAGACCTAAGTATGCATTTTGCAGCAGTCAAAAGAGCCACTCCCCCTAAATCTGTAGGTCAGCATTAAATTCCCTTTAATCTTGGTGGGAATTATTAAGGAGAGATCGGATATAAAACACCACTACTGTCTTCTTTAAGTCCCGTCGCAACCGCACAGTAGTGGGAAAGAAGAATCTTTCCTAAAAATCAGATGATGGTGGTTGAAATGTTAATTTCAAACCCTGATTTATTGGATTTAATTAGTCTGCAAGGAGCAGGAGCTTTGGACGATACTGCACACCATCTCAGAACATGATGAATATCACAGTCGAGGGTGCCCAGAATAGCAGCAGTGTGATTTATCTCTGCCGTCTGCAGCGCTCCATTGACGACAAGTTCCGCTGCGTTGAGGAGCGCGAGGGCCAGGTGAGGAGGCTGCAGGTGGCCCTCCGGGAGAAGGAACGAGACCTGGAGAGACTCCGCTGCATCCTGTCCAACAACGAGGAGACCATCACGGTACGCTCATCACACACAGTAGCTGGCAGGGTTTGTGAACATTTGAGACATATATGAGGTATTATTTTTTATATTTTTGTGTGGTTTACACCTGTTATTGTGACCATCAGAGTCTGGACGCCTTGGTGCGCGGCAAAGAGCTGGAGCTGGAGCAGGCGGCAGAGGCCTACAGGAACCTCCAGTGGCTGAAGCAGCAGGGCGAGGAGAAGGAGAGAAACACCCTGAGAGAGAAAGACACCATCATCAGTCAGCTACAGGCCGCTCTACAGACACACAGCCAGGAGGCACAGGTAACATACACACACTCATCTATTGCCTTTATTGTGGTGTAATTTTCAAAGCTTTGGAAAAACAGTCCACGTAGACAAACCTGTGCTACTTGTTTTCACTTTCACAAATACAACAGGTGTGCTGCTGACACAGGCTTCTCTTTCATTTTTTAAAAACTTTTTATTTATTGACTCAATTTATCTATACATGTACTTTGTTCTCCAAGATACAAACTCATGTCATCATACAATAAAAAAATGAATAAGACAAAGAACATGCCATAACATAATCATCATATTCATCATCCAAAAGCAGTATTTTTATGTGAGGGGAAAAGAAAAGAGAAAGGAATAAAAGAATAAATAAAAAATAAACTAAATAAAAAATAAATAAAATAAAAGCAAGGAGAAACAGCCAAAAAACAGACATAATAATCATAATAATAATCATAATAATAATGCTAAGTAAATATTGTCAGTGAGTAGAGAATAAATTGAAATTAATTAAAATAATAATAATCAAAAAGAAAGGAAATGCACAATATTACAATAATAAGTACTAACAAATTAAATGGTAGATGTAAGCTGCTTACGAGACAGTTATAGAGGGTAGGGGCTATAGAGTATGTCTTCATAATAAATAATAAAAAGTGTGTGTGTGTGTAGGACCTGACAGCCGCCCTCGTTGCCAGAGTTCAGGCTGGTCCCTCTGACGTCGTAGAGGAGTTGAAGGCTCGGCTGGCGCTGAAAGAAAAACTCTTCCAGGAACTGCTGTCGGACCGCAGCCGCCAGTCTAATGAACACCAAGGACAGGTCCAGGACCTGCTGAACACTCTCAGCTCCAAGGACCAGTATCTGCAGGTAAGTCCTGTTGGTAATGGTTATAGAAATGCAACTGATTGTGCACAACAAAAAGCTTTCAACCTCTTCACTCTCTCTCTCTCTCTCTCTCTCAGGACTACTCCTACCGGCTCTCACTTGTCATCAGCGAGCGTACCGGCCAGCTGCAGGAGCTCCGCAGACAGCTGTCGTCAAAAGAGCAGGAGCTGTGCGAGCTGAAACAGGACAAGGAGAGAGAGATGGGAGGAGAGACGGAGCATCTGCGGAGTCTGCTCAAAGAGAAAGAAGCCTTCATCAAGGTACCTGTTCATTAGTTTCCCTCGGCTTCCTCCCTTTGCTCCATCTCCTGTACAGCTGATTCACAGTGTACTTCATCCTTCAGGAGCTCATGCAGGGCCAGGAGGAGGTGATGCAGTCGTCCTCTCAAGAGAGCGAGGCGGAGATGAAGACTCTCCAGGATGAGTTGCAGCTGGTACTGAAGAAGGAGAGGGAGGCTCAGGTATGTGTGGAAACTGTGATGACACATAAAAACACTCCTTTTTAAAAAATTAATCTCACAAGTCTTTGTGCCCTCTCTCCCTGCAGAAGGAGCTCTCTGCTCTACGCTTATCTTTGGCTCACCAGCAGGACACTAAGGACAGCACTGATCACCAAGTAGGATTTATGCTTCATTCTCTACCAATTAGACAGTGTTTGGCTGTTTGTACTGCTCAATAATATGTATTTAATCATGTCCTCTACCTTGCCTGCCGCTCTGATCTAGTGTGTGCTGGAGCAGCTCGTGTCCGAGTACAACAAGCTGAATGATGCCCTGAGGGCGGAGAAGAGATTATACCAAAATCTCACGCACGTTCACACCAAGAGTGACAGGTAGGGAAGCTGCACCCAGGTCATGTTACAACCAGTTCCCTGTGAATAATACAACAGCCTATTAGGGTCATTGTAGGTTAAGGAAAAATATCTAATTATGGAGCCGGGGGAGGGGGGTAATATTCAGAGACAAAACTCAGAATTTCCAAGATTAAAGTCACAAATTTACACAAAAGAAACTTGGATATTCTCTGAAATTAAAGTAGCAAATTTACGAGAAAAATCTCACAAATCCGCAAAATTATAAAGTCATAAATTACGAGAAAAAAAACTCAGAACACTGAGCAAGGCGAAGATCCTGAAAGATACATATACACATTTTCTTTTTTCTTATGAACACAAGTACTAATATTATAGAAGTTACAGGACGAGTAGAGACAACTTCTATCTTTGAAAGCGTGTGTCTTTTATTTCAGCACAGTTAACACTAAAAAACAACCGTTGAGAAGACGTTACTCTGAACACACCGCGTTACCATGGTTACACGCTGATGCTTTTAACTGTCAATGTGAAGGGAAAACAAAACAGAAAAGGGCAATTTTGCAAGTTTTTTCTTGTTAATTTGCCACTTTAATCTCAGAGAATATCAGTTTTTTTCTCAAATTTATGACTTTAATTTAGTTTTTTCTCAGAATATTACCCCATCTCCCTGGGCTCAGTCATTTTTTTTTTTTTTTTTTTTTTTTTTACAAACAATGGCCCTAATACGCCGTTGTGGAATACAGTAAGTCACAGTTTTGTTTTGTTTTTTGCTCTGAAACACGTTTTCCTTTTCCTCAGCTCCGAGAAGATCCAGGCCCTCCACACCGAGCTAGACTCAGTTCAGGCTCTCCGCAGACAGCTGGAAGAGGTCCTGGCTAGGACCAGTAACATGGCCCTGGTTCTGGACCGGGCGGCTAAAAGGCAGCCTGACTTTGGAGGTGGGGATGGGCAGGGGGCACTAACGGTCACTAACTCTCTGTGATGCTCCACAGCACTGCTGAGTGACACTCTTTATGTGAGATGGAGCTGTCTGTAGCCACTGATGATCAGATTTATTATGAAAAAATATGGAAAAAATATTATTATGATAATGTGTGAAAAATGTATAAATCTGACCTTCAGTCTTCAGGCAGCTTCATCCAGATAGCACAAGCATTTCTCACAGTAGCAGAAGCCTGTTCAGATGAACCCTCAGTGGTATGAAGTGGCAACGTGCAACCCAGATTATCATATTTATTAATATATTTTGTGAGTGTGAATATGTTTTTGTATTGTCTCTGAAAACGGCCTGCGTATTGCTTTGCAGTGCGATTTTGTTCTGTATTGCCATTTCTGTGTACTGTCTCTCACCGGTGTCACTCTTCCAGCCTTACTGTCACAGTAAAGTTACGTCTTGTGGAGAAACTCAAAGCTCATGCCTTACAGTGGAACGTCTCACCATCCATCATTTGTTTTTATATCATCTGTTTGTGAACAGGATGTGCACACTTAACAAGGCCCAAGATACAAATCCCAAAAGATGGCCGAGTAGTTTCCTTAAATTCAGTTTAACCTTGGATTGCTCTCATTTACCTGCTCTGCACTAGTTACATTTAGTCTGACAGATATGCATGAAACATAAGGTCAGCCGCGTTAGATATAAGGTGGTAGGAGCGCTCTGATTACTTAAAAGTAACGTTATGGTAGTTTAGTAGTATGTGTTGTTTTTAGTTAGTCTGCTTGTTGAACTTAAGTTCAGCTTTGTACCAAGAAAGCAAAAAAATATAATATCCAGTAACTTTACTGTTTGCACTGTGCTCCCTATAAATCACATGAGATGTGAATGCCAGAAATAAGACTTGCTCATTAAATTTATAATTTAATTAGTACATTTTCTTGGGATTTGTGCCCTCATCTATAGCCTCAGACATGGAATCCTTGTCAACACTTCTTTTTGTATTTTTATTGCAACAGAAATAAAAAAAAAATGTGCTGGCTTTTTGTCAAAAGCACTTCTGTTTGTTGTGTTTAATTGGGAATTTGTTTTAAGAATATCCCAAATCTGAAATCTCCCACTTGGTCCTTGATATACCTTCCTTCTTTCCCAAGAGATCATCCACTTTCCTATGTCATCCTCAGCCTCCTAGTTTGTCCTTATATACAGTTTTATAAGCATAAGAACACACAATATGTTAAAATATTATTTAAATATGGTCACAAATATCTGATTTCTGTAGATAATTCAGTATAAATTACCGATCCAAATTTCCTTCATGTCCTCCCTCATGCATGATATTGTGGCATGGTTTTAATGTTTGCATGGCTGTTCTGCTGTTTCACAACACTAAAACACACAAATTCACCAAATAAGGGAAGCTCATGTGAGCCCTTTTACTCAACATCCCTGATCTTTTTTAAAAAAGAAGAAGAAAAAGTGAAATCCACTTTAGTTAAAAAGACAAACACACCCAACAACACACAGTTTCAAGGAGTGCCCCTTAGTTTCTATATGTACCCAGTATGAGAGTGGTGACAGTATGTAAACAACAGGGCCTCACTTCCAGTCAGTTCAGCTTACAGAGCACATTGTTCAATATATAATAACCCATGAACGTCCTGCCCTCTCACTAGCAGCACAAAGACTTTTCATATATTCAACTTGAATACTTGTTTTAGGGTGGGGACAAATGAAATGCCGTTGAACTTTATCCGGATTATGAAGTAATCCCATAATAACTCCCAAAAAAATGCACTGAGTCAACTGTAGATACACACATGATACACTTCTAGAGCTACACACTGTATGTGCGTGTGTCTGTTGTGTATCATTATGGGCCTATTATGTAAAACAATTTTCCTTTGAAATTCCTGCCAGTCACTTTCCACTGAGCCTCTAGCGTCCTGTGTGTGTATACGATACTTTAATAACACACAACAAAGCTGCACACACATTCAGTTTTGGCATAAAATCACTCACAAAACTGTTCATGTGAGTGAATATTTATGATCCAAAATACATTATTTGTCTCAGTTTCTCCTGAACACACACACACACACACACACACACACTCTCGTCCTGGGCTGCACTACCTTGAGTGTGTTTTTGGCTGGTAGGCAGCAGTATGACATAACATTTCCCTTTAGTCCTATGACTTCCAAAGAGGTGAGTCAGCGTACAAAACAGGAGTTCTGGAAAGAATGGGATAGAGAGAGTGGATGCTAGAGAGGGATAGACGGAACGAAAACATTAACAACAAGTAGAATAGCAAGATTAAGAAATAAACAAAAGGGGGATAAAGCAAGTGTCCTTATATGGTTGTTGTGTTTCCAGAGCTCAGCACAGAGGAGGAGGAGGAAGAGGAGGGAGACAATGAAGACGGCAGCAGCGACGAGTTCACAGACAGCATAGAGGAGGATGATGATAAAGTGACGGCCAGAAGTTTGGCCTCCATTCAGGTAAGATACTTCTATTTCACTGTTAAATCCACAGATTTATGGATGTCTCACTAACTTAAACCCTTAAATAGTAGCACAATAACAAATGCCATCTTCTGTTAAGGCTCGTGGAGCTGAGGGTGTGCGAGCTGACGTAAAGCAGCTTGAGGAAGAAAAGGAGACACTTGAAGGCCAGCTTGGAGAAATAAGGTTACAGCTGGAGAGGGATGGATACGCCTCCGTGGCTCAGATGAGGTGCACATTTGTGTTTTGATTGCATAAGATGTGTCTGTTGCACTGTTGATGTTGCTTTCAGAGGTTTAAATCTGACAACTTTGTCTTTCTTTCTACCAGGAGTGCCCTGCAGAGGCTGCAGCAGGAGAACCAGGCTCTGACAGAAAGCCGAGGACGAGCTGGAGTGGTGGGACTGAGGACAAACCCAGAGAGGAACCACAGGAGTCTGAGCCAAGAAGAGGAGGAGGATATTGAGGAAGAAGATGAAGAGGAGGAAACATGTCCAGTGCCGGTGGGGAAGCGAGGTCATACCTGTGTTAGTCTGAGTGACGAGCGAGGGAAGAGGCACTGCAAGAGGCCACGCTCTCTGACCTCCCATCATCACACAGAGACGGTAACACATTTTACATTTATATAGGAACTTTGAGTGACTTACAACAGCAGCTTGTTACTGCCTTAGATATTTTATGAAGCTATTGCAAATCTAATATAGTCATTTTAACTCTGAGGCATTAAAGATTTCCTCTTATTTGCCCTTTAACTCAGTTTTTTTCAAATAAAGGTAGAAAGTTGAATGAACACCCCTCTGTTATAGTCTGTAGAAGAGCGAATATGATAAGCCTTAAAATAAGTTTATTGTTGGTAAGTGTGTCAGATTGTTCATAAGATTATTTATGTTATTCTGACACCCTTTGTACAATATGGTCATTTTATTGTGAAAAACAGACACAGAAGTTATTTTATTTTTCCTTTTGACACATCTGACAATATCTTAAAGAGAATAAAATGTCATAACAATTTAATAATTGATGGTGGGAAAAATGTTCAAATCATTTACTTAAGTAGAAGATGACATAAAAAATGTAGTGTTGAATAATTAATGCCCTGAACTGTTTGAGATAGTTTTATATTGTCTATATTTAGTGGTGGGGGAAAAACCGATACAGCATAGTATTACAATATTTTGCGTGGCAGAATTGTATCGATACACGGACATCATTTATCGATCTTTTATTATATACAGTAAGCTATTAATATTGCAAATACATGTCGACTCTAATACAAACAGCTCAGTTTGTCAGGTGCTTGAAGCAACATTTATGTTTTTATGACGGTGTTGGTCAGTCTGACTGCTTGACTGACAATCACATTTTGCTGCAATAAAAATGATAGAAGTGAAATGATCACTGTGAGTGAAAACTGTACCTTATTAGATAAAACAGATGTTGACAAACTGCATAATTTTCATTTGAAAAAAGGTAATTTATCGCAGTATATCTTATCACAATACTAAGCATATTACAAAATGTTTAAAATCGTATCGTGACTAAAGCATCGTGACTAAAGTATCGTGATTAAAGTATCGTGATAATATTGTATCGTGGGGCCTCTGGTGATTCCCACCACTATCAATACTCCAGGTCGCAGTATGTAACTTCTATATTGAATGATTTAAAAATGAAAAATCCTATATTTTGCATGTGAAACTATATTTTTGAAAACTAGCTGCAGCCGACAGATACATTTTGCAAAAGTGCTTTGTTACGTTCCACCTCTGTGAATAAAGTTATGGAGTCCTCACTGCTGCCTGCAGTTAGTGTGCTGTCATATGTGATAATAAGCAATTAAAAGAAACGTACGTCCCATACGTTAAAATCACGAAAACGACATACCTGTGACATCCTGTCTTGTGAATTACATGTCTTTGCTGTTGAAGGAGGTGGAGCCAGCTGGTGACAGCAGCGAGGTGGGAGTGCTCTGGCAGGATATAGACGAGGGTCTCCGTGAGCAGGCGGCTCGCCTGAGCTCCGATTTGGGGCTCAGCAACCAGGAGAACAGAGAGCTGCAGGAAAGGCTGATGGTGTCTGAGGCCACAGTCCACGCTCAGGCTGAACAGCTGAAGGACTACAGAGACCTGCTCAGTGAGTCATGAACATGGAACCTGTGAATGAGTGCAGACATGTCATTAGACACACAAAGTACTCAAAACCTTCATCAAATACTGATTTGTATACAAGATTTAAGTCATTTCTTTCTTGTGTCTCTGCAGCGGAGACATCGGTCCAGCAAGCCAATAAGCAGGTGCAGGTGGATCTCCAGGATCTGGGTTATGAGACTTGTGGTCGCAGTGAGAACGAAGCGGAGAGAGAAGACGCCAGCAGCCCAGGTAACGAACTGTCTAAAACTGTAACAACCCATATCTCACTTATCCTCATGAATCATGCATCAATGTCTCTTCATCTCTCCCTCCTTCAGAGTTTGACGACCTGGAGATGTGCACGTCGCTGTCCAATCAGCAGGACTATGAGGGTGTGGGCGGTAGCTGGTACGCTGGCAGCAGTAACTCAGGTGCTTATGAAATGGAGCATGAGTCGGCCTCTCTCCAGCATCTGGTCCAGGATCTCCGCTCACAGCTGACCCGCTGCCACAAGGTCATCCGTGGGTTGCAGCTGCGTGTCCGCTCCCTGTCCACCACCAGCGACTACGCCTCCAGCCTGGAGCGAACCCCACGCAAGGTACTGGAACATTAACCAGCTGCTCCACATGGTCTTTTAGGCTCATTTTAGTTCAATAATGATGCCCATTATATCCTCACCTTCTAGGTAAACTGGGCCTTCGAGGTGTCACCAGCCCCCAGCGGTGTGGAAGAGGATGAAGGCTGGATGTCTGACACCCAAGGGATTCGCTCAGGGTCCAAGCCCAGCAGGGAACTGCAGGAACTGATGGCACGTGTTGCATCACTGGAGGCTCAGCTGAAGAGCTCCAGATTGGAGGGCAAAGGTCAAGCAGACGAGGGGAAATGTGCCACCTGGCCTGGGTGAGTGGACAGAGACAGAGGTACAAGATAGAGGTAGCTGTTACTCCTGGTACCTTTATTTTGTATCTAGAATCAGTTAACAGATGCACATGAGAATGATTAGTCATATGACTTACAGCCCTCTTTTAATACTGTGGCTCCTTTATTCCTTTCACAGGAAGTACAACTCTCTGATCCAGGCACAAGCTCGTGAGCTGTCCCACCTGAGGCAGAGGATGAGAGAGGGGCAAGGAGTCTGCCATATCCTCAGCCAGCACCTGGGCGACACCACCAAGGTACCGCAAACCCTTCTGCACTAACTAAATGAATCATTAAAGAGGATCTATTATGTTGTTGTGCTTTTCCCATTTCCTTTAGTGTGTTATATCGTTTTTTGTGCATGTAAAAGCTCTGCAAAGCTACAAAGCCCAAAGTCCACGCCAAAAGGGAGTTACTCTCCCCGAAAGAAACACTACTGCTGAACTGCCTGAAACTAATTGATTGAAGTCCCGCCTTTTCTTCCGTAACGTGATGATGTCACCAAGTAACACATTTGCATAATACCTGCCTAGCTGCTAGTTTGGCACGCCCTCAAACAAAGCTAGTTAGAGCGGAGTCTGAAGAGTTTGGTTCGGTTGGCCAATCACAACAGAGAGGCCCAGCTGACCAATCAGAGCATTAAAGCATCTAAACATGTTCTATTAGAAACCAAAAATACAAGTATGAAACCTGAAAAGGAGCATAATAGATCCTCTTTAAACCACATTTTATCACATTTTATCACATTTCTACATATTACCAGCATGTGGAAATAATTATGAACCAGAGGTATTTTTTTTGTTATTATACCTGCTTCAATTCTCAACATCTTGCAGACCTTCGAGGAACTGCTGCGGGCCAATGATATTGATTACTACATGGGTCAGAGCTTTAGAGAGCAGTTGGCACAGAACTCGGCCCTGGCACAAAGAGTGGTCGCCAAGATCACTGGACGTAAGGAACATCTTCCCTTATCCTTCTTCGCACAGAAAGACAGTTCATGTTTGATAGTTACTCATTCTTGTGATCCTTTTATGCCCAAATTGTAATTTTATAACAGAGTTTCATCTCTCTTTATGTTCTGTCTTTCTTCTTTTATATCCACAGGCGACCGTGCAGAGAGCCATGGTGACAAGACAGGCCATGAGTTGCTCGCCCTACGGTGAGTCAGCTTAGTAAACTAATGAATTTTAACCTCTACACCTTTGCAACAACGACAACAGAGCCATGGTCTATAGAGTCACCTGCAGCATTGTGATCTGTGGGACGTTATTAGCTTACTTTGTAGAGCACTTAGTGATTAGTTTACTTTGTCATGTGACAGGCTGCGGCGCACCACATAGCTCCTTATGGTGGAGAGGCGACAGAAGGTTGTTGTTAATCCACACACAGGCCACAGCATGGATCCTCTACCCTTAAGTTGCTTTTAGTTGAATAGACCTACAGTACAGGTGTCCCACCAGCCGGGCTTTAGGGGCTTAAGGGTCCTTTACTGGTGTTGCCTCATTCAGTCGTGCCATGCTTAGTGGAAGACTCTTTCTGTTGGATCTACACTGAGTCACTTACTTATGGATTTCTGTAATTTTATGTGCAACAGCATCTATAACTACTGCGAAGTTTGGAGTTTTTTGTTTAAAATTCACTTTCTGAATACTGATATTATTTAGAAGGTAGTCTAAGAAGTCTTAACTAGAATCAGAAGACAGCAAAGAGTCTGTAGTGCATCTGGACTTGGTCTCTCTGGACTGGACTGATGGCTCCTCTGTGGAAATCTATGATTCCTAAGAACAGCTCCATATACAGAGACTCTCTGTGGTCTTTTTCTACGGCTCGAGGCCAAGCAAGAGAGACAACTTTTCTTAGGATGCAGTTGGAGAGCAACAGGGAGTTCATGCTCCGGCAACTGAAACAGTAAGGGACACTTACTTAACATAAGAAGATTGGTCCATATACAGCAGGTGGTTGGCTTGAAATAGTCAAAAACTTCATTACTAAGACTAAGATTTATACTATACCATCAAATGATTGTTTTTTATTGATTGATTATCAAAATAGTTGCTGATTCATTTTCTTCTTTTCAATTGACTAATCGTTGCCGCTTTACACTCTTCCTTTTGTTGTATGTTTTACTATTCATATGGAAAATGATGTAGAGCTACATAAAAACTGTCAATAGTTTTCAGTTATTATATAGATTTAATGGTGCTTGACAACAGTGTTGTTTATTTTGTTGTTATTGACAAATATAAACATATCATGTAAAATTTAACTATAAAAAAAAAAAGTTCTGTTGTGAACTGTTCCAGGCAACGTCAAGCAACTATTAGTAGCCTATTATGAACATGCTTCTTTTTTCATTAATAGCTGACTGTGATGGTTGATTCTCTTGTGTGCTCATGCAGGCTGAGTAAGGAGCTCCAGCAGAAAGATAAAATCATTGAGTCACTCCACACCAAGCTGCATCAGCGTCCAGAAACCCCGTCCAGCTGCCATGCCCTCTCTGAGACCACCGACCAATCAGACAGAACGTCCCTTGTGTCGGACGAGTACAGAACCAATGAGGACTTGGAGCTGTGCTCCGACTTGGACGCTGGAGAATATCAGGAGGAGCACCGACTGCGGCAGCCGGGACGCGGATCAGAACAAGATGGTAAAGTTTATTTTTATGTTCCAACTCTGTGAAATGCCTTTTCTATCCTCCACCTCACTGTCCATTCCCCTCCTTTAGTCCGTCCATCTATCCATCCTCCTCATGGCTTCCTCAAGTCCTCAAGCAGCTGTCCCAACATGCTTTGCTCAGCCCCTGTGGGTTTGACCAGTCAGTCCTCCAGAGGTATGGGACTCACAGATAGCTACGATTTGCAAAGTACCCCAAAAATGACATTTTCTTTTTCCTCGTCCTTCATGCACTGTCATTCTCCTCCAGCCCTTTTCAGTGAGCCTCTCTCCTACTCCCTCTCTGTCCCCTATGGCCCTGACGTCTGGGGTAAAGAAGTCATTTCTGACCCCCGGCCCAGGGCCCTGTCTGTGATCGCTGTTCGCCCAGAGCTGGACACGCTCTACAAACAGATGAATGAGCAGAACAGGGGTGAGGGACCTGTGTGAAAAGTGTGAATAAAGACCATAATACCTCGTGTTTGCTACCATCTCACTCGCAGATTAGAGTCCTCCGTTGTCCTGTGAGTGTTTTCACACATTACAATTCACTCTTTTATGTGTGTGGTTACAGGTTTTGCAGTTCCCCACGACAACGCTCTGTTCACCCTCTCACCTGGTGCCCACAACCAGCACGATCTCTCCAGCTACAGCCAGCTCTCCCATCATGCCTTTCAACAGTATCCGCTGGGTGGCGTTCCCGAAAGCCACTCGCTGAAGTCTGACTCAGGTCTAGTGACGGGAGGGACTCTGTGGGACATGGAGAACATGGTTCAGCAGGTTGGAGGCTTCTCTGGATCACCGGGACACCAGCAGGGAGGCAGCCATGCAGGTGTGACTCATTATACTGTTGTCTAGTTGTAATTAATATTAAAAGTCTTCAGAGGAATCAAATGATTACAATATTAGTGTTCTGCTGTTTGTCTCTAGGGGTAAATTTGATAGAGGAGCATCTGCGGGAGGTGAGGTGTCTCCGTCAGCGTTTGGAGGAGTCCATCAGGACCAACGAGAGGCTCCGACAGCAGCTGGAAGAGAGGCTGGCCTCAACTGGGCGTGATGGAGGTATCGTAGCCGTCGCTGCAACACTTCTTTCTCTTTGTGTAAGAAATTACATAAATAACTATTTTTTTTGTTTAGGGGCACCAACAAACATCTACATTCAGGGACTGGACACAGTCACTCAACTGTCCAATGAGATCAGAGTTCTGAAGGAAGAAAACTTGGGTCTACAGTCACGCCTGCAGGCCAGCACAGGTACTTCAACAGAAACTAAAGTTTTAATGATTTTCTTCTGCACGTTAACCCTTTTTGTTTTTAACTCTTTAACATTTTACCATTTTTGGTAAGTTTTTTTATATTATGGAGGCAGATTTCAGTACATAAATCCAATAAAAATGAATAAATTAATTAATAAATCCAGAAGGAAAACAAAAACAAAACCACAACAATTGGAAAACATGTGATACATACAGTATATCATGAATCCTACTAAAGGATCACATAGTCACAGAGGAGACTGAAACATTATCCCAGAAGTGGTCCTAGGAAGACACCCCTTCATCCTGATCCCCACTTATTCTACTGAGCATTCATTCGTAAGATGCTATTTCCATCACTGCACTAACCCACTCTTTCAGTTCTGGGGCCTTTGTTTCCTCAGTGTCTTAAAATAACTCGACGGACTGTTACTATACCTAAAGTTAACCCTTTTTGAACTCTCCTCTCCCCTCAGATTCATGTGAGGAGGTGGTGCAGCTGCGCGAGGCGGTGTTTACAGCACGCGCCCGCCTGAAACAAGCAGAGCTGGAGGCGGAGCAGTGGAAAGAGGAGCTGAGGCGACTTCAGGCTCACAGTCAGGAGCAGGGACAGCAGATACACATATTGAGGCAGGAACGGCAGGCCAGTCAGGAGAGAACCAACAGGTTGGTGTGACTGAATCAAACAGCGACTGATTCGTAGATAGAAATTGTGCTTGTCTGTGTGTATACATATCTATTCTCTTATTGTAATGATGCATCCCCAGGCTCCAGCATGAGGTGTCTCTACTGCAGCAGCAGCTATGTGAGAGCAGAGAGCTCATCCACTCCCTGCAGAGTGAACTACAAGTGTACGATCGAGTGTGCTCCAGTACAAAGGCCAACAAAGGTCAGTCTGCTCATTGTACACTAGCTATACTTAATACACTCCCCCTTTTAAATAAAATATGCTGGCGCCATCTGGTGGTGGTATTAAGAATGGCATTGTGGCAGACCAGGGACACTGAGGCTAAAAGCAAACATAAATTTACTCACAGTTTGAAAGATGCTATAATTACAAAATTATATACATTATAACTTTAAATATCTACCCAAGTACTGACAAACATGTTATCAAAGTTTAACTGTATTGTTGTGCTGGGATGAAACCCTCCAAACCCCAAAGAGCACTAAAGCAGAAGTATGTCCAGTAGGGCCGCCCTCTCTTAGACTATCAGTCGACTAATCAATCGTTTTGGTCTGAGCTGACTAAGATTTGTCTAGACGATTAGTCATTTTTAATGCTTTTTTCATGCTGAATAACTTATTTCTAAGAAACTTAAAAGCACATCTCTGGTAAACATAAAATTTAAAGTTGTCACATTTTGTGGAGAAACTCAGTTTTACAAATCTGTCGATTAAATCAAGTAATCGTAGCCAACTAACTCGTATGAGCGTTAGTCGACTAAGAATTTCTTTGGTGGAGGACAGCCCTAATGTCCAGTCAGACTCTCCAGTGATGTGTGTGTTTTGTCTTCAGGCTACCTGTGTGAGCTCCCAGGTCTGCCGGTGGAGCTGGGAGAGCTGCTCGGGGAGGTGAGGAGTCTGCGAGCCCAGCTGCAAAACAGCGTCCAGGAGAACAGCGCCCTCAAACAGCTGGAGCTCCACAAGCAGCTGGAGCAGAAGCTGGGTGTCGGCTCTCCTCGCACGCCGTCCCTGTCCGCCCTCACCGCCAGCCCTCAGAGAGAGAACTTCTACAGGCGACAGCTGCTGCACGGTGAGACGGCGGCTCCTAGATGTGACATTAACATTAACAACATTTAAGAACTGTTGGTGAGGCTCAGTGTGCTGTGGTGTGGTTTGCTGTGTGTCCAAGCCTGGTTTGTGTATGTGTGTGCTCCACAGACCCAGCCCCGTCTCCACCAGTCAGGGACATTGGTCTGTTTAACTGTGGATCCCCCGGTCCTCCCTACTCTGACCTGGACGACAGCCATAGCACTGCCAATGGTGTGACTTAAACTGCACTGCATGACTGCAACTTAATCTGTCTTTAATCTGTGGACTGATTGTAAAGAGATTGTATTACTTTGTAACAATAATAACTCAGTTTGAACCACTTCTGAACTCCACAAAATTCTCTCTTGCAATACAAAAAAATACAATAATGTCATTCAGAGTCAAATTCCAAAATACATTCAGCTCTTTTACCTCCAGCAGACCCTCTTGACCCTCACTCTGAGCTGGAGGGGGATGCCCCTGATGGATCGTTTGCAAACCGTAACGGCCGCCACGCCATAGGTCATGTGGACGACTTCAGCGCTCTTCAGCAGCAGGTCCTAGAGGGCCGGAGCCTCGTCCAGCGCATGGAGACAACCCTGCAGGCCTGCCTCGGCCCGCCACTGCTGGAAGGAAACCAGAAGCAGAGCAGTGAGCTGGTGAGAGCCAACAACAACAACAACAATGACAACAAATCACGACTATTAGGGTACAGATATCTAACGGAGCTCTGTATGCAGGTGCTGGACTATGGATGTGTGAAGAGTCTGCTGTCCAACACCAAGACTCTGAGGCAGATCCTCGAGGAGGCGATGTCTCTACTGAAGATGTTCTGGAGAGCAGCTCTACCCAGCACTGATCCCTCCATCCAGAACCTTAAGAAGGTTTGGGACACATTATGATACTTTACTGGTCTGATTTTTCAAAGTAAAAGCCTGGAGGTACACAATATTTGTGTCATTTCGGGCTGTCCTCGACCAAAGTGATTCTTCGTCAACGAACACTCATACGATTTTGTACAATTTTTGACTAATCGATTAGTTGATTTAATCGACAGATCTGTAAAACAGAGTTTCTCCACAAAGAATCACACAAAAGCACCACTTTAAATCCTGTGTTTATCAGAGATGTGCTCATAAGTTTCTTGGGAATTAGTCATTCAGCATGAAAAAAGCATAAAAAACAACTAATGGACTAAAGAAATCTTAGATCAAAACAACCGATTAGTTGATTAATCTACTAAAAGGGGGAGGCCCTAGTGCTATTGTCAACAATTCCCATGAAAAGACCAAAACCAACTATGTATTAGTCTCTCAGTATGTTCGCCATCATGTCCATTTGTTCCTACTGAAGTTCTTTTAAACAGGTCACAAATATATCATTTCCAAACAATGTTAAATGTGGTACCGCCAGCCACTGTCTTACTTCTGTTACCCTGCTAGGTAACAGCTTTGGTCCAAGATTACTTCCTGTCAGCCTGTGTGTAAGCCACACAGGCAGTACTTGTTAGCAGGATCAATTCATTGTTAAGAAAAATATATAATATCATCCCCGGTACTATCCTTTAAAGCGCTTTGAAACCCAAACATGTTTAGAAAGAAAACCGAGCTTTGATAACAAATGTCACTTTCTGTGTGTGTGTGTGTGTGTGTGTGTGTGTGTGTGTGTAGGAGCAGTGTATGCAGGAGGAGATCTTGTCCCTTAAACTGCGAATAACAGAGCAGGAAGAGGTTCTTAAAGGGACGATTCAAAGACTGAGGAGCACCAGCCGCACCAAGGAGAACATGGAGCACTTCATAGTCAACCAGTGTAAGTGTGTCTGTGCATTTGTGTGTGTGAAAGAGAGAGAGAGAGAGAGAGAGATTATGTGACAGACGCAAAGCAGTAGGTCTTGGATGCACAGATTGGCACAGAGAATTTCACGGTCAGGAAAACTAACAAACGGACGAAGTGCTGCTTGTGCTGATCAGTGCACAGCCACGAAAATAGGGCCCAGAGTGTGAGAGGAAAGAAATGTAGGAAAGGAGAGTGTAAAGCCTCATAAGGTATGAGAGTAAACAAAGCAAGAAAGAGAGATTCTCAGCAGAAAACATTGCTTGTCCCTTCTTGGAAGTGTAGAGAAATTCCAGGTTAGAGATTGGACAGAAAGAATAAAGGTATGTTGTATCCCAGGTCCAAATGCACAAAAACCTGAAAGGAAAGGTGTTACTATGATTTGCTTGTTAATATATGCAGCACATAAAGTGTTTGTATAGATGTATCATCTGTATGCTTGTGTAGATTTGTAATAACAATATAGAAACATCTTTTTTTCTTGTTTTTTTGCAGTGTCAAGGACTCGTGACGTGCTGAAGAAAGCAAGGACAAATTTAGAGGTGAGCAAACATCATCATATTCAGAGTATCATACATAACGTAGGTTATCTGTGTGCATACTCCATAGGTCACAGTATTATGTGTATTAGTATTGTCTGTTGTGATGTCCCTGGTGTCTTTACGATGTAAATTCATCACTTGTGGCTTTTCTGCCTCACGTGTTCCTTCGTCCTGCATTTGTCTCTCCTCTCCTCATTTAAACCCCCCAGAAGAATGAGCTGAGACTTTCCTCTCTAAGCTCCTCCTCTTCCTCTCCTTATGCTGGTAATTGTTTGACATCTTGTGATCTTACAAACAGGTAGATGTTGTCCCAGATGCTGAATTTCTAGACTGTCGTAATTTAGGCCTACAGGTCAAAGCTGTGTAGGTGTAAAAGTAAATGTGAGGTGGTCTGGGGCAGCGTTTACCTCCGTGTGGATTTGCTTTTTCTAACCATCACTGCTTTACCATCTCGTCACAGCAAACTGCATCCTGGTTTAGCAAACTTTTTATGACAGTTCTGGTTTATTGGAGTGTTTAATAGAGGTAAATAAAACATGGGAGGTTGTCCTGAGTAGTAAACAAGCTGACCACACACACAAGGACTTTATAATATACCACTCTTGGGCTTTCTCAATGTAGATAAAGTGATTGACATTGAAAGGTTGATAATCACTTCTGTCATTGGAGCTGTGTGTGGTTACCTTGTTTTCTACATGGGATGTGACCAGCACCTACGGTATGTACTGTATGTGGTGTGTATTCACCTGACATGGTGATCTTAAAATCCCACTAAACCTACTCAGCTATTGTAAATAACTGTATTTTTACGTAAAAGGCCATGAGATGTTCCTGAACCCACAACACTGACACCAAATTGCATACACACCCGTCCACTAAGCTGCCACTGCACTAAAGTGTTGTTTACTTCTACACGTCCCCTACAATCCCCCCCACAGCTAGCACCAAAATAACCGCACGCTGCATAGTTTCCATTCTGTGTGTATGCTGTCACAGCATCGCTTAAGATTAAAGGTTTGACTGCTGCCCTTCAATGTTAGGACCATAAACACTGATTCATTCACACCACTACGTACGCAGCACACAGTGTGTGTGTGTGTGTGTGTGTGTGTGTGTGGGTGTGAGACAGAGGATTTGAGTAACAACACTGCTTATTCTCTAATCACTCATTCTCAGCTTCTCATCTGCAAGCGGTTGTATTTTGGGAATGTTTTTACATCTAACATTACGCACAGTAAACTACTTCTTGCTGTGGTGTTAATTGTTTTTAAAGGAATAGTTTGACATTTTAGGAAATACGCTTATTCTCTTTGTTGCCGAGAGTTAGATGAGAAGATTGATACCACTCTCAACCTAACGTCTCCTATCAATCTTCTCATCTAACTAAAGCAGATAAGCGCATTTGCCAAAACGTTTAACTATTCCTTTAACATTTCACCTCGCCAGCAGTTTGTCAGTTTTATCAGCTTGTATAAGGATTGTTGAATGATAAGTTACGTTTTGTTTTCCCCCTCTCCTTTTGTCCAGCTGAGGACCCAGGAGGTGCTGCCAGAGAGCGGCCTGCTGATCGCAGTTTCCTGAAGACCAGCGGTGCTTTTGGATTTGCAGCCAATCAACGTCCAGCAGCGAGGAAGCGCAGCAGCCAATGCCTAGACTTTTAAAGAACCAGCCTCAACGCTACCACCTCTGACCTCTATGCTGAAACAGCCAAGACCCGCCGCCGACCCCCCCCTCCCTCCAGCCCCACCCTCACACACCAGCCTTTCTTGTCCCGCCAAACCTCGCCAGCCTCCGTCCAGCCATGAGAGTGCTTCTACCCCTCCCTCCTCCAGGCAATACGTGCGCAGTATAATCTGCACCTTGAGCCTTACCAGACTCCCTTCACCCCCTCGTCACTCTCTACCCCCTCCCGCCACATGCGTTATTGTCTTTGAGTGATACAGTCGGCAGTTTGCCTCGTCGTGTGTGTGACAGAAGAAGGTGTTTGAAATGTGCCTCTGGTGGTTTCAGTGACGTGCGTCCTACTGACGGAGCTGGTTGAAGATGCTCCTAGATCTCAGACCAGGTGTGTGTTGCCAATCTGGTTTCAGCAAAGGTTGGCTTCATGGTTTGTACTACAGAAACTTTAATTGATTTAGACATTTTCAACAAACGAATTTACAATGATATTTTGAAATATTAAACGTAGACTTGAAAGAACTCAAATTGCGAGTTAGAAAAGAAAGTTTCTATAGTACACCCCCTGGTCTGTATCTAAGAGCATCCTCTTTTGAGAGCCAGACAGCCTGCGGACGGAATAGATGTTCATGCATGTTAAATCGTGGCTTGAGAGAGGAATTCTGCACACACGTACACACACATATATATACAGTATATCTGTATGTCTGATGGAAAACGGCTCACTCAAAGACAAGACATCCTCAACTTTGACTGCCACAGAAATGCAAGTTTACTTCTCGTGGCACTTTTATTAATAAGGACTTTTTTTTGCAACTGCAATGCAAAGAACAATGAAACCCACGACGTATCACTACTACACAAAGTGGAGGAATGTAGAGGAGGTAGGCGATGATCACTGCTAAGTAGTCGTTTACTAGCTGTATCTGTATTTGTGGAAGAAAATTATGAATGCTTTGTCAGCCATCAGCCAAGGGTTATGAATAGCAGAACAAAAGCCGGAGAAAGGTTCCATTTTAGTCACAAGCCTCCTCTTTTAAGGTCATAACGGTGCTTTTTTGGCACCTACCTACTGAATCTGAAGTACTGAACAAGTCAAAAACAGGAGAGTCAATTAAATGCTCAAGGATTCGATCAATCTGATTGGCTGTGATTAAGCAGGATGTATGCTAGAATATGTAAAAATAAAAGAGGTCAAAGTGCTCAAATGGAACCAGGCTAAACACGCGTATTCAAGCTCCTCTGTAGGAGTTCTCATACGAGCATGTGCAATAATGATGTTGTTTCTTGAATGATCATGCTGCACCGGGTTATTATTATTATCCTTTCTTTGCTTGACACTGGATTATTAGTCACACTCATAATAACGTTAGGATATCAGTGTTACGATTGTACTTTTTACCGGAGTGATGATGCATGACAGAGATTGTGAAAATCTAAACTATGGAACAGTGGATTACCAATACTTGCCAAAGTTTGACCTTTGAACTCTTCACTTTGACTTGCCTTATCCATGCGAATGACAAACCCAGGTCTGATCAGACCGTAGGGATACCGAGGTGTCTTTTTTTCAGAGGGCCTCCAGAACCACAGAGACGGTAACCGTTAGACAGCTGGTTCAGTATATTTGGATTATTGTGCGACGGAAATTAGCTCCTTTTTTGGACCAAAACTCAACAGAGTGGATTTTTCCCACGTGGCCATATGCTATTATATTTGTGTTATTTCTCTTGGTTCAGGCCGTCTTAGCATTCCCATGGTAATGGCAATATAGGTTATCAAGTTCTTATAGATGATGCAAACTTTGGCAGGCTACTGGTGGGATCATTGTTCTTTAATTCACTCACTTATTCAGATTTAGTTTGATGTGTTCTTGCTGTACATTTGCCATTTTATGCTGTAAATAACCTGCTTTTTCTGTATGAACTTTTGTGTGTGTGTGTGTGTGTGTGTGTATGTGTGAGCGCATGTGCGTGCCCGTGTGTGTGTGTGTGTGTGTGTGTGTGTGTGTGTGTGTGTGTGTGAAAAAACATCCAACATTTGCTTTTTGCAAAGTTGATTTTCTGGGTAGCAGTGCAATAGCTTTATATGTTTTATTTTGATGTTAAACATCATTGTATTACGAGTACGTTTGCTGCATTCACCTCCTGCAATGTATGATTTATATGCAGTGTGTGTTAGAGGATTGTGTCACTTTGAATCATTTAGTCACATAGGCTGATAAGAAATCACAAACTATGCCTTCATGATATCTAAGTCACTGATCACAATATCGTCCACCTATAACAAAGCTCTGATTAATGTCGCTTCGCTTGCCTTTAAATTTAGCTTGAGAACTTCTTCAATCTGCTCTCAGTGATAGAAATGGCCTTGAACTAGCGCTCGTCTACCTGAGATCTGCCAAATTAGGTTTTGTTTGCGCTCGTGTCTTCAGAATAAGACAATAGTTGCCAAGTATTTCGATAGAGGTAAAATGTTTGATATGTCCTTTTTGAAATTTAAGAAGCTAAAAGGGAAAAGTTTTGAAGAATTGTCTACTGTTAAAAAAAAAAAAAGCCAATGACTGGAAAGATTGTGAAGCGTTGGAACCACAAAGCACCTTGTTGGAGCGTAAACAAAGCCTTTTTGCTATTTGTTATTAAGAAGGGAATCAAACGGCAGTTTGAAACAATGTATTGTTGGTCCTGAGTTGCGTATGTATATAGTGCAATTTGATTGGTGCAGCTTTTAATGTGATTGGAAAGCAGCTTTTTCTGAGTTTGTGCATAATGAACTAGAAAGCCGATACAGGACTCGTATGGATCCTGTCTCTGATGACAGTTAACAGTGTGCTGTGTTGGCAAAAGTATTATCAATGAAAGATTTTGGGAAAGAATAAATAAAACACTTGAAAAGCTTGTGTGTTTGTTCAATTTTAGTCGTTATTTATTGTTTGTTTTATATTTGGATCCCTGTTAGCTTCTGCCTGTGCTGTTGCTTGAAGGATCTGGCGGTGATGTTTGCAGATTGCAATCAACTGAAACGTCTCCCATGTGCAAAGCGTGTTGGAGAGCTACGGTGGCGAAAACGTGAATGGCCCTCTCTGGAGCCGGTGTTTTGACTGCTCCGTGAAGAGGACCCGCTCCGTATGTAGATATAAAAGGCTCATTTTAAGGTAACAGAAGTACAACAATTCTTATTTTCAGGTGATTATACAATAAATAAAACATAATTATTAATATTATATTCCATTTCTGTTAATAAATCCCTCTGATTGTTACACACTGTTCCTTTAACACCAGGCTGTTGCACACTTGGCCACACCCAAGACTGATGATGTCATAGTGTACTGACGCACCCTCTAAAGCACTGCAGTCCAGGTTCAGTTGCTCTTTTACTAGATTGGTAAAAGAGTAACTGACAGACATAGAAATGACGCATAGAGACCATAAGTGTGTCTCTATCCCAAAATAGAGAATATCAACTTTACACAAAATGTTTCATTTTTATTCAATTTGTCATTCCAGCTTTTAAAAAACCCCAGAAATGAAATATTGTTTTTCCAGGACCAGGGTATAAAAACTGACAAAATGTCGGACAAAACATAAAAGCATCAAGACCAAACCATAATATCAAACATGTATGGATTTAATAGACCAGCTAAACTGAACAAATAAACTTGAAACTTATTTAAAGAACATACAAAAGGGCCTTAAAAGGTACAGTGTGTAGGATTTGGTGGCAGCTGGTGGTGTGGTTGCAGATTGCAACCAGCCGAGTACCCCTCCGCTCACTCCTCCCTTTCCAAGACTGCGATACTACGTTTTTTCACTCTGCGGCTCACATTACCGCAGTTTCACAAGCGTGTTGGAGAACTACGGTGTCCTTCAGGTAACTTAAAAATGTAAAAATGTAAAAGTGTTTGGTTTGTCCATTCTGGGCTACTGTAGAAACATGGCAGACTCCGTGAAGAGGAACGGCTCCCTCTGCCGATATGAAGTGCTCATTCTAAGCTAACGAAAAGGTTTCAGGTGATTATACACTAATGAAAACATAGTTTTGAATAATATATTCCATTTCTAATAATAGATCCCCTGAAATGTTACACACAGTTCCTTTAAACCAGAATACAGAAAATAAGACAAATAGACAGGAGTTAGGACCAGCGTGTCCTCTCTTTATTTGCAAACAAGTAAAACCTTGTACAGAGAATCATCACACTGGTTCTGCAAAGCATTTTAAAACATTCATGAAACGGTTGTAAAATTCAAGTTTTGGTTTTAGCCTTGAAACACCATGGTGTTAGTCCACTCTCCCTTATCATATCACGTCTTAAAAACTCTAAAACTTCATGGCTAGGCTCAACATTCACAAAATACTTTCAGAGCGTCTAGTTGAACACCAACAGGATTTATGAAAGCCCCTTTTATAAGTCTGTATAGTGTATCAACCGTCGGTATATATGGTACTGTAAGTGCACACTATTAAACAGCACGACTTGACAAAAATAACTTTCAAAGCCACCTTACCTCAAAATACAGATCATCTTAAATGGTTGTACTGTAAACTACACACACACACACATGAGCAAACGTGTACAACTTTTAAATTCATGGCAACTATCTCTCCTCATAGCCCTGTAAATTCATCTGAATGCAGTCAATCTGCAAGTCTGCAATCCTCACAAGTTGCAAACATTCAATGCATGCAAAGCAGCAAGTTCAAACTGTGTATGACTACACATGTAACAGAACATACAGTACATTCCTATTCGATAAATAGAACTCAATACAGATGCACACACATATAAAGCACGGCAAGGTCATCATATCTAAAGAAGAAAAAAAGCACAAATTGGGTTTTATAATCCAGAGAAGCTACAGTACAGTAGTAGAGTTGTCTGCGGCGTAGTTAGAAGCTTATATCAACACTCCTGCTCACAGGATGGTAAAGTGCTCGCAAAACGATGTCAAGATAAAGGCAACAGCAGAACTAAACATTGACCTGTGACCTCCATTCCCCATCTGGAAAGTGGGCTTTTCCCGTTGAAACCATAGACTGTATATACAAATGGACGACATGACAGCTCCCCAGAAGTGAAGCCAAAACATCTGGATCTCCCCCTAGAGGCTGGCTGCAGTATAGGTCATAAAGCCTGCCTCCTCCATGTTAGCAGATGGGACATGGGCCAAACTAAAAAGTCAAAGTACACGTCAAATACATTTTTACCTAAAGATGATTTCTGTCATTTCAGGTAGTTCTCATCACGCAGATGTATGTTCAAATGTTAATTTTTCTGATAAGTTTGGTTTAAATTAGTTATTTCATGTTATAAAAAGTGGGTGATTGACAGCTGTGATTCTCTCCGTGATGGCTCGTGAACCGCCCGATCACTACTGACTCCAAATGACGTCAAAATCTCAAGTTGGCAGCTCCCGTATCCGGGATATTTTGGCTTCACTTCTGTACAGTGGGAGGAAGTGGAGACGCGTCGTCCATCTATATATACAGTCTATTGAAACAGACAAGTACTCCATCTATAGTGACCATTAATGGTAGTTTGGTTCACGTAGATTCCACTGTGATGGCTGCACTGTGAGACATTATATGTAACATGTTCTGACAAAATAAGATGCTGCCTCTTCATCCTGTTCTTGCTCATCATGTTTGTGAGTCTATCTTGAGTTAAGTTCTTTTCATAGCATGTTATTGCACTTCATGTTCAACCGATGCCAAGTCTGCTGCTCTCTTCAGCTTCTAGACGCTGGCTTTGGGCCATTCTGTTATTCTACATGCACTTGCCACAAATGCTGTCAAGTCAATTAGTTCAAAACTTAATTCAAATCAGTTCAAGGAGGATATGATGACAACACTTTAAAATCAAACTGTTGATCCACATCAATAACACTTAAAAGCCCTCACTTTAAGAGAACGTCCGTTAAATCACCATTAAAGAAACCGATTCTTCACAGATCACCCTCTTCCTCGTTTTACACACGGGCATGCATATATTCACAAGTTGCAGCAAGCACTCGAATACACACACAGTGATTCAGTCTGTCTCTTATCCGTCTGTAGATGTCACAGGTAAAAGCCACAGTATGGTTGTCCTCTCTCTCCGACACCCTACACTCACTTTGCTACTTTTAGTTCAGAGCCCTGTGTAGACAGAAGTGCAACCTTTCAAAAACCAAGCCACAGTCACAGCTGCTGGCCTTTAGCTCGCCTGTAAACTTGTTTCAGTGCAAGATTTGGCTAAATGTGATGATACAGGAAAAAAACAGCAGAATATAAACATGCTGCTCTCTAAGAAAAGCACCGCTGAGCACCCAGGTTGAGGTTTAAATAGGCTTGTAAAGCAGAGAGGTGACGTATTTCTTCTTGTATCTGTGAGTCGCGCTCAGCACCATTACTCCATCCTGCACAAACAGAAACACAACACTCATGAGTGGGATCCAAACCCACGAAGCAAATAATAGAGGTGTGGAAATTTCTTGATTCGAAGATGCATCGTGATACGGACGTGGACGCTTCTGCATCGATGCAGTGATGTTTCATTTCAGCTCTGTGTGAGTCTTTACTGCGTTTTGCTGTCACGCTTGATTCTCTCCTCTCCTTTGACCTCTGTGTTTCACCGAGGGCGAAGCTTTGCACACCCACTCTCCATGTGCAGAGAGACGGCATTCAAACAATTGGCAGTCTGCTATCTTGTTGCTCTTGCTTCCAAAATTACACTAGCTGCTCTGTTTCAACAATGTTGGGCTGAATAAATGTGCATGCGGGCTGAAATTCAACCTGTTGGGAGATACAGTGACTTAAACCAAGTAACAGCAGAAGAGCTATGAGAAAGGAAAAGTCTGCTAGCCACTAGGCTAATTGATGCAGTGTAAAATGCCATAGGCATTCAGGAAGTGCCCTGTCTTAGAGCTGCTATGTGAAAAACATGTTTTTGTATATTACAGCACACTTTTAATGCACTGCAGAAGGATTTATGTTTTGTTTTTGTAATGTTTATGTACTGAGGTGGGTCACACCTCCGCCAACCAACCAGTCAAGTTGCAGTTTACATCCATGTGTGTCCAAAATGTCATCATTTTATCATTTTATCCTGTTAGACATTTGTGTGAAATTGTCATAATTAGCAGATGAATTCTCGAGTTATGGCCAGAAACGTGTTTTGAGAGGTCACAGTGACCTTTGACCACAAAAATCTAATTAGTTCATGAGTCCAAGTGGACGTTTGTGCCAGATTTGAAGAAATTACCCCCAAGTGAGGCGTAATCGAATCATGAGGCCAATGAACATTCACACCTCTGGCAAAAACATGTGATGCTTAAATTTGTGAAACTGCCAACTGGTCCACACAGCATTATTAGCATATTTAGTATAATCATTCTGAATACAAATTTGGTGGCTTTAAGAATATGAAAGGTTATGCAGGCTCAAATTCCTTTTGATTGCTTGTCAGAGTAACACACTTTAAAAGTTTATTTAACCACTTTGATATAAGTCGTAAACATTTGCTGGGTAAATATTTTCAGAGACAAAAACAAAATAATTCAAATGGTGGAAAAGTATGAAGCCTTTAGGTATATGCAATTGATGCATGTTGAGAAAAGAAAACTGAGATCAAATGAGTCTAGATAGAGTTTGTATTATGTTAAGTTAGCTGTTTCTGCCCGGCCATCGAATTCACTGGCTGAGAGGTGAGGAGATTCAAACCCCCTTTGGGTTGCTCAGGGATTTATAGTTAATAGAGATGGGGGGGAAATGTGTGTATTTCATGTTGTACCAGTAACATGTGGAAATGTGTGAGGAGTATTTCACCTACCTTAATCGAGAGAGCGTAGAGGTGGTTCAGCATGACGTGGTTGGGTTCAGGCAGCAGGGCGGGGTCACACTGCCGAGAGAGAGTGAGAGGAAAACTTACAAACAAACACAAAGAAAACAACAACAAAGGCAAATCAAATTGAGATCTGAGGAAATTATAGTGTTAAATCAGAATTGTAGGTAGATGGAGGCACTGACCGATATATTGGTGTCCTTGTTGAGAATGACTTGGAGGAGGTGAGGAGGGAGTATAGGCGGGGCTTTGAAATGCTCCTCAGGTCTGAAGATGTACTGCTCCTGTCCGTATGGACCTGGAGGGGAGCTGGACAGATCTGCAAACATACCACAGTCATGATTACAAAGCTGAAAGGGTTTCAAGGCTTGATTTAACTCTAAACTTAACAAAATAACTTATTTTTAGTTTAGTTTTTTTTATCAGTGTTCACTGTAGTGGCTGACCTGATGTGTCTGAGCACTCCAGAGAGTCAACATGCAGGGCGTCAAACACCTCAAAGTCTGATTTCTTCACATGGATCAGGTTGTTGATGGTGCCGAGCTGACTGGTTACAACTGCCTGCAAAAGACGTTTCAAGAAGGTAATGATCAAGCAATTTTATAATCATTGTTTATAACACTCTTCATGGTTCTTCTGTGGTTTTCCTGACCAAATTCAACGACAATAGCAACACTGACAATATCTGTCAGCACCCTAGGGTTTGTAATGGATGATATTTTAATGCCAATTTATAAATGATTTCTTTTAAAATGTCTTAATCTCCTTAGGAGGTTCCTATCCTGTCATGTTTATAACATCATAGGTCTTTGTAAGACGCCAAAAAAGCGTGAAAGAGTCTGGAACTGAACTGTTTGGGATTAAGGAAACTTTCAATAACATGACAATAAAATAAAAATGACACTGCTGTACCTCTGAGGGATCATGGACCCACTGCCCATCTACAAAAAACTTGTACTGATGCTCTCCTTCTGGCAGGTCCAGGATCGCTACAAAGTCATTATGGCTTTGGAGAAAGGAAAAAAAAGAGTATTAGTGCAATACTGGCCATCCCTCTAAATTAAAACTCTAAACTGTCACATATGGTTCGAGCTAAGATGGATAAGTTGAAATAATTTGCACAGGATCCCTATGAGACCGAGAGAGTGAGAATGGACTGACATTCATAGCATGCTGACCACAAAAAAAAAACATGTGTACCTCTTATTTAGTGGTATCTTCATGCTCCAGTTATTAAAGGAACCAGCTATGTAGACCTCCTTTCCCCCTCCAGCCCAGCGGATGACCGTGGGTCGAGCCTGTGGACCAGTTTTCACCTGGTCACTCGGATCTGATTCTTTCTCTCCTAACGCCTAAAAGCAATTAATTGACATCTCAGTGATAATATGTAACAAATGGCAGAGAAATCTGAAAGGTATTCATGCAGAACAAACAAGACTTTGTACAATAATCTGTGTTTCTGTATTGTCCAGCAGTACCTTGGAATCTGGCCCATGGGTGTTGAAGATGTTGGGGTCGTCAGTGCTGTCCACCATCGTTCTGCTGGGTTCCTGGTCTTTGTGACTGCCGCTGCTGTCTGAGCGGTGGGCCTTGGCTCCATGGCGATCTGCAGACACCCTGTCACTTGTGTTGCCCATGATGCCTCACTATTTATGGTGCTTCTGGGAAGAAAAAACAACTTCTTATATGTCTGGGCACAAACCATCAGCTAAAGGAATAACTTTATTGCAATCGAGCCATTCAGAAACTAAATGAATCAGTACTGAACATAATAGTCGGTGTTGATTTCATGTCCCTTTATAAGGTATGTAAATGTGATAAGGGGCAACCACAATGTGAACAAAGAAAATAATCTTAATAATGCAGTAGCCTGAAGAAACCAAAGATGTTTCATTATATATTTGCTTGTTTTCATGTAAGACCAACGCCATCAATGCAAAACCTTTACATACTATTGACAACAGATTACAGATAAAATGACAATATGTGGAAGACATCAGATATTATCGGGAATTATAGTGAATACTAGCCCCGGTTTGTGCCTCTCATGTATTATTACCTGAGGTTTATCACAGGCTCCAAAGCTCTCACTCCTCATTGCACCTTTGATGCCAGAGTTCATTGTAGGACTGGGCAATATGACGATATATATTATCACAAAGATATAAAAATGTCTAATGTATATATTTTTCTATATCATTACTATCACAATACAGACTAGGCCTATATTTATTTATTTTGTTCTCTATAATTTCACTTAAAATTGTTATGTTCATTTTGCAGTCAAGTTCTTAAAATGAAAAAATACTCAGTACTTTTCATTGGTCAAGTATTTAATTGACACAAGTATACAAAAGTTGGCTTTACCATGTGGTTAATTCATATAGATTATTTATTTATTGAATTACCAGAAAACATGCTATATCGTAACATATATCGTTATCGAGATATGAAATGACCTATATTGTGATAAAGATTTTGGTCAAATCACCCAACACTAGTTCAGCGGCCTTCATTGGCTTTGCGTAGACTCACTCACTGGTATATATTTATGTATAAGTCCATCCTTTGTCTGCTCCCCTATTATCTTTGTGGGTATGTCTCACCTAAAACTAGTAAGTATTGTTTGCACTCAAATGACACCCTCTGTCTACGACACTCGCACTGAAATGGGCAAACAGGTTTTTATGTTCTCTGTTTCTGCAGCCTGGAACCACTTGAAGACAGATTTGCAGCTAGATAGGCTGATCTAAGTGGAGCTTATAATATAAATGTAGTGAAGTTTGAAGGCTAATTCAATTAAAATTTTAATAGGAAGACCAGTCTGTCTTCCTAGGCATATGATCCTGTGAATTGATACTGAATGTTTGATTTATGTGTTTTAAAGGTCCCATATTATGCTCATTTTCAGGCTCATACTTGTATTTTGTGTTTCTACTAGAACATGTTTACATGCTGTAATGTTAAAAAAAACAACATTATTTTCCTCATACTGTCGGCCTGAATATGCCTGTATTTACCCCTCTGTCTGAAACGCTCCGTTTTAGTGCATTTTGACAGAATTGCGACGGAATTGCAACAGAATTGCGTTGCTAGGCAACAGCTTGGGTCCATGTGTACTTCCTGTCAGCTGATGACATTCATATACACTTTAACAGGAATAAACTGGGACACATTTAGAAAGTTTACGTTTAAAATTGTGTTTAGGGTCTAAATATTGTATATTTGTGACATCACGAACGGGCAGAAATCCTGACAGCTTGTTTCAAATGCAGAGTTTCTGAATACGGGCTGTGTGTATATCCCTGAGGCTTGAGTGTTTCGATACTTTCACAGTATCTATATAGGACTTAGGCCTGCTTTATAATAAAAAAAACATGAAAATCTCACTTCTTTATAATATTGGACCTTTAAATATTTGCGTGTATGTTGTTTGAAACACTGTATTGCTGCTATCTTGGCCCTTGGAAAAGAGATTGTATTGTAATCTCAGTGGGACTTACCTGTGTAAATAAAAGGTTTAATAATAATAAATTATGACAATGTAATGATAACAAATGTCAGGCACAAACTGGGGCTATCCACAGCCTATTGTGACAGCAGAAAATAATCATATGTGGCTCATTTAAAATAGTAAACACCATCTTAACACTTGTAATGAGAAATGTAAACATGATGAGCCGCAGTCTGGTTCTCCCATATTGCTAAACCGCTTCCCAGAAAGGCTTTAAAGGCTTATCTGTGGGCTAGACAGCATCAAATACAAGCTGGTAACTGTAACAGCACTGTGTCCTCACTAACCTAACTGTGACTTACAGCACAGCACAGTTAACGCCCACTAGCTACTCAACGAGCAACAAGTGTTAACTTCATGAATTACATTATAAATACAATCTTGCACATTAATAAAGAGCAGTTAGCACACAAAGCTCGTGAGCTGTAACCTACACAGGTGTCTCCTCTGACACTTCAGCTGCGCCTCAAATCATATTTTTAGCTTACTGTTAGCTAGTTAGCTGCTAGCTGTCACTTTCTAGCAACTAGCTTCTAGCTTAGCACGCTGTTCGTCTTATTTACGACGTCAGTGTCATTTCGAAAACTTCACCGTGTAGCTAAACGATAGAGTGAATGAACTCACCGATAGCAGCTGGAGTTAATGTGTAGTTTGTGTTTGTCAGCGGAGGGTCAGCCTCTTCACAACAACTGCTGTTGGTCGGTGGTGACCAGACTACGGTGAGCGGCGAGGACAAACTTAGTGTGACGCCTGTCAGCAGGGCGAAGCGCTACAGAGAGGAAACTACAACAGTGTTTACAGATGCGAGCTTCGACGGAGTATTAGGGCCACATTGAGGGGAAAAAATACATTTTATTACGAGAATAAAGTCGTAATATTACGAGAATTGAGTCATACATTTAGGAGGAAAAAAAAGTCATAACTTTACGAGAAAAAAAGTCGTAATATTAGGAAAACATATTACCAGCAACCAACGAAACGGGCGAGAGGACATAGCAGCCTGAGCCTGCTTCTGGACGGGAAGCAGCTGTTTGTCTGGTTTATTTCTTCGGAATAAACGCAGTTTCTTGCACAATCTTTTCAAGGTCCTGATACTGATGATAATGTGCTGCTGATGTGCCAAAAGATGAAGTATTTCCTTATTTGTGAAACCTATACTGAAGTGTAACTTCACAAGATGCTCCACGCGTCTCATTTTCACACTGCGTAAAACTTATGACTTTATTCTCATAATATTAAGACTTTTTTTCTTGTAAAATTACGACTTTATTCTCGTAATATTAAGACTTTTTTCTCGTAAATTTATGACTTTATTCTCGTAATTTTACGACTTTTTTTCTCGTGAAGTTATGACTTTATTCTCGAAATCTCTGATTTTTTTCCCCTCAATGTGGCCCTAATACTCCGTCGTACAAAACAGATACAGTGACATTATATTACGTACTTTACTCTGTGGAATTATAAACTGCATAATAAGTATTATTTTAGTTAGCTACATTCAAGCAGCAGAACACTTGTTATAGACTTTGGGGGTCTCATGTGATGCCCTGTGTGTGGAGTGATTTGTTCTCTTGGTCTGTCTGAACTATTTAATATAACGTTAAATGTTACATTATTTTGCATATTAATATGGATGTTTTTGGTGTCCATAAATGTATTCCATTATTCTATTTATTCCATTAATTAGCAAATAGTTAGTCTACACTGGGTTAAAGCTGCAATGGGTAGAAATGGAGCAAATATGATTTTAAAACGGTCACTATATCCTGACAGTAGTGCATGAGACAGGTAATCTGAAAAAATCATGTTCCTCTGTGTCCTCCGGTGCTCCTAATGGCATAGGCAAGATTTCACAGATTGGAGGAAAACAACCAATCAGAGCCGAACTGGAGCCTGCTGTCTCTGAGCAGCTGTCAATCACTCACAAACTTCCAATCAAACGGTCAAACTAGCTGATCAAATATGAATCAATATTCTGTTACTGTAATGCCTATTTCTCAAGTAAAATGTTTTCAGAAACATCTTGTAGTGTACTGTTTAGCTGTAAAATGAGAAGGTTTGTAACCCGGCAGCCATGTTAAGATCAGTTGAAGAAATACCAAGCACCGCCCACCAGCCGGATATAAAATGATCTGTGATTGGTCAAAGTCTCCCATCACAGGCTAGATTTTCTAAAGCCTCTCAGAACACTTGAATTACAATATACTGAAAGATGAACATTTCTAGATCCCATTTGTATAATTAATGAAAGCAAATTCAAACAATTGTGAGAACTTGTTGTGAGATTGGCACAATTACCAAAATGCTCTATACCATTGGTTCTCAACCTTTTTTGTGTCAAGGACCTTTAAATTGACACACATTGATACTTGAGATTTCGCTTCAGGGACCTCCATCTGAAAAGATTTTGGTTGTTAGATATGATTAAGACCAGATTTCTATAGTTCTCAAATACAGTTGAGGAGTTAACAGTGGAGGAAGTGAAACCTATGATCACAATCCTCAACTCTTATGACTCTTACTCACATTGGGCTTAATTCAATAGTGAATTAAATAGTGAAAATACATTTTTCTGGGGACCCCGTGGTTGAGATCCACTGCTCTATACCAAAGCCAGAGAACCAAATCACAAGCAAGAGTCTGTATTTTACCTGGTTTGTCACAATAGTATCTCTAAACTCTATTGCTGCCCATTCAAACTCCATCTGGCTCATTTTATTAGGTCAGCTAGAATCCATTAGAACAAAAATAATAAGTCTAATACCCCTAAACTCAGATGATTACCGAAAAAAAACAAAACTATTATGATCTGGTTTAGTGTATTTTACTGAGCATAAATTTCAGTTTAGCATGGAAATGTGTCCATGTGTTTTGTCTTTATTAACCACTAGGTGGAGCTGTTAACAGACCTCAGTGATCCCCACCCTGAGAAGCTGAACTTTACCCCACCATTGTTCTCAAGAAAGCCTTCCAGCAAAGACATGTTAAACTTCCAATGAAATTCCCACATGTTCAGGTTAGCAACTATTATATTAAGTTATCAAACCAGTTTTAGTTTCTTAACATCCACATTAATGTAACTTATGGGGAGACACTACAGGTGAATAAGTTACAAATGTTTAATAGATATCACCATGAAACTTCCCCAGTTGATTACGTACATTAAGACAATTATCTTTGGTATTACAAGTTTTCTGAAATGTTATGTTAAAATATGCAAATGAGGCATTAATACTAACTCTTCGTAAATTTAGGAGAAATCTACAGACACAAATCAACAAAATAGTAAAATAAACACATAAATGTGTATTTTGGATGTTTTCTTTCCACTAGTCTGAAAGAAGACATGTTATAGAAGCAATATTAGCCCGAAATCTCAAAATTGACCAGTGTATGAAAAACAATATTTTTTGCCTGGGGTGTCTCACCCTATAATAGAGACAATAAGGCTGCTTGTCATGGTATATGCAAATGTCCCACCACTGGGCTGTGTGGAAGAACAAGTTACACCATGTTAAAGGTAACAGTATCCTGTTGTGGGTGTGTGCATGTTTGTATTTGGTGTGTGGAGGTCTTGATGTGTTGAAAATGAGACGTGACACAAGACAAAAACACGCTCCTTGCAAGTATTTCAGTCAATAACCAGTTGTTACTGTTTAAAAGGGTTACGTAGTAGTAACCATCATGAAAACCCATAAATAATCATAACTGAAAACAGATATATCTACAGTACATAAATGCAGTATATATATGTATATATATATATATAGTAAAAAAAACACATCTGTTGATGTCAGAGAGTTCACATTGAGAGGCTGTAAGGCACATTTAAATAACACACAGAGTTGGTGATTGCACAAGATGCATTTGTCTTCATTCTCACAGTATTCCAGTGTTCCACTTATTGATTTTTCAGGGCCAGTTATTTTTAGTAGACAGCTGCTGTCTGGAGCTGATGTCACTCTAGAGGCGTGTGTTTACAGCTTAGAAAAAGTGTTAAGTTACCTAAAACGGGTGTGGACTTAAGACATTTAAACTGGCATAGTGTCATTTCACCTTAAAATAAGACCATTAACTCTGCTGTGGATAAGCTCCAGCTCTCTCAAAACAAAATAATTGTATGACACCAAAAAGCACAACGGAATGTCCCATTGAGCTGTCATTTTTAAAAGAATAACGGTAGGATGAATTTAACAACCCATCATGCATTCTAATTTTTAGGCGTGCATTTAATACAATACTATCTTTATGTCAAAACTGGCTTTGGATGGTGTACATATTTTGGAAATGCGTTGTGTGTAACAGTAGGATACAAATTAAAGCATGCTCAGCACAAATGATAAATGCTTTAGCTACTGACAGATGACCCTTAGTGGGATACATACAGTTTTCCATCCGCTGAACTCCTGTGCCAGCTGGCGGAAGTCATGCTCTGTATGTTTGACGTCTGTCTGTCTTCTTTGAGTTATTTCAGGTATTTTTCAAGTCTAACAAATAAATGTTCTTTTTCATGTCTTTGCGGCATCATTTGGAAATTCCTAAGCCAGTCTTCATGTACTCGTAAACCACGTAGCTAATGCTGACAGCGGGGATGACTTTCATGAAGTTTGGCAGGATGCCCCGGTAAAGTCCGAAAAAGCCTTCTTTGGTTACAACCTTCTTCATCAGGCTGCTCATGGAGGGCTGGTCTGTCGCATCCAGAGACGCTGGAGAGAAAAAAGTAAGTTAAGGAGGTGGCGTTGCATCTGAAAAGCACGCTTTTACTCTTGTACTGTAGCCCTTCTCCACTACAGCCCACTTATTATGTGGGCTCCAACTCAAGTGTGTGTTTACAGAAAATATTGTTGCCTTTACAGGTGAGTTTTGTCACCACATAAACATCTTACCTATCATGAAAAACATTATACACTGTAAGTTTTGTCATCACGGTTATCAAGGATCAGATTTTTTTTTTTACCTTGTGCCTGCATCCGTGTGCGCACAAGTGCGAGTGGATAGCTGGCCAGCTGGCCACAGGTGCTAGAGATGGTCCCGCAGGCCACCAACACCAGAACTCCAGGGTTAGCCGAGTCTTTGGCGTAGTGCGACAACCACGTGTTCTTCAGAGTCTGAGACGCAGGAGAAAGATGAATTGAACGAGTGTGCATCAGCATAAAACTAAAATTAATTTAATCCAAAATGAACTGGTTTATCGTGCATGCAAATTAGTTAATCAAGCAAAGTGCACTCTGTTGTGAAATATGACAAAAGGGGCAGAGCACCGACCTCATAAACAGCGAGGTCTATCCCAGCGTAGGGGATGATGCCCACTAAGTTTGGAACGTAGCCCCTGTAGAAAGCCTTGATTCCCTCCTTCCTCATGATCTTTTTGGCACAATCAAACATCCCTGAATACTGGCCCGTTTTCCCTAGGGTCAGTCTAGTTTTCAACACCTTAGAGAGAGAAAGTACAAAAGAAGAAAAAATGATTTTTTTGTTGTTGAAAAGAACACAAAACAGCTGACTTCATTTTATTTTGTGATGAAACAGTGTGTGAGTTCCAATAACAATAGAGAGGTGGAGAGATGACGTATTTTTGTAGGCCAACAAGGTAGTTAGAATCGCCCTGGTTCCCATGACAAAAAGATAATGGGATTTTTCCATTGGATTTGGATTATTGCGGAAACTAAGCTCTGTGGCAAACAAATGTTTATGATACTTAAAGGTTTTGTCCAGCAAGATAATCTTCAACAAATGAACACCACTTTTATTTTTTTTAAGTGTAAATGCAATCACCAGAAGTAAAAAGCTAACGTTGGGCTATAAACGAACTACACCACGGTCGCTTGACCGCAAGTATAACAACAAGACCGTAAGGGCGGACACGTTATGACGTTTGTAGTCCCATTTAGCCACTTGTTGGCAAGCGCCTTTTTTTAAGACGCATGAAAGCTTCAAAATTCACAAGTGGGATATTTACTGATGTATTTTATATTGTAGAACAAACATTTAAATCTCTTAAGCTTGTGTTAACCACAGACCTTATTTCAGGCATCTAACTAAAAACACATTCAAAACACCCATTGACTTCCAGACAAGGGAACCTGAAGTGCTAAAATGCTAACTCATTTATGTATGTATGCCAGAAAGGATTTAGTATGTCCCAATACATAGGTTGCGTCCGATATTCCATACGAACATGCTATTTAGTATGCTAAAACAGTATGTGAGGGGTTTTTTTTGCATCTCCGAAACCTTAGTAGGAAACCAATAGTACGCGAATTGCATACTATTTCGGCGTAGTAAATGCATTGGACCAAAAATACCAGGATGTGATCCTTCATCTGGTCCCATTTTGCAAGCCAGCATGCTTTTCTGGCTATTCTGAAACACAATCCTCCGCGAAGCGGAAGATACGTCACATCGACTGAGCCGCCAAGAGAGTACAGACAGACGACAGCTCAATGACAGAAGCCACAATGACATATGACAGCTCATTCAAGAGGGTCAAAGTTCAAGGCACAATGTTATGACGGAGTAATTGTATGCATACTGCATGCAACAGTACATACTTTGAGTAGGCAGCTGCAGTATGTAGTAAAAGTAAAAAGAAAAGGTGCAACAGCTGTCTTACCTCCATCGGGTAGATGGCTGTCTGTGCTGTGGCTCCAGCCAGAGAACCAGCCATGAACCTCTTGTGTGTCTCAATCTTCTGGCCCTCAGATGATAACAACTTCTTATACTGCAGAACACATACAGAAAATAAATTATGTGTGTTCCAAATATGTTTAATGTTATAAAACTGTGATAAATACCAACTAATGTATAAAAATGTGCATTTTTGGAGCTTACTTGCTCATATGCCATGAATTTGATTGCCGTCTCAGGTGCAATCTTTAAAACGTTGATCCCGTTTCCCCGCCACAGTGAAGTCAGACCTCCCTCTTTGATCATCCGCTGGAAGCCCCCAACCAGGCTGATCCGGTTGGTCGTAGAAGAATGAACCTGCAGTACAAATATAGAAGGTTTCTCAGGACAGTTTCACACATATTTCTTAACCTATCCCCCCTAGGGAAAGAATACATTTGTCCCTCTTTCTTTCATGTAACTCACCTGCATGAAGACTTTCATTCTGTCCAGAGGGGCAGTACCAGTGCGAGAGACGGCCCCCGCCACTGCACCTGCAGCGAGCTGCTTCCACCAGCCACCGGAGCTCTTCTCCTCCTCTGTGAATTCATCTGGGATGGCAAGACTGTCACCTATGTCCAGCACCTGGTGATTATTTACATAAACACATTTGCTCAAATCACTGTCAGTTTATGGCCATAACAAATACTGTAAGACGTCTTATAGCAGAATTATTCTGCCTTTGAGATAGTATCTCCCTCAGGAAGGCACATCAGAATCACCTTAATATAATAATCTCATTGTCTCGAGTCATTGTTGCCACTCACTGCTCTGGCTAGTGTGAGTCTAGCTCACCGGCTTATCCTGTGCTGTATCATATGTTTGATATTTTTGTTTTTCACGTTGATCACTTGTACTGCACTTCTTTTAGGTCGCTTGTATTGCACTAATCACCTTAATATGTGTGCACATACAAGGAATTTGACTCTGTTTTTTGCAACTCTTTTCATGCATTTACTTAGAAATAGAAATAACACCTAAACACCTATAGGGACAAGGACAACAAAGCTGAACAAATAAAGGTTAAGAATAGACAGGACTGAGTCCGTTTGTGTGGTTGTCAGTGTGACAAAAAAAAATTCACAAGCCTACAAGCACTTCTCCTTTTGAGGTCTACTTTCACATTGATGCAGCAACTGCTTTTTCAAACCCACCAAAGTACCAGTTGTTCACTGGAGAGAGGGCAACTTTTACAAAACCTTGAATTTGAGGTTGAAAGCCAGGAATTAAACAATTAAACACACATTAGAAGCATAATATGCTTCTTTTCTCTGTATATTTGGTACAACTTGTGCAAAGAAAAGCTCACACTATGAGGGAAAAGCTAAAAAACTGCAGAGGTTGCAACTATTTTAACAACAAGCGAAGAATTGACCTCCTTTAGCTAGACCTGCTTGTGAAATCATAACCACTGAGCTGACTGAACCCTCGTCTTGCATGCTTTAGCTGTTTCAGATAAACATATCCAATGTTTTTCCAAAAGCATAAAGGTGTCTGTGACAAACGTGGTGCATTGGCAATTTAAAGCTGCAGTAGGCTGAATGTTTTTGGCATCATTGGGCAAAAATACCATAATAACACTTCAGCATATTGTAATTCAAGTGTTCTGAGAGATAACTAGACTTCTCCACCTCCTCATGGCTCTGTTTTCAGGCTTTAAAAAATCTAGCCTGTGATGGGAGACTTTGACCAATCACAGGTGGCAGCTGTCAATCACTCGCAAACTCCGATCAAACAGTCAAACTATAACATATTTGATCAGCGCCGCCTAGTTTGACCGTTTGATCAGAGTTTGCGAGTGATTGACAGCTGCTCAGAGACGGCAGACTCCAGCTCGGCTCTGATTGGTTGTTTTCCTCCAGTCTGTGAAAACTAGCAGATGCCATTAGGAGCACCGGAGGACACAGAGGCACATGATTTTTTCCAGATTACCTGCCTCATGCACTACTGTCAGGATATAGTAACCGTTTAATAAAAATAACTTTTTTTTAATTCATATTTGCTCCATTTCTAACCCACTGCTGCTTTAATGCAACTCTGCAGGGAAACACAAGGTAGCGAGTTATGTGTCCTGCAGTCACCTCTACGGCACATTTATGGTATGAGAATGAAGTTCTGTCTACTTTTGTTCCCTAAGACGCCGTAAATATGCAGCGCAGTGAAGACTTTGCTCACGATGGAGCAAATATCTTGACAATGACATCTTTATTTGCACTAAGAAGAGGCGGAGGAAACAGCTGAGGAGAAACAGAGTGTGCTGCTGTGACCTAATTATGTAACAGACTAATCTTTCGAAGCTGGTGCCAAAATGTGGACTGCAGAGAAAATCCATAACATCTAACACATGAGAACTGGACGTCATGTGATTAATTCTACTGCAGTTGCCTCTTTGTTCGTCAGCAGAATGTGTTTTGGAGTGAGTTTTTAGTATGTGTCGTACCGAGGAGTGTTTCCAGTGGCGTATGATCTCTTCCAGGTTGTGAGCGGGGCATAACAGGAAGTGTTCTCTCCACTCGTTCCAATCCACCATCATGGTCCCATCAATGTCCATGCTAAGGAAACAAACAGAGAGACATCTTGACCTTTGATCTAAGCATATTACTGACCATATAAAGCTACACACAACAAGCACGCTCTAAATAGAAACAGTGGATAGAAAAGTGGAAGTCAAACCTCTGTAATATTTTCTGGGCATTCGCTCTGCTGATATCCATACCCAGCTCTGCAAGGCACTGCTGGATCTCTGAGGCATCAATGCGTCCTGAACACAACATTAAACAGAAATATGCTGCAGTGTAAACAGAGGATGAGTGGTTTTGTAAACATTCACTGGCACATGTCTGACATTATGTTGGTGCCAAGTATTTTTACAATGAGGCCACAGATTATAATACACATAGTGCACTTTCATAGACTAAGCTACTGGAGTTACCCTGCACTATACTCATTTTTGACAGTCTCTTCTGCACTATATTCATTTTTAACAGTCTCTGCTGCACTATATTCATTTTTTTAATAGTCCTGTATTTCAGTTGTTACCCTGCACTATATTCACTTTTAACAGTTTTCTTCATCTGCTTGTATTTTTATATCTGGTATATTTTTTGTACTTTGTACTACTAACTTTTTTTATTGCCTTTTTATTAACATGTTTTGCACTATGGAACTGTGATGCTGGAAACTTGAATTTCCCTCGGGATTAATAACGTTACTATCTATCTATCTCCTACCATCGTTGTTTCTGTCCAGACTCTTGAATGTCAGCCGCAGCTTCTTCTGGTGCTCTTTCAGATACTTGCTGAACTCGTTGAAGTCAAGACTCCCATCCTTGTTCTGGTCACCAGATGACACGATTTTCTGCAGAAAGAGAGAGGAGATGCAATCTAATGGGGTCATTTGCATCCTGCAGCAGTATCAGGGCGAGTCACACACACATGCACAGTCACACTACTAGGCAAAGTCATTGAATTCCATGCAAAACAAGCAGGCCAAACTCCTCTCAGTCACCCCCCATGGCTCCTGCATGCATGAGGTTGTTTTACCTGTGCGGCACCCTGGCGGAAAATGCCCATCGCCTTGAGGCCCGCTCGTAACTCAGCGACGTCCACCTTCCCATCTTTATTGGTATCAAGGCTCTCAAACAAGTCCTTGCACGACCTCTTGCTGTCTGCATCCCAGCACCGGGCGTTTGATAGTAAAAGCGTCCGTAACGTCTGATACATTGTGTACAAATGTGCAAAGCAGCAGTCGCAGAGAGAGAGAGAGAGAGAGAGTCGCCCTGTCTGCAGTCAGGATCCGATTATTAAATCATATTGAAAATAATCCTGATAAAATCCAGATGTGAGCTCCCCGTTCGCGATTAAAAAGGTTTCCTGTTTCTTATGTTGCAGAGACTGTCCCGTGAAGAGGTGGTGTCCTCCTCCTGTAACGTTTACAAGCAAACTGCAGTAACCGAGGGCGGAGTCAGGACGACTACGTGGTTTTCTACGGAAAAAAGCAGGAAAGATGGTGAAATAGAGAAGTGGTGGAATAAATATCCCCCCCCCTGGATTAACCGTGTGCATAATCCGGTTTATGCTTCTAAAAGTGACTTCCCCCATCTGTTCCTTTTACCCTTGCTCCCTGTGATATGTCATGGTGTATTATAAGGGGAATTTAATCTCTATATCTAGCAGGACGTGTCAGTAGAGAGAGAGAGAGAAACACACACAGTGTAGTGTTTCCTGCAGCGCTGCTGCACCGCTGGTCGCCACTAGAGGGCGCTGTTTGCTCGCACAGAAGGTGGTGCATACAAGAGAAGGAGTCAGGGGCCCTGGAGTCATCTCTGGGCCCCTCAACAAGACTCATTCATTTTTTACTTGTGAATAGGTATTCCTGACTGTCAGAGGTGTTTTTTATTCAGCTCAGTGGCTATTTTTGAGACCCTACTGTTGTTGAGTAGGGGTGTAAGATGAAGATGAAGATTTTTTTGTACACCTGTACCTCTGTACCTGCGCTTTGCTGCTTTGACACCTGAATTTCCCCCTGGGGTTTAATAAAGATTCATCTTATCTTATCTTAAGAAAATATAGAAAAAAATCAAATATTGTGATTTTATGTTTTGTGATACTGTATCGATTCTCAAAAACACTGCAAAGATGAACTCAGTCAATTCTTTATTTAATTTGCAAAGAGATGCACCCTCTCAGTGTATGTGCCCTCTCTAAGTAGTGCTATGATGTAGGATGTTACGGGAACTGTTATAAATGCAAATGCAGATCCCACTGTTCTGATTGCATAAAAAAGCAAACTTTTTTTTACTCCGATTTTATTCATAGAGCAGTGTGTTTTTTATACGTTTTTTATAAAAAAAATCACAATATATTGCTTTACTTACAGTATCACAATACAGTATATCGCAATATATTGAATCGTAACCCCTGTATCTTGATTCGTATCGCCAGATTCTTACCAAAACACAGCCCTACTGTTGAGCAGAATATATTTATAGAGCTGCGATTAAAGGGACTGTTTGTGACTTCTTACACTTACACTCTTATAAATCATTGCGGGTCGGTGTTTCCTATGTGCTCGCGTGTGGCTACGCTGTTCCAACACAAACTACACAGAAGCACCAAAACCGCAAAGTTATATCTAGTGAAGTCCGTCTTGCAAAACAGTGTCAGCTAATCCTGCTCCAGCCCCCCGAACACGGCCAGAAGACACAGGGGAGACGGTAACCCTGGTCTCCAGGGCTGGAGTCTATGCTCTTCTGCCTGCCTGCCTTCACTCACACACCGCACTTGTTCTCGCTCGCTCCACCTCTCACGTGCATGCGCGCAGAAGAGTTACGTTATCGTCATCGACCAAAACTCCGGTGTCTCCCCTATTCCTTCTGAACACGGTCGGGAGACACAGTATCAGCATCAGTTCATGGAGAGACCTTCGTCTGGTCAGCTATATTGTGTTTTAGCTCACGTGTGTCGCCTCACTGTCTTGATTAATGCTCGTTCATGTCTATGTAGAGCGAGCACAAGCGCGAGCGCGAGCAACAGGACGCTGACTTTCATTGACTTAACGGCCACAAGCAATTTCTGATTCTTACATAGAGTCCCTTTAATCGATTAGTTGTCAATTATTAAATTAATCACCAACCATTTTGATAAGCAATTACTCAGTTTTAAGGATTTTTTTAAGAAAACAATAAGTCTAAATTCTCTGATTCCAGCTTCTTAAACGTGAATATTTTCTGGTTTCCTTACTCCTCTAGAACAGTAAACTGAATATATTTGAGTTGTGGACAGGGCCGGCTTAAAGCATAGGCCATATGGCGGTGGCCTAGAGCGCCATCTTCTGGGGGGTGCTGGTCACACTCTTAAAAAAATATTATATATATATATCTACTGTATATATATACAGTAGATATATAGATATAGATATAGATATAGTTTTTGTATGTATTGTACCAAGGAGTGTTTCCAGTAGCGTATGATCTCTTCCAGGTTGTAAGCAGGGCATAACAGGAAGTGTTCTCTCCACTCGTTCCAGTCCACCATCATGGTCCCATCAATGTCCATGCTAAGGAAACAAACAGAGACCTCTTAACCTTTGATCTAAGCTTATTACTGACCATAAAGCTAGACACAAGCACACTACAGTGGATAGAAGTGGAGGTCAAACCTCTGTAATATTTTCAGGGCATTCTCTCTGCTGATAATCACCTCTTTCTATGTACTTAGTTATGTTCTGCATTTGATATGATGACCTTTGCTATGTCTGCAAAAAATAAAAAAGGAAAGAAAACATATGGACAGTTTGTAAAATACTATACAGTATGATACACCACTGTCAGTGGTGGAGGAAGTATTAGTACCAATACCACGCTGTAAAAAAAAATTATACCTTAGTAAAAGTATGTAAATATAATCACAGAAAAGCAATTCTAAAAAAGTGAGTTTTTAAAAGTGATTTAAAGGCGCAACATTTAATGCCTTAAATTATCTGAATACTTCTTCCACCACTGTTTAGACATAAATAAAATGTTCAATAATATAAACTGTATACAAATTATGAGTGTGTTCTTGCTGACTACCTTCAATGGTATCTATGGTCTGTTAGTTTTGGCTGTGGGAATTCCTTCCACCTACAGATTACAAGCTAACAGAGTTGTCATATGCTTATTTTGCATTTTTTTCCTTCTTTTTGTCACATGCTTGCTGAATGAAAGTTTTTTCTCTTCTGTTTTTCCCACTTCTCTTTTAGGCAATACTTCTGTGGTCACGGGTATAATGTCACTTCAGGGCAAAACAGTCACTATATCCTGACAGTAGTGCATGAGACAGGTAATCTGAAAAAAATCATGTGCCTCTGTGTCCTCCAGTGTCTCCCAGTCCTCCTAATAGAGTAGCAAAGTCCGGTGGACCACCAAATATTTTTTTTGATCCCGTTTGAATTGCGCCATGAATCACACATATACATATGGTTGTCAAATTTAAAACATAATTTTGCAAATCAAGAAATTTGCAGTTTGTTGTAAAACAAAAAAAGACTGACCAAACACCCAAAGGTGGTGTGTAGTGATGTCTCTTTCTCTGAAGCTACGATGCCTGTGTGTTTTGTATTGGGATGTACTCACACCAGCATCGGGTCTCACTTGTTTTTTCTCTTCCCAGCTGATAAAAAGACCAGGAGTCGCTGGATAAAATCCATCAGGTTAGATAACATTTCCTCTGTGCATGGAACACAGCTAAGTTAGCTAGCTAGCAAGTGTTGGTGACGTGTGTTGCGCGAGATGAGAGATGTAGTTCACTGAGCGGTTTCACAGTAAAAACTAAATAATACTACGACAAACCTGCGACTTTCTTAAATTGCAAAATTATCTTTTAAATTGACAAACATCATATGTGTGATTCATGGTGCAAATCAAACGGGATCGCTGTTGACGACTGTTCATATACAGTATTTCTAAAATAAGGTCCCATGGGGTCCACTGGACCTCTATGGCATCTCTATGGCATCTCTATGGCATCTTCGGTATGGCATCTGCAAGATTTCACATACCGGAGGAAAACAACCAATCAGAGCCGAGCTGGAGTCTGCCGTCCAGCTGCCGTCTCTGAGCAGCTGTCAATCACTTGTGAACTCCGATCAAACGGTCAAACTAGGCAGCGCTGATCAAATATGAATCAATATTCTGTCACTCTAATGCCTATTTCTCGCCTCAGATGTTTTCAGAAACATCTTGTACTGTGCTGTTTAGCTGTAAAATGAGAAAGTTTGTGACCTGGCAGCACACTTCATCCAGTACACTACAAGATGTTTCTTGCCATTAGGAGCACCGGAGGACACAGAGGCACATGATTTTTTTTTTTTTTTCAGATTACCTGTCTCATGCACTACTGTCAGGATATAGTGACCGTTTTATAAAAATAACTTTTTTTTAAAATCATATTTGCTCCAATTCTACCCACTGCTGCTTCAACTTTGAATGAGTTTCAGTTGTGCAGTGTGCGACCATTACAATAGCGACCTCGGTATTTCTCTTTTTTTTCATGCAGCCGCGGTGTCCAATCAAACGGTGGAATTTCCCGATGTTATGACTTATATTTTTCAGTGGGTGGGGAAGGAGGAGATTTGAACTTTATTCTCTCATTCTTATAATGTTACGACTTTTTTCTTGTAAAATTACGAATTTATTCTCGTAATATTACAACTTTTCTTCTCATAAAATTACAACTTTATTCTTGTAATATTACGACTTTTTTTCTCATAAAATTACGACTTTATTCCTGTAATATTACGACTTTTATTCTTGTAAAATTACGAGTTTATCCTTGTAATATTATGACTTTTTTCTCGTAAAATTACAACTTTATTCCTCGTAATATTGCTACTTTTTTTCTTGTAAAATTACAGCATTATTCTCATAATATTACAACTTTTTTTCTCGTAAAATGATGACTTTATTCTCGTAATATTACTACTTTTTTTCTCATAAAATTACAACTTTATTCTTGTAAAATTACAACTTTATTCTTGTAATATTATTACTTTTTTCTTGTAAAATTCTGACTTTATTCTTGTAATATTACAACTTTTTTCTTGTAAAATTACGACTTTTTTTCTCATAAAATTACGACTTTATCCCTGTAATATTAAGACTTTTTTTCTTGTAAAATTACGAGTTTATCCTTGTAATATTATGACTTTTTTCTCGTAAAATTACAACTTTATTCCTCGTAATATTGCTACTTTTTTTCTCGTAAAATGATGACTTTATTCTCGTAATATTACTACTTTTTTTCTCATAAAATTACAACTTTATTCTTGTAAAATTACAATTTATTCTTGTAATATTACTACTTTTTTCTTGTAAAATTCTGACTTTATTCTCGTAATATTACAACTTTTTTCTCGTAAAATTCTGACTTTATTCTCGTTATATTACGACTTTTTTCTCGTAAAATTACAACTTTATTCTTGTAATATTACGACTTTTTTTCTCGTAAATTTACGACTTTTTTCTCGTAAACTTATGACTTTATTCTCGAAATCTCAGATATGTTTTTCCCTCCGGTTTAGGATATAGTGACCGTTTTATAAAAATAACTTTTTTTTTAAATCATATTTGCTCCAATTCTACCCACTGCTGCTTTAACTTTTGAATGAGTCTCAGTTGAGATGTGTGCGACCATCACAATAGTGAGTCATGCAGCCGCGGTATCCAATCAAACGGTGGAATTCTCCTGACGTCATGACTTATATTCTTCAGTGGGTGGGAGAAGGAAGAGATTTGAACTTTGAATCATGTCTGCTAGAGACTCCTCCAGTAACACGGCAACAACCAGCAGCAACAGCTGAGAGAGCAGCAGAGACCAGCAGCAGCACGGAGAGCAGGAGAAGTCTAGCTACAGCTGTCTGTCAGCTTTAACACTTCTTTACCCAGTCACTGACGTTTAGGATATATCATGTCGTTCATCCTTATGAAGAAGAAGAAGTTTAAGTTTAGAGTAAACTTCGACCTGGAGGAGTTGTCGTCGGTTCCCTTCGTCAACGGAGTTTTATTCTGTAAAGTTAGACTCCTAGATGGAGGCTTTGGAGAAGAGTCGTCTCGGTAAGATCTTTTTTTTCTTTACTATTTATAGCAACAGTTCACACTGGTTGTTAGAACAAGCTCCAACTAAACGTGAGAGAAAGTGTTTAACCGCTGTGTAACGGTTAGTTAACGTTCATCTAACGTTACACCACAGTATAGCTATCAGGTAGCTATAACGTTATACTAATTATACTAGCTATAAACTACTAGTTTAGACTAAGCTGGAAACTGTATGTATATTAAGGTAACGTTACCGAGTTGAAGACGTGCTCCTCACTGTGAAAGAAATAATAGTTTTCGTTATTCTATGTAACGTTCATGCAACAGTTGATCAGAGCAGTTGCTAAGCAACAGCTGTGAGTTAACGTAGCTAGATGTCTCGCTGGAGCAACATGATTTTATTTCAGTTCAATAATAATAATTATAACAGTATTACTATTCTTATTATTTTATTTCAGTCAATAATAATAATAATAACAGTATTACTATTCTTATTATTTTATTTCAGTCAATAATAATAATTATAACAGTATTACTATTCTTATTATTTTATTTCAGTCAATAATAATAATAATAACAGTATTACTATTCTTATTATTTTATTTCAGTCAATAATAATAATTATAACAGTATTACTATTCTTATTATTTTATTTCAGTCAATAATAATAATTATAACATTATTACTATTCTTATTATTTTATTTCAGTCAATAATAATAATTATAACAGTATTACTATTCTTATTATTTTATTTCAGTCAATAATAATAATTATAACATTATTACTATTCTTATTATTTTATTTCAGTCAATAATAAGAATAATATTAATAATAACATTATTACAATTCTTATTATTTTATTTCAGTCAATAATAATAATAATAATAATAATAATAATAACGCTAATATTATCATTACATTATTTTATTTCAGTCAACAATAAGAATAATAACATTATTACTATTCTTATTATTTTATTTCAGTCAATAATAATAATAATAATAATAATAATAACGCTAATATTATCATTACGTTATTTTATTTCAGTCAACAATAAGAATAAAAATAATAATAACGCTATTATTATCATTACGTTATTTTATTTCAGTCAACAATAAGAGTAATAACATTATTAATATTCTTATTATTTTATTTATTTATTTATTTGGGGGGTGATTGTTTAAAAGATACAGATACTCCTTGATGACGAATTTGTATCAGGCTAAGTTTCTCTCTCTTTCATTTGTCTTGTCGTCCATTGCAAAGAAAACACACTAGGTTAGTCCCCTTCCTGCCTGGGATTATAAGTGCTTGTAACGTTAGCATTTAAATGAGTCACTGTGGAAAAAAGGACACAGGCTTAGCACATCATGTCAACCACTAACCCTCATTACTTTTCCATGGTAACTGTCTGTTCCCAAACACTTAGTCTACCCTGCTCCAACCACAACTTTATTCTCTTCTTCAAATACAAGAAGCATATTGACAATTGTGTATAATATATATGGGGTGTATGAAAATTCACATTTTTATATTATTTCTATGTATACTATTATTGTTATGTTTCTTCACTTACATTAACAGCTGTAAATAATGAATGAACCACTAGATGCAGTTTAAGTAGCTTTACTGTTCCAGTGCAAATTCAATCATACAGATATCACTCCGCTGACATACTACTACTTGTATCAGTTAACAAAAAGTAGTGCCTTTTCTAAGTATAAGTGTTCTTTTTCCCAAATAAATAACATCTTTTTTTTTTTATAATTCCTAAAAGATCTATCTTAATGTTATCAATCCATAATAATATAACCTTTCAAAATGTACTATAAAGCTAAACCCCCCTTTTGCTGCCAGTGATCAGCAATATCTACTCTGTACTTTCTGCATGTCCCCTGTGAAATCAGATTTACTAATATAGGCCAAAATCAATTTGCCTCACAGGGCTGCCTTCTTCCAAAAGCTCCACATGTCAAGTGCAGCGAGCATTAGACTGAAGTGTTGCACACATTTACACCTGACCAGTTGGAATTAGCAAACAGGATGACTGAATACATTATCTAATAGATGTCTGAGATAGCTCAATGCCTAAATTAAGACCATAATCTCTCAACAATCTTTCATCATTCTTGATGACACATTTACCTAACACACTCTGTGGGTAAACCATACACAGATGTGGCAGATTTGTGGTTAATATCTGCTCTTTCAGTATTCAGTATGCCTGTGTGTTTTAGTTTCTGTAGGAAGAAGTGTTTCTAAATGTGCTTCTCTCAAAGGGAGCAAGTCCAAGCCAACTGTGTACACTGGAGGAAGAAGTTCTCTTTCGTGTGTAAGATGAGTGCCAATGCTGGGACAGGTGTGCTGGACCCCTGTTTGTGCCGGGTGTCTGTGCGCAAGGTACAAGATGGGTTTTTTTCTGCCATTATCTCTATTTTGTTGACACTACAAAAATGCATAGTTAGCAATTTCCACAGCTGAGTCCAGATAGGTAACTGAGACTTGAATGTGCTAAGAAAATATTTATGTACGTAAGATCAAACGTTAATTTGTAACCATATCACAAGTGCTTTGTGCAGACAGTGGACATACTGCAAGGACTCACAGAGGTTTTATTGAAAATAGTGTGTGACATAGTAATGAAACAGCCAATTGTAACCTCACTGATTTTTGTGTTTTGGTCATTTTTAGGAATTGAAGGGTGGAAAGACTTTTGCAAAGGTAATACTTCTGTTCTTAAGTCTCTAGAGTGCAATTTGTTGTAAACACAGCCGCTTAAGTGCCAGATATCTATTAGAACAGTCTTATCATAAAATTTATGTGATAACAGTCGGCCTCCAAATGCCCTTAGAGGACTTTTCAGCGAGGTACTAAGAATGTTTTTATTTCTAGTTTCCGGCTTTGGTTACTGATTGAAAAAATGCTGTAAATCAAAACCTACGCTATGTTAACCAATAACTTTAGTGACGAGTTAAAGAATTTGGTTATGGGATTTCTCAAGGATTGAAACTCCCATCTCAGACAGGTGTGGTGTGTTTCAAAACCTGACCTGAGCTAGGTTTCTATAGATGTTTTATAAAAACCAATTATCATAGGATGAAGCTTTATGTGCAAATAGATTGTTAATGCTGACACTTTAACAGAGATAAACTGAGTGTCAGATGGTTCTAACTGGTTGATCTCTTATATCCCTGTGCAGCTGGGCTTTGCTGACTTGAACCTGTCTGAGTTTGCCGGGTCTGGCAGCACCACGCGACGGTGTCTTCTAGAGGGATATGACACCAAGAACACCAGACAGGACAACTCAATCCTGAAGGTGTGGTTGTGTTTTAACTCACAGCTCCACAATCCTTATTTAAATGTTGCTGGAAATGCCATTTAGAGTCTCTACCACACTGGCGATGTATTGGTACAGTCCAATAGTTTATTATTACATGTCTGTCTGTGAAATATAATGCATTTTAGCAAAGCCTAGATAAGTCTACAACCAGTTCTTGCGAAACAGTGTTGCTCTTAAGCAAGCAGCAGAAGTAGACACTCTATTTGAAAAAAGTTGGATTTATGTCATGGATGGAAAATTTGAATACCCTGCTGACAGTAAATGCCACACATGTCTGAGCCTGTGATCCATAAAACTGCCTGAGCCATGGGAGTGGATTTTGAATATGCTGAGTCTTCCTGGGGCACAGATCTATAATGGGCGTACATTTCACAAAATGTTCCAAACCTTAGTCAATAGCAACCCCATTTAACGACACTACACAGGAACACTGCAGCTTTTTTCTGCTTCACATGTACAGTTGCTTAAAACTGACATTACATTCCTCTTTTCCTGTTACAGGTTGTCATCACCACACATCTTATGTCTGGAGACCCCTGTTTTAAAACGTAAGAGCTCATTTTGACCATATTCATCTGTTCAGCTCTATTACTCATCGTGAATGTCTGAATAATAAGGAAATGTTGGCTTGTCTGTTATGTTCAGGTTTATTCAACTACAAAACGTTATGGTTGTGGTTACAAAGGAAGTACTATGTCCCCCACTTGCAGAAGTCTGCATCTAACCACAGAGGAAAGTGTTCTCATCACATCCTGTCTGTCACCAAACTGAAAACACTCTATTGTACGATACTACTGAGGATTTAAAGTTATGAAGTATTATACTGCAGCTGAAAACTTATCAGACTCTTATCTGAAAGGTAATAACACCTCACCCAGACATTAATCTGCACGACCTCGGCAGTGAGCAACAACTGAGCCCAGAGGTTGTATTTTCTCTTTTGTCACGAGCTGCATGTAGAACTATTTGTCACGAAGGATGTGATGTAACTACCCATTCCTGTCAAAGCCTGTACCATTTGCAAACAGTCAACTTTCTTCAGGTCTTTCCTTACTCTTACTCTTACTCTTTGCCGTACTTTTTAATGTTTCAACTCCCTCTTAGTATAATAATACACACGCTGCTGCCTAGGAGATGTCTAAAGTGTAAAGTCAATAATGTCCTAGTCATTCATCCCACACAGTGTTACTCATAATGTGTGCGTGAAGGAACAAGAGAGATGACGCTCGTTTTTTTTTCACTGTTTGTCTGTCACTATTTGCCTGCCTCTCCGCCCTCATTCCTCTGTGTAACATAGCAGCTCAGTGGCAGAGAAGTGGGGTTTCCCGTGTTAATATCCAGGAGTTGCTAAAAGTAATTCTGTTTTAATAGACTTATTACTTAAAAATGTATAACTACTGTATAACTTGAACAAAGAGACTGTTGGCTTTGATGTTTGTTTGCTTGCTGGTGTGTTTAAATATCTGCAGTTTACACAGTATTTCTACATGTAAAGGTATGTTTGATGACTCTAAACAAAAAACATCGCAGTGTTACTGCAGTTCTAGGCTGGATCTGAGTAATATGCTAATTTTAATATCGCAATAAGCAGTATTTTGTGTCATCTATTCACCAGTAGAAGTACAGTATGCCACAAGTATATGTGGAGGAAACACACCACGCAGATCATATTTCTAGATAATGGCAAGCTTAAGAATATCTAAATAAGGTTTCTACATAAACTAGTAAAGTATTTATGTTGGACATTTACATTACAGCTCCAATATGTCAAAATAATTACGACAAAGTCCCTATGTGTAGAGGTTTTATGTAATTATAGCTTCTTTAGAGTGTTTGGCACAAGTTGATGTTTATAGGAGTCAATCCCAGTGTAGCAGCCATAGACTGTATATAAGAAGTGGACGTAGTCACCGTGACGTCACCCATTGGTTTGTGAACCATAAACTCATGTTTACAATGTTTACTGAGGTAATAAATCAGGTGAGAAGTAGGGTCATTTTCTCACAGACTTCTATACAATCTGACTTCTTTTTGCAACCAGAGGAGTCGCCCCCTGCTGGCTATTAGAAAAAATGCAGGTTTAAAGCACTTCCGCATTGGCTTCACTTTATAGACCCCAGAGTTGCCCACTGGTAGCAGCGTGCATTGCTGTGTGCTGCCATGTCATTCTGTATCCTACCAGTAGGTGTCAACAAAGTCAAAAATTGTCAGTCCTACACATAGGGGCTTTAATCGGGCTAGCGTCCAATTTGTAGAGCAGAGCAGTTGAAGGAGCTCTTTTCCAACAACACTCAGTGATACTTAAGACACCACCATGCTCCTCAGTAACATCACTCTTTCTTGTGTTCCCTTTAGTCCCCCATCTACTGCCATGACTCTGGGAAACCCACAGGCCGAAGCAGAGTGTCTCCTTGAGGACAGAAAGGGAGGGGACATGCACATACCCTATTCACTCACTGGTATGTATATATAGGCTTAAAAGACTTTGCTGTTCCTTACAATAGCAAGACTTTAATTATAGCTTCTCAGTTCTTGACAAACGCAAATCAGCAGCTTTTGTTGTAGACAGTAGTTTTGACAAGGTTCTACAAAGAACCGTCCTTCATGAGGTACCATGATTGTTCAGTAGTCAACCGTAACATTTTCAAAATCTTCATCAGTGTTTTTGTTTCACAAACCAAGAATAAAAAGCATCATAAAGAAACTAAAACTACTTGCATCCTCTAGGGTTTGACCTTAAAGAAGGGAAGTTTTACCTCTGTGTACATATTTACAAAAAGTTCATGATCAATCTTGTGATTTTAAAATGTTTCCACTGAGTGTGTGTGTGTTTTTTTTTTCATGTAGAGACTCCAGTAAAGTCAGTGTCGGTCCCAGAGGAGCTGGTAGCGTACGGTCACTCTAGGACACCCAGCCATGCGAGTCAGCAGTCCAAAATCTCAGGTACCAAACACAGAGACACACATTTACTCCCTTTAAACAAAAGTAACATTACTACCACAGCAGTTACACGAATCATAAGCATAACCTTAATGTTTTTTTCCTCTCCTCCTATAGGTTACAGCTCGAATCACTCCAGTTTAACAGATCTGTGCCATCGGAGGAGCGCATCAGGAGGTTCTGCCTCTACAGGCATCGGCAGCATCCTGGAACCCGGTGATCAGCCGGGGGAGAGCAGGACCACTCCCCCAGTCTCTGTATCTGAACACCCCTCCACTCCTGCTAAATTTCCAAGGTAATGCTTTTATTTTTTCTTCTCACCCTTCTTTTTTACCATATTTTCTATACCGGTTTTGACCTTTATGTATAATGACCTTGATATAAACAAGCCCGATGTTTCTGTTTTCCACTAAATATATGGCCTTATGTCTCTTTTTTTCCCTATGAAGCATGTTTGTGTAATTTTCAACGCTGTTTCCGTTCCTCCATTAGACACCCAGTAAAGCAGAACTCAGTGGAGAATCAGCTGAAGAGAGTTGATGCCACCAGGCCGGATGCCGATGACATAATAGAGAAAATCCTGCAGAGCCAGGATTTCAGCCATGGCGTCTTGGACTCCAGTGCGGAGGGTGTGTACAACTTCCTAATCTGTAACTTAGTGGACTGAAGGCTGACTTGGAAAGTTGCCTACAATCCTGCTGATAGGATCAAATTACCTTGAGGTGTTGCAATGCAGCAATGCAATGTCTTGAAGTACTTCCTGCAAATGCTGACTGCTGATTGGATGTTTCTGATGGCAAGACGTCAATTTGGACCATACTGACATAGTTACCAGTCTAAATATTAAGGTTTATTTGATTAAGGATTACAGAGAATAGGTTGCATATAATTAATATGAATATCACAAGGGCAGTTTAACCTCACTGATAGCAGAGCACACATTGTGACTGCCATGTTATAAACTCCTGCCCTTAACCAAAGACTTAATGAAGAGGGGAGTCGTTTATTGTGTTAAGAAATGGTGACTCTATTAATTGAGACTGATGTTGCATCTTTTGACAGTGTTGCTCAACTATCAACTACTTCCCTTAATGTTCTTCAAAAGATCTCATCAGCTTTACAACCACGCTCTACCCCCCATTCAACTATTGTCATTTATTTTGAGAATTTCTAGAAATTGTGTGAGCCTGACTGTGCACTGATTGGCAGTATCCTTATTTCTAATGTGTGTGTGTTTGTGTGTATTGCTGCAGAGGAGGGACTCAGCTTGTTTGTTGGTCCTGGTGGGAGTACAGCCTTGGGAAGCCAGCATATGAGGTGGGTGTGATTATGTAACTGTGGGTGCCACGCCGCAGTCATTTACTACAAATCTAAATTCATTGCAGATATGCAAAATGGGGATTCTAATAAGCAATGCAGTATTACTTTCAATTTCCCCAACATGGTATTTGTTCTGTATATAAAAGCAAAGCAAATGCACCGAAGCAGCAGCCAGATCAGATAACCACCCTCATTTCCTGTCATGTAACTCATTGTGGTATTTCTCTTTCAGGGTCGCAGCTGGAGCCTTTGAGCAGGTGGTGATCAAGCGCTAGGCTTTGGGAAGCATGTGCCTGTCATAAGGGTGCCGTATTACACCGATGCGGGGGACACAAGACTTGAGTTGTGGAGGCGCCATCAGAACTTGCTCCAGCCTCACTCAAGTAGATTTAGTTTCTCTTACACAATCCCCTCTGCATCTGACCTACAGTGTCTGCTGACCAGGAGAGCCCCCTAGTGTTCAAGAAGTGGAGGTGAAGGCCACATTATTGGAACATTTTGGTGACTGAGATAACCGGTGTACTGTTGGTCTTCTTCTAAGACTAGGGGTTAGTACTGTAATTCTACACATATCGTTCACCCATCTTTGTAACATTTGAGCTGTTAAGGGGTTTCTCTGTTATTTAAAAAAGTATGCTTGAGTATCCAACATGCTTTTACTTTGGTAAGGTTGATTTTGTTTCACCATTTTACTTGTAACATAAGTGGCTTGAGGGGGGACTGTGTCCGTTCCTTGAAGTCCCATATATTTAAGCAATAGAAAACTGACATTGTGAAATTCACAGCACCATTTTGTGTCATTAGCTCATACCCATCACAGATAAACACCTCTACTCACCTGGTTGTGAGGGAGGATGACTGCATTTAAAATACCAGGAAGATTTTCAGTTTCGTTCCTTCGGTACGATGTCTATTTTGTGTGTGTGTGCATGTGCGTATGTCTGTTGTCTGTAAAGTCAAAAGTAATGAATATATTTTTACCACTGATTTTGTAAAAGTGCCAAACTTAGTAAAATGTATATATGCTGCCACTTATGAAGTCATATCTAAATTATGTAAACTATGTATGTACTGAAAGGCGGCTGTGTGCCCATGATGTTTTTAAGTTATATATATGTTGTTTTTAAGATGTTCGAATGTTGATGTTGTATTTAATCTTCCTATTGTCTTCCCGTCGACCGTGCAACTTTTGCTCTGGTTTGACGGTTTATAAAGAATACGGCATAAATTATCACCCAATTCTGTGTAACACTTTTTTGGCCAACCTCATTCCAACTCATTACCACAAGTTTTGCACTTTTTTTTGGGGAGGGGAGATTTATGATTAATAAACATTATTTCCATTAAATTACACCTAATATTTTTTTGTTAAAAAAACACGGTATGATAACTACATGTTATCATTACAGAATATATTTATGTGTTTGCGCAGTCATCAGTTAAACAATTTAAAACCATTTGGTGTGTGCATACATCAGGAGCCGGCAACCTTTACTTATCAAAAGAGGCATTTTAGTCAAAATTTTAAAAAAATTCTGTCTGGAGCCGTAAAACATTTAAGCATCGTGATGAAGGTAACACATCTTATAATCTAAGTATATAGTATATAAGTCTAATGTAGTGAGAGCCAAAGTGCAAATGTGCAATGGAGTATAAGGGCCACATTGAGGGAAAAAAAAACTGAGACTTCCAGAATAAAGTCATAATTTTACGAGAAAAAAGTCGTAATATTATGAGAATAAAGTCATAACTTTACGAGAAAAGAGGTCGAGATATTACGAGAATAAAGTCATAACTTTACAAGAAAAAAGTCATAATATTACGAGAATTAAGCCATAACTTTACAAGAATAAAGTCGTAATATTATGAGAATAAAGTCAAAACTTTACGAGAAAGAAAGTCGTGATATTACGAGAATAAAGTCAAAACTTTACGAGAAAAAAAGTTATAGTATTACAAGATTAAAGTCATAACTTTATGAGAAAAAAAGTTAAAATATTACTAGAATAAAGTCATAACTTTACGAGAAAAAAAGCCTTACCATTACGAAAAAAGTCGTAATATTATGAGAATAAAGTCAAAACTTTACGAGAATAAAATTAAACAACAAGTAAAATTACTACTTTATAATATTCTGACTTTATTCTTGAAATCTCAGATGTATTTATTTTTCCTCAATGTGGCCCTGATACTCGTACCATAGACCTACAACAATGATAAATAAAAATGAAAACGTAAACAATAAACAGTTATTCATTTCCACTGGAGAGGAGCTAAAGAGCCGCTGGTTGCTTAGAGACCTCTGACCTACATGATCTAACCCCTCACGGTGTTGACTCGCTGTGTTGACGTATCGATGGTAACAGCAGCAGTCGGTCCTCTTCACTCACTGCACCACTACGTCACGTTACACTTCCGGTTCCAGCCTCGCCAAGCAGCACACTTCACAACGACGAGCGGCGGGAAGTTGTTATCATCAATCTAACTACAAACCAGCAACAAGTAAAACGGGGACGATTGTTAACGATCGACATCTCACCATATTTACATTGATGGATCTGTAACCGGAAGTCCGCTAACTGTCCAGTAAAGCTTTTAGCGGCGTGGGATTCTAGCTAACAGCTAAGCTAACATGGCTAACCAGGTACCAACACAGGCCGTTAGCAAGCCTGCGCCGGGGAAACATGGCAACGTACTGCCTCTGTGGGGCAACGAGAAGACCATGAACCTCAACCCGATGATCCTCACCAACGTGCTGTCTTCACCCTACTTCAAAGTTCAGCTTTATGAACTGAAGACGTACCATGAAGTCGTGGACGAGATCTACTTCAAGGTAACATTAGCTTCATGCTAAACCGCATGCTAGTTAGATAACCGCTGAAGCTAAGCTAGCGCGGCTGTGCTAACTTTAGCACTGCTATTCGTCAAATAAGACGGAGAACTGGGGTTAGGTAGGGATATTTATAACTAACTTAACTTTAGGAGTTGGAAAGATGAACTCTTATTGAACATAATTGCGCATAAATATGTAATGTTGGTGTTCTTATTAGTAAGCTAATGCTAGCTAGCGTTAGCGCGCTAAGCTAACGGTAAATCAGATCCCGTTAGGTGGCTGCTTTTATAAACTCAGTTACGTCTGTTTACTCATCATTAGTAACTAGTTGGAGTAACGTTAGCGTTATTTTGGTAGTTTAAAGTTTAAACAGTAGGACATTTATACACTGATTGGTTGCACTATCTGTTTATATCATGTTTATAGCTTATTTTGTATATTAGTAGAATTTCAATTGTGTTATTCTTATTTTATTCTAACGTTTTTATATATTCTTTTGTAATTATACTGTTTATTTGCACCAACAAAACCAAATTCCTAGTGTATACTTCTTAAACCTGGCAATAAACACGATTCTGATTGTTTATGTATACAAGCTAAACTTTGTTATCAATTAGGATGAGGGACGTCAAGTCAAATTTATTTCTGTAGCTGACCAAAGTGCTTTACAGACATAGGCAGGCAGAATAAAAACAGGTCAACAGTGCAGATAACAAAATCTCTCAACCATCCACAGATGGAGACCAAGATACAATCCATGAGTAAAAGACTGTTATAATGAGCATTATAAAAGGCCAATTAGTAATCACAATTCAAGTACATTCAGTCAAAGAAAAGAGGTGGGTCTTGAGCTGTGCTTTGAAAGACTCTGTAGAGGGAGCAGATCTGATGTGGAGAGGCAGTTTGTTCCACAGACTAGGGCCCACAACTGAGACGTCCACGGTAGTCTCAGCATGTCTCAAGATGAAGCCTCTAAAGCAGGGGTTCTCCACCTTCGGTATCCTGAGGCCCACTTCTGATTGTTAAAAACATTTCCGGGGACCACCTTCCCAAATCAATTACAAACTGGGTTCCAGTAACATTTTTTAGTTTCAAAAACCACTCAACATGTGTGTCTCTGCATCCAGGACATATATGTCTGTAAAGGGGAGACTTGTGGGTACCCACTGAACCCAGTTTCATTCACATATCTGGAGGTCAGGGGTCAAGAGACCCGTCTGAAGATGGCCATGCCAGTGTTTCCTCGCCAATATGTAGTGTATATTTGGAGCGTTATTTAGCCTCCTTTCCTGACAAGATGGCAAGACATGGTTGGGACCAATGAATTCTTTAGTTTTTTTTAGTTTCCTATGATACCGGTAGCTTTAAAATTGAGCCCGCTACAACCTCTGAAAGACAGAATAGCAGCCATCGGATTTTGAAGATGTTAATGTAACCATTTGGCAGGTCCTCCAAGGCCCACCAGGTGGTCCTCTTAGGTTGAGAATAGCTGCTCTAAAGTACGTCGGCGAGATCTTTCAGATGTGGGTAAAGTGGCAGCTCAAGTGTGTGTGTGTGTGTTAACTAGCTTAATCTTGTTCTGTGTTCTGCTTACAGGTGACTCACGCTGAGCCTTGGGAGAAAGGGAGCAGAAAGACCGCAGGCCAGACTGGAATGTGCGGAGGGGTAAGTGAGAAGTACGTGCTTTTTATATTCCCCATCTTTTTCCCCCCCTCCACATTTCCCTTTAAAAGTTACCAGTTTGGAGGATGATGGTGTTTACAAGTATGTTACATTTATTCATTAGTACTTGAACTGCTGCACTTGAGTATTGTTGTTGTTAAAAGGTCAGCCGTTTGGCTGTGGATAATGTACAATGATGTGCTTTACAGATGTGTCTTCTTGCTTGTTAGGTGCGTGGAGTTGGGACTGGTGGTATTGTGTCTACTGCTTTCTGTCTCCTATACAAGCTGTTTACTCTCAAGCTGACTCGCAAACAGCTGATGGGTCTGATCACTCACACAGACTCGCCATACATCAGAGCTCTTGGCTTCATGTACATAAGGTATGAATTTTTGTTTGAGATTGCCAAATTTGACCACCATAATTTTTTTTATGTTAGGGCTGTCCCGAATACCATTTTTTTGGGCTTCGAAGCCTCAGTGAGAAATATTCAAAGCTATTCGAAGCTTTGCGGACCAGCAGGATGGCTTCTGTCTGTCTGTCTCCATCTCCCCCGTTTCAGTGCCTCGTACAGTCTACACATAACAAACAGCCATTTCCGTATGAGAATAACTAATAATAATTAATGGTGAATATGAATAATGATTAGTGCTGTGGGATTATTCCTTATTTCATGGGCTATTTGGGGATTTTTTACTTTATTGTTACATACTTGTATATTAAAAAAAATAAGAATCCAAAAGCGATGCAATCGAATAGTGATTTGGAGGTTGAATGCCATGGCAATGATCAAAGCTTCAAAGCATTCGGGTCAGCCCTATTTTATGTAGAAGTGTTTTTTTGTTTTTTGTTTTTTGTTTTTAGACTTGCAAAGATTCTGTGTATTACTATTAAGTATAACTTTGCAACATGCTTCTCTGATGCAAATGCTCATATTGTTCTCTCTTTTTTTGGTCTTTGTCAGATACACTCAGCCCCCATCAGATTTGATAGAATGGTACGACGGTTTCCTGGATGATGAGGAGGTATGTCACCTCGGGTAATAATTTGATGTTTCTTTCTCTGCATTAAACACACAGTCACACAACACATGTTAAAAGCCGTCCGTCCCCATCTCCTTGTGATGCACATAGCTGATTTTTCACCTTTGCCTTCATTTGGCTTAATTGTCCCCAATTTTTGTCCTGTAAACCTGAGCAGCTAGGTAACTAGCTCGCTGCTCTGCTGCTGATTTTTATCAGGGTAAGTACCATACATGATGCTGAGTAAATCTGTTAGTCAATGTAATATTAAGGCATGCCCTTTGTTTTTTGACAAGCTTTTTTATCAGGACTTGTTGCACAAAACTAAATCTGGGATAAATAGCAATTGGAGCATTCATATGGATACAAACACAAACTATATAACACATGTCAACTGTTGCACACATTTATTGTGTTTTCACCATATCTAATTAGAACATAATTTGATCCCAGGCTGTGCAGCCAGGCCTCCTTTGTTGTTCTGTTGCATTATATTTGAATTGATCATCTGAAATCCTACGCAACTGGTTAATTCCCCTGTTTTTTCCTTTAGATGCCCATTGTGCAGCAGGTGAATTGGATATTGTATCTCAGCACTGTTGGGTTGCGTGTGTGAGTGCAAAGCGGCTGTTCTCTACCATATAAAGTCGATAAATCTTCAACTGGTGTGCACTTTGCATACCTGGTCCAATCTGTGTTTACAATGTGGGCAATTCTTAAACTCCTAAAGAGTCCATTGTGCTTCTGGGAGACTGAAGAAGGAAGCCAAGGCTTCTCTCTCTTTGTCCCTTTGGCACAATGAGGATCTGAATGTTTTCAGATGCTGCTCTCCCTTCCCTTCATTTCTGCCCTGTGCTGTTTTAACAGCTGACGTGAAGAAAAGGGGGGTGGATCCTACAAATATAACGTTGTTAGAGCTCACATTGTAAATGCAGATTCCAGGAAATGCCAGACAGTTTAGATGAGGCAAGCTATTTTTTATATTTATAGTTTTGTCTCCTCTTTATAATTATCAAAATAAAGCCAAGGCACATTTGATTGATATGAGAGATTAAGCTAGATGAACAGAGGTGAAGGTTCAGTACTTGGTCATCACAAATTTGTTTTTTGATTTGAGGCAAGATTGAAAAAGCGATCAGATTTCCCTGCGTCCCGCCTGTGTGCGCTAACTGAGTTTTTCTGTGGCTGTTTCCCACCGTTTGATTCTAGGAGCTCGACGTGAAGGCAGGAGGTGGCTGTGTGATGACCGTCGGAGAGATGCTGCGCTCCTTCTTGACCAAACTGGAGTGGTTCTCCACTCTGTTCCCCCGTATCCCAGTGCCTGTGCAGAAGATTATTGACCAGCAGATGAAGGCTCGGCCTCGTAAGGTTGCTGTGAAGGAGCCGCAGGAGGAGGAAGCCGTGGAGGCACCGGAGGCAGGGAGGCCAGCGGGGGAACGCCGCCGCTCCAGGTAACGCAGTAAAAGATTCAAGCCACTTAGTGTTAACTTATTTGTTCTATTACCAAACTTACCTAGCCCCATCAGCTTGCAACTAATTAGTTTTATCACAGCTTTTACTCAAAGCAATTTAACAGTGCAAGCTATACATATGAAATATAAAACTTTTAAACCAGTGGATGCCTGTTGCCTTCAATTATTCTTATTTATGTAGGTTATGTAATCTATAATTTATTACACCGGGAAGTTAAATTGCTTGAAACTAATGTTTCCTTTCTTGCCAGGTCACCCAGACGGACACCGAGCCCCCGAAGGTCACCCAAACGGTCAAGGAGCAGGAGCCACCAACGCGAGAAAGAACGCCACAACCCCAGCTTTGACCGAGAGCTGGAGAGGGAGCGTGACCGCCAGAGGAAGGAGAAGGATAGGGGGGATAGAGGGGACAGAGGGGATAGAGGGGACAGGGAGAGACGACGGTCCCGCAGCGCAGACAGGAACCAAGACCGGCGAGAACGCAGAAAAAGTCGCAGCGGCAGCCGGGACCGAAAGAACGAGCGCAGAGACAAAGAAAGAGAAGGCGGGGACGACAAGAGCAGGAGGAAGGACAAGGACAGGGAACATCATAAAGATAGAGGCGCCGAGGGGGAGAGGTCCAAGGATAAAAAGAGCAGGGGAGAGATCGACGACAGGAGGCATAAAGACGACAGGGAGAGGCACAGAGAAGAGAGGAAGGCCAAAAAGCCGAGTCGGAGTCGAAGCAGGGAGAGGAAGCACAAAGGCGGGGGGGAGGAGAAGAGCAAGAAAAGAGAGAGCAGAGACAGGGTGGGAGACGGAGAACAGCGTTCTCACAAACGTAGTCGTAGCAAAGAGAAGAGCCATCACCAGCGAGAGTCCAGTAATGACCACAGTAAACATAGTGAACGCAGAAGGAGTCAGAGCACTGAGTAAATGTCGCCTCCCAGCAATATTACTTCTTCTTCTACTCCTGTGTTTATCCTCCTTTTTTTTTTCTACCCAGTTGTCGAGTCCGTCACTTGTGCTAAAGAGAAGGAATGTGAGCACATTGGACATCTGGAGTTGTTGTCTTTGGCCAATGTAATGTTGCTTTACTTCTATGATTTTCTGCCTTTTTTTCACTCCCCATTAGACCATTGTTAGTCTTCACTTGAAATTTGAAAAGTGGCAAAAAAAAAAAAGGCATTTTAATTTTCTATGGTGCGTTCGTTTGCCCCGTGAAGATATGGGTTTGTACATACTGTTTCAGAGGCTGTCTACACACAATGGTCTGAGTTGCATTGCTTGCTCGGTCGGTTGCAGTCGTCGCTGAAAGCCCAGCTCCACACTGTCGATCATATGATTTATGTGATGTATGAAGAATTATTTTCAGGCGGCACAAAAGCCAAAACACATTTTTAAAATTGACTTATGTTACAGTGCATAAATCTGGAATTTCAATGCTGCTGCGCTCAGCATCGATGTGGATCAACGATGGCTCAGCACAAAGCAACTCTGTCCATGGTCATGTGTAGACATCATGAGAATGTTTTAATCCTCTAAAGGGCAGTCTGCAAAGGGTAATTTTTACCACACACAGTGAGCCCTGCCTGTGCTGTGTTTGGGTTATTGCTCTGTTGCATTTTGTTTTCTAATAAAACACTTTTACAAACAACACGCATTGTTATTGTTTTGAAAGGAAAGGACATGCATTACTATAGAAATTGAAGGATATCAAAATCAATGAGTTGAGACACAAAGGCTGAATGCATTCAATATTTTTGAAAGTTTTATTAGAATATAGTGTGAAAATAATTTAGAAATGGTAAAAAGTAAATTCTCTGGACATGTTAAACACCTGATATATTAACGTTAAGATGACTAATGCATCATTTACAAAAGTGAAAAAAAGCAAGAGGAACAAAGCCCCAGATATAAAATATATATAACCTCAACCAACAGCAGACAAAAGATCAATTAAGGTTTAGTACACCAGCAATGAATGGAGGAACTTAAACATCATTTGGGCGTGGGCTGTTATTTGGAAGACGTCTTCCCTAGCGTCACGCCACGTCATCAAACATACTATTGTGTAGTTTATGGTAAACCAGCAGAAATGTAAATGTCAGAGCAACCCATGCTAATTCCCATGTACCAGACCAAAAGTTATTGTTGTGTATAATGGGCGACCAGGAAAAGATTTGTCATTGTTAAATGTCAAAAGACCATCACATTATAATTGGGAGACGTGTAGCTTTGTTTAAAGGGGAACTACGCCCATTTTCAAAATTCATACATGTTATTTCTGTGGTCTAAAACAGTCCAAAAAATATTAGTAAACATGAAAAACTCTCCCAAATCCAGAAACTAGAGTGCTAAAACTCAAACTTGTGATGTCATAGGGTATAAAGTGTGGAGCTGCTCCATAGACAATGAATGGGGAGATATATTTTAGATGACACTGAGAGCACCCAGAGGAATGTTCTGAGGACAGTATATGGGAACATTTTCTGTGTCACAACTGACAACACTATCATATACAACAAGAATAAAGTTCATTTAGGTTTAAAAAAGAAAACAAACATTCTGTGGGTCCATAAAATCAGTCTCCCATTCATTGTCTATGGGGCAGACTTTATACCCTATGACATCACAAGTTTGAGACTTGGGTTGCGTCCGAAATTCCATACTAACATGCTATTTAGTACGCTAAAACAGTATGTGAGATATTTTTAGCATGTCTGAAACCTTACTATGAAACCAATAGTGCGCGAATCGCATACTTTTTCCGGTAAAAAACTACAGTATGCAACGCTGGACACTATGGCGGCATAAATATCTCACAATGCAATGCGATAGTGACAACAACGTTTATAACAGATGTTGACGGACAGCTCTGTAAAGTTGACAACGTTAAGATTTAATTTTGCTCGGCGTAATATATATTTTATATTAATTCAGACTTTGATTCTCACAAACCGTTGTTTTGGTCACGAGGTTGGCACAGGTTACCATGGTTACGCGTCTCCAACCGGCAAAGAGGCTCTCAGGAAGTGACGACGTAAATGACCGCTCAGTGCATCCGAAAAGATACATACTACTGTTTATTCACACAATAGTATGTTTAACGTAAGTACACCTATTGAGTATGTAGTGCATAGTATGAGATTTTGGACGAAGCCTTACTTCTCTGGTTTCTGGCTTTGAGAGAGCGGAGCTCATGTTCACAAATATTGACTGAACTTTCCTCGACCATGGAAATAACATAATGGATTTTTTTCAATTTCAGTGGTGTTCCCCTTTAAGTTTTCCTAATGGGGAAGCCCCTACAAAGTTTTCACACACACTTCAGCAGTGGCAGAGTCACTGTCCGACGCAGTGAAACAGTAGTACGTGTTTGGGCTCAGATCAGTGAGAAAGGTGCATTCTCCTATCACCGTCATCTCGTCACTGGAGCCGTCTTGCTTCTTGATTAACAGGCTGAAACTGGAATCAGGATCTCTTTGACGCCACTCAATGAAAACAACTTTCTCTACTTGTGTGACATTCAGCATGGGAGCTGTTGGGGGAAAAACAAATCACAGTTGTCAATTTAAGTCCTGGCTCGACTTGTTTGTCCAATAAATGAGAAATGAATGAGATTACATGCAAGCTATTTAGGTAAGATAAGGTTTACTATAATACTATCAATCTGTTCTTACAAATACAAACTCACAATTCTCTGTCGTTTCTCCATTGAGATCTCTCCTCCTGCGTTGTTGTGTTACCACTACAGAGAAAAGGCTTAGATAAATTAGTTTGTTTAAAAAATACAGTAAAATGTGTCTTTTCAAATGTGTTAAATATTTATGCAGCATCCTCTCCATGCTCATCAGTTCCTACCATTCGTGATTCTTCTCTCTTCGCTTTCTCCAGCTGTGTTGCTGGCTATGATCACCAGGTTAGTGGAAGCGACGTTCACCAGGGAGCAGAACAGCAATGTAGTGTTGCACAGCTGGGTTTTTGGCGTCGCACTGTTGTCGTACACCGTGTATTTAGTGGCAAACACAGACGCGTTCCAGGAGACTGTGGCAAAGGTGCTGTTCCCACTGTACTCCACTCCTGATGGTGGACAAGGAGCTGGGAGAAGAGACATTGGAGTTGAAACATCTGTTGTTGTGCTTTTCCTTGTAACCATAAATATTCATGATTAAATGAGCATCAACAGGCCTTTATCAAAGCAGCCATTTTTACTTGTCGTAACAGGAAAAGCACATAATAACGTTAACGATGGCTTCGTTCTCTGTTCCAGTAAGACATGACAGTGTGACAGTGAGTCAGCATGCTCAATACCAGGACCCTGAAGCTGAAGCAACTAAATGGAATCCAGCCACCGTTCATTTTATTATTCACACAAAACAAATATACAAATCTCTCATATGAAATAACCAAATAATCAACATTTGGCTTGTCACAGTAGAATAGGACAGGTGTAACTAATGGTGCCTTCAAATGGGGTCGTGTTTACAGTGTTTACGAGAGGAGTCCATATGAACGCCCCCCATCTTGCGGTAATCACGACCTCGTAAGTGGAAAGTTTATGAAAGCTCCAGCTGAGTTGTGACGTGTTTGTTGACGTCAGAAATGGCGGAGACCATGGAAGTTCATTTTTCGGTGCATAATAAGTTAATATATTGTAATTTTAGTCGTATATTGTTTTTCTTTGTAATTTTATAATAGGTCTCGGCCAGATGAAAAGTAATATCGGTTGCTAGGTAACAGACATAAAAGTTGTTAAGCAATGTTGGACTGAGTATTTAGGATTTCCTAAACTGAGATAAGATAGGATGAAGTTAGATAAAATAGGATTCCTAAAGTGAGTTAGGATTTGCTTCTGTAATACCAAATTGGGAAAAATCCAATCTCAGACTATTCCTATCTTAACTTAAAGTTTCTCTAATACGGCCCCTGAAGTGCAAAATGTAAGAAATGCATTTGAACAGTAGTTTACCTGTTGTTCCATTGAGAGGCACAGATGGGTCGCTGGTACCGGCAGCGTTCCTGCTCTCCACTGTAGCAGAGAAGGATGAACCGCAGGGGAGAGGAAACTCAAAGTACGTCGAGCTCGTCCAATAGGAAGCGAGATCGAACTGGGCCTGGCTATCTCCTAGCAGAGTTCCTGTTAACTTCAGTTTGTACTTTGTGTCTCTACAGGTGATCTCTGTCCAGTTGAAGTGCATCACCTGGATCTCCATCTGCATCGCAAACAGCTCCACCTCAACAGTGTCTGGAGGACAGGGAGCTGAGAGACAGAGAGGATTTCATGTATTAGTCCATTTAAGTGTTAAATGTTACAAAGTAATTGAGTCTTTGAGCATGCAGCTCTTATACCTGCTCCACTCTGCACTGGGTCGCTGAAGGAGCTGTTGCATGTCCCATCTGAGGCCTGGACGGAGAAATTGTAAACTGTTCCACAATTAAGATCCTGGATGGTGCAGCTGGGGAGTGTGCTGTGACAATACAGCATGTCTCCGTTTCCAGCCTTAGCACGGCCGTAGTAGTCTACAGAGTTATCTCTGGGCGTCCATGACAGCCAAGCAGACTGATTGTTACAGTGGGAGGTAACCGAGAGACCATCAGGTTGGCAGGGACCTGGAGAGGAAAAAACAGATCAAACGGCTGAAACTAATAGTATTTAATCATGTTGGGTCAACGTATGCACATGTACCGGTATGCTCCATGTCTTTTGTATATTAATACCTGTGTTGAGTGTGACATTTTGACTGGCCTTGCTGGAGCAGTTCTCGTGGCTGGCAGTCACAAACACTGAATACTGCTGGTCACAGTGGAGCTCTGATATGCTGCAGTTACTGGAGGTGGTGTTGCATGTATGCACATGTCCGTCTGCACCCATTGAGACGACGTGATAGGTTTCAGCCACAGGAGACGGACTCCAGGACACCAGCGCACTGTTGTCCTCGCAGGTGGCGTTTACCAACACGTTCTTGGGTGGACACGGCTCTGTGGAAAAAGTTGGAAATAGGTCGTGATGTCTCGTAGTCCGGTGCACCGATTAGGATTTAGCAGCGTTTGAATCAGAATCTGGTCAAACCAATCCACTTTTTATGAATTATACCTACAGATGTCATTTCAGCGGTGATTTTTGCTTATCTTGTCATTAACAGTTAATATTGTGTAGACATAAGAGATTTTGAGCTACATTTTGAGGGGCTTTAAAGGAAGAAATACTCCCATAATTAATCCCCAATAAAATCACAAATAGCTGTTTTTACACCTTAATGTGTTAATTAGTGAGCTTTATTACACGGCTTTGTTGAATACTTGATTCTGGTCAATAACAGCATCCTAAAGTCTGTTACTTCTTTATAGCAGACCGTTGCTATGTATAACAGACCGTTGCTATGGGCGCAGTTCTGATGTCAGATTCTGGAGGACCATTTTTGTGTCAAATTATTGACTTGTTAAGTAAGTAGAAGTGAAATATGCGGGATATTGTACAGCAAGCGGGTCATTGTTGTGAAATAAACCCCGACAGGGCTACACCTTTCTTAGAGGTGCTGATAGGTGGATTTTGTCATCGTTAGTCACAGAGCCAGGCTAGCCGTTTCCCCGTTTACAGTCTTTATGGTAAGGCTGCTGATTGTAGGTTCATAAATACTAGCTGGTATTTGAAACGATATTACGTAATGCATGACAGAAAACAACAATGGTAAATTGATAGTTAATTAAACTTTAGTTAATAGTTATTTTACTGTTATCAAACAATACAATGAGAATTAATAATGTTTACTAATTATTAGTAATGCTATAATTTGTTAGTTTAACAGTTTATTGTTGCACACATTATAACATTTTATATACTATATTAATTATTTGTTAATAATTACCAAATGATTTGTAAACCATTAATAAATTGTTTGTAAAACATCTATAAACATTACATAGATAGACAGACCAAATATTTGTAACACTTTAATGGTTAATAATTGATTTGTAAACCGTTTATAAACATTATTTGGATGAATCTTTAATTATAAAGATCCTTGTTAAATGCTTAATAAATACTTTGTAAAGCATCTGTAAACATTATTTGGATAGTTAATAATTTGTCAATGGTTAATAATAGGTTTCTGGTCCATATATCTAATGTTTATAGATGTTTTAAATATAATTTGGAACTCACTAACAAATACTTAAGATAGTATGTAAAATGTTATAATGTGGGCAACAATAAACTGTTAATAAATACTTTATTAATGTAATCAGAATGTAATTGTTATCATCTCTTATCATAATTTATAAACAAATTATTTCATATTACAAAAATTAATTATAAAATAACAAATTATAGCATTAATAATAATTAGTAAACCTTATTAATTATTATTCCATTGTTTGTTAATAGTAAAATAACTATTAACTAATGTTTAATTAACTATCAGTTTACCATTTATAAATGATGGTTATCATAAAGTGAAAAAAAAAAAAATCTATATACCCATGCTAATTCTGTACGGCGGACTTCTCATACTGCTGCACTGGTCTTCTGAAGCAGCAACAATGATGGTGTAATGCAGGTCACATCGTGCTCCATGGAGGTAGCAGCTAGTGCCAGTGTTGTTGCAGGACAGGTAGGTGTGGTCACTGGCTTCTGCTGTGACATTGTACACGGTGTTTCCCTCGCCGCCATCCATCAGATTCCACAAGACGTGGATGGAGGAATTGTGGCACTGAGCGTCCGCTGTGATACCGGAGAGGGAGCAGGGGGCTGGAGGAGGAATCAGAAATCATTAACTGATGCTGCAGCATGCGTGAATTTCTGTTTTACTCTGGGTTTTGCCATTATTTTAAATTGACATAAGCATCAGCATATTTCTTTCACAAAGTCAGAAATCTGTTACCTGTCTGCAAGTCAATGGTGACGCTTGGCTGACTCTCACATTTGCTGTTTTTAGCAACAACAGTGAAGTTATAAAGCACGCCACAGGCCAAGTCCTCCACCTCACAGGTAGTGTTGGAGGAAGTGGTGCAGTTGGCTGCATAGTCCCCTCCGCCTACAGCTGACACAGTGTAGCTGTCCGCCCCTGCAGCAGCATCCCATGATATCCAGGCAGAGTTGGTCACACAGTCGAGGCGGCCTCTGATTCCCTGAGGCTGGCAGGGAGCTAGAAAGTAAACATGACAGTTAAATTGGTGACTGGATGGATGAGTTCAGGCAAGGATGGATGGTTTTTAAAGTTTTCATACCTGACACGGTGCTGAGGGTTTGACTGTGCTGGCTGCGGCAGCTGCCTCTCACGGAGGTGACTTGAACCCTGAATGTGTCTCCACAGGTCACATTGCTGATGGAACATGCAGTGTTTGTGGTGTTACACGACTCGCTGGTTCCTCCACTGACTGCAATTACTGACACCAAAAAGTGGTCTGCTTCTCTGATGGCATCCCAAGAAATTGTCATGTCGTTTGACGAACAGCTGACCTCGGCACTCACATTCTGAGGCGGGCAGGGAGCTGGGAATAAGGAGGCATTTTGAGTTGGAAATGTATAGTAACGTAAAGTATAAAACTGAGTGCATTCGTTGGTGTTTCCTCTCTTACCTGAGTTGAGTATCAGAGCCTGGCTGGGGATACTAGAGCAGTTGTCATCCATAGCCACCACCTGAACAGTGTAGCTGTTGCCACATATGATGTTGTCAAGGCTACAGCTGAGGTCAGAGGTCTGGCAGCTGTCGTTGCCATGACTACTGTGGGCCGTCACAGAGTATTGTACGGCACCCCGACTGGCAGACCAGGACACATTAGCAGTGTTGTTGGCACAGTCCATCACCCATGAGACATTAGTGGGAACACATGGCACTGCAGGTAGGAGGCAGACAAGAGCATGATGGGTAAAATCTTCAGCATATTGAATTCAAAGTTCAGCAATAATTTATTTATTTATGTGTATAAGAGCGATGCAGTTTAGATCATCTGCAGGAGTGGTAAAGGAATAGTTCACCAAAAAAGTCAGAAAAATGTAATTTCACATTTAATTAAGAATATAATAAAACACATTAGAAATTGGATTAGAACATATGCAAAGTATATATAGCTATTTAGTTAATACATACCATCATCATTTTTTCCCCCAAATATAATGGCCATATATCATATTTTTTATATTTATATATATGTGTGTATATATACAGTATATAATGACTACAGATGATAATTGACTAATTAGTCGTTATGGTCTTAGTCGACTAAGAATTCTTTAGTCGATTAGTCATTTTTTATGCGTTTCTCATGCTAAATAACTTATTTCTAAGAAACTTATGAGCACATATCTGGTAAACACAAGATTTAAAGTGGTGCTTTGTGTGATTCTTTGTGGAGAAACTCAGTTTTACCGATATGTTGATTGAATCAACTTATCGATTCGTCAACAAAATTGTATAAGTGATGGACTAAATATTTCTTTGGTCGAGGACAGACCTAGTAAATACATGGAAAATATATGATAATTTATACCGTATACATACACATTTGACCGCAATTGCTATATTCTGCAATACATATATTTGGAATTAGAGTTCTCGTTAAACTTGCCAAAGTTTCATTGAAACTATATCATCTAAACAAAGTAAGATCACAAAGTATACAAAAAAAGAGTATAAAAATCATTTTGAAAAGTCATAATAAAGGCATGCCATAGATGTTTCCTTTCACACAATTGGCCCCCTAAAGTATGACATGTCCCTGAAATTAGGTAAAATCTAATTGGTTGGGCAACAAACAGTGAAAATGCTGCACAAGCTGGTTGGAAAACAAAATGTATTTGATGATTTTGAAAACTGTTCTGGTTAAATGTAATTAGTTTTGAGACTTTGTGCTGCATCCTCTGAGTGATAAATACTGTAGAAATGAAACAAAGGAGGAGAAAAGACAAAGCATAGCAACCATCAGTCTCTTTAAAACCTCACCTGACTGCAGACTGGTGGTTTGACTGGAGGTGATGTTACACTGCTGGTTGGAGGCTGTGACTGACACTGAGAAGTTGTGCCCGCAGGTCAGACCAGGGACGCTGCATTCATTAGAGTCAGACATGCACATTTCTGAGATGCCAGTGTCAGTCTGCATGGTGGCTGTGTAGTAGTCTGACCCATTACTGGCCTGCCAGGTTACCATGACGATGCCAGAGAGACAGTCCTGCTTGGTCCAGATTCCTGCAGGGTGACACGGCCCTGGGAAAAACAACATACAAGTTCATTTAAGACCTGTTTGAGCTCACTTCTACTAATCTATTTTTTCAACTGTTTACCTTTAAGAGTGAACTAAACTCATGTTTGACCGGTACGTACATGTCTGTATGGAAGCCGGTGCGCTGGTTTCTCCAGGACAGTGCTGGTTGTGAGGCGTGACTGTGAGGCTGTAGTTTTGTCCGCAGGTAAATTCAGAGAAGTGAGCCGTGGTGATATTTGTGGAGAGCCCAATTGTTTTGTTTCCTCCCTCTCCTGATACCACGTACAACGTTGTCCCGTTACTGGCATCCCAGCTCAGTGAAACAACTTTCATATCACAGTTCACAGTGGCGGACAGATTCTGGGGCACACAGGGATCTGGAAGAAACAAAGATAGTGGATGTTAAAACAGAGATCTTCAACCTCAAACACCTAGGTTTTATTATTACACCAGCTGGTGGTTCTGTAAATCTATGTGCCGATAAAAGATTTCTTTATGCTTTATTTTATGGGTCTGTAATTTGGTGTCGCCTGTAATTTTTTTTTTTACTATTTCTAATCCTGCCTCAGGTGTTTCCTCAGATTTATGCAATTTTTTCCTCAGTTCCTGTTTCTATTTTTGATTGAATGCTGTTATTATTAAATGTTTTACTTATTATTGATTCATTCATTCATTATTCATTTATTATTGGAAGCTTTATGCTGCATATATGTTGAATTATATGCTTGCCTGTAGACAAATTTCACATTTTTGCAGCAGCTGACCTGTTCACTGACTAAAAGCTTGAATTACACTAGCAATTAATTAATATTAATGAACTGGAGGTGTACTAATTAAACACTGTCTATATTTCCTCTATCATTGGTACCAAATTATTTTTTTTTTCTTTACCCATGTGGATGACGGAGCTGTTGCTGGGCAGGCTGGTGCAGTTGCCGCACTTCGCTCTCACTACAACAGTGTACTCCTCTCCACAGTGCAGGTCGCTCCAGGTGCAGGAGGTGGTGTTGGTGGTGAGACACGGGTGGGTGTGGCCATCAAGCCCAGTTGCCACGGCAACGTATGCTTCAGCGCCATCACTGGGCCCCCAGCTAACAGAGCCCACGTTAGACTTACACTGTACATAGGTGGTCACATGGTGGGGGATACATGGACCTGGGGAGAGAGGAAAGTGGTGAGCTCAAATATACACAAGTGTGTGACACAAGTTGTGTGTTGCAAAAATAAGATCCTACTAGTTTTGAAGAAGGCGGGGCTGCTGGGGATGCTGTCACACTTGCTGCCTCGTCCTTGTACGGTGACGTTGTAGTGCTGTCCGCATGGTAAAGCAGTGGTAAGATTGGTCTGGGTTGTATTGTGGATCTCCACATATCCGAGGCTCCCGTTGGCTGTTACTAAGTATTTCACAACACCGCTTGCTTGGTGCCAGGAGATCTGGACGTCCTCACTCTGACAGAGCGCCTGAGCAGATACATTCACAGGCTGGCAAGGCTCTGAGGGGAGCATAAGATAACAAAGAGAGAGAAAAACCATTAAGATGATTACCACTTTACCAGAGACAAACAGGGAACTCAGATCCTTTACTAAGTAGAAATACTACTAGAGTGTAGTATATAACACTGCATCTATTTTATAAAATGGTCACGTAAAATCTGTCAAGTAATTACAGCTGTCAGAAATCAAATAAATTGAGTAAAAGGTACATTATTTTTCCCTGAAATGTAGTGAAGCAGAACTATAAAGTAGTGGAAATACTAAAGTGAAGTACTTGGATACTTTTAACCACTGAATAAAACATATAAAAGTGTTAAGCTTCTGCAGTACCTGTCTGGATGGACACAGTGCTGCTGGCCTGGCTACGGCAGCCTTGACTGTGTGCTGTTACAGTAAAGTTGTACGTCTCTCCACAGTCCAAACTGGCAAACTGACAGGTAGAGCCTGTAGAGTTACACGTCTTCACCTCCCCTCCTGATGTCTTGATGGCACTTGCTACGTACAGTTCAACATCTGACCTCTCCTCCCAGGACAGGTCTGCGGTGCGGGAGCCACACTGCAGGTCGACAGCTAAACGCTGGGGAGGACAAGGACCTGAGAAGAGGAGTTGAAGGTTAAATCTCTTGAACAAATAAAACCTGAACTAACAGTTGCCACGTATGAGGATTTGCTGTAAATACTCACGTGTGGTGAGGTTAGCGTGCATCGGCGCTGTGAGGTTGCATTGGCTGTTGCTGGCGGTGAAGCTGACGTTGTAGGTTTCCCCACAACTTAAACCTGTCACATTACAGCTGTTGTGCTGAGTTGCACACAGAGTCTGAAGACTTCCACTGACGATGGCTGTCAGGGAAAAGTTTGCTGCACCATAGGTGGTGTTCCAGGACACAACGGCAGCGCCATCAGATTTACAGTCGACCTCTACCTCTACCTCTCTGGGCAAACATGGAGCTAAGGAAACAGCATGAGTAGATCTATGAATGGACACCAAGAAAAAAAAAAAAAAGGACAGAAAATGACATATGCACTGAGTCTTTACCTGATGTAAGAGAGACAACTGTACTGTCAGAGCTGTTGTACTGCTGTCCAATCGCCTTGACCCAGACGTTGTACACTGTGCCACACATCAGTCCTGAGACAACACAGTAGGTATCTGTGTCTGAGTCACAGGAAGTGTTGTGGCCTTTCTGGTTGTCAATGTAGGCGACATAACCCACAGCGAGGTCGCTCTGCTGCCAGGAAGCAGTCGCAGTGAGTTGTTCACACGCCACATTGGCTTGAACGTTGGTGGGTGGGCAGGGCTCTGAATGAAGGGAAAACACAAGTATTATGGAAAGACACATAGAGAGCCATACCTGCATGTGGTGAAATGTTTTACACATTTCTTCCCGACGAACCTGTCATGAGGTGGTAGGGTTCAGAAGTCACAGTGCTGTTGCAGGCCATGTTTCGTGCCATCACAGTGACGTTGTAGATCTGACTACACTGCAGGCCGTTCAGGTAGCAGCTGGTGTTGGTGGTGTTACAGGTGACCATCAAGCCCTGGTCAGTCACAGCCCAGACAGAGTATGAGCTGGCACCGCCTGCTGCTGTCCACATCACCTGGGCAGTGCTTTCATTGTAGTGGACAGAGAGATTCATGGGGACACAGGGCTCTGGAGGGAGAAAGGGTTAACTTAGTGGCAGTTACATTCAATACGATGGAAACTGAATGTCAACACTGATTTATTTGTTTCCCCATTTATTTATTTTATTACATTATTATTATTATTATTATTATTATTATTATTATTATTATTTTCAATTAATGTTTTGTTTTGAATCATGCATTTTTTTTTTTTCATTTTTTTTTTTAAATGATGTTGGTCTACTCTTGGCTGTGTATTGCTTGTAAAATGCTTGGTCTCCCACAAACACATGGCTGACCAGCTACAAAAAAAACCCACAGGTGGTGAACATACTGTACCTGTGTAGAGGTGTCCTGCCATTTGAGCTGTGCTGTTGCAAGTATCTCCCAGAGCCTTCACAGTGACATTGTATTTCTCTCCGCACTGCAGGTACCTCAGCTCACAGTAAGTGTGGTTGGTGGTGCAGCTGGCGTTGTGGCCTGATGAAGCTGTAAGCTCAGTAACATAGGACGAGGCTCCAACACTTGGCTGCCAGGATGCAGTAGCAGAGTGGGCCTCGCAGTCCATAATGGCTTCGATGCTGCTCGCTGGGCAAGGTTCTGTGGGATTCAGAAGAATATGACTTGTTTAAAAAGAGCTTAAGGCAGCAGTTGCTACAAAAATATGTTAAAGCCTGAATACCCTTAACGTCTGGGGACTTCTGAACTCGTTACTCAACTCTGAAATCCATTTAAATTGTACTGTTATTTCCAACAAAACAGCACACGATGTTCTTTGATACACACAAAACAACCTCATACAAAACACAATAGAGCACAAAACACAGGCCACGACCTCCTCAGAGCACAATAGCACACACAGTGTCCTAAGCACAATCAAAAACTGTTTGCTTCCTCTAATCGGCTGCACCTGTGGTAACTGGCATGTGGCCTATATGAGCTACCGGAGGCCAGCCTCTGCCTACACTATAAACCCTAGTGCATGGAGGCCTATTACACTTAACCCAAATGAAACACCACAAATAAAATACCTGGCTCCTACACTAGTAACACTTTCTTTACGACTGTCGTCTGATACGGTCTCTGCATTAGAGCAGACAAAATATCTAACAGTTGCCAGCTGCACATTTCTTCTTAGCCACGCTTAGCCTGTGGCTCCAAGAAAGGCAATGTTTATCTGTCAGTCAGACGGTCTACCACTTTGGTCCAGACTTAAATATCTCAGCAACTACTGGATTGGATCTATTGCCAAACATTTTTGTACAGACACTAATAGTCCCCAGAGGATGAACCATAATGACTTTAGTGATCCCCTGACTTTTCCTCTTGCACCACAATGAGGTTGACGTTTGTGGTTTTGATTAAAGTGTCTCTCAACAACTACTGGATGGATTACTATAAAACTTGCTCATTAGTGGGACAGTTAAGCATAACAATAGTGCATTTTTCGATAAAAGCAACACATTTGGCACAGATGTAGGTTTATATGTTATGAAGACATATAGATATCAGACCGCTGCAAATTTGGCCATTTTTCAAAATTGATGCAAAATAGGCGCTTAATATTCCTAAATATTGCAGAAAACGGATTTTATGACTATTGATGTTTTTCAATGTGTGTTCAAGTTGACTTTTTTTCCCTCTTTATCTTTTTAAGGTTGCTTTTTAAAAGCTAATAACCGGAGAAAAACATGAAAACCAAATAAAAACGAGCATGGTCACTTCCGGATAAAACTCCCCCCCCCCTTGCCTTCATGATAGAATGACACCTCTTGAACGGCAAGATCTTCAGCTTTCCATCGGTACATTTATCTTTTCATTAGCAGTAAAATTGACAGTGATATCGCTGGATAAAGTTCTGGTATGTCTTTACCTGTTGTAAGAGTGATCACTGTGCTGTCAGAGCTGTTGTACTGCCGTCCAAGCGCCTTGACCCAGACGTTGTACACTGTGCCACACATCAATCCTGAGACAACACATTGGGTATCTGTGTCTGTGCCAACACAGGAAGCATTGTCGCCATTCTGGTTGTATAAGAAGGCAACATAACCCACGGCGAGGTCGCTCTGCTGCCAGGAAACAGTCGCAGTAAGTTGTTCACACGCCATATTGGCTTGAACGTTGGTGGGTGGGCAGGGCTCTGAATGAAGGGAAAACACACACATTTAAGAATGAAAAAAGCCATACGGCACATTGCAAATATTTTCACACACCCATATCTGTTCCCCATCAGATGACGAACCTTGCATGAGGCGATGGGTTTCAGAGATCACACCGTCACAGGCCATGCTTCGTGCCATCACAGTGACGTTGTAGATCTGACTACACTGCAGGCCGTTCAGGTAGCAGCTGGTGTTGGTGGTGTTACAGGTGACCGTCAAGCCCTGGTCAGTCATAGCCCAGACAGAGTATGAGCTGGCACCGCCTGCTGCCATCCACATCACCTGGGCAGTGCTCACATTGTAGTGGACAGAGAGATTCATCGGGACACAGGGCTCTGGAGGGAGAAAGAGATACTATAGCTTTAGTTTTGTTCAAGCAAGACGCCTGGCTGATTGTGGTCTTCATTATTCGCAATTTCATTAAGTTTCATAGTTACAAAAGCAGTAACTTGGTTCCCTTTCCTGAAGACTATGACTAGAATCTGGCATTCTGTACTGATATATTTTCTTCTCTTAGGTGATTACTGTCACTGTGTGTTTACTGGGTTAATGTGGATGCCGTGTTATAAAGTATCATGAGTGCGAAGTTTGAGTTAGACCCACCTGTAGTGAGCCTGGCAGGGGCACTGGCAGGGCCAGGACAGCCAGTGTGCATTGCCTCCACAACAACATAGTATTCCTGTCCACAGACCAGGTTGTTGAGGTAACAGTGTGTGCCCATCTTACTGCAGGAGTCGTTGTGTCCATTCATGGAGGTTGCCTGGACGCTGTAAGCTTGGGCTGCAGCTACGCTACTCCAGCTGACCTTAGCGTTACGTGTAGTACAGTTGAGTTCAGCCGACACATTGTTGGGAGGACATGGGGCTGGAAAAGGAGAGAGGCACAGTTGAGAGAAGAAGAGACTAGTGGACAGGAGGATTACTACACACTTGCTAACCCTCCCGATTTTCCCGGGAGACTCACGTTTTTCATTGGTCTCCCCCCCAGGTTTCCTCCCGAGGTCACAATAGTCCCGTATTTCTCCCGATTTAAGACAAATTTACACACCATTTTTTTCCTTTTTTGTTATCACAACCTGTTTCTGGCACTGTACAGCGTGTATAAACCTTAAAAATGACGTCCAGGTGTGGCGCAAACTATTGGTAATAATGGTTTTCAGCTAGTCTGGCCCCTTTAAAGCTCCCAAATGAACATGTTATATCTCATTTGTGAACCCAGGCCTCTTGCTCAGGCCCCTGCTCGAAAATGACATGCCCAAAATGAATAGAGTGTATCTCTGCAACTACAAGGTCTATTTGAATAATCTTGGTATCATAATAAAGGTAACAGTTGTGAGATTTCTGTAGAGGTGTAAGCATCAGAATATATTTTACTGGGTCAGAGTAAATGAAGATGGAACACAGCATCCGAAAACTATTCCTTTGAGAAGTGGTTGTCAAAGTAAACTTAATCAGCTTACCTGTGAGCTTCTCTATAGGAGTGCTCATCTCGCTCATGCACTCATTAGTGTGTCCCTTTACAGTGAAAGTGTAGGGTTGACCACAGCTCAGGTCCAGGAAGGAGCAGCTGCTGTCAGTGGAGTCGCAGGTGGAGTTAACACCTGAAGCAGTCATGGCTGTAACAGTGTAGTTCTGTGTTGTGCTGCTCTTGGTCCACTTTACTGTCATGACGTTGCTGCTACAGTTCTGCTTGACAGTTGTGTTCTCAGGTTTACAAGGAGCTGCAGGTAGTTGAAAGAAGAGGAATATTTTCATTAAAATCACATTATTCAGTCTTCAGCAATTTAGTACAATGATTTTATATTTGAGTTATGCACATGAAGCGCTGCACTGACCAGACTGAACCTTGTAGTCAGAGCCAGCAATGATTTTGCAGTGAACGGAGGAGGGGGAGATGGCCACCTCGTAGACTTTGCCACATTGCAGATCATGAATGGAGCAGGAGGTGGACGTTGAGTTACAGCAGGCTCTGTGTCCATCAGTGCTGATGGCCCAGGCGGTGTAATTGTCTGAGCCTGGGGTCTCTGCCCAACTCACATTCATCACGTTGGTGTGACACTGTAACTCGGCTAAGACATCTTCTGGGAGACAGGGAGCTGTGGGCGAGAGTGTGATTACAGGCATGAGCATACTCTACAGTACATAGAAAGGTTATGCTGACATTGTGATGTGTGATACATGAGTGACTAAACTGTTCATTAGTAATAACCGCTTGATGACAAAATGTGCATGGGTGGCCCCAGGGCATGTTTAATGCCATCCTCTTCACTTTGATCTATAAGGGACTATGTTGATTTATCTTATCAATGAATAAACTGAGTTGTCATTGGTCACTATTTTGAATGTCCCTTTATTAGAAATTTCTGGGAAAAGGTTGTGTCCTTATATATTACTCAGTGGTGGAAGAAGTAGGATATTCAGATATGTTATTTAAGTAAAAGTAGCAATACTGCAAAGTAAAATGCTCTCTTATAAGTAAAGGTCCTGCATTCAAAATCATACTCAAGTAAAAGTACAAAAGTATTAGCATCAAAATGAACTTCAAGTACCAAAAGTAAAAGTACTCTCTATGCAGAATGGCTGAATTATTATTATTATTGATGCATTCATGTGTTCATCACTTTAATGTTGCAGACAAGATGGGGCTACTGCTGGGTGTCTTAACCTATAACAATACATCATCATTTATTAGTTGAGTTATATTTGTATTAAGAATTAGAATCTGCAAAGTAATTAAAGTTACCAAATAAATATGGTGGACAATATTTGTTTCCAACATGTAGTGGAGTAGAAATAAATGAGCAGAAAATGGAAATACTCAAGTAAAGTACAAGTACCTGAAAAATTGTACTTAAGTACAGTACTAAAGTAAATGTAGGCTACTTAGTTACATTCCAACGTGGATCTTACCAGAGTCAAAAGTGATGTCAGTATTTTTGCTGCTGTTGCAGCTTTGTGTGGAAGCCACCAGCGTAGCCGAGTATGACCAGCCACAGTGAAGTTTTACAGCGCAGGAGGTGTCATTGGAGGAGCAGGAGGCTACGTGGCCGTGCTCTCCCGTCACCTCAACAGTGTAGAAATCTGCTCCACTGCTCTCAGACCAGGAGAAATTCCCTTTGTTTGTCCCACAGTCCACCTGAGCAGTGAGGTTGGTTGGCTGACAAGGGGCTGAAAGATTTAAGATTATGATCATTTTTTGTACTCTACAGCAGCAGGTAAAACTCTTGCAGACGTTGCCATAGAAACACATCCTACCTGTGCTTATTTCTATGGGCGGAGTGTAGCTGCTGCGGCAGTTTCCGTCCTGTGCTGCGATGCAGAAAGCATATCTCTGTCCACAGAGCAGGTTGGTTAGTGCGTGTGAGGGATTAGAGGTGGTGTACAATAACGGAGGCCGTGTGTCGCCTATCCTCTCAGTTTTTAAAGTGTAGTTGGCCCCGGACACTGGACTCTGGTCCCATGTGAGGGTCAGTGTGTTGGTATCACAACTGACCTGCCCCGTCAAGTTAGTAGGCGGACACAAACCTAAGATGATACATTGATAAGAAAAGTGTCACGGCACAATTACTACATTTATGTTTCGGTATTTTTGACATTGCGGTTTCCTCCCACCTGTTCTCAGCTGCACGGCTGAGCTGGGCTTGCTCCAGCAGCCCCTGTCTACAGTTACAACAGTAACAGCATACATTTCCCCACAGTGGAGGTCAGTGAAATTGCATGAGCTGGAATAGTTTGAGCTGCAAGTGTGATTGTGTCCGTCATCTGCAGTTGCTGTGGCTATGTACATCTCAGCCCCTGTTACATGAGACCAAGAGACAATGCTGTCCTCACACGCTTGAGACACAGAGACGTTACTGGGAGCGCAAAGACCTGGAGAGAAGGGGAGAAGAATAGGGTTTAATATTGTCTCTGTGAGCTGAAATGTTAAGGATATTTAAGAAGTAGAATATGCATGCTATCTATCTTCACATCTTTCTTCACCTGCTTTAAAGCTGTAGGGTGCACTTGGGTGTCCTGTGCATGTGGCAGAGTACGGTGTGACCGTGATGTCATAGGTTTCACCACAGTGGATGTAAGGTATCTGACTGCTGGTAGTGTTGGTGTGGGCGTGGTGTGTGTGTCCATCCTGGCCCGTCACTGTCACGTTGTATCCCACAGCACTGGGGCTTCCTACCCACCAGACCATGGCTGAGTGATTGAGACAGACCAGTGTGGCGCTAACGTTCTGCGGGGCACACGGCACTGAGGGAGGGGAAAAAGGAAAAAAGACAGGGTGACAAAGTAGTTTTAACATAGAGCACATCAACAGGCACTTTGTCAGGTTCAGCAGTTGGTCAATTGTTTGACATTTTGGGAAATACGCTTATTCGCTTTCTTGCAAAGAGTTAGATGAAAAGATTGATACGACTCTCGAGGGCTAAATATGAATATGGAGCGAGCAGATTCAGATTCATCCTTTATTGGAAATTTGCTTTCACAGTCTGTACACAATCGAACTCTCAGAAACAAGGAATAAATAAAACAAGAACATCACAACAACACAAGTCTGTTACAGAGTAATGGCTGAGGGCACAAAACTCCTCCCAAAGTGATTTTTTTTGCAGAGTAGTTGTCTATATCTGCGGCCAGAGGGAAGGAGGGTGAAGCTTGCTCTCAAAAGCCTCTAAACCTTACTAATTAACACACTATATCTTGTTTGTTTAATACGTACACAAACCAAAGTGAACCAAAAACCTCAATTTGCGGTTTTACAAGGTTATGTGCTGGACTATTTAGCAGGGAGCAACCTCATGGTGACGACTAATTAGCCTACAATTCAGTTTTGAACAGATATAAAAGATATAACATGGTATTTGTTGAGTTTAAGAGGTGCTGGTAATGTTGTCAAAAATATCAAAGTATCGATACATATCGATACTGAATAGTTGAATCGGTTTCAATATTGATTTTCCACAGTATCGATACACGGGTACCAGCTGCGCTTTCTGCTCTGACACACACACACACACACTATTACTATTTAGCTATTTAGCTTATCTTTAAATAAATGGTATCGAAAATGGTATTGAATATCGATCATTTTCAAGGTATTGCATCAAAGTTAGAAACTTCGACACAATAAGACATCCTCAGTCATTTGTAAAGTAGGAAGTGGACAGAGCCAGGCTAGCTGCTTCCAGTTCTTATGCTAAGCTAAACTAACCGGTTACGGGCTGCAGCCGTACATTTACCAGACAGATATGAGGGTCGTATCAATCTTCAAAGAAATAAGGGTGTTTTCCCAAAATATTGAACTACTGCTTTTAAACCATCCTTTTCTAGTCCTATGTAACAATAGATATTTTTGGGGGGTTTTTTTGGGCTTGTTTATGAGCACTACATTGGTGGAAAGATTACCCGTTTCAAGAGATTCGCTGACACTGGGGATGCTGGTGCACTTCGCCCCCTGAGCCTGGACCGTTAAATTGAAATCCAAGCCACAAGTAAGATTTTGGAACGCACAGCTGGTGTTTGTAGTCGGGCAGCTATACTGATAACCTCCTCCTGCTACCTGAGCCAGGAAGCTGAGGCTTCCCGCAGTGTCAGTCCAGCTGAACACTGCTGTGTTGGTGCCGCACGTATATCGCTTAGATACGATAGCTGGAGAACAGGGGGCTGAAAAGAAAGGAGAAGAAACAATAATGTGGGTTTACCAGAAAACAAGACATTCCTTTTTCACACATAATGATCTCTCACACCTTGCAAGCGCTCACCTGTGGTAATGTTGGCGCCGGAGCCAGGTGCACTGTCACACTGGCTTCCTCGTGCAATGATTGTGGTCGTGTAGGTTTCGCTGCACAGGAGATCTGTCAGGTTGCATGTAGTGGTAGCTGAGCTGCACGACACTGTGTGCCCGTTTGTAGCTGTCGCATTAACTACGTAACCTGTGGCATAGGCCATTGGCGTCCATGACAGAGAGGAAGAATTGGTGCCACAGATCAGGGTGCTGTTCTGGATAGAGGGAGAGCAAGGGGCTGAGAGGGAGAGACGGAAGAGAGAATGAGTTAGTTGTTTCTTAAGACATAAAAAAAATCTATTTTATCTTTCTGCTTTTAAGTCTGTCCTGGTTTCCTCTTTTCTACCTGTCATCAGGAGTGTACTGATGCTTCCAGTGCTGTTACAGGTGGCGTCCTCAGCCATCACAGTCAGGTTGTAAACTTTTCCACACTGCAGCTGGTGCAGCTGACAGGAAGTTGTATTGCTCCTACAGGAAGTATAATGCTGAGAGTAGTGCTCTCGAGCGAGCACAGTGTACTCCACGGCCCCGGCGGCAGCTTGCCAGGACACCTTGGCCGTGTCTGAACCACACTGGAGGACGCTGGTCACATTGACAGGGTCACATGGTCCTAGTGGAAGAGGTAGAGTTAGGATATGTGTCGAATGATGTGATCTAAGTCAAGGAAAATGCTTTACATAAAATGTAGAAAAATATGAAAAACGCAACCTGTCGTCAGAACAGTTTGACTCGGAGAGCTGGTGCAGTTGCTCTGGGATGTCACGGTGATGTTGTACCGACTGGCACACTGCAGGCCGGAGACAGAGCATGTGAGGTTGGACGAGGAGCAGGTTTCAGAGAAGCCGCCGGGGCCCGTCACTGTCGTTGTGTAGGAGGTGGCACCAACAGATGAGTTCCAGGAGGCCAGAAGAAAGTTTGTGCCACAGTCTGTCACTGCTGTTAAGTTCTGAATGGGGCACGGTGCTGGAGGAAGATATCACAGCGCATGAAATAAACAAAATATAGCTTGTGGAAATGATCATCCTTACATCATCAACATCTGCATTACCTGTCTGAAGAATCTGCGGGATGCTATATGGTCCCATGCAGCTGCCAGAGGAAGCTTTGACAGAGACGTTATAAGTCCGTCCACACTGAAGACCACTCAGCCTACAGCTGGCGCCGCTAGTGTGGCACATCACTGAACTGATATCTCCAGCCAGCGGCATAGCAGTAACGCTGTAGTTGAGGGGTACGGCGGACGTGTTCCAGCTGGCCGTTGCGTCATCAGTGCCACATATCAGCTGCGTACTGAAGTCCTCTGGAGCGCATGGTACTAACAGAGACAGAACATTATGTGAATTAATCAGAACTGGAAGTTCTTGAAGGAATAGTTTGACATTTTGGGAAATATATGTATCTGTTCTCTTGCTGAGAGTTAGCTGGGAAGATTGATACCACTAAATATGAAACTACCAGAAACAGGTTAGCAAAGTGTAGTGCAAAGACAGGAAACAGCTGGCTTAGCTCTGTCCACCAAATGTTGGTAAATTCTACCTACCGGCACTTCTACAGCTCACAACACATTATAGCTTGTTTTTGTATCCCATACAAAAACTGATGTGTAAAAATGACAAGTTGTGGTTTTACGGGGGTTTATGTGGGGGACTGTTTCTTGGCGGGGTGCAGTGACTTCCTGGAATCAAATGCATGTTTTTATTTTTGTTTTCTCCCTTCATTGCAAGGACAAAAACATACAGACAAGTATGATACTGTTTGCTATAAAGTGTAAAGCAGGTAAGCTATTTCCCCCTGCTTCCAGTCTTTATGCTAAGCAAAAAGTCTCCTGGCTGACCATCGTCTAGCTTCATATTTACCATACAGACATGAGAGCAGTATCACATCAGACTGAGTGCCAGTCACAGAAGACGTGTGGTAGGTCTGATCAAATGTCTCTCTCAGTACCTGGATCTTGTCTGAAGGGGACACTGTAGTTGCTGACACAGGTGCCGTCAGTGGCAGTCACAAGGATGTCGTACGCTTGGCCACAAACCAGGTTACTCAGCGTGCAGTTGGGACTGGGGCGGCTGCAGGTGAGGGTCTGTCCGTTGCTGGTGGCTGTCACGTTATAGCTCACTGCATTCAGACCGGGGGGCCAAGACACCTGCGCAGTGGCAGCGCTACACATCAGCTGGCTGGATACATTAGAGGGAGGACATGGCTCTGGAGAGGGACACAAATCAAACTTTATTCATAAGTCTTTATGAATGACAGTGCATTATTTAATAGGAATAAGTCTTGCTGGTGGCTCAGTGTCGTGTTACCTGTGTTCAAAGAGACAGTGTCACTCTGTTGACCTGTACAGTTGTCATCAGCTCCTGACACACCGATGGTGTAAACCTCCCCACACTGGAGTCCAGGGAGGCTGCAGTAAGTTTTATTGGTCGTGCACTCTGACCTGTGACCTCGGCTGCTCACGGCGACAGCAGTGTAGTATTTGGCACTGTCGCTGGCCACCCACGACACAGGAACTGGATCCGGAGCACACACGTGCACGGCTGTGACGTTGGTGGGAGGACACGGCACTGAGGGGAAATAAAGATGAAGGAGAAGTTTGAGACTGCATTCAAGGACAAGTCCTGCCGCTGCGTCTACATCCTTAAAGATGAGATAAATCTGCCTTTCTCACATGCTTGCACTGTGACCTCTGTGCTTGGCCGACTGAAGCACGTCCCGGTGACGGAGGAGACGGTCACCCTGTAGGAGCTTCCACAAAACAACCCTCCCGTGGTGCACTGTGTCTCTGTAGAGTTGCAGTACAGAGGATGACCCATTCCTCTGGAGATCCTAGCGTTGTAGTTCTCTGCAGGAGCTGACACGTTCCAGGTGAACGCCAGCTCGCCGGTAACGCAGGCCACACTGGCCCTCACATCCTCAGGACTGCATGGCACTAAAAGAAGAGAGGACCAGACATCATAAGTGTAATATTCATTATTCTTCCAGACGGAATCAGTTCACCCTTCTTACTTTACTACCTGAGTCCATGCTGATAGGCGTCGAGGTGGACGCACAGTTTCCATCATTGTAGGTGACGGTGACGTTGTATGTCTTTCCGCAGGGCAGAGAGGTGATTTTGCAGTAGATGTCCGAGTCGACTGTGCAGTTGAGCTGAGCACCGCTCTGATCCTTTATGGTGGCTGTGTAGAGGCCTGCGCGCTGATTGCCCTGCCAGGATATTACAGCGTGGTTGGCATCACAGTCTCTGTTTGCCACAATGTTGGTTGGAGGACAAGGAGCTGATGGAGAGGCAGAGGATTTAGCCGATTAGATGCACAGTGCATCCATTTTTAAAGGAGGTAGATGTTTGTAAAAACTAGAAGGAGATGTGTAGGAGAGATTCCAGTTAGGCTGCGTTCACATCAGATCAGGCGTTGCGGCGAAAACGCAGGTTAACCCATTAATTTTGAATGGGTGTAGTGTGTTTGGGCTGCGGCGGCCGCAGGGGGTGCCAAAAACAAACCGCAGCGGCAATATGAACTTTTGGAGAAACGCAACTCGACGTCATGCCGCGGTGGCCAATTACGTAACCGGCGATCCAGAGATGTACAGCCCAGCCATGAGGGAACCAAATACGTTAATCGGCGCAGTTAATGGGCGATTAAAGTGACTCTCCCACACCGCCACACAACCCTATGGTGCATCGCCGCAACGCCTGACCTGGTGTGAATGCAGACTTTGTACAAATCTTGCAGTGTTGCAGTGTCTTCTTCCTGATGATACAATCATGAATCAATAATATAGATGTAAATTAAATTTGAATGTAATCCAACCTTCTGACCTACCTGTCATAAAGGTGACCTTCTTGCTGGCGCTGCTGTTGCAATTAAAGTTGGTGCCGATAACGCTGGCAGTGTAATTCTGTCCACATCTCAGGCCTTCGATCAAGCAGTTGGTGCCCCTTGAATTGCAACTGTGCGAATTCCCATTTTCATCCACAGCAATGGCATAGTAGGATATAGCACCTCTGCCCATCGTCCAGTTAACTCTGGCAGAGTCTTGGCTGCAGTCGACTATTGCTCCGACATTGTCAGGGGCGCAGGGAACTGGAGGGAGGGGAAAGGTTTGTGTTCAAGTCAGAATAACAAAGCATCACATGTTAGTGTCTCTCAGAGATCCCAGTACATACCAGTCTGAGCAACATCTCCCAACACCCTGTTAGTGGAGCAGTTGTCATTGGAGGCGACGATAAATATACTGAGGTGTTCACCACACGGCACCCCGGTCACCTCACAGCTCTCGTCGGAGGAGGTGCAGTTGTAGGTTTCTCCGGTGTTCCCCTGTGCTTCCACCTTGTAGGAAAGAGCTCCAGCAGCACGATCCCAGTTAGTGACCAGCTTGTCAGAGTGACACCCTTCTCCCGTCTTTACATTCGTTGGTAAACAAGGAGCTGGAGGAAATGAGAGAAATATATAAAGAGTTACTTACTCGCTCTTCTTTTGTCTTCCCACAAGTAGACATTGGAAAGATGCCACATTAATTCCATGTATATATTAAAAACTAAAGTATTATGTGAGAACAAGTGTACCAATACTGTAGTAAGTCTAATTATTGGCCTCATTAATATAATGATAAAGTTAATATATTTGTGTCAGGGTCCTGCATCACCCTGTTGGGGTTTATTCAATTATATCCAACAATCATGTTTGTTCAAAAGGCTAAATAATTTCCCAAAACAGCTGGGCACTGTAGTTTTTAGCAAACGTGACCCAAACAGGAGGAAATAGTGCATTCGTTGGGGACTATTTTCAGCAGCGGAGTAGTACACAATTGGTGCTCTAGTCAGTTTAGCAGACAAGACGGTGTATGTGGGATTGACTCAAAATAAACTACATGTTCACTGTAATGAAGGAACATGTTAATCACTGTGATGGTGTGGCTCATTAACATGTTTTTAATGGATAACAATGAAGATCTGTGACACAGAGGAATAAGATATATCAGGCTTTGGCTACACTACTTATAATACTTGGTTTGGGTATTTTCATGGGATTTATAAAACAAATATATACTATCACCAAAATGATTACAATTTCAGAAAAATAACAACAAATACTTTATATAGCCCTCTATGTAAACAAATCATATCCTACTCACAGGTCCGGACAAACATGGGTTGGCTGGCTTCGGTGTTACATCCAGTGCTGACAGCGTACACGGTGTACGTGTAGTACTGACCACAGCCCGTATTAGTGAAGTAACATATGGTGTCTGGGGTCCTGCATTCAGTCGTCTTGCTACTGTTGTCCACAGCCGTCGCCACATAGAAGAGGGTGTTGTTGGTGGGCTCCCAGCTAAAGAAGATCACATTGCTGGAGCAGTCGTGACGGGTCTGAGGATTAGCTGGAGCACAGGGAACTGGGGGAATGAAATGAGACATTAAAGCACAATTAATAGGGACGAAATAAGGGTGTAGAATATGTTTAAAATCTGTCTAAATGAGGGGAAAAGAAGATCAGCAATGCAGAGAGCAGTGGAGTTTATATTGATGAGTGAATCATGTGATGCACTGTGTTGTTGCACAGTCGAGCAATTCACCTTCTATTGTTTGAAAGTCCTCAAATAGAACCTGAGATTTGACTCCAGTCTTGTAATTCACCCATTTGTAACATTCACCACTTCATAAAGTAAACAGGAGTGTGTGCTAGCAGCCTGTTTGCACGAAAAGGCGTATGAATGACACGATAATGCACAAGGCATTTAGCCTGCAATAAGAACACCTGTCTTGCTTTTGGCATGTCATTTGTACACCATGTAGTATGTACTGACTGCAATGTAAATGCATCCGCATAAATATGCTACGATCAGAGCTAGTGATGTCGAATAAAAAACGAGAAAGACTGCTTTTGGCGAGCAGGCGGGGAGGAGGATGGGTCCAACTAGCACAGGACTTTCAAACAGGAGACTAGTGTTCGAGACCGGTGTTTTGTTACGTTAGTGACGTTTGTGACGTTTTTTTCCGTACTTATGTTACATTGTTTCTGTACATCATTTTACTTAGTTTACTTAATTATTTTAAACCCAACCATGATGTTTTTTCTAAACCTAACTAAGTGGTTTTGTTGCCTAAACCTAAGTTTGTGGTTTTGTTGCCTCAACCTAACTGCGTACGTTACCGTAGTTTTATTGCATGGTGTACAAATGACACGCGAAAAGCCTCAAATGCGTCCTCATGATACGCAAACTGTCTAATGTCGTGCTACTTACAGTATACGCCTTCCCACGAAACCTAGTTGGTTCAAGACATTAGATCATTTCCATGGGCGAACTGTATGTGTGTGTGTGTCTCCTTCACCTTTTCACTTTCGAGACTGATGCTATAGCTGACCTTTGAGATAACTCCCTGACTTCAATAGGCTGTAAAGAGCTTTAGACTGACGGGTGTTGGATTGCAGGTCTCGGTAGTTAATGAGAGGGTGTGTTTCACCGCTTAGCTTGAGAAAAGACCATAGGACACAATGGGAGGAACCTAAACAGCCTCCCACAGGACAGACTTATGGGGAAGGTTGTGTGATAAAGAGCTTAGAGTACAGTATTTCCAGAAGTGTGTGTGTGTGACAGTGAGAGGTAAAATGAGAAGGTGTATGCGTGCATGTGGGAAACAAATACAGACAGGTGACGAGGCATAGGGAAAGGTGGAGACAATACAAGCAGTAAAAGGAGAATGAAAAGGGGAATGATGAGACAAATACAAGCCACGTTTTGTGGTTTCCACTTGAGCAGGTGCTCCGCTCACCTGTCTCGAACAAGTAGGTGATGTTGGAGGTACTCTCACAGTCGTCAGAGATGGCGGTCACATGGACCAGGTATTTCTCACCACATTTGAGCATGGTGATGTGGCAGCTGTTGGAGGCCGATGTACAGTTAAGGGCTGCACCAGTGCTATCGACGGCCGAGGCTTTGTACGAGCTGGCCCCAAATACCAAATCCCAAGTAACGTTCACCAAGCCGCTGGAGCAGCTGTAGTCCACAGAGATGGACGTCACCGGTTTAATGGCTGGAGAAAAAACAGATGATACAGATGTTCAGTATATTTCTTCAGCTAAATCTTAATGTTCCGTTTGGTCCTGGCGGCCCTGGGCCCTTTTTAGCAGCTCAAAAACATACTACGTTGTTTTATCAGTTCGATACTTGACTAATTTTCCAAATTTTATGAGAATTTCTTGTAAACAGCTATGAAATATGGTATGATATATTTGTTCATGCTCATGCATAGCTAGGACTGCACATATAATCAAAATGTTATCGCAATCGCAATCGCAATCGCAATCGCAATCTTTGTTTGGTACAGATCCCCACAAAAATCACAGCATAATCATTTTAATTAGTCTTTCAATGAAAATGAAAATAATGATGTAAAAATGATCATTCCTTCTAATATCCCAAATCATTTCGCAATTGCAATATCAGTTAAAATAATCAAAATTTGATAGTTTTTCCAAATCGTTCAGCCCTATGCATAGCCCATAGAACATATAACACATGACATATTTGTTGTATTAACAACATTATTATTTATGGTGATTTCCATATTTTGTCACCTTCATCTGATTTGCAAGCTCACTTTGTGGCAAACGGAATAATTATCGCTTCAATACTTTCCTAAATATTGGGTGATTTAGCATTAATGATTATTATTTTCCCACGTCATGCAGCAGTGGAGGTCTGTGGGACCCCAAACATGGAGGAAGTAAGGCCAATGAATGTATCCATTCAGAAAAATGAATTGTAAAATACTCACTGGAGGTATTGTGTTCAACATTAAAGGCCTCCCCAGGATCTAAGAAGAAGTTGACTGATGAAACTCCCACTATGTATGTAGAGCAGGGCTCCAGGTTACTGATGTCCAGGGACGTCTTCGAAGTGGTTCTGATGACCGGGGCGTTGCTGGGTTTGCCGTTGTCACGCACGGCCACTTGATAGAGCAGGACTCTACTCACAGAGTTCCACGTTACCCGGGCTGTGCTCTTTCCCGTCGATGTAATAGTCACACCGGTTGGTGGCGGCACCACTTCCAAGAGAAAATACAGGTGTTATTTAAAGTGGAAATGAAAAGTTCAACCAAGTTAAGCTGGTTTTCTAAAGAGATTTCCACTCTAATGAACAATCATATAACAAACATGACAAATGACAGCATTTAAGAGAAAAAAGAAGATCCGTTAAATCTTTCATGGCAAGAGCGCGGCCATGTTGCAGCACTCTAGCCTGTGACGTCACGAGGTTGGTTGACTGTCTCCCCATCTCTTGTCCTCTCCCCTCTCTGATCACCTGTCTGATGAAACAGATCTTCTTTTTTTCTTTTAAATGCTGACATTTGTCATGTTTGTTATATAAATGTTCATTTGAGTGGAAATCCCTTTAGTAAACCAGCTGTTAAGTAGTTTTTTAGTATCAAACTTCTTATTCTGCATTACATAAATGATGCCGTCTGAATCAACAATACACTTACATGTTGTGATTGTCCTTACACTACTTTGGGCACCTCTTCCGGCACTGTTTGATGAGAAAATGAAACAGTTGTAAGCTGTAGAAGGAGTCAGGCCGTCCACTTGTCCATCCAGGGTTGTGAAGGTCTGGTTGTATTTTTCTGCAGGAGAACCAAGCAGCCTCTCCACAAACAAGATGTAGCTGTCCGCCCCTGTGACGTTGGACCACCTAAACTTTATAGATGTACTGGAAATAGCTTTGGAAAAGATGATCTGAGATGTGGCAGGCACTGTGGGAAAGTAAGATGAAGAATTCAACAAGTTTCAACACAAGGATTCTTCTGTTTTGTTGAACTGGCAAGGTTTAAAAAATGGTGACATTACCTGTCATGGCTACTTCAACATCTGAGCACACGAAAGTGTAATATTGAAAGACCTTCAATGTGACTTGATAAACAGATCCGGGTCTTAACCCTCGAACCAGCCTCTGTGTGCTGGGTGCAGGCGACATCAACATCACTGTGGCGACACTAGTGGAGCCCAAAGCTCTCAAATCCAATGAATACATCGTAGCTCCAGCAAAGCCGCTCCACTCTATGTTCAGTGCTGATGCTGAGGGAGAAGTCACTGACGTAATATTACATCCTGAAAAAAAGAGAGAAGAAGATTTTTACCTGTGGGATATAACTGTCATATTTGAGATTAAAAGGGTAAAATAATAATGATTTTTAGTTTAATTTTATTAGTGATTTTTTTTTTATGAGGGAAAAAATGCCACTAATTATTATATATATATATATATATATATATATATATATATATATATATATATAAGATAGATATAGAGAGAATTATATTTGTGCCTCAATTCTGAGCACATTTTGAGCAAATTATTATGTTATAAAATATAATGTATGTGCTTGCAAAATATATTTTTTTGTACTCAAAATGTCCTGTTGCGAGGTCAGAACTGAGGCACAAAATAGGGCTGACCTGAATGCTTCGAAGCTTCGATTGTTGCCATGGTAATCAACCTCCAAATCACTATTTGAATGCTTCATTTTTTAATTTTTTTGTTATTTTCTTATATATAAGTATGTAATGATAATGTATCAATCCCAAAATAGCCCATACAATAAGGAATAATCATTCAATATTATTCATTATTAATATTCAACATTCATTAGTTATTAGTTATTCTTAGACGGATATCGCTGTTTGTTGTATGCAGAAGTGCATGTGTGTACAGTAGTGCAGCAGCGGCACTGAAACGGGGGAGATGGAGAGAAACACACAGAAGAACATGTCAGCCTGCTGCAGCGCGCCACAAAGCTTCGAATAGCTTCGAATATCTCTCACCGATGCTTCGAAGCCCAAAAACTGGTATTCGGAACAGCCTTAAATTATAATTCCATAGACTAACTTCAGTAACATCAAGAATTGTTTGTTGTTTTGTAAAAAGAAAGAAAGAAATATGTTTAAGAAGTTTTAGCATGAATAAACATATTTAAAACTGACTGGTAAATGGGCTGTTTTTTATTCACAAGGCGGTGGCCCTCTACTGGTGGGCAGCAGCTATTATCATTTTCAATTAATCAAACCTTCAATCCATCTAATCCAGCTTTCAGTTACCATCAGTGTGTTTGTATTTTGAAGGGAAACCGCTCAAGTGGGGCTGGGCAATATATCATAATAATCATAATTCAGATATCATCTTAAATTTTGGATATCATAATATGGTATAAGTGTTGTCTCTTCCTGGTTTTAAAGGCTGCATTACAGTAAAGTGACGTCATTTTCTGAACTTACCAAACTGTTCTAGCTGTTCTATTTTTACTACTACTATTATTTACCCACTTACTCACTATATCCACATTACTAATGATTATTTATTAATGATTTATCGAAAAATCTCATTGTGTAAATATTTTGTAAAAGCACAATATCGTCCTAATATCGATATCAAGGTATTTGGTAAAAAACATTGTGATATTTGATTTTGTCCATATCGATCAAGACCACTTCTGCCTTTTTCTTTTCTTTATTTTCTAAACAATGGTGACTTGTAAGCCTGTTTGGGCTGCGCATATTATTTATGCATGAGACAATAATAATGAACACAAATCCACCTACTGGCTCATCAAGATACACATAATCTTAATTGGCATTCATAAATTGCCAGAACAATTACCTTCGAGCAGCTGCATTTCTTTCTTCCTTTGCTATCATATTTTCTTTAACTTGTCTGTTTGGTTAATAACTGTAATTTTAAACTAATAGGGGTCCATATTCTTAGTCGATTTTTGTGACTTTTAATTTTGTATTAATTTCTAAAATGGTTTTGATCAAAACCCCATTTCTTGGTGCGTATTATTTTGAGACCACAGTTAAGACAATATGATGTTATACATTATCTAATATAGAAAAGTAAAGATGAACTATATAGATATGAAGATTCACTGTGAAACCTAATACATATAAACATTCATATCAGTATCTCTCTTCCATATCAGTGATGGAAAAGAATTGTAATCATCTAGAAATCACTGTCAGTGTAGCATCAACAGAACACTCACCTGTAGCCAAAACATGTTGTGTCTAAAAGAAGACAAAATATATTAGTTAGAAACTATTACAAAATATATAATACATACTATATATATTTATATTAAAGAATGATGAAGTTAAAGCAAAAAAAGAGTTTAAAAAAAGTATAATTACCTGTATGACAGACAATAGGACGACTGCTGAATAAAACATCCACATCTTATCCATTGTAGTTGTCAGTGTTTCAGTGCGTTACTTCCATATGTCGGTTCTGCTCCCAGCAGCTCTTCTGAAATCTCTGCTGCTGAGTGCTGTAGATCAACTTTATGGGAACCAATCAGGACGTCCTAAACGAGGACAGGTAGATGCCCGTGGGCTCCCTGACATCATGAGAAGGAAACAAAGTGTGTGGTCTATAGGCGGAGGTGGGGGCCCTTTCAATCCTCCACCCATTTACACTCAAACTGCACTTCCTCCATGTTACCGGGATATTTCATTCCTGTAAGTCTTTGTTTGAATGTGAAAACACAAGCTGATATTCCCTAAATATCTGTATTTCTTTCATAAAGCTGACCTCCTAGTAAATGGAGCAGGATTTGCCGGCTGTAAGGTATTATGATCTCACGCTGAGTGACTGGAAGTGACATCCTTCCTGGATTGATTCTTGCAAAATGTTCTGTCGTTATTCTGTCGCATTATTGCATAATAGCTGCCCTTATTGTGCTAAGATAAAAAAAAAAAAAAATATGTCCTGTGGTTTTCATATTGTTAATGTTTTGGCTGTAATTTGTTTTTGTATTGAATTTAGAATTAAAACTTTTATAACTAGGTATGTCTCGCTGAGATTAGAAATGTCTTCTTTCAGTAACGGCACAAAATAAATATCAACAATAAAAAAAAGAAAGTCTCATGTAAAATCACCGATAAGAGTCATATAAAAGATAACACATCAAACGAAACGTCAGAGCAGTTTGAAGCCATCAAACAATGAATTACTAATAAGCAAACTTTTTTTCAAAAGCACTTTTCAAAACACAATTGCTTCACAGGAAGAAGAAATGGGAAAAATAGAAATAAAATATGGACAGAGAAGACACTGTGTACATTTAAATACCAGCAAAGATTCTTGATCATTCAACCAAAGCGGTGGAGAGAACCATTTGAGGTCCATCATGTGTTTTGTCTCTTTAGTACAATAATAGTACAACTATTGCCTTGATTTTTTAGTGTGTCAGGTCTGTGTTTCCACTATTGATCCACTGTAACAGTTTGCTGTATACTGTAATTTAACTGTGGGCTTCATCCCACTTTAACTAGAAAAGAAGAGAGAGTATCTGCACACTGGATTACAGCTCAGGCAATGTTTATCAAACCAACATGCACTTTATCCCATTTTACTCAGCTGCTTTTGTATTTGCATTTTCTTGATATCATTTTTTCAGATCTTAGGATGATGCAATCTTTTCAGTTTAGATTACTTATATACTGTACAATATCCAGTATGATATTTCATCCTGTATACATTCAGGACAAGCCAAAAAATCCCAGAGGTGGATTTTCTAAAACATTCACAAAACATGCAGGTGTTCAGGAACATTTCGTTCCCACAAGCTACTCAACACTCAGGTGGATACATTTCACGTGACAATTTGCATGTTCAAACTGGGACGTATAGCGCTGAAGACAAGCAGAGAGGAGACCTATTGTCAACAGCTCTCTTTGTCACACACTGCAACAAGCTATCACATTCATGTATGCAACACGCTCAGCAGGATACAATGAGATTCAAATTGGGAATTCTGTACATGTTGTGAACAGGAAATCCCTGTAGCCATTTTAGCAGGTAATAAAGAGTCCATTATGGTTGGTATTCAACATCCTGGTTCACAAAATGATCTTTGTAAAATAGATTTGATCTATTTCTCATATAAAGAAATCAAAATCGATTGATAATACAATTTTAAATTAAATAAAAAAAATGCCTTTGACTTTCTTGGCCATAAAAAGGTGTGTTTTGACTTTATGGCTGTGCTACATGTTAAATACATGCATCTCCTCAGTGCCTACATGCTTTGGATACAGGAGTACTGAGATTTGCAAAGTCCCAATCCATCACTGCTCATCTTCCTTAACCTGACATGCTCTTATTTATAAAAGCGTTTTTGGTTTACTAACACCTTATTTAGCTGGATATCTTCCCCACAAAAGTGTAAAAAAGTCGTCCCCAATTTTAGGGGACATAGCTCTGTTAATAGTCCTCAGACTCCAGTAATCCTGTAGACCTGAAGACACACTGGGAGTTTATTGCACATTTTCTATTACTAAGGTTAAACCTGCTGCTGCAGTAAGGTATTAAATGCATTGCCTTCCTTTTTCCTTTGATTATGAATCATTAAACAATACATATACACATGTATATTATTTTAACAATGTTTAGAATATACTATAAGTTTATGTACATTTTCATACAGTGCTTCGTCAATACTGTTTCTTAATAATATTCATGCTTATAAATCCCTGATTCAGCAACAGTGATTTTGAACACTGATTTACATCTTTCATTTTATTTCATAGCAATTTAATGATTACATAATTCATAACTAACCAATTTACATTTGGCCACATGGAAAACTAAATTTACTTCTGAAGGTACAAATGTTTGAGCTACAAATGTACAGGGTACTGCAGCAAGTTTTTCTACTCCAAAAAGTACAATCCCGCTCTACCTTGTCCTTCTGAGAGTAAGCCTCACATAAAAGCACATCTGTTAAAGAAGAATGGCCATTTCTATGTGTATATATTATATATACTATATTATATAGTGTGCAACTAAACTTCAAAACTATGATTTAACATGATTGAAGCAAACATCATTCATTGGTATTTTATAGGATTCAATAACAAGTAGCCTGTTAAGATTTTTTCTTTCGCTTATATGTCCTCAACAAAAGAAATTCTTAGTCGATTAACACTCATAGGATTTTGTCAACTAATTGATTAGTTGATTTAATCGACAGATCTGTAAAACTGGGTTTTTCCACAAAGGATCACACAAAAGCACCACTTTAAATCGCGTGTTTATCAGAGATGTGCTCAGAAGTTTCTTAGAAATTCAGCATTCAGCATGAAAAAAGCATAAAGAAGACTAATCGACTAAAGAAATCGTCGACTAAGACCAACAAGGCTGATTAGTCGTCTAATTGACTAAGAGGGGACAGCCTTAATAGAGTGGTCTTCATCATCATTACTAGCCTGGAATGTATAAAACATGAGCAATAAGCTCAAGCAGAGTCACTCGGGTCAGTTAACACTTTTAAGGTCAGTGAAAGTCTTAACAGTAAGACCTATTTCAGGAAGTTCCTCCTGTGGATTAGTTTCTGGAGTATTTTTGGAGGACTGAATATAGCTCAGGTATCGAACCCTTCACACCTGAACAAAACACTGTAAAGAAAGCTCACACAAGATGATTGACAGCACACGGTGTTGTATTGTTGTAGGGATGTGCTTTATTGTTGTCGTCTGTCAACAGAGAGGAAACAAATCCAATGAGAGCAGAGGTAACACTGAATCTATCTCCAGCAATCTGATCAGACATATCATCCACAGGACCTGCCATGCATTTCTCCAGGCTAGCGAGATGGATACCTGCTGCTCCACTTTCAACTGACCCTCTTTTGGGTCACCAACCAGAGGCACGTCATACGGCCGCCGTGTGGAGGTCTTCTACTTGGATAAGTCCTACTTTAAATAGATTTTGTCTCTGAATGACTGTTGCCATGATACATTCATGTGGGAGGTTCACTGTAAAGTTGCTATTTCTGCTTCTTTTTCATTTTTACTAAACGTCATTACATGTTGAGGTTACATCAAGTCATTATGAAAGTCACAACTGCATTGATTAAACATGAGGTATAGCAGAAAAAGCAAGTGGCAATATGGAGAATATGCCCACACTTGTTTATTAAAAAGACATCTTTTATATATTTTTTTGTTTTAATTCAGTGTTTTAACTTTTGTTATTCAATAGAGCTGCAACGATTAATCAATTAGTTATCAACTATTAAATTAAAAGCCAACTATTTTGATAAACGATTAATCAGTTTAAGTAATTTTTTTAAGAAAAAAAAATTTAAAACTTCTCTGATTCAGCTTCTTAATGTCAATATTTTCTGTTTTATTTTACTCCTCTATGACAGTTAACTGAATATCTTTGAATTGTGGACAAAACAAGACATTTGAGGACGTCATCTTGACATTTTTAACCATTTTCTGACATTTTATAGACCAAACAACTAATTGATTAATCTATAAAACAATCGACAGATTAATCGACAATGAAAATAATCGTTGCAGCCATACTATTCAGATTTATTCAGCGGAAACAGTTTGTCAGACTCTAAACAACTTTGATAACAACAAAACAGAGATATTCCTAAATAAAACTGATATTTCTTTTGGGTACATTGGATCTTTGCAGTTGTCGTTGGCGTAAACACAATCTTCTGTTAATGTTGGCCGTGGGCGTTCACTGTTGGGCGAGAAAGACGAGAGAGAGGGATTATCACCCTGGACTTGGTGGGAAAACTGGTTATTACAGATACTGATTCATCACACTCTATAAGTGGTTGTTTTGTGCAAAGAGAACTTTCTTTGTGGAACTTTATACACAAAAAACAGAATACAGCCTTGTCATACTGAGTCAGTGGCTATTAAATATCCATTATCTTATCTATCGTCACAGACACAATAAGATACCCGAGTCACGTTCCTGCAGCAGCTCTCCATCTTCATTTACCTGAGTCACGTTCCCCTCATTCTCCTCCCCATGTTTTATAGACACACTGAGGTCCCAGAGGAAAAGACAGATAGAGATCAGCCTCACCTGTGCTCGTCTATATGCTCTACTCAAACACGCCTATTGTTATACCTGACTGCTATAGGCACAGTCAATTTATGGATGATTATGATGCTGTCACAAGATACCCTTCAAGCTGTGAAGAAGCTCAATAGATGCATCCAATAGATGTGAAAGCAGCTTTCGTCAACGTCTTTCACACGTGATCACAATCACAGAACACCGTTAAGTCAAGGAAAGCACGTTGCTTGTCTCAGGTTTGTTACGTAACTAAGTGGTCTGAAGACAGTGCGTTCCCATCTGGAGGGAGGAACAATAAACTTACCGCAATTAATCCACACTTCGTCTTCCGCGAGAGATCACTTAAGGAGAGAGAGAGAGATATGGTTTCAGTGCAGTAGCAGTTCTCAAACAGCTCATAACTTGTAGTGTTTAAAAGAAAAGTTTTGGTACTTATTCGCCTTCTTGCTGAGAGTTATATTAGAAGATCCATGCCATTCTAATGTCTGAGCGATATCAATCTTCTCATCTAACTCTTAGCAAGATGCAAATATGTGTATTTAACAATGTGAAGTTTACAGTTTAGAGGATACTTACCCATACCAGCATTACTTCCCGGGCAGAGAACTGAGAACAAAAACGAAAATAAACACATTAATGCAGATTGTTACCACGAATCATCAGGCCGTTCTCATACACCGTTCGTAGCTATACCTACGAAAAGTAATGCACTGTAATTTGTGTATATCCCACAAAAATCAATTTTTATGAAATCCACGTCGTTAACCAGGAAGTATAAAGAGCTACAAACGCCACATAGGGAGGAGGTCGGGATGAATGGGTCGGTCAAAAAACACCGGACTTTCACCCAGGAGACCGGTGTCCATACCACGTTTGGAACCAGAAGTCAACGTTGATTTATTTGTCATGTAACTTCCGTACTTCGAGTTATTTTGACCCAAAGCACTATCATTTCCTAAACCTAACAAAGTACTTTTGTTGTCTAAACCAAACCAAGTCGATCTTTTCCTCATCCTAACTAAGTAGTTTTGTTGCCTAAACCTAACCAAGTTGATCTTTTCCTAAACCTAACTAAGTAGTTTTGTTGTCTAAACCTAACCAAGTCGATCTTTTCCTAAACCTAACTAAGTAGTTTTGTTGTCTAAACCTAACCAAGTCGATCTTTTCCTCATCCTAACTAAGTAGTTTTGTTGCCTAAACCTAACCAAGTTGATCTTTTCCTAAACCTAACTAAGTAGTTTTGTTGCCTAAACCTGACCAAGTCGATCTTTTCCTAAACCTAACTAAGTAGTTTTGTTGTCTAAACCTGACCAAGTCGATCTTTTCCTAAACCTAACTAAGTAGTTTTGTTGCCTAAACCTAACCAAGTTGATCTTTTCCTAAACCTAACTAAGTAGTTTTGTTGTCTAAACCTAACCAAGTCGATCTTTTCCTGAACCTAACTAAGTAGTTTTGTTGTCTAAACCTAACCAAGTCAATCTTTTCCTCATCCTAAATAAGTAGTTTTGTTGTAGGAAAACGCGCGAAAAATGAGGAATAATTTTTCGTAAGATATCGTACGAACCGTTGTATGAGGACAGCACAGATTATAAGAACAAATGTGTGATATTAATCACTCTAGTCATTAATTAAACTCTCCATCCGCTTCAGGACTCACCCGAGTATCTCCTGGGTTGACAGAAGCTAACTTTGATCCCATTCTGTATCACTGGTGCCACCACTACTGTGTAGACGTCCCCACACATCTCCTCCTGGATGTCACAGTATTTGTTGCCGGCGGCTGCGATACAGGTGTAGTTGGCTGCCGTCCCGTTCAGCACTACTTCATGCTTGTGCATCTGAGGGCCTGGAGAGCGCCAGTACACCCTGAGGGTGTAGTTGGCCCTGCGATAGAGCTTGATGCTTGTTGGACAGCAGGCACCTAAAAGAATGAGTTTTGAGAAGTTGAGTTTGTGGTGGCGTTCGAATCAAGGAACATACTGGTGGTAGAAATTACATTACTACTGACCAACTGTCCAACCTTATCATTCACCCCTCGCCTCACACTCTTAAACATCCCTAACTACTTTTTTGTGTGGGTGTACATGTATATATTTGTCCTTACTGGATGAGAATCCATGATATGCGCACTCTGACTTGTGTCCTGTGCTGCTGATGGCCTCCAGGCTGACACTGTAGTTGGTGCCACAAGTGATGCATCCCATCACGCAGTGGGTGTCCGAGGTGTGGCACTTGGCGTGTCCACGGGAGGACGTCAGGGAGGTGATGTAGGAGCGAGCTCCTCTGCCAGGTGACCAGGTCACGTTAGTCATAGCCTGGGTGACCTGGGTCACATTCACAGACACGGGGCAGCACGGACCTTGGGGAGTCAATTAGAAAACAATAATCAATACTGTAGTGAATGCATGTATAATGAGAATATTTCCATAATCATCCACTCATGTGAGTCACAGGTGATAAACACGTTTGAAGTAAACTATTTAAGCTCATATTCTCATTAGAAGAAGCCTATTTAGCCTTTTATTACCAACAAGATCAGCATTTAACTCCCCTGTTTTAAGCTACCAATTGCATGTTTTCATACTTTTTTTGCTGGTGGAGTGTTTTATATTATTTGTAGGATAACTAAAATTGACAAAATTGTTAAATGGTACAGCTGGAATAGAATCACATACAAATATTTTACATCCAATATGACTTTAGCAAATGGCCCTCTGAGACAAATGTGTGGTTTTGGGGTGCATAAATAAAATAGATTTGACATGACATTCAAAATACCTGTTTCCAGAGTTTTACTGAATCCAAGTAGACTTCTCCCCACAGCTGTGGTGGCCACCGCCATGACCTCATAGGTTGAACCACAGGGCAGCTGTGTGAGCTCACAGGAGTTGGTTGTTGAATGACAGGATCTTGAGTCATAGCGTCCGATGGCTGTGATGGTATAATTTGTGTTGGGAGAGTTGGGGGTAGTGAAGAGGACTTTGTATGTGGAGTTGTTGGTCTTAGTCATATTCAGGATCTCTGGAGCGCACGGAGCTGTTTTCATACCAAAAACACATAATGCAGCGGAGTGAGAAATTATTTTTAAGAAGTAGGTTGCCACTAGTCAGAAGTAGTAGTCACTTTCTTGCCAAGAGTTACATGAGAAGATTGATACCACTCTCGTATGTATGTATGAGGTGAGATGTCACTCTAAATAGCCCCGTTAATACCTGTCTCATGTGTGTGGGATGCGCAGGTGAGGTTGCATCCTCGTAACTCGCTGCAAGGTGTGACGGTCACAGAATAAGCTGTGTTGCATTTCAAATCTGACAGCGCACACACTGGCGCCGTGTCGTTACAGTGGATGACATCGTTGGTCTGTGCCGCTGTCGTCTTGTACAGTTCGGCCCCTTTGACCGGCGACCACATGACCTCCAGGGTCTCTGTAGAAACGAGCTCTACGGTGACATTCTGTGGGCAGCAAGGAACTGGGGGGAGGTGGGGAGGAGAAAATAGGTGAGAATAATCAAATAATAATAATATTCAACACTGTGAAAAGGACCATACTGATGATTTTACATGTTTGAAAATTATGTTCCACCTTCCAGGCAGTCATTGTTTTCACCTCATGTCTACTTGCATGTACTTGAAACTTAGGTAGTTCATTATCGCACTACTTTTGTTTTAGCAAAGGATCTTGTTGTGTTCAGTTATCGACAGTTCTCACTTTCAATAGCAAACATCAGAAAAGGTGCAGGTGTAACTAATAACATGGGCTCCGTGCCATGTGTCCCAGAAAGCCATGCCAATGTGCTTAAAGCCTCTGAACACCCACACAGGTGTTTTCAGTTAATCTAGCTGATCAGACAGGGCTGTGTGGGCGTGTTTAGACTGTAATTGATTGACATCTTCCTGAGTCTCCTGTTAGCTTTGTTGCACCTGTTAGGGTGGGACAAATTACAACTTTATTAGTGAATACTTTGCCCACCTTCAACCTGAGCAGAGGTCTGATCAGCCAGAATAACTGAAAACACCTGTGTGTGTGTGTTCAGAGGATTTAAAGGAATACTTCACCCAAAAAAATACCATTTATATATCAATTACTCACCCCATGTTACCTTTAATTCTTGAAAAACACTTGCATGCCTCTATGGTGAAAGGAGAATCAAAAAAACTGAAAAAAGTCTTGATGAATTTACGTAAATTGGGGCAGCGTTTAACTACAGCAAAACTATCAAAACATCCGAGTACCAACTCTCATACAACTCAGTATAATCCAAGTCTCATTTATCGTCATATGTTCACTACTTCCTAAACACATGCATCTTCGTCAAAACCAATCTATTGGAAACACTTCAGACTCGTCCGGTCTGCGCGAGCATGAGGCTGTTTATGCAGAAGTGTTTCAAATAGTAAGGTTTTAGCGAAGTTGTATGTGTTTAGGAAGTAGTGAACATACGACTGGATAAATGAGACTTGGATTATACTGAGTTGTATGAGAGTTGGTACTCGGATGTTTTGATAGTTTTGCTGTTGTTAAATGTGGCCCCCATTTACTTCAGGCATGCGAGAAAAACAAAGTTTTCTTTAAGAATTCAAGGTAACACGGAGTGAGACATTGATATACAAACGGCCATTTGGTGGGTGAAGTATTCCTTTAATACCAAGGAAGTGGTATTGTGAGAGAAGGGTCACACCTAAATAGAATAAAGCCATTTTGATGGTGTTATTGACACCTGCTCTTTTCCCATCATGGAATAGGTCTATTTATTTTACAACAATGCCATGGTGGAGAATTCAGGGAAGCTCTGTCATTTGAGATTTTAGAGTTAGCTGCCAAAAAGCCTGATCCTTTAACTTGATAACAAAAACGTGTTTGTGGTGGTGCTAGATGTGTGTGTGTGCTTCTGTTCCTACTAGTGGTGTAGTTGCGGACGTTTGCGACAGGGCTTGAGCCGGCCTGGTTGTACGGGAAGACGGTGGTGAGGTAGGTGTAGCCACACATGCAGGAAAATGGGCATTTGGTTTCAGTGGTGTTACATGACTTCTCCATCCCGTCGTCCCTCTTTATGAAAGTCATGTAGTAATCCACCATTTCTACTTCATCCCACACCACCGAGCAGTTGCCTGCTTCGGGCTCCTCCACCCAGATGTTGTCTGGGAGACAAGGATCTGTCAGAGAAAGAGAGATAGAGGTTAGGAAAAAATAAGAATCACTTTGAAAGGAATAGTTTTGGGAAATATACTATTTAGCTTTCTAGATGAGAGTTAGATGAGAAGCTTGATACCACTCTCCTAATATGAGAGTCACATTGAGAAGTGACACGAGAGGGTCGCTGAATAAGACATTTTTGATGACCAAAATTTTACAATTAACTTTCATGAACTACAACAACTTCCACACCGAACAACGCCGTGGTAGCGACCTGTCAATCACAAGGTAGCCTCGCCCTAAAGCATACCCTGCTTTATGGTCTATTTGACTCTAAATGGGACCATAATTTACTAAATGAACATCATGCTGTATTGAAGACTTGAAACTAGTGATTGAGACCATAAACTCATGTTTACAATATTTACTGAGGTAATAAATCAAGTGAGAAGTAGGCTCATTTTCTCATAGACTTCTATACAATCAGACTTGTTTTTGCAACCAAAGGAGTCGCCCCCTGCTGGCTGTTAGAAAGAATGCAAGTTTAAGACACTTCTGCATTGACTTCACTTCTCAGACCCGTAGGTCGCCCTCTGATTTTAAACATGTAGGATTTTGTGTGTGTTATGCCAAATGCATATAAGTATGTTGTACTGTGTGCGGCTGTGTGATATACCCACATGTAATGTAGTTTGCTGGTTGCGAGGGGTTGCTGGGCCCAGCTTTGTTAAAGGCTATGACATAGACAGAGCTGTTCTGGCCACACTCCACAGTTTTAATATGACAGTAGCCGTTAGTTGTTGAAGTACAGTTTTGGCCATCAGTGGTATAGGCCATGTATTTCTCAGCTCCCTGCACCAACCCAAAGTACACAGCCATCGAAAGAGCCCGACCCGGAGCCATCGAGATTAGGATCACATCTGGGCTTGGAGGACCTGCAAGTGAAACCAGAAGGAAATGATGGAAATGTAGCACCATCTGCTTACATTCATGTTCTACTACGTCTCATCATGCTTACGTGTGACCTGGCAGTCGGTGTAGTCGTCTCCAGCTCGACCCTCAGAGTCCCAGGCCGTGTTCTTGATGCAGTAGTTGGTCCCCGCTTCAAGGTCGTCAAAGGTCACCATGGTGTCAGTGGTGTTCAGTTTGACGCGGGAGTTGGAGTCCATATTGATGATGCAGAGCGTGTAGACGACGGCGTTCTCCACCGCGTCCCAATTCACAATGATGCTGCTGTTGTCAGGAGAGCTGGTGTTGAACTTGGGCGCCATTACCACTACAGACAGGTCCGGGTAGAAAGTAATGAGGGGTAATGAGAAAAAATTTACATGGACAAACAGATTTCTTACTTCTACTGTCCTGATAATTTCTTTGTAAGAGGTGCGATATGGAAACAACATCCCTGTGATTATGTTACATTACTCCTTCGGGAAAGGAGACAACCCAGTTCTCATGGTTTCACTTTTCATATCATGAGAATAGTAAAGTGCAAAGGGATGGATACAGTTTCCATCCTCCTGCGTTCTCTCTGACTCTGTGACAATGGACGGTGAAAGGACACGCCGTTATGGCCGGCGGATTGAGCCAACAAACTATTGTCCTACAGGAACAACAGAAAGGCTGCGTTTCAGCCTTCATACACTGATTACCATCTTGAGTAAACTTCTTCTAATGTGTATTGTCTGGACATGTGAAAGTGGGTGGAAAAAGTCATTATTATGAGTAATAATATTATTAGTCTTCATGGTGAAAATCATAAGTATGTGTTAAATGATCAGCTTTTCAATCTTCTATCACTATTTGAAATGCTCAAGCCACAGTGTGAAGTGTTTTTAGGACGAGGCTTGGCTTTTGGTCCGTACCTGTCTTGGCCTCGATGGGGTACGAGGGCTGGCTCCTCCCCCCAGAGTTGACGGACATGACGTTCAGCCTGTAGTCCGTGTAGGGCTGGAGCTCCATCACGGTGCCGGGGGAGCTGCTCACCGATGTCTCGGAGAAGAAATCGCCGTCCATCGACTGTGCCCTCAGGATGTAACTGGTTGCCCCGGAAACCTCTGTGAACTCCACAGTGATGCTGTCGCTGTGTTTGGAGTAGGCCTGTTCAATGGTGGGGACGTCAGGCGCTGGAGAAGAAATTATAAATGTAAAATCAGTTAGATAGATAACAAAATAAAACGCTTTACAATCACAATACTCTAAAGACTGTTTTCTGTATTTTCCTCCTTCCCCTCTCCCTGCTGTCACTGACCTGTTATATCCTCTGTCTCTGCAGAGCTGAGGACATTGAGAGCATTGTCCATGGCCTCTAGCCGAATGGTGTACACTGTGTTTGGTGATAGGGATATGACTGAGCCCATCACGGTGTTGCCGCTGAACTGAGCAAAGACGGATGGTTCTGGGGAGTTCTTGGGTGTTGCTGTGATCTTGTAGGAGCTGGCGTCATCGTATTCGATCCACTGAACTGTTATACTCTTAGACGTGACCGTAAACACTGACAGAGTGATCTCTGAGGGAGATAGAGAGGAAAACAATGATGGGATGCATTCAAAAAGACTTATAGGTGGTGTTTTCATATTGTGGGTACACTGTAAACAATTGCTGTTAATTTACAGCAGGGTTTCAACAGTATTAACCTGTTATTGCTAAAAACAGTGCTTTACTGTTAATACAAAAGAAAACCTGTTAAATTACGCTCATGGGCCGTTTTTAACTGAACTATAATGCATTCTTAAAAAACAGCACTTTACTGCTGATCAACTGTCTAAAGTATCATCAGTAACAGTTTCATGCAGTATGTTTTTTAATTCTGGGACCTGATCTGCACATGTGAGGCTTGTACATTGTACATGATTGTAAAATCAGTGAATTAGCTCTGTTCTTCACTCACATGTTGTTCTGGTTTGCATTCTGTGCTTGTAGCAGCTATAGACAGACATTTTAGGAAAAGTGTCAACAAGTCTATTATAGCCTTTTTCCTAACAAGTGCCTTTACTTGTATTTAGTGTGACTATTCCTATGTCTGTAACCTGCTAAGTCTATTCATCTAGGCAAAAATAATGTTTATTAAAATGTATGTAAAAAATACAACCTAAATAGTGCATTAAAACAAATCAGTAAGATAATGTAAAAGAAAGGTTAAAAACAGCTATATAATGTATCTTTAAACAGTAAATTAACTGTAAAATACTGTGAAATTAATAAAAAAAAACAGTTCAAACTGTATTTTTCATTAACAGTACAAAGCTGTACATTTCAGAGGCAGTATAATAATGTTAATTTTACAGTAACATAAAGGCAACCCTGCTGCCAGTTCTTTACTGTTATTTTACTGGGAAATTCTTAACAGTGTAGAAAAATGTCCTGAAGCTTTTCAAGGTGATTTCAAATCAAGGGATACTGAACATGATTTGAGTTTTAAATCATAAAGTAAGGCAAATGTAAAAGAAGATTTACCAATCTGAGCAGCACAGATCTGAAAATGACAAAATATGGCAGGTTAATGAATGAAACAAGAAAATAACCTGATGATAAACAACAGGAAATAGTGTTTTCAAGACATCATTCCAAGAGTAACAAGCTACAGTATTGGTATCTCACAGTATATCCTGAGGCTAATTATGCCTCAGGATATTATGCCTGTATCATATTCCTGGCGCATGAGAGGCAGGCGGCTGCACATTACCTTCACTCAACACAGATTTCAGGACTGGTCAGCGCAGGTATTTCTTTCAGGTCGGAATGAATTTGTCTATTGAGCTAAGGTTGGGCATGCCACAAGCACTCGTTGAAAGCAGTGACACTCAAAAGAGCCTGTGTTCATGTGTTACCACTAGTATTTATCTGGATGTATAAAATATGTCTCAAAGATACAGAGAAAACATGCCAATGACACTGTTGATGTTAAAATTGTTCTATTTTTGTTAAAACATTTAAGAGAAAATCAGTGTACAATGAGAAAATGATGATCTCTTACCTCTGTGATGGTCAGTAAAAGTAAAAGTTTCAGCATTTTTAACTGTATTCTTCTCATGCTTCCAGTGTTTTTATCACTCACTGCCTCGAGGCGAGATGTGTGACGCTGTCTCTCAAAAAATGACTTCAGGGAAGCAGCTCAGGCTTAAATTTGACTTTTTTTTTCTTCTCTCTCCCTCCCTCTCTCAGATGAAACGACAGGTCCTTTATTGTTTCAGCAAATACCAAAGAGCCTAGAGGCTGTAACTCCTCCCCACAGCCCTGTTTGGGTGTCCTATCACAGCGAGACGAGTACGCTCATCTCTGCTAGGTGAGGATGTAGATAACTGTGTCTTTAACTTAACTTAACTTGTGACTTTTTGTCTTTAAAATGCACAAATTGATTCCTGTCTCATAGTCTTGACATATTTTGTACCCACAGAAGAAACTACCCTAACATCCCAGTTGTGAAACATGCATCATTACCCCTTACATAAAATAGATATCTTTATACAAGTGATGACCTATTTCTGTGCCTGAAAGGAAGTTTTGTGGCCTGTTTAAGGTTTCATCCGAACAATAGTTGATGTCTTCTGGTTTCCACGATGATGTCTTTGAAACCTCTTTTTGAGCAATTAGTCTTTTTGTCCTCAATATGTCAACCCAAATCCTTCAACACTTTGTTTACTGTAAATATAGATATGACGTGTTGGTTGGGTGTTAATAAAGAATAGCATTTGCCATACACTTATTGATATTCTGTCATACAGATACATCTGTTTCAGAGTCAACTGAGGTCAATCGTTACTTTCACCACAACACTGACAAACAAGCAGAAACAAGCTGGCTTATGTAAACACACACATACATTTAGATAACCCTAACTTACTGTACTTACTGTATGTACAGTACTGTGTGTGCAAATAATTCCAGTTTAGGTGACAAAGGCGAGGCTAGGTTATTATAAAAGCGTTTCTTTTCCCAGGTGGCCGAGTATCAGCGTCAGGTGTTCCTTATGAAGATGGGACCAGATAAACTCTTTTGTGTATAAAGGTCAAAAAGAGGGAATCAAAATTCAACACGCAAATGAGATCATCACAATCTTCACAGAGTTCAAAGAACAAAAAGCAACAGTGTCAGTTTTCCCAATTCACCAGTCTGATCGTTTTGTGCATAATGTTCCAGCGTACTTTGTATATGTTGTTGACTGTTTGAATCACTGGACATTTAGAAATCTTCAGACACAGCTAACAAAGAATGATACTTAAATTCAAGTTAAGATTCTGCACAAGTTAGAAGATCTGTATCTGTTTAGGATAGGTTCACTTTAGTCTGTCTATAATTCCTCCTTCTGGACATTAAAATATTCCTTCTTAACATGGTTCCAATGGAAGTGATGGGACACTAAATCCACTGTCCTCAATCTGTGCAAAACTCTATTCAATGTGTATCTGAAGTTAATATGAGGCTTCAACAGTCTGAGTTAATAAAATCAAGTGGGTATCCTCAAAATACTTTTTAATACAAAATTCCCTGTCTTTGCACAGAATGAGGACTATGGATTTTCTCCCTCATTACTGACTATCGGAAGCTGATTAGGAAAGATCTTCATTGCCAGTATGGACAGGAGGAATAAATGCAAGCAAAATCTGATTCTAGGACAGACTTGAAAAATCGTGAATAATAATGAACACTATAATCTGATCAAGTCCTCCACATATGACATCTGGATAATCACTATTGTGCATTTTAAAAAGAACTATTTATCTTTATTTTCAGGTGCATACTTGTATTTTGGGTTTTTACTAGAACACGTTTAATGCTCTGATTGGTCAGCCGGCCTACTGTTGTGATTGGTCAACCGGACAAAAGTCTTTGGACTCCGCTCCAACTCCGCTCTAACTAGCTTTGTTTGAGGGCGTGCCAATCTAGGCAGGTATTATTAAATTCAGGAGCAGTGTTTCTGTGGGGGAGAGTAACTCCCTTTGGCGTGGACTTTGGACTTTGTAACTTTGCAGACCTTTTACATGCACAAAAAACAATATAACACACTAAAGGAAAGGGGAAAAGCACAAAAGCATAACAGGTCCTCTTTAAAGGACTAATTAGCACAACTAGCTATAAACTATAGTTTAGTAATAATACTTCACCGATAGTTTAACTTTGGAGTCTGGTAGATTTCCCTTTAAATTTTCAAGGGCATCCACCACTGACACGCCCTCAACCCTCCACGACTCCAGTGGAGCTGCTCAGTGGAAATCAGATCAGACTATGGGCTGCTCGAAGCACAATTTCAATTGGGTGGTCTGCCTCAAGGAAAAACACTTAAGTGTTTTTAATCCCCAAGAGATATTTAGACAAAAAGGCAGCACTCCAAAGGCCCACTTTGAATAAAATGGTGACATCCCTCCCAAAGAAAACAAACAAAAACTGCAGATAAAATCCTTTAAAGAGAGAAATTGAAGAGATCTTTGGAAGGACGTCAAAAAATGAGAACTCCCCTGCAGGTGTAATAGGTCACAGTACCAATGACAAGCTGCATTTTCTGTACTTTTTGTAATCCATGTCAAATCCGTAGCCCCTTGCTTTGGATAAGGACATGAATATCATAAAGATATCCCTAACTGAGAAAACATTAGTCGTCTGATCATCACATTGGGGTGAAACAGTTTTCCATGTGTCATTTTCCTGCACCTGTTAGATATTGAATACATGAGCTCTCTTTTCTAATCATGTTTATCTTTATGTTGGGAAACCATCAGTGTTTTCTCTTATAGGGGGATGAAACCGTAGATCAGAATTTGGTACGCAGTTTTCACATGCGCACACACTGCTTCTGTTTCAAACCAGTGTCGTGTGCACTTTTTTTTGTCTATGATTCACTGACAATATTTGTAAACTGATATGAGGTGTAACAACCTACATAAAGTTACTTTGGTGCACAGTTAAGGTTTCACACGGCTAATAATAATAAATATTCTACATAAATACTGCTGCTGACAATTTGTAATAAACATTGCTATTATTATACAGCACAGTGTGTTGGCTTTTCAACTAAAGATTAGGTTCTTCATTTAAGATTAGGTTCTTCTGTAATGGCGTTATTCTACAACTGTGTAAACTAAAAATGTTATTACACGTTCAACATGAGTCACTGAAATGTTTGACTCCAGACCCTGTTGTGTCTCAGAAACTGACTGGTATATGAGGCTAATCCTGTATCTGTTTTTAAATGTGAGAGATCAACTTGAAGAGTCTTTTGAACAATCAGAGGGAGCAGTTCAGGAATGTTGTTTGGACACATCTTCCTCCCTGATACCCCCCTTAGAAAAACAGTAAAACTCGATACCTCACAAACAAAAAATGAACACAGCCCGGCACCAGCAGGCTGTGATGGCGACAAAGACCTCTAACAGAAACTGAGAAAGGAGACACTGAGTCGCTAGCAGGGATGTACTGTATATTAGAGGCGTCAAATGAACATATTAGCTAAAAGGACAAAATTGATACTCATTCAAACTAAAGGCAGAGAGGGATTTTCCTGAAATGTAATATTACAAATCTGACCTACTTTTAATAAGATTTAACTTTATCTCCTAACCCTGCGGCTGCTTGTGTGCGCTGGATAGCTAATAGTTGGGGAGCAGGTGGACTAAAAAACAAAAGGGTTAGGTGACAAGTGTACTGACATTGTGAAAAGATAAGGATTATGTTTATTGCTTCATCTGCTGAGATTGTACTGTGACTGATGCTGCCCCCTAATGTTGTTCCTCAAAAGTCTTGTGTCAGAAAGTCTTTTTTTTGTCTCGTAACATATGATTTGGGGTTACATTTTGCACACCGGTGGGAATAAAATTGAGATGCTGGATGATTTTTTCAAATAATTTAGTGGTTTAAAGGCATCAAATCAAAATGTAAATACACTCAATACAAAGAAAATGCTGTCCATCAACAAAAATAGACATTTGTATGTATGTATGTATAAATGTATAAATACACAACCATGTAAAAAAGCAATAACTTAACACAAACAGGTTATTATATAACTTATTACCCAACATAGATATATTCTACACAGGCATCAGGTATCATAGTGATGATTACAGTGTAAACTTATCTGTACTCTGCTTGTTATAATGGTGTTTCCTGCCCCCTAGTGGCTGCATGTTGTGGAGTTTCCTGTGGAGTTGAGCCTCAGCCAGGTCGGCTGACAGTCTCTTGGCCATTCGGTCGGTGGTCCTCTTCATGCTGCGGGCCACCTCAATAGCCTGGTCTAGAGTCCTGTTCATCTCTACCTCCTGGAAAACAGTTACACTTAAAATAATTCACAGCAATGACAAATGTCTTGTATACAGGGAGGATCTTTAAATTAGAGATGAGACATCTCACCTTGCTCCCTCTGCGTTTGCCTGTCCTGCAGCCAGTCTTTGAGGGTGCTGATGCTGGGGACGGTGTCCGCTGGAAGTACACATTACTGGGTAGGAGTGCTGTGTCTGACTGGGTGGAGCGCTTCCTGTGATGGGATATGGACTGCAGCGGCGGCTCCCTCACTTTATAGCTGGATGTGAGGACAGATAGATATTCCACTTTAACAGAGCTAATATATCATTTAATAACTTTATGTGAGAAGCTGCTGATAAACATCTGTCTGCTTTCAGTAAGTGATGTGTCACGTGTTTACCTTGCAGGCAGGCTGCTGGAGGAGCCGTAGCTGACCTGGAGAAGGGGCTTCTGAAGAGACGGAGAGGAGAAAAGAGACCAGCTCTCCTTGGAGAAAAAACTGTCCATGACGGCTGCTGATGGCGGAAACACAAGAAGCACTACAGTATGTATACAGATAAAACACAATACTGCACATATTTACAGCCCTGGTTTTTGTTTTGAAGTAAAAAGAGGTACTTTTATGATGGTGGTGGTGATTCTGATGACAATGTATTGTATCTGCTCTGTTTCGACACAGTTACTCTTGTGCTTTTCTAGTATACTTTCAAACCAATTTGTCTATTATGGAAAAATAAAGTTGAAATCTGCCATATGTAAATTGGACAACAGACTTTGTGTCATCAATCACAAGGACACCAACATGTTGACACAAACATTATATGAAAAATGGTTACTTTGTGGTCTCTGCTTGGCATGGCTGTCAGTAGCCTTCTCTCCTTTTAAAATGGAGCTGGTCAGACCAGAGGTTTTTCCCTCTGACCCTGAAGGAGCATAACACACAATATTGAATATCCCTGTGTAATTGATATACATAAAAGAAACAATTAGGGTATGCACTGAACTGTGAAAACCAGCTGTGACTCTGACCTCTGTTGGATTGCAGCACCTCCTGAAGTTTATATTGAAACTCAGGTGCAGAGCGCACACCGCCGCTGCCTCTCCTGCTCCCTACAGGTGAACTGTGGAACTGCAACATGATCTCTGAGCCAGCTGTGTCACCACTGTCTGTACCTGAAGACACACAGATACAGATGCAGAGACACACTTTGAGACATTTAGGGTTTTGCTGCAATATGCTTATTGGTGTGTTGTGGTGGAGGGAGGACTACCTTTGCTCTTGCTGGGGTCCATGTCTGAAGAGATCCAGTCGTCTATCTTCACCTGACTGGACCTGACATCGCTCACATTCTGTGTGCTACTTGATGGTTTCCACACACTAGAGGTTAGAATAAAAAAGATGGTAAGAACATGGCAGGACTATCCTGGACTTTCATCTGATATTCAGTATCTGTATATCTCATGGAAGCTTTTCATATGTGTGGTTGTCTAGTTGCTGTCCAATAATTAATAAAAGTACATATCAACCAAATGTAGGGCTGCAACTAACAATTATTTTCATTGTTGATTAATCTGTCGATTGCATACACCAAAACATGTCCATTATCCTTCTGTTCCTCCACTAATGCCTGCACTATCAGCTCCCCACCTGTTGCAGGCTGGTCTGTGGTGGGTCCGGGGTCTGGTTTTAGACCTGCGCTCCTGACGATCCTGCCCGTATTTGGATGTGAGATAGTCCATCTTCTGTGCTAGGTTAGGCAGCTGGACCAAGCCCTCCTCCAGGTCCTTCTTCAGCCGGGATACCTCTGACTGCAAAGCCACGATTGCCTCACTAAACACACACGAAAACACACACACATTCAGATGTTCACTGTGTAAATAAGCAACAGCATAGAAGCATATACTGTACATAGACTTTAGAATATACTGACCTATTACAAGAGCAGAAAGTCAGTGGGCTGCGTCTTTCTTCTGTTTCCATGGTGGAGCTGAGAACGGGCTCAGATACGTGGTGACGGAGCCGGGCAGGCAGGCTGCGTCCAGATCCTGTTTGGTAAGTGGTTTAGAAGTGTTCATCATTTCACTATTGACCAGATAAGATTAATTAAAAAGAGATTTGCTCACCCTGCAGCCTGACTGAAGGCTCCTTAGTGGTGCTCTCCACCCACCGCTGCACCGCCGCTGCTGCACCACAGGACTGTGTTTGGACAGACGGGTGGGGACTGGCCCACCGCTGGCTGGTGAGGGGGGCTGAGTGGATGGCTGTCTGCAGGTTGGAGCAGGAGCCTTCGCTGCCTGAGGTGCTTAAACCATCATTCTGGGACTGCACACTGCAGACGGGAGCATCAAACCTGAATTATTGTTAATTTATAAACACTTCAAACAGGATTTTATTGTTGTTATATATATATATATATATATATATATAACAACAATATACTGTATATATGTGTACCTTTCTGTGAGCAGATTCGGTTGAAACAGTCCAGAGGCTGATTGATTCAAGTAAGAGCTCCCAAATCCACTGTCTGTCTCTGGGCTCACAATCCTCTGCACCCCAGAAAACCCAACGTTAGATCAAATAGAGCAGCCTATGTATTCTCCAAACCGCTGTAAATTAAACAGCATCCCTGAAAATCATTACACTAAAATCATACAAACCGACTATTATCTGTGACTGACCTGTGATACAGCTGAGGTGTTGAGAGGAGGCTCTGAGAGAACGTGGCTGTCTAAGTCTCTGGGAGCATCAGAGGAAGACGAGACCTCCACTGCCAGACTCACACAGTCACCCAGATCACATTCACCCGCTGGGTTCAAGGCACTATCCGGGCTGCTACGACTGCAGCAACAACAACAACAAAAGAGATATTTAAATATTTAGAGTCTGATGAGGGGAGTTAGGGAAGGGCGAGGGTTTGTTTTAAACAGTACATACAGTACGCAAAGGTAGCTCACTTACACTGTGACAGGATTACAAGACGGATTACTTGTATGAGTCGTACATTATTTAAGAGCAAACAAGTACAAAAGAAACCACAACAGAGATTAGCTCTTCTGTATGGTCAGGTAGACTTTTAAGATCACAACACTGACCTGTCGGGTGTCCACTGCCTCCATCTCGATGATGAGCTGCTTCCACTCAAGTATGCCAAGATGCGACTGTGATCTATCACCTTTGGCGAGACGGAGCTCCTCTCCTCTTCAGCCTCAGCTGTCTGGACTTCTAGTCCCTCCAGAGAGCCCAGTGAGCTCCTGAAACAGGACAGAAAAGAAAACCCGCACACAGCGACTCAAACACTCAGTGGAATCCGACACCAACACTGCACCTGAAACACTATCTGACCACGGGAAGGCTGAGAACGTGCCTATTATTTTAGCACATGCAAGCACCACTCAAAACATAAATAGCAAGACACAATAGTGACAGTGAAACATGCACAACAGTGGTGCATTATATCCTAACTAGGATAGCTATTTTCTATATATAATAAACACTAGTACCTGTTTGACTAAATACTTTATACATATTTTAACAAGTACCTTGAATGGCGGTAGCTGTGTCCTGTATCTTTCAGTAAAGAGTCAGTTGTTATGAGTTCACTGCTTTGCTGTAATCTCTCATCTCCGTGGACCTCACTGGCCTCCTCCACTTCCTCCTCTTTTTCTTCCTCTTTCCGTGCCTCCATCATACAACCCTCAGTGGAAAAACCTGCACTTGGCCCCTGAAACATGAGACCCAGTCAGATAATTTGCAGTTAGTGTAATCTTACACACACACTCAGCATTTTCCTCCAGTTGAGAATTCATCACAAATGTAGGTGCAGGGTGTGGATGCTACAAATGACACAGAGCATGCTGCACCCAGGCTGGAGTATTAACACAAGAAATATTGAATTTGACAGTGTCAAAATGTCATCATTCATCCATGGGGAACATAAATGTCTATACCAGATTTCATGGTAATTCGTCTAATAGTTGTCAAAGCATTTCTGTGTTCACCTGCCTGCCTGGTGTGAGTGTAGCATGAGTGACGTGTGCTTGGTGTGTTTTGGTTTTGTCTCCCTCTCCCTCTTGTCCTCTCTCTCCTTCTCTCTACTTACCTGGTCTTAATCTGCAATAAACGCTCCTGCCCACCAGTCAAGCTAAGCTCCTTTTCACTTCATAAACCCTGCTCCAACGGCCAGTCTCCGCCGGATCGTTGCCATTCATGGTTTCAATATGCCACGCTTCCAGCTCCTGCTAGTGATCTTGTCACTTTGTTTGCTGTTTATCTGTTTGCTTGACTGTTGGCCTCAACTTTATCCAACTTTTGCATTAGTTTAAATCATATGATATAGTAATATATACATTTTATTGGAGCTACTCCACAGTGAGCTTATATCTTTCATATTTGATCTCAGTATAATCTTATATAGACTCTCAGTCAGTGCATTATGTCCAGAAATGTGTCTGCCAGTTGTCTCTCTGTCAGGTGGAACATTCACAAGACTTGAAACTTGACTTCGACTTGCAAAAAATGACTTGTGAGCATCTCTGCTCATGAAAGCATACTTTAACTTATAGTACTTAGCCAATGATTTGTTTATTACATAAAGAGACTTGCTCCTTTTGCTATTTGACTTGATGATTTATGATGAGATTTAAAAAATGTGTTGTTCTGGCATGCCTCTACAATGAACGGATAATCCAAAAACTTGATGAATTGAAGAAAATTCATATCAAAACATCCTTTTACAAACTCTCACACACTTTAATAGGTTACTCTATCGAAAAGTAAGCACAACTACAAGCCAAGTACTCTTTTCTGTAGGCCTATATAGTAAGAATACTTAATTATACTTTTCTTAAGTATATCTTGATCAACAGATTAAGTAAGTAGGCCTATAAGCCAAGTATACTTATACTTTTCTGTATACTTGTGAGTATAAGCGAAGTATACTTAGACTTTTAAGTTTAATTAAGTATACTTTTTCCTTTTATCTTAAGTTTAAAAGAAGTATACTAATAGCACACTTGAATAAACTTCATTTTGGTAAGGGACACCAACATCAGGATCGACTCACTCAGCTCGGTGGTGTGTACCAGAACACACACTGCTGCAGCATTATCGACCGTTACCACAAGTTTACCCTCCATGAAACTAGTGGCCTAAACCGTACATACATTCAGCTATTGTTGAGATATTTCACACAAAGACAAAAATGTCTGTGGACCGAGTGGTGGATTGACTTAACATGCCGTTCCTAAAGGCCCCGCTGCTAGAGAGGCAACAAATTATTGAGTGTTGGTGAGGCAGTGGGTGTGTCTGTGAGTTTGTTACCTCATTCAGGGATGGTGGAGGTGAGGGTATGGTCATGCAGAGAGGACTGAGCTTCATCTCTTTTATGGTTGTGGGAGAGGAGGATGATTGGGGTGGAGAAATCTGCTCACACACGTTTCTGTCTATCATCTCCTTTATGTCTTCAAGGTGCATCCCTATCCTGAATATGTCTCCCTCCACCAGCCTGCACACATTTTACCACATACATACACACGCATGAATGGATGGATGTATTAACATGACACTAACACATTCACACAGGTGCGACAGCGGGGGCTCTTTAACCTGTCTGGGTCGAAGGTGCCGGTGTTCCTGGACAGACCCATGTAGTTTTGCATCTCCAGAGCTCTGTGCTCCTCCTTCTTACTGATGTATTCTCTCTCCAGTTGGTCCTGAGCCTCCATAACGCTCCTCAGCATCTGACAACGGACACATTTTACATTTATGCACATGCAGAAGAAAATAAATTAAGTCCATAAATCAATACATATAGGAAGTAAACAATACTTACCATTTGCTGTTCTGCTGTGCTCACTGACATGTTGCTCACACTCAATTTGAATTCTTCCACCTGAATAGAAGGAGGTTAATAATTGGTTTTACATGTACATTAAATGGTGGTCTAGTAATATCCTGGCACATCTTCAAACTTACCTTCTGCATGAACTGGCTGATGATGTCTGTCAGCTCAGCGGTCATTCTCTCCCCGTCACTGGGAACCTCCTCAGGCTGGCTGGAGGAAGTTGTGTTCACCTTCTTAATGCTGCTCTGGGGGGCTGTTTCACATTTCTCACCAAAGTTTTCTGAAAACAAAACAAGACTGGAGTGATACACACTGAACGCAGGCCGTCAAATTATAAGCACTGATGCTGAGTCTCTGATGAACTTCCACATTTGCATATCATCTATTGAATTGGTTCAGATAAGGGGAATCAAAGGATTATTTTTCATGATGAAGAAAGTAAGCTAGTATGTTATACTATCAGTATATACATGCAAAGAATTTGTTAATTTGTGAACTATTAACATTGCCCATGATGCGTACAGTTAATAGTGATTTAAAAATATGGCGTAGAAATCAAAAGTGAAATATTTCAGTGTGGTTAGGTTGTCCAGTTTACAGCTATTGTCTCCCAAGCGCCCCCAAAAGCAAACAATAATGTTTGTGTAACTAGAATAGTGTCATCTGACCCCATTTGTCTCTATGGAAACCGGCTGCACTTCACTGCGTGTAGTTTGCAGGTAGCGAAGAAAGGCGTAGACCTGTCATAATATCAGATGTCAAATGACACAGAGACGTACCTGATGGGGGAAGACGAGGAGCCACGGATCCAAGATAGCTTCCCTCAACTAAGTTTCCCTGATGATTGTCATCGCACTCTAAATAAAGCATCTGTTCTGAGGCGGGCTGTGAAAAGAGATCCATAAACGTGTAACTTGCATTGAAAATATGACTGAAATAATTGATTTCTCACTCGCCTTCATGATTTAGGTCTGTTAAAAAATGTTTTACTTACATTGTTTCCTATTCTCATTTTATCAATGAGGTTCTCTGCCTCAGCGTATTTGGTTAGTAGTTTATCATATTCAGCCTAAAGAAATATGGAATGAGACAAATGTTAGTCTTATATACTGTGCACAGCATTCATACTGTATTTGTTACTGTTTCGTGGAAGCAAAATGAACCACAAGCCCATAAACCCTGAATGTTTTCTACCTGCAGGTGATGCACCAGTGCTGGACCACACTGTTCGTCTTTGAAGACATATGGCTTCTCTGGTGGTTGGACTGTATCCTCCAGGACTCCTCTGATCAACTCTAACATCCCTGGAGAGGACTGAGCTCTGTGCATGGTGCCGGGGCTCTGAGGAACAGGTCTGACTGGTCCATTTGGAGTTTTGGGGATTTTCACCTTAGGGGCGACCTTGGAGAAGTCAGGGAGCGGATAGTGGACTTTGCCTTGGCCGTACTTCATCTCGCTGAAGGACCTGGTGCGCACAAGTGGGACTCTCTGAACCTGATCATCCTTTTCATAAGTATTTTCTTTCTTCTCTACATGTACGCCACTGGTATCCCCACTGCCCTGCTCTGAGTGTGTACTTGCAGAGCTGGATGTAATGCTGTCAGAAGCAGCATTATCAATTTCTCTTTCTGCTTCTTCCTCTAAACTTGGATTTTTTGATGCACTACTCTCATCAGTCCTGTCAGAGCAGAAACTCTGATTGATCTCAGAGTTACAAGCTGAGTGGTTACCATTAATTGTTGTGCTGTTGTGTGTTGGACGCCAGCTAAAAACAGTGTCATCCACGCTCTCCAGTAGGGACACCTCTGGCAGTGTCTCGGCCTCGATCGGCCTACTTGTCCGCAGCAGCTCCTCCTGGGAGAAGTGTCGCAGCAACAACTGGTTAATGTCTAAAGGACAAGGGCGTGATGGGGCGACCTCACTGGGCTTGGAAGCATCAAAAAGATTGTCCCGTTTGGTGTTTGTTTCCTCTGGTTTCTCAGCATTTTGCTCACCAGAAACCAAGGATTCAATACTATCATCTGTATTACATTCAAGCAAACCAGGAACATCAGGACTTCCATGGACCGTTTCTCTTCCATCAGAGCTCTCGGAGTAAGCTGTTTGGTTGAAGTAGGGGCTACCGAGGTCACAGTCGTAAGGCAGATCCTCCTGATCCTCATCACTAGTATCTTGCCCTGGGTCCTCGTGCTTTAAGGGCGGCTCATCTTGCATGGTGTTTGGTTTTTGGGCAGACACATGCAATATGCTGCTCTTGGTCTTGCTCCCTACCATCCTCTCATTCTGACTGCTGACAACACTGGACTCAGAGGAGGTGACATCCAAGGCCGACAGCTCCGCGCTCCCTGCAAATTAAAGAATACCAAAGACTTAAATACCAAATTAGAGGGTCATTGCATTGATTAATTTAAGCCTCAGTCTTTGCATTTACTTTTTTAAGACTGCCCACCATTAACAATGACACCTCCAACTTACTCTGTGACTCTGCCAACATACTGTTTGTCATTACATATCACCAAAAAGGGACTATAGCTCCAAAAATAGATTTCCATTATCACTGTTGTATAATATTAACAGTGTGCCACAAAGTCTTTTCTATTGTTTGAATTTAAATGCATGTCCTAGCCTACAATCACCACTAATGATCTGTTATAAATCTGTGAGAAAAAAAACTGTAGCTTGTTCTTAAATGCAAACTTTGTTACCTACAGTATGTGCTATAACACCACATATAATTATTCATGTATAGTTCAGGACAGATAAAACAAGCCAGTTTAACATCCAACAAAAAACTTTATAGTTAAAAGGTGACTCCAGGACTCACCACTGAGATGGATGCTTGCCTCGGACGCAGCAGACTCTGTCTGGGACAGACGTAAGGCTGAAGAAGTCTCCAAATCACTGAAGTGAAGACTTTCATCCTCACTCAGGTCAACAAAGATGCTCTGCTGAATGCACCTCTCCCAAAGCAACGTGGGCTTGTCCTCATCTGATTCCTCTGCGTCTCCCTCCATGGACTCTTTTGTCTTCACCTGTGTCGAGACAGGGGGTAAGAAAGGAGGATGGAGCACCTGTTCATCTCTTAGCAACGCAACTTGTGAGCTGACAACATTGGATCAAAATGTGCCAAGATGTCAATTATTTAACAATCGATGCATTGTGTGGTCAGAGGTTTGCGTGACATAATTGGTGTTAGTGTGAATGATATTTATGGGTGAAAGTGTGTGTGTGAAAATCAGTGGTGGAAGAAGATAAAAAATACAAAAATATTCCATTACAGGTAAAAGTCCTACATTTCAAATCTTAGACAAAAGAGTTGCCAGCATCTATCAAACATGAAAGTACTAATTCTGCAACATAATGCAAAATGGGTACTTTTAACATGGCCCCTGTCTGTGTTAGACTATATTATTATAAAAAGTATACCATTTAAGTATTATTATGCATTGTTAGCAGCATTTTAAAGCTGTAGCTGTTCCAGGGAGTTATCAATATTCTGTTGGGTAGTTTAGATTCAAGATTCAAGATTAAAGATGTTTATTGTCACGCCAGTTATACAAGTACAATCGTGCGAAATGCTTTTTGCTGGGAAGCTCCATTAAAAATAATAAGTTATATGACAATAATAAAAGGAAATACTTTGTACAAGGCATATTAAGAACATATACAGTATATACAGTAAAAGATATATCTTATTTATTATTTATTTATTATCTTATTTACCTGTTTAATCTTTTATGACAAGTTATCAATATTCTGTTTGGTAATGCATCATATTTTATAAGATGACATGTTTTGCATGTAAAATAACAATATTTTGTAGTATAATTGTAGTGGGGTATAAGTATGAAGTAGCAGAAAATGGAAATTACTCAAGTGAAGTATCTCAACACTGTATTAAAGTACATTAGCCTACTTGAGTAAATGTACTTACTTTCTACCACTGGTTAAGTGTTACATGCATTACAAGAAAGTAACATATGGCTATTACACTGCAGAGTCAGACTGTCAAAGAAGCTATGTCACATTTCAGTGCTGCTCTTTTATACTACATTTCCAGTCTTGTATTGTGATGGTGTGGTGGTGACTTACTCCTGTTTTGAACTGGTACTTTTAACATGGCCCCTGTCTGTGTTAGACTATATTATTATAAAAAGTATACTATTTAAGTACTATTATGCATTGTTAGCAGCATTTTAAAGCTGAAGCTGGTCCAGGGAGTTATCAATATTCTGTTTGGTAATGCATCATATTTTATAAGATGACATGTTTTGCATGTAAAATAACAGTATTTTGTAGTATAATGTAGTGGGGTATAAGTATGAAGTAGTATCTCAACACTGTATTAAAGTAGCCTACTTGAGTAAATGTACTTTCTACCACTGGTAAGTGTGGCATGCATTACAAGAAAGTAACATAGGCTACTACACTGCAGAGTCAGACTGTCAATAAAGCAATTTCACGTTTCAGTGCTGCTCTTTTATACTAAACTGTCAGTGTCATATATTGTGATGCTGTCTGTAGTGGTGACTTACTCGGGTTTTGAACTGGTCCTTCAGCAGTAGTTGAACCGATCCACAACCATCGCTCTCGCTCCTGACATCATCTTGCAACTAGCTGCAGCATTTCTGTCTCTTTCTGTCTTGACATATGGTTTCTGGGACAGCTTTAGTGTCCGTGGCATCATTAATAATGTACTGTAGTCCTGCACGGCAGCGCTGAACGTCTGGAGTCACAGCGTACAGGCGAAGTCTGGTTGCTAGGTAACGGTGGTAAACCTCCACCAAAAAGACCACTTAAAGGTCCCATATTATAAAAAAGTATTTTATTATAAAGCAGGCTTAAGTCCTATATAAATACTGTGAAAGTATCGAAACACTCAATCCACAGGGAAATACACACAGCCTGTATTTAGAAACTCTGCATTTGAAACAAGCTGTCAGGATTTCTGCCCATTCGTGATGTCACAAATATACAACATTTATACGACTTTTTTTCCCGTAAAGTTATGACTTTATTCTCTTAATATAACAACTTTTTTTCTCGTAAAGTTATGACTTTAGTCTCGTCATAATACGACTTTTTTCTCGTAAAATTACGACTTTATTCTCGTAATTTTACGACTTTCTTTCTCCTAAATTTATGACTTTATTCTCGTAAATTTATGACTTTATTCTCTTAATGTAACGACTTTTTTTCTCGTAAAGTTATGACTTTAGTCTCATCATAATACGACTTTTTTCTCGTAAAATTACGACTTTATTCTCGTAATTTTACGACTTTCTTTCTCCTAAATTTATGACTTTATTCTCGTAAATTTATGACTTTATTCTCTTAATGTAACGACTTTTTTTCTCGTAAAGTTATGACTTTAGTCTCGTCATAATACGACTTTTTTCTTGTAAAATTACGACTTTATTCTCGTAATTTTACGACTTTCTTTCTCCTAAATTTATGACTTTATTCTCGTAAATTTATGACTTTATTCTCTTAATGTAACGACTTTTTTTCTCGTAAAGTTATGACTTTAGTCTCGTCATAATACGACTTTTTTCTTGTAAAATTACGACTTTATTCTCGTAATTTTACGACTTTCTTTCTCCTAAATTTATGACTTTATTCTCGTAAATTTATGACTTTATTCTCTTAATGTAACGACTTTTTTCTCGTAAAGTTATGACTTTAGTCTCATCATAATACGACTTTTTTCTCGTAAAATTACGACTTTATTCTCGTAATTTTACGACTTTCTTTCTCCTAAATTTATGACTTTATTCTCGTAAATTTATGACTTTATTCTCTTAATGTAACGACTTTTTTTCTCGTAAAGTTATGACTTTAGTCTCATCATAATACGACTTTTTTCTCGTAAAATTACGACTTTATTCTCGTAATTTTACGACTTTCTTTCTCCTAAATTTATGACTTTATTCTCGTAAATTTATGACTTTATTCTCTTAATGTAACGACTTTTTTTCTCGTAAAGTTATGACTTTAGTCTCGTCATAATACGACTTTTTTTCTCGTAAAATTACGGCTTTATTCTCGTAATTTTACTTTTTTTTCTTGTAAATTTATGACTTTATTCTCGTAATTTTACGACTTTCTTTCTCCTACATTTATGACTTTATTCTCGTAAATATTTTGAATTTATTCTCGAAATCTCCGATTTTTTTTTCTTCCTTTAACTACTTATGTTCTTTGTAATTTACTTGTCTCCATTTTTGTTTGTCCTTAGTTCCTAGTAGTCTTTTTTTGTTGATATATATATATATATATCAGAAATGAGGCATGATACACACCCCACAGAAGTCCGTATCACTGACATGCACATGCTTCCTAATAAAAATATTTGAAACACGATACACAAGTGGTCCTTTGTGTTTACTTTGCAAAAGGGTGTCGAAATGTCATATATACATGATAAAGTCTGCATGTCTGGGACTGTACTGTCTGACAGCCAAGTAATGACCCTACGTCATCTCATTCTATTCAAATCTATTGGTCCAATGACCGCTCTTCGGGGGCGTGGCTTATCTTTGAATGTCGTCTCCTGATTGGCTACTCAGCGAAAACACGGTGGTAGTACATCCACAGGGTTTTTCTTCTCTTTCACCAGAGAAGTTAAATCGAAGTTTTTACAACAGTTAAATGATAAATGTCAGTGAGGTAAGGCTGGATATAATAATATACAGCTTGTACATAAAGTACAGACGTCTGTTTGTTCTTTTAAACCGACCGTATGTTTGTTATTCTTGAGATAAAGTAAAGAAAAGAAGAGAAAGAAGAAGAAGTCATTGTTCGAGCTGGATCGCCTAACGTAAGTTTAGCTGCTAACATGCTAACATGCTAATCTGTCGCTGGCTGGATGTGATAGTGAAACGTTAAAGAGAGAGAGAGGGAGGAGGTGAATTCACTGCATGAGGCTGTGTTAAACTTTCTGACAATAGTAACTTGTGTTAAGTGTTCACAATCCTCTCCTTCAAGCTAAAATGTGTCTGAATGGGGCTCACACTGACAGAGATGTGTCCAGTAACGTTAGAGATTAATCATCATAACAGTTACTTCAGTTAATCAGTAGTGTTAGAATAGAAAGCTTTATTGTCATTGTATTAAATACAACGAGATTCACAGTTTGCACTTCTAGTCAGTGCTTTAAAACAAATACTTGACATGACTAAATGAGGCAGATAAAACAGGTAAAACACACACACAGTTATAAAGCGAATAAAACAGGTAAAGTAGATGTAATAAATAAATATAAACAGAAGTGTTACACTAGAAGTATAAAAATAGATGTAATGTAAACAGGTAATTGCACTTGTAAAATAGATGAAAAATAGATGTAATAAATAAAATGTAAACAAAGGTATGTATATTGCATCAATGATATATTGCACAGACAAATGTATTTCACATTCAGTGTATTAATATTGCACAGATTTATTGTTTGTTCAGTGTCTGTATTTCCCAGGGAAAGAAACTGTTACTGTTTGTTTACGGTCATATGAAATATCAATAAGAATCACAAACATATGCTGTAGTATTTGAAAGCTTACATATGAATATAGTATTGTACATAATAATTGCTTAACTGTATTTGTCTTGCATGATTATGGCCATGTTCATACAGATCTGTCATTATACTTGCACTTGCATTATTTATGCCAGTTTAGTAATACAGTTTTTTTTTTTTTTTTTTAATAATATGTTTATTGGGTTTTCTTATTTTCACAAACACAATAAGAATAAGAATAAAAAACAAAACAACAACAAACAAACACTGGTACAGCTCAGATAAAAAAATATATATATAGGAGGTCATAGGAAATAGTCCATAGTGCAGGAAAGTCACAGGATATATGAGTTCATGTTCAAGACACTCCTTATGAGATAATGGAAGAGAGATCAGGTCCAATATAATTCAGATGGGGCTGCCAAATATTGTGGATCTGATCTACTTTGGCATGTAGAATATTTGTAAGATATAGAAGGGACCATCTCAAATATGACTTTTCGCCAGCCTTGAACAGCGGGTTTCGTATCACTAATCCACTGTAGAAATATATTTTTTCTAGCAGCAAATGTAAGAATGTTATATAACCTTTTGTTGGCCGCAGTAATTATATTTGTACTTGGGATTCCTAAAATCAAAGATTCATTTCTAAATCCTTATCAAATATCTTTTCCATTTCACATAATATTTCAGACCAGTACTTCTGTAATTTATAACACGACCAAAGGCAATGGGTTAAGGTACCTATTTCGGTTTTACATTTGAGACAGAGGAGAAATGTAGTAATACACATTTATATACAGGCATTCACACACACACACACACACTAACATCACCCAGACCTTTAATATGTGGCACATACTGTATACACTGTCAGTTTATGAGGTACGCTTAGCTAAAAGCTAATGCAACAACAGCCCTGTAAGAAATATTAAAATGTTTAGTTAGTTTTTTAAATAGAAAGTTGTTGGGTAAAATGTGTAGTCATTGTGGAGGCTGTAGTTCTTTTAGTTTTTTTTTAACTTAGTTTTTATTGCTGCTTCCACAACTTATGCAATCATCATCATATTCTTTCCAAAATTTCACAACTTAAAACAAGGAGGGGAGAAAGAAAACACACAAAAAACAAACAAGACTTCATCTTAAACGGAGAACACATACTTAAACAATCCAAAGAATTAAAATAAAATAAAGTAAAATAAATACATTTAAATAAAAAATAAATGTGGTGAAGGGTCGGAGGTCAGGACGGGGAAGTGTGTGGAAGGGTATGTGTTGTAAGGGTGTGTGTATGTGCTTAGAGAGATGACATGGGTCAGGAAGACCGAGATACAAGTATGATCCAGGATATATAAAAAATATTCAGATCACCGATCACTGTATTAGTATAATCATGGGAGGGCTCCACCTTTTAATAAATGTGTCTTATACTTGGATGTGTTTCTAATATTCAGACTTCCCTTATTGAGTGTTATTTATTATGTGTACCTGGTTTATGTAGCCAATAAACTAGCAACTGAGTGTGTATATCATCTGGAGTACTAACTCTGTATCATAGTGTCCATAATCATGTAAGGCAAAACACTCAAATGTTAATACACAAACTTAAGTATCCAAGTACTGCGACACCGATATATTTACATGTAAGTTATTCACAACACTTTTCCTTGCAGGCTTCCCAGATTTCCTGTTCCTGTGTGGAAGACACACAGGTCAGTATCCCCGTTACTTACAGTATGTAGTTGTTTCTTTCTTTTGTTTTGGTGCAGACTTTTTGCTGGCTCATGGTGTAATAAGGGCTGAGTGGTGTTTCCATTTTTAGATTTTGCTCTCAGTGGCTGGCAGTAGTCATTTTAGTGCATCAATGGACTGTAAGCACAATGAAAATAGATCCCATCTGCTGTGTGTTTAAGATGAAATCATGTCCTGTTTGTGACTGAAGAGTCAGTGATTACCTACCGTGAAGCTGTCATTCAAAAACAAACCTCTTTTTTTTTTTCCTGTGATGTGTCTTAAGTCATGGATCACTTCTTCCTGTTACACACTTGTTCATGTTCACTGTAGGGCAGGTCTCTCTCAAACACACCCAGTTGGCATACAATGGTGGAAAAGGCTGCACCAACACTGGCACACACCAATTGGTGATTATAATAATGTGCAGGAACATGCACTGCACAGACTCCCAAAGCCCTGGGCTTTAGTTTGTGTTATAACTGTGCACATTCACGTACAGCAGCAGCAGGGAATAACAGGCTTGGCAAAGAGAAGTTTTCACTTTCATACTTTTTTTGTTTGTTTGTGTACACAAACACAAACAAGCCCTACAGTATATATGTATTTTTAGCAGGTCCTGAACTAACTGTAAAATGCCTCCCTCAGTTCTAAGTTTAGTGTTGAATCTCTACTGCCACAGCACAATAAGAGACCTCAACAGTCAAGGCATGATTGAGTTGTTGCAATCTGTCAAAACAGATCTTGTTTTTATGTTTCCGTTTCGTTTGTCATCCGTTTTAGTATGAGCTCAGTGATGATCTAATACTAGGAACTGCTCAGCAAGCCTATTGTAGATCAAAGGTCCTTATCCAACATACTTTATGATGACTGGCCTCCTTTTTATGTACGGTAGCTATAACTGGGTCTGGATTAATAAATACAAAACATATCTGACGATATTTTGACTTTTAAGTAATATTAGAGTAGGAATAAGATAATTTAGCATACCATTGAGTGGCCTAAATGTAAAGTAGGGCTGAGCATATTTAGACTGCTGGAAAAAGAACACAGCGGTGGTCATTTACAATGATCAATTTATAAAATACAATGCCATTTATGTGTTTGAACTGTCTCTGAAAGGTTTTCAAGTACACACACTGCTTGTTTGCCATGTCTTTGTTGTCTTTTAGCTGTATATTTAGCATAAAGAATTAACCCAGTTTGCAAATAACCAGTCTGCCCTATTTCCCATTTTGTGTGTGTGGGGAGAGGAGGGGCTGATGGGTTAAATTTGGGGGACAACTGGGTGTGTCTAATATGACCTCATGGAGAAATGAGGTAATGGTTGGCTCTGGTCTATACTTGGTGCAGTCTATCTTATCCATGTAGCTTGCTTATCACTGTCCTTTCCTTTGGTGGGAGTAGCATTTGCACAGTAGGCTGTTTTGCAATTTTTTCCCAGAGCTTCAGTTTTAATTTAGTGACCTTTCTTTTGATTAATCATGCAACAGGTTGCTGGTTTCTCTTTCTTGTCAGCGAATACCTCTGATTTGCATTTCCACACTCTGGAGATATGTGATATTATATGTCTGCTTGCATATGGTACATCCTGTGGCGTTCATCGCTTGCTCACCTTGTAGTAACTTTAGAGCAGCACACACGCACGTCTCCAAGCCCGGATGAATTGAGTCACCGTCTTAGACTGACAGCTTGCCTGCGTTGACCCCCATCCATCCAGTCATCCCCCCCCCCCCGCCCTGCTCTCTCACTTTTCTGCCTGCCCCGCTTGTGCACGCTGCTGTTTGGTTGGTGTTGCCATGGCACCGTGTGGCCAGAATGAGGCTTCACATACAGCATCTTGTGTTCTCTTCACAGAGGGCCGCTGACCAGATTGAGGTGCAGTGACGCAAAACACACACAGTACACGAACGCAGCCGTGTGTGGACTGACGCTCAGGACTCTGCAGCTCTGTCTCACACTCATGGGGTTACCTTGTCCTGTGAACATTCAGCGGAGGGACGGTCGCAGGCTTGACCACATTTCATGACTTTTTGTTTGGTTTCCCCCCTCTTGCCCAACTCTCTTTTGACCAAAGATTTTTAATTTATTTTTTGTTGGCTCTTGTTTTTGAACACAACCATTTTTTTCGTGAACGAGACTGGGATTGTCCCTCATATTATGCACATCAATGGATTCCAGTGGCTCAGTGGTTAGCACAGGAACTGAGGAGCAGTCCTTTCATGTCCGCTACAGGTAGGAATCTCTCCTCTCTCAACTAAGGTATGGTTGTAGAGTAGATTTCCTGGCTCTGTTTTTAACAATTTGCTTTCCCTGATTACTTTTAGAAGGGACTGTAAATGTAAATTATTGGTTGTTAGTTTAGAGAAGAAAACTCTCTTTATATTTATTTTAAGGCTTGTTACATAAGATGTGTCGGTGTCAGGTACCAGTATTTATTTGGTATTACCTTAATGAGGAAGTGATGGCATTAGTATAATAAGAAATTATAGAGTGGGAGGACTGTTTCACAGTGCTTTATGAGTTTGTTGACTAAAGGCAGGCATCAGCCAGCTGTCCCTCCAAACATACCCAGGTAAAGAGCTCCGACAGCAGGTGTGACCTGCTCCAGTTGGTTTCAATATTTAACAAGCCCTGAAAAATTCATCACTGCCTGCTTTGTTTTTCGCCACACGTGTGTCAGACTTATTTGGGTAGAGTAGGCGTCTGCTCGGCGGGGGGGGGTTTATGTTTCTCCAATGAATACTACTGTCAGGATGGTTATCGTTAATGACTTGATTCCATTAAACTTCACTACAGAGTCTGCTTGTACCCGACACGTCTAATAAATCTGTTAAGCACTCACCAGCGATTTAATCTGTCGGGTGCGCACTCTACAGTCGTAATCTAATGTGACCAGGTCAGAAGAGAGAGCTTTAAAGACAAGCAGATTAGCTGAGAAAATGCTGATTGATCAGTTTCTTTGCTGCCATGCGTTGGAAGTTGATACTGTGACGACATCACACGCGTCTCCTTGAAAGTTTTCCAATGCGTGATGCTAAAACCTGTATGATGTCAGATGACCAGTGGTTCTGATGTCACAGGAAAGGAATGCTATTTTTTTTAAAACCTTTTTTTAAGACTTAAATCAGCAACAAACAGGATCCTGATCCCCTTCCTAAACTCTCTCCATGCTTCAGACAAAGAGAAGGAGCAGCAGCCTGGAAGTTTTTCTTGTGGAAACCTCAGTAGATGCCTCTCAGAAGCTCTATGTGCTGCTGCTGTTGTTGTTGTTGTAAGACACAGAGAGCGAGCAGGTAGGCTAGTATTTGCCACTGTATTTGCTGCAGTGCTGGAAAAGTATGTTGTTAACTTGGTAGTAAACAAAACGTAGGCTTTTCTAGTTTTAAAGCTGCTGATTAAATGAGCTTTACGACTATTCAGAACACCATGTTTGCCTTTGTTCACCAATTATAGCCAAGCTGGATGAAGAAACAAGCTACTTTGTTTGGTGTTTTTTTTTGTCATTTTAATAGCACACCATAAACAATGTAAGCTATTACTTCACGTGAGGAATCCACACTACATTGTGTCTTTATGTTAGTGTTTCTGGGTCATCTTTTGAGAGCTTATGAGACAAACTCATGGGTGGACACACGAGGAAAGCTTGAGATAAACAAACTGAGTAGACTTTGTGTGAAGCCGATCTCTTCCCAACAATACAGTTTCCTGAAAAAACTAAAGTTGGCAGTCTAACAATTTTTGCTTTGCACACATGTGCTGCTCAATCTAAAGATAATCCATGTGCAGATAAGCTACCGCCAGCCATTGTCTGTCACTCCTTTCATCTGGCTTTGAAACGCCAGAGCCTAACCTCATTTGTAACTCCACAAACTGGGTTGCCTCAGACAACCTAGTTCTAATTGCATGTTACAGATCATATCCTGCATTTTTATTGACAATTGATTGACTACCAAATGTGGATCTTTTAAGGCAACAACACAACATATTTAAACCATTTCAAATTCTAAAGCAAAGCTAATAAACAGGGGAATGGTGAACATTGGTATGCTTTAATATGTATACCCGCTCTTTGCTTTATTTGACTGTAAAAGGAACCCACTTCACTTTCTGAGGCATGTCAAAAGGATATGAGATCTAACAAACAGACCCCAGTTTGAGCCATTGTTCTCTGTCGGTGGAAGGAAGTGGCTAAAAGCACTCTTTCTAAGCAAAGGGTGAAAGCTTTTTTTCCCTGGTTGTGAGTGGAGTCCGGTCAGTTGGCTGTAGATTTCAGCCAGAGAAGATCTATTTTTTCCACAACTTCTTCATTATTGGGCTTTAAATCCTGTCTTGTGATTGTAGATACTTTGGTGCTGCTTATTAAGAAGCCAGTTCAAACAGCAGGCCAGATCCTTGTTAGACACCTGACGGACTGACTCTGCTTTCTTTCTGCTGTAGGATGGAGGTGTCCTGCCTGGAACTGGCGCTGGAGGGTGAGCGTCTCTGTAAGGTGGGCGACTACGGAGCAGGCGTCTCCTTCTTTGAAGCCGCCATCCAGGTTGGCACAGAGGACCTGCAGGTGCTCAGCGCCATCTACAGCCAGCTGGGCAACGCCTACTTCCACCTGCATGACTACGCTAAGGCCCTGGAGTTCCACCGGCATGACCTCACCTTGACCAGGTTGGACCTGCACAAGAACCCCGTTAACAGATCATTACTATATTTATTATTACTAACATAATGTGTGTTGCGTAGGACAATTGGTGACCTAAATGGAGAAGCCAAAGCCAGTGGAAACCTTGGCAACACATTAAAGGTGCTGGGGCGGTTTGACGAGGCTGTGGTTTGCTGTCAGAGGCACTTGGACATAGCCAGGGACATTAGTGACAAGGTGAGGCATCAGGATATTCAAGCCCATCAGTAATAATGTATACTGTGTGTATACAGTGATTCAGAAGACCTGAACCTTCAGTACTGACATGTTTCTCATGGATTTGTGTTAGATGGGTCAGGCGCGAGCTCTGTATAACTTTGGGAACGTGTACCACGCCAAAGGCAAAAGTATCTGTTGGAGCGGAGCCGAGCCTGGAGATTTCCCAGAGGAGGTCATGATGGCGCTGAGGAAGGCAGCTGAGTACTACGAGTAAGTCACTGTAAAGTAAGGTGCTGGTGATATTTTAATGATACTATGCCTTTCTGCTATTATCCAATCATATGGCATTTGTGTATTTTCAGGGCAAACTTGGCGATAGTGAAGGAGCTTGGGGATCGCGCAGCTCAGGGTCGAACGTACGGAAACCTCGGCAACACGTACTACTTGTTGGGAAACTTTCGCAAAGCGGTAACTTCTCACGAACAGGTGAGGCGTAACCCTAAAAACTCTTTTCATTATAGTAAGGCATAAAAGTCATAGTATAGTATGTCATAAAAAATATATAAAAAAGTCATAGTATAGTATTTCATAAAGACATTTTAAAAGTCAGTATAGTATGTCAGTAAAAAAGTAAAAAAAAAAAAAGTCAGTATAGTATGTCATAAAAAATATCATTAAAAAGTTAATAGTATATTATGTTGAAAAAAATCATACATAAAGTCATAGTAGGCCTATAGTATGTCAGAAAAAAATCACAAGGCACAATAATCTTTTTTATGCAGATTATCTTAAAATGTGATTAATTGCACAGCCCTTTTATCAAAGCATATTAGCAAAGTCTACACCCTCCATAGACAAGCTTTAAAAATGTGACTCAGTTAAAACCTACTTCTGTAATCAGTTATTCAAACAGAAATGATAAAATATGTTTTTGTGTCTCTTTCTTTGAACAGCGATTGCTCATAGCTAAGGAGTTTGGCGACCGCTCGGCAGAGAGACGGGCATACTGCAACCTGGGGAACGCTTATATCTTTCTGGGGGATTTTGAAGTGGCAGCTGAGCATTACAAGTAAGCCACAGCCTCCACATTCATCTTTAAAAATCATTTTCTGTATAAAAAAAGTATGACGGGGCATGCATACGTACATGTAGTATCTTATGTCAGTGGCCGAATCAAAGAACCGTTGCAGTATACTGGATATGTATACCATAATATGTTGTTCCCAGACTGTGGGACCTCTCTGCAGTGTTTTGAACCAGCTTGTGTGCGTGTTTGTCAGGAGGACGCTGCAGTTGGCGAGGCAGTTGAAGGACCGAGCTGTGGAGGCCCAGGCCTGCTACAGTCTGGGCAACACCTACACACTTCTCCAGGATTATGAGAGAGCCATAGACTACCACCTCAAACACCTCATCATAGCCCAGGACCTCAATGACAGGTATACATTCACTATAGGAAGAAGAAGATATTTTATCTATGCCCCAAAACATGCATTTAAATGTGTTTTTTGATGCAGGATTGGGGAGGGCCGTGCATGCTGGAGTCTTGGAAATGCGTACACTGCTCTGGGGAACCACGACCAAGCCATGCACTTTGCTGAGAAACACCTGGAGATCTGCAAAGAGGTACATAACATTACAGTAAAACAGTGGGAACAATATTCTAAGTAGTTACAAAAACCGGTAAAGGAATCCTCCAGTAGTAATATTAACCTTCCTATATGCGTGTTTTTCTTTTTTCTAGACTGGAGACAGGAGCGGCGAGCTGACGGCTCGTATGAACGTGTCTGATCTCCAGATGGTTCTGGGTCTCAGTTATAGCACTAATAGCTCTTCTATTTCAGAGAATAAGGAAATAGACTACAACCTGCATGGTAAGTTATAAGCTACGTGTCTTCTTTTAACAGTGTAGTTCGTATAACTGGTGTTTATTTTGTTGTAATTGTTGTATGTGTCTTAGGAGCGAGGCCCAGGATGAGCAGACGACACAGCATGGAGAACCTGGAGCTGATGAAACTCACTCCAGACAAGATGAATGTAAGATCTTTTCCCTTGACCACAGATCATTTTGGATGCTTTATCTTCTCTAAGTTTATCATCTTTACCCTCACCTACCTCTGCATTGTGGTAACTGATCCGTTCCTGTGTGTTGAAGGGTCAGAAGTGGAACAGTGACATCCTGACCAAACAGTCCAAACCCTCCATGTCTAAGACTTCCTCCAAGCTGTTCTTTGTCAGCCGTCTCCGTGGGAAGAAGTATAAGACTGGGGGCTCCAGTAAGGTCCTCCAGGACACCAGCAACACCCTGGACACCAGCCAGACGGCCGTACAGGGACCACAGAAGGTACACAGTACAGGGTGCATTGAGATGATAACCACACATGTAGACTTCATTTAGTATCTTACAGCTATCACCAAACAAGGCCTGTTCTGTGTAGCTGCTTTTCATGTTCATGTTTTTGTACTTTTTTAGCGACTCAGTCCTGACATGCTCGGAGACGAGGGCTTCTTTGACCTGCTGAGCCGTTTCCAGAGCAACCGTATGGATGACCAACGCTGTTCAATACAGGATAAGGGCAGCAGGGTATCATTAAACAGCGGTCCAGAGTCGCCTCCCAGATCTATCAGGAAATGTGAGTCCAAATTTCACACTCAAAAGCCATCCAGTATATCTACCTTTTCATACTGAAATAAAATGTCTCTGCTGGCACTTCATTGATTCTCTCAAACTCTGCAGCTGTATCAGAGTCTGCCAACGTCTCTGGCGCCCACGGCCGGCGGTTAGAGGAGTCGTCAGCAGCAGGGGGAAGCCTGCCCGGCCTCAGGCTCAATCAAAACAGCAACCAGGCCGTGATCAGCCACCTGATGGCCAATGCTGACAACGCCGAGCCTGACGACGACTTCTTCGATATGCTCGTCAAGTGCCAGGTACCTGACGTGACCAATTGTACAGAGCTACTGTTTCCTGCACAATGACGAAGCATACGATGCATGTAATACACTATAAGTTATGATGTGCTCAAATTGACGCTCTCTTCCTTCCTCTTAACTCCACCAGGGGTCCCGTTTGGACGACCAGCGCTGCGCCCCTCCCCCTCCTCCGGTCCGGGGGCCGACTGTACCAGACGAGGACTTCTTCAGCCTCATCATGCGCTCTCAGGCCAAACGAATGGACGAGCAACGCGTCACCCTGCCTTCTGCAGCCAACGCTACAGCCAGGCCCGGCACCAGCTCCAACTGAACTAAGCACTAAAAAGGGACAGCCAGGTTTTTATTTCATCTCATGAAGGTGTGAACAGCGTTGTGACCATAGAAATAGAACAGGAGTAGAATGGACAGTGAAACACTGTTTTCCTTGGTGGAGATTATTGTTCGTTGTTATGGTGACAGCACATGTCAGTGGAGCCGTAAAGTGTCTAGCTTTGCCACTAAGGCCAATTCGTACTTTCTTTCTTCCAGTACTTGCTTGTAAAAGGGACAGCCAGCATGGCAGGACTACACACACACACACACACACACACACACACACACACACACACACACTAGAAGCAGACGCTGTTGTTTTAAACGTCACGCTACAATGAGTGAATGTTTCCACATGGACGTTTTTGGATGCAAGGGATCACCACGCTTCCCGGCATTGGACGCTTGATGGGCTGCCACTAGGCACTTGGCAAATGAACTCTTCCACTCGTGGGCTGCTGCTCTCAGCTTTCAAACCGGAACAAACATGGCAGCTTATTTGGAACCTTTGTCTCGTATATTCCGAAAATAGTTTCTGAAAACATTGTAGGCGAGAAATAAGCCATGCAGTTGCTGAATCTGTCTTCATTTTTAAATCGACAACAGTTTGTTTAAAAGTGTTTCGGGAGTTTCCAGAGGCGCACTGGTGGGCCATGATTTGTATAAAGTAGCCTAGACCTCAACTTTACGCAAATGAGGAGTGGGCAATGTTAACGCTACGCCACCAGGATGCATTGCACGGCTGCTTACATAGAGGGAAGCATGGAAAGGACGAATCCTCTGGACACATCCTAGGAGTCCGCGACTTATTGCAAGTCAGCTTATACGGACGTTAGGTTAGCCCGCTACAACAGTTTGCAAAGGCAACGGTACACCGGCCCGCACCGCTCTGACCATCCTGCTCCGTTGATTTGAATGATAACGTCCGTTCTACTCCTATTCTCTATTCTGTTTCTATGGTTGTGACAGACCAGTGGGTTGGTCACTCACAAGAAAGCCTTGTGTATCTTTACATGTGTCCTTCTGGACAAAACAAAGCACTGTCAGCATTATATGTAGTATACAGTCATAGATGTAAATACGTATGTATCTGTGTGTACAGTACGGACAAATCTCAAATTAACGTGGACTTGTTTCGCACAACTTGCACAACACTCAACAAACTCTCAGTAGTATCAGGGACTAAAGTGTTGTTTTTTTATCCTCCTGTATTCATTTAATTTCACCCTAAGTGTATTTTTCAATACACAACTGCAGTTATGACTGTATTTATTGTACTTTTTATGATTGTTCTGATTTTTCCGTCCCACCACTATGAAATAATGTGGTGTCTGAGTCAGTGTGAACACAGAGGTACAGCACTCTTTCCACGTATTTTGTTTATATGTGAGTTTTTTTTGAAGGGGGAGGCTGGGGGGGGGGGGGTTGAGAGGTATCAAGGTTAGGCTAAGGAAATAGTATTTTAAACTAACTATTTGATAAAAGAATGAATTTAACCCGTGTACAGCCCTTATGCTCGTTTGTACTAAATGTTTCAATGACGTCCGAGGAATAAAGCCTCATCCATGTAGGCATCTCGTTTTGACTTTTTAAAAATGCTCAATGTGAACTGCTCATTTCAACTTAACACGAAAAAAAGCTTGTGTAAAAGACACTTTATTGAACGTACCAGCAGTCAGACTTAGAGTTAGCTTGAATTAATTTAATAAGTCACTTTTTAAAACAAGAATTAGAAAGGCTGAATACAAGAGCCACTAGCATTTCAAAAACATACTAATAACTGTACATACATGAACACAACTGAAATAAATACATCTATGTACGTATTAGTTTGGCCTTGTTTGTTAAAACAATATATATATACAGTATATACTATACAGTAACGTAAAATATGCATCTTTGTAAGTAAATTAATATTAGAAGACAATGTTAAAAGACAAAGTGCTCATGTAAAATACAAGAAAAGAATACAATGCATATGCCCCAAAATACTGGTTCTAAATAAATATCAAAACACCCGTGCTTCCATTCAGATTTCATTGTGCATCTGGTTTTCACCCCTCGCTATGGCTAAAGACTGCCACCTACTGTTGTTATATTGTTACAGTAGACAAACCAAAGCTTTTGAACACTGAAAATGCTAAGTGCACTCACCCACAAATTACACTTTGTATTTCCCTTTGACGCCGACATAATAACGATCTTCCATTGCAAGCAAGCCATCGCAAGACACTTTAACAGCTTCAGCGCAAAAAAAACACTGATTTCAAATTTAAAACAAATGCACAAGCTAATTTACACAATTTTGAGTTGTAGCAATGCCGTGAGTACAGTTAAACATTAGACATCAGCACATCCCACAGGGAAGCAACAGCTGATATATGACCTCTACACAGAATCAGCCTCCTGATAGGAAAAAAGCTCACTACTGACACACTGAAAAAATTACATTTTACACCATAAGTTCAACTTGTTTCCCCAAACAATAGCAGCGTAACACCAGCTGTAAGGAAATGATATGCAAACGAAGGAGGAATGTAGGACTTCTCAAGGTGACTTAACAAAATTTGATCTTGAAAAATGACCATATTATATTTTTACATTTTTGTTATGGATACTGATAACTCAAGGAAGGCACCGTCATGAACAAAGCACTCTGTCCTGTCTGACCTCAACAGCTCCTCAGTGAAAAGGACATGCAGCAACTCATTGGTGGCGTGTGTCTGTGTGTGTGTGTGTGTGTGTGTGTGTGTGCGGAGTGTAGATGAAGTGATGGTGAGAATAATGAGTGATTCTGCTGTTTGCAATGTGAGTGATGTAAAGAAAAAGGAGAACATGCAACGTGTGCTTTTGATGTGTCAGAGGTTTGTTTCCATTTTGGTTTCCTACAGACAGAAGTGAAAGGCCCATTCACCTGTTTGTGTGTTCATGTATATATGTGTGTGTGTGTGTGTGTCAAGCGTGTTGAAAGGGTGTTGATAGTGCAGGAGGAGGGTTTAGGGGGAATGTGTGTCTTAGATTATAACTGGTTGTCTGTGCGTGTGTGTGTGTGTGTTATGGGTTGTGTGTCCAGAGTGTGACAGTGCGATCAGCAGATGATGAGAGGAAGGACAGGTCTTGTGTGTGCCATCGACATTGAATCACCTTGTCGCCGTGCTCTCCCACCACGGTCTGAGGCAGCGGCTTGGTCAGGTCACCTGGAAAAACACACGCACACACAGGATATGGAGCTCAGACAGGCGGATATAAAATCATAGGGCTGTCCTCGACCAAAGAAATTCTTAGTCGACTAACACTCATGCGATTTTGTCAACTAATCGATTATTGATTTAATCGACAGATCTGTAAAGTTTCTTCTTTCTCCACAAAGAATCACACAAAAGCACCACTTTAAATCTTGTGTTTACCAGATGTGCTCATAAGTTACTTAGAAATAAGTTATTCAGAATGAAAAAATGACTAATCGACTAAAGAAATCTTAGTCAGCTAAGACCAAAACGACAGATTAAGACTAAGAGGGGGCAGCCCTATAAAATCATGACACAGCTTGAGACAAAACCATTAAATTAAAAAAAGTTTCTCCTGTAAGATATTATTGTTGATGCTGTTGGATCCATTCCTGAGCTCATGTGAAGACCACTTACTATATATTTTAGAAAACAGGTTACAGAAGAAACAGAATAGGTAAGGTATTAAAACCCTGGGTTAACTTTATTATAATAATTAACATTATTATATCTTATTGGTTTAAAACGTACAAAAACCAAAGTGTAAAAATGACACATTGGGGTTTATGTGCCTTCTTCTTGGCTGCAGGAAGTCACTCCTGGCCAAGAAACAGTTTGGCACATAAATCCCCCAACACATGTCGTTTTCCAATTATACTCTAAAAACGCCTAAGTTGACTTCAATGATATAAAACAATACATGGACAACAACACGTTTCATAAGGTGCCCCAAAAGTACATGGCTATAAACACGCATTGATGGCACTTATGACCCATTTAAACCATTTTATTACACAGCTTTGTTGAATACTCGATTCTGATTGGTCAATCGTGTTCTACGGTCTGTTATTTCTTTATAGCAGACCGTTGCTATGGACACTGTTCAGATCTCGGGCTCTGGACGACCATTTTTTTATTTTTTTAAGTAAGTAGCTGTATAATAAGCAGGATAATTATATTTATGGTCACAGTAAAACAGGATAGCAAGAAGCTTATTGCGAGTAAAAAGCAGTCAACTATGTATCATTAATATGTGAGCAGATGAGACGTACCTTGGAGGTTGGTGACTATGACCTTTGTGTCGTAGGAGCCAGTGAGCAGGTAGTGTGCTCCAGGGGAGAACCTGACGGATCGCACGTCACTGGAGTGCGGCCGGTACACCTGGACGATTCGTCCTCCTCTGATGTCATACAGCATGCACGCACTGTCTTCCTGTCCTGTTGCTAGGAGACGGCCAGTAGGATCGACTGCTACCGAGGCAACAGGACTGCCTGCAGTGAAAATGAAAGGGGGTGTAGCTGTAAAACCCAGTACATGATTACCAGTCAAATCTGCACCTATTATGGAAGCAGAGCTACTACTGGTGTCAAGGGATTGCTTGAGTTATTTGATCAAAAAAATGGAGCTGAAAATCATAACACACACGCGATACCTGAGCCATGGAAAGCAGTTCCCACTACTCGGACACAGCTGGGCACCCTGAGGTCCCAGAAACGAACCGTCTTGTCTTGAGAGCCGGAAGCGATCATCCAGCCTCCCCACGTATACAGAGACAGAATGTGACCTGAAAAACAAAACACAGAAATGACACAATCTTTCTCTCTCTGACTCTCCACTTCGTGTTCTGAGTTCAGGTGGATGGATGAGACAGTTAGCGTACCTGTGTGTCCGCTGAGGGCGTGCAGACCCTGTCCTCTCTGACAGTCGGTGGTGTAGATGTTACAGTCTCCAGCTCCGGCGCTGATCAAGATGGCCCCTCCACTTTCTGGACCCTCCATGAAGGCCAGGTCTCTGATGGTGCCGTCATGCATGCTGAACTCCAGGTCTGGGCCTAGCGCACAGCGGGACACAAACACACAAATGAGAATGTGAGATGCTGATAATAAGAGCCCTAACTTAAAACAGAGTAAGTCTCCCTCTGTCTGTACCGGTGGCGTTGCATGTCTCGGCACTGAAAGGCAGGACTTTGACATATTTGTCGTTGGAGCCTGTAGCCAGCAGCTGCCCGCAGTGGCTCCAGGCCACGCAGTAGATGGACCCTTTATGGTGTTTGTTCCTCTTGAAGCGGACGACCGGCTGCTTTATTGGACCTGAACCACTGAGGAGAGGAAGAGTGAAGAAGAGGAGAAAAAAAAAAGAAGAGGAGAGACAAATAGAAGGAGAGAAGATGAGTAAACTGGTAAACGTTCAGACAACCTAGTTAGAACTATATGATGATTGCCTGGAATGAGAAAAACATTCTTTTTTTATTGTTTTAAATCCAACCCATATTATAGAGTGAATTTTAAAAGGCTCAATTTTTAAGCCAACATGGATGAGAAACCCAATAAAATGGAAGTTTGAACTCTCCATGACAACTCCATCTGCTGAGGAAAATCATGTGATATGATCAAAAGCTCCTCAACACAGTTATTTTCAATCTCAACTCAGTTTTCTGTTACACAGACATCCATCAGGGAAATAAGGAAATAGAGCTTGTAAAGTGAAAAGCCCTTTCCAACGGGGAACTGAAGCCGTTGTATCCATCTACGCTCTCGCCTAAGCCACCAGACACCATTGAAAAAAAAATTTAATTTTACCTCGCAGAACACGAGTGTTCTGTAAAATTATTGTTTGGCGAGAGCATAGATGAATACAACGGCTTCTGTTCCCCGTCGGAAAGGGCTGTCTGACGACAAGGTAAAGCGGTATAAATATTCTAAATATAGAGAACACTTAAACTGATATTGATTTTTTAGGTGGACCTTTCTTTCGGGTGGCTAAAATATGTTTTGCTGCCGGCCCCGTCCACAGCAGTACATCGTTTTGGTTCCTTGCGGTAACTCCTGTCTGCTTCTCCAAACTGGGGGCGTGCTGATCGCCGTCTACTGTAGGTAACACACTGACTACGGATAAGTACCTCATACAATCCCTCTTCAAAACACCCAAACTAATACAAGGTTTAGGTCACTAAAAAGCAAAGTTAGTATCATCTATGTTCAACAATGTTTTGGATGTATGATGCCTTGCATCACAAAATGAGGTCATGGCCAGTAACTCTGGTTGGCACCCTACAAGAATGAGATGCATCATACAATCAATCATATCAATAATACGGTAATAGAGGGGAGGCTACTCTTGATAAGAAGAAAAAGGTGGTGACTGTCCATGTTACCTTGTGTCTAATGTTTCTGGATAAGCACAGACGCGTAGAGTTTTGGAGTTGGATCCAACAGCGTAGAGCGATCCAGACGGGTGAAAGGCGACCGCTCGAACGGCCTGGGTGTCCTCCATAGAGTGCACTGGCACAAACAAGCTTTTGGTCTTGTCGCCCTAAAAACACACAGATTACATATAATTAGCAGTATAATCTGCTTTGATCTCTAACCTATGACATCCATAATGTCATGATGCCAGTTTGGCGTCATGATATAATCATGTTATAATCTGCTTAGTCAAATGCCAAATTAGCATTACACTGTATCGTCTTATACTGGGAGAAAAAAAAAAAAGAGAGCTCTACTTTAAAATCAGATCAGAGAAGTTCAGAGAAGTAATAACAGCTAATGTGAGAGAAAAATGAGGGTGTGAATAATAGAGAGTGCATGAACAAAAGTCCTTTCAGGTTCATTATTCAGCGCAGCGAGATGATTACATGCTTGTTGAGGTATAAATGATTTACAGCAGGTCTGGCAGAATTGTTTGGGTGTTACTTATGTGCATACCTACCTCTTTACTTCGGGTTAAGGAGCCTGGAGAGTCTTCTTGTTGACTTCCTTTCTGTTTCTGCTCACTGACAAAACAAACAATCATCAAATTCAACCCTGCAACAAACTCTGGTATAAAAAACAAAAGAAAATCCAAACCCACAGTACCTCTGGGACACGACAGGGGACTCATCTGGAGGCGGGACCAGGCGGCCCCCCACGGTGTGTTGCGGGGTGCTGCTGAGCACCCCTCCCCCTCGGGTCTGCTCCGGGGTCACAGATGGAGGGTTGTTATTGTCCTCAGCGGCGGGCGTGTTCCCGTTGCCATTGCACTGCTGGGCCAGAGACTTCACCTCCTCCCCTAAATCCTCCATCCCCACGTTGAGCTCCTCCAGCTTCTGGATGGACCTGAGAAGCACACACACACACACTCATGAACTGTCTCCGCAAATCTTTCTTCCTTTCCCTTTCTTCCTCTCTCATTTCACAAAACTTCTTACCATTTGGATCTTACAAAAAAGGTTCATTACATTTTACTTTTGCTAACAGGCTGTCACTGCGCTGACCGAGTTGACTCAGTTAAATCTAGTTTAAACTACAAAGGGCAGGGGACAAAAGAAAACTGAAGTAATGATGTAATTATGCACAGCTACCCTGGTGAATAATGCAGAGGATACAGAGACAGGGAGAGGTTGGGGAAAGGGAGGACTGGAGGAACTCTCGGGGGACAAATCAAAAGGGCCTTTGTCCTGCTGACAACAGCATAAATGAACACATTCATTTTTGTCACAGACTCAAGGCTAAATACACTATTGTGGTGGTTTGGGAGCTTAAATTGCCAAAGTACGTGTTTAAGATAGGTGCTATTATTGTGTACAGCTAATACACATGGTGTGATGGTCCCATGTGCTGTAGCTGATCATCACAGATGGTGCAGTGTGGACTGGAGGTGGGTTTCTCTGGGGGGGAGTTGTGTGGCATACTAGGAAAAGCCACATGGGGCTCATTGTCAAGGGTCTTAACACATCTACTCCTCCTTGTCTGACAGCTGCTCCTCTATTGTATGAAGATATTAAAAGCCAGACAGTAATTAGCAAGCAGAACTACCCTGATGTGGCAGACTGCTTTCAGGAAGTTTGCCCTCTGACTTTGACAGGTGTCTATACGTATGTTACAGATGTACACTGCCTGTTTGACAGGGGAACATTTCAGCTATCCGTACCTGTTGAGGAACTTCTCGGTGAGGCTGTGCTGCATGTCGCTGGGCGGCGGATCCGTCTGGACGCCTCCCTCCAGCAGCATCTGCTGGTACAGTTGCTTCTGCTGCTGCTTCTGCTCCAGGTGCTGCTGCACGCGGAGACGCTGCCGATAGTACTCCTCGTACTTCTCTGTCGAGTCACGGAGCTGAGGATTGAACACGATGCCATTGAAAAATCAATAAGTCGTATTGTTTGTTTTATATCTTTTGTTGGGTAATTAATTCTAGAAAGCAGATTAAGTCACTCTGGAGAAGAAAAAAAACAGGTTTAAATGGAAATAAGGACGCAGGTAATTTTCAAATTAACAAGCAAACATGGAGACAATTTAGGACATACAGTACAGAGCATAATATCCACACACCCACACCACTCAGTGAAGCATGTTATCATCTGAAGAAAGTCACTGCCAACTCCTATTAACACTACTCAAAGGCAGCATTGTGATGAGATGAACTCCTCCACCCGTTCCTTCTGTCAGTTCAGGTATTAGAGGAGGAAGGAGGGCGAGACGGAGAGCTGAGGACAGGTCACTTCCCCTCTCTGTCCTCTGCTTCCTGTCCTGACTATCTGATGGGAACGGATCTTTTGTATGTTTGGGGAGGAGGGGGGAGAGACTCTGGCACTGTCTCCCGCTCTTGAAAAAGGATGGAGGGCAGAGAGGAAAACAAGAAAGAGAGGGTAGGAGGAGTGCGACAGTGAGATCACAGAGGCTCCCAAAGTCTGCTTCTGTTTCTGGCCTCTCTGTGTCTCTGGGGTGACGGGGGGAAGGCAGCGCAAAGCACCAACTTCACACTGAGCTGCACAACGGGACCAGAATAGAAAGCATGAGACAGACAGAGACGGATACTGAGTTAACTCTGTGTTTACAGGCAACATGAGGGCAGTAATGACTCATTTTTGGTGGTTAAGCTCCTGGGTTCATGTCTGAGCCACATGTCCTTTCTGACCTAGAACCAAATCCACCTGGGCATCTTTTCCCCTGTTTCTGCTCAGTCTCCCTTGTTACTGGCTGCTGCATCATGTCTCATATTAATCACAATGTAATGTAAAATAAGGACCATAACCTTTTAATAATGAAACACCTTTCCATTACTAATAGACAGACAAAATCAAGACAACTTCACCTTGTCTCATCCCAACATCTTGTTGCCGTTGTTATAGAGTGAGTTACGCTGTGGGCTACAACTTGAGCCCCTTTTTGTAGTCTATATATTTGTATACATTTTGGCAAATTAGCATCATTAAAAGTAAGCCGAATTAGATATTACCAGTTCCTGTTTGTACTGTACTCATGGATGTATAGACAACTATCACTGGATTACTTTGACACTGAAGAAAACATAAAAATGTGATGATTCTCAGGCAAGTTCTGGAGACAGTCTTTCTTTTTTATAAGAAAGATTTATAAGCAGATTTATGGATTTGTGTATTTCGTATTGTGATTTGTTTTTTAAGTCACACTGAATTAGAGCTGCAACGATCGAATAGGCGATCGACAGAAAAATAATTGCGAACTATTTTGATAAATCGATTTCAGTGCATTTTTCATGCAAAAAAGTCAGAAAAGGCTGTTTTCAGCCTCTCAAATATGGAGATCACCTGCTTTTCTCTGTTTTAGATCATACTGAACTGAATATCTTTGGGGTTTTGAACTGACAAATCAAGACATTTAAAGATATCATCTTGAACTTTGAGAAACTGGGATGGACATATTCCACTATTTTCTGACATTTTATAGACCAAACGATTAATCCAGAAAATAATCGGCAGATTAATTGATAATGAAAGTAATCGTTAGTTGCAGCCCTACACTGAATCTAAGAATATGTGTATCATGTCTGTCAGGAGAAGTGCGAATTGTGACGATTCAGCGAGCCAAACCACAATAACCAACTTCCATGTGTCTGTAAACACACAACAGGTCTTTTCATACATGCACAAAGGTTTAAAGGTGTGCATGAAGTAGCGGGACATGATGAAAGCATACTACCACTACACCACAAACAAACCACAACAAGGGCAACATCCTCTACAACAAAGTCTCTCATCCAGGCAGAGGACAACAGAGCCAGAATAGACTGAACCTTTCACTCTAAGCAGCCCTGTCAGCCTTGAGAGTGATGCAGGAGCAGGATGACTCACATCACACTGAAAATGATTAATCAGAACTGGCATATTTATGGACCTGCGGTAGGCAACACCCATCAAAGAAAGAAAAACATTGCAGGGACATAAAACAGATAAAGCACTTGTTCAGTGAAGTGTGACATACAACAGGTCTAACAAGTTAAAAAGCAAAGCGAGTCAATGCTTACCTCGTTCCTGTCAACGGAGCCATCTGATGGTGCGTCCTCGCCCGGAGCTGAATCAGGACGCAGGTTCTGAGCTCCATCTGAACCCATCATCTTATCCACAGGAGTGTCTGTCCTTGACCTTCACAGAAAAAAACAAACATGGATTATCTAAGACATCTGACATTGTGTAAAACCAGAAACATGGTCTAATCCAAATCTTTACGTTTCAGGGGATTCCTCGAAGATGCTGTGACAGTCGGCGCTCTCCATCATGAGACTCCTGCTCAGGCTCTGCCCTCCTGCTCCGGGGTAGTGGAAGTTGGCGAACGAGTGGGACATGGGAGAGACCCCTTTACCCGGCGCTATCTCCCCGCCGCTCGCTCTCTTATCCTGGCCAGACAGCCCGTAAGACAACCCGTCCAACGCCGGGTTCAAGGAGCGTGACATGTAGGTGTCAGCGGACTGGGGGCGGCGCATCGGCGAGGAGGGGTACGGAGACAGTTTGCTGATGAGCGGGGTGAGGAGGTCGGAGTAGCCGGCCTTCGTGGGCTTGACCAAGCGGTCCACGTGGATGTTGAGTTGCTTCTGCTCGAAGGCGCAGGAGAAGACGGTGTGGGAGAGGTTCTGCATCCAGGAGAGCAGGGACAGGTCCAGGTCGTCGCAGCCGTTACCGCAGAGCATGTCGACGCCCACGAGGACCTCGCTCTCTGTGATCTCCTCACCTGTCGCCTTGCTCTGCACACAAAATAAAAATCCAACAAAGTTTATTTTGTCTGCAAACATTACACCAACCCATCTGTAAACTAGTTTAGACCACAGTATTTATGTTTGGGTTTTAGTGGTTTAGACCTGGCAGAACTCCACGCAGCACTCATAGAGGACTCCCTTGAGGAGCAGCTGGAAGAGTCGATCCCTACTGGCCTTGAATCCGGCCTCACTCAGCTTCCTGTCTGCAGGGATGAAGTCTGCTACCATGTTGCAGGCCTCCTCAAAACACTGAACCCTGGCCGTGCTCGGGTTCCAGTCCTGAAAGACGCCAGCAGAGAAATAAGAAATCAACATGCACGCCAAACACGTGGAAGTAAAAAACTTGCAGTAACGTGCACAAGAGAATAAAATTACAAATGCAAAAAAACGATTTTACTTTATTCTTTACTACTGAAATATTTCTGTTTCGAGCCACTTTCATGTATCTTGCCTTGAACTCAGCGTGGTTTGTGAGGCGAGGCAGCGTGAGGAGCAGACACAGTTTGCTGTAGTCGTCTTTAGAGGGACAGAACTCCTCCAGGGCATGGAGACACTTGACTGCTTCCTGCATGGTGAACTCCAACTAAAAAAAAAAACATGAAATACATTTCAAATGTTACAGATGACTGAGTAGAAGTTTCTCTCTGAATAGCAGAGATAGAAAAACATGGTACTTTAAGAGAGCTTTATCTCCATCAGCACACCAGAGGCACAGGTGACTTTTAGATGTCATGAGGCTGAAAACTAAATATAAGCAAGGATAATAAAATGCATAAGAAATCCATAAATGATGATTTCGTCCTACACCACTCTGAAAAGTCATTGCCAACACACAATCGATGTCATATCACAACAACCACACCCCTCTGCACACTATTGCACAGATGTCCAAAGAAGTCTGACCTAATCCAGTTAATGGGACACGATAGCTCTGGCACAGTGCCACGAGCTGCAGCTCTGCCATGTGACAGTACGACCACAGCTACAGCATGAAGAGAAAAGACAGAGTGAGTTCTGAATTTAAGTGCCTCTGCATGTGTGATTGAACCAGCGTGCGTCAGATTTATTGATTTGTTTCATGATTTGATTTCAGAGTTATCTACGCAGCCTCTGCAAGAATAGACGAGATGACCACCAGCATCAATGTCGAAATTTCATTATGCATTTGTTGAGGCGACATTTCTGCGATTCAAACGTTCTATCATGTTCTCCAAAGCTGTTAACAACTCGTCAGGTGTATTTCTTTCTTCCGCTACTGTTTTTAAGCCCTCTGGTCCCATATCCTCATCTTTTAATGGCAACATTTACATATATGTGTTAATCAGTAACACGATTTTGGATTGGCATGTGTCATTATTATTGAGCTACAATCCAAAAAGCTAACACTTTGATTATGAGAAGAAGCTTATTCCCATAATTAAACTGATTACTGTGGCAGAGAAACATCTTCCTTTTAGATTTCTGTACATATTCATACTCGCCTTGCAATACGAGAACATTCTGGTGTTGAGAAAAAGCATATTAGTATCCATTGTTTTCTATTATTGTTCTTTCCCCTGTGATAAAAGCAATCTACAGCTCAGATAAAAAGAAAGGGGGCAGCAGATGGCCGCGCTTTGTTTTTGCCTGTTGACCAAATCATGTGTGGGTGGGACATCACAGGTGAACAGACGTATTATGTAAAACGGCTTATTCTAACACGGACAGTCGATCACGTAGTATCAGAGGCGCACATAAACAGCTTAATCCGGGTAAGTCGTGCACCGCAGTGAGGCCAATAGCCACGCCACTCCTTGCATGCAAATGCAGCCCCAATTCACCTGCCTTCTCCTCTCTATCAAAGATTGTGAGGTTTGTTCAGATGTCTTGCAGAGTTGCAGTTTCAAACTACATGTACTGAACAACACTGTTTGCTTCTCCTCTTGTCTTTGAGATTGAGCCTTCTTGTTTACTGCCATGACAACCAGCGACAGTCAAGCAGCGCTGTTATGAAGTCTATTCAACAGCATGAGAATTCAAGGCAGTGTCGTCACTTGGGAGGCTTAAAGAACATTATAATAACACTAGTATATTTACAAAGTTTAGTGACTTACATTCTGTGGCTCATCTTCTGCAGACATGGCGTTATTCACACACAGAGCCTCCAGAAACTTCTGCCTGAGGATGATGTAACGAAACCTGCGGACGTGACAGTCGACGTTAGAAATCGTGACACAATAAGAAGTGTTGCCGTTCATCTCTTCATCAACTAAGGATACATAAACCTGAGCATACTGACAGTGACTCAAGACAGTGAACACACCTTTTTGTGTCAAACTTATCCATGCACTCCAGAGGCTGAATGAACTGCAAGACCTCATCCCATTGGCCGTCAAGCACCAGTTGCCTGAAACGGAAACAGTTCATTTTTAATACACAGGTAATGTATGAAATCATGCTCTTATTTTTAAATGTTACACAAATGTGTAACTGAAGAGCAAAGAATTTCCAGACTCCCTAATTGCTGTGGTATTTTCTTAATGATAATTGTACCACGACAAGGTGAGGCAAGCTATTATCGGACGCTTCACTCTAGAAGATGAAATGCCAAAATGTATTTAATATTCTGCTGAGTAGAATTGCAGACAACACACTGTTGGCTGACTTTCAAGGGAGCACTCACATCTACTGTACAGCAGCGGTGCAGTGTTACATTATCCCCCATGTAGAGGACACTATCAGAAACACCAAACTTGTGGTTGGAACAGTTGCCTGTTGTTTCTGCTTCATAGTAGGCAGCATTTTGGAGCTGCAACTTGAGACGATCGTACCGAGACTGCACTGCACGATGTGTGTGTGTGTGTGTGTGTGTGTGTGTGTGGTTGTAGCTGTTGAGTTGATCTACCTGAGGAAGAGCATGTCGTCTGAGTAGAGCCCGTTGATGACGCCGCTCTCCTTCTCCAGAGCCAACATGCTGATGTGCAGCTTCCTAGAGTTGAGGAAGTCCAGGATCGCCTTGATGATCTCCACCTCCTTCACGTTTATGGTTTCCTCCGCTGTCATGGTGACGACGGGCTGCCGATGACAAGGGCAAATAGTCAAGTTAAAAGTAATGCATAAAAGTGGGATGCGGTTCATTGCTTTGAACATCAGTTTGATTCTTCATAGGGATGCACGATATATATACTGGATGTTGGGTCCGTTAAATTATAGGACGATAATGGGAAATTTATATTATTATGTATTATTTTAATAATGAAATTATAGCTGATAAATTATTGTCTGATAATACAAAACCAAATTGCTTTCACTGACTTAACAAGCCCTTCTACAGTAGGTGGTGGTGTGCACCTTTAAAGGTCTCGTAATGTAAAAAGTGAGATTTTCATGTCTTTTATATTATAAAGCAGGTTTAAGTGCTATATAAATACTGTTAAACTATCAAAGCACTCAATATACGGAGAAATACACACAGCCCGTATTCAGAAATTGTGCGTTTGAAACAAGCCGTTGGGTTTCTGTCCATTTGTGATGTCACAAATATACAATATATAGATCATTACATGGTTTTAAACGTAAACATTTTAAATGTGTCCCAGTTTATTTCCTGTTGCAGTGTATGTAAATAACATCAGTTGACAGGACGTAAACATGGACCAAAGCTGTTGCATAGCAACACAATTCTGATGCAATTCCGATGCAATTCCATTGAAATGCACTAAAACGGAGCGTTTCAGACAGAGGGTGAATACAGGTATATTCAGGCAGACAGTACGAGGAAAATAAAGTTTTTTTTTTAACATTACAGCATGTAAAGATGTTCTAGTAGAAACCCAAAATACAAGTATGAACCTGAAAATTAGCATAATATGGGACCTGTAAAGTTGGTTAACGATCCACCAATAAACACAGAGAAGAACAACAAACGCAAGACGTCTTCGTTGGTGTGGATGTTTGTCACAGTTTCAGAGGAAAACAATATAGTTGCAATTTGCAAGACAAGTTTTTTGATTCACTTTACCAGAACAAATAATTGAACATTTGAAGGGTCAGAACGGTAACATTAATGTCTATCATCCGTCTTAGCCTTTACCCTCAGGTGTAGAGGCATAAACTACAGGCTATGAACTTCTTTTTAAAATACAGAAATGTATAATTATTGGTTATCTTATCGGTATCGGCCATGAAAAGAAGGTAATTATTGGTTATTGGTGAAAAAAAAATCCATATTGTGCATCCCTAATTCTTCATAAGTGACTTTGCAAACATTTGACGCATCTAGAACCAATATCAGAAAACATCCTTATTGATATTGTAATAATGATTTCAGCCATATTGTCCAGCTATAGTGGCAAGTTTCTCTTGAAGAAAGCATCTAAGCAACACCTTTTATGGTCTTATGAAAGGTCTTCACGACGGACTTAAACCTTAAAACCAGTCTGGAAAATGAAACACCTTTTATACACGTCGAGTGTCAGCCGATGGATGGATTGAAAACTGAACCTACAGTAGATGCAGTGCAATCTAATGTAATGCGGTGCTTAACTCAGATGTTTAAGTGAAGCTGGTTAGTGGTAATGACTGTAAGACTGTGGTTAGACTGCAAGGGCTTTACGAACTCCTCTGTACAGATTATCATCTTGGTCCACAGTCTGATCAAATTTCATCTAACATGCATGAAACTCAATTTATGCTAATGTGACAGTTTGTATTGATTTAGGACGGGTTTACTGTTATATTAATACATGCACCTATTCCTACGTGCATAAGAAGCTGTTACAACTGTATCTAAACTGAGCATCAGTAAAGTTGAGTGGAATCAAAACACCTCTGCTTCTGTGTCAATCTCTCTAACCGGAGACCCACCTTACAGTAGATGAGGAGCTGGCATACAGTTATATCCATCATTTCAGTCCTTCTAAAGCTTACAATGTATAAAAAACCCCAAAATGCATAGTCACACATCTCACATTACTTCTCCTCCCTTGAAGATCAAAGGTGTTTTTGACCTGACAGCAGAGCAGTCTGTAGTGACTTGCAACAAACTCTTTGTTTGCATGCTAACTTTACCTTTAAAGGTCCCATGTTATGCTCATTTTCAGGTTCATACTTGTATTTTGTGTTTCTACTAGAACATGTTTACATGCTGTAATGTTCAAAAAAAACTTTATTTGCCTCATACTGTCAGCCTGAATATGCCTGTATTTACCCTCTGTCTGAAACGCTCCGTTTTAGCGCATTTTGACGGAATTGCAACAGAATTGCATTGCTAGGCAACAGCTTGGGTCCATGTGTACTTCCTGTCAGCTGATGACATTCACATACACTGCAACCAGGAAATAAACTGGCACACATTTAGAATGTCTACGTTAAAAATCGTGTCAAGGGTCTAAATATTGAATATTCGTGACATCACGAATTGACAGAAATCCAAAGGGCTTGTTTCAAACGCACAATTTCTGAATACGGGCTGTGTGTATTTCTCCGTATATTGAGGGTTTTGATAGTTTAACAGTATTTATATAGCACTTAAACCTGCTTTATAATAAAAAAAAAACATGAAAATCTCACTTTTTTATAATATGGGACCTTTAAGGCTACACCTAGTCTAGTAAAAGGGTGGTGTTATCCAGATGGATGGAGTCGGAGCTTAAAAGATATTTCAGCATTTCATTTTAACCACAATACAGCTTTTTTTTCTCCTCATCAGATAATCAGGGTGTAATGAGGTCAGCAGTATGTTAATGCTTAACATTCAAGCCTGACATGGTGATAAACAGATGTTACAGATGTGATGGCCTTGTCAGTATGATTCTCTGTCTTGGCCTGTCTGTTTGTTCATTTCAAGATGGTCTCTCTCTCACCCTCATGGAAGGCTGGTGCCTTGCAGGCTCCCAGCTTGGTTTGTTTGGTTTTGCTTATATTTAGCTATCCCTTATGTTAAAGGTATTTTAGGTTAACACTATAGTTTCACAGCACCCATCACCCACACCTCACTACTGACTACTGACTCTACACCCTTATTGACTTAATTTTGCATCAGTTAAATTATCTTTAATAAACTTATTTGCATATTTAAACTGTTACTATGTGGATTTCCCTTATTTGTTATGCTCTCGAACCAGCTGGGCATAACACAGAGACTAAAACAACAGAGGCAACAGAGGTTAACAGAGAGAAACTGCTGTTATCTAACTTGGCTTGAAAATGATTTACACTCCACATGATTAAAGTGGAGAGAAAAATCTCTTTTAGCAATGTCATGACAGTTAAGTAGCTTCTAAAGCATTTATCATATCTCATTTATCCATCAACAACTGCTGCAAAAACTACCAAAGAAAGCATTGTTTTTCCTAGTCTGTTGTGATTTGTAACAAACTCATGCTAATTTTACCTTTAAGGCTACAACTAGTCAATGGGTGGTGTTATCCAGATGGATGGAGTAAAGACATTTCAGCATTTAATTTTAACCACAATACAGCTTTTTTTTCCCCCCATCAGATAATCAGGGTGTAATGAAGTCTGCAGTATGTTAGTCCTTAACACTCAAGCCTAACATTGTGATAAACAGATGTTACAGATGTGATGGCCTTGTCAGTATGATTCTCTGGCTTTGCCTGCCTGTTAGTTCCCCTGATTGCTGGCCTTGCAGGCTCCCAGCTTGGTTTGTTTGGTTTTGCTTATATTTAGTTATCCCTTATGTTAAAAGGTATTTTAGGTTAACACTATAGTTTCACAGCACCCATCACCCACACATCACTACTGACTACTGACTTTACACCCTTATTGACTTCATTTTGCTCCAGTTAAATTATCTTTAATAAACTTATTTAATATTAATCAGGGTGTAATGAAGTCTGCAGTATGTTAATCCTTAACATTCAAGCCTAACATTGTGATATAAACAGATGTTACAGATGTTACAGATGTGATGGCTTTGTCAGTTTGATTCTCTGTCTTGGCCTGCCTGTTAGTTCCCCTGATTGCTGGCCTTGCAGGCTCCCAGCTTGGTTTGTTTGGTTTTGCTTATATTTAGTTATCCCTTATGTTAAAAGGTATTTTAGGTTAACACTATAGTTTCACAGCACCCATCACCCACACCTCACTACTGACTTTACACCCTTATTGACTTCATTTTGCTTCAGTTAAATTATCTTTAATAAACTTATTTAATATTAATCAGGGTGTAATGAGGTCTGCAGTATGTTAATCCATAACATTCAAGCCTAACATTGTGATATAAACAGATGTTTACAGAGGCAACAGAGATGACAGAGTGTTATCTAACTTGGCTTGGATTCACACTCCTCCACATGATTACAGATCATCAAGAGAAACTCTTATCCAGTCATGACAGTTAAGTAGCTTCTAATGCATTAATGGTCATCTATGTATCTATCAACAACTGCTGCAAAAACTAGAAAGCAGAAAGAGAAAGCATTGTTTTTCCTGCAGTCCCAGTGCTGCAGTGCTGCTAGGCTAGCAGAGAGAGAGCTAATAAACAGTGGCTCACTAAGCCTCCAGTCAAACACTATAAGAAGCTTAAAGATACTTCTTAGCTGGAACATAGCTGCTGAATTCAACCACCAGGATTAAAGAGAAACCAAACAAATAGCTAGTTACCGTTAGAGCTCATAGAAAGCTGGTTGTGTGGAGGAAAGGAGGAGAGCGACTAGCTAGCCAGGCCGAGAGGAGAGAGAGAGAGAGGCATCATCCGCTAGTTAGCTGTCTGGTCTGGGCGGTGACAGTCAGCTTCTCCTCCTGAACAACCAACACAACCAGCCTGCTGCTGCGGTCAATGCTCACCTGTTTTATTAATACATGGGATGAAAAAGCAGTCCCCCCCGGCGTGTTGACAGACGCTGTCAGGACGTTTGTGTTCTTGCTGCTTGGTGCTGTCCCTTCCTCCTCCTCGTTTGTTTGGCTGGGTGTCTCCTCCCTGCTGGATCTTTCTGTGCTGCCCAGCCCTGCTGCTGCTGCTGCTGCTGCTATGCTGCCTGCTGTCTGCAGAGAGCACCGCCTCCACACATACATACATCTCCATCCATCCACACACAGACACTCAAATGTCACATCAGCAGCTGAAAGATTTACATGTCAGAAATAAATCAAATGCATAAAAAAAAATTAAACATGTCAGAGTATTAAAATAATTTATAAATACTGTCAAGACACAGAGGTTGAAAGGGGCTCTATGTCCAAAAGAGTCCTTTTCAATTTATTTTACTGTCCTCACTCTAATCATTAGTGATGTAAGGTGTTTGGATGTAACTGAGTACATTTACTCTAGTAGTATTTGTACTTTACTTGAGTATTTTTTTTTTTAACAATGTTTTTATTATTTTTTTTGTTATACAAACATCAGCATCATTATGCAATATATTCAATACAGGATTTCCTTTAACAAACATAACATACCCCACACACCCACCTGTTCTCTCTTAACTTTTCCCTTTCTCACAGGGCCAAAATCAATATACAGCTTCACAGTATCAATCATACAATTAAACAACAAAATGAAGATACACATAAACAGAAAATAAATATATAGAAAATAAATAATAAATAAAATAGAAAGATTTTCAAAAACAAGAATCCATTTCTCTTCTGAGGGTCTACCATTATTGTGAATTTTTACGTATCCTATCTTAATTATTCCTCCTACTTGAATATTTTCATTTTCTGTATTACTCTTTTACTGTACTCCATATTTTGGAAGCTAATATTGTACTTTTTACTCCACTACATTTATTTGACAACATTAGTGACTCAGATTATTAATACAATATATAAACTGGGAAAAAAAAGGTTCGTAAACTTGTGTTTGGTGGATTATTTCTCTGTTGTTACAATGCTAATGGTCATTGTATTTTACATGGTTGGAAAGCCTGTTTATTTACCTTCACAATGATGTCCAACATGTAAGGATCATGCATTTGTGGGATGAGCAGCACAGCTGATTATGTGGGGAGCGCCCAAGAAAAATTTGCCAAAATGCTCTGCCAATGGTAAACAGTGTATTCTCCTGTTGGTGTTGACTCTTGTTTTGAGTTGTTTAGTGGATTGGATGATTGAACTCTCTATCAGTAACAAGAAACAAACAAGACATATTGGCTATTTTACTCTTTATTCATTTAATCCACCGTCAGGAGCCTCAGTAGCGGTGGAAGATCCATACGCAGCCAAAACGGCCTGGCACCTCCTCCTCATGCTGGTCACCAACCTGGTCACACATTGCTGTGGGATGGCGTTCCATTCCTCAACCAGGATTCGTTGCAGGTCAGCCAGCGTGGTAGTGTTGGTCACTCTAACACGTACAGCACGCCCAAGCTGATCCTACAAGTGTTGAATTGGGTTGAGGTCTGGACTCTTGGCAGGCCGTTCCATTCTCTCTACTCCCACATTGTGGAGGTAGTCTGTGATAACCCTGGCTCTGTGAGGGCGAGCGTTGTCATCTTGGAGGATGAAGTTAGGTCCCAGATTGTGGAGATATGGGATCGCCACTGGGTGCAGAATCTCATCCCGATATCTCCCTGCATTGAGATGGCCTTCAATGATGACGAGCCTTGTTTTGCCAGTGAGGGAAATGCCGCCCCTCACCATGACATGGCCCCCACCAAAAGATGTTACTCGATCGGTAAAACAATCAGCATAGCGTTCTCCGCGTCTCCATACTTTGACCCTGCGTTCGTAACTTTGGCAGACAGAACCTGGACTCATCACTGAACATGACATTCCCTGACATGTTCAGGCTCCATTGTCTGTGTTGTCGACACCAGCGCAAACGGGCCTGACGGTGAAGGGCAGTCATTGCTTTCATAGATGCTGAATTTAGAAAACATTTGAAAAGCAATACTACATTTATGAGGCTGATGCAGATATTTGATCTGAATTGATAAGAATATATCAGCTGATATCCATTTTTAAACATGAACAAACATTTTGATGAGCATCCCTTTAATTTATTTATTAAAATAATTGCCAGCAAGACATTTTATAGTTAAAAAATAATCCCTAACAAAGGAATAAGCAGCTTTCTCCATTTCAAACGATGTACCAGGAACACTTTATAATTCCTCAAACATGTCTTTGACATTTCTGTCTGCAATTTCCTGTTAGCCGACATAGATACTAATATATCTGCAATAAGCTAATATTGGCTGATATTTGGGCCCAGCTGATTTATCCATCTATAAGAACAATATGAGGATCGTGCAGATTTTCTGCATAACTCTTGTGTTTTATTTAACAGCCCATTGTACATTTTTGAGTATTCAGTGACTGCCACAGCAAGGCTTCATTAGCCTGGACAAAAATACACAACAGCACTACTACAGATTAAGACTACGATGATGATGATGAAGAAAACAGTCTAGTGTTGCAGCGTAAGTAGACCTTTTGTATACTGTCTGTCTGACTCCCTCTGATAGTGTTTGTGCAGCCTACACAGCACAGTAATGATGATGATGAAGAAGATACCAGCAGGTATTGCATATGTATGTTATTAACTCAGCTCTTGTGGTGGTGGAGCTATTATTACACTCGGTATGTGAAATGAGAGACGATTAACAGTTGATAGCTGGCATTTTAATAAAGCTCAAAGTGATAGAAAAAAACAACAAAATAAACCCATGAACAGTTGAGCATATTTAGTAAATTGAAAAGAAAATGAATTGGAAAAAATACTATGCTTTTTCTCAGTATACTTAATGGATTTCATACAATACCACAATAAAGCCTCATTAAGACTTTAAGCCTTTTTGCTTTCAACACACGTTCATGTACTGCTTCATTAGTACGCACCTCAACCAGGTCAATGTCATTACAAAAAATACTTCTATATGCCAAAATATATCTGTACAGTGCCAACGCATACTGAAGGAACATGTGATAAAAAGAAAAGTAAAGTAACAAGCATGACGGTGGCCAGGGTCTTGAAGTGCTATCGTGGGTGAATCCATTTATTTACAATAGTGGACTACTTTGATCTACTAGTTAAGACAACGTCCACATTAAAGTGGCATTTTGAGTATTTGTTAGTTCCAACTTCAACATGTTCAATGGTGATTATTTATTAAATTGCACAGACTGATGACACAGGGTGGGATTTCCGTCTATTCTACTACTGATGATCGTCTTGAGTGATCACACTTTTTGCATTTGTAGCACAATTAAAAGGCCCCAAACGACAACATACATACCGATACACATATGTGATAAATTATAAAAGCTACTCAAAAGCTACTACAAGCGGCGGACTCGTTCATTTTGAATGGATCTGCCATCATATACAAACCAATTTAACTTATATACGTACAGTATATTCTGTTTCTCTGAATAAAATCTAAGACGCCTTTTCAAAATATCTTCAAAGCGAAATGAAATAAATTAAGAGTCTATTGCAGGTGCTTTCCAGAATTGTTTTTCATGGTCACTCCGTTATGCTCAACACTCTTTTGGAAAGTAATTGCAATCACCAACTGAGGTATTTTCCTCACTCGTATTGGCACTTCACTATACACACACACACATACACAAATTTTATACGTTTTTTTCAGTCACATGTAATAAAAAAAACTAAAAAAAACATGCCTGTATAGCAGCAATACGCTCATCAAAAATGCTGCTGCGTCTACCTGATCACAGATCAGACAGGCCACCCTTTTAACAACCTGGGCTTGAGGGGGGGCGTAATCTGATCCCAGACCTGCTGCGAGTACACACAAACTCTCCTGTATCACAACAGACTTTTTCAACAGGCGCTGACGAAATGACACCAACACTCACGGCGCATCCATATGACACAAAACAAGCAATAAGGCCACACATGATCAACTCATAGAAACCAAACAGCCTCGTTCTGAGGCGTGACATTCAGTGCTTCAGTGGTTCAACTAGGTAAGGCATCGGTCCGCCTATTGTTTTCTTCTTCTGTTTTTTGGCACATGAGAACATTGATACACATGCTGTAAAGTACACACTTGTGCCCCGTTTACATAGTCCAGAGCGTAACAGTCAACTTTGTCTGTGAGGCCCCCGCTTGTGTCCTACATTCCAGTTGTGAAATGTTGTCCTTTTAATGAAAACATAAAATCCACAAATTCCTCTGTGTCCAAATGTTGCCCGGCCATCTGGTGCTACTTAGTGTGCAATTTCTTGGGCGTCCCCTGCTTCTTGGTTTGCCACAGATGGCTGCCGATGGTGATGGCGTCCACGCTGGCAGACATGGTTTTGGCTGGGATCTGGCTGAACTGCTTCCTGTCCGAGTTGTACTTGTACAGGCCCTCGATCATCTTGGTCGTGATGCTCTTCGGCCCGATGCCAGCCAGTTTGGTGATCTCCTCCGTTTCTGGGCAGTAGGCGTACACGGACCTGAACTGGCAACCGGCGTCGCGGAACAACACTAGGAAGTTGTTGGCTTCGGATTTCTCCATTTCCTGCAGAAAAAACACGGAGAAAAATCGCCGTTTGGTGTAGAATATTTAAAGGGAGACACCCCAGTTGAATTGGGTAAAAAACGTAACTAATAGATATAACCATGAAACTTACCCAGTTGATTATTTACATTAAGGCAATTAGTTTTTGTATTATAAGTTTTCTGAAATGTTGTGTTTAAATATGTAAATGCATTATCTAATGCAAATTTTTGGTGAATTTAGGAGAAATCTACAGACGTAAATAGACAAAGTAGTTAAATAAACACTTAAATATGTATTTTGGTCTGAAAAAAGAAGTTATTGAAGCAAAACACCCCAAAATCTCAAATTTACCAGTGCATGAAATACGATTGTTTTCGCCTTAATGTCAGAAAGACAAAGATAAAATCATTGCAAAAACATACATCAAGTATCTTGTTCTTCTGCCCTTCGTTGACCTTGCCAGCCAGGCAGCAGTGAGCCAGGGCGTTCTGGATGATGTGCTTGTTGGACTTGGCACTCGGCTCCTTATATAGCTTGGGTCCTGTGGGAGGAAAGCACAGGCATGAGGTTGCAAAAAAGAAATGTCCCGTCATGTACAGTAACTGTGTAACTGTGTAAACAGCACAGGTATGTCTTCTACCTGTGTACTCGTTGTTGGAGGGAGTGGACGAGGTGGTGGAGTCGTTTTCCCAATCCTTCTCTCCGTTAGGACTACTAGTCGAAGGACAAGAAGAAAAACCTTCTGCAGAGTCTGGCCTGGAGACAATCACACACACAAACCAACAAATGACACGCACGGACATAACAAAAACCCAGCACGTAAAGGTTGATACACAGAAGCGGGTATGAAAGCGACAGATTGCACAAACAGACATGCGCGCACACACAGAAAGAGATGTGGTGAAACAAGGTCAGACGCTGTGACACAATTCTCCAAACCCTGCCTGTTGTCTGGCATCACATCATACTGTACACACTCCGACGAAGCTGTGCAGCGAGGAACAGAAAGGCAGCCGAGCGAAGCAAAGTCTCAGTGCCGTCTTTATGGCTACTGTGGGCAGATGAGCTTGAGTTTGAAAAGGCAAACACACAGTGGCGAAGCGCAGAGCAGCCAGCATAGAGAAGAGAGCAAAACAGCAGCCTGAGAGCAATACTGCGAGAGGCAGAGAGAGGATGAAGAGCAGGAGAACTCGGGCGGAAACATCTCGGCCACGCAGGTCCCATGAACCTTATTGCAGACGGCAGTGATGGAATATGTCAAATCATTTGACTGTTGACACATCTGTCTGCTTTTATGAGTCTGTGTTGAAAGTGTCTAATGAAATGCAGGCCAGAGTTACATGGAGCTATTTCTACATGGAGTGCACTTCACTGTTGAAGAATCCCTTTTTGGAGCACCAGGCTACTAACCTTCCCTTTCTTTCTTTGGGAGAGCTTAGATAGAACGGGATATGGGATACTTTATTGCCTCTGAGGGACGTATGCAAAACAGAGAGAGAAATGAAGGGAGGGATACAAGAGAGTCGAGAGTGTAAGCCTCATAAAAGTCAAGAAAAAAATGACCTCAACATCAAAACACTCCATCAATAAGAATCAGTGCAGAGTACATCTGGGTGTGACACAAATGAAATATGGAGTGGGGGTTGTGAAGTTTTAAAAGTTGAATTGTGGGAGTGAACATCACAGTGGCGATAATACTGTATATGGATGAATGAATTACATTATTTGAAAAGGTGAAAATTAAAAGAGTAATTTTGAAACACGTTCTACAGTTTCTATAAACATACATAACTAGTGTGATATTGTTTGGAGCCTGAAGAGAAGGTACATGAAAATGAAATGCACATAAAAAGTGAAGACAGCTCGTAGTACCAGAAGTTGTCAGCCAACTTTAATAAGTTGATTTGGGATGAGAAAGGAGAGGTGGTAGGAAGGCAGAAGATGACACAACTGAGGTGAGTTACAGTTTTTTATACAGACCCAACAGAGAACATGATGGCTAAAAAGATTAGATAGGACCAACCCGCCACAAGAGTTAAACGTTTGCAAAGCAGCACATTGTGTACTACTTTAAAGGATGCAAAATACAAACTTTCATCAACTTCAAATTTGCTGTAAATGAATGGGATCATTGAGCCTTCATTGGAATCGGTAAACATGTGATAGTCCGCAGAAGTCTGCACACCAGACATTCCCCAAGGAGACCGCTGTTCTTGTCCCGTGTGAAACTAAAATCATCTTAATTAAATGATCTTAATCATGATGTTTTTTTTACTAAACCTAACGTAACAAGTAGTGTTGTTGCCTAAACCTAACAAAGTAGTGTTTTTTTGTTTTGTTTTATTTACAACGTTAACCACGTGTTTAAAACAGTTTAAAAGTGTGGTAATAATACGGGAGAAAATACGTTTCCCTCCAAACGTAATTGTGGATGCAGTTTAGTTGTATGGGAACTTAACTTTGTAGGAGACACGGCTGTTCAGAGGTGTACTTTGCTTTTTGAGTCTAAGAGGGTTTTATTGACAAAGACAGGTGCATGCAGAGTATTTGTTCTTCTTGTACTTCTATTTGTAAATCAAGGGCAAGGTTAGAGAGTCTAAAATCCACGCTACAGGCAGAGACGTACCTGTTGTTCTTTCTGTTGTTTGGCTGATCTCTGTCGTTGTCAGCCAGATTTAGAGACGCCAAAGAAACACTTGACACAGAGAAGCCTCGAGGACGCACCCCTGCAACACAACAAGGACAGGTCAAGCACGGATCGGCGGCTGTCATGCAGCGATAAGTGTGTGTCATGATTTGTACGTTGCTCACCTGTCGTTCTCACAGGGGGCGTAGACGACTCCATGACGTCCCTGTGGATGGACTTGGGCCGTGGCTTCTTCTTGAGGCTTCCAGATCGGGGCTTGATGACCTCACCCATGTCCTCGAACAGCTTGAGCTGCTTCCTCCTCAGAAACTCCTGCTTGATGTAGTCCCTCCTCGCCTTCTCGTCGTCCTTCTTCAGCTGCTCCTCCTCGGTTTTCAGCCTGGAAGAGGAGGAGGAGGAGACCAAAAATGATGTTGTACGACTGCACACTCAAGTTCAAAAGACACACGGTATGTATCGATGCTACAGTATAGATGTGGGGACAGTGTTATTATTGGCAAATAGACAGAGTGTAAGTTAGACAGACCGTGCAGCTTCCTTCTTCTGCTCCTGGTCCTGCTCCTGCTGCTGCTTCTTCTCCTGAGTCTCCTTCTCCCTCCTCAGCCTCTTCTCCAGCAGAGCAGCTTTCTTTGCTGCCATGTCCTCCTCTCCCTTCACGTCATCCTGGTGTTTGATCGGTGGGGAACACACAAGATACACAAGTCAGACTGTACATAGAGATATTTACACTGCACCTTCATGAGAAGCTGGCAGATAAGTTTACTTAGCTGATGAATTACCACACCGTGTATTAAGTTATTATGACAAATATCGTCCTAGTGTGTAATTATTGGAATCATGGCGGCGTTTGGTATTTGATGTGGCGTTAGTGTAATTAGCGTCTGTCAACAAAGCTCTCACATTGCTCTATAATCACAGCTCTAACGGTCCATGCATCTTGTTCTGGCTGATTTTTTTTGGCCCTCATGTATTATCTTTTATCAGCTCATAGTTCAACAGGCACAACACTGCACATGTTCACACAGTATGAGCCTCTTCCTGTCGCTGCTTATAGGCTGCTTACTGTATTATTAATGAGAAGTTAATTAACTAAGTGTACCAGTTGGTGTTATAGTTTTACTACCGTGCTTCCAAAACTGGGGGAAGGGCGTCATCAGGGGGATACAATGTAAGGTTAAAGTTAAGTTGAATAGTCCTTTTTCACAGCAGACATTTTGTCGTCTGACGGTCTCAGATGCGACTAATAAAATGATTAATTGCTGCACTGCATTGCAATAATTGTACGTACGGCGCCATCATTAATTTTTATTAGTGCCACTTAATTCTAACAAAGCAGACACTTTGTTATAAAAAGGAGCATGTTATTAGGGCCGCCTGTTCCTTTCTATGACTTTCTATGAGCTAAGATGGACAGACTTTTGACAGGAAGAAAAGAAAAACTGGTGATGCTCATCAAACCAACATATCAATCCAAGTCTATCTTGATCTTGAGTTGCAGGAGAGCCTCATGTCTTTTGTGTGTATTAACTATTGCCATTTTGGGTGAAGTTTAACCTGGGGTCCGCAGAGATATAGAGACCGCAGAGGTGTACTTTTTGTCATATCTCAGGTCATCTCATATCAGAGGTACTTTATTATATTACTCCAATTTTTCATGACTTTGTCAATCAATTTGTTTCTAATGACTTCATATTGTTGTTGATGTTGTTTTAATTACTGCTAAAAAATACAAATGTGTTAGGGTCCTGGGGAACCCCGGTCAAAAGCACCCAATTCTGCCCATGCAGTAATCACACACTATCAGGGAGGTAGGAGAACTCTGTCAGTCATTTTGAAGGAGATACAGATGCAGCAGACACAGATTTTCCTCATGTGCTCTGTCTATTTTCATTTTAAACAATATGCATATTAACTGTAACTTTCCTAAAATAATAAAACTCTGAAACATAACTGATAATGTTTTGAGAAGAAATAAGTTAACATTTTGCTATGATGGTTGCTTCTTACAGTAGTTTATTCTGGACCCCAGTTGGTAGTCCTTGTATGTTAAATATGTTGGTAGGATGACGGTTGTATTTCAAACATTTAGACTCTATTTCCACACAAAAAAGTCACTACAAGCAGTATGGAGGTCATAAAATATGGTAACTGAAAGCTAGTTAGTTTAGTTTATGGTTTAAGTTTATGGCTAAACCTTCAGCCCCTACCTAGATGTGTGTTTGACCAGCTCAAGTACAGAATTCAATTAATTTTACACATATTTTTTACATGGATCATCCTAGACTTTAGAAAGATATAAATGAATATGACTCTATATATAATAGTGTAGCTCCAGCTCACCTTGAAGAAGAATCCACAGCACATCTTTTGGTCTTCTCCTCCTGCCTTTCCATCTCCTTCGCCCTCCCCCGTCGTCTCCTGACCTCCTCCTGGAGGTTTCAGCCCAGACAGAGGCACCTCCACCAGGTCTCTCCTGTCCTGGGGGTCCTCCTTGACCCGGCTGCCTGTGGGCCCTTGGATCTCAGACACCGGTTGACGCAACACCTCTGATGACCTTGTTTGCTTGACTTCACCCTTCGAATGAGTCTTTCTCTCCTCCCGTCGCTCGTCTTCCTTCTCTTTGGCTGCTTCTTTAGTAGAAGGCTTCCCCGCTGCCTCTACTTTGTCCTCGGTGTTTTCTTTATTGTCCTTGGCCTCTTGGTTGTTGCTTGGCCCCTCATCGTGGCCCAGGTATGAAAACAAGTTCTGGGTTTGGTTGGGGGTGAAACGCCTCAGTCTGGGTAGGCTGTCCACTGAGGTGGGGGTGTTGAGCATTCGACTGAAGGGTGTGACCTTCAGATCGGTTGGTCGCGGAGTCCGAGGTGTCCTGGCATGGAAGGAAGCCGGCCGCCGCTTAATGCCAGCAGGGGAACGATTGGGAGCGCGAGGAGAGCCGGAGGACGAGAGGATGGGAGACAACGACCCAACCGAGCCCCGGCCTGATCCTCGGCCTGTCACACTGCTGCTACGCAACTCACGGAGCTGCCTGAAGGGAGAAAAACACACAAGGTCATGTATATGTTCACGAAAAAAAGAATAAATGAATATCTATCATGAAGCGATACCTGTGTGGAGACGGAGCAGGAGGAGGAATGACCCAGGCTTGTTGCTGTTGCTCTCTCATGGACATGATCCTCTCCTGCTGCTGGGCCAAACGCTGCATCTCCGTCTGCAGGAAGCCCAGCGACGTGTTCAGCCGCTCGATGGAGCGAGTGTACTCTGTGAGGTCGATTTCTCCTGGAGCCACACCTGTATCATCACATTACACACACAGTAAGTCAGTTACAAATTTAATATGATATGATTGTGGTGGTAATGAGGGAGGGGCAAGTGCTGCTTCTTCACTTTCCCCATCCAGATTTATCTGGCCAGGCTGAGGGATTGAACCTTCCTGTCTCCAGCCCGCTCCTCTAACCTTTAGTTCCACAGCTTCCCCAAATTAAAATGATCAATCGATTAATCAAAATTACTACACGGCTTTGTTGAATACTTGATTCTGATTGGTCAATTATGGCATTCAATGGTCTGTTATTTCTTTATAGCAACCGTTGCTATGTATAACAGACCGTTGCTATGGACGCATTTCTGATCGCGGACTCAGAAGAACCATTTTTGTGTCAAATTACTGATAACTGAAGAAGCTGTGTAATAAGCAGGATAATGTTCAGCGAGCGTCGGGGTCGAGTCGGGGTTTATTTCGCAACAATGACCAGCTTGCTGTACATAGTTGATAGATTATTTGTGATAAAAATGATCATTTAGGTGCTTTCACAGCTAATCTGTTTGGTTCTGTTTAAATGAACACTGCCTCTTTTTCCCATTTAGTTCAGTTAATTTAAGCTGGTGTGAAAGCTTTCGATCAAACTCCGACTGTGACTGACTGAAAAGGAAGTTCTCGGTCTGCTTCCAAGTGAACTCTGATGCGGTTTGTTAGTGGTCTGAAAGCAAACTGACCCGCCACAGGACTTTATGACAATAACTGTGATTTTTAGCATCAATTTTATACTTCTCCTGGTCATGAACTGTCAAGATCTTACAAGCGATCCGTAAGAGAGACTCACCTCCACCATCCTCACAGGGGGATTTCGGAGCCGCTCCGTCCGGCTTGCATCTCTCCGCCCGCTCCATGCTGCCCTGGCTGGTTCCCTTTGAGCCTGTAAGCGGCTCTGGAGACGGCGTTTGTGCTGCCCCTGAGCTTGAGCTGGGGCTGAGGGGGGCAGTGATTCCTTTTCTTCTCACTACGTTCAGAAAGGCTGTTCGGCCCATCCTCTGACGATGGCGGGTAAACGCTGCTTCCACCTGTGAAGAGAGCAACATGGTGTGAACATTTAGATTTAATAAAGCTATACTACTGGCTATCTTTCCTTGTCTATATCTGTTTACCTTCTTCTTCTGCGCTTCAATGGCTCTCCGTTTCTCCTCCAGCTTCATCCTCAGCTGAATCATCTCTGTGGCGATCAGGTGGGAGGGGTCTCTGGGGGAAGGTGTTACTGGAGAGGGAGAGGTGATTGGCAAAGGAGGCGTAGACAGCTAGAAAAAAGTGCAAAGATCATTGACATGATTATTGACTGCCTCTGCAACAAAGGTAGAGTTTAAATAAAAGAGGAATGAGTTGACACACAAAAGGACACAAACCTGGCAAGAGATGCTTTTTGGCAGGTGAGTATACGGCACATTGAGATCTGAACTCTCTGGTGTGGTTCCTCCACTACTCCTCCCCTCCAGCTTCCTGAACTTCTGCTCCGCGAAGCTCGTCATCCGGACCATGCCGCCTCCAGAGCCTCCGGAGGACGAGGTGGGGCTGGCGGTGTGGGATCTGGGGATTGTGGGTACTGAACTGGGACAGGGGCTGCTCCTGTCCCCTCCATCGCCCCTCCCACTCCCACCCTCTGGGTTAGCATCGCCGACCCCTCTTGGTCCTCCTTCCCTGCTTTTCTCCTTCTCTTGCTGGTCAGGCAGAGGACACGACCGGGTCATGGCCTCACAGTCTTGGTCCATGTCTGAATAGTCTCTCAGAGAGGAGGAGTCCTCATCCAAGCTCTGGATGTCCTCTGTCCTCACGTGGATGCCCGTGTCGACTTCGTCAGTGGACACAGAGTTGGGGTCGTGGTCGTTCAGCCGAGCCTTAGCTGCACCCGGGTCGTCTTCTTGACCTTCGGCCCCTGGAGGGTCCGGAGAATCTGCACCGTGGAGAAAGAAGCCGTTGTCTCCGTCCCCCACGCCCAGGCTGGCGTGGGGCCTTTCAGTGTCGTGGATGATCTTCAGGGCCTCCTCAATGCTCGGAGGAGTTGATGGGCTGATGTGGCCACTGTGGTTGCCATGGTGATTGTTGGAGCTGTGGTTGCTGTCTGGGAGGACTCCATTGGAGTACCTAGAAACAGGTTTGGGCAAATTAACGGATGTTTAAAGTAATAGTCATCTTTTTTACTATTTCTCCTGCTTACCCAGAGTCAGATAAACTACTGAATGTCCTTACATATTTTGATAGATTAGCTTTTTTTTTTTTTTAACAGAGCCCTTAAGTAACATATAAGCTAATTATTTTGAACTTATCTATAATAAAACTTTTTTTTCACTATTTTCTGATATTTTATAGACCAAACAACTAATCAATTAATTGAGAAAATAATCGACAGATTACTCAACAATGAAAATAATCATTAGTTGCAGCCCTACTGCGAACACCAACATGGATATAACTATAAATATAGGCTAATTAATACCCTTAACTTTCAACCTACCAATGCAAAATAATTCCACTGGGGTAAAAAAAAACAATCCTTATGACACTAAACAAACAAATGACCTAACAAATAAATATATAAATAAATTGCTTAGACTTCTCTCTGACTCTATAGACCTTTTCAAACTTGACTACATAAACATTATAAATGCGCTCCTTTGTATTTCCTGTTGTAATGTGTGTTAATGTAGTAGCTGCCAGGAAGTAAACTAGGACGATAGCTGTTGCCCTAGCAACAGATTGGCAATGAAAAGGTCTATAAAAGCCATCCATCCATTATTTCATATATGAAAACTTGCTGAATTTCCCCCAAAAAACAAAACTGTGCCTTTAAATTGACAAAACGGCAATTTAGAGGATAGAAGTTTCTATTATTTAGAATCATCCCTCTGCTGTACCTGCTTTGGTTCTTGACTGAGAATGTGTTGTTGCGCTCCAGGGGTTTGCGGGAGGTGAACTCGTCATCCTCCTCAGGTATGTGTCTGCTCTGGCCGTTGACATCGACGGGCATGAGGGAGAGGTGGCGCTTCATGCCCCCTCGAGATGCATAGTGAACTTTGAACCCGAGACCGTCGCTGCTGGCGGAGCGGGTCATACCGCGCGGAGCTTCACAGGGCGACACGGTCGGGTCTCCGTCCAGAGGGATCTCAAAGGAGATTCCCCGAGAGGAGGAACTGAGGGAGGAAGGACATTTATTGTGAGATTAATAAGGAAACCACTTCACATTTGCAGGTCAAGGAATCTCATCTGCTCTAGTAGTGGAGTTTAGGTACAAACCGTTTTTCTTTGGGCCATGTCCCAACACAGCCATCCACGTACGACATGGAGGTAGACCTCTTCATTATACCTGTTACAGACATAGAGGAGCTTCTGCTTTAGATTCAGGAAGACAGAGGCTTACATACGTACACAGTGTAATTGAGAGTACTGTCTGCTTATTTCAGGTTTGATTTTTCCTAAATAAATGATACTGTATACTTAATAATAGGTATATTTTCAAGTGTGGGGCTCAAACTTTGCTACTGCATGTATCAGCCACTAGAGGGCCTCTGGTTTCAAAACACATCCACACATTCTTCCACTGTTCTGTATTCATGCCCCAGGTAACTGCTAATGATTTTTCCTAAAAGCACCACACAAGTAGGCTATGTGTGTGCAAATTCAAGAAAGTAGAGGAACAACTTTGTCTGTGAAAGCTGTGTTGAAAAGAATACCAAGTTGTATTTACAAGCGAGAGACATGAACCAATCCACGCTAGCATTGTGACATCTCTGCCCGCATGAGCACTAAAGACAGATTAGATATTTTACCCTGTGCAGGGACGTTCTCTGGGCTGTCAGGTCTGTCTGCATAGCTCTGTTTGATTGGGCTGGATACAGGAGCCATATTTCTACAGGATGATACGGGCTCACAGGCTGCAGAGGGAAACACACGACAGATACTCAACATTCAACTGTAACCTTGAGTTAATTATCATCTGTTAGCATGCAAAACTATCATCATCGTCATCACAGTTAACAGTAGCATGCTGATATTATTGTGAACTTGTTCTGTACCGTTCGGGTCGAAGACTCTGGGCTGCACAAAGGAGGGTTTAACTACTTCAAACCACCAGAAAAGCTCAGCCATAAACACCAGGTAGTTACTCTGCAACCCCACACACACACACACACACACACACACACACACACACCTTTGTGGTTAATGTTGCACTCATATATGTAGATATTTATTAATGTCATTAGCACATTTGTCTCTTTGAGTCACAGCACTGCAAAGATGTTAGATGAGCTTGAACATCATACAGCATTTTGACAGATCAGTGAGGTCACGGCCTGCAAACTGTTGCTAGGTAACAGCAGGCTCAGGTGTGTGTGTGTGTGTGTGTGTGTGTGTGTGTGTGTAGTTGAATATTAGTACATGTTTCATTGTCTGAGTGGTTTAATGTCAAACCCATACGCCTCTTGAAAACTGCCAAAAACACCATCTGGGGTTTAGTTTAAATATGTCACATGGGCACAGATGGATGCAGAAAGCAGCGAGCGAGCAGCCCACATCAATGATAAATGCATTCATGTTATAAACAGAAAGACTCTGGGGGCCTGTACAGATGATTTCATCGGTAGGAAACCTCTTGGTTAACACACACAGATCAGTTTATTGACTTTCTAGCAGGGATGGAAAGACAAAACAGATTCCTATGAACTGGAGCTTCATCTTAGACACACCAGAGAGAACTGCTTAATGGCATAAACAACATTTCTTTCTGTGTAACATATTAAAGCACACACACTGGTTGAGAATCAGTGGGCAGTCTATGGTGAATGGGCAGTGTGCCAGTCTCTTTAACTGCTCTTCATGGCCATTTTTCTCCTTCTTTCTCCTCCCCTCATTTGCCTACTTGTAACAATTGTACCACTACACATTCACTATAAACAACATAGTGAATTAAAAGGAAGGGAGAAATACAGAGCAAAGAGTGCACAATTGTGAAAAACGTCTGCTGAGTTGTTTTGAAGAATGGAAAGTCCCAGTCAGCTCGGACCGTGACTTGAATCCCAATGTTTCTACCCACGCTCCCCGCATACTATTTACCCACACTGGCTCTAATGTCTGGATGGCACAGAGACGCTTTTTAAATTGTACTTTATTAAACAGAAACAGAAATGGGGAGATCTCCGCCTGAGGAGTGAGCGCATCAGCAGTTGTTGTGGTCTCTAAAGATCACAGATTTTATTGTTTGATAAAAACAGAGGGGATGTGGAGGGAAGGAGAACAAGGGAGGCAGGCGGGGACGGGTCAGGACTGTGAATCTCTGAGCAGAATCTGTCCTCTATCTGAGAAAGAGAGGGGGGGGTATTTGGCTTGCAGCGTCTGTACTAGGAAAGCACCATCACATGCGCACACACAGGCTGTCATATTTATTTAAACTGGCAGCAAAGCAATACCCACTGTTGCAAAAGGATCTTTATGTCCCTGCTAATACATCCAACAAACCCTGTGAGCACCAAGCCTGCTCTGCTCACACAGCTTTTCCTTGCATGACTCATTTTTGCCTATTTGTAATTTCCCGCTCTAACTCTCCTTATTCCCCAAAACACTTTTATTTTCTCTCTTTCTTCAACTGAATCCACATGATAAAAAAAAAGCACTTCCCAAATCCTCCACATACATTTCTTTTTTCTTTTTTCTTTTTTAAATTAAATATCTGAATACACTCCTTACCTTTATGGATGCGTGTGCGTAGAGCATATCCTCCAGGCTGAAGTGGCAGCAGTGGTTGAGGTTGTTCCTGCAGAACTCCTGCACCAGCTGGAGGTTGTACAGACTGTCGGCCAAAGACATGGTCTCCTTGAGGCAGATATCTGCTCCGCCAGGGGAGGGGTAACGCACACCAACACACAAGGGAGGGGTGATAGCAAAGGCCAGGCAGGAAGACAAGGAAAAGATAAGGCATAGTTTATGTTTAAAAAAAACAGAGTAGATGAGAACAAAATTACTCTACTTTACCCATTAGTATTTGCACCATATACAGTATCTGATTTGAATCACTCAAGATCCTTGAAACAGTTTACACAACACAAGTTTTCAAACTCCTTCTTGGATGAATCATCAGGATATCTATCCCCTGACGTTACTGTAAGGGCGGCCCACGCATGTGTATAATGTCTGACAGACAAACCAAACATTACAGCAGCTGATGTCATTCTGTTCTTTACTGTACTTCTTTATTATTCTTAGAGTAAATCAAGCTGCCAGCAAGAAGACCTAAATTAACTCGCTTCCACATCTGGTCCACATGTGTACGAGCGCCCCCCTGTGAACTACATTCAATCCCAAGAGCCTCTGAGTGCCGACATGAGAGTTGTTTATCTTTGAAATAGCGTCCAGTTACTCCTCTAACGGTTCTTCGTCACGTAACCCCTCGTGACCAATCACAACCCGACCCAGGGCATTTTTAGAAATGAGGGCGCGGAGGAAACAAGTCTTTGTTCTCTTGAATCCTCTCTGCCTCACGTGTCTTTTCTTGGGTCCTTAACTTACATTTATATGATTATATGTGACCACAGAAGTCAAAATAGGGTCCTTAATCTCTTGGTTATGTTGTTCTCCAAGATTAGGATTAGCCTATTGGAAAAAACAAAAGACTTCTATGCAATCATTAGTTTTTATTACTTTCTTATAGGCAAAAAGCCCTCAGAAAACAAGGGCTTTGTTTGAATCCCCTCTATTCAAATGTATGGTTGTAGTTAGAGCAGCAAGAGCACATAAGAGCCTCCTTTGTGCTGTCAAGTTGAGGCTGAAAGTCATTGTGGTTAACTCATTGCGTGCCATTTCTTTCCTATTTCTAATTGTATAAGTGAGCTGACTTCAGTCTGTTTACTTTGTGGAATAATCACAATAAGAGAAGGTGTGGTTTACAGAGTGAGGGGTCGGTTCCCACCTTCCAGTTCGACGGCCCGTGGGCAGTAGAAGTGGAGCAGAGCCGTCAGGGCACAGCCGTCTGTGTTGTCCTTCAGCAGGTTCTCCACCAGGGGGAGCGATGGAGCGCTCCTCTGCTGGGCATTCTCCCTCCTGTAGCGAGCCTGAAACCATGGCAACGGCACAAAGTCATCACCTACATGTGTGTCATCGGGGTGGATATGTACAGCTGGCTCTGTGATTGTTGGTGCAACATCTGCAAAAACACTTTTATCTGCATGCACCGGTGCACAACTCAATCAAGTGTTAATTACAAGCATGTAGGGGCGGGGGGGGGGGGGGGGGGGGGGGGGGCTTCAGGCTCAACTCATCATATAATGCATGTTAGATTCATCATGCAAATAATCAGATTCAATTTCTAGAATTGTATTGTCTTAATCTTAAACTTTAAGGATAAATGCTCCCTTTGATTGCTTGCGAGTAACGGTTAGCCATTTTGAAGGAGAAAAGAAAAAAAATGCATGTAACAAATGAATTGTGTTCAGGATTATATATTTTATGGGAGCATGTGATTTAAAGTTTAATAATAATTTGTGTTAGTATATCAATCCTTTTCTGTCTCTCTGGGCTTGTAAAAACCAAATAGACAATACTACTACATATGTCTTCAGAGCAGCAGTACTCCCAGTTTGCCCATAAACACACAAGAGGGGCGTCACGAATGCATTTTACAAGAAGAGATACGAAGGACGCTTTAAATCACAGCAGCTCTCACTGTCTGACTGCCTCAGTCTGTGCAACAAAATGTTGTCCTTCACTAGATTTGGTTTGTATAAACAGGTATTATTATACATCTTAGACAGTTTTTTTTTCACAGCAGCCTATTTAAATGCATACAATATAAGAAAAATGTAACTTGTCACTGTTTTCAATGCACAACAGAGACAATAGGCATCCCAGATCAAACAAGAAAATGGGTTAACAATACCAGGGAAGTGGCATTAGTTCCTTATATATGCTATATGCTCTTCCAGTTAGAGTTTCCGACACTGAGGCTGATGCAAGTTTAAAATGTTTACTATATCATTCAATCAGATTCCTAGGAATGTGGAAACAAGGGCTGGGGTGGGACAGGGTGGGAGGTATCTGACCAATGCATGATGGGGCTCAGGGCCACATGCAGAGATTTGGAGGGGACAATGTGAAGGGTTGTATCCTTGCAGGTTTGGGATTAGACACAGAGGAGGTAGATGGTGGTGGTGGTTGGTGAGGAGGGGTTCTTCAGAATGGAAGGACTTACAGGTACTAATCTCCAGTACCATTTGCTAGGAGACTTGATGGTGGATGATGATGGGACAACAGCAGGAGAGAGTGGGATAGGCGTTAGGCCGACAGCAAAAAAAAGTTTTGCTACTACAGCTGAGACTGGGGGATAAACCCTCTCTTAACACTAGCACAAAGAGTGCATGCTATACTTGACAAAGGCTGCACAATCCCCTAAATGTAATCATCTTGACAATAACTTCTTACACATAGCATTACATTGCAAACCAAAAAATATTCTCAACAACAATGCTAACATGCTGATGTTGATTACCATGTTTACCATCTTAGTTTAGCTCGTTCGCATGCTAATTTGCTGATTAGCAGTAAAAACAAAGTACAGCTGAGTTTGATGGGAGTTTTGTAGGTATTTGGTTTAAAGAAAAAGTCAAAGGGGGTCACCAAAGTCTGTAGGATTAATGCTCTGGGGCAGTGATTCTCAAAGTGGAGTCCGAGGGGTCTAAGTGTTGTAGTACAACTATGAGGAGACCATTGATGTGTGAAGTCATTTTGGTGGTACTACACTGTGTAACAGGGAAGTTAAGGAATATTTTTGTAGCCACTCTTCTCGGCGTTGCTCTTTGTAGACGGTCCCTGAAAACTCGTCTCACAGCCGGCTGCGCAGAGAGACCAATGTTATGTGTCCAGCTCGGAGGACGGCTCGTTTTGATTAAAATGAGCTTGTAGCTCGTTGTCTACCTTACTATGGTTATAAAAGAGTCGTTGTTTGTGTTTTAACAATGTTTCGGTTGTGAGTTATTGATCCAGGAAGTTTGAATCTGTCAATATCTTTCCAACTTTACCAAAGACAATGACTTGACTGTGAGGAATGATTAGACAGGTCATGGTGTCCGAGTGAGGGAACGACTTTCTAACTTGAGGGAACGAGTTCATAATAATTTTCTCCTGGGGTCTAGGGGGGCTCCGTACATAACAAAGACAATAGAAGTGTAAAAAATGTCAAATAATTTCGAGGGACAAACATGAGGGTGTCCCTGGTATATTCTCTATATTGTAAGGGATCCTTGGCAGAAAAAAGATTGAGGACCTCTGCTCTAGTGAACACAAATATCTGTACAAAGGTTCATAGCAATCCATCCAATAATCGCTGAGATATTTCCTCAAACGTGAATCTGCACATTTCTTGGCCTCTGTCCAAAACATTTCACCTCATTTTATTGGAATCTGTTGAAAGGTGAAGAGATATGTTGGAAACTAATGAACAGTCAAGAATGGGACCTGAAACTTCACCTCCTGGGTGGAAGTAATCAAAGCTACGAGCTCACATTCACACAGTACCCACACACTAAAACACTGAGCACTTAGTCATAAGATCAGTTAAAGGTTTTTCACACCGTCCCAGAATAGATGCAACCAGACTGAGAAGTGTCTGTGCTCATCCATTAGTGTGTGTGTGTGTTTGCACGGCCGTATGTGTGTGTGTTAATTATCTCCTGTGAGTATGTGAATAGACTTCTGTTGAAGCTGATAATGCAGAGAGGGAGCAGTGTGATGGAGCGTGCAGCAGGAAAGCAGCTGACTGACACCGAGTGTACAGTGTATTCCTCGCACTCTTTAAAAGACCTTCCTCTTCCCTCGTTGTAACTCTGACAAAACCCAGAGTGTGTCTATATGTGAGTCAGTGTGGGATGGGTCACACACCCCCATGTGCATTATCAGCTTAACAGAGCAATCGCACTAAGGCAGCGATTACTCTCACTATATACAGTATGACACAAAAACACAAACAATGAGCGGCGGAAAATGTGCCAAGAAACTCCCGCGGCAGATAAAAGCTCCTTCTAAACTGATTCGGCCACTCGTGACATCCTGCAGCTCTTTGAAGAGAAAAGTTATTTAGCTCCATTTGAAGGAACAGAGACACACTCACCATGTGACCATCTTACAACCTGTTGTATGTAAACAGTTTAATCTATGACAACGTGTGTTTTCAGCCATGCTCGAATGGTACGATAGCTCAGTGAGAGGAAGTGAAAAATATTAGTTATCAAAAGAAGATCACATAGAATTGACTAAATGTGTGTGATTTGGTTAAAGAGATAGTTCAGTGATACAGTACACTTTCCCAGAGTCAGAAACGCCTCAGGACAGACCTTTTTTAATGTATTTGGTGTAGTCTGAAGTTACTTCAAACAGCAATATTAGGCTATTTTGGCTCAATTGTTGAGCGTCTATAGGGTCAAATAACATAATCATGATCTAATAGGCATCCAGGAATTGAGCAAAACTAAGCAAGTAAACTACAGGGGGGGTTAGGGGACGCCTTTGTCCAAGGTTTGTCTGAGGGGAGACCCACGGCCTCAGATTTTGAAAACCCCTGCATCAAAGGTACGGCTGTCCCGAATACCATTTTTTGGGCTTCGAAGTTTCGGTGAGAAATATTCAAAAGCTATTTAAAGCTTTGCGGCGCAGCAGACTGTCATGTTCTTCTGTCTGTCTGTCTCCATCCCCCCCATTTCAGTGCCACTGCAGCACTACTGTACACACACGCAACTCTACACACAAAATCAGCGATATCAGTCTGAGAAAAACTACTAATAACTAATGTTGAATATGTATAATGAGTAATGTATTCCTTATTTCCTGGGCTATTTGGGGATTTACACATTATTATTACTACATACTTATATATTTAAAAAAAAAATAATCTAAAAACAAAGCATTCAATAATGATTTGGAGGTCGAATGCCATGGCAACAATCAAAGCTTCGAAGCATTCAGTCCCATGGATGTATTAAGAGAACTGGATACAGCGCTGGAGGCGGGGCCCCGTTCATTCCTATCAAAGCTGCTAAGTGGCGCATTAAGCCAAAATGGCTCGACTTCCAACTTTTAAAGTACCCGGATCTTCCTGCGATCTTCCGCATCCATTGGAGCAGCATATGGAGCAGGCGCAGTAGCGTCCGCTCGGTCACATGACTCAGTCACGGGGTCACAGCGGTCATTCCAATGGCATCACGTGACGCACACGGAAGTTGTAGTACCACCGTTTGGTCATTAAAATAATTGGCATCAACGACTGGCGCTCTTCCTGGGGGCCTGGTCAGTCCTAATTAGAGGAATTGCCATGAAATTTTGACATTAGCATCCCCCTCAAGATGAATTTGAATAACTTTGGTGATCCCCTGACTTCATCTAGCGCCATTTTCAGGTCAATTTCTCAATTTGTCCAACAGTTTCGTTTGTATTTAGTACCAATTTATAAAATATGAACTTAGATGGTATTCCTAAACATCAGCATGTTACCATTGTCACTGTGAGTATGTTGCCATGCTAGAATTAGCTCAAAGCACCCCTGCGTCACAGAGCAACTAGCCTGGTTCCACACAGGTTCGCTCAATGTCAGTAAAGGTATTTACACGTTCAGCTGAATCAGAGTTTCAATCAGTGTTTACCTCTTTGACTCTATTGAATTACAGGAAGTTTACCTACCCCTTCCCGTTTGCCACCGTTCTATTTTTGCCTGTGTACACACGCTCGCAGTTAGATAATACTTCTTTTTCCATTTTTTAACCTTCAACCTCTGGTCACTGTTTTAGAGCACCGACCCGAGGGCGAAGGTCGTGACCTGATAAGGCCCTGTGCTGCAGCTTCGTGGTTAAGTGAGTGGAGGAGGACGATGGCTGACTGTTTGTCCCAGCAGACTGACTGGTTGTGTCACATGGACCTTACATAACTACAAGGCCTGCAGGATGACAACACTGCCTCTGTCTGTCACTGACTCCCTTTGGCTACAACTGACAAAGTTCCTGAGTGTCTCTCTCCATGTCTCCCACCCGGGGTGTCATTTCTCCCCGTTCCCCTCTCTCTGATTTTCCCTCCTCACTTCTCTTCTCTCTCTATGTCTGTCTCACATTTCTTTGTCTCCTCTAACAGCGGTGTCTCGACTCTTGCCAACATTTCTCTGCAGCTGGTCTGAGACTGAGTTCATCTGTTCCTCTGATTTAGAGCTCTGTGTACTGTACTGTATGTGTGTGTGTACATATCATGTGTACTGCTGCGTATGTGGACGCAGACATGTGCTTATGTCTATGAGTAAAAGTAGGAAATATTTAAAATTTTTATATCAACAAAGGAGACAAAACAAAAGTTTGAGAAGCAGAAAATACAACTTAAAACAAAAGTAAATTAGATACAGATATTAAAGAGGAAAAAGTGCTGTTTTGCTTCTGTTTTTTCTTGCTGTTCTTAAAGGAATACTTTGCTTTAGTTAAATGAGAGTTAAATGACAACATTGATATTTTCATATCTGAGAGTAAAGTTGAGAGCTGTAATCACCAGATTAGTTTAGTTTAGCCCAAAGACTGGAAACAGAGTCCCAAAATACACCTCAAGAGCTCACTAATTAACACGCTGTATCGGTCTCGGTTTAATTCGTACACAAACAACAACAACATTTGGGTGCAGTGACTTCCCACGTAACTCCTTCTAAAACCACAACCACTGAGGGGGGTAGAGCAGGTCGTCTTTTAACCACAAGGTTGGTAGTTCGATCCCCGGCTTCTACTGTCCACATGTCAAAGTGTCATTGAGCAAGACACTGACCCCAAAGTTGCTCCATGGGCGCTTTACGGCAGCCCACTGCTCCTAAATGCTTAGGATGGGTTAAATGCAGATGGTCAAATTGCATGTTCCAAATAAGATATTAATTGTTTATTATTGAGCTTTAGAGGTGCTATTAGGATGATTTTGAACTTTGGACAGAAACAGGCTAGCTGTTTCCTCTTCTTTACAGTCTTTACGCTACCTCTGTACTTAAAACACAGACAAAATGTTGAAATACTCTTTTAAACACCCTGTTATTCTGACAAATGAGAGTTAGTGTTCTTACTTTGTTTGTTGTTACGTTTGACTCCTGGAAGGAAGCCTCTCTCAGCTTTTGCTCTTCGACAAGGATGTCCCTCAGGTGTTCATTCACCTGGGGATTCAGAGAGACAGGCAGACAGAGATCAAGGTCAAATTTCAGACAAGCATTTTGTGCACACCGACTGAATGGTGAGTCTGTGGTGGAGGAGGGGAAACTTGAACATGAGAACAAGAGGGTCCACACATCAAAGAAAAAAACACCTTTCACCACCACCTCGGCCCATTAGACGCTGATGCTAAATGTCCCTGTAACCTGATACACAGCACGCAGACGACTTCCGACTCAAGCACAATGTAGAAATAACTTCAAAGATTACTCTAATGATAGCACTTTTTCCTTTAAAAGAAATCACCCTTTTTACGATTATTGCTATTCTGTCTTCGAAGGTTCTGTACAAACAGTGATGTTGTCATTTTGGCTTGAGGATGCATAAGGTCGCCAATCAGCCAATCCTAACCATGGCGTGCTACACAGACAAACAATCCCCCATGTGTTTAATTTAATGTGTGTCTGTAAATGAATCCTGCATGAGTATCTCCTGGTCTTAGGACTGGAAAAGACAGCAGCGAGCCTCTTCAGCAAGGAATGTCAGCTATCAATGTACATTTAATTGATTAATTCACACCATGCTGGGACTTATTTCATTATTTTAAAGAAAGTAGGCTTAAGGCAACATCATATTTTGAGACAACTGTGTCAAAATTCCCTTAAAATCTCCTGCAAGATCAGTAAAAGCAACTTGAAGTGACTAAATAGTCTGTAAGATGATGAAATAAAGTAAAGCTTCAATCACAGACTTAACTACTGCCCTCTTAAAGCTTACAGCCACTCCCGGTCTGACTCTACCCTCCCAATCCTGCTTTAGCAGACCAGAGGAGTTAGGTTTAGTTATCTCTCTGGCATGATGACATGTGGTTGATGCCAGTTCTTCATCTAGTTCTCTTGCAAACATATGCGATTTTGAACCAGCGGTGGAGGAATAGAGAGCGCTGACACACTTTCCAACCTCTCGTGTCTTCTATATCCATAGTAAAACAAAGAACTGAGTGTCTCATTGTAAAAGGCTCAACCATGTGTACAGTTGTTATCCTCTGAAATGAGAAAACACCTGAACGTGCTCCTGTGTGTGCATGTGTGTACCTTGTTGATCCAGGTGGCGATGGCATCCTCGGTGTCATAAGGCAGCTCCTGGATGTGTGAGGGTTCAGCGGAGGAGTACCTGTTGATGCAGGACATCACCCTCTCCACACTCACCATCTCCACAGTGTACGCCATCATCAGAGTATCTATGAGCGCCAGATGGGAACTCTGTAGAAACATAAGAGCAATGCAAGGATTTACTTTTTATTTTCCCATTTCTTTCCAAAAGCATCAAACTGACAATCAAAAGCCTGAATTTATATGTCCATGTTGTGCTTCTCTGTGCTTCTGAGCATCACATTGACTATTCTTTTAAGGACAAAGTTGCCAAAAACTGTTGAAACAGAAGTTTTCATTCATTAAAAGATCAAACGTTTTGTTCTCTTGAAAGAGAAAAGATGTGGAAGTCTTAACCCTTTGGATACAACTCCAAAAGCCATCTGAAGCAGCATCTACAGGACAGCAATCATGATTTGACAACATTAATTTAATAAATTTCACACATCACCTCTGTCTAAAAGGCTTTTTAACCCTCCGACACGTATCCTCCTGTACAGTACCTCACTTTCAGTGTGTCAAACCTGACAAATGCCTCGAAATTGTGTAAGGAACCTACTCAACGAGGCAAAGGACAGTACAAGCGTGTCCCCTGTGCATGCAGAAACTTTCAAATATATTATGCCTTTTTTAAATTGAGTTTTAATTGACAGTAGAGAGATAAGAAATGAGGGGAACAATATGCAACAGAGGTGTCCAGCTGGACTCGAACTGGGACCATTGCGGTTCAGGGTCTGCACCTTAAACCCCTCGACCAGTGGTTCCCACTCTTTTTCATATCAAGGACCCCTAAACTGACACAAATTAGACCCCCATTTGATAAAAAAATTCCCTGGGTCCCCCATCTGAATGGATTTTTGCTTTTAGATGTTTTATTACAGAAAGTGTATGAAACCCATTACCAGAATAGTCATACATTCTGTCACTGTGTTACTTATGGATGGAATTATAGTGAGAATAAAGTATTCCCCTTTTTGCAGGGGACCCCCTGGAACCTCATCGAGGACCCATGTGAGTCCGCTGACCCCACTTTGAAAACAACTGCCCTAAACCACCAGCATCCGTAACAAAGAAACAAATTCTCAATTGATTTTCTTTAGAATCACACTGGCTTTATTTCCTTTGTGAGGATTTGTGTTTGTTAACTTCAGCTGGAGCTCAATAAAGCCACTGTGCACTATGTAAGCAAGGATCTTGCATGTGCCACACACACTTTTGTTTGCTCAGCGTGTAGTATGTAGCAGGCCTAGTTCACTGTAGCTACTCACAGTAGTAAAACACGCTTCAAACCTACTACTGCATGTCTTGTGATGTCAACTGAGGCAGTTTTTACGGACACCAGGAAGTTGCTGAGATGTCAGCTGATTAATCCTTAGAAAATCTGATCCATCCCTCTGAAACACACTTTATACATCTGTACATGTAGAACTACTTTTATAGTGCACACATTACCTAACGTGCTTTTACCAGCCACAAAGCACACAAAGCTTGACATTCTCCTGGCCTTTCTAATCCCATTCCAGGCCGGTCAGACCAACAGACCTCCTCTTCCCTTTCCTGTCACACCACCGGGTCAACTCAAAAACATTTGCGCTCTGTGTGTACGTCTGCGTGCAACCTAACTGAACAAACACCTATAAAGTCAGGTGCTCCGTGATGCAGGTGACTCACACCAACAGACACAAACAAGCAGTGAGACCTCGTCCCACCGCAGCCCATACAGGCCTCCATTCATAACCACGCAGCGTCTTGTAACAGCCAGTGTGACCGAGTGTTTCCCCAAGAAACCAACTACTGATCCAGCGGCGCTACGACTCTGGACTGCTGCTGGTGCTCAACGACTGCCAGTCTAAACAGACAGCGTGTACCGAAGAAATACGGCGGTTAGAAACAAACTCCTCATGGAAATAAGTGCTGAAATACGTGAATAAACTGGACTTACGTGTCACCTGATGTCATAAATTTGTCCTTTACTGAACAGTTGTTTGTAGACACTGATGCAATGCTGACCTGTATAATGATGCATGCAGGTGGACAAACAGTATGTTATATTGAATGCCACAGCTGTAGTGTATTAAATGGGTAGACAGGATTGGAGCCTGATATTGAACTGTCTATGAAACAGTCTGCAGACACTGTTTTGAATTCCTGCATCTTCAGGATATTGCCAGATATTTGACATTCCCCTCCAGATGTACAGTAGCCGGTCTGACTGACAGAGAGACAGAGAGACGGAGAGGGGAAAGGAGAGACAGACAGAAAGACAGAGAGAGGGAGAGACAGGCCGAGCAGCTTGGACTGGAGCTGGAGATCCAGAACACATGATTTTCATGAAAACCCACTGAGCTTTTTCTGTGATTGAAGCTTTTCTGAACTCATTTGCATAAAACCCCCCTAAATCTTTAATGCTGTTAAGAAGCTTGTGAAGGTGTGTGTGTGTGTGTGTGTGTGTGTGTGTGTGTTAGGCGAAGAAGCAACATGAATTTTAAATGATAATGACAAGTAATTTTTTTAATTTCTGTTTCATTAGGGTTTTTGTAAATTAACATCTGCATTAAAACACAAAACATGGATCACAATTTTGTTTGCCTACTGTATTTAGTGGTAAAAGTTTGACTATCATTTGGCAAAAGTGTTTTGGGACTTTTCTAAGTCACTGTATGAAAATTATTAGAGGGCGATTATGTATTTTTTCTTTTTGCTGAGGGGAGGGTAGAGTATGTTTTTGGGAGCGCAGGAGAGGGTCTTTTAGAGTAGTAGTATAATATTATGACTGTATAGTAGTGACAGTGTGTAACTTGTCATTTTTACATTTATATTTGAGCACAAAATAAACAAACAAGCTAAAGCGTGTTAATTAATGAGCTTTAAGGCCGCTACACACTGTTGTTTTTTTTTGTGTAATTAATTTGCATGTCAATATATTTTTGTCATGAGTACTTTCACACAGAACGCAAATATATAGCGGCGCAAAAGCAACGTAATTATATTTTATTTTTCTTTGGAACAAGATCGATTTTCTGAGCTTTCACACTATGAATAAAAGCATCAACCAATCCCGTTGTGTGTAACGGGTTGAGTTCGGTTGAGTTGCGCCTTTATCTATGAAACAACAACACAGAGGCTCTGTAGACCGAACCATGATGGCAAACTTTATTACTCCTTTCAACCTTGACAAAGGCAGCGCAGACCAGACACACCCCTTCCGTTCTTACCTTTCACAATAAAAGCCCTAGACATATAATATTCACAGGCGAGTATTTTGCATTTTCGGGTCGTGTATTCGTCACACCCTAGGTGTGTAAAGGCCTTTAAAGGTGCTAGTAGGTAGAGTTTTAAACTTTGGATAGTGCCAGGCTAGCTGTTTCCCCCTATTTACATTTTTTTGCTAAGCTAAGCTAGCTCCATAATTAAAACAGAGACATGAGTGGCATCAATCTTCTAGTCTCACTGTGTGTGCATTTCCCCAAAATGTGAGACTATTCCTTTAATAACACTTTTTAAAAATGGCACATGACGTTCAACACCTCTCCAGACCCAAATCATTTTCATACAGTCCCTAAGTGAAAATAATTTTGTTATTGCTACCATTATTAATTATATTATCATTATCTAAATTTCTTGACAAAGGTCAGAGGACTGAAACTTGGATGCTATTTCTTTTTTTTTTATCAGGTTATTGTTCCTCACTGTTGTAATGGTTTGTCTGTGTCGCTGTTTTCTCCCTGTTTCTAATAGGACATTGTATTCAGATCTAACATGCCCGTGTGTATGTACAGTATATACTGTATGTGTGTGTGTGTGTGTGATATGTACATATAGTATGTGAGTGTGCACGAGAGACAGACAGACAGGTTATATGGAGTCACTGCTTACAAATCTGCAGACTGTTCTCATATCCAAAGACAAAAAATCACTACTGTTGACACTACCAGACGGATTTAAAAACCATGTGCTGTCTCGTATCCCTTCACAAAGACCTTTGGGGTGTGTGTGTGTGTGTGCGCGTGTGTGCGTGTGTGTGTGTGTGTGAGCACAGAAGCAAGTCTAAACCCCTCATGGTGACAGACACGCCTTATAAGGCTGTAGAAATGGCAGATGCTGGTCATAAAGAGCTGTAAAGAGCTGCAGTGCTCACATGCACGCTCTCTAACGGGAGCATCAGTATTCATCACTACTGTTGTATGGCTGCATGAGAGTGTGTGTGTGTGTGTGTGTGTGTGTGTGCCCTTGATCAAAGGCATCTATAGGAAAGCACAGTACAGCTGAGCAAACAGATAATGAAAGTAACCTCTTCCTCCACAAACATCACAAGTGTCCGTTCAGTGCAGGTACACACTGAGAAATGACCTACGATCTGAGCAACACCAGTGTTTTTATTGTACAACTTTACACCTACATGTCTGGCTCTGTTGAGATGTTGAGATTAACTGTTTGTCCCCTAAAAATAATCACCGCTATCGCTATCTTTCTCACACACACGTCCATAAAATCCTCCCAATCTCTCAGCGCTGTTCGGCAGGAGGCTTTTAGTCGGAGGGTACACGCCCCTCTGCAGGAAAATTCAATTACCGCTACGGCTCCCTCGTCTCCGTCACTTTCTTCGTCTTAGTATTTTAACACTTGGAGGGCATGCATGTGCGAGACAGAGAAAAAAGTGAGAAAGTAAAGCTAGAAAAGGACACACAGGTCTTGTGTACACTGCAGGAGGTCTGACAGCTCTTTGGAGGTGTGTGTGCATGTGTGTGTGTGTATTGTGGGAGGGGGGGGGCTCTCATTTGTGCACCAGACATGCTTTGACTCACTGTGAGACCCCACCCTCCACAGTGCTGCAGTAGTGTACATCACGTCTTCCTCCTCTCCACTCCCTGCACTCCGCTCTTCGTCTCCCTTTTCGTCCCCTCCTTTCCCCTCTTTCCAGATGGTCATATTAACAGAGGGCCTTTTCCACTCGTTTTCTGGCACACACGTCGTCCCGCTCGCCAAAAAGGCAATACCTTCCCTCTCCTCTATCTTTCCTTCCCGCCTATCCCCATCTACCCCTTTTCCAATCGTCCTCCTGTAGACTTCCACATCCACCCTTTCCTCCGTTCTCTTGCTCTAATTTCCTGCTTCCTTCTGGATTACAGCCAAATGGCAGCCCCCCCTAAACTCCATCTTCCTCCCCGTTCCCTCCTTATCTCTATATATCCATTCGCCCTCTGACAGACTGTTTCGCTCCTCCTCCTCCTCCTCCTCCTCCTTGACACGAGTTATTCTTCTGTTGCACAGTATTTGGAAAACCATGAGGTCATCATTTTCACCGCAGATATACCATAACCCAAAATGAAAAGCCTCGACTTGAGCGTGACTGAAATGATCCTGCTGACTCCGCAAATAACACACACAGGCAGCTCTTGTGCAGCAGAACCAATCTAATGAATTCAGAAGGGCACAGAGCTAAAATGAGGATGGACAGGTTAATGTGTGCTACACAAATGAAGGTCAATAGTCGTAGGGAGACGATGGGCTTCGGGCTCCATTTGTCTACTTAACACTGCCACTAAATCACACAGAACCAGAGAGACGCAGAGAGAGATCTATATGCACTTTTATAGGTGAGAAAGAACATGGGATCATTAAGTGCCGCACTCATCATTCCCACCTTCATGACATCCTCAGTCAATGAGTGACGTAGTGAGAACAATCAACCATAAAAACGCCCTTGACTAGTGACTTTGAATTATCCTCTCGAGCACAAGCAACGGGCAAATGAAATGAAACTCGGTACAGCCTGAGAAAGAGAAACATGTGAAATATGATAAAGCTACAGTTAAATATTCAGGAGATAACAACATCCCGGCCTCATTTAATCCACAGAGATAAGAGTTCGGATGAGACAGAGGTAGGAAAGGATAAAAAAAAGAGACCATGACAGATGTGGCAAACAGAGTTGAGGAAAGACACAGTAAGACAGACAGGGAGACAGAGCGCACGAGAGGGAGGGAGGGAGGGAGGAGAGAGGGTGCACTGCAATGCAGACACCTTTTAGCGTCAGCAGAAGTGCCCCTGACGGTCTCCAGCCATGCGTGTGCTAACAGTGTGTCTGGATCTGCTGCCACAGACTCTCCCTTCTTAGACTAAAACACCGTAAATGAACTCTTCTGGGGCTCAGAATCGAATCCATCCTTCTCACAGTGCAGTAAAAGGTGGCGGTATTATGTTCAACAATGAGCTAATCAATCGATCAGTCAGCCATCGGGAAATTATGGACAGTTATGATAATTGCTTGAGTCTAGAGCTGCATTAATGGATTAGTTGTCAACTATTAAATGAATCGCCAACTGTTTTGATAATCGGTTTGAGTCATTTAAAAAAAAAAAAAGTCAAAATCTCTGATTCCAGCTTCTTAAATGTGAATATTTTCTGGTTTCTTTACTCCTCTATGACAGTAAACTGAATATCTTTGAGTTCTGGACAAAACAAGACATTTGAGGACGTCATCTTGGGCTTTGGGAAACACTGATCAACATTTTTCACCATCTTATAGACCAAACAACTAATCAATTAATCGAGAAAATAATCAACAGATTAATCAACAATGAAAATAAACGTTAGTTGCAGCCTTACTTGAGTCATTTCTCAAGCAAAAATGCTCCAAATTAGCTCGTTGTAGCCTCTCAGATGGGAGGATTTTCTGCTTGTCTCTGTTCAATATTATTGTAAATTGAATATCTTTGAGTTTTGGACTGTTGGTCGGAAAAAATTAGCAATATTAATACATTTATTTGGCATTTGTCTCTATTTTCTGATACTCAAATATATCTAGACTAAACTATAATCCCCAACACAAAAAATAATGAATTTTCAGATTAAGATCAATCAATAATTATGTTATTATGTTCTTCCCTCCAGTGCTGCATACTGTACTGACAGCATACTACTAGAATACCTCTAAGGCATCATGTTCGCCCGGAGCTGTCTAATGACACACAGAGACCCAACAGTGAGTAATGGGTTGCTATAGGAAACCCGTCATTAGCGGTTGTTTTTCTCTCAACAGGACAGATCTTGGGAGGATGGACTCTAACAGTCGGACACATGGAGCCGTCCACGCAAACACACTATCATATAACTCACTGAGACACGGCAAAGCACACAGTTACACCCACTGTTATTTATCAAGCATCTGCTGCTTCAAGCTTCTCAAATGTGTCCATGTGCTGCTTTTATATCGTTGTAAAGGTTATATGTTTGGGTTATTAGTCGACTAATCAGTCGTTTTGGTCTTAGTCGACTGAGATTTCTTTAGTCGATTAGTCATTTTTTATGCTGAATGACTTATTTCCAAGAAATTTATGAGCACATCTCTGGTAAACACAAGATTTAAAGTGGTGCTTTTATGTGATTATTATCGTTTAAATCACCTAATCGATTATTTGACAGACCTAGTTGTAGTCCTGGTTTATATACTTATGCACTTACATGTGTGTGAGCATATGTATGAATTTGCAGTTGAACAGATTGAGATCTAAATCCAGTGATCCCATTTCACACATCGCATCACCATGGTTACTAAATTCATTTTTAAGTGTGAGTGTGAGAATGTCCATCTATATGCAGTACAGGAAAAAAACATGCAAAAACCTAAATTAGACTGTAAAATGTCAAATCAGCAGGATGTTTTCAATCATCCCCACTCACCATGTGTATAGGCGTGCTGGTCAGGTCTCTCTCGGTGACCAGTCGGTCCTGGTCGGTGACGTACAGGCCTTTCTGAGCCAGGGCCTGGATGACGGCGTTGTGTCCCAGTAAAGGTTTGACAGCATCGCTGCGGAGGATCAGGCTTCCCGCCCGGCAGTAGAGCTCAGCGGACTGGAGCAGGCAGGCCACCGGAGGCTTCAGGTGCTCCTGGTTGTACTGGTCCCTGTATAGAGGCTCCACCAGCTCCTCTGGTACCGCATCTGAGCAGAGAGGAAGACACAGAGTATATGGGTTAGAGCTGATATTGATCAATGCATCTCCAGAGAAGCAAACACTGCATGCATGCAGGCAATAAAAAAACTATTATTCTTTCTTTTACTGCCTTTGTTGTTGTTGCTATGGCACCCCTCCTGTACATTGTAGCTCAGAGCCTCGCCTTCGTGTTCACAACCAGCTCAAAGCTTGTTGCACACACACAATCACACACACAGAAAAGATGATGTCCACCACAAAACCTCCTGAACATCATCACTGAAAAGTATATAACGTAGAAGGAAGTGAGTTCAGTTAGAGGTGAAGCAGGCAGAAAGAGCGTTTTCACTATCACAATAAGAAGCACGCCAATGTCATGTGTGTATTTGTTGGTGCTTATCTCACTGGAGATCCACACAGGACATCTTGTGAGCACAAAGCCACAGTGTGTGTGTGTGTGTGTGTGTGTCAAGTATGTGTGTAGACGGGAGTGTATGTTACAAAGCATGGAGTACCCTCTAATCCTGTTACCTCATTCAGTAAATCTGATTTGAAGAAAATAGCTGAACACACACACACATACACACACACACACACACACACACACACACACACAGCTACACTTCCAGGACATACTTTGTTGTTGTTAACCACATGTTGTGACTCAAAGCTATACTATACTAGTCATCAATCTGTCATTGAATTACATATACACTCTATCTATGCACCTCTATCCCCTGTGTGTCACTTTAGTCAGACTAGACTCTTGTATAGGAATGTGTGCATGTGTGTGTGCTCGTGTATTCCTGGTGTGTGGGGTCATTTCCTCTCTGCCTGCGTCTGAATCACACTGGAGGAAACAAAGGACAGTAAAGGAATCTGTCTTAAAGGTGCAGCTTTCTGCTCTTTAATCCTCAGAAATAACAACAACACTGTGGAGGCAAAAGAGCTCAACAAAACAACACAATAAACTGAAATATTTAAAGCACAAAATCCATTAAGCTTGTGATCAAACCTCTGCAGTTTTTCCAGTGGCTGTGGTTGGTGCAGCCCTCCCAGCACCGGGTGATGAAAAGAGATATTTAAAGCTACAGGCTGACGTTTAAACCACATCAACATCTACTTTATAACAAGCCCTCCTGTGTCTAGTGAGTCACAACTACTAAACTACTAAATCAATCCTACTTTTCTCTGAATGTCTATGAAGATGATTAATGGATCTGTATTTAAAGAAGCCTCTGAGAATACAAATTTGGGAACTAAAGAAACATTTGTGTGATGTAATTATGGTTCTTTTGATAGAAATGGTTAGTTGCAGTACACTCTTTGAAGAGAAATCCCTATTCAGACGAGCTTTCTTTTCAGATAATGGCACGCTTTACGTGTTTAATCAGATGACCTTTAAGATTCCAGATTAATAAAATCCTTTTACAAAACAATAGAAGAACAGCAGGCCACAATAGAACAGAGAGCAAGCTTTTCTAGAGTTCATGAAAATGTGCCTCGTCAAGTGAAAACCCTCTCCTTTGTGTTGGCCATCAAAGAGGAAACAGACAGGAAGTAGCTGCCACAGGAAGTCCAGGCACGGAGAAGACTGCTCCCCTGGAGACCCCCGGGATCATCACAGCTCAGCATACACAACATCACGGTCAGCACTGTTTATCTCTGCTGGCTAACTGCGCTCTGTTAAAAACTCAGTTAGTGATCTGGGCTGCCAGCTGGTAATGATTTCTAATTTTTTTTTTTACAGAGTTTAGATTAATAGTGCATTAGTTTTGTCTTATATTGCTGTTAGTACGTTGTGTTAGCACACATGTGTATATGCATAAAACAAAGTTGTGACATATATCTCTTCGAAATGGCTGGTTTATCTATTCAAGACTATATGAGGTGATTCAGAAATGGAGGTAAAAAAAGGTCAGGGACGTTCATTTACACGCAAATCCGCTCTTCTCAAGATGTATAGATAAGGATTATTGTGAATTGGGTCGCGATGGTTTGTCATTTTTAAAAAGTGGGTCCCCAGAAAAGAAGTTTTGGAAACACTGGACAAGATAATAATAAAAAAATATATACTCCAAACCAACAGATTATTTGGCTACTTGGGTGAAATATCTGGCTCTTTAGCTGCTAAATGCTCCACTAGGTTCACCAGCTAGTTGTGAACCATGTCTAGCTGTCATTTGGTACTGGGCAGGTAGCGTATAGTTGATTTAAAAAAAAAATTTAGCTGAAAACTGCTGCGACTAAAAGCGACTCTATGAGAGTGGTGAGAGTGAACCAACCCTTTCTACCGGTCATGTCTAGAAGGTATCCCGCAAATTGAGAAAACTTGCGAAAACTCTCGCAAGACTCGCTGCCTGATGACCTATCCTGACCTTAACTATTCAAGGTCAATGCCTAACTTTAACCATCTTGTAAGAGTTTTGCAATTTACGCGTTACCTTCTATACAGGACCCTTTCTACCATCTGAGCTACAGGATGGATGCCAACGTAGGTTACAAATCTCTCAGATCTCTCATAACAATTTGCTGCATGATGGTTGGTGGCAAATGTATTCATGTACTGGGTATCCAATATTTATTTTCCTATACACATACGTGCTATGTACTGTAAGCATGAGCTGGCTTCTCATTTCAAAGTAATGCAACATATGAAACACGGAGCACAAACTCATGAACATCACTGCACAGCTGTCAGTTGATCAAAGCCTGAAAGAGTATGCATGTTTTCATTCAAGCCATTCACTACACCATCTGATTTCACTGATCAGTTCCTTCATAGCTTTAGAAGAAAAGCAGTATTCATTCCAGCATGGCTGCAGAGAATACTTTTTTTAATACTCTATGTGGTAATTTTTTTCATTGTTTTAAGTGATGGAGTTGAAGAAGAACGGCCTCTTCTGAATGAGCTGAATAAAGGTTAGTGTTAGCGACCTGTGGTTTACATTACTGCTGTGACCTGCGTGAGTCCAGCCAGAATCACTGCAGTATCTGTGCTGCAGCTGAGAATTTGATGTCACACTTTGGTGTAAACTCACCATTCAGATTTGATTAGATATTCAAATTATAACCGCATATTGATGTTGAGTGTAGTTACGTTGAACCAACACTGAGGCAAACAAATGCCAGACAGTGAGTGACCAGTAACCACCAGCTACATTAGTCCCAAGAGACCAAAAAATCAATGCTGTTCATGCATCGATTCTTAAAGCTCTCCTCCACTCACACACACACGTGTTACTTCACTTAGACGTTTGGAGCTTCAACGTGCAGAATGATGCACGTGCAGAGTTTAAAACTAGAAAAGTGTTTTCACACTCACACTGAGAATGTGCTTTTCAGTAAAGTAGGAGGCATTTTGTGTCCCGCAGGAAAAACTTTTGATTTGATTCTGGATTTTTCAATACGAGAGAGAGGGAGTAGATGTAATTCTAACAATGTTTAACACGTTAATTGAACTTTTTGTGGGAAAATCAGGCTCAAATAATGACAGAGTAGTTTTAAATGCCTTGGTGGAGATCTTTAACAATAGTTGAGGGCTAGCACTTTACGCACTTGTTAAAATCTGAGACGACCTTTGTTGCTCATCTGTGGCCAACATGGAGACACAGCAGGACAAAAGTGTGGACACAGTAAAGCTGTGATCTGACATTCATTACACGCCCACTCACGAACCTCCACATGCACTAATGTGTTTGCCTCATTACTATCACACCATCTTAAAAGCCATTTGCTTTCTTTTGATTTTTACTTTGGGGGATGTGCACGTAATTGTGCTTTTCTTTTCTCTTCCCTCCCGTCTTCTTACTGTCAATCACTTTGTTTTAAAAAGTGCCATATGCATATTTTTTACTTCCTTGCTTTCTGCTGCACACAATGCATATACTGTACGTGGTCAGCACAATGTTGCTTATTCAAATCCATCTCTATGAAGTTTCAGCACAAACTTTCAGCTGAGGAGAGAGTTGTTACATCTGAGCGCCACCAGATTCAAACCATCCATCCAAACTAGGCCAAACAAAGCTCTGAGGAGGACTGGTTACATGAAGTGGGCCACAGTGCTCGGCGGCGTTGGGAGTTGAAACTGTGTCACCACAAGGGATGGGAATAAAAACAAGGCGGCAGCAGTATGCTAACAGCCGCCGGTCTTCATTCTGAACTGTCCTCTACCTTGTTTGTCTCCCCAACATTAAGAGTAGAATAAGTGAGTCATGTGCAGCTCTATCTGGCAATCACTGTTGGATCGATGTGTGTGATTCAGACGTCTGTCTCTCTCTAGGTTTGTCTGTCTGTGTGAGTACTGTACACTGAGGAGCAGCCGCTAAAAGCATTCATTAGGAGCTGGAGTAAACGTCTGGGTTTGAATTACTCTGTCTTTATGAGGGGAGGCCGCCAGACCACACTGAGGACGGAGCTTGGATACATGTAGTCACGTTTGAGGAATAATTACTGACACACATATCCATATGGAAACATCACCAGTATTGCTGTGAAGAAAAGCAAAACGTAACTGCCTGTAAACTGTTGTGTGCTTCGAAAGGAAAAAACTTTAGTAGAGATGAAACAATTAGTCAATTAATCAATTAGTTGATCAAACAGAATCTTAACTGGCAACTTTTTTGATAATCGATTAAGTCCAGCTCATCCTATTTGCTGTTTTTCTTTCTTTTATGTGATAGTAAAAAGAATATCTTTGGGTTTTTGGACTTCTGGTCAGACAAAACAAGACCGTTAAGACGTCACCAGCAAAAGATTAACTGTTTCAGTCATTTTTCAAGCAAATATGCCAAACATTCCTTGTTTACAGCTTCTCTTTGCAGCTTTTCCTCATCTTATGTGATAATAATGTGAATATCTTTAGGTTTTGGACTGTTGGTTGGACAAAACAAGACATTTTAAGACATCACCTTGAGCCTTAGGAACATGTGATGGGCATTATTTACTATATTCTGACATTTAATAGAGTAAAAAGAAACCGTTTCACTCATTTTTCAAGCAAATGTGCCAAACATTCCCTGTTTACAGCTTCTCTATTGTGAGGCTTTGCTGCTTTTCCTCATATTATGTGATACTAAACAGAATATCTTTGGTTTTTTGGACTTCTGGTCAGACAAAACAAGACATTTGGGCATTATTCACTATATTCTGACATTTTATAGAGCAAAAGATTAACCGTTTCAGTCATTTTTCCAGCAAATATGCCAAACATTCCCTGTTTACAACTTATCTATTGTGAGGCTTTGCTGCTTTTCCTTTATATAATGTGATAATAGAGTGATTATCTTTAGGTTTTGGACTGTTGGTTGGACAAAACAAGACATTTTAGACCATTGATCAACATCTTGATTAGATATTTTAGAGCAGATTGGCTGCAAAAAAAACAATACAAGTGGTTTTATTCCAGAAAAATTATAAACAGCCCGAGTACAAGTCTGTTTACTGTGTGTACATATAGAGTGACATTTGCACTTTTCTGCACTTGTTGACATGATGTATCTTTTTGGCTTTAGACGCTGTTGTTCAGTTCTTGCAATATAATATTTAGGCTTTTTTAGATTGTTTTTATGGGTGTGAATGAATGTTTGTGTGCATAAACATTCAATTGCATTGAATTTTCTGACATCTTTGACTCAAGTTACAACACAGACAGAGTCGAGTCCTTTGCATCTGTTGATCAGCCAGCAGCAAACAGTAAAGATCTGTAGTGTTACATAATAGGTTTAGCCTCAGGTCTGCAGCGAGGAGGAATAATTAGCAGTATAGGCAGGCAACAGGTTAGATCAATGACAGCGGTGACATGACCTATGACCTCCAGGTAGAGATTGTTATATGGAAAACAATGCAAACAAAAATACAACCTAGAATACTACATCAGTTTGATATGACTCTACATGGATAAATAGGACTTTCTATTGCTGCTATTTCACAGAATAGAAGAGAGGAAATACTTCTATTTATAATAACAGTGAAAGTTTAATTGGGTTTGTCTGATTACACGCTGTTGTTTACTGAATAGTCCCCCTGGTCCAACACCACATCAGTCCACATTAATACACGTTAGATGATAATCTTAACAATGTTTTTCTACTGATTTAATCCAGAGATGGAGATGATTAAGAGGCGCCACCACCTACCCGAGCCAAAAGCCTTGGCCACCAGCCACGTCAGGCTGCAGGAGATCTTGGCCCTGGTGAAGTCGTAGTGGTCGAAGCTCTTGATGGTCGGTACGATGAAGGTCCTTCTCATCCCTCTGTCGTCTGCCGCATCTCCCATCATCTTCCTCTGTTGTACACTGCAGCTGGAGGAGGATTCAGTCAGCCAGAGGAACTCCTCCTGACTGCAGATGATGACATCCCGTCCAGAGGAATTCAATGCAGCAAAAATTTCCCCTTCTTCTTCCCCTGGAAAAAAAAACAAAAAAACTTTGGCCTTGGTTTGTTGGAGAGAGAGAGAGAGCACGACTGGGTTGGATATATACCACAGAGCTACAGCAGCACCATCCTCTCAGCTTTCCCCTTAAACAAGCACCGCGCAGTTCAGCAGCTCTTTAGATTTCCTCCATATTCCCAGACATTATTCTCCTCTCCGACATAACGGAGCAGCTGTGAGGAGGAGGAGGAGGAGGAGGAGGAGGAAGAACCACAGTCCGACACCAGCGGACCGTTTACGCACGTTAACTGAAGATTGTGTCCATGTTGTTCTTCTTTCTCTCTTTTCTCTAACTGTTTTCCTCTCTCTCTCTCTCTCTCCCTGTCTCGAGTCTTCTCTGCGCTTTTTCCTGCGGCACTGATAGGAGGATAGCGCGCACTGCGCAGGCGCGATCCACCCACCCAGTCTATTCAGTCCTGACAGGAGTCACCACAATGTAACACTAACCAAGGTGGAGCTCACTGGCACCAGGGTTTCTGACTCAATACCACATGTTTTTCAACGGAGAAATAATGAAGACAAAAAACAAAAAAAAATAATATATATATATATATATTAATATATTTTATATATATATATATTAATATATGTTATATATATATATTAATATATTTTATATATATATTAATACATATATATTAATATTCTAAAACATATTTATAATATTTATAATTTATTTATATTAATAATTCTAAAAATATATATCTGTCAAAATATTGGCAGATTTACAGATGCTCATAATAGCTGAACATTTTAAAAGAAAAAAAGTCGTGGATACATTTTTTTCCAAAAAAAAACGTATTTACTTATTTTAATTAATTCATTAATTTGATTATAGGCTACTAGAAGGCAGAGCAGACAAATTGCAATTACATTTTTTTTTTAAATTTGTATTACATATATATCTTCCTGGGAACCGAGTAAAAAAAAGTGTCTTCCAATTTCTTTTTTTGTGTGATTTCCTTCCTATTTAGTGTAAAAGAAAATCTTACAATTTTGGCTTTTAAAAAAAAAAAAAATGTAGAAGATACAAAAAAATGACACATTATGGCTGTAGCGTGATATTAAACCAAGAATACATTCAACTTGATAATTATCACTGGAAAGCCCAGGATGTCCTATTTACATCAAGACTTAAGACTTTTACACACACACACATCTGTGGGAGATATGTATTTTGTACACCACTACTTTGACCTCTGTAAATATTTTAGGAACTACATGAACTTGTTTTTGCTTCACAGTGCATTTTTACAATATCTAGAGTCTTACAAAGGGTAAGAAGATGCTTATTAAAGATGTCATCAGTGGCGTGTACAGACTCTTATGGGAAGGAGACAAACTGATAAAGGGATGCGAACCTGGGCCCCTCCTGGGTTGTAGGCTAATGTGCACATGCTGAAATAGTCCTGTACCTATAGATAAAACTGAGTTTAGGCTGAATTAGAGCACACAAGTCAGTCTAGGATGATAGCCTGAGTGAATAGGATGCCCTAATGGTTGTCACCTTGTTTTTGTGACAGTCAAACCCGGCTTCACCTGAACCATCAAGAACATTAAAATACACTTAAATACCTAATCACTAAAATATGTTAGCCAGTAGATCATTTTAAATACCAAGTACATTTTATTTTAGTAATGTGTAGAAAGTTTGACTGCAGGATGTTTATCAAGACTTTTCCATTGTGGTGTTGCAACTTCTTAAGTTAAGGATTTGAATACTTCTTCCTCCAATGATTAAAAGCAAAATAAGCAGTTACAGGAGTAGATTGAGTAGGAAACAAACATACACGAAAGGGTTATACGGCAACAGCCATGTTTTGGGCGTCACTTACAGTATATTATAGACCATTTCAACAGAATTGCGTTACTAGGCAACAGCTTGGGTCCATGTTTACTTCCTGTCAGCTTATGTCATTCACAGACACTGCAACAGGAAATAAAATAGGACACAGTTGGAATGTTTATGTTTACAACTGTGAAATGGCCTATAGCATCACTCTTGATCTTTTGGAGGTTGTAGCAGGCTCAGTTTTTCAGGGCTAGAGTGAAGATACTGATATCATATGAAACTAGAAAACCTAATGAATCCATTGTTACCAACCATGTCATATTAGCTTGTCGTGAAGGAGGTTAAATAACGCTCCAAACTTACACTAAATTTTGGCGAGGAAAAACCGGTCATGTCCATTTTCTAAGGGGTCCCTTGACCTCTGACCTCAAGATATGTGAAAGAAAATGGATTCTATGGGTACCCACAAGTCTCCCCTTTACAGACATGCACACTTTATAAACACCTTTGATGCCTGTGGTGCTTGAGGTTGCCATGTCATGATTTGAGCATATTTTTTTATGCTAAATGCAGTACCTGTGAGGGTTTCTGGACAATATTTGTCATTGTGTTGTGTTGATAATTGATTTCCAATAATAAATATATACATACATTTGCATAAAGCAAGCATATTTTCCCACTCCTATGTTGATAAGAGTATTAAATACTTGACAAATCTCCCTTTAAGGAACATTTTGAACAGATACAAAATTTGCAATTAATTTGCAAATAATCACGGACAATCAAGCGATTAATCGCAATTAAATATTTTAATCAATTGACAGCCCTAATGTCTAAAAATGTCTATGATAGTGGGATACATGGGAAGGTCCCATTAAGCCTGAACCAGAGCTGATCACTAAAATCTTCACATTAATTTTACTAGTGTAGTTATTGGCAACCACTGATGTTTAGTATTTTGTTAACAACCGTCTGCTTGCTGCTGTTGTCCTTGGTAACTAAGAGAGTTGCCTCAGAGACAGGAGGATGATGAGATGACATAAGAGTCGAGGTTAGACAAGGATATAAATGAGCGTATTTTGGAGATTGTTTCAAGTGCTTGAAACTTGATCTGATCGCCACATACATTTCAGTTTTACAGTTACTCTTACACAAAACTGTGCCTTCACACAATGATTTAAATTTGCACACACACATTGACACAAACACTTGGAATAAAATAGAAAATATTAAAGATTTTATTTCATCTCTTTTAGCTCTCAGATACCAGAACAGTGATGCTACTGGACGACACTGCACTTCAGTGAGGAGTAACATTGCTCTCTAGTGTCTAAAGTGAGTTCACACAGCAGAGGAGATCAGGAGGTATACATCACACATTCGGTCAGTAGATGGCAGTCCTCTGCTAAACATTCATCTGAAGCTCTTGCTCTAACTCAACAGACTCTTCACTGAGTCCTCTGAAATCATTAAGATGGCTCTTAATTGCTCTTCTGACAGTTTTATTGAATATCCCTTCACCAGCATGCTTAACTACAATGAAACAATCTGCATGTGTGAATATCTCAGTGATTGTAACAGCGCTGACATTTTAGTGTTCAGACAAAAAAAAAACATGATTTTTTTTCTCTCATTTTCTACAAATACATCGACTCCAGAAAAAGTCTTTTTTTTTTTTTTATCTTTAAGGCTCCTCTCTGTAAATTAAGTCATCTCTTTCTGCACCTGCACCCAAACCCACAGTCATCTGAGAATCATTACCAATCATAATGTACTGAGCATTTTCAATGTGAATATTTGGATGTTGTTGTTGTTGTTGTTGTTGCTGTTCTGGTGGCACACTGGGGCCGAGAAGAAGTTGTTGTGCCACTAAAAGCCTCACATGCTCTCTCTCCAGCCGCTGTGCTGTTGCGAACTCTTGGATCAACTGCTTTTTGTGCTGGTTCACATGCTTCAGTCTCTCCTGTCTCTCTATCTGCATCTTCACCGTCTGCTCTGCAGTCCAGATCTTCCTCTGGGTTTTAATCCTCGCCGGAGACAAAAACCTTTGTATCTTCCTCTCAAAGCTCCTGTTCTCATCCAGCGGATTTATTGCCTTCAAAATCATAGGGAGGTTCTCTTTGGGCATGCAGTTCTCCCGCGGCAGCAGAGGGATAACCGTGTTGTACTTATGTTTCTTGCTTATGGAGTTGATCAGAGCAGAGTCCGTCTTCAACGTCAGCAGTTGAGTGTTGAAGTTGCGGGTAAGCAGCAGGATAGTGAAGGCCGAGTTGTTGATGGCATCCTCTACGCACCTCAGGGTGCCCTTTCCGGGGACGGCAAAGTCCTCAGAAAAAGTTGCACCTTCACCCTCACCAATGATCCTTTCCATATTCTCCCTAATACTCTCGGCCATATCTGCATCCTCCGGTGCATGGAAGATAACAAACGCATAAAATATGGCCTCTTCCTCCTCTTCTGCATCTTTAGTTTCATGCATTTCACTGGGGATAGGCATCTTGGGTAGGAAAATGTTTGTTGCAGTGGGTAGCGCAAAGTTTGGTTCAGCGGTTGGTTTGGTTGTTTGAGTAAGAGTCTCACTCTGAGCGATAAGACTGTCCAACTTACTGCCCTCTGTGGCTAATGATTCATCCATCTTTGAGGGTTTATTTGCACCAGATAGAGGAGGTTCACTGAGAGTCTTTAGTTTGGACTCATCTGATGTTTCTGGAGTTATTTTGTCACCTTGAAATGAGGCTGTTGGAGGTAAGCTTATCTCTAGATGAGTAGGGTATGAGGGCATTGAATAGGTCGCCTGCAGCGGGCTGGGCAAACTGTAAGCGCTCACTGACTGATCCGGAGACAGAGTGACTTTTAAAGTTCCTTCATCCAGCCTGCTGCTAGGAGGATCATGGTAAGACCCCGACTTGAGATCCTTTGAGGAGCACTCTGCAAACTGAGGCCCGCAGACGACTTTAGCTTCCTCTCTGAGTTGATGATACGCCAGATTCTCACAACTGTTTGTTTTTTGACTGTCACCGGAAAGGGCTCTCTCATACGCCAGATTTCTCAGATGTGGATCACACAGCCTCTGTTCTGACAAAACCTTGAAAATACGAGCCAACGCCGCCAAAGATTCCCCAGTAAGCTCTTGCAAACGACCACAATGAACTGCAAAATCGTCTAATTTGCCTCCGCTCATCTGCCACTTCTCAGCCAGATGGCTAGCAAGGTAGTTGTCCTTCAGCATCTGGAGTCTGTTCAGGGCTCGCTCCTCTTTCTGGAGAATAATCAGACACAAGGCGTGGATGATGTTGTCTTCGGGAGACTCACCCAGCTGGAATGTCAGGCTTAGCAGTCGTTGCGTAGGTGCTTTAACTAGTATGTCGAAGACATCTTTCAGTCCCGTCCCCTGGTTTTCTTGTGCCTCGTGACTCATTTTCAATTTTTACGTGCTACTCAACCTCCAGCCTGTTACAGAAGCTGACAGGATCCCACCAGATATTCTCCTATATTCTTAATTTCCTTAAAAAACTTGAGTTGTAGAAGAGAGAGATGCACAATTTCATGGACATTCTTGTTCCTGTAAAGAGATCAAAACACCAGATGTTATGCAGTTTACGGTCACAACATGTTGGGCTATTTCTATCTGACTGCATGTTAAGAAAAAGTTTGTATATATATGCCAAATGTAATTCAATAGATCAAACTTGATCCACCGAAGATCAAACTGACACTAAAACAAGCGTAAACTTGATGACATTACTCACCGGCATGGAGTCCTACGAGCCATAACTTTGAATTAAGTGTTTCCAGCTCAAACAAGGAAGTAACCAAGAGTCTCTCTTCCAGCTCAGTCCAACCAGTAGAAAACGATTCTCTCTGAACAGGAAGCTCTTCATGCATATTTGAGGTCGACCACAGAAAAAACACTGGTGAGTCTTGTCAAACTTTTAATACAAAGTTTATCAGTGATCGTATACCTTGTAGGCCTCTGCTCGCTGGAAACACTGGCCCACGTTCAAACCATCCCCTCCACCATCTGCCTGCCCACGTCCACTCCGTTTACGCATTGCGCGTAAAGGGTGCGCCATATGAACTGCCATTCCAAACGCGGAGTGGAAGAAGAGGGTTATAAAACCCTCCAACAGAGAGCCTGCATCGATGCCGACTTAACCCAGCTGCACTTACTTACTGTTGACGTGCAACACCGTTTTGTGTTCGTCATGGAACACGATCCAATGTCAGTTCCCTGCGACTACCAGGACAAACATTTACTGTAAAGTGCTCAAACTGAGAGGCATTTCATTTATTCTACTTTATTGTCATACATACGTCAACAACAAAAAGTAAGTAGATTGTATTTAGGATCAAATATACCCTCGTCCAGTCTAGAAAACGACATGTTCATTAGATTGTACATACAGTATTTATATACACAACATATATTTATCATTTTTTACCCCTATGAGGAGCTATAGCCCTATCATTTATTATATCTTCAACTGTGCAATACTGACTTAACAGTGAAATATTTTAGTGGCATTAACACTGCTTTATTTAAACAGTACATTTAAACTAATATTCTTATTTTACACTATTCTTGCATTTTTTTTTTATAAATGCATGTATTTATATTATTTGCATATATCTTATTTTTCAGCAGTATTATTTGCTCTGTCGTTATATATATTTCTTATTTATATTTTCTTGTGATTTCTCTATTTTTATATATTAATACATATATTTATAACATATTTTTTATTTTTGTTTCACCCCTATCAGGAGCTATAGCCCCATCATTTATTATATCTTCAACTGTGCAATACTGATTTAAAAGTGGAATAATTTAGTGCAATAATTCAGCTGTGCAATTTTATTTATTTATTTGTTTATTTGACAGGGACAATACATAGGCATTGTTACACTTAATTAAAGTGCAACCAATGCAAGGTATAGAGGACTTCTAGCCATAGCTAATTTGCAGACCTTGTCCCTGGTTAGGCTTTTAAGAAAAAGAAAATAAATTTAAAAAAAAAAACAGAATAGCACATCTTACATAAAATCACATAATACCACATCGTACATTACAATCAATTTACATACTGTATGTTCCCAATCAATAATCAGTGATCACAGGTTTAATAATCTCGTTTACACTGGCATTAACACTGCATGTATTTATACAGAATATTTAAACTAATATTCTTATTTTTATAAATGCATGCATTTATATTATTTGCAAATATCTTATTTTTCAGCAGTATTATTTGCACTGTCGTTATATATATTTCTTATTTATATTTTCTTATGATTACTCTATTTTTATATATTTATATTTATATTCTAGAGTGGGAGCAAAACATGCAAAACTCAATTTCCATACATTTTATAATTTCAATAAAGTATTTCTGATTCTGATATTTATTTCCTTGCAGGAGAGAGGGATGTTCGTCCCAAAGTGGCTGCTGTATTGATCCCCTCCACCTTAAAGAAGGGTGCTTCATTGAGCTGTGAGTCTGACTACAAACAGAGTGCACTCCACCACGGAGTAGGAGGGTGTAGGGACCGGATTAGAATTGGGCCACTTTCATGCAGCACAATGATGATGTCACAGGTTGTGAAGTAAGGGAGCTCATGAAGGACAAAACACAAAAACAGGAAGAAGGCAAAACATAGTTCTCCAAATTACCAAATAAGTTACACCGTCCTCAACACACACACACACTATGCAAACATTGACCAGAATTGTTGCTCACTTTTATAACACATACTTTGTGACACAACTTTTCTGTACTCAGATTTCTCACAACATTGCACATCTGTCGTCCCCCCCCCCCAAAAAAAACCCAACACTTATGATGAGTGATGAAGTCTTTAGCTCCTCGTGCACAATGGGCGCAGGAGAGAGAAGAATTTTTCTCCCCCCCTTCTCTGCTTAGAGGCAAGTGTATTTTTATCCATGGAGGAAACCTCCAACCCTGTATTTACCAGGGGTGGGGTCACGCCAGGCAGAGTGCAAGCCAGCATCAAAACCCTCAATACGGTGCAGACAGAGAGCCTCTCTGTTCTTAGTGCTGAGTGCCGTGTCAGATGTTTATGACCACTTCTGAGGGATTACAGTAACTCTGTAGGAAGTGTGGTTTCTATGTATATTGTGGCATCGGTATGTATGTATGCATCTTTACAGAATAACGCATTCAGTTGAGCTATATAGCACATGCCACCGAGACCATAGCTCTGTTGTTTTAAGCATAACCCCAACTATAGTCAGCAGCATACCAACTAAGGGAGTGTATGACAATCATTAGGGGACAAGGGGGGTTAGAAAAGGGGGAGGGGTTTCTTTTGGCTAAAAGGACAGTAGTTTGACTTGTCTGAGGAGCAGTGTGGCATTTTTATATAACTATATCAAGATGTACAGTTATTAGGGTTTGGGACCAGGGGGCAACCTCTGTTTCTGAAAAGTGAAGCCCAAGCAGAAGTTTCTTAAACCTGCATTCTTATTAACAGCCAGCAGGGGGCGACTACTCTGGTTGCAAAAAGAAGTCTGATTGTATAGAAGTCTATGAGAAAATGGCCCTACTTCTCACTTGATTTATTACCTCAGTAAACATTGTAAACATGAGTTTATGGTCTCAATCGCTAGTTTCAAGTCTTCTTCAATACAGCATGATGTTCATTTAGTAAATTATGGTCCCATTTAGAGTCAAATAGACCATAAAGCAGGGTATGCTTTAGGGCGTGGCTATCTTGTGATTGACAGGACGCTACCACGGCGTTGTCCGGTCTGGGAGTTGTCCGTGTTTTCGTCTTACAACTTTAACCCTTTTCACAGTGTGTTTACAGTTCATGAAAGTTAAATGTCACATTTTGGTCATCTAAAAATGTTTTTTTTTCATTGTTCGGTTGTACTTAGCTCCACCCTCTTGTGTCACTTCTGGGAGCAAAAAACCAAGATGGTGATGGCCAAAATGCTGAACTCGAGGCTTCAAAACTGCAGTCTACAAACCATAGGAGACGTCACGGTGACTACGTCCATTTCTTATATACAGTCTATGTTTGGGACTGTATGGATTATATGACCAAGGATGGGGTTCGATAGCATTTTATCAAAACTGAATCCAGTTCTGAATCCGCTTATCAAATTCAAATCCATTTGAATCCCTTATCAAATATTTTTAGGTAGGGAATGAATACATCTCAATTTTTATTTCACTCAGTATCAGACCTAAACCGCAGAGATTCTACCATGCCGAACGGGTGAGGAGCTTTCACCACATATTTTGTCACTGCTCTGTGACATTCACTAACCCTGTCCTGACTCATCTCTCCTTTTGCTGCGAGGGAAAACAGCGTTTGCTCCTCACTTGTGTGTGTGTGTTAGGGGAGGGGGGCTGTGTTGCAGAAGCCATAGAAGCAAAAGTAAAAACAACACAGTGGAAATAATAAGAATTCTACTTTATCATTCAGCAAATATCAACTAAATATATCACCATTTTTTCTTCGCGCACGATGCACTTAGCACTGAGGGTGAAATGGTTGCTGCCCTGCCACAGTTCACAGGATCTGATGGGTCACAGAACACCATGTAACACCGGCACATGTCATTCAGGTTATCAAAAATGCAACAAGCTCTTACTTTAACATGATGGACAGTAGATAAATATTTTAGTTCGGGATTTGTTGGCTCCCCTGTTGTTGTGAGTGCCTTCTGGCAGATATTGCATTTAGCGGTTGTATCGTTGACTTTGGTGAAGTGTATCCACACGTTTAATGTTCAGCCAGTCAGTATTGTTAACAACTGTGTTGCTGAGATAACACATGTTTGTGTATATATCACAAATGTGTCAAAAAGAGGCAAAAGGCACCATCTAAGAGAGATCAAGGACAAAAGATTTGATGAGGGATTCGTTGGCCATGGAGCTTAACGAATCTAGGGATTTTACCTTTCAGAACCCATCCCTTACCTTACCCATAACTTACAACAGCATCCGATCTAATAAACATTTTTCTTTTTTATCTGAAATCCGGGAGAGGATAAAAAACATTATAGCTCTCAGTCCGACATGACCCTCACAGCTGCCACCCAAAAATAGAGAGTGGTAGGAATATTCAAAATTCTGCCATAAATTTGTCAATTTCCAATTTCACTACTAATCTGTACATTGGCTATGTTATAAAGACATTAGGGTTTTAATTGGGAGAAACAAGTTGTACAGATCCAATACTGTTCAGTATTGTTTTTTAGGCATTGGGAAGCAGGGAGTTGCAGTTGTTTAAGTTAAGAAAAGGGTGCAAAGAAAATACTTATTTTTCAAAAAATGAAAAAATCAGACCCTTCCCCACCCGGGTAATTTTCGTACAGTCCCTAACTAGCTGTGATATACACATACAATTTCATATAAACACTCGCACACCACATATGCCCCGCTGTACCCCCCCCTAACACATACACACATGCAAGCAGATGCACACATAATCTGCCCCTAACATGAAAGCACTCGCGCAAAAAAAACAACACACACATTCACACGGCCTCAGGATCATCCTCAGTTGGTTACATAACGGACTGCCAAACGTCCATCTTTATTGAGGTCAGTTCTTTTAACGAGAAACACGCACTCCCAGCAGCTGTGTTAGTCAGCCTGGCGGTAAATTTGCCTTCACCTTGAGGCAAACACATATAGTAAGAGGCTCTGTCAGTTCGGCAAAATCATGACTTTGGACAGCAATGGAGTTTTGAGCAAATGCATTCTGACCTTTTTAGTTGAAATATTAAGTTTTTTCAACACAAACACATGCAACTTCACGTGGTTTATTACCATAAACTAAAAATGCACAGATGTGTGTGTCTGCGTGTTTGTGTGTGTGGTTTCTGGCCGTGGGAGAGAGCCCCGAGGGAGACACAGAGGGGTCACATATAAGAGGCTTTAGGGCAGACAAGTGAAAAGGAGGCCCTTTCTTGGACAGAGACTACGGATTAGGATGAAAGACGTATGAGTGGGGGGATGCTCTCTCTTTTTTATCTGTCTCACACGCTTGCTGCATCCCACATTCTGCGTGATATCTATTCAAAACGTGGGCAAGAAATAAAGAAGAAGATACAAAGACGGACACAGTGGAAGATGCAGAAAGGGGGATACAAAGCCATATAGATAAGATAGTGAGATATAGGCGCAGAGCAAAATTGGAATTGAGACCTTGACAGATCGATAGCCCCTTTAGAATTCAGTGTGTGAGAGGCCGAGAGAGGCCATGAAACGCGCTGCTCTTTTTCCCAGCCACTTGATTCGTCACACATGCTAAGAGAATTTAACACACTCGCTTCTGGCAGGCAAATATATGCTCCACACACATGTACATGTGAAGACACACACAGATACAAGGCAATGCACTCATTCAATCGAGCGTCCACGCCCACGGTTTGGCCCCTATTGAACCGCTGAATGAAACACCTGCACACACAGCCACGACGGCAGAGAAGTTTAGCATTTTCCTGCATTCTCTGCAATTTAGTTGAGAAAATACAAAGCCTGATGTAGCTTTAAAGTTGCACGCCACAGTGCATTTTTGTTCCGATTATGTTCTATATGGATGGTTGCAGCTTTAGGTACCCTACATACATTGAGGCAAACTCAGTCCATGCGTGTGCTGTGTATCAAAGTAAAAATAACCCCGGCTATCACACACTGAGGCTAGTTTATGTTGTTGACAAAGCGGGCCAACAGATCTGAGCTAATGTGACAGTTAACTAGCATTAATTCAGGAGCAAAGGTAAATGAAGCGGGCCCGCGGACACGACAGGGGAGTGCGGTGGGGATGGGAAGACGTGTGTACTGTACCACACTGGACCATGCTTGGGTGAGCATGTAGGCCATGCCAACAACAATGCATAATACAGCCTCTGGTGATGGGGGGATGGATACGCACACACACACACACACACAACACCCCCAACTCACACACACATAAACGTACACTCGCACAAACGCGCACACAAGCTCACACGCATGCACAGACATTGACGGTGATGGGGCATGGAGCAGTTTATGCTCATATCAAGAGAAAGTCTTTGATCAGTGTGACAGGAAGGGCACTCGCCCTAAAGGAATTAGCTAACTCTTGCCTTGCAAAAGCACATCCACAATAAATCAGGCATGTTTGCGTTTGCAATAGAGGAGAGGGAACGTCTGATATTTAACTTCATTAATATGCTAAATGTATGAATATGATTTGTTCCGGTTCAACGTCCAGAGTAACATGTCCAAGAGTGGCATGATAACCGTAAAGAGAAGAATGTGCAGAAATTCAGGTTGTGTGTATAATCCTCTCGGTTTAATAGGTTGTTAAGCCGCACAAGCAATTTACATACGGCTCTTAAATATGCACAACCACCAGTTTTTATTTCTCCAGTAAAAATATTAAAATGACTCAGTGTTTCTGACATGAGGACTGTGTAACGGATTTAACATTTTGTTTATTTCTGCCTTTGGAGTTTGAACAGGATGCAACTGCATTAAATGTTTAGTGGCACCTGGAAGTTGCTCAACATCTTTCCTGATGTCTTAATTTCACATTCTGCCTTATGGGGGCATTATGTTAAATATTTACTTATAATACTGCAAAAATGCAAAATCTTACCAAGTATATTTGTCTATTTACTAGTCAAAATATCTCATAACACTTAATATAAGACACAATCAACTATTTCAGTGAGATAGGGGGACTTGTTTTAGACAATGTATCTTGAATATCTTGTTAAGTGAAAAATGTACTTTAGAGCATTAGCTACAGACTTATTATGACACAAGATAATTTCCCCAGCTAATTTCAAGATCTCTTTTTATTTTGAAAGACACAAATAGTACATCTTATTTCAAGAAATCCAAGCGCATTTCACTTATTCCATTGGCAGATATTTCTGACTCATTTTGGCAAAAACAACTTTATTGTTTTTTTACTTATTTTTGGAGTGTCATTTTTTCCATTGGACATTTTTGAAAATACGTTTATTTGCTTTCTTACTCAGAGTTAGATGAAAAGATTGATACAACTCTCATAAAGACTGGAAACAGGGGAAAACTGCTAGCCTGGATCTGTAGTCCGAGACATAACCTCCCGAAAAACCACAACCAGTCATTTTTACACTTTTAGCTCAAGATATAACGTATTAATTAGTGAACTTTAGAGGTGCTGGTAGTTTTTTTTGTTACCTTTGGACAGAGTCAGGCTAGCTATTTCCCTCTGTTAATCAATGGACTGAGGATAGAGTGGTATAATTGTAAAGCCTTTAAAGGTACAATGTGAAGGATCTGGTGGCATCTAGCAGAAAGGTTGCAGATTGCAACCAACTGAAACCTCTCCCGTGTGCAAAACATGTAGGAGAACTACGGTGGCTGACATGAAAATGTGAATGGCCGTACCTAGAACCAGTGTTTGGTTTGTCCGTTCTGGGCTACTGTAGTTGGTTGCCGGCTCTGTAGAGAGGACTCGCTCACTATGTAGATATAAACGGCTCATTCTAAGGTAACGAAAACACAATGATTCTTATTTTCAGGTGAGTATACACTAAAGAAAACATACTTATTAATATTATATTCCATCTCTTTTTCTTCATTTGACTTGTTAAGTTTAAATTGGATCACATTTTGGTCAGTGAGAAGGGTTGCTAAAGGTTTTTAAAGTCACCCCGTTCGTAGATTTGTAAAGACGAGGGGTTAAGAAGTGAAAGAACAAGAGCATCGAGCAGAAGAGGAGAGGCGAGGAGAGGAATTAAAACCAGCATTGTATCAGAAATTAACCGAACTAAAAGAATAAATGGACCCAATCTGGCTGCACTTGCCGTTAGAATAGCTGCCCGTCCAAAAGCCTGTGCCCAATCCCCCATGTCACTTTTGTCCGTCTCCAAACCCTGCGGATGCTCCGCTTGTACAGCAGATGCACACAACCAAAGGATGTGAGGCATGAAAGCAATGGGAAATTCATTACATATTCCTACCCCCCTCCGCTCACCATAATCACCACAATTAGCAGACATCTGCAGTGACTCCAAAGCTGGGAGTGTATTCAGGCAATCAGAGCAGCTTCAGCGACAGCACTGACTGCAGCCCCCTCTGTGATGGGCCTCATCCTGAAGGGAAGCATTCCATTAGAAACTCAGTGATTAATTGAGACGGAGAATTTGCTCCTGGCACCGAGCAAGAATGAAACCCGACAGGAGGCATCCATGATGGCAGAGTTGTACGCGGGGTTGGCGGAGGTGGTCCGGGGTTGCCGGGGACCGCGCCATACTGTTGATGATGGTAGATAAGGCGCTCACACTGTGGGTTGGCAATTAGCTGTGTGAGAACGGTTACCAGACAACAGCTATATGAAGATTTTCTGACCCATCAAGTAAACAAAACCTGTGTGTGTCTAATGATAATCCAGTTTTTATAGCTACTTACATTTGGAGGCAAAGAAAAAAAAAGCGATTGGTGGTGATCACTATCGTTAACATCCCTTGTTCTCCGTCAGAAAACACTTGATATCTTTATTCCCTAATTACCCAAAGCACTACAGCCCTGTATGGTGGGCATGTGTGCACATTACTTTAGCTTGTAGATAAATGTATCTCATATTTTAGGTATATCTGCTGAAACTTTATTTTGATTTGTTTATTCGCTTTCTTGCTGGGAGTTAGATGAGTAGATTGTTAATGTGATTCTACAGCCAGCAGCCGGTTAGCTTAACATAGCATGAAGGCTGCAAGCAGGGTGGCTAGCTCTGTCCAAATGTAGCAAAGTTTTACCACCAGTCTTTGTGCTAAGCAAAGCTAACTGACTTCTGGTTTTGGCTTCATATTTACCATACAAACCTAAGAATCGTATCAATCTTCTGATCTAAGTCTCAGCAAGAGAGGGAATAAATTATAGCCTGTATATAAGAAGTGGACGTAGTCAACGTGATATCATCCATTAGTTTGTGGACTGCCGTTCTGAAGCCTCGAGTTTGTCATTTTGGCCGTCGCCATCTTGGTTTTTTGCAACCAGAAGTGACACGAGAGGGTGGAGCCAAGTGCAACCGAACGCTGAATAAGACATTTTTAGGCGACCAAAATGTAAAAACTAACTTTCATGACTGAAAATGCACCGTGAAAGGGTTAAAGTTGGACACATGGACAACTCCCAGACCGGACAACGCCGTGGTAGCGACCTGTCAATCACAAGGTAGCCACGCCCTAAAGCATACCCTGCTTTATGGTCTATTTGACTCTAAATGGGATCATAACTTACAAAATGAATGCTTCTCAAGTGAGAAGTAGGGTCATGTTCTCATAGACTTCTATACAATCAGACTTCTTTTTGCAACCAGTGGAGTAGCCCCCGGCTGGTTATTGGAAAGAATGCAAGTTTATAGCACTTCATCATTGGCTTCACTTTTCAGACCCTGGAGGTAGCCCCTTGGAACAAACATTTTCCCTACAATGTCAAAATATTCCTTTAAAATGTCTGACTGGATAATTGTCAGAAATGTTGAGTGGCCTAGCTGCTGTACAGTATGTGCTCCATCTGTAGCGGATGACAGCATGTTAGACAGCTCATTACTGAAGCAGTTGGAGATGTCACTCTCACTAGGCACAGTATGGGACCGCCATGGTTTTAAGCCTCAGCTTAATACGTTGTCATGGTAATCAACAGTAGCACATCGGACACTTTCCATTTGTGTCGAGTCCAGGGCTGACTTGTGTCTGGATCACACATATATACTGTATATGGACATAAGAGTAAATACGCACATCAGTCTAGCTTACACTGACAAGGCTGCCTTATGCAAGAAATATCAACGTTTTTTTTAGCTAAGCAGACAGTCATATTTACAGATTGACGAAAACACATTTTGGAGTTTCTTAGATTGATTTTGAGAAGATTTGACAATTGGCAGCAAATAACAAGATGGTGGTAGCCTACTCTTGACTATTTTCTCATATGAACTTTGCCCTTTCACACATGCAGTGTTGTGCATGAACACGTGTTCAACGAACTTGCTCATGTTTTAGGTGAACGGTGAACTGAACGTATCTGTTTGCAAGTATTGAACTTGAACGTGAGGTGTTTTTACGACAGGCGGCATGCTGGTGTGGTTAGTGCAATCAAAGGAAGCGAGACATCAACTATTGTCTATTCCCTCCCAGCCTCCAAAGTCTCAAAAGTCAACTTGACAAGCGAGTGTTTAGCAGTAGCGAGCGCGTATAGGGTTGTACTTGCATTGCAGAGTAGAAATGCTCCCTCAGGATAAGGATGCTTTTAGTGCAGGCGAGGGGTAGAGCATGCAGAAGACAGGACATGACGCAAAAACGGCGCAGTCACGTAGCCTGTTCGTAAGTTGGTCGTAAACAACAGAGTCTCTTGCCGTTCCTTTAATTTGTCTGACAATTTCGGAGTCGGCCCTTAACGACAGAAGTCCCTGAAACTCGTTGTCTCTCCAGTTAGACATTTTCGGCGCTGTCTTTGTGTAAATGACCCCTCTTCTTCAACCTCAGATGTTTGTATTCTCCCGGTTTTCCATCAGTCGCATGGAAACGTCATCAACACGCCCACTCGCTCGCTGTGAATTCTCTGGACAATGACCGGCTCTATTCACACATGGGCTCAGTCAGATACATCCGATTGATAAGTTCAGGGTTGGAGTGCATGTGTGGAAGGGACTTTATTGCTCCAAAGATATCATCACTGGGAGCGAGTGAAATGGCAATAAAAGCGGGAAAACTCAAACATGATGCGGTGCACTTTATTCTTGTATGACTTTTGTGGTAAAACTCTTGAAATGTTTATCTGCGACATGCTAAAATATCATGTTTACAGCAGCACAAGTAGAGAGGAGTCACAAAGCTGACTCAGTAATGTCACTTACACAGCAAGATCTAAAGTTTGCTAACATTAGCCAACAAAAGCTTCTAGTGTACTGAATTAAGGAAGGGTGAGGAATGAATTCAATGTTTCATTTTAAAGAAAAATAATAGGCCTGTGTTATTTAATCTTTCAACAGTTACATAGTCTTGCTTCGGTTGTTAGAGGTAGTTAGGTTATAGATCAGTTATAAGCCGCAATGAGAACAACTTTTGTATTGCCAGGTTGTGAAAATTCCCTTTGACTTGTGTTTATCCTTTCTTCTTGGTAATAATTATAACTGTTAGTAATCCATTAATAAATGCTTGTGGTTATTCACTTTCTAATAGTCCATGTCTGGAGTTTTAACGTAAAGGGTCATGATTTTTCCTGAATTTCTATAAGGTTTTATGAGTGATGAGTGGTTAATAAATGAACCGTCATATTCAAGGAGGTAAGTGACCCATTGAAGAATAAAGTAGTTCTTCTTATTGATAGCTTATAACTGAAATAAAAGTTACAACTTATAGATCTGTTATAAAGGTTGCCTTATCAGAAAGTGGTGCCAAAATCTTTAAGCCCACAGACACCCTTCAGCTAAAATGAAAATATGAATTTCATCGAATATGGAATTATAAGGTTTTCACATGATAGCAGTCACACACATAAACTCCCACACGGTTAGATTTGTGAAAGAGCTGTGATTGAAGCTGCAGCTAAATTAAGAGGAAAGAGAGATTAGAAGCTTAAAGGAAATCAAGCCAAGGCTGTTGCTCCCGTTTGGATGTTTGAAATTAGACTGAATACTGAGTAAATCTAGGTGCTATACTTCTGAGAGCATCTTTCCCACCAGTTATGCAAATTAGCCTTCAGATCCACACAATAATCAGATGATGTGCCTCTTTGTTGAGATTTGAGCGTGCTATTTTATCGGTTTAAGCGGAGACAAGAGCCGAAGAGAGCTAATTTGTGGCGGACGGCCTCTTGACTGTCGTAAAATTGTAGAGTCACAATGAAATGGGTGTGACCCTCCACTTGGTGCTTCCTTCCTTCCAGTCCAAAGGGTCTGGGCCTAATAAAGGCCTGTGTGGTGCGGCACAGACAGACCGCCTCTCTTGCTGTGTGGAGAAATGTGTTCAATCACCATGGCTACTGGTCAGAGAAGAGCCCCCGCTGTGGTTATTAGGATTTCTCTGTCTGCTCACACACCGGCTCAGTATGCAGGTTAACAGCTCACACAGACTGTATTATGGATGTGCATCTGTGTGTGTGTGTGTGTGCAAGAGGCCTGCAGGTCAAGGGTGATTTAGCATTTGTAATTATCCCTCCACAGAAGGAGTGGTGGCGGGTTTTTTTTTTTTATTCGAATAATCATCTCGATGAAGGAAAACGCCTTAAAACGGACTCGCCCCGGACTCCCACAACAGTAGCACTGATGTGAGAGTGGGAACATGAGAAAGCTTTGAGCAGTATTGATTCAGCTGAGTACTCTCGGAGAGCGAGTACCAGAGGATCTGAAGAGAGAATTATCCATGCACCATTTCCTCCCCTACTCCTGTGTGGAAAAATTCTGCAGTTCCAGCTGTCTCGTAGCCTACATACAGCAGAAACACACACACACACACACACACACACACACTCACTCTTACACAGACACATAGAGAAAGTCACACGCACACACACGCACTTTCTTGAGGTTTGATGCTGCAAAATAATGGTTGTTTGATTTATTTATAGTTGTTCCCTTCCATCTGGTGAGTCCAGCATATTTAATTTTTAATCTTAAAATAGGACAAACGTAGAAAAAAAAAGGTGTAAATCTCCTCTTTTTTTCCCCTATATGATATTGCCATTATGGGGTTATTATTACAGCCTATATCAAGCACTCTGAGGTCATTATAAACACTAGCAGACACTCTCTGGTTAACATGAGTGTTCCTGTTAGTCCAGGAGGAGATTATTGGAAGCCATAAACTGTGGTGGATAAGTCCACCAATGAAATGTGAATTTTCTGAGACAGGGCATTGTCTGCATATGCCGCTTTGCCCTCGAGTATCCTCCTCTTCCACTCCCTCCACCCGGTTCCTCCTGAATAATACACGACACCCCCACCCACCTCCTCCAATCCGTCCAATGACAGACGCGCATTTTTATCAAGCTATCTCCTCTGAGCCAATCCCAATCCTCCCGGTGATCCCAGTACACCGGATGCCCTTCCTCCTCCTCCTCCTTCTCCTCCTCCTCCTGCCTCTCAAACAGACGTAATGTGTGGATCAGAGAGAGGAGGCGCTCAGTCAGTCGGTCGGTGGAGAGTTGTTGGTCATCGACGGAAGTGATGAGAGTGAAAAATACGCGCTGCTGTGGCACACTTGGAAGACATCAGTCGACAGGACGCGTGAATCCCTGCTGGAAAAAATGTTGTAAGTATGCCATCATGTAAAATGCGTAAATCTAAAAAAAAAAAAAAATAGGAATGCATTCTAGAATCAGAATTCCAGAATCAGAATTAGAATCAGGATTCTGATTCTGGAATGCTTTGTTTTGTTAAATCCAAACTGATGCTGTAGTTAGAAAGGAAATTATGTATCTTTCATATAAAAGAAAAATGATGCTGATTACGCACATGGATGTTTTAAACTGTGATCATGATGTGATGCGTCTGCGCTCTACTATAATGAGGCGTCTCCAAAAAAATGAGCGCATGTGAAAGAAACATGCCAAGCGGATAGAAAAGGAAAAGCCTTTTCATTTCATTTCATAATACATCCCGTGTGACTCGAGGAAAAAAAACGTGATCCCCGACTGGTCTCTGTGTGCGCTTCAACTTTTCTGCACCGATAGTACACAGTGTACAGATCCAAAACTAAACGCGCTGCTCGTGGGAAAGTTTGGGTATGTTTGAACAGCCAGTGCAGAACCAGAGGAATCCCTATAGTGGGAGCCTCCCAAACAATATAACTTTGATTCATTTCACTCACCAGACAAGGGCCTGAACACTGATAAATGGTGGCTATTATTTTTCCAGCTGAACAATGCGCACCGGCTTTTGTGCGGACCATCTGTCATTGTATCGACATTACAAGCGGCTCCTCCTGCCTCCAAAAGAATCCAAACGAGACACCTGAAGAGCAGAAAGCAGACAGCGATCATTCCCAGCCGCCACCTTGTCTCTCACCGAGCCGAGCCGTGACGCATGTCTGTGCGTAACGTATATAGCCACAAAATGAATAGGCTGCTGGTGCAATTATAATATTTCGTGCAGCAGTGCTACAATAATGCATGCATGACTGTTTTTTGTTTTCCAAAAAAAATGCAAGACAGGAATTTGGGGATAGTGCAAGAAAGCAGACCACAAGCGTGGCTGCTTTTACGCATCCTGAATTCTCGGAAACTGTCTGTGCGCATCCGACTTCCTCCCGGAATTTGGGCCTCCAGCACATGGCAAAAAAAAAAAAACAGCCAGACTGCCATTTTCAGGGTGGGCACTCTGAGAGGATGCACTGACCAAATAAACACACTTCATCACGTTACATACTCTTATTTGGGTCTAATGTGCCACTCACAGCTTGGACTCTCCAGGTAATTTAAAGCAGGAGACTTTAGATGCTGCTGTGCCAAGCACTAATATGCCTTAAGGTTAATGAGGCAGCCTCCATAAATTCTTCTGCCATTTGGATATAGTAGGTCTAGACGCTTAGTGCAGCACTACATTTTTACTGGCTATGGATTGTACACAGCGCCGTTAATGAAAAATGCATGGCTTTTTATTGTGAAAAACAAATGCTGATAATTTGTACTTAAATTTCTTGTTCATAATCCAGCGTGAAAAAAAGAATCTGTTAATAAAGAATGCACAATGGATCAGATAGGTGCTCATGTGCTGTGATGGCCTCACTTCCGTCCCTCTCAGGGCTGAGTTACATGTAATTCACTTTGTCCCTGGTGAAGAGAAAAAGCAGCATCCTGCTCCCTCACAGCGAAGAGCAGCGAATGTCCCGGTGCATATCTCTCTTGTAGGGCTTTAATTCAGTTTGGAGTTGCTCTCAGAGAGTCATCAGGGTGATTGGAGCAAAGCCACTGTCTTCCTGCCGCTGTTATGCGGGCGGGCGGAGTGGTGGTTGGATGTTGGCTTATTTTATCTCCTGTTGGAACTATGATCATCATCGCTGTGCATCTCATTATGACACGTGATGAGCTTCATCAGCTGCAACCTGAAATTGTGTCGAGATGCAACCTGCCATCAACCTGCAGATCGCTGTTCCTCCACATCATCTCCTTCTCGAAAATTCAAATTGACAACATAATGTTTTAATAATTGTATTTGTTAGTCAGTGGAAGCATCAGGGAGTCCCATCTCGCTTCTTCCACCATCACATGACTCCCAGCAGACACTCAAATCTTTCCCTGCTGCCATCAAACATTGGACACAAATGAGGAGGAAAAAAATATGCTCCCCCCCCCCTTTCAATCATTAAAATACAATAATGCAAACTTGTTAATTCATTATTTCTGAGTCATCTGGAAGACATAAAAAGCACAGATGCCCAGTGGATAATGAACTATATTTAGAGTTAGGTAAAGCCTGCCTGTGTTATTTCCTTTCTTTCTATGGCTCTTATAGCAGCTGTTTGATCATATACACTTTGCTTTGTACTCATGCATTACAGGTAAATGAAGTCAAGGGGTGAGTGATTTCATAGCAGCAGGAACCTGTGTGTCCACATGTGTGTGTGTTTGTGCTTTTCTTGAGAAAGCAAAGGTTAGGTGGTGGAGACCCCTGACCCCTGCCTCAGGCATCTCGACAGACTGCCTATCTAGTTGAGTGGATGACCTCTGACCTCTCGTCTAGCCAAAGGCTCAGGTCTGCTCGGGTCAGGCCAGGTGGCTTTCAAGAAGTCTATTGGCACATTCAGGAGCACATGACATTTGAACTCTTTCCACTTCAGGACCAAACGCGTTCTTTTGGTTCATTAAGAAACTCTTACGGCTTGTGTGTGACTGTGTGTAGATGCAGGTAATGTTGTAGACTAGAACACACACATACACACACAGAAACCTGTTGAAACCTGTTAAACTCAGAACATCTGCTCTCTGAACTAATTTGATTTTAGCCATAAAGTCAGACACCTATGTCCAAACAGTTGGATGCTTCAGGAGCTCCTTTTATCCAGAAGCTCGCACTGAAATGTTTCCTATTCCAGTGAGTTGTCAAAGACAGATTCAGACTTCACTCTCAGCTCATTTATGAGACGTTACAGCTGTTGTGTGGCCACTTTAATCATGCAGTATGGTAGACGTAAGACAAAAACACTGCATTAGTCCCGATCCTGTCACAGCTGAGAGAAACAAGCCTGTCTCAATTCTGTCACAACACGCTCTCTATTGTATCGCCGTGCGAGAAAACTCCCCATGGACATTTTGGAATCTTTCCCATTGTTCCTAAAGGAACGGGGGCTTTCATATGGAAGTGGGGAACGCCAGGAAATGACAGGCATTCTTTGTGGACTATTTGAAAATAAACTTGTGGGACCTCGCTTCCCTCTCGACAGCTAAGCAAAAAACTAGAAATAAGAAGAGAGGATTATGCTCTTAAAAATCCCTCCTTTACTTTCTCATGTTTCCTGCTGCAATTTGTCCCGAAAGTATATTTTGGTATTCAGCGTATTGGAGACGTGCCATCAGAGTTTCAGCTAAAGAGCTTTTGTCAGGGGCTTTTCACTCTTTTCTCTACAGTTTCTTGAATGGGTGCTTTCTTATTTTTCCTCCTTATTTTGTCCTTATTTTGCCTTATCTGTCTCCCTGGCTTTAAACACAACCCCGCTGCTTGAGCTCTGCTTTATGAGGTGTGACAGTGAGGTCTGGTTGCCGAGGCAGTCCGTGTGGACTGGAACGTAAAGCCTTACATTCAGCCGGCTGCGGTTGGGTTTTGGGGAGGACTTAAACTCACTTCACCCCTATACAGTGCCTCGTGTACAGGAACTTCCTTCATTCTGCTGAGCTGGCATGAACGTGCAGAATTGGGAAGGAGGGAAAAAAAGCGTTCGACCCGCTTTCCTTAACCTCCTTAATTGCACACATACAGTTGCTACCTTTTAATAAGGAAGATAGAAAAGTAAAAACAGGTGGTCATGATTTAAGCTTCTTATTCATACATAACATTTTTTTTCTTCAGTGTCAACATCTTTTTGAAGTGTAGTTTGGTACCAGGTGTTCATAGTTCAACTTCCACCTCCTTCCTTTTCAGATTTAATAACAGGTTTTATTTAACAGGCTCTTTTTTTCTTAGTCGGTCAGTCTCGTTGTACCTCAGATTAACACTCACACCTCCTCTCTTTTCTGTCCCTCTTCCTCCTCCTCCTCCTCTTGTTGTTTTTCCCACCAGGCCGGTGGTAGTTCCCAGGTATTTGACCAGCATAGCGTGGCCGGGAGGCTGCTTGTTCTGTCCTCTGTGAGACAAAGGCAGCGTGCCTCCAGGAGAGGGATGAAAGGAAACGGGGCTGTGCAGCCACTCCTTTTTACAATGGGAACCCTCCTTAGTGAGGTTGTAGAGCAAATAACCACCTTCTCTCTTCCTTTTTTAACAAGCACTAAGATTGAGAGTGTGTCTCTATCTTTTTGTAGTAGGAAGAGAAGTGTTTACGTATAGATGTGTGTGTGTGTGTGTGTGTGTGTGTGTGTGTGTGTGCGTGCGTGCGTGCGTGCATGCAAAGAGGAATTGGGGTATCCTTTATGTCTACCAGTTTTAGGCTTTCTCTTCCTTCCACCTGCTTAGTTTGAGGCGACAGATGGTGCTTCTGTTGTTGAAGATGTTTCCCGTATTAAGGTTTGTTTTTTGCTGTGGTTTAAACTGTATAGAGAGAGTTGAAAGTTGAGGGACAGAAGCATAAAAGAAAGCAGTTTAAGGATATAAATGATTCTGGAGCATTTTAGTTTCATCAGCTAGGCCAAAAGTAATTATTTTTAGACACGCCGTTTAGGATTTTCTTTCAATAGTAATCAAACCCTTGTGTAATAGTACTACAGTTTAGAATACTTGAGGAGTAATTACTTGATAACTTTACTATTGGATAGTTTAACTCATGCACCATGTGTTATTGCATGCAATTCCCCCCCCCCCCCGAAAAAATCTTAAAGACTCTAATCTTTTGTGCTGAAAATTTGTCAAGGACAAGTATAAAGTACCACAAGATGATAATATTGAAATGAAAGTGCTAGTACTTAAAAAATCTAATTCATGTGTGCTACTTGAGTAAAAGTATTTTGTTACTTTCCATTGTATTATTATTATTCAATTACATATTTGTATGATAGTTGTTAATATTTTTCCACATTATTGCGTGTTTACGGATGAGTTGAATTGTACACATGCTAGTCTAGTGTTATCATCTTCTCGGGTGGTGGTCAGGGGGAGGGAGCGGAAGCCGCGGGAGTCTTTTATGGCTCCTGCTCCACAGACAACCTGTTCTCAGGCACCTCTCTTCTGGCTCTTTTTTATGACATCATAAATTCCTCCATTTCCTCTGACCAGCCCTAGGTGGATATAAAGGACATACCTGGCCAGTAATTGTCTGTCTGGCCCTCTCATCTGTCCGTCTCCTTCTACTGCTGGGGACTTCCTCCAGAGCCAGACTCTCAGACTGCCTGAAGATACTCACATCTCTTAGATCTGGACCAATAAAAACTGTTTATTTGAGCGATAGGGCAAAGAAGAAGGTTTTTTTTTCTTAAACGCCTTTTACTGCATCTTTGTTGGTCGTTTAGGTCGGCGAGGAGAGTCAGCCCGGCACCCACGTTAGTGGCCTCTCTGCACGCATGTGCACTTCAGACCGACAACAACAGCCCACTCTTAGACCTGTTGATACCTTTTGTTTGTTGAAGTCTGAGGATGAGGAGGAGAAAAGAAAGGATTAGGGGAAGAAATGGGAGGGATTTTTTTTTTTTGGGTGGTGGGGGGACCCTCAGGAACATTCAGCGTTCACATTCATCTGATACACTGCTGGGGCTCCTCGGGGAGGCTGGAACAATACACGCACCAGCACGACAACATTCCTAGGGGTTAAAAAGGTCAAGGGTCGCCCAACGACCCCACCCTGCCAATCAGTCCCAAGGCACTAACTCTGTGCGTTTTGTTTTTGCTTTATGTCCTCGCACTTGTTGAACAGACTCTGCGCCTTGTGTTACGAAGTGCCCTTTGCTCTCTAATAGACTAGATTGGCACGGAGCACTTTCACTGTTTCATGATGTTCTTGAGTCAGGTATCGACAGTTTAAATGTACAAATCCTGCTACACAAGAGAAGAAAATACATTTGCTAGAAGCTGCGCAGACCTTCAATTTAAGTTAGATTCTTTGGCCAAGTTTGCTTGACAATATACTTTTTTAGAATAAAGCCTGCAGCCTTTATGTCACATATAATATCCCAGCCAGATGTTTGGCAAGCCCAGATCTATATATGCTTGAAAAAGAACCACCACAAAGCAGCCAAACTGCAATTATACATAGTTTGAATAGATTTAAATGGCCACTTTAAATATAATGAACTCACCAGGGTCAGATATTAGAGGGCACTGTAGGTCCTTTAAGTCATTGCATGTTTTTCCTCTCTTTTGAAAAAAATCCTAGTTCAGTTTTTTTTTTCTTAAACATAACAGCACACTTCAAATAAAGTCTGAAGGCTGCCATTAAAGTGGAGCATATGCATGTGTAGGCATGGAGTGGCGTGCGAGGCCCCTACAGGCAGATTTCGGGTCTGTTAGTCATTACGGGTGAATGTACAGTACACACTGGAGTGGACACGCAGCTACATTAAAGTCTCGCCCACGGCCACATCGGACCACCCCAGAGACACACCGCTGGCACTTCCTTCACCCGCTTCCATCGCTCAGCCTTGAGGGAGGGTGGGGAGGGGGGGGCGTTTTGGGGATTTCCGGAGGATGCACTGGACATTAATTGTCTGCTGATTAGGAAACTTTCTAGTGAAAATAATTGTGAATTTATATAATAGATTCCCAGAAAAGCTTTTATCCATGTTTCTGTACACATTTCTGTGCCTCTAACTGTCTTGTGTTTATGTGCTTTTGTCTTTTATGTGTAGGTTTTCTGCTTGAGACTCCATGAAGATCATCTCCATCAGGTATGCTGCACATCCTCATTAAAACAGCTTCATAAAATTTCTCTATTACTGAATATCCTCCATGTGTCACATTCCTTTGTCCTCTGTCTTAGTGGAGAGACATCACAGAACTATAAAGCTCCCCCATTTTTTTTTTTTTTTTTTTTACCCCGCACACTAAATCGGCTTACAGTGAAGGAAGGAGACATCGCTCTCTATTAGTCCGCAGTTAGAAATGAAAGCCTATCTGGCTGCAGCTGTGGAGGAGCTCCGAAAGATGGGGGACGTTTATTGTCGGGAACAAATAGAGGCCTTTTAATTTTGTCTAGCAGCTGACGCCTCTCCCCACCCACTCCTCCAAAAACCGCTTTTGTCGGTAATGTAGAGTGGCAAGAGCGAGAAGTTTGCAGGAAAAAAGATAAAAGTGCTTGATGAGTTTGTTGGCGATAGGCTCGGAGAGAGAGGAAAAGGCCCGGCTGTTAGCCATATGATGTAATTATCTGCCATTTCAAAAGATTATCTCGCTCCATCAATATAGTGTTTAAATGTGTGTGTGTGTGTGTGTGTGTGATTTGATCTCTGGTCTGTACCCCCGATGTAATGTTGAGACTCTGTGGCCTGCAGCTTGGCCCCCCATTTAAGCTGGGTTAGCTATGATCTGCCCCCCTCTAACCCCGATCCCTCCCCCCTCTGTTATCCCTCCCGCCCTCAGACACACACACACATATAGACTGAGTCTCTCAACACAAAAGAAATATTCAGCTGTAGAGCGGGGGTCCCTCAGAGGGCGCGACATTGAACTGGGGGGGGATTAAGAAGAAATGGCTGGCTGACACTGGGGTTGCCATGGCAAAGCCCCCCCTTTTCCTCATCTCCTGCCTCGACCCCTCCGCCTATTTTTTCGTTTTAGGTCTCATTGTGGGGTGAGGTGTGTGTGTGACTGATAGAGCAGGGAAGATGTAAGACGGCTTATGAATTTAGTCTCTTATCTGAGCTGCTCCACCCCGAGAGAGAGAGAGAGAGAGAGAGAGACTTCTAGTTCTCGCTGCAGTTCAGACACCACAAAAAAGGGTCTAAAAAATAGTTTATAGTGTTTTCTTATTTACTAAGTGGCTGTTCATTTTCTACTACATCATAGGACATTATATGACTGCATATTTCTTTTACGATGATCACCCAAATTACGTTTCTACATATTCATAAAGGAAAGCATGCCGTGAAAGAATGCAGAGGCGATAATTCAAAGAGCGGGACAAAAACCAAACTGTCTATTTTATGACCTTCTGAATTATAGTCGCCATAATGTGATGCATTACTCACTGGTTGTAACCGGTGTGTGTGATCACGCTAGCCTGACGTCTGCCTCCCTCAGCAGAGTAATGGATGCAGGTCTGGCCGGCCCAATGACATCAGCACACTAAGCCGATGAAACGGTGCGATGAATGACCATAGATCAGCGTTTAGCATCCTGACGTCAGCCCCCCGGTCTGCGCAGGAGCGCGGTGACAGTGTCGGTAGTTGTTCCCCAGCTATATGCCCTGCTCCTGACAATGGGAGCTCTCAGCCTGTGGTCGGGGCGATGGCTGGGGTCTGAAAGGCTTGGCTGCACAGTGGGACATCGCAGCATTGTTCTCCGGACTAGATGTCCATAAGAACCGTGGCAGGCTCCGAGATATTTCTCTTATATTGTTCTGAGCAATGTCAAACCAGAAAGGGAGAGGGGTTTAATACAAAAGTAAAACATTTATTTTATATATTTTTGGTGAAACTTATCTGATTAAAGGGTCAGTTCACTCAAATTACAAAAAAAAAAAAAATTCAGTTAATCCTATAGTGCTCTATGCAAATAGTTTTGGTTTTATTTGTCCATTTGACCACCCCAAAACAATGAAGGTGGAATTTAGTCTGTGTAGCTCATTGCATTGAAGAATTATGTTTAAAGTCAGTATAAAAAACTGTATTTTGGACTATTTAGAGTAGCTGGGACTTTGTTTCTTTTGCTGTTCCATTCAACTCTATTATATTGGGTAGAGCTGCAACGATTTATCGATTAATCACCAACTATTTTGATAATTGATGAATCGGTTTGAGTAATTTTTTAAGGAAAAAAAGCACAAATGTTCTGATTCCAGCTTCTTAGATGTGAATATTTTCTGGTTTCTTTTCTCCTCTATGACAGTAAACTGAATATCTTTGAGTTGTGGACAAAACAAGACATTTGAGGACGTCATCTTGGGCTTTGGGAAACATTTTTCACAACATTTTCTGACATTTTATAGACAGAACAACTAATCGATTAATCAAGAAAATAATCGACAATGTTAATAATCGTTAGTTGCAGCCCTAATATTCGGTCAACAGCAGAAATCTCAGAGACAGATACCTGAAAACCTGCACAAAGGAAACCAAAATGAGCCAAAAGCAAATAAGAGAGCAAATGGAGAACAATGTGTTTCTGCAATTTAAAGTGAACTGACCCTTTACAGCTAAAATACTAAATACTGTGCGAATATTAGTGCTAACAACTTCCTCTTCATCTGTGTTTCAGATTCTGTTATGGCCAATTTGTGAAGTGAAGGTGAAAGAAGTTCCTCCTATTAATGAGGTGATGGTGACGCAATAAAGCAGTTAATGTTCCAGCTTAAACACACACCATGATAACATGTATAACATAACCAGAAGCATGTTTTGCCCCGTGGACAGACAGTGGACTCATTCTGCCGCTGTCCTGCGTCATTACGTCCCTCTGCTGTGCGACCTGACCTCTGGGGTTTGACTGACGTCCTCGGCTCTGTCCCTGTCCCCTCTCTGTATCCCTCCCCTCCTCCTCTACGCCCTGCCTCGTCTTGTCAGCTCGGCTCACGCTCACAGTCCTGCTTGCCTCGGCGAACATTCAACGCTGTCGGTGAGTTTTGGTATGGATCACATAAAAACCATCGACCGTTGACTGTGCCCCGAGGCTTTGCTCTGACGACGACGGCCGGAATGAGCACAAAAAAAATGAACAAAAGGGCAAGTGGGCGCATGCAGAATCTAGAAACGAAGACACGCACACACATGCACAAAAGTGACACTCTGTTTCCACTGTACCCAAAGACCAAAGGTCACAATCAACATTCATTGCTGTCGCTGGGTTGGACTGTGTAGAAAAGCTCACTGAACAATGAGTGCAACTGTGGCCCAGATCTGCCTGACTCGCGTCTCAGCCAATCAGCCGACCGGATGTGAAACACTCTGATTTCTTTATTTATATTCTACTTGTTTTTCACTTCTATTTTCTTCCTCCCTCCCCGGCGCTGCATAGTCTTCAGGGGAAGAGAGAGAGAGAGAGAGAGGGAGACACAAATAGACTTCTGGCGGCTCTTGCTTGTCCTCATCCTCCTCTCCTCTCCTCTAATTGGTGGTTATGTGTGCAGCAAGGGGGAAGGAAGCGGAGTGAATGTGTAATCATTTGGAGTCTCTTCTCCTTTAGATGTTTCATCCCTCTCTTTTTTGTTTGTCTAATTATACACCGGGCTCGGTTAACTCTGTGTTAGCTGCGCCGGCGAGAACGAGCGGGTGACAAAGAGAGGGAGGACGAGGGGGCAGCAAAAGAGGTGGAGAGATTATAGCACCGGTAAAATTATCTAGTTTTCCCACTATATTTATTCTAATATTCTTCCTGGTGTTGCTGCAAAAGCGTTGGGATATAAAGCAATTTGCAAATGCAGAGAGAAGATTGTTTTTCACCTCTCTGATTGAGGACGTCTCATTATCTGTGTTTGAGCTTCATGAGAGACTGTCTGGTTTCCTGCCTGCCTCTGTGTGTGTGTCTGTGTGTGCACGTATGCCATGATAGAAGACCTGTCTGCTGATCTCAGAGTGCAATATGTTATTTTCTTTCTATACCAAACAGCCCGCTCCCTCATGGGAAAACACAAGTCTATAACCTTGTCTTCCTTCAGACAGTCTGGGACCGGCCATGCATCTCTTGTATCATGTAGTGTAAACACACAGTTGATATATATATTTATGTAGGAATGTGTTTCATTCATTCATTCAATAAAGCTAAACCAGAATCCATGCATTAGTGTCTGATGTGATTATTTACGGCGTGTATTCCACATATAACTCCCATTCAGTGATGTTCCAACTCCAAGATGCACTCCCTCTGTCATTTAGCAACCCATGTCCATGTCCCTCTCTCTCTCTCTCCCCCAGTCTCTCTGTATTATTCATAGAAAAGCACTCTGCACAGTGGTGCAGAACAGTGGAGGTGATGTAATAGTGGCTGCGAGCGTGGCTCCGGACTGTCATTTGGGATGGATTCATGCGACAGGAGAAAACGCTCATTTGTGCGTTTGTTCGGCTTTTGTTGGTGTTGCCAACAGCTTTGCCAACAGCTGATGGCCAATGATGAAGCACATCCGTGATAAAAGTGTAATTTGTTAGCAGATTAAATCACACTTCAAAGACCTGAAGCCCGCTCATAATGTGCAAATATTTTAAGAGAAGGGTGCGGAGATGCAGCTAAAAGTCCACATCATTGTGTGATCCAGTACTGAACATTATCATATTGCGTGATGAAACATTTTCACTCACAAATAGCCCTGAAACAGCAAAACTTTATAAAAGTGTTGCTGAGGCCTCATTTGACAGCACTTCTTCTTTGAAGTGATTCTACTGCCATCTAGTGTCCAAAAAGTTATTTTACATGACTTTATGTACAAGGGTTAGGGTGATGTGGAAATGACATGATGTAGTTTACAGGTCATTATTCATTTTAACTTATCCTGGATCTACAATGATTTTTTCTTTGATTTAAAAATGCATTCATGCTTTTTATCACCTCTTTTGTAACAGCTGAGCACTTTGTAACCCTGGCTTTTGGTTTTGTATATTTAAAGTGCTTTGTCAAGATAAAGTTGCTGGGGAACAGAATCCATTAATCATATTATTATGAATAAGAAATATGAATATGTTTGAAGGTAGACAGAAACTGAATTAAATTATTAAAGAAACAGTGTGTCACATTTTGGGGGATCTATTAGCAGAAATGGAATATAATTTTCATAACTATGTTTTCATTAGTGTATAATCACCTGAAGAATCATTGTGTTTTTGTTAGCTTAGAATGAGCCCTTCATATCCACATAGGGAGCGGGTCCTCTTCACGGATTCCGCCATGTTGCTTCGCCATGTTTCTACAGTAGCCCAGAACGGACAAACCAAACACTGACTCTAGAGAGAGACTTTCACGTTTTTACATTACCCGAAGCCTACCGTAGTTCTCCGACACGCTTGTGAAACTGCGGTAACGTGAGTCGCAGAGTGCAAAAACGTGGTGCCGTCTGACATCCGTTGCTCCTAAAGTAGTGTTATTATGGTAAGGGTGGCCTCTGAGCGAGGTCAACGGCGTTACCACAGTTTTGCAATCGGCGCCTCACGTTACTGCAAAGGGAGGAGTGAGTGGAGGGGTAATCAGTTGGTTGCAATCTGCAACCACAACACTAGATGGCACCAGAGTCCTACACAATGTTCCTTTAATAGACCAAAGATAGTCCCTAAATACTCACTCAGTGTGTTATTTTATTGCTTATTAGACAATTTCATAATAAGGACACCCACATGTTAAGAATTTATTGTTACATCCTGCCTGCAAATTAATTTTTTCTTTAATATCAATTTTCCCCATTCTATTTTAATCATCATTTAATTTTCTAGCAAGGCTCCAAATGCTTATATATTGTTTTTTTTTTTTTTATTTAAATTTAACAAGCTGAACTTCACTGCACAACTTGTCTATATAAACACTTAACCTATTAATCAACAGCATCCTGACAGACGGTTTCAATAGGAGGACAATTAATGTGTCTGCTTCCTGTCTCGTCTGCAAGTAGGACGCTGCCTTTTCATATAATCTCATGTTGCACAGCAACAAATACGTCATGGACTATGGGACTATGTGTTTAAATAATGCACAAAACAATTTATGATGTAATAATGCAAAAAAAATTGCAACACCTTTGATTGAATGTTTATTTAAATGAGTATCATAAAGCTTTAAAACTAAGGGGACATTTAGAGAATAATCTTGGTTCAAGAAGTCGAGCTTGTCTGGCCTTTTAAAGGTATTTGAATTGTTTTTCAAGAGTTGATAGTTCCTTTGTTAAAGGACTTTGTTTACAACCGTAGGAATCCCTTCAGAAAATCATTACACCTATTGATTAAACTTCATTACACTTCATTACAGCTGATGTCAGCGTTTGTGTCAACATGGAAATACCTGTTCTGCTTCGTGCTTCAAATAAACAGCTCTCACGACTTCCTCATGCTGATGTCACAGGACTTTCACCTCATTGTGTTTAAACATTTACCACGTTTTGATTACAGGACAAAAAACTTCCAGAGCTGGAATTTCTCACTGTGACTAAATAAACAATGAGAGATAAGAGCTGGTATGCTGTCAGGGAAGTGTAAAGTTATTGTTATTTCAGTGCTGTGTAAAGTTTACACACACAGGCGAGTGTTTCATTAAGACACCTGTCACAACTTATTATTTTTTTTAACAAGACTTTAATGAGTTTATATTACAACATGTACAAATATAACATTTTATAAAAACAATGAATATAAAAATAATATTATATAATGCATTTACAGCTGAGCTGATGCTTGTATTGTGTAATAGCACTTTAAAAAAATGATTATCAGCAGTTTTGTTGAACCAGCTTCAAACAGGAGTTCATTGAAACATCATCGGTAACTGGATAACAGGCAGAAAGCAGTTTGGGCTCCACCGTCTCTCTTCAAATAGCAGAATAACTCTATTTCTGCACCTGTGACGTCTTGATGTGAACCAATTGTGCTTTATTCCTGCAATGAGAATTGATTTTTTTTATTATTTTAGCCATACTCTTGTGCAAATACATTTCAAAGCTTACAGAACGATGCTGTTTCTTAGTTATCTTACCTTAAAAGGTTGATGTACACCATCACCCAGTTGTGAGCAGGATTGGTGCATGCTCTACCCCTCGGTGTGTGGAAACTAAAAGGAAAGAAACAAAATGAATATTTGTATACTTATGATGAACATTATGTCTCATGTGTTATTTATTCTCTGGTTGAGAAGGAGGAGATACTCACATGATGGCAGGGATGTGACACAGCTGTGTGACATCCTGGACCGAGTACCCCTTGATTTTAGCAAATGGTATTTTGCCTGTCATGTAACTTCGACAGCATCCGTGATACGCTGTGAAACAAGAGAAGAGATGATTAGATGCTGGAAAAGTTAAGAGAAATTAGTCTATTATTGTGAGGATGAAACTAAATAACAAACCAAATTTAAAAACAAAACAAAATTTGAAACAACATTGCTTTTTTTCGTGTAGTTATTTGTTTTTTTGGATTGTTGTCTACTGATTGGTGAGTTTTTCTGCTTATTTTGTATTATTTTTTTTGTATTTTTAAATTACTTTAGCTTAATTTTCTTTTCTTTTTGTCCTTATATTGAGGGGAGGTCCGTTGTATAAGCCTGTGGCTTCTTGACCTCTCCTGTAACATTTCTTATTATTTTTTTATCTGGATTTTAAGAAGTTGTATGTCTGTGCAAATAAATAAACATAAACAAAACAGTACATACCCGTAGCTGCGTTTGTGGCCAGCAGACAAGCGGCGAGGACCGTGATAACCATCACTGCAGCTCTGATTGACACCATGTCTTCCTCTGTGTTGTGCAGCAGTGACTCTGAGCTGAGCTGTTGTCTCTCTCGTCTGTCCTCAGGTGGAGTTGTTGAGAGGTTGTGGTGACTGAGCTGTTGATCACAGCCGCCTTTTATATTCCTCAGAGGAGCAGGAAACTTCCACTAATGAGATCTGCACACAGCAAGTATTACACCACCACAGAAATTCCCCTCACCTTCCCCTACACTGTTAAGAATTTCCCAGTAAAATAACAGTAAAGAGCTGGAAGCAGGGTTGCCATTATTCTACTGTAAAATTAACATTATTATACTGTCGCTGAAATTTACAGCTTTGTACTGTTAATGAAAAATACAGTATATACAGGTTTTTTGATTAATTTCACAGTATTTTATAGTTAATTTACTGTTTAAAGATACATTATATAGCTGTTTTTCCCCTTTCTTTTACATTATCTTACTGATTTGTTTTAATGCACTATTTAGGTTGTATTTTTTACATACATTTTAATAAACATTATTTTTTGCCTATATGAATAGACTTAGCAGGTTACAGACAAAGGAATAGTCACACTAAATACAATTAATGGCACTTGTTAAGAAAAAGGCTATAATTAAGGCTATGATGCCCAAAATGTCTGTCTCTAGCTGGCTACAAGCACAGAATGCAAACCATAACAACATGTGAGTGAAGAACAGAGCTAATTCACTGCTTTTACAATCATGTACAATGTGTGAGAAAAGAAAATCTGCAGCTTATCTTATTGCACTTTACTTTTTATTTTCATATGAAGTTCAACACAGTGCCAACAAAAACCTGACACAGATAACAAACCAAATTTCAGAAGAAATAGCATTTCTGAAGACATCTGTCAATCTTACTAACCTTACTTTGTGGAACAGTTACAGACAGTTGAGCTATATCATAGAGTTAAAACAAAACTTTCAAATAATATTTTGCCTTATATCATAATGAGCACCAACACCACCAGACATGTGACATCATGTCCAAGTATGAATATTCAGTCTCTAACAAGGCACATGGATAAGTGTGGAAGTCCAAGTATTGGGCGATGGTCGGGGAGTGAGTTAGTGAATGACTTATGGCCCACTCAAAGACACCAGTTCTCTCAATCCAGCCTTGGTAGCCCGCTGACTGTGTGAGAGAGAGATATATGAGTTCCAACACAACTTTCATTGTAACTTCTCACATACAAAATCAGTGTGTGTACCCCTCATTTCCTCTTATCATGTATGTAATGTAAACTCACCATTTTAAATGAAGTCCCACTCAAGTCCATGAGTCCCATCAGCAGAGTGGATACATGTGGATATACGGTTGTAGTCTTGTCTTGTAGCTCGTGAATTTGCCAGTTTTCTTTGAGAAGACTTTGCCCTGTCCATCCTTGGTGCCTCTCTCAGGGTTTATTCCTACGGTGCACCTGAAAAATGATAGTGTTTCTTCAGGTACTGTGTAAAAATCAAGTTGTGTGAATCACTTAGATTAATGCCACAATAAAAATACAGGTTTTACTGAAAGTATCTAACCTTGAGATTAATTTGAGCGTGCAGGTGTAGAAGGTGGAAAATAATGCAGCAAGCCCCATCAAGAAGGTGGGCTGGATCCCCTCACATATGAAGTGGCCCTCAAGGCTGACCATCCAGCGCCAATAGCTTCCTGCTGTTTCACCTGAAACTTAGAAAGAATTTTCCTCAGTCAACTTCATGGATTTTTAGTCAATGTTTGAAATGAATTGTGTTGAGTGGTGTGCATTACTGGTTGAGAAACCGTTTTTTGATCAATTATGAATATTCTGACCATCTGATCTATAGAACATGTGGTTTTCAGATATCATTCAAAAACACTAGTTAGCTAGTAAATAACCTTGCCTTCAATTTTGTATCTGCTCTGCTGAATTACCACCCAATAACCAACATGCACTGAAGTCTTAATGTTACTTTAAATGTTGAAGGGACTTCCATAGACTGTAAAATGTATACACCATCGTTATGCATGAATTCACTGGCAAAATACATGTGTCAGCACATTAACTTAGATATTAACTTGAATACATAAATATTAAAATGAGCTCCTTGTGTTGTCCGATTAATGTGCAATCATCTGTGAAATTCTAGCTAGCTGTTGAATCCCTCTATCATGACATGCACATATTCTGTAATGCAAACTAACTGGAAACATCACTGATAACCTTTGCACAGATTTATTAATTAAATAAAATTACTACTTACCAAATAATCAGTAAGATGGGAATGGATGAAGAAAAGAACGGATCCAGCCTCACATGTGCAGATCAGGTGAAATTGCTCTTCCCAGAATTCAAAAAATACTGCATCAAACTGTTACTGATGATACTTTAGACAGTTGATCAGCAGTAAAGTGCTGTTTTTTAAGAATACATTATAGTTCAGTTAAAAAACGGCCTATGAGCATAATTTAACAGATTTTCTTTTGTATTAACAGTAAAGCACTGTTTTTAGCAATAACAGGTGTTGAAATTCTGCTGTAAATTCACAGCAATTGTTTACAGTGATATGTGAAAAAAAGGGGAAGGTTTGGGGAGGGAAATATATCACACACACACATTTATTATGTACATATATATATATATATATATATATATATACAGATCATATCAATTTGGAAAAACTACATAGAAATCGTAGAAACTTTGTTCTTCTTTAAAGGTCAAGTTGCAGAATAAAAATAAAAATAACCAATATCATCATTCAGTATCATTTCTGGGATTTTACCGTCAAGATGAATGAATTAATGTCACTGAATTACGATTTAGCACAATTACACGATGGATATGAATAGAACAGGCACCCAGTGTATCACTGACAGTAACATGTTGACAAAATGTAAAAAATAATTGAACATCTAATTACAAACGACTTAAACAGACAGAAACTGTGATTGTTGGGTGTTCCCTTCACCACACCTGGATATAACAAAGAGTCCTGTAGAGTCAGTGCGACATTGGAAGTTACGCAGGTGTGGTTCCTCACTGTGCACGTAGTTCTGTTAAAGGCTGAATATATTTAATCAAAGCAAAGAATTTGACATTTGAAATTTAGAGAGGATGAAGTTTCACTGAAGACCTCGTTGTGCACTGTGTGGGCCCCTATAAGTAGGTTGCTTTGAGGTTCTTTTCTAGGTCAGAGGAACACTTACTATATACTCAAGAACCGTGCATCAAAGGAAATAAGTGCATGCATGGGGTGCGCTGAAATAGGTCACGAAACGCGTAACTTTTGTCCAATTGTGCATTACAAACTTTCCAACAAAACCACACTATGTTTGAAACACATAAGTCACCGCTGATTTCCTGCAGAGTGCATTGTCACGGCATCATAACTCAACTTAATTATTGTCTCGGATTTACATTAGCAATGTGACAAATCTTAAAACAATACTCACATAAAAGAGTTATTGGTGTAATATTCCCCCTGTTCAGACTAGACGTGAAGTGAACTCTTTCCAGTGCACCTCAAATGTAAGTAACGGGGGACAAAATCCACAATTCAGTTAGTATGAAGCATCGACAGTCTGAGTTAGTCAAATAAAGTGGGTATCTTTTAAAGGTACTTTTTTTTCCTAGAAATAAAAGCTCTTTTAATGTACATATGGGCGTATTTCTTTAAAACAGACTTTAAAAAGTAAAAAACCTTTACTTTCATGAAAGGGATATTTTAAGAAACCAGGTTTTCGTGAGAACAAGACATCATATGACACCCACTCACAGAGAGAAGAAGGGGTTTAAGAAGACAGCTCAGCTGTGATCTTTCAATAAGCCATGGCTTTTTCACAGCCCACTCCAAACCAGTGAGCTGAGAAAACAAATCTATCACGGGAAATAACCGTTTAAAATTACTGTAAATTCCTTTAGGATGAGGAGTTGATTGAGTAGACATTTTGGCTCGTCATAGCACGTGTGTTACTAACAACATTAACAATTGTTCCAAGCCATGACAGTGTGACAGTGAGGCAGCACGCTCGATACCAGGACCCTGAAACTGAAGCAGCTGAATGGAATTCAGTCATCATTCATGTTACTGAGACATGTCAAAATGATCTTCTGTGAAAAGTAGGCAGGGGGTAGGCAATATATTTTTGGCATCATTTGGGCAAAAATTCCATAATAACCTTTCAGCATATTATAATTCAAGTGTTCTGAGAGAAAACTAGACTTCTGCACCTCCTCATGGCTCTGTTTTCAGGCTTTAGAAAATCTACTTTGGCCAATCACAGGTCTTTTCAGAGAGCTTTCCTTTTGAGCGTTCTTATTGGCTGTGCTCCGGCTAGTGGGCGGTGCTTGGTATTTCCTCAACTGATCTCAACATGGCTGCCGGGTCACAAACGTTCTCATTTTACAGCTAAACAGTACACTACAAGATGTTTCTGAAAACATTTGAGGAGAGAAATAGGCATTACAGTAACAGAATATTGATTCATATTTGATCAGCGCTGCCTAGTTTGACCGTTTGATCGGAGTTCGAGAGGGATTGACAGCTGCACTGAGACGGCAGACTCCAGATCAGCTCTGATTGGTTGTTTTCCTCCGGTCTGTGAAATCTTGCAGATGCCATTAGGAGCACAGGAGGACACAGAGGCACATGATTTTTTTTCAGATTACTTGTCTCATGCAGTATTGTCACAATATAGTGACCATTTTATAAAAATAACTTTTTTAATCTAATTTGCTCCAACTCTACCTACTGCAGCTTTAATAATTGTGTTGCATTCTAATGAAAAATAAACTCCAGTGTTTTGATGAAAAAGGAGATTGTTTTAGTATGTTTGGAGGTTTTATTATACAAAAAATGCTTGATTTGACTCTGACTTGCTTGTCACTTGGTTTTATCTGCATCATCCCATTTTCTTAATTGCATTTCACTGTAATACATACAGATGATTATAAGCAATGGTGATGTGTGATATTAACCGTGGATGCCGATTGACAAATTATAACCAGTATACTAAATCAGTATAAATGATAATTGGATGTAATGACAATAAATAAAATGAAAGCGGTGTGCGGTCATAATTGCAGACTAAATGTCTTTTCTATGTTGCCTCATAATGTTGTCTGTGTGCAGCAAAAAAAAAGGTCAGCAGGATGTTATGTTGTGAGGTCTGGTTTGGGGTTCCTGTCAAACTATTGTTGTATATTTATTGTGCTGAGATCTCTCTTGAAAAACAAATCTCAAGATGTCAATAAGACGCAATAAGATCTCATCACCAGTGCTGCAAGAAGAAGTATTCCGATATTGTACTTGCAGTAAGTAAAAGAAGCAATATCACATCATAAAAATACTCTATTCAAAATGTTACTTAAGTAAAAGTATTTGAAACGTATTATCAGAATATACAGTATAAAACCATCTCAGACCCACGTCAACAGTAGATGTCACATAGAAGTGATGTACAGCATCTGAAAGCTGGGAACCTGAAGATTAATTGGAGTCATAAATCAGAAATTTAAAAAACTAATTCATTAATTAAAATAAATTGTGAAAATTTGTATAAGGACTTAGAACAATATGATAGAAGTATATGATGGTCATCCCCATGCTCTATTATGTCTCTTAAGTAGTTGCAGCAATTTTGGGGTTGATACCATTTGTTACACAGATTTGGTGCTAAATTTAACCATTTTTATCACTCAAGAATTGATAAAAATAAAATCAGTAATCCCTCCAAAATACCACATTAAGAGACCAAGACCTTGAGGAACACCATAGAAAAAAACATGCTGGGATTTGGTATCAAAAACTTTTGACATTTGGAGATTTCTGCAGGAATTGCATTTTTCAACGATTGGATGGCAAGCACTTCTGTTCTGGAAACTGCCCAGAAACCCCCTTATGTCAGTATACCAAGGAAAGTCATTCATCCTCTGAATGCTCTAGGTCTGTAGTTGTTTGCTGTAAAGTTTAATGAGGCTGTGATTATCCTAAAGGTCACCACAGGTCATTTTATACAGTGAGGTCAAGTTTAAAAAAATGTCTCACTACAATGAAATGGCTCCTATGGGGACTAATATCATCACACATGAATACAATTGGGCTCATTGGATCCACAAGAGTCTCAGCTTTACAGTGATACACAATTTATGTAATTCAAAGACTGTTTAGGGACCCCAGTATGCAGAAATGTTCAAATACACCTTTATTAAAATAGGAGAAAATAACACATTTAAAAAAAACAAACTGCATGTGATTATCATAAAGTGGGCATATCTGTAAAGGGGAGACTCGTGGGAGACACTTTATCCTCCTTCCTGACAGATTAACATGACTTCACTCTATAGCTCTAAAACTGAACCTGCTTCAGCCTCTGAAAGACATTAAAGTCGGTTTGGATTGTCAACAAAACAGCTCCTGTCAGTGTTAAATTATTGTTATAGCAAATATTAACCACTTTATATACAGTTGGGTTTAATTTATGAAAACATGTCATATTGTATGAACTGATCACATGTCTTGTGTGTGAAATTTGAACCTGTTAAGTAAATAACTACACCTCTCAAATAGATGTAATGGAGTAAAAAAAGTACAATATCTCCCTCTGAAATGTAGTGGAGTAGAAACATAAAGTAGCATAAAATTAAGGTAATCAAATACAAATATACCTCAAATTTGTATTGAAGTACAGCACTTAGGTAAATGACTACATAGTTACATCACCTCTCTTATAAAATAATGGCATTTGAAATGTGTCTAATAATGTTTACAAGGTATGAACACCATTTACTGTTATGTAACTTTTTCTGGTATCTAAAATAGAAAACTTCCCACGTATCTCATGTATCAATTGAGTCTGTCTATTGACCTAGAGACACGGGGAAATTTTACCAGTGTTGTGGGTAAAAGTACGCTTTGCCCGCATACTTCCCACTTGACCCGATTACAACACTGGTATTTCCAGCTTGACAGAGTATTTAAACTGCACTGCCAAAGACTAACTTCATCGGTTCATCTCAGCTGAGAATCCAGATCAGAACAAACTGTTTCACTGCTGAAGAGAAGCTGTGTGAAGGATGGCAAAGCTCGCTGTGTGTGTCTCCATTCTACTGGTGGTGCTGGTGGCGCTGAGTGACAGCAGTAAGTATGACTTCAGCAGTTATTTACTGCACATAATATGCATTTCACTAATATTATGAGTTGTTACCTGTATTTCTTTGGATTATGTGCTGTTTTCTCATTAAAGTGCCTCCTTTAATATGTTACTTTGCCTCTTTTTTTACTGACATATTTGTAATATCTCTTCTTTAAAGGTCCCATTTGCTGCACAGAGTACCAAGACACTCCAATTCCAGTGAAATTTATGAAACACTACAGAATGCAGGAGGTCACAGCTAACTGCAACATCAAGGCAGTAATGTAAGAAATGATAATCAGTGCATCACAAGAAACACACAGTATGGCTCTGCCATTAGCAGCAATGGCTTAACTTCTTCCTTTGTCTTAAAACAGTATCAAGACAAAGAAAAACCGACTCTTCTGCGCTGATCCGGAAAGAAAATGGGTGAAAATTGCCATGCAGTCTATCCCAGAGTAAGTTCATTTCTCTATTTAACTAATCTCTGCGCTAAAACACAGAGTACGCATCAATATTGAGTCAAAAGAACAATCTTATGTGAATCAATTTAATGTTTTCCTTTTTGTCTCTCTAAATAGAAAATAGTGAGCAGCCTCTTCACTAACGAAGACCACCTGAGGAAATCAAAACTGACTCTCCGACACACAAGATGAATTTAATGTATTATTTCAAAGTCAATTCATCTACTATTTTTGTACTACTCTAAAGGCAATAAATTGAATATTTTTTTAAAATAATTTGCTGTTTCTGTGTTTATCTATTTAAGTACCTGGATCTGATGGTTTTTTAAAATAGAAATTATGAAAAGTACCACATTGCAATATTTCGGTATTGCCATGCCACAAAATGTTCCTGAAGTAAACAAGCATTAGCAGTAAAGTGTACTCAATGATTCAAAGTAAATGTACTTTTTTGATCAGCAAGTTGTAAATGTAAACATTTCCAATGAGTCCTGGTTTATTTCCTGCTGCAGTGTCTGTGAATGACAACAGCTGACAGGAAGTAGACATGGACCCAAGCTGTTGCCTGGCAACGTTATTTATGATTTGCTGTAGACAAGAAAGAAAGAAAGAAAGAAAGAAAGAAAGAAAGAAAGAAAGAAAGACTTTGACTTTTGATGTCCTTTAATTAAAAGAAGGAATGATGGGAGGAAAAGTAGGAAGTAATTTCCGGTAGCACCAGTAGGGGGCGGAAGTGGTCATCACAGGAAGGATTCACTTTATGAATGAACTGCTGGATGTCCAACCGGAACACACTTTACAACAGACTATATTCACATGATATGCCTGGTTTGGATATAACTGTCAATCATAACGGAGTCTGTGATGCTTTCGGATTAAAAACCTCACTGTAAATGTGGTTTATATGGTTGTGAAACCATGATAAGATGAAGCGATACGGAGATGCTAACTGTGTTAACCTTCATCTGTGGCATTACGAGCTAGCTGAGGCTAACTGTGTTGTTATGAAGAATGAGATCTAGGAGGGGAAAGATGCTTAAAAGAGGAGAAAGGTAAGACACACAATAACCTGCTGTGTTTCTAACATTACAGTGTAGTTTCTTAGTATTCATACAGCTTTCCTTTATACAGTATGTCCCTGTTATTGTGGGTAACAAGTTAAGATATGATGCTTAACACTTAAGCCAGCTAAGTATGTTTTATAACCTATAAGCAGGGGATGAAATTAGTACCTGCCACCTGACAAATAGCATGTTGGCTGTGGCAGGTGAAAATGTCAGGTCACCTGCCACCATGGCAGACAGGTTTTCCTTATATTAAGAAATTCTAAAACCTAAATTAAATATATGGTAAGACTTCATTTTACAGGTCCACAAATTGCATAGTAGTTAGGTAATAATCAGCAAGTCACCTATGTGAAATCTCTTTGGAATTACTGCCAAGTTACCCCAATATTTAACTCAAAATTGATCAAAAATTACTTTATTATAAACATTATTTAATAATTACCTTCCGCTATTTCTCAATAGCTGGTAATTTATTTAGTTAATTGTTTTACTTTATTTCCATGTCTGCTGGTAAATAGATAATAATTAGCAAATTAGCATAAAATTTCTTTAAAAACTCCCTGAATATAGTCACAGATAAATAGGCTTTTAAACTACCATCTACAGCAAGGTGCAGCTTTCTGTATGATCTTTACACTTAACCACAAATATACAAAATCTCCTGAATATGTAATGCAACTATTGTATGTACTAAGTAAGTTTTACCCCTATAAGACACTTTTATCTACATGAATACAGTGGTGTCACAATGTATCTTATTATATTATATTCATATTTGTGGACCTATGAGGGAAGGTGAACTGATATTGTTTGATTTGATATGTTACTGTCAGGAATACACATAACACACTAGTCCACATCTTCACAAAACAATGAAGAAAAGGAAAAAAAACACTATATAGTCACAGATAAATAGGCTTTTAAACTACCTACATCTACAGCAAGGTGCAGCTTTCTGTATGATCTTTACACTCAACCATAAATATACAAAATCTCCTGAATATATAATGCAACTATTGTTTTGTTTAAAGGTGTAACACAAGTGTGAAATGTACATGGAGGCCGTGAGGATGGTCGGAGCTGGCTGAGGTTCACCCACTGACCCAGAAGGTTTGATCCAGGTTGAAAAGAAGCAGGAGCCATGAAAGAAGCGGGCAGGGCAGAGTGTGGAGGCCAGGAGGATCTGTTTGAGGACCTGGACTTCCCCACTGATGACTCCTCCCTGTTCTCTGACAGCTCCACGCCCATCACGAGGTTGCAGGGAGGCATCACCTGGCTACGTCCACAGGTAATAGCCAGTGCCAAGAGGAAATGGGAAATGCTGACGTGTATTCCTCGGTGTGTTTGTTTCGTCATTGTTTGAATGTTGTGTCACCTGTCACAGGTGTGACATCTGTTCAATAAAAGCAGGATTTCCCATATCAGGTGGTTGATTTGATTATGAAAGAGTGCTCAGAGGTAGGGTTACACAATGAATTGGAATTTAATCAAAATCGCCACATGGCCTACCGCAATTTTCAAATCCCAGGAGGTGCAATATTTGCTAAGGACAAGATTTGTCAAAATACCATTTTAAATTAAATATTGTTGTGCTGCAGAGATGTCCTGGCCTACGCATCATATTCTACAAACTTAAGAAAACATCTTTGTTTGGTGCGAATCATTTTTTCAATGAAAATGAGAATAATGGTGTAAAAATTCTCATTCCCTCTGATATCACAAATCATATCACGATTGCAATATCAGTCAAAACAATCGCAATTAGATATTTTTTCTAAATCGTTCAGCCCTACTTACAGGTTTAAAGGTGTACAGTATTTCACAAAAAGTAAACAGGTGTAATTAAAGACAAAATCGAATATTTTTTAGTATGTTTTTCTGTTTCTGTGTCTGTCATCTTGCAACCCGACAAAATGATGGTGTGACAAACCTGGCCTGACCTCCATGTAAACAACTACTGTTTAATTTTTTTCAAAACCCAAATCCCAGGGATATTGCAAGAAAGTCAGTGTGCCTCAATTTATATTTTATTTCACACCTCCAGGAGATCTGCCAGTCGCCAGCTCTCTTCCCTGACAACATCAACCTGGGTCATGCAAAACAAGGCTTATTAGGAGACTGTTGGTTTCTCTGTGCCTGCACCTTCCTGCTCAAGAACAAACATCTACTGAACAAGGTACAGCAACAACTGTATTATCATTTAGATTTGAATAGATTTTTATGATCTTCAGCTCTGGCTTGTTCAAAAATCTGGAGAAGTGAATTATGGGCAGTAGAGTGGTTAGACTAAGTTGCAGTGAATATGTGTGCCATGAGCATTTTATCTACTGTGTGTCCTAGACTGCTGTGTTGATTTAGTTTGTGATTTTCTGTAGGTGTTGCCTACGGACCAGCCCCAGTGGGATGACAGCAGGTACAGGGGCTCCTTTCAGTTTTGTTTTTGGCAGCAGGGACGCTGGACAGAGGTGACCATCGACGACCGCCTGCCCTGCATCAATTCCACTCTCTGCTTCTCACGCTGCCACTCCCCCACTGCCTTTTGGGTAGCCCTGTTAGAGAAGGCCTATGCCAAGTAAGTAAACCGTGGAATTTCTCACAGTTTAACCTACTATGAACAACACAATGAACCTTGTAATGCATTCCCAACCGCATGTTTAGTGAAGTTTGGAAATCCCATTTCCTGTCCCTTCCATCCTCTTCAGGCTTCATGGCTCATATGAGCGACTGTGGGCAGGGCAGGTGTCCGAGGCCCTAGTGGATTTGAGCGGGGGCCTGGCGGAGCGCTGGAGCTTGGGGGAGTCGGAGGAGGAGCAGAGACCAGAACAGGACAGTGACCAGGTCAGGAGGAGAAGGCTGGACCTGAACCTTCTGTATCCAGTGAAAGACGAGTGTGCGGTCAGCTGCTCCACTCACAGCAGCCCCGGAGGTCAGAAAGTCACAAGTGTTTTCTTGCAGATACGAGTGATTTTGATCTTGTGTCACATCACCTGATGACCTCGACGTCTGTTGTAGGTGCCAGTGAGCTTGGTCAGTACCACGCGCTGACTGTCATGGAGTGGGTGGATGTGAAGACGGTGTCAGGGAGCAAAGTGCTGCTGCTCAGGATCAGAAACCCCTGGGGAAGATGCTGCTGGGGAGGGACCTGGATAGGGAGGTAGGCATGTGTGTCTGCTTATGTGTGTCATAGTTGAGATTAAGAGATGAGTCTTCAGATTGCAGTCGTTGCCATGGATATGACCAATGCGTTGACAGTGTAATTTTATCTCAAATGTTATTATGAATGGAATTCTTAATGTCAGTCTGCACTCAGGGTGGGCTCTCTGGACAGACAGAAAAGTCCAGAGAAAGTGCACTAAAGCACCTTGCAGACTTGATTTACTGTGTATTTGGACAGCCTTTCAGGCTTTCACATGTACGCATCTCTAAAATCCACAAGTCTGCAAGTGCTGGGAAGACATTTGGATTCAGCCCCAGCCAGCATTCACTCAGTCTGCCTCTTTGTCTGCAGTGGCGAGGGTTGGCGTTCTGTCGACCCTGTTTCTGCTTTGGACCTACAAGCCAGGGTGGCCGAGGGCGAGTTCTGGTTGGATGAGACCGAATTCTTGTCCCAGTTTGATGATGTCACAGTGGGCTACCCCATCAGTGATGAGGGGCATCTAAAGAGCATCTATACTGGTAATTCCCTTATTTTGCTAAAAAAAAAAACAACCTCACTGTCTGTGACCTCCTTGGAGCTCCTTTTTAACCTTTACAGCTCTCCTCTCCGACAGGAAATCTGCTGACACACAACCATCAGCTGGCTGGCCGGTGGACGAACGGGCACTCCGCTGGTGGGAGCCGGAACAGCAGCAGCTACGGCAGCAACCCAAAGTTTTGGCTCAAAGTGTGTGAGAGAGGAGAGGTGCTGGTGTCCCTGCTGCAGCATAGAAAATGGAGAAACACGGAGAAATACGCACAAACGCCACTCGAGGATAGCAAGAACACAACGCACCAGCACTACCAGGCTATCGCTCTACACATGTGGAAGGTTTGTGCCCTCACTTATAGGAAAAACAAAATGTTTGTGTCTTTGCATCATGTCACTCGCGTTTTTCTGTCACTAGGTGGAGAAAAGGCGTTTTAACCTAAGCCGAATGTTGAACAAACCTCCTTGTGCTTCTACTCACTGCCACGCCTACGAGAGAGAGGTGATTCTCCGTGGGCAGCTGGAGCCTGGATACTACCTGCTGATCCCCAGCACCTACCAGCCAGGAGCAGAGGCCCGCTTCCTCATCAGGGCCTTTTCCTCCTCTTCCACGTCCCTCAGGTAAGGACCAGTTAACAGATTGGAAAAAGTCAACAAGATCATCTTATCTATGTAAACATTACTGGAAATATGCAGCGCTTCCACGTTATGTTTCTTTTTTTATAATGAAGTTTGAACTTAGAGATCCAAGAGGTTTCATTCCATCTTCAAAAAGTTCAAGAGATATGTGTGAATGTTATTTTCTAAGCTGTCATGGAAGAATGTAACGGAATGTAATTGGTGCGCAAAAATTCTTAATTAATTCTCTCAAATCAGTAAAATCGAATGCACAAATGAACAAAACATGATGTTAAACAGGTTACATTTAAAGGTAAAGTCAGTAAGCTTGAGAAACACAGTACATAATCTCGAGTACACTACATTTTAAAAACTCTTTTCCAACTCTTTTCCAATGAAAGTAGCTAGCAGCACTAGCTCCAAAAGTCCCTAAATCTAGATAGAAAGTCACCATGTAATGAGAATTTCAACTAATATATAAAAAGAAAATGTATTTGAACAACACTATCAACCTTAGCTTGAACACATTTTTAATAGGTGTAAAAATATAACACGTCTCCTTCCAAAATCAAGGCAAAACTGCATTAGTTATTCTGCCCATTCTACAATGTTGTGTTATATTTTAAGATCCCTTTAACGTACGTTATCAACAATATTGTTTATTGCCATGTTCAATAAATTTGTGCACATGTTCATTTGAGATCACGATTTATGATTGACTAGTGCAGTGCCCGTTCAAAACGTGCCTGTTCGGAACGGTCCGATTGCTGCTTGTAGATCTCCGGTCTCTCTTTCTTAATCTGTTCTTGAATGTACTATAGTGAGCGATGCTATACCAAGCATGCCGTTCAGTGGTGTAACAGTTCATAGAGATCCCCTCTCAATACTCTACACAGTGTGTACATAAAGCACTACTAATAAAGCAAGTCAATTGTGACATCTGCTGGTCAGTTTGTTACCCCACACATTTCTTTTTCAAAAGATGGATTTTCCTACTTCCATATTTCGCCATGTAAAGTGCTGCGAATTAATTAAGTTATGTTGTACAATATACAATGTTGGTGTCCTCCCCAGTGCCCTGAAAAGCCCAGCACCTTCACTGCCGCTGACAACAGATGGAGAGTGGGAGACCAGTTCCTTCAGGGGCTCGTGGGTGGAGGGAAGGACGGCCGGAGGAAGCAGGAACTTCCTGTCTCACTTGCAGAACCCCCGCTTCCCTTTTATAGTGTGTGATGCGTCAGCAGAGACATCAGCAGTTAATGTCAGGATTACCCTGCACCAGAGCCGCCCTGACACTGACCTGCACCCAATTGGCTTCCACATCTATAAGGTCAGTCAAACATGAAGGGAGAACACCAGTGTGTCACTTAGAGTTACAGGTCATTCACCTCTGTGTACATTCCCCTCAGACATTCACAACCTGATAATATTAATAATAAAGATATCTTAAATTATGTTGACTTTGTGAACACTGCCACTGCTGTAAAGGAAAAAGTATTAAAAATATTCTTAATATACTTTATATCATAATAAAAAAGCTAATGTGATTCTACAGTATCTGAGCATTTGATCTTCACTTTGTATCCAGGTCCCAGAAGGGGATTCTGAGCAGACATTGCCCAGGGACGAGGATCCTGTGGCCAGCTGTGTCCCTCACTGCTACACCCAGGACGTCAGTCTGGCCTGCTGTCTTTCTCCTGGAGCTTACACCATAGTGCCGTCCACTTATCAGCCTGACTGCTCAGCAATCTTCACCCTAAGCCTGGCTCTCAGAATACACAGGTTGGCTCTCTTCCTTTGTCTTAATCTTGTAATCAGAACAGGATTGCACAACTAATAGCAGTAGCTTCAGGTATTATTATAATATCATTGTCAGAAATAATATAAGGTGTGTGTCTCTTTCAGGAAAGTGGTGAAAAGCCAGGAGAGGCTCGGGAGAGCCATTCAGGAGGTCAGTTGAGTTTTTGGTGATCCAATATAAATTTTTCAATACTGGGGTTGGATTGACTAGAACGGTATACAACTATACAACTATACAAACAGGGTATTCTTTTTTTTTTTTTAAATCTACGTATCTTATTTACGTATGTATATCTGCCCGACGAAGAGCTCTTATTTGCCCCTCCAGTCTTAAAAATACCTCCTACTTACTTCCCCCACCCCTGTTACACATGGGAACACCAACAAAAAATAAAGAAATAAATATAAAAGAAAAACAAAATAAAAAATAAAATGAAAAGAAAAGAAAAAAACTTAAAAATTGAAAAATAAAGTTGTCAGTTTAATTTGTATAGCCCAATATCATAAATCACAAATTTGCCTCAGGGGGCTTTGCAATCTATAAAGTGAATGTAAAAAAAAAAGAGAGAGAAGGAGGTCAGTTAATTGCGGTAACTTAGTATTATATAGTGCTAAATGTGAAAACTTGGCAACACTAGCTGACGAATTGTATTCATTTCGCCGATGGCACAGCACAGGGCCTTCATCATGGGGAATTACAGAATCTGTAAATCCCCATGATGATATACATCATATACACATAGATGACTAAAGGATGCTGCGCCTTTAACACAGAAATTTCAAAATAAAAGTACACAATCCAATTTTAAACCATTAATCAAGAACAGTCAATCAAAAACAAATTATTAGTGACAGCCCTGGTGTTATGTTACATTGTGGTTAAAGAAACTTCCTTGTTCCTCTCAGGCAGCACATCCTCTCATACTGTTTCACCTCAACAAATCACATGGTTATGTTTTTTTGGAAGGTTGGTGGTAGGATGAGGCAGACGAGGCAGCAGCCTGATAGCTAGTCCTGCCTCCAGGACAATTCAGAGGAAGAAATTCCCTTATACCCACCTTAAACCTACACTTTTAACTCTGTGATTGTGCTCAGAGGATGGCAGCACTGAATAATCGCTCTGTTTTGCTTTTGTCTCTTTCTGGGCGGCAGATCTCTCACATCTCGGTGATGCAGAGCTAGTTCTCTGGGACTGTTGCTGCTCCACTGATGTCGGCTCACCTCCCGGTGCCTCTTGGCCCATGATGAAAGAACCAGTTCTCCCATCACCCTCACCACGGAGGCTGTGTGTGTGTGTGTGCATGTATGTGTACTACCAGTGGCTGAGAAGGCAAGCAGGCAGATTTAGTGGGAATGTGTGTGTCGGGAATCCTGGAAACCCCTTTATCCTGAACCGCTGAGGCTCAGGGCTGATGGGCAGCCACACACTCATCGGCGATTAGGACATCAGAGGTTGTCGGTGGGCTGGGCTGCTAATGAAGTATGACGGGACTGGCTGGTGTAAACAAACAGCCGCCATTGAAGAGGGCCGCCGGTGCTCTTGCTCATTCACTCATTGGTGCGCCTGCCGGCCCGGAACAAAGGGCCCTCTCATGAAGGTCCTCACAGAGGCACAGGGGGCAAGGGGCGAGGGGATGGTCTCCGACAGCAGAGCCAACCAAACCACACCACACCATACCGTGCCATACCATGCCAGAGCTTTCCTCCCATCCCTCACCCCCAGACACTCTGCTACCTTACCTAGCTTTGCATTGTTTGTCTCTGGACACAGAGTTTTCTCAGTCCCATCCCCCCAACAGGCTCACCAGCATCCGGACTAACGCTAAAGTCAGACTGGACCTAAAGAAGCCCACTTTGTTCCCGACTCCATCCTCACCCCGCAGCTCCCCCCTTTGTCCCCCCCCAGACTCGGTCCACAGCTCTGCCTGGACCTGAACAGGGCCACGGTTTTGAAGTTGCCGCAAGAACAGATGACAAGCGGAGGGGATGGGAGGGACGAAACGAGGGATGCGGCAACATCAGAGGAGACCGGTTCATATGAAGAAGCCGCCAGTCCTTTTAGTTGTGTTGAGGCTGCGTATGTGTGGTGGTGTGTGCCTGCCCTGCTCGTAGCCATGTCGAAGTCACAGGGTTTCTGATTAATAATTGGAGCCAGTGTTAACAGAGACTTTTTACAAAGCTATAATTAACCGAATAGAGTGGTACTGTGCTGTGTATATATTATGTTTGGGAGTGAGATGGGATGAATACAATGATAAAACATAACTTGGTGCTGATGTGTTGGATTTATATATTTGCATCATGCATTTTTATGATGAGTATAAATCATGGGTATAAATGAATGAATTTGATCAAAAGCCAAGGAAAGCTATACAGTGCATGTGTCACCCTCACGTTCATCACCACGACCAACACACACTGCGTGCGCCATGTGTGGTGGTGTGTGTCTGCCCTACTCGTAGCCATGTCGAAGTCACAGGGGTTTCTGATTAATAATTGGAGCCAGTGTTAACAGAGACTTTTTACAAAGCTGTAATTGATTGAATAGAGTGGTACTGTGATGTGTATTTATTATGTTTGGGAGTGAGATGGGATGAATAAAATGTTAAACTTGGTGCTGATGTGTCCCATATTTCATTAGTTGTAGACAACTTTCAACGACGTCGGTTTTACTCTTGATTGATCCTTTTCATTGATCAGCTCATTTCAAAAAACATGTAATTCTGTAGAGAAAATAGTGAAAACAGGTGAGTTGATCATTTTATAGGCCTTTTTCACAACAGACATTTTGATGTGTCATAGCAGGAAAAGCACAGGTATCAGTGTTGGAAAGTAACTAAGTACATTTACTCAAGTAGGCTACTTACAGATTCAGATTATTAATATAAATATATTCATCAAAAGAATTAAGATGGAACATTATATATTTAAACTTCCACAAGGTACTAAGCAGATAAAGATTATATAGTAGTTGAAATGAGCTCCATCTTTACCAGCTGCAACATTAAAGGGACTGTTTGTAACTTTTTAAGCGTATAAATGTACCGGGTCGGGACACATGTACGCTCGCATATGCGCGCTTGCGTGTGGCCGGAGCCTCTGCTTGCCTTCAATCACACAGCACGCGTTCTCGCTCTGCTCGCTCCACCTCTAGACGTGAACGCGCACTCACTCCACACTGCAGGAGAGTTAGTTTAGCTCTGAGAATATCTAGTGAATGTACAGTGGACGTTTGTGCAGAAATAACTGCTGCAGCTCCTCCAGACCAACAGAGGTTTCCCGTGTCTTGTGAAGTGACAGGGCTCCGCAGAGAGAAACGTTATCGTCTCCGACCGGGTGCCGGTGTTCTCACTGTTCCATCCGGCTGCGGTTGGAGACAGTAACGTTACTCGCTGTGGAGCCCCGCTGCTGAGGCAGGAAAAGCCAACACTAGGATCAGCATTGATTCATGGAGAGACCTTCGTCTGGTCAGCTAACATTACTCCCAAGCAGGTGAAATATAGAGAAATATTGTGGTTTTAACTGACGTGTGTCGCCTCACTGTTTTGAGCAATGCTCATTCAGGTATATTTAGAGCGAGCAAGCGCGAGCCCGACGCTGACTTTCGTTGACTTAACGGCCACAGGTGTCGCTGTTAACAAGCATTTCTGAAAGTTACAAATAGTCCCTTTAAAGTGATGAACACATTAAAGGGACTATTTGTAACTTTGTACGCGCATAAATGTAGCAGGTCGTCACACATGCGCGCTCGCATATGCGCGTTCGCGTGTAGCCGCTGTACCCTCCTCCTCTGCCTGCTCGGCTTCACTCAGACACCTCAGCTCGCTCCACCTCTAGACGTGAACACGCGTTCACTCCACACTGCAGAAGAGTTAGTTTAGCTCTGAGAATATCTAGTGAATGTACAGGGGACGTTTGTGCAGAAATAAATGCTGCAGCTCCTCCAGACCAACAGAGGTTTTCCGTGTCTTGTGAAGCGATGGAGCTCTACAGAGATTTACGTTGTCTTCTCGTTACCGACCGGGTGCCGGTGTCTCCTCTGCTCTCTCCGGCTGCGGGCGGAGAGAGCAGGGAGACACGCTGCAGAGCCCCGCTGCTTCAGCCTGCACTTAGGCAGGAAAAGCCAACACTAGGATCAGATCTAAATCATGTTCATGGAGAGACCTTCGTCTGGTCAGCTAACATTACTGCCAAGCAGCTGAAATATAGAGTGATATTGTGGTTTTAGCTGACTTGTGTCACCTCACTGTTTTGAGTGATGCTGTTAAGCAGCATTTCTGAAAGTTACAAATAGTCCCTTTAATATTTATGTCAATAATAATCGTCAATCAGAATTGGCTTTATATATTTTTTGCATCATGCATTTTTTTATGATGAGTATAAATCATGGGTTTAAATAAATACATATATATGTGTCACCCTCACGTTCATCACATACTGCGTGCGCGCACCCGTCCGTCTGCTGTGCGCGCCGCCGTTCCTGCGGTATTCAGCAGGCTGTGGTCGGACTCCGACAGGCTCCCACCGACACCAACTAAATAATGAACAACAAATTTGACGCGTGAGTAATCATAAAGTTTCTTTGCTCTACCTGCCAGAGAGGAGGCCTTCCAGCTGTGACCGCAGACTCACAGCTGGAAGCGTAAAGGTTCTAATGAAAGCTGTTGCGTGTAGAAAAGAGAGGTGTGTCAGCTGTATTGCATGTTCCTGCATGCTCTGTGTGTATAATGTTAGCTTTATAAACCCACAGGAAAGCGAGGTCCACACACACACATGTGCATTTAGAAGTAACAACAGGGATATGCATGGTGTTTCATAATGGGGACTGTGTTGTTAGCTGTAGCTTAGCCTGGCGGAAGGCGTACAGGCCCTGAATCCCCGGTGTGGTAGTTGTTGAGACGCCGTGGAAGGTGCGTGCAGTCTCGGGTTCAAACTATAGACTCCCATGGCCCCCTAAAGCACGGGCAGATAGCTAACTGTGTTGCAGGAAATTCACCGTCAGAGTAGTTAAAGTGCAGGTGTGTACGTGTGCATTATAAAAAGTCTACATTTTTGCATTGTTTCTAATATATTTGTCCCCATTCATATCAATGAGGGTGCATTGAATATTACACTGTCACTATATATGCAGCAGTACAGTTCAGCACCACAAACTACAGCCTCCAAAGATAAGATAAGATAATATATACTTTTATTGAAATTTTTCTGCAACTGCAGTTACAAACACTCAATTAAAACAGCATCAACAACAATAATAAAACTATTCACCACAAGACAGGTAAACAGTTCCACAGAAACAGATGTTTCAACACATACACAGTTCACCTACATAATGGCACATACCATCACACACACCATGGCAGGTATTGCACCCAGGTAGTGCACTGCACCGTATACCGTCTTGCCCATATTGCACAGACAATAGCTCAATATTACACAGATGCAACATATTGCACTGTCCCTATTTAACATATTGCACTGTCATTATGATAGCTTTATGTTACGAGTTGTTGAGGAGTTTAATAGACATCAGCAAGAATGAATGTTTGTAACGGTGTTACCAAAGTGACCATAAAGTTGGCTCTCTAAAACAGTTTAAACAAAAGCTTAACTTTCTGTTGTTTTAGACAGCATTTAGGTCTAAGGTATATCTGTCAACAGAGTTGTAATTTTCCCCAAAAAATGAAGTCAGTGCATGACACAAACGTTTTTGTTTTGCTTCCATCAAATCCAGTCTGAAAGATGATGACAGTGGAGACCACGACCAGGACCAAGGCTCACCGAAAGACGGTGAGAAGGAAAAAACTGAAGACGAGGACAAGGAACAGAACGCCTCCAAGAGAAAGGTCAGCCTATTAAAGAATGACACGGTAAATGGACTTGCATTTATAAAGCACTTTTCTAGCCTTCCGACCACTCAAAGCGCTTTACACTATATGTCAGTATTCATACACACATTCATATACTGATGGCAGAGGCTGCCATGCAAGGTGCCAACTTTGCCCATCAGGATTTTAATCTAAATACTCATTCACACACCGATGGCTATGCCTTCGGGAGCAACATCAACATGTGACCCGGAGCAGCCGGGGATTGAACCACCGACCTTCCGATTGGTGGACGGCCTGCTCTACCCTCTGAGCCACAGCCGCCCACAGATGTGTGTTGCAGCTCCAAAGTTGATTGTATGTCTCAGTCACTTCCTTTTGTTTTCTGCAGCTGGTGGTGCCAGGGGCAGGAGAGCACCCTCTTCAATACAACTACTCCTTCTGGTACTCCAGACGCACCCCGGGGAGACCGGCCAGTACTCAGAGCTACGAGCAGAACATTAAACAAATTGGCACCTTCGCTTCGGTGAGTCGCTCCTCGTGACCTGTTTAGGTGGGGCATACAGGAAATACGGAAAGATCTATGAATACAAGCTTAACCCGACTCTTGTTGATATAAACGTGTCTTGTCCTTCCCAAGGTGGAGCAGTTCTGGCGTTTCTATAGTCACATGATCCGACCAGGCGACCTGACCGGCCATAGTGACTTCCATCTCTTCAAGGACGGTATTAAACCCATGTGGGAGGTAGGTACTCTGAGATCTCGTACACTAAAGACCATATCTTGTAATACATTGAATCTATTTGGTTTTCTAAATGGAAAAAGCCCACTCTGAAACGCTGCCTATGTTGGTTTTAGGATGATGCCAATAAGATGGGTGGGAAGTGGATCATTCGTCTGAGGAAAGGCCTGGCGTCTCGGTGCTGGGAGAACCTGATCCTGGCCATGCTCGGGGAGCAGTTCATGGTTGGAGAGGAGATCTGCGGGGCCGTAGTGTCAGTACGCTTCCAGGTAAACCCACAAACACACATACACCTGTTGTACCTAGTCACACACTGCCTACTTCAGTATGGATCATATCACAGTTGTAAATATAAACATTCCAAATGTGTCCCAGTTTCTCTCATGTTGCAGTGTATGTGAATAACATCTGCTAACAGGAAGTAACCATGGACCCAAGCTGCTGCCTAGCAATGCAATTCCATTGAAATAGTCTGTACTCAGACATCCCTTCTCTGCTTCTTTTCTCCAGGAGGACATCATCTCCATCTGGAACAAAACAGCTAGCGACCAGGCGACCACTGCCCGCATCAGAGACACCCTGCGCAGAGTCCTCAACCTGCCTCCCAACACCATCATGGAGTACAAGACTCACACAGACAGCATCAAGTATGTATGTCTCATCGTTTAATTATTTTCTCTCTTTCTCTCTCTCTCTCTCACATAAATGTATGCATGCTCACAAACGTTTTCTCACATTTGTATTACACTTTAACTCTAATGTGTTAGTGTTGCTTCAAAGAGCAGAATGATATAAAACAGTGCTAATGTTTCTCACAACCTAAACAGATAGATGGTTGTGGTAATTTTTTTATTTTTATTTTTAATCAAAATATTTAAACATTTGCTTGTTGCAGCTCCTCAGATGTGAAAAAATGCTGCTTCTAATTTAAATATATATGGGTTTCGGACTTTTGGTTGAAAAGCCCCTGTAATTTCAAGATTTGGATTCTGGAAAATAATGATTTTCACCATTTTCTGACATTTTATAGAAGAAACATTTAAGTTAGAAAATGATCAACATTATTATAATCGATACTGAACATAATTGTTTGTTGCAGCGCTACTTTGGAGTATTACTCTATTACTTTGATTTGGCAATTATCATTTACTAATTAAATACTTTCATTACAACATTCACAGCTATAAAAAAAAACCAGTCACATCTGTTTTTCACATTGTTATTTGTTGGTGTATATGTTATAAAAGAAAGATAAGTAAAATACAACGTGTGCAACTTCATCATGTTTCATGTGCTTTTGCAGTTAAATTGATTGTAGTTGTGATTCTCCCATTAAAAAAGCCTAAATATCCAAACGGTTTGTTTATTTTGAATGATGATGTGCTGCATCCTTTGTTCACAGAGCATGGGAAGACTTCCATGGACTGGTGACTGCTAGTGGCGGACGTTAGCCCCTCACACAGACGACCTCTGCGAGAGTAAGAACTGTTGCTACGTTAGTTTTTATTGAAAGAAATAGTTCCTCTCTGATGTATTTGTCTCACGCTAACGTTGTTTGTTTCTGTTTATGGTGTATAGGTGTGTGTATAATATTCGATAATGTGCTGGGGGATGACGAGTCCAAGGAGAGAAGGATTTCTCTACGTGGATTGACTGCGTAATATGAAGACAGAGCAAAAGGCAGGAACAGAAGCAAGAAGACTATTCCTTCTTTGTGTCAAATTGAAAAATGAACAGAAAAGCCTGTCAACACTGAACCAAGCCGAAGAGAGAAAAATGCGTTATTTTTAATCAACCAGAGAAGAACGACGCCTCCAATTTTATTTTTATTTTTTAATGCAAGTTGTAACATCTGTTAACTTGCCACCAGAGGGAGGCCATGTGACTGGTGTTTGCTGATCTGGTCATGAGCTGTTAACAAAGTGTACTTGACAAAATACAACACAACCAATCTGTTATAATACTAGATCTGATTTTACCATAACATCACCCTTCCCTCTGTTTAAAATTAATCTGTGTTAATCTGTTTCATTGGGACTCAAAAACAGGGTTGCAGGTAGATGTTATTTTATTACAGTGCTGTATTTTAACTACAATTCCTCTGGTCATTTCGAACTAGAATGATTACTATTATTGTGTGTACGATATATTTGTAAATACAGTCCACTTCAAAGATCACTTAACTGAATCAGCGATGATTCTCCGGGTCAAAGACCTGGAAGTTGAATCCCAAAGGATGAGGACCATCCTGTGTTGGGCAGAAGGTTGTATAACCGGCATCTTAAGAATGGACTGCCAAGCTGCCTATATCACTGTGCCTGGCCTCGAGCCCGACCCGAACCAGTTTCCTCTTCTGTCTCTTTTGTCTTTATCCCGCCTTGAAAGAATCCAAGGGATGGGCTCTGCTTTAACAAAGGTGTATAGGAGTCCTGAAACACTGACCTTCACTCTTTTTCCATTTTGTAGTAAAAGAAATGAAATTGGGCCCACGGTCAGGGTCTGTTACAGTTTTTATCAATTCCTTGGGAGCATTTTTTTGGAATCATGTTAAGAAAGCGCCTATTAAGTTTGGTGAAAGACTGTAATGCTGCCCGTGTTTGGTGGTGTGATGATGGGTGCAGGTGTGTGTCAAAAGTGAAGAACCACTGCTGGATGTACACCTGATGGATTATAGCAATAAATGTCAATTATGCATCTGCTGCTAAAGCTGGTTCTGTGTCATTTTTCTTTCATAAATGTATGTTGAAACTCAGACAAATACAATTTAATGATGAAGTTTCTTGTACCATGAACTGCACTCAGCTGGTGCGCCTTATTAGTTGTCAACGATGCCGGTTTTACTCTTGATTGATCCTGTTCATTGATCAGCTCATTTCAAAGAACATGTAATTCTGTAGAGAAAATAGTGAAAACAGGTGAGTTGATCATTTTATAGGCCTTTTTCACAGCAGACATTTGTATGTGTCATAGCAGGAAAAGCACAGGTATCAGTGTTGGAAAGTAACTAAGTACATTTACTCAAGTAGGCTACCTAAGTCCAATTTTGAGGTACTTGTACTTGAGTATTTCCATTTTCTGCTACTTTATACTTATGCTAATTTTATTACTTTGCAAATTCAGATTATTAATACAAATATATTCATCAAAAGAATTATTATGGAATATTATATGTATAAACTTCCACAAGGTACTAAGCAGATAAAGATTATATAGTAGTAGTAATAGTCAACAATAATTATACTCTAATATTCTAAAATGAGCCGTTCTGTATAATGACTGCTTTTACTTTTGGTACTTTAAGTATATTTTGATGCTAATACTTTTGTACTTTTACTTACGTAAAAATGTATATACATGACTTTTACTTGTAACAGACTACTACAACTACTTTTATTGAAGCAAAAAATATGAGTACTTCTTCCAACTCCGACAGGTATTACATGGTGTAACCAAAAACATTGGCAATGTCTGTCTTGTATGCTGCTCTCCCAGTAAGTATACACAACACCAGAAGCCTGAAACTGAAGCAGCTAAATGTAATTCAGCCATCTTTAATTCCATTATTTACACCTCTGCTGTCCCCTTTTGTGAAAGAGGCCTATTTTAAACACAACAAAATACAGTATCAAGAGTGATAATAGAACTTCATCTGCTTACCAACAAGAAGGTGGCTGCCAGCAGCAGCAGTTTAGTGTGTGATTCCATATTCAGGGGCACTGGAAGAACGACAGATTAAAATCAAATTAGAAATACATTAACAGTGGTTCCCAATTTATGGGATGCACATGACCGAGGGAAAAATGTAGAGTGAAACTAAAGCTGAATAACCCTTTTAGGGCTGCAACTAATGATTATTTTCATCGCTCATTAATCTGTTGATTATTTTCTTGATTAATTGATTCGTTGTTTGGTCTATAAAATGTCAGAAAATGGTGAAAAATGTCGATCAGTGTTTCCAAAAGCCAAGATGACGTCCTCAGATGTCTTGTTTTATCCACAACTCAAAGATATTCAGTTTACTGTCATAGGGGAGTAAAGAAACCAGAAAATATTCACATTTAAGAAGCTGCAATCAGAGAATTTTGATGTTTTTTTCTTTACTTAATTACTCAATTACAAATTACTCAAACTGATTAATTGTTGCAGCTTTAATCCCTTTTTCTCAGCATTTGACCTGTAAACACAGGTCTAAGGGTTAATTTGCACAAAAGAAACAAAAAGAAAACATAAGTGAAAAGTAATGTGTCATGTTCTTAATATTGTTATTTCAATCAAATTCAACTTGGCGTTGTTTTGGCATTTGGACATGACAGGGGAAGTTTGGGAACCACTTCATGAAGAATAATAAATCATATTTCTTTAGGCACAACTCACCCTCCAACCCAAAATGTTCATGGTCCATGTTATGATCATCATTGAACCCAGGCCATTTCTTCCATATTGTGCCCATTTTCTCACCGATGTTGGAGACAATCTGGTGTATGAGGTGTAAAAGCCCAAAAATACTTATATATACAAATACACTTGTAAAACATGTTTATATTTTGCTTAAATGTTACTACCTGAAACTGCTGGTTGGAGAAGCAGCGGTATGGACAGCAGGAGCCCTGGATCCTGATGTTGGATGCTCCTTCTGAACCGCACACCTCCAGGAGAGGAGTGAACATGCTCCACCTGAAAACACAGCCAGCCAACACTCAACACATTTCCTTACATAATCTTGCAACAAGCAACCTGGCAGATTCGCTGGCCAGTACTTCACACACTGGCGCAGCCCGGCCTTGATGCTTGGTTGACCACGTTTTCAGCTGTCATGATTCTGCAGCACCAAAACCATTGTTTGCTCGGTGTCACAAGAGTTCAAACTAGGGCATGCTTTATTTGAGCACAACTGAGAGAATATTTATATCAAGTAGATCTCTGCTCGCCGAAAAAACTTCTGCCAGGTCAGTCTTAATTGGGGACAACTTCATCGAGCGTTTACTTCTTGAAAATTCGACACACAAAAGCACCCCGGCTAACCCTGGAGTCAGATTTAGGCCAAACGAAGAAGGAAGTATTTTTGGTTTGACTACAGGAGACTGGTTGCTGCCATTCCTCCCATTAGCCAACATTGCCATTAGGAAGGATGCCACATTCCTTCCCTCCCATGCAGCCCAGGGCAAGCAGCTGTTTTGTGCATTAAGTCTCCCAGGTTTAGACTACACCCCAGCTGGGTAGAACTGCTATTTACAGACAGGCCTGGGTGGTTCAGGGTGGCCAGAGGTCAGGAGTGACATGGAAAAAGGCTCACACGTGACAAGTTGTTCAGTCTGAGAATGTAAAGTATTAAGATTGCTGGTACAGTATTCTGATAGTGGGGGTCGAAGGGGTTAATTCACCCAAATGACAAAAAACATGAAAGATTATATTTAAAAAGTTTAACAGCAACATCCAAGTGGAGTTACCCTGCACTATACTCATTTTTTAACAGTCTCTTCTGCAATATATTCACTTTTTTTATAGTCGTGTATCACAGCTGTTATCCTGCACTATATTAAGTTTTAACAGCTTTCTTCGTCTCCTTGTATTTTTATATCTGGTATATTTTTTTGTACTTTTTACTTTGCACTACTAACGTTTTTACTGCCTTTTTACTAACACGTTTTGCACTATGATGGAAACTTGAATTTCCCTCGGGATCAATGAAGTTACTATCTATCTATCTATCTATCTATCTATCTATCTATCTATCTATCTATTAATCTCTGTCCATAAAAACATTATTAACATCTCGTTACTCTGGTTAACCCACAGAAACGTTGTTTTTTTTCAAAAGGGAATTTTTGACAGAAAGTAATTTGAATGGGAACTTCACAGTAAAATCTTTTTAAAACAATTTTTTATATCACTTCTGTGAATTTAAGAAACCAAAACCAGATAGCACTACTAGGCAGGGGTGTAAGTAACAATTTACATTTACTCTCATTACTTTAACAAAATAGTTTTTTGTGTACTTGTACTTTAAGTACTATTTATTAATTTATACAATATTAAGTATTGTACATCTCAAGTTGTATCCAGTACAGAGTAAAAATAAAAGTCACATGAGGAAGTCCTGATAAACTGTGTGAGAATGGAAGAGAAGAAAGGAGATAATAAATAAATCAGCCGCTGCAGGTGCGTCTGCGGCCGCAGGGGGGCGCCAGCTCCATGACAACAGTGGTGACAACCCGGAAATGACACGTCATTTGTTTGCGTTCACGGGCCGAGTTCACGGCCGGGGCTAGCACTTAGTTAGCACAAATTAAGGATATATATGGGGTCGGGGTTCTGTTATAATTAGCGTTAATGTACCTCGGCATAGCTAAAACATGTTGTGTCTATCTTAACTAATGACTGCTTCATTGCAACACCTGGTGAGCGCGCATATGAGTAACACCCCAGGTGTACCTGCAGTTAGCTATGTCTGGCTTACATGCTAACATGCTAACATGCTCCTGGTGGATCCTGAGGAACTTCTCTACCTTCAGTCAGGTGTGTGAGGACGTTCTGCTGTTGAGACGGTAGAGCCTCACTCAGCTCGAAACATTTTGAATTAGAGGAGCGCAGTGGGACCAGGGAGGCTGAATTGACTGGTTATACTGGGACAGCGAGACCCATGGGACTGGTTATATTATGCTTTGATAATGAACGTGAGAAGTTGAACCTGGAGCAGATTGTGGAGGACTTCCGGTGCTGTTCAGACAGGTGAGTACAACAACACACAGCTGAATTAAAGAACGTATATTGCCAAGAAGTCAAAATCAATTGTTTTTGTAATATCTTCGGATATCAATTACCAGATACCTTCAGTCGAGCTGGCTTTATTGTAGGAACCACTTAGTAGTATTACAACATGCCCAACATGGGGGTACAGCCTCTGCTGCCCGGGCTGTATATACACACTGCACTGCACTTTGGGTAATCCTACCATGTGTATAGCCCTGGAGCCCTCTACTGGTTCTGGGCTGTGATAACAACCAACAGTCACTTCATAACAGTTTGTTTCATTGCAATATCAGCGCCCAGCAGCAAAGCTACGCTTCCGCCATTTTGGACTGAAAGCCATTACCGGACAGCAGTAAAACGCCCGCCTGAAAGTGCTGTACAAAAGGAAAACTAAATTATTTCCATTCTATTATCCTATTCTACACTTTGTATAAGCTGAATTTGTGTTTTACATGTAAAACCTGTAAAGTAACTAGTAAATATAAAGTAAAATAATAAGTAAAAAATGCATAAAAAAGAATACTCTATTGCGCTCTGGCTGCAGAGTGTGTTTACCCCTGCGACCACCAGCAGCCCTTGTCCAGTGTTACATTGTTTTTCATATGTCAGTGGACTCTAGGTCTTTAGACTGCTATGGAAACGCAGACAACAAAGGAACCCCTTTTGTTCCTTAAAAAGTAGTCCCGCGAGTAAAATTACCAGAAACTTCTTGGTGAAAACGTGGCTTATAGTGTAAAAGTACCTGCAAATTGTAATTAAGTAGAGTACTTGAGTAAACATAATTGTTAACTGTACTTTTCACCACTGTTCAAGTTAGGCAAGAGCAATAGAAACAGATTCAGACCGTCCTACCTCTGACATACAGTGCCGATGAGATGTTTTTGAGGTGTGTAGGCCCTCATCTCCATCAGGCAGCAGCCGAAGCAGCAGGCGTCCACCCTGAGCGGCCTTTCAAAATAAAAGACCTGCTGGCCCTGACAGTCGAAGCCCTGCAAGGAACAAGCCCGAGCTGGACCGCAACACTGGAGGCACACACAAGAACTCTCTGATAGGAGGAAGAGATCAAGGAGAGACTGAGAATACATTGAAAAAACATCACTCTCTCTTTATATGAGATGCATATGGATGTTCTCAGTTAAGACACATGTAGCTGAGCAGGGACCAGTACCTTCCACAGCCACAAATAACTGTGACCTGCTGCCTCCTGTGGTGATGCTGTAGATCCTCCTAGGAACACATTGTGGACCTACAATGACGAAGCAATATTCGTTTATTCGTGTTCCTTTTACAAACAAATACACAAAAGCTATCCCTCCTACTCACCTTGCAGCTCTGGTCTGGCAGTGATATGTATTTGACTGACCGTTTCCAGCACAGACATGAAGTGTGATCCTGCTGCATCTTCAGGCCACTGCTCCTCCACCCCAGGCCTGCTCACTTTCCCTGGTGGCTGCGTGTAGCCGTTCTCCAGCTTCCTCCCAGGCAGAGCCAGACCTGGCAGCTGCTCATCAGATTCCCAGTCAGGAGGCGTTTGGTGGTGTTTGGGTCCAGGTGAGTGAGTGTGACACTCACATGAAGGCCCACAGCGGTTCTGGAAAGCTTTGAAGATCATCTGGATGTGCTTCTCTCGCTCCAGTTGACCAAAGGGAAGAGGCTGATTGGTCACTGCTGACATGGCGTAATACTGAAAATATATGTGGAACTCACAGTCAGACCAACAGTCATACTGTGCCACAGGCGTTTATGAGACCAGAGGCTTGTACTGTACTACGGAGTGGGATTTGGGGTTAGCGAGGTAACTTCAGGGTTAACCCTGGGTTTTCCGTCCTACAACAGTGGTTTACTTCTTACTGGGGTATATTGCCATGGTAACTGCGGAGCAGGTTATGTTTGGCATAAGAGATCAACTCGTATGAAAGCACCGCCTACTGACCAATCAGCTCGGTGCACGGTTCGTATGATAATATTACACAAATACGAAGAAGTTTAACTCATAATCCAGGCTAAAAACAACACAGTTTACACTGACAAATGCAGAAAGGACAGCTGGCTGTATGCTTTTGGTTCTTACCACTTTGAATTATGTTTTTATATTAATTTTTTTTACTTGCTCTCAAGCAAAATCATTTTAATGCCACAAATTTATTTAACCAATTAACGCAACTTGCGACTTTTAAGTTAAGAACAAATGCTAAATAGAAAAAAAAAAAAAAATTTTTATTAAATGAAGGCTTACAATTTAAAAAAATAATTTAACGCTTAAATTTATGAGAGAAAGTTAAAGAAAACAACTTTCCCCCACCACTCAAGATCCCTTACAGCAGGTTCAGACAGTTCTCTGGCACCAATATAAACGTCCTCCCGTTAAAACAAAGTGATTTCATCACAGCAGCCAGCCTGAGCCTCCTTTCTATTCACATCACACACACTCTGCTTGCACAGTTTGTTCTCATTCTTCAGTTGCATGCAACACAGTACAGTATATTCCTCCACAACAAAGCCCTACCTCATGTCCTGCATATAGACTGTGATTACTAAAAGAATGCAACAGGGGCCCAAATAGTTAACATCTTCTACAGCATTTTACCCTTATTATACTGTATTAAGAGTACTAAGACAGAAAATAGCCTAATAGAGCATTAAAAATATCTTGCTTACCATCTGCAGTTAACCTCCAGGTACCTACAGACTCTGATAATCTAAGCGTGAGAAGGAAGAGACCAAGCAAACATCCACGAGTCGTCATGATCAGGAGGCGTGAAGCACAAACCTCCTTACACCTCTGTGTGTTTGTGTGAATATTCGGGTAGTAATGTTTGGCTTTGTGAGTGTGTGTGTGTCTCCTCCTGTCTCTCTGTCTCACCCTGACTCCGTTTCCATCCCAACCAGCCGGATCTGCCTTTTGTTAGGTTAGAAAGGCATCGCTCAGCCATGTAATTGAAATCCTGCTTCCCGAGGTGGGGGGCTGCTCAGTGGGTCTGTGTTTCGGGGGTAGCCTGGGGGGTGTCAGTGCTCCCTATGTGCCTCGAAAAAGGTGTCAAACACTGGATTAAGAAATGTCTGAGAGTGAGCAATCATGAGATTACAGTAGTACTTTTATTGATAAAAGCGTTTGTTTGGCACATGTGGCTGTTGCTTAACAGATGTCTCATAGTTTATCACGATGGCCTTGAATTGTATAAAAGTCGCCAGCAGGTGAAAAAGTAAACTTACGTCAAACACTGAGCTGGTGACAGGAAGAGCAAATAAACATGCTCTTTTTTTCTTATACAGCAAAAAATATTCTCAACCTCAACAATCAATCACAGCTGATGCCAGTATGCATCACCACGGATCAAGCGCGGCGTCCACATATCTGCGCAGCGGATCCTTTATCACCATGAACACCTTTGTGACAGTCCACAGACCCCACATCTTCTCCATGTGTCCCACTCATTAGTGAAAGATCACTGACGGACGCCGTCACATTTCCACTCCAATTAAAGGGATAAAATCTGGAGATTTTCTCCTGGTTTACCCCAGGAAGTTTGCTCCCATCCCATTCTCAGCTGGATCAGTGAGGTTGTTTGTTGGAGGGAGATACTTCTTGGGATCCCCAGGGAAAGGCGAGGAGGGAGGCTGGTTGAAATGGCCCATTAGGAAGATCCCAATGGTGCCGATAAAAAACACTGACACCATGACGATGAAGCATACCCTGTCGACCACACGGGCGACCAGGAACCACTCTTCATTCTCCTGGGGTTTGAAGAAAAGTCGAAGATTATCACTGATTTTAAACCCGAGAAGATGAGCAAATCTAACAATGTAGAGCTTACATTCTGGAAGTTGTTTTGTTGCCTTGTAGTCTCAGCTATGTGTTTGCAGGAGGACACACACTGCTTCAGCTGTGGAGAGGCATTTGCCAGGCTGGCACTGAGATGCTCAGCTGTACCCCCCTCCAGCCCATCATCTGTGTACACACCAGATATTCATAAACAGGGGAAACACACTTCCATGTGCACTTTAACATTCAAATACTTACGCAGCTTCTCTAATACTGATTTCATCAATCCGTTTCTTTCTTTGTATCTGGCAAACATGAGTTCAGACCGGGCTGTTCTCATAAAATATTCCTCTGCCTTGGTGATGAGGTTCATGGAGCTGCGACGTCGGCAGGGGACCAGGAACACGCCATTCCTGTCTGGACTTTCTCCATTTCCAGTTTCTGAAGTGTTGTCGTCACCATTTGGTGTCCAGGTTCGCATCTGCATCCTCAGCAGCCGAGGCAGTTTGTTCAGGAGGATCTGAAGAGGTCACAGGGTCAGAGGTTTATCCATTGGCAAACAGACCCGTGTTTACCTATTGGAAATTACATTTAGAAAAATGTTTGGCCTGGCCACAGTCTCACCTTTCGGACTTTGTCTGTCATTCTGTGGGTGTTTGGGGTTCTCAGGGAAACATTGAGGACTATCACGCAGTTCATCACCACGATGGTGGTCACTGACATCACAAACATCAAATACCTGCAGTCAAAGGTTTACAAATCACATCTTTTTCTCTCTTCAGATCAGCTGTAGGTGAACTGAAACTCTGAACTGAAATGTTGGAGTGATCACACAAACTTACTTCCCAATAAGAGGCACTGCCCTCGAAGTCTCTGGAACTTTCTTGGCGATAAGGAAGAGGAATACAATCTGGCCCAGGAGGGTGGCAACAGACATGGTGCACTTCTGACCACCCGCTGCAAAACACAATATGAGAAGACCTATTATGCTTATTTCCAGATGCATACTTGTATTTTGGGTTTTTACCAGAACATCTTTACATGCTTAAATGTTCAAAAAACGCTTTTCTTTTCTCATACCGGCTGTGCTGCAGCACCTCTTTTTTCTGTCTGAAACGCTCTGTTTGAGCTCCTACTACCTGTTGTGATTGGTCAGACTGAAGGGCATGCCAAACCAGCTGCTAGGCAGGTATTATGCAAATGTGTTACTTGGTGACTTCACCACGTTACGGAAGAAAAGGCGGGACTTGAGAGATGATAAGATCTTGGAAATCCTGAGGCAGCATTCGGATTGGTTGTGAATTTGAAAAAAGGCGTTCTTCTTTTAACAACACCCCAATGAATGTTTTATTTTGTGCTTGGATTCATCCAGACTTAGATTAGGTTGATGTGACAGAGGTCTGACTACCTAAGATTAGGCTTTTATATACACAAAGTGAGGAAAAAGACCTTTGGCAGGTAGGAAGTAGACAAGGAGGCCGAGGGAGGAGAAGAGCACACAGGGAATGATGATGTTGATGACGTAGAAGAGGGGCTTTCTCTGGATGACGAGGAAGAAGACCACCTCCTGGTACCCCAGCTCATCCTTAGTGTACTGAGTGTTGATCAGCTTCTTAGCCGGCCTGTGTTTGATGGCCCACTCTCCATTTTCTAACAACAAAATTAGATTGCACTTTAGATAATCATAGAAATTAGTTTTATTTTGAAAAATATTTAAAAATCTGTTGCTATACCTGTAAAAGCCTCCGGGTCAATATCCACCCACTCCAATGTGTGGTTATCCTCCTCTTTGAGAACGAGCTTGATCTCGTTGGCACAGTAAGTCTGGGAGCTGAACACAGGGAGAAGACATATGGTCTGTGTCGCCACAACAAACACAGCCATCTATTCACGTTTACAAGACAGCGTGATGAAAAGAGACCGTGAATGAAGGAATCATTGTTCCTGGTTTGGACACTGTGGATTCTATTTAAGCACAAGGAAACCTGACGTGAACATGTGAACCGAGGGTCGAGATTTATTTATTTATATTTATTTGATTTAACTAATTAACTTAAATTTCATTTTCTTGGTGGTCTATATTATATTTCAAAGCCTTCTCTATACTGCCAAGGCATAAAAGGAGGAGAAAAACTAAATACCTGTATTAAATCTAATTTAATGTTTTAGCTAAAAACTGTCAAATAATGCTAATAATTTAAAAAATGTAAAATGTAAAATGTCCTCCTCAGGTTGTTAAAATCCCCAAATTCACAGAAACCATTGAGGTCATGACCTCTGTGTTCTGAATGGTAGCTTTCTATTTAATTGAAAGAGTTCTTTATCTGTTTCCTGTCTATGTGCTGCTGTAACATGCATTTCCCTTCAGGGATCAACAAAGTCTTATCTGACGTCTGTCTAAAGTACTGCAGATTTTGATGAATACTGCGTAACTTAAGTTCTTAGTTGACAAGTCAACAAATTTGAGAGATACATGGTGAAACTGAGGCACTTTATATTCTTAATAGAGTTATTTACTGTTTTATACGTAATATAACTTTACGTGTACTGCTGATCTCGTCTCTACTCACCGGAAGACCATGCTGCAGTTCTGCCAGTCGAAGGGGAAGTAGTTGACCGTGATGGCACAAGCACTGCGGTAGATGGCAGGAGGCAGCCAGTACACGCAGCCGTCAGAAGACACCAGAGCATTGCAGTAAAGTGCCACCTCGAATTGTCCGTCCACACTGAGCACATGAGCACAACACATTGTTTCTACAGTATGAACACTTCTCTGCCCAAAGGAAGGAAAAATGGCCAAGTTGCTTAGTGAAGATGCGAGTGGCTCATTGGCTGAGACCAAATATTGTGTTAAAATCTGGAGGTTGGTACACGCACTTGTTTTCCAGTATGACTTCTGGCAGCCAGATGCTCTTGGAGGGGACCCTCAGCTGAGAGGTGATGTTCCCATACAGAGCCGACCTGGGCGGTTGGTCCCATCTGAGCCTGTAGTCACACCATTGCTACATACAGAAATACTGTGGGTTTGACATCATTGCAAAGCAGCTTAAAACAATCCAGCAGGTGAGGTGTGTGTAAGGTTACCATTTCTATCCAAACGCTTGTTGTCAGAGCCTCCTCCTTTTCATTCTAAGGAGCGAGAGTTTAGTGAACGATGTGAACTATCAGGCACTGATCAAAAACACCAGACTGAACTTTACTCACTAGAGAGATGAGGTTGGTGAGCGTCATCTTGATGTCGACCTGAGTGATGTCCCCACTGTTCTCCATCGGCCGCACGTTCTTGTTGTAGCCCTTCATCAAATCCTTGATAAGTTCCCCTTCAAGATTGACCGCTGATGCTGCAAGAAAATATGATAGCGTCAGTTATATCAGAACTGGAGAGTATTTCTTCATTGAAAGAAGAGCAAAGAACGGCCCTGAAGGCGTTTCTTGATGGAAAAGATGTTTTTGCTCTTCTTCCTGGCTACGGCAAGAGTTTGATTGACAGATAGTTCATCCAATCACCTGCCAAGTATTTTTGAAAGTGTCTGCCCTTTTTCAATCAGTTTCCAATGCCGGCTTTTCAGATGGTTCTGTGTAACAAACGTCACGTTAGCTTGACCCACGCTATGGACTAAAAGTCTGCTACTGACCATTATTATTTTTTTTAATCTGCCTCTTTTGAGTCCCCAAACTACGTGATGCATTTTCTCTCAAACAACAGTCGAGTAAATTAGTTGATGACTTTTTTAAACCATGATTCAAGTTTAATTCTGAGTAGAAATTTTGTTGGAATACAAACACATCAAGATGAAACATTCTTTCTCTGTAATTCAATTCAGTAAAATAACATTAAAACAAGTGGATTAAGTGCAAAACAAACTAAAGAGAGCAAACTCACTAAAGCAGGTGGAATACCTTTTAGATAAATTTAGCAAACTTTCCAACCACAGACAAATGTTGCTGTGTTTGGATGGTGTCTAGTATTACCATTTGTGGAATGTATCCAAGTGCGTTAACTCAAGTATTGTACTAAAGTACAAATTTGAGGTACTTTTACTTTACTTGAGTCTTTTCTTTTCATGCCGCTTTCTGCTTTTATGCCACTACTTCTCAGAGGGAAATATTGTACTTTTTACTCCACTACATTTATTTTTCAGCTTTAGTTATTTTACAAATTAAGAATTTTTGAATACAAAACAAATGAACAGCTTGCAGGACTTTTACTTGTAACAGAGTAAAATTACAGTGTGGTATTTAGTACTTTTACTTAAGTAAAGGATCTGAATACTTCTCCACCACTGAGTATTACTTTGTATTGGATATCAGCAAACACCCGATGGTGTGAAATTGGAATCAGCATGAAGTCTAGTACAATTTTGTCTGATTTACCTGACTAACAATGGACTGTGCAGCAGAGCACACACAGTGTGGTCCAGCATTACAAATTAAGTCTGATTTAGCAACTCCAGTATATAGGCCCTGCCAAATAATACAGTACAATTCAGTAACAATATATCTTTACAACAGAAGTAGATCATTGTTGTTTTACCAGCCATTCCTTACTGAACCTGTCACAGTTTGGTGAATGGCGCTATAATGACAGTTGTCTGGGAGATGAGTACCACATTTTGTTTGAATTTGAGAACACATGCTGAGTAATAGAGAAAGCAATATTTAAACTCGTCATGTATGTTTAAATTACTTAAATGTTATTACAGTTGGATGGGCCAAAAGTTCTATATAAATTAGGCGCCTTCTTGAAGAATTTTGTACTTTGTCTAAGTTATTAATGTGGCAACATAAATCTGAATATCTGACTTCTCAAAATCACACCACAACATGCAAATCCTTAGAAACAAACTACTAGATAGATATTGTATAATTTCTCCCAAATGTGGCAGCGGGTTGATCAGCCTACCTGCGGCAGAAATCATAAACACCCTCACGAAGAGTGACACGGAGCGTAGCGGTCCAGAATCCATTAGCGTGTGTGTGTTTGTGCTGCGCTGTCCGAGACAAAGCTATGACCACGAATCTGATACACATGGATACACTACTTGATGGAGTTGCTGGCACTCAAACTGTGTGTGTGTGTACAATATGAATGTGTGTGTGTGTGTGTGTGTGTTTCCCAGCAAGTGTCAGGGCTCAAGCTGACGGGACGGGTTGAGGTTTAGAGGAATGGTTGGGGGTTGGTGGGGGAGTTGATGGTTGTTAGGGTTAAATTCGAGTTTATTTCCAGTACTGCATAGCCAGCTGTCACAACACCACACACACACACACACACACATACTGGTAACATGACAGAGACATAGTTTAGGCATTGTACTCCGTGCATGGCTGCCCTCCAGTGTTAAGGTACACCATCAAAACACACGGTTTTCAGTGCACCTGGCTGTTGTCATTCACACGTCCACATGAACAAAGTAACATGGATTCTGTGAGGGCAAATTTAGCACACTAGTGATCTATAAAAAGCTAGCTTTTTTCCACCAGAAGCCACAGTGAAATGTGTTCTCTACAATAACAGGATCACTGACAGAAAGATTAGATGATAAAGAGAGGGAGACAGCAGCAACATCGCGCCTGTCTGCAAGCCAGAAAGTTAAAAAAAGCCGTACAGTCTAAAGAGAACAGGTGATGAGTCTCGTCCATTTACAGTACAACACGCCCTATGTGATGACTGTGTAGTTACTCTATGTTTGTGTTTGTGTGTGTGTGTGCGTCACAAAAATACTAGTTCCTGCCATGATTTGGCCCACTTCCCACATGCACATAAACACACCAGCCAGAAGCAGGAGTTGACGTGTTGAAACAGACGTATGTGTGAGTGTTTACTCAGCTGCTTCCACTCATATCCCTGTTTATCCCTCTTTTAGTATGTGGACCGGGCAGTAAACTACCACAGACTAGTTGAGACGTTACTTTGGTTTATTTGGGCTCATTCAGCCTTTCATCACTGCTGTCTTACAGTGGCAAAAGAGTCAACACTAGAGCTGCAACTAACAATTATTTCATGTCGATTAATCTGTTGATTATTTTCTCGATTGATCGATTAGTTGTTTGGTCCAGAAAATGGTGAAAAAATGTTGATCAGTGTTTCCCAAAGCTGAAGATTACGGCCTCAAATGACTTATTTTGACCACAACTCAAAAATATTCAGTTTACTGTCATAGAGGAGTAAAGAAACCAGAAAATATTCACATTTAAGAAACTGAATCAGAGAATTTTGACTTTTTTTTCCTTTAAAAAATACTCAAACCTATTATGAAAATAGTTGGTGATTAATTGTGTAGTTGACAACTAATCGATTAATTGTTGCAGCTCTAGACAACACACAGCAAAGACGGGGCTTGTCTACGACTCGAGTGTCACTTCCTCAAGCAACTGTTGTCTTTACTCGCAATGCTCTGACTCATGACGGACAATAAGAGGCTCTAAAGGTCAACCTGTGTCCAGTTACAATTCCCCATCCTGTAAATAAGGAGTGAAGACAGGGAGGAGGTGGAGGGAGGTATGGTCACTACAGCCCAGCAGCTGCTGTGTTGATGGGAAAGCTTACCCTTAAAGGGTCGGAGGACTGAGGTCAATCTGGGGTCACAAGAGGAACCGATTGGCATCAACGCCTGTCTCCAGAGAGCACGTTTGGGTGTCAGCAGAAATGCCGTACACCAGCAGCAAAATACTGCAGGATTAGCAGCATTACTGTCAGCTAATTTGAATATCTCACATCGAAAAGTTCAATTTGGAATTACATAACTGCAGATTACCACAACACTCAACACAACATGCCATAGCATTAATAACAATTTTATTTATATACTGTATAGATTTTTTGTTTTATTACAAAAATACAAATGCTTTTCTCTATACAAATAAATAAGAATAAGGTAAGAATACGAATAATATAAACAGTCTGTGTGCTTCACAAGAGGTTCAACCTTTGCAAAAGACAATATGAATAACTTATCATTTTGTACAGATTCATAAGTTAGACAAGGCTGCGTCTCCAACCACGTAAAAAAAAAGAATTCCTGTGTCGTGACAGGTGGGCGATAGTTGGATTGATACATTCATGGTTGTGTTTTCATTCGGAGCCAAAGTCTGGCTCTCTGACGGGGAAAACAAAATAATGCTTTTCACAGGAGACGGCAGAATAAGTGCACTTTTATGTGCGTTTCTGTCCCATGACGAGGCTTTTCTGGTGGTCTCTTTGAGAGTCTTTGTGCTGTCGTCTCTCATTTGAGTCTGTCTTTTATTTTTCATGTCTTCTCACTTGCTGTTATGAAACAGTCAAGTCTTGAGTGCCTCCAGTGCCAAAGCGATGATCCTTGGCACGCTGCGGTAGAATGACTCGTTCTCTAGGCCCACAAGACTATAGAAGGTCAAAGGTCGTCCTCCCACTGTGGCCCTGACTCGTGCCTGGTAAAGTCCTCGATCATTCTTGGAGCTCAGATCTACTAACACCTGGATAAAAGAGAGAAAAAGGAGTAAATCAGAAGTGTTTCTTTTTACCAGATTTACTTCTCTTAACTTCTCCATCTAAAATGATAATTTACCTCTTGGAAGTTCATGCGTAGATTCTTGCTTGGGATGCTTAAGACCCAGCTGTAAGACTCTCTGACTTGGCCGACTTGCTGCGAGGACTCTCTCACTCCTGGACAAACTACAGGAACAAACATTTCATTTGAGAACATAGCATCTACCCATGAACAAATATTATATGTTGTGGGGGTATTTCATGAAAGTTTTGTCAGAACTAGGTGTGGCACATACTTTTCCCGCCGGCGCCAGGTATCTGCCTCTTGCGAAGAAGGCTCCTGTATTTTCTGTGAAGACTCTTTACAGCGTGCACAGCTTGTCTGGGGTCAGCGGTCGTCTCTGTGTGAGCGCCCTCAGTGACGACAGATGTTGACTGCGCTGGAAGCGCTGAAGATTTTAATTCTGTTCTTTCTTCATTCTCAACAAAAGTAAAATCCTCCGACGTGGCGCTCCATTCTACATCAGGAAGAGTGTCTCTATTGGACGAGGTTTCACTTTGTGACGCTTCTTCGGTCACAATTTCATCTTGTGTCCCCAATTTCTGCATTTCATCCATCAGGGCTGTTAGAAGTGACCAAGGTTTCTGGGATTTCTGGGAGGAGGAGGAGGGGCCGGTTTGGACTGGTGCTCCAGTGGAAGTAGTGGTTAAAGGGGGACTGTTGGGAGAATCCTCCTGGAGGTAGAGTGTGTCCAAGTGCAGGATGGGAGGAGCAGCAGCTCTGGAGTCCAATTTGGAGCGCAGAGTTGAGATAACGGATTGAAATTCTCCCTCCAGCTGATGCACTGAGGAGTCCTCTGTCTGGAGATGACGTGAAAAAAAAAGAGTTGGATATTAAGTATAGCTTTAAATAAATCCACAGCAAAACATTATCATAAATTGCCTTGTCTACATCTTCAATCACTGGCATCCTACATTTCCCAGACTGCCGTTCAAAGTCACAAGTCATCATGCCCCTTTAGTCATGTTGACTTTTTATGAATTCCTCCCTGTTGAATGCTCAAGCAAAATGATGAGTCTAGAAAGAAGCCTGTGCTCTTTGCAAGGCTTACTTAACCCATTTGTGCACAAAGTCTATTTAGCATGATAAAGAAAAATGCCACAATTGGTATGGACATATTTTGAGCAAGTATCTAACAGTACAACTTTGACATTTTTAAATCACTTGAAAAGGCGCTCTTTTATTAATAGTCAAAGTCAGGATTTTTTAAAAATTAGGAAAAAAACGCCAACGTTGTGTTTGTTAAATGTTTTCCATATGATTGTTACACCGCATATGTGTGCATATCTTTGATATTCAACTTGTTATGAGTTCATAGATACCAAATACTTGATAGTGCTCCTTGTAGTTTCTGAGATACAGCCATTTTTTTACATACTATATCAAGTATATGGGTACATGGGACTGCTGTTTTTCTGAAAATACAATGGACTCTTTTGCAAAAACAGTAGTCCCATGTGCCCAAAGACTAGATATAGTATGATGAGAAAAACATTTGAAAAATTCTTCACATTTGTGCTTATAGGCAAGCCCAGAGAAAACTTCCACAAAAGGAAATAAAAAAATTCAGTTGCGGGCACAAATGGGTTAATCAATAAGCCTCATTACTGATTTAGATTGTTGTATACTTTTCAAAGTATTTCTGAATATTCAAACATCAGACTGCGCTGGGAATATTTCAAAATGATGCGATGCAACCTCATCCGCATTTGGACATTTTAGAAATCTACCTGTGTGAAAAGCTTGTCCTCCTGTCTTGTTGGTGTGGAGGAGACGTCTGGGGATGTGTCGGTGTGTCGTCGGTTCAGGTCCTCCGCCATGTTTCTCAGGTATTTCTCCCAGTCATCCACTGAGGGTCCCACCTCTCTGAATAAGGCTCGGGCAACTGGAGAAAGAGCCTGCTCTGTTGGCACCACAGCTCCACCTAGCTGTTCTGCAAGTAAAAAAACACGCGTTAGAATAGTGACCGACTAGTGCACCCGAGAAAGACAGTTGTACTGCATAACACTGCAGGAAGTGAATGAGTATCTATACATTTTGATGGAATAACATAATCTGTCAATCATGTACCTTCAGTCTGTGTGAGACCGTGGCTCAGGCCCAGGTCCCTCCTCTCTCTGGTATGAATGAAAGCTGTGCTGTAGATGTGCTCCACCAGTTGAGGCAGAGTCTGAGTGAAGAAGGTCAAGTCGACTTTGTCCCGGATGTAGTCCTCAGCCCTCTGGAGCAAGTCCAACAGGGTTTGTAGGAACGAACGCAACTCTGGATGGCAGAGAGCGTGCAACAGGTCAGAAAACTCAAAGCATAACCTCAAATTAACATAATTCGTATTTTTGTTCTACATCCATCAAGCTGAGCAATTGAATAAGAGTACTCACGGCATTTCTTAAAGCGGGTGAGACACTTTTCCTCGGCCATTCGGCTGCAGGCACTGGCAGACTGACCAGCGGGGCAGGTCAGGGTGTAGAAGCGACAGAGAGAGCTGAACTCTGACCTCTGTTCCTCCTCCGTCATTTCTGTTGTCTTGAGAAGCTCCTGACATGTTGGCTCCCTGCTTCCAAATGACTCTAAAAAAAGATAAGCACATTGAAGATAGTATTTTAATATTTAGACGCTGTGAGTCAGAATATTTTAGTTTCTGTGGTGTTTTATTGTTGCTTGGAACTCACTCTGTATCTCAGACTGAATCCAGTCAGAGAAAGCAGACACCCGTGTATAGACTCCAGGCTTGCCCTTCTCCCCACAGCCGTCTCCCCAGGAGGTGATGCCATAGAGCTGGAAGCGACCTGAAATACGGTCCTGGTAGATCAGGGGGCCTCCAGAATCTCCCTGCCGATGACAGAATATCCACCAGAAGTTAAAAAAAGTTTATACTGTTTACAGAAAATGGCTTGGGTGTCAGAAAAAAAAAAGTGCATCAGAAATAAGACCTGAGTGATGGGGAATCTCAGAAAATGTCGCTCTGCCCACCTGACAGGAGTCTATGCCTCCAGAGAGATAGCCAGCACACAGCATAGTGTTGGTGACCAGTTCTTTGCCAAGGGCGCTCTTACAGGTGCTCTGAGGCAGCAAGGGCACCTTGGCCTCCATCACCACGTCAGCAGATGGGCCGTCTATTGAGAAAAACACACACAGAAATGCACCATGTTGACTAGATGGGTTTAAATATTTAGCTTGCAGAAAACTAAGCTATAAATAACTCTAAAGTGAAAATCCATGTGAATTATCTCCCACTCACCCTCAAAGAGGGAGCCCCAGCCTGCCACCAGACATGGACTGCCAGTAGGGGGATCCATGCCAGAGGGGAGACACACTGGAGTGACCCGGCCGGACAGGACCACTGGGGACGTCAGCTCCACCAGGGCTATGTCGTTGTTAAACGTCTTTGGGTTGAACTGCAGGAGGAGGTGGAGACAGTTTGATTGATTGAATGACAGACTGATCTGGTTGTTTGATTGTTTGACCAGGGAGGGGTGACGGGACAGATAATCTATTCCTATCCCACTATATATACTGTATCCCACACTTTGGATTCTTACCTTAGGATGAGGGATGATGCGATTCACTTTGAGAAGCTGCTCATCAGGGTCCGTCTTTGTGATGTCAAACTCCCCCACCACGGCTGTCCAGTAGCTCTCACTTCGGCTGCTACAGAGGTCAGAACAATAAGAGGAAGAAATTTACTATAATAATCTCCACAAATCAAAGATTATAGTTGCAGAAAAACAGTGATGCACACTCACCCAGCAAAACAATGAGCAGCAGTGACCACCCAGGAGCTGTCCACCAGGACCCCTCCGCACATCAGGCCACCATCTAGCTGGAGGTTGACCAGCCAGGGCCAGCTACCTGGAGGAGCAGGCGAGCCGCCTACGATCCGCGAGCGAGGCTGTGTGACGTTTTGTGATGACCTCTGACCGCACACTGCTGCTGGAACAGAGAGACGCTGATCAAAAACTGCAGCAAAATGAGTTTTGTGTAGAGAAACATGAGCCTCACGAACACATGAATACTTTATCGTGAACACACGTATCCCCTCACCCTGTGCATGCGTCTGTGTAGCAGGTTCCAGGTTCTGCATTGTGTTAAGCAGGCTGCACTGGAGGACGCGGGCGCTGCAGCTCTCACCCATGATCCTGATGCAGCTCTCTTTGTCCAGTTCACCAGCTGGACAGCGATGCTGATAGTACGCACATGCCTGGCTCAGAGCCCAACTCCGCTCGGCTTCATCTTGAAGCTTCTGGGCCTTACTTATGACATCACAGCTGGGCTCTGATAAGGCATTGGCAGGAGACACTGTTGGGGTGAGAAGGGAAGTTATGGACACATTAAGAAAGCATTAATACAGGACAACGTGACTCAAAATGTTAAGAATGAAAAGGGCAAGCGGAGGAATGTTTTACTCACAACAGGAGCCAGACAGCTGCCCACAGTCCTGAAACAAACAGGGAGCGCAGCCCCGGCAGCCTGCTTCAGCCCGACTCCTCTCAGACGATGCACGCTCGAGAGCAGACAGAGCGCTAGTCATGGCTGCCTCCAGAACCACGGTGCCACGATCGGACAGAGCTGCAGGAGAGGACGGGAAGGAAGAGAAAAGAGAGCAAAAATGTGAGACAAGTTAGGGAAGATGAAGAAGAGGAGGCATGGCCAGAGGGAGAAGAAGACACAGACAGTGCATACAGGAGCCAGACCAATATATTGACCATGCTGATATGCAGATATTGCTGTATATGCCGGCCAATTTGTGACAGGAAATTGCAGTACAATGGCAAACTCAACTGTCCTGGTCAGTATATATCTTGGTAACTTATGAAGTCTTATAAAAATGTTTGCGTTTGAAATAAATATTGACATCAGTAGCGGCCTGGTTGGGCTCCAGTGCACTTACTTTTCAGAGTAATAGATTTTTGATGAACCTATGTATATTTACTGAATTCTGACGAAATAGGAAAGACATCGAGGTCGTTACATGGAAGACCGTCGCTTGCTGTGGGAACATCATGTGTGTACGTGAGCATCAGTATAAACCGGTGCAGCTTTCTGTTATGTGTGTGAGTAGCCCCCTTTTTCTCATGCTGCTCTTTGAGCTCATTGGTAGCACGTTAGGGGAGCTAGCTCACGCTCAGCTCGCTGGTGAGGCTTCCGCAGACACACATCAATCGGGGCCGCCGGCCCTGCAGCCCCCCCTCTGTGCCGCGCCACATCACAGGATAGGCCACTAACAACAACAATGCTGATTGAAGACTTAATTAGAAGGCCAGGGCTGAGCTGGCAGAGGCTGGCGGGGCAGGAACAGGCCCTAGGGGCACGGGGCTGGCAGCCCCGGGGCGGCTGGGACCCCGAGTCCCCTTGTTCTAAACACTCCAAACACACACCGCCATCACCAGCCGCTTCTATGAAGGCTCTGCTGTACTCAGCACTTCAACCAGAGAAGGCCAGAGGTCCCTCACCACTGTGCTTTAACACTTTAAGTTTCTCTGCAGTGGCTCTCTGACAAGCCTGCCCATAACTGATCACATTGAAGACATTGCTGAAATGCAGTCTAATGAAGTGTGTTGTATTATTTATTTTAAGGTTAGACACCTGCTACTCACCATAAAACACTAAAGCATGTACTGTATGTGCCCAAGAATATCATCAATCATCCAACTTAAAGAAAGTAGGCCTTTAGCAAAACAAAACATTTCTACATTTATTTCTTACTTCTTTGTAAGACGTAAGAAGCTGTTTGTGTGTGCCAGCTGTTTGGCTACATCAGCTTGCATCAGATCTGTGTATGACACTCATATTTAAGATATTGGACTGTCTCATCGGGATTAGTAGTACGGTATCACCAGATGTTTTGTCCGCTTAACTCTTGGAGAGATATACATGCTTTTGAAGCATCATCAGTGTTTGGTTTGCAGGGTTCTCACTATGATGCATTAAATAAAATAGATAAAGACCATATACTGTATATATATCCTATGTAAAAGTAATTGGTTAGCTCCACCATTTCAGGATGTCTGCAACACTCATGCTTAAAATGCAGTAATCACTACGGTTGTCACTATTCTTAACATTTCCATACTTGAGCAACAATACAAACGTCTAGAAAGATTACCTTTGAGTGCACTCTGGGGCATCCTGTAGACCTCTCGACCTGTCGGGGCTCCCAGCAAGCAGTCGAGTCCCGTAAGCAGCAGTGATATCAGCAGCAGCATGGTGTCAGAGCATCAGACCTCCACTCGGCAGTGACAACACGCAAACAGGCAGGAGACACGCGAAGAGGATGCAGAGGTGCTGGAGGTGAGGCGAGCCTGCAGTGCTTCCAGGTCCTTGTTGTCTCTGCAATCCTTAACCGTCTCCCTCCTCCTGACTCTCTGGGCTCTCTCCCACACTGTGGTGCAGGGCATCTGTCTGTAAGTTTACTTCTGGGAACAATAGGTGCCTGGAGTGGTCCCTGGTATATATAGAGCCCCCAGGGGAACACCAGTAAGAGGGAGGAGGGGGGAGAGGATAGGGAAGAGAGAGAGGGAGGAGGGAGAACTGCTCCCATGGCCAATACACAAACAGATGAATTCATTAAGACTGTGACAGCAAATCGGGTGCAACTTGCCAAGGCTGGACATTACAAAGAGGTTTGGTTCTATGAAAAGAGACAGGGGGAGGGAAAGAGAGATGCAGATAGGGAGGGGGGAGAAGGGGAAAGCGGAGCGATTGGCTGGGCGGCAGGAAAGGGGGTGTTGTTTGAATTAATTAATGTGAGAGGAAGAGGGAGAAAGTTATGCCGATAAGGATATGGGCTGATGTGACACTGGAGTAGAAGAACGTACAGCGAGAGAGAAGTCTGAACTGAAGAGTCACAGCGTGAGCAGAGCGAGCAGGAGATGGATGGAGGGAGGTTGAGTGCGAGAGGGAGAGAGAGAGGGAGAGGGAAGTGTCTGCCATTCTGCATGCCCCTCAAAGAGGGCATTGTCCCCGGCGTCCCTCTGAGGATGCCCACATCAAAGCCGTCCCCCGGGCATCACTTGGCCGCCGCCTCCATTGATCACTTACAGTCTTTTATCCCCCCCATTAAAATATTGTCAGTTCACATCACTTTTGTCTTTCTCTGCTGAACTCTGCTTTTGTTACATAAAGATACAGTAAAAAAAAAGAAGGAAAAAAGCGTGCATGAACATGATGTATTTTTAAAGTCCAAGAGAAATCATTCATTGAACAAATTAAAACATTCTTTTGTTTTAGCGTTTTTGCATTTATTGTCAACTTTTTGGTCGTGTCTTGTCACCGCACCCGCATACTGACTTTCAGACAAATTGATTATTTAATCAGGAAGATATCCTTCTGATTAAATAACACACATTCATAGTGTTTTTATTGAAAAAGTGAAAATGCCACAGAACACATGAGCCGATATGTGTCTAAATCTTTAGATACTGTAGCTCGTTGTCTTTGTCATCTTTTTTTACAGCTCAAACAATAACATAATGTGAGATACATCTTCCTCTGTAAAACAATATCACAGTGAATATGTAAAGCATTATCACCACTCCCTGTTTTAATAATGCTGCATGTATTTATGTGGAGAAATGGAAATTAACTGTAAGAGGAGAGACAAATTAAAACTTTACATTTTATGTGCATTCAAGGTGCCATTCTGCATTAAATAATCTCAGATTTTTTTATTTTGTATAGTCACTGTGTATTGAACCTAAGAGTGTCACGATATACCGATACTAACGTGATATTTACAGATGAAATATTGATATCATGTTAATAATACACATATGATAATATCGTGTAAGCAATGCAGCGCCTCTTAAATCATTTTATATATACAGTTATGGTTACAGACTCTCGCTCCACCTCACTACACTCATATTTTGAGTGTAATTCATCAGACAATAAAGAGACAAAACGCACTATAAACGAAGCTAAAGATGAATTTGACTGATAGCATTTTTTTTTTCAAATTGTCTATAGATATCGTGATAATATCGTTATTGTGAAGTCTTTCGGCCACAATAATCGTGTGGTGAAAATCTGATATTGTGACCGCCCTAATTGAACCAAAACAGTTGCTTCTGTGTGCTGGAGGATGCAAGATATGCTCATACGTAATGTGTCAAAATCAGAAGTTTGCTTAGTCTAGACTGTCACTGTACGTCAAAGCATCTTCATATTGGAGGACACATTTTTCTCTTCCACAAAACAAAAACCCAGGTGTGATTCTAATTCTTAAATTCGAATGCAAATCACTGCTTATACCGTTACAGTATACTACCGCATTGGATGGTAAAAATCTCTGCAGAGAGGGATAAAACTGGATTAAACAAAATGTTCTGTACGTTCACAGGCAACAGACAGGGTCACAGTCTACATGGACACAGAAAGAAGTCTGTGCCGACCAGTAACCCAATCGAGAAGCACAAATTGGAGTCAACTTTGAGCCAACATACTAACTGGCTGAACGATAAAAAGAGTGGCGGCCGAATCTAGCAGGGCATTATCAAAGAGAGCCGTCCACTGCTGCCACAAGCCAGCACCGAGCTCTAACTGACAACAACATACAGTACGTGTTAGAGAGTGTGGGCCTCTGGTGAATTCAAATGCTGTGATGGTGAAACAACTGCAATCAACCATACATATGCTAAGGATAAGAAACATAAACAATCTTATGAAGACGAATAAAGAGGATGAGGAGTCAGAGTTAGACCAGATAGAAAAATGACACGTCCTTCTCTTGAAGCTTTGCTTTCAGACGTTTGTTAGTGTGTGTATGTTTTGTTGTGTGTGCATTGTGCCCCAGCCCCCTCTATGCACCCGTGCGGCACAATGGCCCTGAGATCTGAGAGCAGGCTCAGGCGGAGCGGAGCGGGAACGGCATGGGACAAACGGGCGGCACTCTTTCATTCCTTCGCTCCCTCAACCCGTCTGCCTTTGATGTCCTTTTGATTAATTTGCCTTCTGCTCACTCTTCCTTCATCATCTCCCCACCGAACATGGAGCACTCGGCCTCTCTTTTCTCCACAAACGGTGATGTTCTCTACCTTATCTGCTCTTGTCCAACGGTGGCTACATTCAATCATTAACACTGCCAGTCAAAAGATTGTGCTTACTTTATATTTGTACTTTATTATATGATCTAAACTAGATGCAGCGTGATGCATTAGTGATCACGTCATGACTTATTTTACCAGAAATGGTGGTTCCCAAACTTTTTCCTAAAGGGACCCTTTTTCTATCATTGAGTAAACTGACTAAGCGACATATTTTAGGGATATTTCATATTATATTCAATGTTTAATAATAACAGTACAGAAAAACTGATAAACTGTACAATTAACCCAAATAGTGAACGCAATAACTGCAGAAAGTTTGTGTAAAACGAGTGATTTGATTGAATTTTGAGATTACTTACTGTGAATAATGCATCAGAGATTAGTTTTCCTATTATTTTTAGAAACTTTTAATACAATTCTCTGTCTGTATTATGATTTTTTTTTTTTTTTTTTTTTTAAACAACCACTTTATAGGCTTCTTTTTTTTTGACAAATTCTGTGTTTCCTTCTCACTGAAGCTTTGACCATTGTTCTATTAGCTCTTTGGTTGTTTTAACCGCGCACGTTTCTAATGCAAGACGAGGCTGTTTAGCAGAGAGTGAAGAGTCTGTGACAATAGCTTGTGTTCAGGTTTTCACCGTGCCCTTATCCTGTTTATCTTAAATAATGATCCAAACTTTAAAAATAACAATTTCATTTAGTTGTCTTCACAGAAATTAATGAAATGCTGGGATATAGGTCAACTGTATATTTTTAAGATAAGTTGTCTTACACCCTTAAAATCAAGAAGGCCTCATGACCCTGTGTGAAGATTTAGCGACCATTAGTGGGGGTCGGGACCCCCAGGTTGGGAACCAGTGGCCTAGAGCTCTATCAATATATATACTTAAGCAGACAACATTAAGTTCTCTAATTAATGGCACAGTTTATGTTTTTTTCCATGACTAGTTGAGTTTTCCAGTGCACCCGCCTTTAATAAAGCACTAAATTAGGTTCATCATGTACCCATGAAGGTTGTTGAAAACCATCTCATTTCAGAAAAACGTTTCTGATCTGCTTGATGAACATAAACCAAGCAGGTGTCTTGTTGACCTCCTGATGATCCTAAATGGGCCCAACTTTAGTTAATTCTATAAATCTAAATTAAATCCTCTGCTGCTCTCATATGCCTTTGATTGATTAATTTCTCTACTTTTATTTCCTTTTTGGGCATCTCATCTTACAACTGTATTTCTGGTCTTTTATCATTTTGCTATCTCATTTTGTTTTATCTTAGTTCATTTTTGTTGTTGTTTTGTTGTACTTATGTAAAGCACTTTGAATTGCTTTTTGTTTGAAAGGTGCTATCCAAATAAAGTTGCCTTGCCCTGCCTAAGCTGAAAAGTTGCATGACCATGAGTAAGAAAGACATTGTTTGTTTCTCTCATTTGAATTAAAGGAACAGTGTGTAGCATTTCGGAGGATGTATTAGCAGAAATAGAATATAATACTCATAACTATTTTATAATCACCTGGAACTAAGAATTGTGTGTTTTCGTTAGCTTAGAATGAGTCCTTCATATCTACACAGAGAGCGAGTCCTCATCACGGAGTCTACAGTTTCTACAATAGTAGAACAGACAAACCAAACAGAGCCTTTCACGTTTTTACATTAAAAACCGTAGTTCTCCGACACGCTTGTGAAACCGCCAGCCGCCGCCTGACTTCCGTTCCTTTGTTACTATGGTAAGGATGGCCTCTGAGCGAGGCGAACGGCGTTACCACGGTTTTGCCCTCAGCGGCTCACGTTACTGCAGTATTGGAAAGGGAGGAGTGAGCGGAGAGGTACTCAGTTGGTTGCAATCTGCAACCACACCACTAGATGTTGCTAAATCCTACACACAGTACCTGTAACACACACAAGTGTTTGTACAAGACAATCACAATTGCATTGCATTTCCGGTAGGTAGAAGGACTTTAAACAGTTGAGTATCTCGTGCCCAAAGTGATTTTGTTTTTTTCTCGGGTGACAGCTTAACTTATTTAACTGTCTATGAGTTTGTCCTCAGTTTTAGTGAGTCACTAAAATGCATATTCGTCTCTCAGGTTATAACTGTTCACATCAAATTGCTTGGAAAAATAAGTGGCAGACAAGATTGATAAAATCATGCGAGAAGTGTGTTTGTGTTTGACACAGCCGTGATTGGACTAGCTGGGCTGCAGAAATTCATGTGAATGCACAATCATCTGTTGAACCGTCTAGATGTGATTTACTTTGGGGTGCACAGGCTCGTCACCGGCTGGCTGCTCGAGCAGGTTACATAAAGAAAACACACAATGCTCGGCACGAAATCACACCACAATGAGAACCTTAACAACAATCGTGTTGAATAACACCCAGGTATTGTGTTCAGTTATGAAACCATTTCTCCCATTGTCTCAGGCAGAAAACAATTGAAATCTAGGTCAGTGGGGTACGCAACGGAGAAGAGGTTCCCAACATATCAGCACAGACAGACACTTGAACCCCCCGACAATAGTCAAGCAGAAGCAGCTCGTCTGCACAGGCCTGTATCGGGTCATTGTTAGACATGTTGTTAATTAGATCTATTATGACCTCGACAATCACATTAACTGCCATTAAATGCACATTAACCACCAACTGTTCAATAATGAAATATCCACTTTATCTAAATGGAGCAATGATGATGATGTGGTTGATTAAATTTAAGATTATTTTTAATTTCCTGCTAACAATTAAACGACACAGGCCCTTTGTCTTGTCATACAGAGTCATATTTTTATTGAATAAAAGTACTCGGTAAAATTCAATCACGGTTTGCATGACGAAATAAAAGTTAGATTTTATAATTACATTTGGTTTTGTTTGTGAATGTTTATTTATGAACAAAGTGAAGGCTCCTTTGTCTCCTCAGCCCAGCCATAACATGGGGTGGGCCCCCTTCCCACAATGATGCTTTGATGCTCCGTGATACTGCAGGCTGTATCTTTGACATCTGAGCTAAGTTTGAGGGGTGAAAACCTGATTAGCCACATACCCTTCTGTCCTTTTGCTCTTCCAGGCTTTGGTTTGTAGATGTATTGGAACTGCTTAGCAGGTGAATTCATCCTACCTGCAGGGAGGGACACCTTTTTGCACTTCACTCTGTCCACCTGCTGCCTCAAACTCTTTGCACCCAAAGCCACAATGAACAGTACCAGAAAGAGCAAACCATTTGTTTGTTATATATAGATGTACCTTATTGCAAATATATATAATGTAGAATCACACTTTATATCGCTACAAATTAACAGTAGAACACTTTTGCATTGCCAAAGAAAAGTGTACTGTTACCAGTCAACAAGTTTCTAGAGTAAAAAAATGGTCTTATTTAAATAGTAAGTGCAAACAATTGAGCTTAGATAAGGAAAAGTGCAATGTCCTTGCTACGACCAAGGCCTATTGAAAGAGGCTGGGTCACACGTAAGCAACCCCTCATATCTTTGGGGGTAAAACACATGCGCAGTAAAATCTGGTCTGCACTCGCCGAAATTGAGCCACTCGCAACGCACAACCTCAGCTTCAGTTAGACACCGCATGTTATACCCCATACCCCAAGACCCGTGTCTGCCTGTGTCCTAGCCTTCTTCAATACGCCTTGGCTACGACAGTATGTCCAGTTGTTTTCACTTGTTCCAGCCATGGATGTATTAAGGTACCAGCTTCCATGTGCATACAACACTTCCCTCTACTTCCAAACACTGACCAGCATCTGTTAGATGTATGAGACTCATGGGACAAATCTGAGAATGGAGAATTTGTATGTCAAACAGTGTAAAAGCAAAAAGTGGAAAGAATTTTAGGCGTGAAAATTGAATTAAACTTATATACTAAAAATAAATATTATAAATATATGTTAATTAGTCTGTACTGAGAAATACATTACATAATGTAACTGTGTAGTTCTACCTTTACGGCCAAGTTGGCAGTGAAATGTCTTGAAAGCTGCTAATAGCAGAAAACAGTTGTAATTCTGGTCTAACAGAAGTAAGCAGAGAACAGATAAAAATGCTGTTCTTGGTGAATGCCAAAGACTAAATATAGCTCCTGTTTAGACAGCTGAATAAGGGAGAAAAAGAAGAAACTCTATATTAAGTGATTCCAGTCCATTACTGACATGCTCCAGCTGACTTGAAAAGGCTGACATCTAGTGTCACAATATAGAAACTTCTTTTAATAGAGTTGTAGTCAGAGTTATCCTCCACTGGAACTGCAATATTCTGCAAGGCCTTGAATGCATGGATGTTATCGACGCGGGTTTGATAGGATCACACACCTTTGGTTCCTTTGTCAAGCAACATGATATGCTCACTGGGAAAGAAAATTACACTAACTGATGCTTTTGGTATAGACTACTGTTAAGTTAGATGATGTTAGTTCATATTGTATATTTCATAGAGGTTTAAAAGCGGTAATAAGTAAAGTGAAGTTCATACTATCATACATACTAGAGCAATGTATACTCAACCATTACTTACCTGCTTATACCTGAAAGGAGAGTAATTCTACAGCGAAACTGTTACTTACCTGTAATCTATATGAAAATATAATTCATTATAGATAGTAATGTGTGTTTGTGTCATTCTGCATGAGTTGTCAATGGAATTAAAATTATGAATATGTTTGATTATGGTGTGAAAGAATAAGTGGACAGTAGCTAAAAGCAGTCAGTATGTGATGAGTGAGTTCAAGCATGCACACGACAGAAAGCTGACGTCACCTGTATTTTCATATCTCCAACAGAAATTAAATGTGTTGCACCAGAGTGAACTTCATATCATTCCTGCCTTTTGGTGAGCGAGCCAGGAGGGGCAGTAGAGAATAACCACGAACCCCCACCCCTTCCATCCGGGGATGAGCCAGGAGCTAAATATGGGAGACACCCAGCACCTTCATGGCAAAGTGAGTGCAGCCCTATGGTACCTTGGAGAGAATGACCTCGTAGGAATCTGCAGGTACCTAAAGTGTGATGGGCTGCTAGACAGAGGAGATCCCCGCAGCAGACCCAGGAGGGCGCTCATTAAAGTGGCTGAAGAAACCAGGATGAAGGTGAGGTTAGTCAATACTTAACTAACCTATTGTTATTCATGATAGAGTTGAGAAAAAATTGGTACAGAAGAAACCACACAGAGACAATAACTTGAGGAAAAGTATTCTCTGCACACCAGCGAGAACTCGTAGGGCCCTATGATTTGCCTGCAGAGGAACCAGACACTAGACAATTAAAAATAACTTTATCAAACTACCAAAAGCTGCAAAAACCCAGTCTGTTGACTGGAGTTTGAAACACACAAGTTCGTCAGGTGGCCTTTTAACTGGATTATTCACTATGTTACTGAACTAGCCACTTGAGCATGTTTGGGAAATTTTGCATTTCATCAGAGACATTATTTAAAAAGTGAAGAATGTGATTGACTTGAGTTCCTTCGTCCAGAGACCTCGGCATAAATACATATGTAGAGAAAATGAAAAAGGCCACATGGAGGCAGTATGGGACACAGATTGGAAATACTGACTAACCTCTCTCTCTCTCTCTCTCTCTCTCTTACACTCACACACTGAAAAAGAGAGATGCTTTTAGTGATACCAGTAGTTGTCATACCCAAATGATATGTGTATGTGTTTACCTGATTAAGACCTCCACCACTTACTTCATCAATTCAAAGTGCAATTCAAAGAGCGCTAAATATGTTACATGTGTTATATGAAAAATATGGTACAATATATGATACAATAAAAGCTGAAGTCACAACAGGAACATCAAAACAAACAGTAGAGTGCTTCCAGCTGAAATATCAAAAGGAGTAATTCCACTATTCTGACCCTCACTGTCCTTTTCTCTTGCTGTCTTTCTGTCTCACACACACACACACACACACACACACACACACACGCCTGCAAACCATGTACCAAATAATGAAAAAAATGTGTTTTGTTATTCCTTATACTAATTATCTGTTACACCAGTTAAGTAAAGTAGGCCTGTTACCTTGCATCTGTGTTAACAAACATGGAGGCCACATAGCATTGATATTGATCCTGGTGGCATACTAAAATCAAAGCAATGGGCATTTCCACCAAAAATATGAAATTCTTTGGTAAATTTAAACGAGATATAGCAAAAATATACTTTACTGATGTTTCAACTTCGATCTCACGTTTAGAAGAAAACAATTATAGAAGAAAAATAATTTCTACTTAATTAATTAAAATGGTTAATCAAAAAAGTAATCATCAATAATCATTGTAAACATAATAACATTGGCAGGTATTTTCAGTTACAGTATAATTAATTGAGAAACACAAAATGCTGATTTTTAATCTGTAAGTCAAACTGCTCACTTATGTGATGCAGCAAGGTAATTAATAATCACTTTTGTTATTCCTTTGCAAACATTGGTCTATAACAAAGACTATATTTAATAAATTAAATGAGGTTTAGTAATAACATAAGAAGCAAACAATAACTAAAAAATATTCATGCTTTGATTGTATTTAGATTCATTTAAAAAAATATATAATAAATAGATACAAATCAACACGCAGCAAAATAGTTAGTCATGGTCATATGTCTCTATTACAGATGTAGCTTTACTGTTAGTTTTCAAGTTTGTAGCGTTGGACCCAATAAGCTGGAGAATAGATGACAAAAAGATGGTGCTTCTTTGGTCTCACCTACCTACGCCTGCTGCTGCTGTCTGACTGACCTGTTGGGAGAGGCAGAACACTTCACTCCCCCACCCCCTCCTCTCTCTGGCCAAGCCATTAGCCATGAATAATGGTGCTGCTACCATCACAGCCAATTGTCTGGATGAAAAGCAGGCTCTGCCTCACTTACTGTTGTGTGTTAGCTTGTGCCCCGAACAGCAGGTTCAGGATCATAGTTTCTGATCAGCTCTGTGGTTCAGGTCAGAGCAGGTAAGCAGATGACATTTCACTTAACAGGAAATGTAGGTTATCGCCTGCTGAGCTGCGTGTTGGTGATTGATCATAGCAAGGAGATTTCCAGGTCTTCTGAAATGGACATTTTAATTCATATATACTGATTGCCCGATATTGAAAATAAATGTTAAAATTACTCCAGATTTTTGCTTGGATGTCTCATAGTAGGTCATACAAGCAATAATCCTTTACTGCATGCAGATGATATTCAAATTCAGATACTGTTTTGTACTATATTTGTAATGTCATATCTCTGAATATTTGACTCTACTCTATGAAATGATTGTTTTCCTTTTAGGGCAACTGGTGGATTTGTGGAGAGAGAGCAAGAAAGAGAGAGAGGGAGAGGAGAGGAGAGAGCAGTATCTGTTACCAGGAAAACTCCTACCGTTGTATCACTGGGAGACCTGCGAGCAGATGTGATGGTGGAGTGATGCAGACGCTGGACACAGAGGCAGATTATCAGACACGGCACTGAACAGTACAGTAAGTCTTCCTGGATGATTCTTTTGCTTGTTAGCTGGAGCTTGTAACTGACATAAAGGGACTGCAGTGTTCCCCAGAGGTAACTCTTGGCCAGCTATGCTACTGCAATCACCCAGACAGAATCATTAAACCTCACATAATGCAGAATTTTCACTTTGTAAGGTTTGGATTTACTTTGAATGCTTTGTTTTTCTAGATAACAGCTGCTAGAGTTACTTTGCCATTTACCAAAACTGTATTACTGTATGTTGTAATATTTTTTTTGTAAACATTTGCAATTGAGTTTCAGACAGAACTTTACATGGTTAATATGTGCATGTGTACTGTTTGCATCATTCATTCTAATCTGCACCATGTGTTGATATACTGTAATTAAAACCACAGATACGCGCACGCAACCAAGTCATAATGTGTAAAGAAGTAATTATGTTTTTTTTACAGGCTTATTCATTAGCTTTGCCACCGCTCTGAGTCTTAGAGGGGGGTGTAATGTTGTACTTACTTTAGTGTGTATTGTGACAGCATCAGTTTATCCTACTTTAACAAGCCAGGCATTTATTATTTGCCTGTTATGAGCTGAGAGCACGGTAGCCAGATGGAGGCTGTTGATCTTGTTAGAAAGGTAGATGGTGAAAAAGGCATTACCTGGACCACAGCAAACACACACAGACACGCACACTCAACTGCACGCATGTGTGCGTGCACAAACACACATGCACACATGCACACACACACACACACACACACACACACACACACACACACACACACACACACACACGCACACACACACACACACACACACACACAGTTTTGTGCAGTCGACCATACGCTAAGCTGCAATCTGCACACTGGTCTCTGCACCTGCTGCACTTAAAGTTATTAAGTGGTCAGTCGTGAAGAATTATTGCGAACAGCTTGAGTTGTATAAATGAAAACTGTTACCAAGTTTCTGTTAAAAAGCAGAAGAATATTAGTCTACCATTTCTTACTATCCAGGTCATTCATCCAGGTGAAGTAAGAGTGAGACAGTAGTTGTAAGTTCATGGATTTGCATACAGGTTGGCTACTGATTGCATATGATAGGCATGATGCATAGTGTAGTAAGTGCTGACCTGTAAAGTTAATGATCGACCAAACCTCTTACACTCAAACTATCACAGTTGGTTGCTAAGAGCCCGAAGAGTGGACATAGCTTGGTTACATGTCCAAGAGCTGATGTGTACATGCAGTATAGACATCTGGTAGGCGTATACAGCATACATAAAACAATGTGAAACCAATGGACGTTTTAGATGTTTTAATCAATGCAGCAAAAATCAGGTCTGATTTACAAAGATTACTGTGATTGCTCTGTGAATGGAAAATGAGAGAATTTAAATGCACCCTCACATATTCCTCTTCCTGTCTGCTCAGACCATTTCACTTACCTGCGTTCTCATGCACCCAGCAGAAAGGCGTCTTGTTGCTGCCCTGAAAAGATGGTGGGACTGAGAAACTGCTCTACATGGGAACCACTGCTACTCAAGGCCTCCTGCATCAAGTCCTGTGCCAACGGCTGCTCCGTGGGCATCACCGCACACCTTACCTATGCTAATGCTGACATAGAGTCTGTAGAAGGTGAGTTGTAGGATGATACACTTTTAGCACAAGTAATAATCATAGAAACTGTTATTTTAAATGGAACTGGATGTCATCGGCAAAATGCATTGAGAACAAAAGTGTCTCAGAGGAAAATGATTCTGTAAATTGAAAACAGTAGAGGGATAAGGATTGATCCTTGTGGAACACCACAGATAATATGTACTTTAGAGGAAGAGCTGTCTCCTACAACAACAAAGGTTGTGTTAGAGAAGTTATAATATTTTTTTTAAATCAAGAGCAAAGTACTTTAAGTCAATCTAAGCTTCGAAGTTATCAAAACCCGGAAATGAGTCAGCATTTTAGCACTTCAGGTTCCCTCGTCTGGAAGTCAATGTTTTTTTGAATGGGTTTTTAGTTAGATGCCTGAAATAAGGTCTGTGGTTAACACAAGCTTAAGAGATTTTAACGTTTTGTTTTACGATATAAAATACGTCAGTAAATATCCCTCTCGTGAATTTTGAAGCTTTTACATGTCTTAAAAAAGATGGTTGCTAACAAGTGGCTAAATGAGACTACTAAATGTCATCACGCCAACTCGTCCACCGTTACAGCCTTGTTGTGTATACTCATGCTCATGCAACCGTAGTGTAGTTCGTTTATAGCCTTACGTTAGCTTTTTATTTCTGGCGATTACATTCATGCTTCAAAAATCATAAAATTTGTGATTATTATCTCACTGAACAAAACATGTAAGTATCATAAACGTTTGTTTGTCACAGAGCTTATTTTCTACACTAATCCAAAACCCAGTGGAAGAATGCTATTTGCTTTTTGTGGAGGGAACCAGGGCGATGCTAACTTCCCAACAAAATGATGTCATCCCTGCATCACTGTAATCATCAGTGATTTTAAATAAAAAACTTCAAGCTTAAAAAGATGAATTACCAAATTAAATAAAACAACACTTACATTTTTTTTTCAAAACTGATTTGCCAATGTCTTGTCAGACACTTGTATCCAAGGCAACTACAATAAAAACATAAACACTGAGTAAGAAATCTTCATCATGCTCATACAAAATATCTATTATATAGTTTGGTTGCTTTCTAAATTGATGCAAAAGTCTGAAATCACTGTTTTGTGTGTCAAACATTTCCGGTCATCTAGGTGTGTTTGTGTACCCTCTCGGGGAGAAGGAGGTTGTGGTGGGCTTTGAGGCCGTGATCGCGGGCCGGTTGGTCGGGGTCCAGATCGAGAACCGAGGGAAGCTGAAGGACTGCTGTTTGGATTGCTTCCCTGGATCTGGTCTTGAAGGCCACTGTGGGAATGGCCGGGAGTGGGGCTGCTGTGGGAGCTCCAGCCTCGACATGCAATGCACCAACGGTGAGGAGGGGAGGAGAAGGCTTCCTGTATTTTCCTTGTAGATAAAAATGGTCATTTGTACTATAATGTAGTGTTGCCCACCGCTGTAAAGATCTGGTCTCTGCATGAATACAAATATAGCCCCAGTAAGTCCCTTCCCTGTCCTGTTTTAGCCTCTCGGAGGATAGAAAGGACAGACGAGGGAGGCAAATAGATTTGGCCGCCTGCCTAATGGTGAAATGGCATTCACTTAGTACAGACATATATCAACTTGAAGTGTGTAGTATTTTATTGGGAACAGTCGTATCATGTGCATGGAATAATTTCTCAGCCACCACCACACAGATAACCCTTTTGCAGCCTTAGATCATTTTGATTTCAACGATGAATGATTTAATAATTGGGACTGTACAAAATTATTAGGGGTTCAGAAAAGCAGGTTATGTTTTTTATTTGTTTGTTTTTTTTTATTGAAGGGAGGATAAAAAGGCAATAAAAAAAATTGGAGAGCAGCAGAGGGTGCTTTACTCTTACGGCAAATATGCACACCATTATGATGACTATCGGTGTGTCGCACGACGGGCAGTGTGCTATTGGTTGGTTGGTGTCAGTCTATGCATGTACTGTGTATGTGTGCGCATGTGGACTGGTGACAGTCTGTGTATGTACTGTATACAGTATATACACTATGTTAGCTTTTTATTTCTTGACAGCAAATACTGTACTGTATGTGTCCAAGACAAATTTTCTTTTGGGACAATCTTATCTTAATTAATGTGTGTTTAGGTATTTAATGGTGTGCTCTTTGGAAGGGCTGCATGTGGCAAGTTTCTTTTGGTATTTTGATTATGATATGCTTTGTTGTGGTCACCATCCCAGTCCACTATAGCCCCATTTTGACTGCAGGGACCATTGTCTAAATTAAATTCTGGGGACTTTTTACCGCAAAGAAAGGCCCTGGTCGGAGGGTAGTACTTTTTGAAAGTACAGGCACTTTCGGGGCGGAGTTTGCAGGCATGACCATCGCTGATTGGTCAAAAACACACAGCGCCGCTGCTTCAACGGCTTCAACTCGTGTACCACTTCATTCACGATCAAGGAAGTACACTAGTATTGATTTAGGAGCATTTTAGGACAAGGGGAGACTATTTCTGTTTGTTTGATAACATTAAAAGTAAAGTTAGGCTCTGCTGTCGGCTTCCTGACTTGTTTTAAAAAAGACAGAGAAAAAGATTGCGCGAACGTGCGGAGAGGGAGAGCGGCAGAATGGACATAGAGAGGGAGAAAAAAGTCATTTTCTGATTGTTTCATAGTGGTTATGTTCTAAGCACAAATAAATAACCATCAAACACTCAACAGATGATTTACTGTGGAGACAGACGTTTTGTAGATGAATTGGGAAGACACACTGAACTGCAGGCGGCAGAGTGTGTTTACCGCTGTGACCACCAGCAACCCTCTTCCCATCTCATGTTGCTTCTTCATCCGTCAGCAGACGAATTTGCCTAATCTTTGCAGGTCTTTAGACCGTTATGGAAAGGCAGACAACAATGGGCTGAAGGAACAGAGCTTATATCTGTTTGCATTGTTGTATGATGCGAGTAACTGCTCTATTTCTGCTTTAGGACATCTCATCCTGGACGAAGACCTTGAAAGAACCACCTTCATCGTGGGCACAGGCCTCATTGGGCCCATGGACATAGTGTCCGTTATCATCAGCACCACACTAGAGCTCCCCACATTAGAAAATGGAGCAATCCGCATCGTCTACCCCACATTGCTTACTCCGATCGTCACTGGCCAGATGACTCCAAGCAAGAGTGAAAATGGGGGGAAATCTGAAGAAACTGGGTATTTATGTCGCAAACGACAACACTACTTACCTAACGTTGTACATTTCAACGATGACATGTAACTGACTGCTGTATTTTGTTTTACTAAATACTCTCTTCGACATTTCTCTTCTTCTCAGACCAACCAGCTGTTTCGGTGCCGCCTCAGGAAAACAAGACCGGGCCTTAGACTCTGAGCAACAGTGTGCCCACGCCATCTTCACCAGGCCAGCTGCCAACCTGGCACCTTATGAGCTGAACTTCCAGCTGCTGGTCAGAGGGGCCTGCCTACTGGCCGGTACTGCCTTTCTTCTCAAATATCTTTGGTTCTGACGTTGTAAAATATTGGAATGGAGGGCAATCTCATTACAAAACTAAATGAATGGGTTTACAGAGAGGGTCTGAATCCCAAAACATCCAGAACACAAAATACAAAGGAGATAAACAGAGGACTTAATCTGCTCTACTGGTCTGTGCTGTAGAAATAGAAAAAGCACAGTCAAATTACTATGTAATATGAATGACTGGTGTTTATACATCTTAAATTAAAACAGTAATCATTACTTATTAAAAACATATTAAAACCTAAGATTTGCTCTTTTTTTCTTCCTTAACTGCTTTAAAGGACTGGAAAGCCCCACTCACGCACTGAGGGCAGATGCAGACCCAAGTGCCCAAAGTGCCTCAGCGACCTACATCACCTTGGCACAGGAGCATCCATATGACAGACACATAGAGATTATTCTGCACCTCAGTGGTGAGCAGTTGAAAGGAGCTTTTTTTCCCTTCCTTGTTGTGTTTTTTCCCCCCTGATATTTGAATGTGACTTCAATTACCAAACCTCTTCCACAGAACCTCACAGCCCATTGGTCATATTAGAGAGAGGCAGGCTCTCATTCAGCCAGTACGAACAGCAGATCTCTTCCCGCCGTGATTTCATTCGCTGCACTCGTAAAGATTCAGAACCTGAGAGGAAGGTTGGTAGTTACTCAAGCTGCTTTGCCCTCTTTATTTACCTTTTAAATCTCACACATCCCTATTCATGTACCTTGACTGTGTTAACTGCATAAAAACATGCTGATGTTCCACTTGGCTTGCAGCTGGAGTTTGTGAGGAAGCGATACCACAAGGACATTCTGAGCAGCCCCGTCTTGATGCTCAATTTCTGTCCCGACTTGCTGCGTGAACCTCTGGAGCTGCACAAAGCCACCAGAGAACTGCTGTTCCTTGTTGACCGCAGCGGCAGCATGAGTGGCACCAACATCCATCGCGTAAAGGTGAGTTGCAGGCGGGATGAAAAAATACCAATGAACCAGAGTTAAGTTTTTACATTTAGACACCTACGTTGATCTGGCTCCATCCTGTCTGCCCTTTCTTGTTTCCACAGGATGCCATGGCGGTGGCATTGAAGAGTCTCCCTTCTGGCACCATGCTCAACATTGTGGGCTTCGGCACCACCATCAAGCCTCTGTTCACTTCCAGCAAGCTCTGCACTGATGTTAGTTTTACTCAATAACCTTGCTTTAAGTCGAGACACCCCAGGGAAAAACATTGTTTTTCATGTATTTAGGGCTATTTCGCTTCCATAACACGTCTTCTTTCAGACTAGTGGAAAGAACACATCCAAAATACACTTTAGGTGTTTATTTTACTACTTTGTCGATTTACGTTTGTAAATTTCTCCTAAATTCACCAAGAGTTAGCATTAGATAATGCCTCAATTGCATATTTAAACATAATATTTCAGAAAACTTGTAATACAAAAACATATTGTCATAATATCAGTAATCAACTGGGGAAGTGTCATGGTTATATCTATTAGTTAACATTTTTTTCTTAATCACATTTAGTGTCTTGCAAAATGAATGGAATTTTACAATCCATATATTTAAAGGCCGTTTTCTCAAAAGGAGGTTTTTCCTCATACTCCATACAGAAATCTCCACTTCAGTAGCACTTACATACAACAAACTTTCCAGTTTCATTCCTATCTATATTCTGAAGGTTTATACAGAGGGGTTTGTTCATTTATCATTCATAGCCTGATTTATAGAACATTTTATTTCTAAAAACATGGAATTTTTATGGCTGTTGACGGTATTTTCTGATTTATGGGAGTGATAAAAAGAGGAATCCAAAATTCCCCTCTGAAAAAAACATTGACTAATATGTCAACAAAATTAAACAATAATTTTTAACCTGGCTTCATCCAATGTTCAGATTTCTGTTCTGGAAATGTGTGCAAATTAGCACATATTTAATAAGACAGTGCTTCATTTGCATATTTAAACGTAAAATTTCAGAAAACTTAATAATACAAAAAATAACTGCCTCAATGCAGGTAATAAACTGGGGAAGTTACATGGTGATATCTATTAGTTAAATTTCCCCTTAATTAGATAATTAGGTGAATCTTGTTTATAGGATTTTCAGTGTAAAATTTTAGTCTCAATTAATTACATATGAATTCTTTTCAGTGAAAGCTAATACATGGATGGATCATTTGGACCGTGTTTACTGAAAGCAGATGTTTTTTGACCACGTAGGACAATCTGTTCTATTTTGTCCACTCTCTAATCAGACAATAGGTCAGTTCCTTGGGTTGCCTTAGTAGCAGAGTATCAGGTTTTACCCAGACCAGGAGCTGCACGGACAAACAGGCTTTGCACATACTACCGACCATATGGTGACCTTTCAGGCATTTTCACTAAGGCATGAGATGTCCTTCCATCTCCTCTCCTGTCAGGCATGTTTGTCCACAGTGTGATTTGAAGTGGTTTTAAGGCAGGTGCTAATGCATCTGTGTTTGCTCTCTCTTTATTAGAGATGTGCCGATTCAATCCTTTGCCACCCTCACAGCGTAATTGGGGAATCTCATATCAAACAGTGACTTTATCTTGACCACGTATAGGTGATGTTTGCACAGTCAACGTCATGCTTCTCCAGCCTTAACTGTAGATGTGATACTCTTTCCTTTTCTTTTTCTCTGCATCAGGTCACTCTAATGCAGGCGTACGAGTACGTCCAAAGGATGAGAGCTGACATGCGAGGCACCAACCTGCTGGGCGCGCTGTCCTGGGTGTACCAGCAGCCCATGCAGCGCTCATATCCTCGCCAGGTCTTCATCATTACAGACGGATCCATCAGCAATGTGGCTAAAGTGCTGGAGATGGTCCGCAGAAACACATGCGCTGGCAGGTATTGAGCTAAATCTTAACTGCCAATTAGACATTTAACCCATCATGTGTGAAGAATGGATTTGGTCTGAGGTAAATTAAGTCAAACGACTAGTTAACAAAGATTTATTCTATGGCTGTCATGTGATAGGACGTTAAATCACTGTGGGTGACAAGGAAGCAGAGAGAGATGGAGTGCAGTGAGTGCAGGCAGAATGAGGTGATAGATAGGACAGAGACACCATGTGGGGGAGGAAAGAGAGGGGACACAAAGAAAACAGCGATCTTGAAGAACTGAGACCAAAGCGCGGTGAAAGAAAGAAAAGGGCTGAGGTATTTTTCTGCCCCGCCCAGTAATCCCGTTAAGTGCTCTCCTCTGCAGTAAGAGTCACGCCCCTCTGGTTTTCCCTAGGCCCTTCAGCAATGCACAATAACTCCATTTATCTCTCATTAGTATTCTCCTGCTAGACTGACTTTCTCCACCGTATTTTGGCTGTCCCTCCGCATGTGCATATATTTCTTTATTCTCAATACATCTCATTTCTATGATTGTTAATTACATTTCAGTCTAACTACTGTCTGTATCCATAGTCCCAAAAATAGATATCATTTTGCTTTATTCAGGTTGTGCGAACAGTATCTGACCAACAACACATACTTGCTGTTTTTAGAGATGGCACACACGATCTCAGCCTTTTCAATTATTCTGTCCCCTGCTCTTTTCAAACTCTCAATTAGCCAAATGGCTTGTGATCCCTCCCGAGTACCCAAATAACAGTTCTGTCTGTTTGATGACTCCAAATTTTCTCTTTCCTTAGACACATGGAAGCCTGTCTATGCCATTAGGGTTTCACAAATAGATACTTATGTAAGTCTGAGTTGTTGCAAGAGGCTAGTTGATTTGTTCAGATGGGAAAACCAAGTGACAGAACACATTGTATGTGTGGTTCAGGCAGCGATCAAAGACCACTCTGTAATAGTAGAAATTGAAGATAATCCTCACATAATAATTGTGGTGTCATAATGGAATTTTCTCAAGGGGATGTGGTAAAAAATGTAATGCGGTATCACTTCTGCAGATGCTTTGGTTTAGGCCTTGGTCCCCGAGCTTGCAGGAGACTCCTGCAGGGCGTTGCCAAACTGACAGGAGGGACTACAGAGTTCCTGGATGATGAGGAGAGACTCCAGCCCAAGGTCAGCAGCACTGCAGCACTGACACCTATTGGAGAAAATATCAACTGCAGAACAATTATAAGCATGATCTCACTTTCTTATGAGATAAATACATACAGCTTTAGTTCTTCACAAGCCATTAGCTGTGGTGAAAAGTAAAGTACATTTGCTGAAGTTGTTCTTAAGGACAATTTTCTACTTGAGCATTTTCTTTTTATGCCAGATGTATCTTGTGACCCTCTGGAGGAGGACCTAGGTTGGGAACTACTGGTCTAAACGACTAAACTACCTAACTGCATCCAAAGTAGTTAAGCTTTATAATAAGCATCGTTAATAAACGGTAAATTGATAGTTAATTAAACTTTAGTTAATAGTTATTTTACTGTTAACTATCAAAGGAATGAAATGTGTACTAATTATTAGTAATGCTATAATTTATGCTATTTTAGCATTTTATTGTTGCACACATTATAACATTTTATATACTATATATGCAGAATTTGTTAATGATTATGAAATTATTTATAAACCTTTAAGAAATTGTTTGTAAAGCATCTATAAACATTATTATAACACTTTGTGAATGGTTAATAATAGGTGTGCATCTATAAACATTATTTGGATGGCTATTATGAAGTTGAATATGATGATTATAATACTTTGTTAAATGGTTAATAAATACTTTGTAAAGCATTTATAAACATTATTTAGATTAATAATTGGTTTCTGGTCCATCTATTTATGTAAAGTTTATAAATGGTTTCTTAAAGGTTTACAAATCATTTGGTAATCATTAACAAATACTTAATATAGTAGATAAAATGTTATAATGTGTGCAACAATAAACAGTTAATAAATAGTTTACTAATGTAATCAGAATGTTATCGTCCCTTATCAGCTATGATAAAATATATCATTTATAAGATAATTATTTCATATTACACAAGCTAATATTAAAATAAAAAAATTATAGCATTACTTATAATTAGTAAACATTATTAATTAGCATTTTATTTTTTGTTACCTGTAAAATAACTATTAACTTAAAGTTAATTAACTATCAATTTGCCATTTATTAACGATGGTTATTATAAAATGTTACCAAACTAGCTCCACCTTTAACAGCTACAGCAGTAAAATACTACTTTAATACACATTGATGAATCAGTTTTACTACTAATAATGTAATATCACAGGGGCAATTTCTCTCCAGAAGTGCTTGTACTTGACACTTCTAGTACTTATTGCTGAAAATACTTCTGTCCTTTTACGTGAGTAAGATTTTGAATGCAAGACTGAAGTATGTTTTCCATGAATGTATTGATACTCTCAGAATCTGACTACTTCTTCCACCTGTATTCAGTTATAAATATGAATCGTAAAGCCTTCAGTTTAGAAATACTGTGATCTATCTATCTCCTCAGTTAATCAAGTCTCTGAAAAAGGCCTTTGAACCTGTGCTGACTGACGTACGGATTGACTGGTATCTGCCAGAAAACATGGAGGCCTTTCTTACACCCAATGAAATCCCTCCGCTGTACCCTGGGAATCGTCTAATTGGATATTGCACTCTATATGATATGACGGATTTCAAAGCAAAAAAGACCGAGGTACACGTCACTACATTCTTTAAAAGTACGTCTGTGTGTGTGTGTGTGTGTGTGTGTGTGTGTGTGTGTGTGCATAGAAAAACAGATCTCTAATCTAACTATTTTATAGTCTCAAGGAAGGGGCTATAAAGGACATCGCGACTCCACAGGTTCAGTTTTTGGACAATCAAATGATGAGGAATCATCTCCCCCTGCCTCCGAGTTAATGCCCGTGGTGACATGTGCAGATGGCACCGACTTGGAGGAGGCACTGAGGGAGATCTCCAGAGAAATCTCCTCAGAGTTCTCCTGTGCCAGAAACACAGATCCTGGAACCAGCCCAGGTCAGTCACTCATCAGTGGATTTTGTAGTGAATAGGTTGGACACCTCATACCATAGTGGTTAACGTTGGGCTTTTATCCGCTCTAGGTGTGGAGGTAGACAAGTCCAGTGACGTGAGGAGGAGGATCCAGGAGAGCTCTTATATCCAGGAGCAGTATGTCCTCACTCGCTGCTCCCTCAGTAGCGAGCGGAGTCTACAAACGCAGTCCATCTCGCACATACACGTCTCGTCCAACTCCGACTCTGCAGGCGGGGTCTTTCTGCCTGATCCTCACTCCTCTGGTTCAGTACTGGATACAGGATCTCTACCCCAAGGCCTTGAAAAGCTGCCCCCACCAGAACAGAGATCATCCCTGTCTCGCTGGGCAGACTCCGCATGGCAGCAAAACCTTTCAGCGGAAACCCCTGATAACGGGGCAGAAAAGGTACGATTGATTGTAATAGACTCAACCTAAGTCGTTTTCTGTGTTCCTGCAAGTTGCTGGTAGAATGTAGATAGAATATGACAGAAAAAGGTACCTTCACCACTGCTACAAAATAGTTTGACAGGAGAAAATGTTTTCATTTGTCAGTCCTGTGAATCTAAGAGATTTCTTTCTTTCTCTACCCACTACTTTGAGACAAATTTCAACAATAACACTGGAAGAAATCTCTGTGGAAAATAAGATACCAATTTATCCACTAACACAGTAAACCAGAATACAAAAAAAGACACAAGTTTTGTTTCAGAGAGGGGTGCGACTTTCTTGCTCTTACTGGATTTTTGAAAAGTGTCCTGGAAAAGATTGTACATCCCTAACCGATGTAGTACTTCAGCTAAAGTCCTGTAGGCACACCACACAGTACTGTAATTCACAAAATATCACAAATAGATACAGTACAAACAGATAACCTTAACATAAAATGTCAGTCTAACCTACTTTTTGAACTAGTTTGATTTTTTCTCTTATACAACCAGATTGGCCGTCTAGATGGAGGTGAGGAGTATCGTAGGAGACATAAAGCGCTGGCCCGTTCAACCATGGCAGCACGGAGTTTCTCTTCCCCCCAGGGCGAGCTGGAGATGCATCGCTTAAGGAGAGCTTTGGAGAGGGTCTCCTTTGACCAAACGCTGGGAGGGAGGCTGGACGAAAGCGATGGGGAGACGAAGCCCCCATCGGGAGGCACACTGTCCCGCAGAAGCCTCACCGACTCCAGTAAGCTATATTACTAAGATAAGCACCCTTCTTATTTTGCCCTCCAACAAATTTCCATCTCTCTTTCTCACTCTGACCCTCAGATGGACTCCTGTTCCCCGCCTCTCCTCTGGACTGGGACAGCTTCACAGACCCAGAGTACCTCTTTACTGCTGTCCCGCCAGAGGATCCTCCACCAGGTCAGTGCCGCTCGCTCATTCACGGCCTGCTGAGCGGCAGACCTGTGTCCTGGGAGGTCACTGTGGATCTGGGGCACCTCTGGACCCCTGAGGGCCAGGAGACACCAGGAGTTGAGGGTTGTGGAGGAGGAGGAGTGGAAGAAGGAAAAGGAGGGGAACCATGGGAGGAGATCATTCACCAACTGACTGCTCGCTCAGTAATCAGGGACTTTGAGAAAATGGCAGAGAAGGAGAGTGACATTGGCCATGGTGAGGCTTACCTACTTAAAACGTTTATCTCAAGTTGTCTTACTGTAAGTTATTCGATGTGCATATTGTCTCCCCCTTTACTGTTTCTTAGGTTCAGCTAAGCGATACCGCATGAAGGCTATCCAGACCAGTAAGCACTGTAACATAATCTGCATGTACACAGCCTTCACGACCACTGACAGCAACTCCAACAAAGGCTTGCCAGACAGCATGGATGTCCAAAACACAGGTGTGGCTTACTACCAACCATTTTTAACTGCTGCCGCACAACTGTACACACACGCACCCATAATAATATGCAATGCTATGATATGCAATATCCGTCTGAGAATAACTAATAATAATTAATGTTGAATATGAGTTATGGGATTATACCTTATTTAATGGGCTATTTTGGGATTTATACATTATTATAATACTTATTTATAAAAAAAACAAAAAACAAACAAAACATTCGAATACTGATTTGGAGGTTGATTACCATGGAAACGGTCAAAACTTTGAAGCTTCGAAGCATTCGGGTCAGCCCTAGTCGAGTACACTGTGTCCCAAACACATTTTCTGTCGTCCCTGGGAGGACGGTAAGGCATTGGTCTTGAGCCCTGACCGTACCTACAGTATCTGCGGTACAGTAAGAAAACACATGCTGTCACACGATTTCAGAATTTTGGCATCGACTTGGTACCGAAGCATCTGTTCTCGTGACATCCCTACTACTGAGTTGCACCTTGGGAATCTTGGGATTCTGTGTTTTTAGTATTTCACCTACAGTCCGGATTACAAATCAGGATATCTCAGACACTGCTTCTTAGTATTTTCTTTTGTAATCTGTTACTTGTGAGTCCCTTAGCTTAATTAAAGTGCAATGCTAAATCACTGGACTGCACCTTTTAGTATTTATTTTCATGGGGACAAGTACATAGTTTCGACCAGCACCACATATACCATAGCATTCATAGTTAGTTTGCTATGCCCCTTCTTACAATGTGTTAAAATGATGAGGAAAATGCAGATTTGATTTCATATACTAAGGCGTGGGTGACCAGGTTACCATTTGAATAACACATTTTAGTTTGTATTTTTGATGTGTATGTGTGTGCTTGTAGGGACGCATTTGGGGAACAGGCGGAGTTCCCAGTTAGGTAGTCGCAGGCAGAGGGCCTATTCTGTCGGTTTGGGCAGACGGCGCACCAGCAGAGACAGTGAAGAGATGGAGGACACCTTGAACTCTACAGGTAGACAGACCGAATGATACCACCACCCATTTCTGTTGTCAAGACTTTAGGTCATCAACAATCTTTGTATCTCTCAGACAGAGATGACACCCCTGCATCACCCTGTAGCCTTACATCCTGGGACTCTAGTAAGTATAGTCGGCTCGATCAGTGAAAACACTCTAGTGTCAGTGTAGTCTCAATGTTAGAGGCATCTAATCTGAAAGTCAGTTCAGAACTCAAGGTGAGTATGTTTGGAGGGAGAAAAATCGTAAATGTTCTCCCCTGCCTTGATTATGCACACCAGCAACCCTGCCATGCATCTCTACATTTCATTACGAACGTCCTTTACTCACCATTGCATTCTTTATGATTTGGTGGTTTGGACATCATTGACCACTCACAGACAACAGCATTGGTATATTTTTATTTATAAAACGATACTAGATAAACTCCCGGTTTACCTCTGTACCCTTCTCTGTCTTAGCTCTGGTAGTTACCAGCTACGCTCCTCCAAGTTGTTGCTTTGTAATGTACCCTGGGTTTTGACAGATCTGGGGAAAACAGCATTTTCCTGCTATGCACCTTGGGCATGAAATAATTTACAAAAATATTAGAAACATTCATTTCCATTGATGAATTCAAGGGCATCATAAAGAATGTGGTGATCGAGGCATGTGGTTGTTTCTCTTGAGAGGCCAATGTGTTAAACAGCTGTTTTATGTGAATTGCTGTATACCATGTTGTATATGTTGTATTTTATTGTGTGGTGATTGTGTATGGCTGCTACCTTGGCCAGGTTTCTTTTGTAAAAAAAGATTGTTGATCTCAATAGGACGTCCTGGTAAGAATAAATGTAAAATAGTAAAGTACTAAACTAAAGGTAGTTCTTAAAGTATCAATTTACCCAAATTACAAAAAAAAAGATTTCTACCTTTACTCCAATGCGAGGGAAATGTAACTCACAGCATTGAAAAAACTTCAATAGCAACATTTCCTTACAGAAACATTTCCCCTTTGCTGTGGATAATCTACAAAACAAAAGAAAAGGTTTACAGCAAGACAACATTTTTTTTTGGTCTATGTATTGTAAAAGGTGAACTGAGCCTTTAAACGCAGTCAGGAAACATCACTTTATCATGTGCTGATGACACAATACTGTTTAATGTTTTATTCCACGCTGCTGTCTCAGGTTTAGGAGGCAGTGCGTACTCCGCTACATCCCCAGCAATAACAAGCTCCTCATGCACTCGATCACAGCGATCTATCGAGAGCAAGTCAATGGAGAGCTTCTTTGGCACCAGGTAAGACTTTCACATTTGATTATATTTCTTGTGAATGTGGCATTAAACTGTAAAGGGGATCTTTGTAGCAGTGTTTGTTAGAGGTGGGCGATATGGCCAAAATTTTCTATCACGTTATATTTAATTTTATATCACTTTAACGGTATATATCACGATACATTAATTGTTCTGTAAATTTGATTAAGAAGTGGTTTCACTTTTTTAATGTTGCACGGTATATACAGTCATAGAATAAGCCCCTTTCTGTGAGGGGTGTGTATTATGTCTAAATCCAAATGTATAGATATTCAAAACCCACGTCTTTTTATATATGCAGATTTCCACTGGGCAGACTCAGGTCCTCTATTTCATCAGGAAAGCAGGTTCCTCTCAAGTCCCACTGTCTGTCTGCAGAGACTGAGAAACACCCTGAAACTGAAGCTCCAGACTACCTGCCCCTGGTGAGCTGAGCAAACACAACATATATACTTTAACACACAAGCGTGCAAACACATTTATTCATTTGTTTTCTATGCGGTGTCTAATCAGGTGCATCTGCAGCTGGCATCGGGAGCTTTTCTTCTGACAGAGATCTACTCCGACTGTGTCCAGATCCCCCTGGACCGCCTGAAAAGGGCTTCACCCTACAGCCTCCACCGCCGCAGCCTCAGCCCGCCCTTCCGCTGCATATCTCCCAGTGCTCCATCTTTATCCACATGTATCAAGCCTCCCGGTGCTCCCACTAGCCACCACGTTACCTTTTCTCCCTCCTCATGCTCCCTGGCCAAACCAACCGCCCCTCCTTTCCACCACACTCCAGACGACAACCCCCTGATGCTGGAGCCAAGGCTACGGCGGAGACACCTGTCTGACCGAGACCCTGTCATCTCACCCACTGACCTCCCCAGCTCTGAAGAGGGCTCCCTGGAGCTCTCTGTTGGCCCCTCTCAGAGTCCCTCTCAGAGCCACGGCCAGGCAGATAGTGGTCGCGGATCAGAGACAGACGTATGTGAAGGCTCCTCAATAGAGCCAGCTGACCTCCTCCAAGGGAGCAGCCAGTTGGCTCAAGAGGACCTGGAGGGGTCGAGCTGGGCCACAGCTGTGGCTCTAGCCTGGCTCGAGCACCGCTGTGCCGGCTACTTCATGGAGTGGGAGCTGGTGGCAGCAAAAGCAGACTTCTGGCTGCGCTGTCAGGAGCTGCCCGAGGGAGTGGACCTGGCAGGGCTGAAGGGAGCTGCCAGACAGCTGTTCCTGCTGCTGCGCCACTGGGATGAGAACATCAAGCTCAACATGCTGTGTTATAACCCCAATAATATGTGAGACAATGATCTCTGAGGAAAACTGAGCCAGATCTGCTGATTTAGCATAATCACTTGTTACCAACGCCTTTACATGGAAGAGTAAATCCTGTATTTTATCTGCAGGATCAACTAATACCATAATAACCTAGTGCCAAGTTCATTCTAATATTAAGTTGCACATATGTAAGACTTTATATTTATGTGACAAGAATACCTTTAAATGACCAAGTGGCCTTTTATCATAAATCTATATATTGCTTTATGCAATCACAAGAATGCCTTGACCATCTGAATGGGCTTTTTGTAGTCTATATGTAGTCAGTTACTTTGCTAAATGTATAATCACAGTCAGTCAGTGTTGAATGTGAATGATTTTGATTATCAGGATGATCATTTGATAAACTAATGAAATGTTACTTTAAATAATGAAATTATTGTTGGGAAAATAAATTTAAAAAAACAGTGGAATTTAGCAATTTGTTGTATTGTGTAACAAAAGCATACATGCAAGAAGAGAAAAAATAACATCATGGTTAAGGGGCATCTCTGTTTAATATAAAATGTCACACTTTTGCTGTTTCAGTGTACTGCAAAGTTTTCACATTAAATCTACTTATGAGTGTAGTGAGCCACTCACAACAGAAGATGAATCAATTATGTGACAAATCAGACAAATAGCCACGATTGTCTACAGCTTAGTTTTACAAATTAGTGTAAAATTATATAACTACTGGAAAAGATTTTTGGCCTTGTATTGGTGCTAATGCTGCAACTACTGTGGCAAGTGTAAATGCTGCAGGCTTCTGTCTGATATGCAATTCATTTAAAGCTTTTCGTACTTTGTTCAAGTTCTGTATAATTTCAATTATATATTATATTACGGTAGCGTATTGCTGCCACACTAAGAAAAAAAAACGGGTCAGTATCACGGTATAACGTGAAGAGTTTATTGTTATATCAAGACACTTTTCACATTATAACAAGATATTTTCACGTTATTACAACATACAAAACTATAACAAGAAACTTTTCTTGTTATAACGATATACTATTCATCTTGTTATAATGTGAAACTTTTCATGTTAACACGTGTTAACTAACTGTTATAATGTGAAATGTTTCACGTTATAACAATATAAGTGATGACGTTATAACGTGAAACATTTTATATTGTAACAATAAGTTATCATGTTTTAACATGAAAAGTTTCACATTATAACAAGGTAAATAGTACATAATTATAACAAGATAAGTTTCTTGTTATAACATAGAAAACATCTTATTATAAAAAGAAACTTATTACGTTATAACTTGATACTGATCCGTTTTTTTTCCTGGTGTGGCAGCAATATGCTTCCGTACGATATATCAATATACTGCCTTTTTAATACAATACACAACATAATTTTGGCACCAGTACATTTTTGAAAATATCAGAATATCAAGCAAGAGAAAAATGACTGGACCGGTTGAAATATGGGCAGAGTGTATTTTTAACACAATTTATAGAAATAAAGCCTATGTAACAAATTCTCTCAAAACAGCATTACATTCATAATTTCCTCTTAGTTCTCTACTCCAGTCTTCCTATTATGTATCTGAAAATGAAACCTGAGAATCCATATTTTCTTCCTCTTCCCAGCTCTTCAACTGCAAAGGACTACTTCATCATGTGGGTATCCGTCTGTAGACTGCACCTACACGTTAGCTTCCTTCACTTTTGCAGTGAGCCGAGATGAGAAGCATTGAATGGCTCCTTGTATTCACACAGTCTTATCCCAGTGACCTCCCTCTGCACCGGTGTTGTGAGGATCAAAGAGAGGAGGGTGATGGAGGCTGTTCGGCGGCTGATTAGACTGAAATACGACGTCCGGTCCGATACAGGCTGCGGCTCACTGGCGTTTGTCCTTGACGGGTGTCTGTTCTTGGGTTTCTGCCGGGGCTGGAGGCGGCGGCGGGGCCAGCCACAGACAGAGGAGGATGATGACGTGACAGACGTGGATGGCGGCTGAGCTGCTGTTAGTAGACGGGTAGGTGTTCCACGAAAGCTCGATCAGACCCAGGATCAGAACCCTGAAGACAAGGAGAAAACAATATAGCATTAACATGAGCTGTAGGTCTAAAACTAATCAGAAATGGAACTTGTAGTTTAGTATTTTAGACGTCCTCTTACCTGAGCAGGTGGGCCAGCTTCTTGACTCCTCCACTCCAGAGCAGGTAAGGCAGGGTGTGGAAGTACCAGACGTAGAACTGGTAGTGCAGCGAACGACTGAAGCACATGCCGATGAAGTTAGAGGTGAACAGAATCAGCACCATCTGTGAGTGGCCGTTAAGGTTTGACACAAAAGCCGGTGAATACTAGGAACATCATTAATTTACTCTCCGACCAATATCATGCAGATATGTTTAGCTCATTTATATTTGACAACGAACAGTAACAGTGTTCCTCCTGACAATCCTAATTTGTCCTTTAAGGAACGATATATAAGTAGATTCAAATGGAACAAAAGGATATGATCAACAGTGATTTTCTGAGCAGGGGTTTTCCTCTGGCTTGGCTCCTTGAGGAGTTCGAAGATGCTTTCTCCTGGCCTGGTAAGAGAGAAAATAGTTACTTTTCATACATTTTAATTCCACCTCTACGACTAAGATGTAATCACTATAGCACATGTTAACACCTTTGACTGTAAAAAGTAATTTGTGGAAAACTGACCAATGATGTATATAAATGTGCATAGCATCAGTTTTTGTTTTTGATTAAGCACATTACTGCGCACTGAAATAGTAACAGTAATTTATTATATAAAATTGACATTATTGCTCGGCAACAAAGAACTAAATCAGACTAAGATTAAGTGGATAACACACTCACAATGATGTGAATTGCCAAAAATGGATCTCGATTTATATGCCTTGAGGGTTTCAGCAGAATACACAGACAGGCTGTAGATAAGTCACATCCTCCAAGGACTTCTACGCTGTTGAGATGTCTTAGCATTACTTCATGACAGCTCGTTGCATTGTCTTATAACGCCATGCTGTTTAAGAGTCAATATGGTGGCAAGCAAAATCACTGCATAACATTTAGGCATTATTGCCTGCTGTGTCGTAGAACAGAAACTGGTACGACTTTAACCCTTCATTTATTCCAGCCCATCTCAAACTCTAATGCCAACAGTAACCTCGGCACAGCCAAAGTCTGTCTCACCTCTTCCAACGGCGGAGAGCAAAGAGCAGCAGGGCGAGCAGGTGGGCGGCCAGCAGGAGTAAGTGGAAGTACCGATTCAAGAAGAACCACTCTGGCAGGAAGCGCCAGTTGACCGTCCACTTGAACATGAACTGACGGCCGAGATCAAACGCCCGGCTCATATAACCCACGGGATTCTCCAGGAGGAAAGGCAGACCCAGGAAAAGCTGCGATAAGGACAGATTCATTTAGAGATGATTCTTGGCAATACTGGATATCATTAAAAAATATTTTAGTATGCCGGTAAAAACTGTGCCTGGTTTTATGTTATAGGGAATATTTTACCTGTATGCCTGCACACAGAGACAGTTTGGGGATTGTCCTGATTGCACCAAACTCAGACAGGAGGAGGAAAAGTAGTCCCGGAGCAAAAAGGAGCACGTTCATTTTCACAGACACTGCTAAACTGTCAGAAAGAGAGGAAGATTTGAGTTGTAATTTCGTCATGTAACTGCATGGATATGGTATGAAGATTCACAAAGATAGATATGACACCTGATACACATTCCTCCAGAGAGAAAGACAGTAAATTAAAACCTGCACACTGTGTTGTTAAGGAGTCCACACTTGCCTGTAAAGGCCGCAGCCCAGAGTCCAGTGTCCATCCATAAAGAGGTTGACAGCTGCAAACAGTAGCATCATGGCCACCGGATCATTAAAGAGACGCAGCACGAAGATCGAGTGGATCCGGTAAGAAGCACAGCACACAAAGAAGAACACATAGGGAGGAACCTGGAAAAATTCAAAGAAATAAAACAGAATTACGCTAATAAAAGGGAAAATACACTCATTGGTGTTTTAACAAGAAACTATTAGGAAATGGCATAAATTATAGACACATCAGAATATTCAAGTTTTAATGAGTTCTAAAAAGTACAGAGAAATAGTTTCACACAAACTCAATGACTTATAGAGCAAAATGTATAATGCCACGTGGTAACTGTGGCTTTTGTCACGCAGACTGACCTTCTTAGTGCGGTGGTATACCCTGAAGACGAGCAGCAGTGTGATGAGGTAGAAAGCAGCAAAAAGGTACTGGGCCAGACGGATGTTCACCCCACGGCTGGTGATGTAGTACAGAGCTGTGAAGATGTAGACAAAGCCAGCCGGGTACCTGCAACAACAAGGTGCAAATTTATCCTGCACTGAAATCTACATCTGACTACAAGATGGAGAGACTACATCGTTAAAAATAAATAAAATTGAAACTCACACCAAGGGGCCGGTGTCTCCTTTAAGCTCCGTGTAGTCGTAGGTACCATTGATGACTCCCTCTACTTCATCCATGTAGGCTTTCCAGTCTATCTCAGTGTCTGATTGGGAAGATTACAATCAGTGCTGTGTTATTGTTGTTATTTGAATTAACAAAACCCACAGTATAATTTTCTACTAAATACAATTTAAATATCTTTGTCCTATATCTTTTTTAAAATTATGAAAAATGTCCATCACATCTTCTCTTGGTCCAAAGTGGTGTCCTATAATTACTAATTTGACAACCGAAAACCCAAAGTCTTCATCTTTCGATATAAAAACCTGTCAAAATGCTCTTTGCATTTGTGAAGCTGCAAATTGTTGGTTCAGAATTGATTAAATGCTTCATCAACTATAATTTGTTTTTCTATGTAATTCTACTGGTTCTTGATCCACTAACTGTTTTCAGCAAGACAATGGACAAGCAAATGCACTAGTGCTGAAAGGATTGTCGATTTTGTTTTTATACTTTATTTTTTCCCTTTTTTCGAGGTTGTTTTCATATATGCAATTTACAGTTTGTAATTACAATAGTTTATACACCATTTTTTAAGTAGTTGAGCTTATAGACAACCTCATTAAGTACACTAGAGAAAACAACTTCAACATTCAAAATTGAAATAAAATTAAGAAAAGAAATAATAATAATAATAATAATAATAATAATAATGATGATAAAAAGAAAGAAAGGATTGTCACCAACAATTTTGATAACTGATAAATCATTTTAGTTAGTTATCTAGCAGAAAATGTCAAATATTCACTAGCTTCAGCTTCCCAACTGTGAATATGTGCTGGTTTTCTTTATTTTAAGATCATTGTGAATTGAATAGCTTTAGGTTCATGATTGTTGATAGGACAAACCAAGAAAACTGAAGACCTCAACTGGGCTTTTGAGGATTTTGATCACTATTTTCAGTCATTTTAGAGAATAAACAATTTATTTATTTACCAAAAAAAAAATAAAAAAAATAATATAAAGATTAATTGATAATTAAATTATGTTTGATGACAACAGTTACAGCCTTACATCAGACAAAAAAGTCAAAATAAACAATGACACAGATGACACAATATATGACTAATGCTTAGAATAACCTATAAGGGTTGTCATTGGGTTATGTTATTATCAAGCCTCACAAGTTTATTGTTGAGTTATTGTCAGTAAAAATCATATCTTTAGCCACAATAAGTCAGCAGTTCCTGAAAATAAAGACTGTCATTACCCTAAAACAGACCAGAGGATTGTATGCTGTCATGCAAGGACAGTAAAATCCCTTTTGACAGGTGGCAGTGTAAGTTAGTAGGGATTGCTAATGCTAGCTACTTAGCGTTCAGATACGTTCATAAACATGGCAACGCACCCTAGCATGCTAACTAGCCGCGCAGCTACTTACATGCTACTTTCTGTATGACCCACACATTGATCCCAATCTCCAGGAACCACAGAACTGACACGACCAGTAATGTGTACTCCGTCTTGAACAGGACCAGATGTTTGTCCTGCCACAGTGTGTGAAGTTTCCCCCACAGTTGGGACGGCGGACCGGGAGACTTTCTCCGCACACCTCCTCCTGCTGCCATCTCGGTCGATCAGCGTTGAGTCGGTGGTAGAGACGGAGAGAGAGAGAGAGGCCGCAACGGACATGCGCTGTTATACGTCATCACGCAACGTTTTCATCTAGTCATGGGAATTTCGGCTCTTTTTAGTGAGCCAGATCTTTTGATTTTACATTTGATTATCTTACACTTAAAGGGACTATTTGTAACTTTCAGAATGCTTGTTAACAGATTGCTGAAATACTTGTTATGTCTTGTGATGCTCTGTTGTCTGCTGTGTGCTGACGCATTGATATACTTTCTATCCTTCTCTTCCTTTCTTCTTTGCACTTATCTTCGTGTTATGCTTTAAATGTATAAATACTGACTACTCTTTGTATTCGGGGCTCACTTGCCACAGTCCACAACAGGTGGCTGTGCTCGTGAGTCCATCTGCAGATGCTTTAGTTATTAATGTATGCCTTTTTATTAAATTCACTGAAAGACAAGTTGTTACGTTGGTTTGTGTCTTGTTTTAACAGAAACTGCCACCACACAAGACACATGAAACCTCTGTTGGTCTGGAGGAGCTGCAGCATTTATTTCTGCAGAAACTTCCACTGTACATTTACTAGATATTCTCAGAGCTACGAAGTCTTCTGCAGTGTGCGAGCGTGAACGTGAGGTGGAGCGAGAATGCGCGCGGTGTGTGAGTGAAGGCAAGCAGGCAGAGGAGCAGAGTACAGCAGAGACTCCGGCCCTGGAAACCAAAGCTACGGTCTCCCCCGCGTCCTCCGACCGCGGCCAACACTGTTTTGCAAGACAGTGAACTTTGAGGTTTTGGTGCTTCCATGTAGTTTGTGTTGGAGTATGAGTCTGTACAGCGTAGCCACACGGGAGCGCGCATTTGCGAGCGCGCATGGGAAACCGACCCGGTAGATTTATACGTGTAAAAAGTTACAAACAGTCCCTTTAAATTATTCAATATAATTATACTAAACCTTATCATTTCCAGAATACCATAATTTTACATGCTGCTTTGTTTCCGACTGTCACTTATCTTGTCCGCTATTCGCGTACCGCACTCCTCTCTCTTTTTCTTTCTCTCCTCCTCTCCCTCCTGCTCCGTACCTGTAGACCGTCAGCGCGCCGCGCAACCCCACCCCTCCCTGCTTGCTGGTCTGTCATCACCTGACGTCATTAACACAACATTCAGTCACAGTCAGTGCATGGAGTGCCCGTGGCGCGGAGAAGATCATCCTGTCAATCTGCCTTGAATTAATAAAAAAAAAAAAAAAAAAAGTCTCTCGGACGGGAGCCGGCTCTTATCGTCCACTTACAAGAGCCGGCTCTTTGAACCGACTCGTTCGCGATCGACACATCACTAGCCGTTATACGTCATCACGCAACGTTTTGCATCATCCAAGTCACATGCAGTGGACAACACAGACATATCAGTTGAATATGTCAACTTGAGAGCACCTTGAGAGACTTCTCCTTTCTCTGGCAGGTAAAAAAACTGATTTATTATTACTTGACAATTAAGACATATATATCTTTCTACACTAAGTACTGTTGCTCATATAGTTAACTAACGCCAGTGTTGTTAAATAACGTTTAGAAGTCACCACTCGTTCCACTGTTGCGTTAACAACGGTAGCTAACAGCTGGCTAGCAGCTAACTGTAGCTAATGCTAACCAATGTTTTAAAGAAAATAACCTCACTGATTATGTGACAAGTGACTCTCACAGGATATAACGTTTATTTTTTACTGTATTTCCACCCATTTTATTTTGTATTTTCACCCACTATTAACAAAGACAGTAAGCTGTGACTGCTGTTTATAGCATGCTAGTTAAAGTAAGCTGGCTATATTTATGGTTAGCTATCACAGATTTGGCTAAAGAGGAGCCAATGTGTCTCTTGTCTTTGTGTCTTACTTTCACTCGTTATGCCCCACTTTGTGCCTCTCATATTGAGCTAACGCTAAGCATCCAAAGAAATGTATTATTTCTATTTAAGCATCCGTTTTTTTGAAAAACAAATAACCCAGGTGGTTAAACAACCTGTTCTGATGGTTCTCCCAGAGTACTCAAATACTCTAAAACCACCTGAATGTGAAAATATGTGGCAGTCCTTGCCAACTCACAAAAAATGCAAGAGGTAAACTCAAGTGTAAAAGTTGACATGTATCACTTTCCTTTATTTATTGCTTTGTTTGTATCATTACTTATATTGTTTACATCTTGCAGTGCCTGATTACTTAAAAACTTAAAACATAAATACTTGAATAATCATTTACATACAGTACATGATGTTTGACCTCTGCCTTTAACCCATAAAGCACTATGAAGTGTTGTCAGTTTAGCAGAATACTACACCACCGAGATTAGACTGTCACACTGCATTGAGTCACAGTTTTTTTTTAAACACGCACAGCAACATACACTTTTTTGTCATTATTAATATAAAGGAAACAAGACAGTTTGATTTTTTTCTACCTTCTTACATATCATTTATTTTGCAGGTCTGTAGTGACAGGAGACAGAGGGAATGGATGGATTTCCTGTGAAGATTACAGAGGCAGTGTGTCTTGGGGCCAGCCTTGCCCTCTCAGGCATCTGCTACTACCTCTATAAGAAGAGCCGGAGGACACTAGACAAACTTGATGTTAGTTGTGGTTTATGTGTAATTAATATAATATTACATAACTTTATATTGTTCTATTTTGATTTTTTTTTTTTTCATTTTCTGTTTTCACACTGCTTGGAATCCTCTTTAGGTAGATCAACACTCTACTAATGTCTCTGAACTGTGTTTACAATGGAGGCCAATCTTATAGGCCAGTTGTTTTCATCCTATTGGGCTTGTGACTGAAGCAGTGTCTTCTTGCAACCACTCATCACAAGTAAAAATTCAGAAGGAAAAAGCAAAAGCTCAAGAACAGTAAAAAATGATAATGAGCTGAATATAGGGCTGGGCAATATGAAGAAAATATAAAATATCTTGATATGTTTGACCAAATACCTTGATGACGATATTGTAGGGTTGACCATTGGTGCTTTTACAAAATATGTTCACAATGTGGATATAATGACTAAGTGGGTAAAGGCACATAATAGAACAGCTAGAACAGTTTAAGTTCAGAAAATTACATCTCTTTACTGTAATGCAGCCTTTAAAACCAGGAAAAGACAACACTTATGCCATATTACGATATCCAAAATCTAAGACGATATCTAGTCTCATATCACAATATCAATGTTATATCGATAAATATATTGCCCAGCTCTAGCTGAATATTGTGTGGCAGAAACACATTTTTTTTTCTTGCCCATCTTGTGAACCCTTAGGTGATAGTTATGCTGTGAACTGTGCAATTTTGAAAAATCCAAAGGCTGTCTACTACAGTATGTATACTACATATGCAAACAGTCTGTGTCTTTTGTTGTCAGGATGCTCCACACTTCACCATTGATGGAAAACTCAAAGACATTTTGAAAGTTACTCCAGGAGCTTGTCTACAGTATGCTGTCATCGAAGGTGAACAGGGTCTCACTGTTTCTAATACAGACGAGAGCTGATAGCATATATTTTTTTCCACTGAAAAAAATGTGTATACTATCCTTGCCTCTTATTCTCTACCATGTGTGTATATATGCTGTAGGTGCTGTGCAACCAGTAGGTGAGCCTCTGACAAGCCACTTCCAAAAAGAATTTATCGGAGTGTTGCAGAAATTCCTCTTAAGAGAGCACAGGCTGGTGTGGAACAGCCTTTCACGCACTTGGTGAGTACTCTATCATACATTGCAGCATTATGATAACATACATGGTACATTTTTGCCATCTTCACCTTTAATTGATAGTGGACAGTTTAGAGGCAGACAGGCTATGAGAGTGAGAGAAGGGTATGGCATGCAATAAAGGTTCCCAGTTGGAATTTTGGACAAAGCCTCTGTCTCCTCCCTCTTGCAGAGTCAGACACACTGTTTTATTTCCTCATTGATTCAGTCCGTATCAAATAACGTATCGACGGTTTACTGTATGTCAGAATCAAAATCCTGGTTGGATATTATTTTGTTACTCAGAACTTTCTAAAGCTTTTTTGCCCTCACATTCAAATATTACACAGCATCAAGTCACCGTCAGTTCAGAATTAAACCTCTGCATGTCCTTCATTTTTATAACACTGTGACACAACTGTCAGTTAGAGCAGTTTCACTAAAATGTTTATTGCACATAATGTGTAATCTCAGTTTAAATTGTAAAAATCAGTATGAAGCTTAGACATGTAGGATCAATGAATAATTATCTCTATCACTCGTAATGTGATTGGTCACACTGATGGAACATAATTCCTATGATATTGGAGATTATATGTTAATATTTCTGAGTGAGCAGGATTGTGGTGCAGCTGCAGAATGGAGTTTGAAAGTGAGTGTTTTGAATAGGCTGCATATAGAGTAGTCTGAACATGTTTAACAGCATTTCAATGACTGTGTTTAGATTTACTACATTTGTCTAAGTAGTAAGTAGCTTTCAAATTCCACAAAGCAGTATGTGATGCAGGCTATCTGTCCCAATCTGAGATTATTATTATTAAGTGGTCACTTTTTCTTTTCAGATTTTTTATATATTTATGTACACATGAAACAATGAGGCAACCCAAAAGTTCCAATGTATGTGATATTTTGTCTTTATCATCATGTGTAGACTAAAACGACCTGTTGTTCCTCCCTTTACTTGTTGCAGGACGGACAGTGAACGAGTCTTGCACCATAGAGTGAATGCAGTGCCCTTTGTGTTAGTGGGATCAAATGAGACCGCCGTCAGAGTCCTGTGCCCTCTGCAGGCCGCCGGACTGCACATGGAGACAACCCACGAGAAGTTCCACCAGGTCAATTACGGCTTGGGGGACATCATAGGACAATACCTCAGTGGGGAGAAGCTTAAAGGGCAACTGGAGACCGAGAAAATGCTCAAAGTCAGTTGTAAGACTTCTGTAACTCAATAATTAAGTCATATTCATTTGACAAAGCATAAATATTTTTGCTAACCACAAGGGCAAATATTCACAAATATTCCCCTTTTTTTCCAGGTGGGCACAACTCTTACCGGCGTGGGTGAGTTGGTGCTGGACATGGACGGCACCCTGAATCTCCGACCCCCTTCTGATGGCTCACAGTACTTTTTGAGCATTACAGACTTTGACACCCTGCTAGGAGAGCAAGAGTGCACGGCTCTATGGTGGAAGACGCTCGCCATTGCCTCTGCTTTGGCAGGGGCAGCTGTCCTCCTTTGGGTCGGCCGACGCTACTACTACCAACTAAAAGATCGCTGGGAGAGGGAGAAGGAGAGGAGGGAGTTTGAGAGACTGCGGGCTGAAGCTCCAAGAGCGCGTGTTCCAGTAGCGGGTTCTGGGGACCTTCAAGACGTGACAGAAGAACAGATGGAGAATGCCTGTGTGATCTGCCTCAGTCAGCCACGTAACTGTATTCTCTTGGAATGTGGGCATGTGTGCTGCTGCCACAGCTGCTACCAGGCTCTTCCACACCGTCGATGCCCCATATGTAGACACTGCATCAGCAGAGTGGTGCCTCTCTACCACGCCTGAGGCACCTGTGTAACCACATGACCTCAATACCATATGGTACATGTCCACAAGGGCGTTTTTTTATCGCGAGGGATCGCCTCACTTCCCAGCATTGGATGCTTGATGGGCTGCCCCTAGACACAACGCACTCGGCACTTCGATTGGACGAACGCTTTTCACCGAAATGTGTTTCTGAAAACATTTTATGCGCGAAAGAAACCATTCAGTTGCTGAATCTGTCTTTATTTTGGATCGACAAAGGCTTAGTTTAAAAGTTTTTCGGGAGTATCCAGAGGCGGTGAGTCGCGTTGGACACCCGTGATTTGCATAAAGTAGCCTAGACCTCAACTTAATGCAAATGTGGAGCGGCCAACGTGACGCCCCATCTCTCAAATCGCGCCGCCACGCTACCAGAATGCATTGCACAGCTGCTTGCATAGACAATGAATGGGAAGCATCGAAAAGACGGAGGCTGTGGACATGTACCAATACAGTACAAACTGTACCAACTTGCACCTAAAAATGGACAAAGGCAATTCCTTGAAAATCTTATCACTATAAACAATGAGGATGTTTTTTTTAAGAACGTACTGTATGTATTAAATTACTGTATATTATTTAATATTGTGCAATTACTTAGTTCACAACATGGGTTTCAGTGAGGTATTTTATCTGTAATTGTATATGAGAAATACAGGAAAATGAAGTAATTGGAAAAAAGGGGTGTAAATTTAAACAATGGAGACATTTATTTTCCTACATGTGTGCCTTATTTTGGTATTTATATGGCTGCTGCTGTCTAAGAGTGACTGAATGGTATGTTTCTGAATAACTTTTGTTTCAACCACTTTGGGTTACATATTTCAGTCACAGGAAGTTATAGAATCTAAAACTACATTCATTGCTAAGACGAAGCTTTTCTGTTAATGCACTTCAGATAGGCGAGAGTCTTTAAAACTGTAAAATGTTGGCTTGTTGAAATTAACTCAATAAAGCACCACTCTTTGAACTATTTGTGAAGCATATTTCAGTCATTATCGCCATGTATAAATGTAGATAAATTGCTCACCTACTTTGTTTTAGAAATGAAGTGGTAATAGTATACAGATCTGTGTGCGGCTACCATGAAATACTGCATTGAGCTAAATCTGTATGTACACATCTTATATGATTCAAGATTTGGCATCTCTCAATGTTCCACAGACATTTGAACTGCAGCTGTTATAATGTAATGGTTACCTCAAATTGCTGCTGCTCCTCTTAAATATTATATATTATTAGATACACGTGATTCTTTTTATTTTTCCATAGGCACAAATGCTTGTTGACAGCACCTGGTGTCTGAAAAGACATGGGTGTCGTGAGTCATCAAGCTTACAATTTCTGTCATCTCTAAAAAGCAGTGAGAGGATGTGGAGAATGGTGGATATAGATGGAAAACCAGGAGCCAAGGAGCAGGTGGGAGATACAGGATCTCATCTTCCTCAGCGGTCATAGGGCTTCACTTTGACAAATTCTTCATGAGCTCTCAGCAGAGCAGCAGCTGTGGCTCTCGGGGGAACGGACTATTACTTAGCTGTGGGTGGACTTAGGTGGGCCTGGTATGGCAAGCTGTTTTACCATTTATTAAATTATGACTATCCCTATCTCCAGTTTGAGATATCTACAACATAATTTTGACTAGTCATAATTCCAGTTCAAGATCTCTACAACGTCATTCTGACTTGTCAAAATGTTATTTAAATTATTTATCTAAAAAGGACAATGTAGATATCTTGAATTGAGAGGAATTAAAGATATCTTGGATTGGAAATCTGACTAGTCAAAATTAAATTGTAGATATCTCAACCTGGAATTACAACTAGTCATAAGTGAGTTGCAGATATCCGTAATTCACATTGTGAATATCTGCAACTGAATTGTAGATATCTGTAATGAGAAGCCCCATACACATGAATGGCAAAAGTAGTTTGAATCATACTAGTCAAAATGTAATTACAGATATCTAAAATTAGAGTTTTGCCTAGTCAAAATAGAATTGCAGATATCTTGATTTAGAGTTTTGACTAGACAAAATGACAGATGTAATGAATATCCTGTCTAGCTACTAAATGTTAAAACGGCTTGAAATAGGCCAAGGGCCACCCACTTGGCACTCAGGCCCAGCCCATTAGAAGCCTTCCTTTTTTGCCTCTTGTTTAGGCTACGTGATGGGTCAGATTTTTTGGGTGTCAGGCAGTGCATCTCGCAGCCCCTCCTCTTTCACTTCAGTGTACAGCAGCAGGTGTCACTGATTGCTTGTGGTGACGTCACATTAGCTGTTGAAAATTTTTACTGCTATATATAATATATATAATACTTTATCAATTTAAAATGAATGCACCTCTGTTTACTATCTACGTCAACGAGTTTCATAAAAGTTACTACGAGCTCACGGATGCATATTCGTCAGAAAGTCACCAGATAACACTCATCACTCATTAAACACCTGTGCATTGAGGAGCAGATGAAACACGTCACAAAAAAGTAATGGTATAGTATGTCCAAAAAAGTCATAAAAGTCATAGTATAGTATGTTGAAAAATAGTCATAGTATAGTATGTCGAAAAAAAAGGCGTATTATGAACAGATCGAAAAAAAGGCATAGTATTATGTCGAAAAAAGTGTAAAAAATGTCACAGTATAGCATTTCGAAAAAAAGTAATAGTATAGTATGTTGAAAAAAAGGCGTAATATAGTATGTCGAATAAAGGGAATAAAAAGTCATAGTATAGTGTCAAAAAAAAGTTGTAGTATAGTATGTTTTAAAAAAATGCAATAAAGTTATAGTATAGTATGTCGAAAAAAGGCATAGTTTTGTATGTCCAAATAAAGTTATAGTATAGTATGTAGAAAAAAAGTAATAGTATAATATGTCGAAAAAGAATCTTATTATTTTTCGATAATCGAAAAAAAGGCATAGTATTATGTCGAAAAAAGTGAAAAAAAAAGTCATAGTATAGTTTGTCGAAAAAAAGACATAATATAGTATGTTGAATAAAGGGAATAAAGAGTCTTGGTATAGTCTGTCGAAAAAAAGTTGTAAAAAAAGTGTAAAAAAATGGCATAGTATAGTATTTAAAAAAAAAAAAGGGAAAATAGTATTTTGACAAAAAACAAAAAAGTCATAGAATAGTATCTGTCGAAAAAAGTCATAGTATAGTATGTCAAAAATAGTCATAGTATGGCATGTTGAAAAAATTCGAAAGACTTCATAATATAGTAAGTTGAAAAAATGCAAATAGTCATAGTACAACATGTCGCATAATGGTCATGAATTGTATGTTAAAAAAAGTCATAATATATTATCTAAAAAAAATGCAAAAAAAGTCATATTAGAGTATGCCAAAAACATGCAAAAAAGCCATGTCGAAAAAAAAACGATAGTACAGTACGTTGAAAAAAGTGATAGTATAGTATGTCAAAAAAAGTGATAGTATGGTATGTCGTAAAAAAAGTCTTAGTATAGCATTGTTGAAAAAAATGCAAAGAATTCATATTATAGTAAGTCGAAGAAAAGTCATTGAATTATATATCAAAAAAGTCATAGTGTAGTATGTTGGGAAAAAAAGCAAAAAAACATTTTTATTTATTTTCTTCTTATTATCCATATCAGTGCTGCACTATAACTGTCATCCAGCAGGTGGTGCCATTACACTGTTCTGCATATGATGACATACAAAAACAAAGAGTTGAATATAATAGAATTGTTATCACAATTTTATAGAGATTTCCATACAAATTTTACATGTATCTATTATAGAGTTTTCTTTTTTTATTAAGATAGTGAATTCCTCTCTTTCTTTTTTCTATACTAAAGAAATACTTTCTCACCCTATTCAATCCATTTTGATATAAAACTTGTCTAATTTCTGTTGAAGATTATCTAATTGTGAGGACAGATCACCATACCCTAACATGTTTGATGTGATGTCTGAAATAAATTTGATGAACCCTGCTGGCAGGAGCTTTTTAGCATGGACAACAGGAAGTAGATGTGACACAGACTTGCGTATGCACAGTGTGAATGTGGTAGTGGTTTGAATTGGGGAAGGAAGGAAAAGATTTGTTTTTCTATAAGTGTGCAAATTAAAACATGGTAATTATCATCCTGTCTCCATTCTATGTTCATTATTAACAGAAAGGGTCATACATGAACAAATAGACAATCTTCTGTGTGAATTTCAATCTGGTTTCTCGTATTTCTCTGAATATGTTGCTCTGTAACGGCTGGATGTGGTCTAGCTGACATATTCGACAGTTGAACTGTATCTGAATAACTTAAAGGTCCCATATTGTAAAAAGTGAGATTTTCATGTGTTTTATATTATAAAGCAGGTTTAAGTGCCATATAAATACTGTTAAACTATAAAAACGCTCAATATACAGAGAAATATACACAGCCCGTATTCAGAAATTGTGTTTGAAACAAGCCGTTAGAATTTCTGTCCATTTGTGATATCACAAATATACAATATTTAGATCATCACACGGTTTTAAACATAAACATTCTAAATATGTCCCAGTTTATTTCCTGTTGCAGTGTATGTAAATAACATCAGCTGACAGGAAATAAACATGGACCCAAACTGTTGCCTAGCAACGCAATTCCGTTGCAATTCCATTGAAATGCACTAAAACGGAGCCTTTCAGACAGAGGGTAAATACAGATATATTCAGACAGACAGTACGAGGAAAATTAAGAGTTTTTTGAACATTACAGCATTTAAACATGTTCTAGTAGAAACATAAAATACAAGCATAAACATGAAAATGAGCATGATATGGGACCTTTAAGTCTGGTCAGGAGGAGCTAAGCTTTTGTTTCAACCACTTTCAGTTATATATTTGAGTCACAGGAAGTTACTGAAGCAAAGACATTTATTGCCATGATGAAGCTTCAGTAATAATGAATGCACTACAGACAGACGAGAGTCTGTGTGAGGATACCATGAAATACTACATTATGCTCAGTCTGTATGTACAGATCATATATGATTCAAGATTTGACGTCCCTTGATGATCCACAGACATTTGAACTGCAGCTGTTACATCAAATGGCTGCTGCTGCTCCTCTTAAACATTAGGGTAGTATCTGAATAGATACACGTGTCTCACAGGACTCTCAAGATGATATGAATTCATGATGGGTCTTTTTATTTTTCCATAGGCACAAATGCTTGTCGACAGCACCTGGTATCTGAAAAGACTTGGGTGCAGTGAGTCATCAAGCTTACTATTTCTGTCATCTCTAACAAGAAGTGAGAGGAAGTGGAGAATGTGGCAATTTTTTTCTTCTTTTGCACAGAAAGGGGAAAACTAATAGGTGTGTGTGGAGGGTTAGGGGGCATAAGACCTGAGTGGGCATGAAAAAGGAGCAGGTTGGAGACACAAGATCTCATAAATCTTCCTCAGCGGTCATAAGGGTTCACCTCGACAAAATCTTCATGAGCTTTCTCAGCAGAACAGCAGCTGTGGCTCTCGGGGAACAGACTATTATTGTAGCATTCGCAGACCTCTGAGGGCATGGAAAAAAAAAAACCAGTGGCATCTGATTTGTTCAATCCAGTTTAAATTAATAATTGAGAGAATCAAAAGACAACAGCAAAAGAGTGAGAGGAATAATCTTGCATGGGCCTTGGGAGAGAGTGAATGCTATATGAAACTGCTGTATATGTAATGTATGCACAGTTCATATAGAGATAAAAGCTCTGAAATATAAATAAGTCATTATTTTTTCCTCACTGTTAATTTGAGCCTATTTCTGAATTATGATAAAAGATTGGTGCCTCTACCACTAGGTGTCCATCTTTCTTCACTTGAGGTAGTGAGATGCACACTGTACTGGCTGACAGTGAGGGAAGACACCGGCTCCAGTGGATGGTTTCCAAGTCACATGCAATTAATGTACGCTGTGATATCCTGTTTAATCCATTCTGATAGCTGACAAACAATTTAGATGATATGATTATTCTCTAATTGGCTGTGCTTCATGGGTGTAGACCCTGATTTGTGGTGATGAGGGTGCAGACAGTGGTGGCTGAGTTAGGTAAAACCTTATTCATTAGCAGTACAGGTTTTAAATACAAGGATTTAATGACAGCATTAGCTTGGCTGGTAATTATCATGAAGTTCTTAGGGATGGGACAGTGGACTACCATGACATTTTGTACGGATGTTTGTGGAGCCATAACGAGATTGACATTTTCGTTTTTGGTGAAATGTCTACTATTGGATGGATTGTCATGAAACCGAAGCTTAATGATTTTAGAAACTAATGCCACCATGAGGCTCATATTTGTAGTTTTGAGTGAAATGTCTTGACAACTATTGTATGGATTGCCCTGCTCAGGATAAAATTGTAACTTTGCCAATCCCCTGACTTTCTAACTAGCTCCATCATCAAGGTCAAAATTGTAATTTGTCCAGTGCTTTGATAATACCAGCAAAATGAATGACACTCCCGTCAGCCTCAGCTGTGCTTTGTGTTTAGTGTTAATTAGCAAATGTTACCATGAGAACATTTTAAGTGGGGTTGTATGAGGTACTTATCAATAGTCAGTGTAATACCTACAGTAGATGGCGGTCGGCACGCCTGCAGCTTGGAGAAGCAGACAGGAGTTACCGCACGGAAGCAAAGCAATGAACTGCTGTGGACAAGGCCGGCAGCAAAAATGTATCTTAGCCACTTAATAAAAAAATCAATATCAGTTTAAGTGTATGCTATATTTAAAATGTTCACACTGCTTTACCTTGCCGTCCAGACAGCCCTTTCCGACGGGGAACTGAAGCTGTTTTATCCATCTATACTTTTCGCCAAAGCCACCAGACTCCTTTGAAATAACCTGTAATTTTACCCCACGCAACACACCAGGTTGCTGGTCTACCACAGCCTTGATCGGTTAATTTGTTTGTTCTATTGTGTCACTTTGGTGAATCCAAACTAACCAAAGTCACACAATAAGGCAAACAAACTAACCGATCAAGGCAGAGGTAGATCAGCAACTCTCGTGATCTGGGAGGTAAAATTACTGTTTTTTTCAATGGAGTCTTGTTATGTGGGCAGGAGCATAGATAACGGCTTCAGTTTCCCTTCAGAAACATAGACTGTATAGCTGTGTCACGGCAAGGTAAAGCGGTGAAAATATTCTAAATATAGCCTACTCTTAAACTGATATAGATTGTTTAAGTGAGCCTTTCTTTTAGGTGTCAAAAATATGTTTTGCTGCCGGCCCCGTCTACAGCAGTACAATGCTTTGGTTCTGTGCAGTAACTCCTGTCTGTTTCTCCAAGCTGGGGGTGCGCAGACCGTCATCTACTGTAGGTCATACAGGGACTATGGATAAGTATCTCACACAACCCCACTCTGAAACACCTGAACTATTCCTTTAAATAGGCTACAGCTTCACAGAGCTGCTAGCATTGTTGCAGACTCTTTAGTCTTAAAATGATGTCAAGACATTGTCAGGGATACCATGACAAAGTCCAGGACTTAGCCTATGGTCCGCAATAATATCATCACTCAAATTAATTTACAAATGTGGTGTTATCCTGTTTTTGGTGTGCATTTATTTATTTAATAAGATTTCTTTTGTGTTCTGAATTGTTGCATCCAAAAATAGCCCAGCCAAACTACAGCAGATGGAGCCAAATGCTGAATTCAACAAACAGTGTAAAAATGAAAATGGCATAGTTCCAGATCTGCAGAAAAAGTTTTGATAAATCTTTGAAATCCTGACACACCATGACCTTATGTGCTTGTGTTCCTGACAGGGAGCGGTGGGGTGGAGGGGTCTTTTTTGACTTTGGCCTTAGCAGACACTCAACAGACAGCAGGAGGAAAGGTAGAGATGCGGTATCTCAGGAGAGAGAGCCATCACAGCGTGCTATAGTCCCCGATGCCAATTACCGCTGTCACCCATCTGCTTTGGGCATGCAGTGAAACGTGGGATAAGTGACCTACTTTGTGACAGTAGTGTGACTGCAGTGCTTCTCCTCTCATCAACAAACCAAGCGCTCCTTCCCTGAGGAGAGGCAGATAGGGATAGTATCACAAGGAAATGCACACTGGTCAGATTTAATGATTTTTCTGTTTGGCCCTTCAGTTTGAGTCCACTGTTTTTACACAGCTCATTCACCCAACCCAGGGTTCTGAGTACAACAATATAGTAAATCTAATGGAAGAAGGGGTAACCATCCAAATTGTATCAAGAATGTATATCTCAACTTTATTCCAGTCTTTTTTACCAACACTTTACACACCGGGCACAGATCCCCAAATTAAAAAAAAAAAGGTTTGCTTCCTGATTTATCTCTAGTGGTGGCCATACAGATAGTTTGGGTTTTATCTGCACAGTTTTAAAGATGTCCGTCACTGAGATTTCTTCTGCTATACGAGTTCAATAGGGGTGAAGGATGTGTCAAAAACAGCAAAATATCTCTCCAGAATCAGTGTCCAGCATACTTTGGATAATCCATGCTGTCAGCAGTTTTCATTGGGACTATTTCCTCAGTTGAAAGTAGTTTCAGTGACCGAGAGCTTTGTGGATTATTAAGACATTAACATCCGAGACATTATATCTACAAAGGGATGTTGGTGTTCATTTTTTAATGTAACTTTTCAGTGCTGTGAGTACATTTTATTCACTTGCATTGCACTAAGATGGGAGCATAAATCTCAGAAGTGGGCTAAGGCTAAAGCTGAGCTAATAAAACCAAAGCTATCTGCATGGATACCGTAGATACTGCTAGAGCAATGGTTCCCAACCTGAGACACGCATCCAAAGACACGGAGCGCCATTGGCATTCATTTAGAGTCGTATTTCTGTCTACTTGAGGAATGCAAGTCCAATATTCACAGTGCTTCTTGCTTGTTTGTTCTCCACCAACTGAGAAAAATATCTGGCTTTTTAGCTGCTAAATGCTCCACTATGTTCTCCAGCTAGTTGCTAACTTTATCTGTCTGCTGTTTGGTGCTGGGCAGGTAGCTTACAGTGGGTTTATCAGAACCTTTCCACTGAAAACAGATGCCTGCTGATGGAAGCAATTCTGGTAAGAGTTCACACAAAAAATACTCCATTACAAGTAAAAATACCACGTTCAAAATTTTACTCAACCCATTCATGCATCATGCCGTGTTGAAGCAGACCGCATGGCAGCAGATGATAGAACATTCATTATAACCATGAGAGACTTGAGACTTGACTTGTAAAAAATGACTGCATTGTAGTGGCCACTATGCGTGAAAGGGTTGTAAAGGTACAGACATTTTGACAAGTAAAAGGTACTCATTTTGCAGAATGGCCTGTCAGTGTTATATTATTATTATTTTATTTTATTGGACAATTATTATTGATCCATCAAGCAGATTTTTAATGTTGTGGTTGATCGTGGTGAAGCTAATTTTAACTGCTTCATATACATTTGGGTAGTTTAACTGTAACAATGCATCATATTTTACAAATTGATGATTGTTTTGTATGAAAAGTAGCTAGTAACTATTGACTTGCATCTATACAGCGCCTTTCTCGTCTTGGCAGAGGCTGGCAGAGGCTGCCATGCAAGGTGCCAACCTGCCCATCAGGATCTAATCTAAATACTCATTCACACACTGATGGCACAGCCTTCAGGGGCAATTTGGGGTTAAGTATCTTGCTCAAGGACACTTCGACATGTGACTGTAGGAGCCGGGGATCGAACCACCGACCTTCGGATTGGTGGGCGACCCGCTTGACCTCTGAGCCCCAGCCGCCCCCAGTGCTAGTAGTAGTAACTATAATAAATATAGTAGAATAAGTACAATATTTCTCTCCAAAATGTAGGAGTAGAGGTATAAAGTAGTATAAAATGTAAAGAACTACTTAAAGGACTACTTGAGTAAAAGCCACCCTTTAACACTCCTCATATCGTTGGCAAGGTTTTCTATAAAATCACAGAATTTCACCAACATGGCACTAAACAACATGAAACACTCCCCAACAGATCCCAGCTCTGGCCTCCCTTGTGACGGAGGTGTGTGTGTGTGTGGGGGGTGCGTACAGCGGTCTCCGTGTAGCTTCAGCGTGCTGCAGACTGCAGCTGTGTGTTCACTGATCCAAGGGCAGGAGCTCTGCCAATGTCCCCACAATCTAATGGAGGGTGTTTAAATGCTGGAGAACAAACAGCATTGATCTTCATGACGAGGAAAGCAGATAAACACGGTACTTTTATTGGTCCATGACTGCAGATGGTGTGTGTCTCTCTCCTCTTTCTCTTTCCTCTCACTTACATTTTTAGTTTCCCTGAAATATAGGCCCCCACACCCACACACACGCACATGCACACGCACACACAAAGACAAATCCTAAGAGATAGTCAGGGAATTGATCCTGGCTCTTAGCGCTACGCTTGTTATTGGGTTTTTTTCCTCAGCTAGTGTTCCTCAAGGAGGAACATAGTGTGTATATACAATGAGTGTGTGTTTGTGTGTGGAAGTTCAGCAGCGCCCGGTCTGCTCGAGGGGAAAGATGGGGAAAGGGGGCGGGGGGGTGAGTGACTCAGCATAGTGATTCATTTATAATTGGAGGCAGTACTTCAAGAGCACACACACACACACACACACACACACACACACACAGACACACACACTTCTTAAGGGTGGGTGCCCTTGTCAGAGATGATGGGAGTGATTGAGTGAGCCTGAACTGCTGCCTGCTAAAGAGGCAGAGATGGAGGAAGAGAAAGAAGGGGGACAGAGGAGGAGGAGAACTCACAGCATGCGGACTGAGAAAGATCAATCGAACTAAACAGAGGCAGACCAAATGAGGAGTCGCTGCACTTAAAGCGTGCTGGGTTCAACATTTTGTACGTGGCGGTGCATTATTAAGTGGAAGAAATAGGCCTCAAGTTGGTATGACGCATGCATGTTTCTTTCCCTAAATAGTGATCATGAAGCAGCACCTGGTGCCATGTGGGGCAGCAGGTCAGATTTTTCCCCCACAGCCTCAAACTGTGTCGCCGACTGATGACGTTATGTGAAATCCCTGCATGAATCAACTGCTTCGCTTGTTGACAGCTGGAGGCTGCAGTTTAATGGATAGGAGGAGCTTTGTGAGATATCCCCTGGAACTTACATTCAGATTGAGTGGCAGATTTATGATCTCTGATGCATTATATCATCTATATAATGCATCAGAGATCATTATATAGACTTAATGTATGAGTCTATATAATGATCTCTGATACATTTTATAGACTCATACATTAAGTGTAGATAGATGAAAGAAAAGACAGAATTGGATAAAGATAGTTCTGTGACTGCTTTTTGTCATGCATGGAAATAGACGTTTTAGGTTGAACCTGCATCCAAAGAAAACATGCAGCCAACATGCATGTTTTATTGGTAAACTGGTGGTTAACAGAAATGCTCTCGGGACTCAGTAACATGTTTTACAGGGGGTTATATGGGCCATGTTTCTGTGGGAAGCAAGCCAGCCAGCTTTGCTTTGACTCTGCAGCCGCCCCGCGTCTTATCCCCGCAGGAAATCTAAGAGCCTTTCCAACAGTACTGATCTCAAAGAGTGTCAGCTGGTCACTTTCACCGGTCAGCTATGCAGACTGGCTGCTAAAACAGAGGGGACACTGCTTCAATAGAAAGGTTATTACATGTTTATAGACAGGTCAGCTGGCCCGAGTTGTGAAAACAGCTTTGGTCCAATAATAGGCTTTCTGTCAGCTCATTATTTTCGCTTTTTATGAGACACCATATGCCGTGAGGACGGGATGTTGTAACACAAGCTGCAACAAAAAGAAGGCTGGGAAGAATGACGTGATTTCAAATGCAGCCAATGTATAAATTATACTGGCTCTGTCCGTGGTGCTGAAATGAGCCATTCACATATTTTATGATGACACACAACCAGGACCATATTAAATATTTCTGTATTTTGTAATTGTACTTTTAAATTTCACAAATTTAAAATTAAATTGTACATATCTACTCTATAATGTATATAACGCCATCATGTTTATTTTTCATGCTTCTTATTATATATAGTAGATGATAATCATGTTTATATATATCGTATTTTAGTGTTCTTCGCTTATCCATACAATTACGTATCTGTTTTTGTACTTTCTTTTGCTGCTGTGACACTTTAATTAAAGGGGCACTACAGTGATTCAGTATCTCACTTTTATGAAGTTGGGGAACTCACAAGAGACATATAGAAAAAAAGGTAAAAATCAAAGAAGCAGAGGCTGAGATGTCCTGAGTTTTAGTCTGTATGGGTCAAGCTCCAAAAACCTTGGATCCTACATTTCCCATAACGCAACTATCTGCATTTTTAGACACTTGTTGTATCCGAAAAACCGCATACTATACTAGTAGTATGTACAGATTTGGCCAAAATGTAGCATGTAATATGCAGTATGCGAACAAAACCAAAATCTCCAGTATGCCAAAAATACCCGGATGTTGTACAGATTCGGAAAAAAATCTCCAGTATGCATCAGACCAGTCTATCTCACCTACTGTATCCCACAATGCAAAATGCTGGAATGGTCACTTTCGGTCATTTTTGTAATGTAAAGTAGCGGAGATTTGCTATTGTCCGTGCTGTTTACTTCTGCTTTCCAAAACAGGAAACCCGCGAAACCCGGCCTAGCGTACTACAAAATAAATCGATTTACGTTCCATTAAAAGGTCCCATATTATAAAGAATATGAAGTGAGAACTTCATGTTTTTTTTATTATAAAGCTGACTTAAGTCCTATATAAATACTGTGAAAGTATTGAAACACTAAATCATCAGGGAAATACACACAGCCCGTATTCAGAAACTCTGCATTTGAAACAAGCTGTCAGGATTTCTGCCCATTCGTGATGTCACAAATATACAATATTTAGACCTTAAACACAATTTTAAACGTAAACATTCTAAATGTGTCCCAGTTTATTCCTTGTTGCAGTGTATGTGAATGTCATCAGCTGACAGGAAGCACACATGGACCCAAGCTGTTGCCTAGCAACGCAATTCTGTTGCAATTCCGTCAAAATATGCTAAAACGGAGCGTTTCAGACAGAGGGTAAATACAGGTATATTCAGACTGACAGTATGAGGAAAATAAAGTTTTTTTTAACATTACAGCATGTAAACATGTTCTAGCAGAAACACAAAATACAAGTATGGACCTGAAATTGAGCATAATATGGGACCTTTAAATCTAGCGAGAAAGTTGTCAAGTTGCTTCAGGCCTCCCTCCAAAGCCACTCCCTCAAAATGATCATTATGAACATAAACAGGTAGCTTATTACAGTCCTGCGATAGAAAAAAGTTAAAGCATACAAATACCTTTCAAAGTGTTATATTATTATATACATTAGCCTTTTAGATACTGTAATTATAAATGATGCAATAACGTGTAAAACAATTTTGTTTACATGTTAATCTAATGCTTTAGCTGGTGGAGATGGAGCCAATTTTAACTGTTTTATACACTGATGCGCAGTTTGATCTAAAACCATATCTTATAAGCTCATCACATGTTTTTTAATATAAAACTACAGCTGTCAGATAAATGTAGAGGAGTAAAAAGTACAATATTTCATTCAGAAATTTAATAAATTAAAAGTATAAAGTGAAGTGACATAAAATAAAGAAGTGCTCAAGTAAAGTACAAGTACGTGAAATTTGTACTTTATTGAGTACTTACTTTACTTACTTACTTGAGTACTTATTATGTATTATGTTGGTTATTTTCAGTATTTTAAAGAATGCAGGAAGCAAAGTCTCTGAAACTAAAATAATTTTCTCAAATTTACTTGAGTAACTGTACTCAGTTACATTCCACCACTGTGTGCTACATTAGGACATATAATGCTAATACATCCATTCATTTCATACCAGACACACACACTATACGTTTCTATGTAATGGTGAATTACCAACGTCTCCAAGCCTCAACAAACCTGTCTCTCAGTGTGGCTCTCAGTGCAGATCACTTGTGCAATTTCATCTCTCGCCTGTTGATGTCACTCTTGCTCCTCTTGAGTCCACACACACACACACACACACACACACACACACACACGCCCGGATGGATGACTTCACCGTTCTGCCTGGGTTTCCTTTATGATCCCGGGATCTCCCACTTCCCTCACCAGACATCAGCCAGCAACACAGGCGAACACAACTTTCTCTCTCTTCACTCTCTCTCTCTCTCACACGCTGCTGTCTCTCTCTCTCCCTGCAGCTGCAACACATCCAGAGACCTACAGAGAGACCACAACAACAAACACAACTCGGACCTCAGACGCCCCTTCATCCAAACGGAGTCAGACAGAAAGGATCACCAGCAGGAGAAAAACACGCACCAAGCGCTGCTGCAGCTTGCACCAAAAAAAAAAAAAAAAAAGGGGGAATCTACAGCTTTATTGCGCACAGATAAAGCCACCGAGGAAGACTTTATATCTACTTTTGGTGATCCTACTCTCTCGTCGTGCCACAATGTCCGAGGTGCTGCCATACAACGAGGGTAAAATGAGCGGCTACGGAGCGGACAGCGAGGTCAGTCAGATGTCCTTTAGCTGCGGACTGCAGGACACGAGCGCCTTTTTCGCTTCCTCGCAGGGGAAGAGACCTCCAAAGCTGGGACAGATCGGCAGAGCCAAGCGAGGTAAAGGATGCTTATAATAAAAAAAGTATTGTCATCACAACTGATACCAGAATTATTTATGTGATAGAAAATACAATTCATATAATCTCTTTTTAATATATATATAATATTACCTAGAATATTCTAAACAGTTTTAAAATTGGATGGATTGATGGATTTTGGATGAATACTTCTTCATTACGCGCGTTTGTCAAACTGTTTACATACATGCACGAGACATGATCTTCCTGTAAGGACACGCCCCGTGCTGTGCTGTACCCAAAACAATGGGGTTAACCGTATGAGGATAAAAAAGCCTGGCTCGTCGCCATTACCGGGAATGGTAATGGCGCGTAAAGTGCGCGTACCCGAGGTCGGGGGATTTGCAATTTAGTGCTTTAATATATTTATTTATTCACCTGCAACCGCACAATCACATTTTCTCTCCTTCCTTGCTTTGGTTATCTAGTGCGCCACTGACCTTATAATAAACCTTAGAATAAACCTTAGAATAAACCTTAGAATAAAACACAATGAGCTCACTGTTGACTGGGATTATTCTAGAAAATGTCATGTTCTGCTGTCATAGTCTCAGTAAACATCCTCATCCTCATCCTCCTTCTTCTCTCTCTCTCTCCTCCTCAGTGGTCATCGAGGACGACCGAATAGACGAGGTCCTGAAGGGGATGACAGACAAGTCTTCACCCGGCGTCTAAAACGTGAGCGATGCCTTGCAAGACTTTTTAATTTTTGATCACCGATTTGAAGCACTTGTCGGCTGTGCATGTTCGAGGATTGCAGGGGAGAAAAAAACGACGGCACGAAAGCAAGGAAGGAAGGAAGGAAGGAAGGAAGGATGGGTTGACTGAGGAAAAAGGCAACGAAAAGAGAGGGGAGAATGGAGAAGGCTTAAAGGAAGAGAAGAAGTGTTGAAGAAAGATGGAGAGATGAAGAGAGAAAGAGAAAGAGAGAGAGAGACTCTGGAAAAGACCAAGATTTATCATGGGATTGCTGGCAATTCTCCAAACGAATCCCGATTTTAACTCCTGCTGCGCAGCAAGATGTTGAGATGGCGGACCTCGGCTCTGTGTCTCAACCTCTGCTGACTTTGATGATGGATGAACTTGTCATTACTTTCACGACCATCTCTTTTTTTGTTTTCCTTTCCAACAGCGCTGTAAGCAACAAAAATACTGCAACTGGAGGCTGAAGCTAAATCCCAGCCCTATTTCAATAAGTTGTACAGTACAGTAGGTAGGCTAAGCTCTCAGACGAACCCCCTTCCTCCTCCTCCTCCTCCTCTTCCTCCTCCCTCCTCCTTTAGGCTTTGCTTTGTTGATTCAGTCAGCGACGGTGCATTCAAGGGAGCTGTCCTTTCAGCACTGGTCCAATGCATTCCTGTTGCTGCTATTGCTTTTTAAAAACAGACCAACCAAACTCTCAAGTCTGCTAAATAGAGGAGACCCATTGTATGTAAAAACATATATCCGAGGATGGTGCAATGTTAATATTTTCTGTAGTAGAAGCCCTGTTTGTTTTTTGGCCCTTAAAGAGCATTAGGCCACAGGTTAAACCTGAACCACAGGCTACTTTCTTCTAGATCTTCTTCTTCTTCTTCTTCTTCTTCTTCTTCTTACCCATCAGTGGTTAAAGGTGCAGCTTGGCACCTCCATGTAGCTGATTTAAAACCTGCACATATCTATTTTCCCCCTTTCTATTTTTGTTTTAAAAATGCTCAGATATCTACAGAGGCCAGCACAGATGTGGAGATCATATTAAATGTTTAAAAAAATGTAGTCATGAAATTGATGGGAAAATATTATACTTTGGACAATTTGATTATTTTAATTTCGCAATTATTCGTGTTTCGTCCTCTATGAGTTTTTTTTTTCCATCTATTTGCATGAACTTTCACTCCGGTGCCAACGCAGGTGCCACTACTCTTACCCTGGCACGCTTCTTTTTAACAAAAGTCATATTTGTATTTTTATATCTAAATATTTGTTATTTAAATGATATGCTAGTCTATCGTCTTACAATTCATCAACAAAAATATTTCTACTTCAGAGAGGATATACAGAGTGAGACTGGGCTTCATGGAAGCGAAGCTGAGATTTTGGTGGACTGGTCTCATTCTATATCAGCGGTCGGGTGTTTTTTAAAGACTAACTGAATGTGTCTGGGGTTTTTGCACACATCAATGTTAAACTTATTAAGAAATCGTATACTGTGACTTGAGCTTCGTTGATGAATTTGTTAGAAAATGGCAGTTTTAGAGTATATTGCACTGTTTACGAGTATCCTCAAATAACACGTTGTTATTTGACCGATTTTGGACATTACAGTTTTTGTTTTTTAATTTTGTTTATTTTGTACCATTATTTTAAAGAAACTGGATATGGTTTGTTGTGCATGAAACCTTAATATTTTCAATAATGAAACATCGTTTTATGAAGCAAAAAAGCAACAAAAATGTCATGACATTCTAAGAATGAGTCATTGTATATTATGATGCCATTTTCACTGTATTTGGTGAATTAATAAATGGTGAAAGAACATGTAAATGTGATTCTTTGGTTTGGCTTTTGTCCCAAAACATTTTCAATGGAGGATGAGAAATAATAGGACCAACATCAGAGCAACGTATTCTCATACAACGCTTCTTACGAAAAAGTTATTCCTTCTTTTTTGTTCATTTTCCTACAAATGTCCAGCAACACGTGTCAATTTCGCTCATTACATGCTTACAGTCTTTTCAAAATACACTTCTGTCTTCAAAGGAAACAACTTCCTTAGGTTTAGGCAACAAAACTACTTAGTTAGGTTTAGGAAAAGATCTTGGTTAGGTTTAGGCAACAAAACTACTTACGTTTAGAAAAAGATTGTGGTTTGGCTTAAAATAACTCCGGAAGTGGCGTAACATAAGTATGCAAGTTACGTGGCAAATAAATCAACAAATTACATTACTACACACAAATTGATTTTGTGGTATATACACAAATTACAGTGCATTACTTTTCATAGGTATAGCTACGAGCAGTGTATGAGACCAGCCTGATCAGAGTGGTCAGGCCTTGTTCTGTGAATAAAAGTCAAGGATAAAAAAACAACACAGAACACATCACCTCAGCACAGCGTCAATTAAAAAAATAAACTTAAGATCTTTTAAAGGAGCAGTGTGTTGGATTTGGCGGCATCTGGCAATGAGGTTGCAGATTGCAACCAACTGAAACTTCTCCTCTCGTGTGCCAAGCGTGCAGGAGAACTACGGTGGCCGTCACGAAAACATGAAGACGTGAATATCTGTATCTAGAGCCAGTGTTTGATTTGTCCGTTCTGGGCTACTGTAGAAACATGGCAAAGTCCTGCTCCGTGTGTAAATACAAACGTCTCATTCTGACGTAACGAAAACACACCGATTCTTACGTTCAGGTGATTATACATAAAAAAAAACATACTTATTAATATTTTATTAGATTTCTGCCAATAGATCCTCCTAATTGTTACACACTGTTCCTATAAAGAAACAAGATGTAGTTGCAGCATCAGAAAGCAAAAGTCTTCTCATTTCTTTGTAGCCTTTGGAGTCAGTAGCCATGACCTCAGTGACAGTAAATACTGATCCTTAATTAAAGAGCGGGGAAGGAACAGTGATCCATCCGTTAAGCTGTTAAACAGCTCTGTCGGCCTACACTAGTGAATTCATTAAACCACAGACCCCTGGGGAGCCACGACTGGCCACATGATCATCTATCAAAGTCTACATGCGCAGTGTCCTCAAACAGTAGCTCTCACACACCGTCTATAGCAGGGCTGTAAACACTCACTTTGGCTGGTGGGCCAAGAAAAACCTATATCATGCACAAAAACCTAAACAAATCAACATGTTCTGTGGTTTATTACAGTGTTTTCCATCCAATTTTGGAAGAAACTGGACATTTCAACCATTTATCTGTCACTTTTTGCTTGCTAGTTTCCACATACACTCAATCACAAAATAAAAATTGGTATGAAGGTGTTAACTGATTCAGGTTGGAGGAAAACCTACTAACTGTGTAGTCAAACTAACCTACTGTACCTATTGGTCTCGGTGACAATAGATATAGTAAAGATCAGCATAACAGCCGTGTGTAATCCTATTTTCTCCTCAAATCACAAAAATCTAAATCAAATTACAATTTCTGTTTCATATTAGCCGAGCGACTCCACAATCTTTCCGAGTACCCCCTGGTAACTGTGTCAGAATGCCCTGAACAGTATTCTTCACTGTACTACACACTCTTTGCCAGTATGACTCTGAATTGCGCGTCACTCTAATAACAGAGCATCAACAAAGCATCATCAGTGCAACCGACCACATGCCCATCAGAGATTATTGACTGTCCTGATAACATCAGCACTGCACTGAATGAACACGTAGTGCTATCGATCATGTTGTTGTTGTGGATGTTGTGTGTGTGTCTGTCTGTCTGCGGTCATGGACAATTACACTTTTCACAGTAATGGGCGTCCCTGGAAGTGCCGGAACCGGACTGACATATTTGGGCAAATATTGAATTGTATCAGCTCTGCTCCACGCCTCTCTCCCTGTCATGACTGTTAAACATGCAACTTTTAAAGAAATTCATTCAAGTCTTACTACCACTACTGCTACAGCATTGCTCTCCCTTCAGTGTTATAGGCTTTCATAAGCTAATTTTGCATTCTTTTCAAAATATGTCTAGACATTTGAGAGTTAACAGGCTTAAAAGATAACACTGGTGTTATTTTATCAAGTTGCAGTTTACATCCATGTCTGTCCAAAATGTCATCACTTCATCATTTTATCCTTTTAGACATTTGTGTAAAATTGTCATAATTAGCGTATGAATTCTTGAGTTATGGCCCAAAGACATGTTTTGTGAGGTCATGGTGACCTTGAGCTTTGACCACCAAAGTCTAATCAGTTCATCCTTGAGTCCAAGTGGATGTTTGTGCCAAATTTGAAGAAATTCCCTCAAGGTGCTCCTGAGCTGGCGTTCACGAGAATGAGATGGATGGACGGACAACCTGAAAACATAATGTCGCGGGCGTGGAGGCATAGCACAACCCGATATCACGCCAAAGCGCGTAATAGACCCACCTGAAAGTCTTGCGTTCGTTGGACCCATGCACCTCCCCACCCACCTGCCATAAGCAGTCTTTCTCACTTTGTATTCTACATAGTATACAAATGACACGCCTAAAGCAAGAACAGCGTTCTCATGACACGCTTTTGCCCTGCGCATTATCGTGTCATTCACACAGCTTTTCATGCAACCCTGCTGCATAAAAATCCCCTAAAGAGATCAAATCGAGCAATTAATTTATCCTACAAACAAGTATTGTCTGTGTAGCCACAGTGCTTCTGTGCCATTAAGCTCCCATGTTGTCCACAAACTATTAAAAAACACAAAACAAGATTACTGCATTGGATGACATATTTGTCTACTACAATGAACAAAGCCAACGTATATATTCTAAAAAAAAAAAAAAAGTGAAAATCTGCCATATTGTAGCCAGATTGTAGCCAGATTTTTAAAACTCTAAAATATCGATATCAAACTCTAAGAATCAAGTATCGGTGAGGCTCGGATAAAATCTAACTAAAAAGTATTCAAATAAAATTTGTTGACAATAATTCAAAGATAAAATAACTCCAGATTTATCCTTTAAATTGTCTGACTGGAACATCTCAGGCAACAACTAATGAGCTACTGCCCTCTGATGAGACGTAAATTCAGTCATCATTTTGCAGCTTTCAGGGTCAGAGGTCAGTTGACTGTGAACGCGAGCTGTAAATGTAACCCGTGGCTCCTGTGTCCTGACCTGGCAGATGGGCTGGGAGCGCAGGCCATACTGGGGCCCTACCGGGGTCAACCCAGACATGTGTAGATGCCTCCCCCGTAGGCAGTCACTGTGTAACCACCGAAACACTGGATGGAAAAGTAAGCATGACGTTTGTGTGCAAAACAAACAAATAAAATGCTAAAGCAGACCGCTGTAAATGTTAAGTGCCATTGTATTGTTATCTCTCACATGCAGCTCACAGCAACTCTCAGCTCTAGGTTCAAACTGAGCGTGTGCAGTGAGAACAAAGAGCTTTGATCTGATTCCACTTTCGCCCCATCCCGAGTGGACGTCCATTAATATTCCTCCTCCAGTTACATAAGCCTGCCATACAGTATATTATGCCATTATGTTGCCCCAAGCGAGATGGGCAGATATACAGTGCCGTTGAAAGCAGCGGCAGTCTCCCAGTCCTTGCTACATCTAATGCAGATTGGTTTCCACTGACAAGGATAACCTCCATCCTATCTATGCTGGTCTGTAGCGACTGGCTACACCGGCTGTAGGCTACAGCTTGGTCTTATTTTAATAGTTTTGCACATAATTACTATCTGTTACGATAAAGTACTCACAAAAGTAAGCAGAACGACTGCTACAACCTGCCTGACCGACGGTGGTAGCCACGTTAACTTTAGCGCTAGCCAGCTTATCTGCCAGCAAGTAGACTGCCACTTGGCTATGTGAGCAATTACAATATTAATAGAATATAATAGAACTGCAATACAGTAAGTAGACGCTATTCTGCGACGGCGCCATCAGTTGGGACAGCATTATCAGCTGTAACCGCCATATGAAAGCAGTCCAGATCTCAGAAAATAACTTTGTTAGTACAATGGTTTTACTACCGATAGAACAAAACGACAAAAACAGGACCTCGGTTGTAAGAAAATTGAATTTCCCTTTAAGAATCACTGAGGATGCTTTGAGTGTATAGCTGCAGTAAGCAGCAGGCAGTTCAATGAGGGGTACAAACAGGCGGTAGCGCTGTGTCGTGATTCAGTTTAAACACAAAACACATACAATGAGGCAGATAAAAACCCAGAGATGTTTGGTTAAAGCATGCAGTAGACCTTTTGAATTGCATGAGGCCTCACATAACACCCACACACCAAAGCACTCAGGGCCAATCGATGCAGACGGAGAGGGCAGGGTGGAAGTGGTGAGAAGAGTGACTGAGAGTAAAAGAGAAACGGAAAAGATGGAGAGAGAAAAGCATTGAGCATGCAGTAGATTAGTGTTGTTGCTGCCCTTGGGCAACAGAGCATGGAGGACAATTAGCAGCAGGAGAGGAAATTCTGGCTCCACTATCTCACACACACATAAATACACAGCGCTCCGTATTAAATCATAGCCTCAGACACCTGGATGACTCAGGTGATCAGCTGAGGAAACAAAAAAGAACTGCACATAAGACGAAAAGGTTTGTACTAAAGAGAAAATGATGACTAAACCTCTCTTGCGTGAGGCCTGCGCCCTGCTCTGCTGTGGTTATATAACTTAAGTCCAGTCGAGTTAGATCTCACTGTCGGGGTCTCTGCCATTGCAGATCAGTCAGTCTGACTAAGGGAGCTGAAAACCAAATTTACCCATAAAACGACTGGCTGAATTTCAATCCATTCCTATATTGACAGAACAGAACTTAAACTAAACTAAGGAAAAGTCAGGAAAACTGCATCATACTTTGGGGGGGAAATAAAGCAGAAAAACTCTCTCCATGTGCAGGGACATACCCAGCCTCCACCCATCCACTCTGAGTGTTGAATCCATCAAATGCTTTTATGTCCCAGTGCTGCAGTGTAGCTGCTCTGCACCCCTAAAGCCTCTATTGTCAATATCAAACCCACTGCCACTTACATAAGCACCCTCCTGTCATCCACCCTGCTATGCCAAATAGGTGCCAGGCTGTTTGTTTTCTTAACCCTCCTGTTCAGGTAGTCAGGGCATTGCACCCAATTGTCACCATGGAAACCAGATAATAGCCAATGGGGTTTACCCAGAGACAATGCAAGGGTCTGGGGGGGAGATGCAGGAGGTTGAGATTGAAACCGTCACTGTCTGATAGTGATACATTTCAATATGTGCAACAGTGTGTGTGCAGAGTGTATTTGTAAGTGTACATAACAGGACATTAACAGGAAATAAGAATGTAGTAGTTGGAAATCCCCTTTCAGTATAAAAGACACATAAAGATGAAACATTTGAAAATGTTATTTCAACAGATTGAGATAAAAAAAAAATATTCTTGATTTTGGAAACTACTTGATAAAACAATCTCAGCACAAAACTGCATATGTGCCATGTCCGAGAACAAAGCTTAACAAGCCTAGCAACAGTAACTAAGGGGAGGTGGGGTTTAGCTAACAGTTAATTCCATGACAACCGGGCTACCTCCGCCTGCTGAGGAAGATCATGTGATACGATCAAAAAGCTCCAGAACAGCTACTAAATAGACCTCGAGGTGAAGCTGTTGTGTCAACGTCAAAGTTAAAGTTAAACAAACTACCAGGTTAAACCAGCAGGAAATCATGGAACGAAAGAGCCGGCTGAAAAATCACACACCGTTTTTTTCCAAGTCTTAAAAATAGGCAGTAATTAGATCTCAGTGGAGAATTAAAAATAAATGATTTCTACTTTATCAATGTGGTCCCCCCCTGCAGTCACCAGCCTTCCTGCCTGTCTGCATGCCTGGCTCTCTCTCTCTCTCCCTTTCAGGTCTAAATTTAAGCGGCGGAGAGCACAGGACCCGAGACTCATCTCATGTTTCCTCAACAAATAACACGCAGGGTGGGCTATTACTTGTATGTACATGCGTACGTGCCCACACGCAGCGCTGGCGTGTGTCAAACACTGCGTACCTGCATGAGCAGCTTTTCTCTGGAATCTAAAGCAGACGTGGGACAGATGCAGACAACCCCAACAGAAGGGGAGACTCTGACTGACATATTAATAGACTTTAACATTGACTTTACATGCAGGCCGGTGCTGCTGTTATGTACGTGTGCGTGTCTAGACGTGCCAGTTTGTCTTGCAAATTGCGTAACACTGGCAGGCTTGTGCTGCACCACAGAATCAGAGACTGGTGAATCTCTCTGATATATGGGTAGACAGGACAGTTAAGGACACTGGGACGTAAAATTGGTTTCTAAAAGATAAAAGTTTCTATTATGAATTGCACTAAAACAGAAGCTGATAGTAGCAGCTTCAGGAAATGATAGACAGAAACATGATGAGTCATAGTTAAACATGACTACAAATCACTCCCACAGCAATCACAAACTGACTGTATAAACAATAAAACCATATAAAAGATATAGAAAACAATGTTTACGTTGGGATCATAGACTGTATAGAATATGGATGTAGTCTCCGTGACGTCACCCATAGGTTTCTAAAGCGCAAAAGCTCAAAGTGGGCAGCTCCCGTCGACTCTGGCTGTCGCCCTCATGGGAATGACCCAGTGCCGTAACTGTTGCTCCCGGTTGCCGGTTGGTACCGGTGCTAAAACATATACATAAATGAATACTAACGTTAGAATTTCACTCACCTGAAAAACTGGAGCACAGACTTCTTCAATCAATTTATTTGTCAAATGAAATCATACAAGGTAACGTTACAAACTCCAATGAAATGCAATCCCATCAGCTCCTTCAATTTGTGCATCAATGTTAACGTTATTCACCATAAAGCACTCGCCTCCTGCTTTTTTTCTTAGAGTCGTCTGTTCAGTCAGATTGGTATATAGAAAAAGAGTCACAGATGAATGGCGTTGTCCGGGGTATTCCAGGCTTTATCCAGGTTTCACAGGCATTACAGTTCCCGATATCCTGTTGGAACGGAGGTCATCCACAACGCCCACACGCTGGCCAGCAGGATTCCCGTCGTACAAAACCGCACGGCAAGCCATATTATTTGTCCGTTATGGTCATGAAAATATCTCAAAAAGGCACCAACATCACAAACACGGCCGAGAGGCTAACTTCAGTCACTTAGCTGAGGTGACATCTAGCAGACACAAACCATTTTTTGTTTCAGGCTGTAAACATGTTTTTTTCTGCTGTAAAGTTTGGCATTTTAACATGGAGTTCTATGGGGATTGACCATAGACTGTATATAGGAAGTGGACGTAGTCACCGTAACGTCACCCATTGGTTTGTGGACTGCCATTTTAAAGCCTTGAGTTGGGCATTTTGGCCGTCTTACCAGAAGTGACATGAGAGGGTGGAGCTAAGTACAACTGATCGCTGACATTTTTAGGTGACCAAAATGGTTATAGTTAAATTTCATGAACTGAAAACACACTGTGAAAACGTTAAAGATATAAGATGAAAACATAAACTCCCAAACCGGACAACGCTGTGGTAGCAACCTGTCAATCATAAGGTAGCCACGCCCTAAAGCATACCCTGCTTTATGGTCTATTTGACCCTAAATGGGACCATAATTTACTAAATGAACATCATGCTGTATTGAAGAAGACTTGAAACTAGCGATCGAGACCACATCAACTTGTTTCCTGAGGTAATATATCAAGTGAGAAGTAGGGTCATTTTCTCATAGACTTCTATACAATCAGACTTCTTTTTGCAACCAGAGGAGTCGCCCCCTGCTGGCTATTAGAAAGAATGCAAATTGTATGGCACTTCCGTATTGGCTTCACTTTACAGATCCGGAGGTTGCCGCTTGGGTAGGATCACCCAGACAGGGACTCTCTATAAGACTCTACATAAGAGGGGACTTCAAGCAAAAGAATTATTCTGCGTTGACATTGTTTGATGGTGCTCTGTATTTTGGAAGTTACCTTTTCTTAAGAGGTAAGTGGTGGGGAAAGGGCAAAGGTCTGTTTGGGTGGTCTATACATACATCTATACATTTTCATACATGTACTGTAGGTGACGTTTTGTTAAAAGCACCAGGTTTATTAGCTGGTGCGACCACTATAATACAGGTAGTTTCTTTAATACATAAGTGAGTTAGGTCTTTTGTTTGGATTTTTGTTTTGCGCATTCACTACATGGATTTGGATGGATATTTAGCTGCTATTCACCATCATGACAGAAATTTATATGTTCAGTTAAATATAACGTCATAGATTTTATTTGTATTAAGTGTCCCTGGTGGTCTGTAGTCTAAATCCTGTATAAAACAAATCCATAATAATCATTCCTCACAGATGTCTATATGAACATCTATGCCCAAACTAAAAATACATAGTTGCTAATTCGTACAAAATCACATAACGGTCAGTTAGAAACTTGGGGTAACAGAAGAGGTTTCTGTTATATCTGTGATGGTGGAGAAGTTTCTGAGGTCATTATCACAGTATAGAGCTTACTCGGGGTAAATGACTTAGGGTTAATGAATTCCTAAAATTCAATATTAGACAGGAAGTCTTCGTCATTATCAAATGGTATTTGGGCGATCGTGGGAGGTGGGGATTTGGTGTCCTCGAGTAGCTTTTTCTCTAGAGCTGCATCTTGTGGGCTAAGCTCTTCACCTTTGGTCATTACATACACATAATATAGAAAGCCTGTTCCATAACTGTACTCCTTAATCGACCAGTTGTACTCCGTCCGAGCATAGAGGCGTTTCCTGAAGAAGGGGTAGGCGAAGGTTACAGAGACAAACCGTCCTCCAGGCTTCAAGCAGCGTCTAATCTGTGAGAAGAATACAGAAAGAGGAGAGGAAGAGTATTAGAAGACATTACCACCAAGACCCACACCATTTTAATTCCCTCCATAAATACCAGCAGCCTCTACCGCTACCTGAGCAGCCAGAGTTGTTGAATCACTTGTGATTGTTACCAACACAGTGCTTCCTATTTCAGCTTTGACAAGATCATTTATATGCTTAGAACTTGCTATGAAAAGCTGACAATGCATCAGCAGCAAAGGTTTTAGGCGTTTTAGGTAGATTTTCTTAAGAAAAGGCAGTGCTATGGGAGACTGCAATCTTCTAAATGAAATCTGAGTCACGATAAACTCTGTGACTACTTGTGGTTTGATGGATAGACCAGCAGACTACACTGTTGTCAGGCCATTAAAAGGCATTATCGATCGCTATAAGCACCATACAGTAGATGTGGGTCAATAGGGGCCTACTACGCCCAATAGTAGGTTTCATTATCTATTGACATGGTAGATCACAGAAAGAAGGTATGAAAGAAGACCACAGCGACCTCTAGCGACTGTAGTAATTATGACAGGAGCAGAAGCGGAAGTCAGATGTTGTAGTATAGACTAGCATAAAACACAGGGTTTTCGCCCAGGAGACTGGGGTTCGCATGATCGCATCCCATGTGAAACCAGCAACGTGTAGCTGTCTTTGTTCCCAATCGTTAAGTTTTGCTTTCACTTTTGAAACATAATTTTAAGCCAAAACGCAATGTTTTTCCCTAAACTGGTTTTGTTGCCTAAATCGAAAGAAGCCTTTTTGTTTGTGTTCAAAACGAAACGTTTCATGCAGTTTCACAATTTGTTAGAATGTGTTTCGCTTTCACTTGTACAACGTAGTAGGCATAGTAGCTCCCTATTTGACCCACATCTATGGTGCTTATAGCGACCGATAATTCCTATAATATGGCCTGATAACAGTCAAATTGTGTGCAGCGACGCATGCTTCTGTCAAATACAAAAATTCCCTCAAATCAGCATCCCTCCAGTCACGCACATGGCACTGCATCCCTGTAAGCCAGAGCAAACTTTAAGCACTTTTCAGTCCACAGTGCTGGCTGCTTAGCCATGCAGTCTGATAACACGGTGTGACAGCACGAAAACTGCGAGGGTCCCTCCATATGAATAATTGTTGTTCTGGGTCCGTCACCACTCCAGTGTGTCGATCCTTCGTGTGAGCTACACGTGTGCATCGGGACACAGTAAGCATCAGAGGACTGCAGAGCTCAGGCAAACAAGAGTACAGATACACACAATGTGAAAACTGACACAAACACAAGCATGCAGAAACACATTTAGTTTGACTCCGGCAGGGAATTTCTCCAGAGACAGAAGTGTGTGTGGGAGTGAAGGGATCTGCAGAGCAGTGAGCAACAAACTTTTTGTATTTATCGAACATGTAAACTGGGTCAACATAGTGTCCTAATGCATTGCAAGATTTAAGGGCCAGGCAAAAGGTGACAATTGGATTATCACAGTCAGATGAAATGATCAAGCTGTGGTCAACAAAAAAAATGTATGGCCACATGCAAAACGTGGTTCACGGAGATGCAATGACTTTCAACATTTAAGGTGAGGTGAGTTGAGGCTTCATCTGAAATCGCATGTTATGCATTACATACCCAATATGTGTACTATCGTTCAGCATGTCTGTAAAGGGGAGACTTGTGGGTACCCATAGAACCCATTTTCATTCACATATCTTAAGGTCAGAGGTCAAGGGACACCTTTGAAAATGGCCAAGCCAGTTTTTCCTCGCCAAAATTTAGCATAAGTTTTGAGCATTGTTTATCCTCCTTTGCGACAAGCTAGTATGACATGGTTGATACCAATGGATTCCTTAGGAGGGTTTGTAGTTTCATATGATGCCAGTATCTTCAATCTAACTTTAAAACTGATTCCGCTACAACCTCCAAAAGAGTTGTTAGTGAGGTTAAAACAAATTTGCATTAATGCATTATTATCGCGTGAACGCGTTATTATCGTGTTAACTTTGACAGCCCTAATAGAACCATGTAAAAACTGTTCTGGATACATCATTCATGAGGCCCTAATGCCATACACTGTAGATACAGTATATGGATGTAGCGTGAGAAGCTGGTGCATGGTCTCTCTGGGCTTTGAAGGCAGAGGAACTGGTGTTGAGCTCACGTGTGACTGTCATGAAAGCTGGGACGGTAATGTCATGCAGCCAGGACAGAGTAGTTGTGGTCTGTACAGTAAAGCTGTGGAGGAGCACAGTGCCCCCCCCCCCCCCGCCCCCTACGCTGTCCTGGGGTCTTTGGAGAGAGGAGTCGCTCGGAGACGAGCACGTGTATCCTGCTCTTCTCACATGATTCATCTCCACCGGCAAGCAGCCCGAACATGAATTATTCACTCTCCACTGTGACACGGAGGAAAAGCGAGAGGAAAGGGTGGAGGGGTCGTTGAATATGGGATGAAATGAGTAATATAATGCACAGCAATTGGAGGGAAAAGAGTGGGGTGATCTAGATTAGGGAGTGCCTGACAAAAACATGACAGAGAATTGACAGAATTTAGAGTTGAAGCCATGACGGTCACAAAAAAATGGAGCGGATTACAATTTTTTTTTTTTTTAAAACCTTTTACTTTTCAAGGTGGTCCAGACATCTTAACCGTTCCTCAGCCCGGTGTTGTTGGAAAAAAATTTCGGTTTCTACAAGTGATACATGCATAATACAACATGAATAAAACAGCTTAAGAGTTGTTGAAAGGCAAATTCCTTTGCTTTTGACAGCGCTACTCACTGTTACTCTACCTCAAATGTCTGTGCTAAAGTAGCCTAAACAAGCGCGGGACCTCTTACTTTCTTGATATCGAACTGTGCTATAAAACAAAATATTGAGCTAAAAGAAGCGGAAGAGCTCAGTAGAACTGCAGAGATGGCTGTTAATTATATTTTTTCTTGTCTTTTTTTTATCCTTAGACATTACAAAGTGTTTTTCCCCAATGTTAGTATCAAAAACATAGCTAAAAAACAACTATGAAAAAGGTGAGCACATACTGTATTTCCCTTTTTCTGTTAAAATATGACCTCAGATGGCCAGGTGTTATGTCAGATTGCTGGGATTAAAAGCAAAATTCAGTACAGGTGGAATCCTCCGAAGGCTTTGGTGAGCGAGTAAACCGGAGCGGGATTTAACAAAGTGCATCATCCTGACTTCACCTCTTCAGCCATTATTCATGACACTGAGATGTATGGGTGCACGCTGTGTAACTCCAGAGCCTTATGTCACCGGTCATTGGAGGACTGGCGTCACTGCAACCCAAGACAACACTGAGCTATAGCAAACAGCTCATCTTTAAACCGTGACTGCTTGTAAGCTTGGTTGGCAGTTGGATGACGGCTCAAACAGTAAATTCTGTTATGTTTTAGACCATTTTAAACTAACTGAAACAGACAGTACCCCATCCCACATTATGTGTTTCTCAGGATACATTACTGACCGAGATTCTCACGCTCAGTGTGCGGTGAGTCATATTCATACACATTCTGAATGTATATCAGCATGCGTACTACGACAACAGCTCTGGCACGGTGTAAATCATCCACCCACACGTCAAAACGTTGGTATTACTATGATAAAGGATCACCAGTGGCAGGTCTGCTCGGCTGTGATGATGAGTGTCAGGCCGTGCAGATAAGCTGTAATGTAAAGTGTCTAATGTAGAGTCTCTCATCTGAATCGACAGGTGGAGGAGGGCTCACTGGCTGCTACACCCAAACACTGGAGTAAAGAAACAGCATCCCCAAAACACTGAGTCAGTTTTCAACATCCACTCTCAGTCCGACATCTGTAAGCTGATCCTAAGTGGGCCATGGGGCTTCTCCAAGAGGACAGAGGAAACCACTCTGTTAGCGCCTATCTTCACACACTCACACTCCACTGAAATCATTCCCCAACATACGCGCACACACACACACACACACACACACACACACTCACATTGCATCATGGCCTTTCCTGAATTATTCAGTGTGGTGGCAGAAGCTTGTGTCTAAGTGACCTGACCTGTCTTGAGTGTATTGCAACAAAGAGGTAACATGAGATCCGGAGTTCAGATCCCCATGAGGGATTCCAGGTAATCCCACTGCCGTTTTAAGATGTTCAATGATATTGTAATACCAATCATTCTATTGTATATGAATCAGAGTGGTACTATTGATCCGAGCTAATATCCCTAGTCTCATTTTCTAAATATTTCTTCATGTGGCAATCAACTTTTCAGTGTATTATTATCTGAACAATGATTAACAGCGACACCTGTGGCCGTGAAATCAACGAAAGTCAGCGTCGAGCTCGCGCTTGCTCGCTCTACATAGACATGAACGAGCATCGCTCAAAACAGTGAGGCGACAGACGTCAGCTTAAACCACAATATCACTCTATATTTCAGCTGCTTGGCAGTAATGTTAGCAGACCAGACGAAGGTCTCTCCATGAATCAATACTGATCCTTGTGTTGGCTTTTCCTGCTCAGCGCAGGTTCAGCAGCGGGGCTCCTCAATGAGTTACGTTATCGCCTCCCAACCGCAGCCGGCAGCCGAAGACACCGGCACCCGGTCGGTAACGAGACGATAACGTAACTCGTTGAGGAGCCCCGTCACTTCACAAGACACGGAAAACCTCTGTTGGTCTGGAGGAGCTGCAGCAGTTATTTCTGCACAAACGTCCACTCTACATTCACTAGATATTCTCAGAGCTAAACTAACTCTTCTGCAGTGTGGAGTGAGCGCGCGTTCACGTCTAGAGGTGGAGCGAGACAGCGAGGATGCGCGCGCTGTCTGAGTGAAGGCCAGCAGGCAGCGGAGACGAGGCTCCGGCCACACGCGAGCGTGCATATGCGAACGCGCATGTGTGCCGACCCGCTACATTTATACGCTTAAAAAGTTACAAACAGTCCCTTTATGACAAAAAATAAGAGAAGTCAACTCCAGGTGCACCAAACGTTCTTAACCATCCAAATCTTACCCAGATGTGCTGAATGATGAATCCCACTTGATCATAAATTGGAGGCATGTGGCCGATTGTTTATTATTAGCATACGTAACTCCCTCTAAACACTATATAAAGGCAGGTGTTGTGCTATGTGCAAATAATCTGGCACATGCCCAAGAATTGGAGAGATGCCACCAAAAAAAGGCCATAAGAAGAAGAACTTCAGCAGTAGAGAAATCGCGGACTGTTAAATAAACTTAAACAAAGTAAATGTGATTTTTCAGTCATTGCTGGTGTTACAGGAAAACCAAAAGCATTGAGGAGCATCCAAGGGTTTTTATTGTCTTAATTGGGATCAATGGACCAATAATATTACTTTAATAATGCAATCATTATACTTACTCTAAAACATATAATAATACAAATTTGATTATGTGATATTCATAAATGTTTTGGGTGATTCTCAAAATTAAAACTTTTGCTTCCCTGCGTTGGACGAACAATTTGGGAACAGTGAAAACAAGATGTTATTTTCTTATCTTAGTAAGAGTGCTCTCAACCACTCGTAGAATTTTCTCTCACCTAAGAGAAGAGCAAAAATAACAAAACATTGGTGAATCCCAGAAATCAATGGGCGCTAACAAAATAAGAACAAATCGTGCGTACGAACAAAAAATACGAGGATTTGTTCTTATTTGGCTTACTGCATGAGGCCCATTGTGATCACCCCATTAAGAATTAATAAGGTAGACGTGACCAAAACAGACTTTGTATTGGGAGAAACCAATGATCTTGTCTAAACCTTTGAAATATTAACTTTGTATATGTCAGTCCAAGTCCGTGCCTGACCTTTCCGCATCAGTCAGAGAGTAGATAAGTTGTCGATCCAAGGAGAATGACATTTCCTCTACTCTGTAGGCTTTCTTTCTCCAGGTGTGTGTCCTCATCTCTCCTATTCATTGCTTTGTCTTCCTGTCCTCACTGGACTGCAATAATAATATTATTATTCCGTTTTATCTCTATTCTCTCCTCTCTGAGCTCAGGTTGGCTCCTAAAGATACCGTACATGAGATAACTCATTGTCTACGGTGGTAAGATGAGGAGAGAGCGGTGGTCACATCTTACTCTGTGTGATATCACTCTGCAGGACCTTCAAGGTTACGTAATCTGGGTTCATCTGAGATTGCAAAAAAGGTACGTTTGTGGCGCCTGAGGCAGTAAGAGCGCACAGTATCCTTCTTTCTGTTTCTCCTGCATCCATACTGATCCATTCATAATGGCGCAGATGCTTGAGGGAGAAAAACAAGAATAAGGAACTGAGCATGAAAATCTCTTTCATGACCTGGGATAGGACGTATGAGCTAAGGTAAAAAAAAATCGTAACTCAAGGTCCATTTACCAGCTTTTTTTCTTGAGCTTTAAACCACATTTCACAGCCTTCATCTCTTTTCTTCCACTCTATTTGCTGTTGAAGACCATGAGATGAGGTTAAATGCTACAAAACTAGAAGGTGGACCTTGAGTTAAGAGCTTTCTGGTCAAATTAATAAAGACAATACCTACTTGTGTTGATTGTCCACTTTCCCACGTTTCTCCTTGTTTTAAATGGCTTCACCTGGTCTGAGATGGCTCTAGACAATCAATCACATGCTAAGTGGCTTACAGGACCTACTCCACTACTTCCAATTCAAAACAGTGTCAAAATCTGAGAGAGGAAGTATCTGAATTGTAATATTAAATGTGGGACGAGATGAACATGTGAGGAAAATGATATTAGGTTGGTGATTTATTTATGGTTTATTTTTAGTTTTGGGCTCTAATTGACTTTGACATCACGATCTCAAAAATCAATCCCTTTCTTTTTTTAACCTTTAACTTGCTATCAAAGCCACAGAAGCTGTGGCAGATTCATACTGTATGTAGTTTAAATTATATTCAAATAGGGCGGTCAATTGATTAAAATATTGAATCGCGATTTATCGCATGATTGTCCATGAATAATCACAAATTTTGTATCTGTTCAAAATGTACCTTAAAGAGACATTTGTCAAGTACTTAATACTCTTATCAACTCTTATCCTGCTTTATACAAATATGTGTATATGTATTATTAGAAATCAATTAACAACATAAAACAATGACAAATATTTTTTCAGAAACCCTCACAGGTACTGCATTTAGCTTAAAAAGAAATATGTTCAAATCATAACTTGGCAAGCTGAACAAAACAGCTGTCAGTGTGTCAGTGTGCCTGCTTAAAGTGGGCATGTCTGTAAAGGGGAGACTCGTGGGTACCCATAGAACCCATTTTCATTCACATATCTTGAGGTCAGAGGTCAACGGACCTCTTCTACTAGCTTGTCCTTCGTGACAAGCCAGTATGGTTGGTGCTAATGGATTCCTTAGGTTTTCTAGTTTCATATGATACCAGTATCTTCACTCTAGCTTTAAAACTGAGCCCGGTACAATCTAATAATCCCAAGTTGTGTTAATGCGTTAAAGAAATTAGTGGCGTTAAAACAAATTTGCGCTAACGCGTTATTATCGTGTTAAGTCTGAGAGCCCTACATCAAATTAGGGCTGTCCTCGACCAAAGAAATTCTTAGTCGACTAACACTCATACGAGTTTGACGACTATTCGATTAGTTGATTTAATCAGCGTAAGTAAGTTTCTTGGAAATAAGTCATGCAGCATGAAAAAAACATAAAAAAATGACTAATTGACTGAAGAAATCTTAGGCGACTAAGACCAAAACGACGATTAACCGACTAATTGACTAAGAGGCGGCAGCCCAACATCGAATAAAGCCTTCTGCCACGAATAGCACGACAAAACAGAATCTCTACGACATGTTCTGTGATGTTGACCCATATCCAAAACGTGGGAGAATCCAAAATACTGTGGCTCGCCTACTAAAAAGTTATTATTGTTTTGTTACTGTTTGTCCATTCTGAACCGCTGATGGAGGCTTTAGTGTGGGGGACGATTACTGAGAGGCAAGCAGAGGTGGATCTTCCGTGTACATTCATGTGTGTGCACCCACCTCACTGTGGGTGAGGCCGAGCTGATCAGTGGGTAGAGACAACAACAGAGTGCTATCTCCGGTCAGCAGACTTGTACGGACCACAGCCTACTGTCTCCTTTAGCGATACTGTACACCCACACACACACAAAAAACAAAGCACACACACGCTATTGTGCACACAAACACTCATGCGTAGCTATGCAGTCTGTGCAGAAGCGTGCGCGTACGAACACATACTTGAAGTGGGGCAGAGAGAAAAGCGAGGAGGAGGTGTACTTTTTATTTAGGTCATATTTTCATATCATATTTTATAAATCCCCCCCCCATCTTCTCTGTGGTTGTTTACTGGTCTCATGTAGCTCTGCAGACCCCCTCACTGCAGCCTGCCTCCCCTCCCCTCCCTGAAGGAATGTGCATTTGAAATCAACCGCTTCTCTTTCCATTTCACCTCACCCGTAGCCTGCAGCCAGGCATGTGGATGGCAAAAACGTGTAAACGTCTTGAGGAAACAGAGAAACGGAGAGGGAGTGGGTGAGAGAAACAAGGAGATAAAAAAGGAGGGGTGGTGAGAGAATAAAGATGGGAGGGAGAGAGGAGGGGTGAGAGAATGAGGTCTCAACGCCGGTCTCCTAACAAAGCAGATCTGCTCTTCTGCTCTTCCCTCCAGGGGTGCAACAGCCTGCTTTGCTTCCTTCATCCCTCCATCCATCCCTGTTTTATCCCTCCCTTTTCTCTTCTTCCTCCTCCAAGCTCCTGCCTTCAAGAGCCAAATGTGCAAACGCTATAAGGCACCATCTGCCCTGAAGTAGAAAATTTGCCTGAGCGAGTGGGCTGTTGCTGCACAAGCAAAAGTGTGTTCCTCGGGAACATGTTGTATTATTATAAAGTCTGAGTCTAGGTGCTCCATATGCACAAGAGCAAAACAACATAATAAACATGCGTAATTGTGATCACACATATTAATTTATACAGACACATAATCCCACGGGAAGACTTACAGTACTTGGCACGGTGATGGATAACAGGGAAAACGTGAGAGTGTTGGATTCCCTGTCTCCACCCTCCGACTCCCTGCCTCCTCCGCTCTGCCCACCCACCTTTCCTCCCCCGAATTTCCTCTCTGCTACCCTCCTGTCCTCCCCTCTCCTCACCCAGCTCACACCCCATCACCTCCGCCCACCCACTGCACAGATAAATTATACATCAAAGACCTCCTCTCCTTTTCTCTTCTCTCCCTCAACATCTATCCACCCTTTGCCTTGCTAGGACAAAAAAAATGGCTTGGAGTGAACATTATAGAAAGAGCTGATTCAAAATGGAGATTTCTAGGCTCAATACCTTCTTGAATATCTGCTCTGATATATAAATCAGGTTGTGTGGGCTTATGGAGGCTCGGGCTATCGTAGGAAGACAACAACATCCTGCCTTTCAAGTAGGCGCATCCCTCCCTCTCACACCTCCCGTTGCCATGGAGACAAAAGTTTAGCGCTGGTCACGGTTAACGTATGTAGGTCAGAATGGGATACCTCTCGAAACAAAAAATACCAGGCAGCAGAACAGTGAAAGTCGTGCCTTCATTAGACGAGGAGAATGCCAGAAAAGTTTGGATAACGAGCAGCACTGATACGAGAAAACAGCTCAAACAACACAAAACTACGCTGAATGTTTACAGTGGAAATAAACAGCAACATTTCACTGGGATTTGAGGCTTTTTTCGGCTTGCAGACGAGTACGATTGTGTGTCAGAAAAGTCTCTCACAGCAGCCTCATTAGTGGGTTGACTTTAGGTGAATGTTCAGTAAAGACTACTATCTTTTGACAATAAGTGTAGCTCTGAACTGGGTCACTGCTGATGCGTTTACAAAGCGCTTCTTCAACATGAAGAAAAACTGAAAGCTTGGTCATTTCCCTTAAAATGAGGGGAAACTCTCGTCTTCAGGCATGTTTTCAACAGAGTGCCCATGCTGTGAGATGTAATGTTGGTGTCGGTGTGTGTGTGTTGTGTGTCCGTGCCTGTGCGTGGACCCCTGTCTAACCGATCAGCATCTTCGCATTCAGCCGCCACGTTCTCCCCTCATGGCAATCCGGCACGCCGAGCTAAAATTAAAACCTCCCTTTCTTCCCTTTTCATCAAAAATAACTCTCTCTGGCTTTTATCTCTCCTTTCTTCTTTATCTCTCCCACTCCCTATCGCAGCCTCGTCACCCTTTCTGCCTTCCCTTTCCATTGGGGACCAGAGAGAGGTTTGCTTTAATTACTGAACTACTTTTCACACCGGCGGAGAAAGACAGAGACACACTTCAGACACCCACACCCGCCCACTACGTTATGCTCCCGGCATCCTTGCTCTGCTTTTAAAGCCTGTACTCCCAAACCTGTGTGTGCTTGTGTTTAAATTTGTAAAAAAAAAAAAACTTTCCTCATCCATGGTCACTACTTTATAGCAGTCACAGATACAAAAGCAGCATTTCACTGCGAATAAATATGCTAAATTAATTAAGCAATGTTTGCTATTCTTGGTGCAGTATGATGAAAAACTGATGCAGATTTTGTGAAACACTTTGAGCTGGATGGGAAGACACAGAGTCAGCGAATGTGTAATTAATAAACTCATCTGCCTTTCACAACAGTTAAAAAAAAATATGGTAAAACTCAGAGGAATACGAGCCGCAGAGAAACTGGAGCAAAACGTGAGCGGCTGGTACAGTGACACGTTTGGCTTCGAAGCTGGAAGAGTAAAAGGAGGGAGGGTGTTCCCCTCATTTTGGTTCGCTCCCTCTGCGCCTCTGCTTCCTCCGTCTCTAAATCTGACGCTACCTTTTAAAGCCCAGGACACTTATTACACTTATCAAGCCCTCGCTTGCACTTATATGTAATTACCCATTAAGTTCTTGTGGGTAGACTTGCATCAGCAGCGGCTGGGTAATTAGTTTATTGTAGCCATTCTCTATTTAGCAACACTTGCAGCTTACAGCTTACGCCACGGCTAATGTTTTGCTACTTTATGTGATTCGTTTTTTAGCCATAAACTACCATTGCATATCTAACTACTTGGACAGTAATGAAAAAGTCAATCAATAGAGACAGACATTGTGGATATAGATCAAAAGCCAAACACAGAAACAAACACTTCAATAAAGTCTGAGCATGGCGAGCCAGAGAGAAAGCAGCAGCTGGAGACGGAGGGAGACACCGTAAAGAGAGGCAGAGAAGGAGGGAGACGGAAAGGGAAGTTAAATGGGCCAGTGTGTCTGGCTGCTGAAAGGGTCTCCCGGGACGGGTAAGGGGGGACAGGACAGCCGGGTGGAGGTTCCAGCAGCACACTAACACAGTCCAGTCCATTCACTGGGCCAGTAGCACGGGGAAGCCACTAAAACTGGAACCAACTAAATGTTACACAAAAGTGACCCCTGAATCACCGCGATACTTCCGAGGCAGCTCTGAGGAAGATATTTGGGAATGTTGGCTCTGTTACTCTCACGTTATCCCTCTCTCTTTTTAAACTACATAACTTATCAATAAACATTACAAGAAACATCTGAGCTTCATCGTAGGATTGATTACAACGGCACCCAGCATTTCCTATAGGCATACTTGCCAACCCTTCCGATTTTCCCGGAGATCCCCGTTTTTTTATTTCCCTCTCCCGTTTCCTCCCGAGGTCACACTTCTCCCGTTTTTCTCCCGATGTTCACACCTTTTTCTTTTTCGTTATCTCAACCTGTTTCCGGCCCTGTACAGCGTGTATAAACCCTACTGTTTCCACTCGGACGACAATACAGCTGCACAAAATGTCGTTTCCCGGCGGAAGGTAGCTGCTCGCGAACATTGATGGTAAATGGACTTGCATTTATATAGCGCTTTTCTAGTCTTCTGACTCAAAGCGCTTTACATTAGATGTCAGCATTCACCCATTCACACACACATTCATACACTGATGGCAGAGGCTGCCATGCAAGGTGCCAACCTTCCGCTGGAAAAGTTCCAGCAGTGTATAGCCTGTTTTCACTGCTGGAACTTTTCCAGCGGCCCAGGAACCAGCCTCTCTGCCTAGTTCCTCATGCCAAAAAGTTCCGTCTCCGTGGGTAGCACTTTCTGATGGCCCTTATATCGCTGCGCGTTTTGCGGTAAAGAACATCTTTGATTGGTCAAACACAAAATTTGTGGCTGCTACAACTTGTGCACAGCTATAGGATGATTAAGAATCCTTGAGAGTTGCATTAATGTTATGTGCTCCAGTTTTCCATCTCTATTGGCCACTTATGTGTTACTTGGTAAATGAAAAAAAAATCGTTCCTGGCACAGAAGTCCAGAGAGACTCATCCCCCACAGGTCTCAACCCACTGGAGACCTCTCAGTGACTTATGCTACAACAAAGCAAAAGTGGGTCTCCTTTGCTTTCCCTTGCTGGCTTGGATAATCAAAAAAAATAATCAAGCATCCTATCATTATGGAGAGGCACATTTACTCCTAAGTACAGCAAGTAAATTGTCTTTACCTTTCTCAGTTTCCCTCTGAGGAGGGGAGAGAGGAGGAGGAGGAGGAGGAGCAAAGATTCACTCTGGTCCGCTGAGGGAAACCAATTCATTTGAGGTGGTGCTTGTCAGAGAAATAACAGTAACAGGTCAATTTATCATGTTTGCCCAGAGGACACTGGTACATTAACTCCTTCACTGGTTAACACACAGTTCTGGCTCCACACAGTCGCGCCGCCAAAGGGGCGGCCATGGCAACCCTGATACAATTGCTGCCCCCCCTCGCGGATCGCATATGCCTAATATCAGAGTCGTCTGTGTGGTGATTTTAAACTTGTTCCCAGTAAATATTTTGTTCCTTACAATCAAGGTACTCCTTCAAATTAAAGCTGTATATTTGTCTTTCTAAAGGTGCTCAATACAAAATTCAGAGTGTATCTATCGCTTCCACACAGCTCTCAACATGGCGACCGTTGAACCGGCGGCTCGCAGTTAACTGTGCTAACAGCGCCAACAGTACAAACAACGGCAGCAGTGCTGACAGAACTAACAGCGTTAACCTGGGGGGGGGGGGAACCGGAGCGTGGGTGCTACGCTTCTGCGACGACGCCGTGGGTCGGGACAGCGTTGTCAGTGGTAACTGCCGTATGAGCATAGTGCAGGGTTGTGTCGAGAAGGTACGCACACAATTTGCAAATGCTTTCGCGAGATGGTTAAGGTTAGGCATTGACCTCGAATGATTAAGGTTAGGATAGGTCGTCGGGCAGCAAGTCTTGCATGAGTTTTTGCAAGTTTTTCAAATTTGTGGGTTACCATCTACAAAACTACAGTGCAGAGCTGTGGCCATTAGCAAGGCAGTGGGGCAAAACAGAAAGACTCACATGCACTAAAATGCATGCGTGGCCGGCCTGGCTATGTCAAAAAAGCACAGAGAAGCTCGGATCACAACACACACAGAGGGAGAGCGACTTTAATTACTAAATTTAACTGTAAAATAAGAAACCAAAGTATATCAGTATGAAGTTCCTTAACTCTCATATTGACATAGTTTTAAACTAGCCTATATACTACAACAGCATAACAGATATTCAGTTATGGCTTTTGGTTTTGGTGTCATCTGGCCCCCCCAATGGAAAATATCTGGGGGCTCCACAGAGCACAACATGATTCGTCAATATGGTTTTCTAGAGTCAGTTTGTTTGCTATATGCAAGCTGTGCTGAATAACAGTAAAACTATTTACTGAGTGACTGTGGAGAGAATTAGAGGTAGAAAACACTTCTGTACAGCACAGGACTGCTGCAGACGTAGGCGGGCCAGTTTCCATAACAACCTGACAAAAAAAAAAAAAAAAAAGATATAAAAAAAACAAACAACTTCAGCTAATTTATTCTTGAAGTTTGGGTGCAAGAAAGCAAGTCTGCTCATCTATTTGTGCTATTGATATAGAGAACATATAACTGCAGTCTCAGTTGATTGTTCCTAAAACAAAACTGGATGCTAATCCTTGTCACCACACCTCCTCCATGTTTTTAAAAAAATAGTTTACTTGAATTTGCTGCTGCCACATCAGTTCTGTTTAGACTGTCAACAGCTCCTCCATTCAGAAATAATGTGCCATCAGCTGTTCGGGTGGCAGAGTTCCATTGAATGATGGTCTATTGCCAGACTAAACCAATAAAACACAAATCGCAGCTCAGGATCAAAGCTACATATACTGTATGTATACATTTAAAAATGAGGACCAAAGAGATTAACACACAGACACTTGCCCACATCTGATTTGTTGTTGAGGCCAGTTATGCAATTATGGTAATTTCTTGGGGCTTGAGCCTTGAGAAAAGCCCCAAATATTAGCAACAGGATTTGTCATGGCCAGCAGCTGTGTACAGTATGTTGGCGTAACAAGACAGAAGGATCCAATTAGTGTCAAAGGCGGCAAGCTTTCCATTGGTCAGCATGGAGTCCCTTCTGGATTTACTGCACAGCAGGCTTTATTCATGGAAGAAAGACCATTACAACAGTTTGTGATCAAATATTAATATCTAACAGTGCTTGATGACATACAGTATATTTTAAACTACATGTATCTACAGGTGTCAATCACGCTCACAAGACCTACTCGCTAGCGCCGAGTATTTTTCACAGATTTCACAAGTGCCCACTGATTTTAAAAGCTTCTGCTACCTCAAAACGATAATTTAATATTGGCAGACTTGATGTTCTCTGTGATGGATTTCACAACTCAAGCAGGTTTCAAGAGTGTGAATTCATTTTAATGCTGCATGTCAATGAATGGAAAGCAGTGATTGTCTGGAAACATTAACACACAACAGTAGCAGTAAAGTGAAGTATACATGGTTTGTAACAAATGGGCTAAGACAGCCTGAGTAGGGCTGTTGCAATATCGCACTATTGGCAAGCCAACCGCAGGGTATGGCAAGCAACCGCTACAAACGCTATGTTCACGTTTTTTTCTTTTTTGAATTCTTTGCAATGGCTTGGTGTTTTTTTTTTTTCGTCGCCGAGTGTTGAAAAATGTTCAACTTTAGGTAAAACGCTGTGCTCGTTGCTGTCGCTTTTTACCCAGCTGGCCAATCACAATGGAGGAGAGGCGGGACAAAAAGACCAACCGTCACGTCCTACATGTAGGATACAAGTGCTGAACAACAACAACAATGGAGGAGAAATGAATACACATAGACCAGCTGGTCCGTCCTTCCTCCTTCCCTTCATCCAGAGCAAGTACTCTACCTTGTGCCGACATTTTTACTTTGGCGTATATTCCGTATCATAGTAACCAGACGCAACCAAAGTATCTGTCATGTTATCACCTGGGCAGTCGAGTAGTTTCCCTGTGTTTCCTCTGTTTCCCTGTCCTTTTGTCTCCTGTGTGTTTTACCCTGTCAGTCTGGTCTGTCTGTCTGGAAGGAGGTGTGGCCATCTCCTCCTCCCTCTCCTGGGCGGTGGTTGCTGGAGCAGCTGACACTAATCATCAATCAAGACACACTCTGCAGTATATCAACCCTGGTCTTCCTGCCATTCATCGCCAGATCGTTATCGTCGCCACAGTGGTAGTACGCATTCAGGCTCTCTTACATTGCTCGTTAGTTTTTGACTTCTGCTCACTTTTGTAGCTTTTGGTGCTCATCCTATTTTTTGTCCTTTTGTCCTAGTGTGGTATACTTACCTGCCAGCTGCCTCCACTTCCTGCAATATCTACCTGCTCACTCTCCAACATCATTGCTTCTTCTTGGATCACAGTGGACTGGAAACATCATCTGAAGGAACACTGGAACCCCATTCCCCATGCTCCTCGCTCCCTTGAAGACCTTCAGTGTTTAATCCCAGCCACGTTGGACTCTGAGAAACCTTGCCCTGTCCACCATTTAAATTTATTATTTATTAATAAATTCTCATTGTTACAACTTTAAACCTTGACTAGTGTGTGCTGCTTTTGGGTCCACGTTTTGTTTCACCAGAACATAACAGTGTCTCAGCTGCATTTAACAATAAACAAGTATTTAATTAGATTCAAAACTGTCATCTTTGTCATTTAAAAAGCAACTATATACATAATAATAGCCTAACAATAATTCATATTCATATAGCACTAAAATCAGGATAAAGGATTAAGCAAAAAAAAAAAAGGCAATGATATCGCATATCACGCTGTTGAGTCAATTATTATCACCGCAGGGGAAAATCTTTCACCGCGACAGGCCTAAACCAGAGTCACAGGTCTGTTCCTTTATAGGGTTTATCTCTCAGTCAAGAAAATGTGTGAATTCAGCTGTTGAAATATAGACACATGAGAGAATATGTCCCCGAACTCCCGGCCTGTACAAAAGCCTATGATAAGGTGTGCTCAAGTCCCAGAATTGCCCCCCTATCTGGGCAACACTGCAATTATCTTCCAACTCTGTGCTGACGTGCAATAAGACAGCGCTCTTGTTCTTTCCAGTTATGCTGCCAAAATTATAAAGCCGCTCCTGCTCTTCACACAAAACCAGGCTGAGACTCATTAAATACTAGATCATAAAACTGTTCTTTAACTGTGCTTCTACTGTCTCATTATACAGCTAGTGTTAAGAGCCTTCGCAGTCGGGCAGTCAGAGCTGCAGACTCAGGGGAGCAAGTGATGGGTTCGAGCCCAGTGTAGTGTGACTGTACAGTATGTGAGGGAGGGAGAGGAGGAACTGGATCCACTTTAAAGCAGTGAGGACTACAGTACAGAGAGAGGGGCAGAAACTGGTAGTTGGAAGTGCGGCCTATAGGGTGCAGGAGGAGAGATTTATTCCTTACTAGGCTTAATTGACATCTCCTGTTATGCCCCTGTTTGTCCAACTGATCTACGTGGATATCTGCCTCATATCAGGCCAAAACACACTGACCTGCAAGCCACAGAAAGTAGCAGCAAAAGAGCACTCCCAATGCAAAAGCCAACAAAATAAAACAATTAAAAGGTACTCTCTGTCAACAAAGCTGTTGAAGCAAGATGTACTGTCGTGGCGTCTGGCCAATGAGGGAGTCTGAACAGAGTCTGCCCCGAGGCAAACAACTTTTACTCCAAAAGAGAGTTGGCTCCATTCTGACACTTCATACTGATGACTCCTGGCAACACCAGACCAACAGTATAGTAGTTTGGACAGCTGCTGTTTAAAAACACCTTGTTGGTGTCATTAAAGAGGCCTGAGATTGTTATTAATATCATGCCAAGAAGAGTAGATGGATGGATGAAGCTGGTGAGGCATTGGGCGGGGAGGAGTAGGATGCCCAGACTGATTGACTGGCTGGCTGTTTGTAGCTGTGAGGTGTTTTCCTACTTCCACCTGGTTTGACTGGGCTCCCACAGTGAGTAGAAAGCAGCAGTCACTGTAGGAGTTGATGTTGAAGTGACTGGAGTGGGATTGAGTCACCGGCGATGAGGCTTTAATCCAAATTTAACAGCCAGAGGAATTCCCTGACTGTTGTACTGCAGTATCAGGACCGAAAATAACTAATAATGACTAAAACACAAAGCTTACAGTGTGTGAACCATAGACTGTATAAGAGGTGGATGTGGTCACTGTGACGTAACCCACTGGTTTGAGGACTCGTTTTTCAAGCCTCGAGTTCAGCATTTTGGCCGTCGCCATCAAACAGAAGTGACATGAGAGGGTGGAGCTAAGTACAACCGAACGCTGAATAAGACATTTTTAGGCGACCAAAATGTTACAATTAACTTTCATGACCTGAAAACACACTGTGAAAGGGTTAAAGTTGTAAGACGAGAACACGTAAAACTCCCAGACCGGACAACGCCGTGGTAGCAACCTGTCAATCACAAAATAGCCACGCCCTAAAGCATACCCTGCTTTATGGTCTATTTGACTCTAAATGGGACCATCATTTACTAAATGAACATCATGATGTATTGAAGAAGACTTGAAACTAGCGATTGAAAGCATAAACTCATGTTTACAATGTTTACTGAGGGAATAAATCAAGTGAGAAGTAGGCTCATTTTCTCATAGACTTCTATACAATCAGACTTCTTTTTGCAACCAGAGGAGTCGCCCCCTGCTGGCTGATAAAAGAATGCAAGTTTAAGGCACTTCAGCATTGGATTCACTTTTCAGACCTCGGAGTTGCCCACTGGTGTGAACACACACACATATTGCAATGCTTTAATGGCTTCCACAGTACTCTGCAAAGTTAACCAATTATTTCTTGATTTAAGTCAAGTGTTCATGGTATAGATACTGTACTGCTGGGGAATGCACTCTAGTATCCACACACACTAAATCAACAGCGACCCACATTTAAACAAACTGGCATGTGCAGATAAATACAGTTGGGTTATCCTGCAAGCCCCTGCAGTAGATCCCAATTCAGATATCTAGCTAATATATGGGGCTAATTTCTATGTTTACTTTGGTAAAGGAATTTGGCACTTGCAATCTAAGTTGTCTACAACACAGATGTCGAATGCAAAATTAGAATGACCCATTAGCCAAATGGACACACTTGTACACCCAGGTTGAAAAATACTGAAATGTCCCTTCAAGGGCAACACACACTGAATGTATGGATGTATGTATGATGAGTGTCAAAACCACATAATCAATGACAGGGGGAAAAAGGAATTTAATAAAAACCTGAGGCAATCATTATCATCTCTTCATACAATAACACAATGACAACACAATCATTTATACGCTTCAACTGGAAAGGGGAGCGTGTGTTATTCGGAGATCAAAAAAAAGAAACTACTGAGATGTGACCTAAATTTATTCAGCTTTCGTTGCCACAACTCAGTTTAGATTTTAATGCTAAAAAAAGTTCTGCTGACTGCTTATTATCAAGCGGGTTATGAATCAGGTTCATTTTGGGACACAACAGTGTTGTAGGGGAAACCAGAGAGGCACTGAAGATGCATCCGAGGCCTAAATACAGATGTTTGGATTTAGGCTAAAAGTCATGTAGCACAGATTTAACTCTGTATCACAGTCACAACTTGTTTATTGTTGGATTTTAAAACAAATCATTTCTTTTCAGTTTTTGTTTTTTTTAACTGAAAGAGAAAGCAAGGCTGCTTGTCGTGCTACTGTAAGTGCTTTCTCTCCACAGCTGTGCTATGGTAACAGACAGATCAGTATTCCAGCTACATTTTTTGATAACTTATGTAACTTTGTAAACTCTCAATCCTCTCTTGAGAAAAATAAGAACAAACTGTGATATGCTTCTAGCAACTGGAGACTTTTCCTTCAGTCACTTCACTTTACTCTGTACTTAAAGGAGATCAACATTATCTTATTTGTGGCATAATGCTAAAATCCAGAAAATACTCATCGGAGTATGTAAATCCATCGCCTAATGGTTAGCAGTAATGCAAAGTATACATACATTAAAGTTAAGGGGCTAACACATCCAAAAACAACAGTCCATTTATTTAAGATAACTTGAAATTGATTTTCAATTAGGGCAGTCAAAGTTAACGCATTTGTTTTAACGCCACTCATTTCTTTTACGCATTAACGCAACTTGTACATTTTTAAGTTGTAGCGGGCTCAGTTGTAAAGCTAGAGTGAAGATACTGGCATCATATGAAACTAGAAAACCTAAAGAATCCATCGGTACCAACCATGTCATACTAGCTTGTCGCGAAATATGCTAAATAAGGCTCCAAACATAAGCTAAATTTTGATGAGGAAAAACTGGCATGACCATTTTCAAAGGGGTCCCTTGACCTCTGACCTCAAGATATGTGAATGAAAATGGGTTCTATGGGTACCCACAAGTCTCCCCTTTACAGACATGCCCACTTTATGATAATCACATGCAGTTTGAGGCAAGTCATAGTCAAGTCAGCACATTGACACACTGACAGCTGTTGTTGCCTGTTGGGCTTGAGTTTGTCATGTTATGATTTGAGTATATTTGTATGCTAAATGCAGTACCGGTGAGGGTGTCTGGACAATATTTGTCATTGTTTTGTGCTGTTAATTGATTTCCAATAATAAATGTAGACATACATTTGCACAAATCAGGCATATTTGCCCACTCCCATGTTGATAAGAGTGTTAAATACTTGACAAATCTCCCTTTAAGGTACATTTTGAACAGATAAAAAATCTACAATTAATTTGCGATTAATCGCGATTAACTATGGACAATCATGCATTAATCATGATTACAAATTTTAATCGATTGACAGCCCTAATTTAAAATCATTCTGATGTAAGTAGCATGTTGTCAAATATGCCTTTAGTATAGTTGACAACATATTTTCACCGTTGCACATTACCCTGATTTCTATGGAGAGTAATGACAAACAACATCAAGAGTGCTTTTCCCAGAGCTAATCCCAAAGGGGACTGAACAAATCCCTTTGCATCTTGCCACCGGCATCAAAGCTGGAGAGAGTAACACCGCACATCAAAGCCTGAAACAACTAAAAAAAAAGAAATAAAAAAATCATCATCAGCCGACAAGCCGAGTGCCTAAAATGCCTCGAAAAATGTAATTCACCTCATTCCTTTTTTTTACTGTTTCTGGCCCTTCCAGTGAATAACCACAACAAACAATCAAATGCTCACCGCTGTGAGCTGCTTTGTCCAACCTTAAAATGTCACATCCAATTCAACAGACACTCAATAGTGCCCTTACTCGCACTAAGTACCGGTGAACTGTTGCTATTATTTTGGAGCTATTTTTGTGGCGGCAGTCGATCCTGCAGGCAGAATATGCAGCTTGTAGACGGCTACAGCGGCGTCTAATCGCGTGCTTCAAACCAGGTCAGCTGGAGCATTAGAGAGGTGGGCTGAAGCTCGCCCACTTAGGTCCCATCACATCCTCCAGCCTCTGACATTAAGTAGTGCGTTGACTGGGGAAAAGAAGATGAAACTTTTCATGCTATACGAGCTTCACTGTGCAGTTCTTTTAGGGTTTGAATACGGTTTTAGAGGAATATGCAGCTGACTCATTTGTGCACGTAATTTTGCTTGATAGTACATCAAAACATTTTGGTAGTAGCAGGAGCTGATACCACCTCAGCAGCAGGCGTAACACGGTCGCTCCATCACTGTGTCGCACCTTCTGTTTGTTTGTGCTCTGCTTATCTGTCACTCTTTTTTTTTTTTCCAGTCCCTCTGTCTGTCTCTCCATCTCTCATCGCGTCTGATGGAGAAATGGATGAGCAACTTGGATTAAAAAAGCTGTGATTGTTTTGTGAAAATTCAACGTGGCCCCAGGCTGTTGTTTTTCATAATTAAGAAGTGGAGCAACAATCTGGCTACAAACAAACAGACAGGGACGCTCACACTGCCGGGCTGTTCCAAAGATATTCCTCATTTTCATATCCATACTGTACAGGTCAGAGCAAACTGACCACATACAGTAGTCCCAAAGTGGAGGCACTCTGGAGCATTATAACTGTTCTGAACATGTAAGACAGCAAAGCCCTCCCTCCCCTTTACACGTGAGTAGCTTTGTCTGCTGTTATCTCTTTCTTCCCGTCTATTTCTAAATTTGAAGCGACATAAAAGCCGAGTCCATTTTTTGCCGTTTCTGTATAATTGCATCATTTGGCAAGTGGTACAGTTATTTCAAGCCCTTGGATATCTCTCTGTACACAACGCAGAGGCTCACAGGGACATGAAATTGAAGATTTCATAGGATGGGAGAAAGAGAGAGGGGGGGAGAACTGGAAAAGATCACAGATTATAGATGGACACATCTATATTCTGCAAGTGGGTCAGCATATAAATTCAGAGATTTCAGGTTTTGGACAAATGTCAGGTGAACACATGGTTTTTATCCTTTCAAACACAGGAATCTTAAAAGAAATTGTGGTTTGTTCATCAGCCTGATTTATGACTAAAACCTCATCTTTTGAACATATGGAGGCTGATAAGCTTTAGATGTTTAAAATACTCTGTCAAAGTTTATTTGAATTCAAAATATCAATTATTAATATCATAAGAAATTCTGGGTGGATTTAAAATGCATATTTAAAAAGGTTAAAATCAAGTTTCATCTCGATTTCGGTAACCAGAAGGCGGACAAAACAAACTTTCCCTTTTTCCGAACACCTCTCGCCTGCCGATGGCACGATGGGATGCACTGCACTGTCACCTAGTTTCCATGGTAACCTGTTGCTATGGAAACAGGCCCTGGAACAGACTCGGGAGTCGGGTGGTGGAGATTTTGTTGCCGGAGAGGCAGAGGGAGGTGAGGATAGAGAAGCAAAAAAAAAAAAAAAAAAAAAACAGGAGGAGAGGAGGAGAGAGAAAACAAAATGGATAGAAAGTAAAGTGGAGGGGCTCAAATACAAGTATTATCCAAGCATCAACACAACTCGCTACAGGCACAACTCACTTTATTAAACTACATCTTCTGGCCAGGGCTGGTTACTTTATTATTTTTTGGGGGATTCGAGTGTTTGATAGTGAACATGATCCCGCATTGGAGAAAAAGGACGGAGCCACCTCATTTACATTCATCTCACTCGTCTGTTGGCCTTGTACAGCAAACATTACATAACCGCTGTGATGGCTGATGGCTGTCACTACAGCCAAACACAGAGTTACACTCTTCCCCCTCGTGTTTTACTCTTCTTATCTTTGCAAGGACCAATTTGAACTTTAGACTTTCAGGACAAAGACATTTTGATCCTCATTTGTTTATGAAGATATACGAGTGTCGAGGGTCCAGGTGAGACTCAGTTTAGTTATAGTTCTTTATGATTTAAGGTCAACAGATATAATGGAGATAATGATAAGAGTCTTCATAAGAAAAGGACAAGAGTGTGCGCTTGAATGTATGTTTTGATGTGTGAATCAAGTGTCAATTCATTGTAGGAAGTTATATGAATCACCTTTTCAAGATAACAGCCATGTAACAAACACACAAACAACACACTCAATCAGAAAATAATATGAGTAAAGAGAGGGAAGTGGCAAACAGCTTAATTTGTTTGTTACTGAGAAAATAACAAGGAGGCAGCGCTGGCTCCCGGCAGGTGAATCCAAGCCTGACACACTCATTTGCAGATGTCCGGATACAAAGGCAGTTTCCCAGAAATTACAGACCGACCAGCCTTTGGACCACATTTGATTTCCCGTAACATCTTCTTGCGCACTCCCCCAACCCCCCTCCTCATCTCCATCTAGCTCTCTAATCTCTCCCTGGCTGAAGTTGGACTGCAGCCTGCTGGGTTAGTCTATTTAACTGCTGTCACATAGAGAGCCTTGGAGCATGTTGTGTACTACAGTCAGTGACAGACAATATGGGCAGCAACTGGCAGGGAGCACCATAGGACAGATGGATGCATACACACACACACACACATTCAGATGCCCACTTATTCACGCAGTGTGAGGTTTATTCACTCAATCGCTCTGACAAAAACTGCACCAGAGAGTTCTGTCGGACTTTTTTGCATTATGGCTGCTACATAAACACAAGTGTGTGGAATATAAACAAAGCTGATAGCAAAGATGTGCAAACAGGAAGTGAGTTATTAACTACATATACAAAGAAAAAGCATGCAATCCCCCATTTGCCCTTTTTCATCATTACATTTTTACTATTCATTTAACACATTTACTTTTAGAGTATGTATGCGTTTGAAGTATAAGCATAGATCCACATGCAGGGTTGGTCTGAATCCAGTATTGAATCTGAATTCCTTTAAATCCCTTGTCTAACACTACCGTTTTTAAATGTTTACCACCTGTAGATACAACCTGAAAATCAGACATTAAAGGAAAGGTTTGACATTTTGGGACTATTTCTTGTTTGGGACCAGTGACATCCTAGAGTCTCCTCTGGTTGCCAGGCAACGGGTCCCGGCCAATAAATAGTCAGAAACATAACCACCACCGTAATACGTTGATTTGTCATTTTTACACTTTAGATTTTGTACAGATTAAATAAACAATTTAAATATGTTCATTAATGGGCTTTAGAGGCGCTTGTACATTACCTTTGGACAGAGCCAGGCTAGCTGTTTCCCGCTGTTTTACGGTCTTTGTGCTAAGCTAAGTGAGCCATCTCGGTTGCCTTCATATTTATTGTATATGTTATTGTATCAATCTTCTCAACGTTGGCAAGGAAGCAAAAAAACGCATTTCTCAAAATATGTATATTACTGTGCAAACATTATTTGCCACAAGTTACACCAAATACTGGAGGCCTTGATTTAGAACTAATAAATTGATGAGCTTAAAATATTGATGTAGAATCAAAGTTTAACTGTGATAGTCTCCTGAGATTGATTTGATGCAATTACTGCAGATTTGGTATATTGTGATGTCTGTCATAATAATACATAATAAATCAATAACTGGCAACAACAATGATCAGCGTCAGTTAAAAATAAGAAGCTAGCATTACTTGAATGTTTTCTCTTTGCTAATGACAAAGAACAATGAGCTAAAAGCTTCGATGAGGGATTGTTAGCATCAGTGCTTAGCAAATCAGAATATTTTGTCAACTGGGAACCAGATCCAAAATGGAACAGACTATCTGAAGCCAACCCTAAAGCACAAGTACAAAAATGGTAAAGTTCCCACAGATAAACAATTTACAATTTGGTTCTCTTATCTGTTCTTATACTTTACGATGACATCTTTCAGTCACACCTTACAATTAAGATGCACAATTCACCGGACTGGAAATACATGTTTTATAGCACAACATCCCATGATAACCACTGACAGGAGGATTGGAACGGAGTTTAAACAAGAGAGATGAGCAGAGAGAACCTCTGATGGTCAAACCGAGAGAGGAAGAGCAAACTGTTCTATATGAATTGTCACAGTTGCCTCAGGCATTACTGTTTTCTGTGGACGACTGAATAAATGGTTTGCGATGACTTCAGTCTGACGGAACTGAAAGGGGAACTGGAACTGGAGGTGATTTAATTAACTGATTGGGAATATTACACAACTCCACTTCTGTCCAATGACACATACAACCCACAACTACAACTACTGAAACAGAATCTCTATTGATACTGAACGTCTCTAAACTGACATCTATCTATCTCGTCATATGTAAGTAGGGCTGGGCGACATGGCTAAAATCTTCTATCACGATATAGGCCATTACTAGGGCTGTCAATCGATTCAAATATTTAATTGCGATTAATCGCACATATTTTATCTGTTCAAAATGTACCTTAAAGGGAGATTTGTTAAGTATTTAATATTCTTATAAACATAGGAATAGGCAAATATGCTGCTTTATGCACATGTATGTATATATTTATAATTAGAAATCAATTAACAACACAAAACAATGACAAATATTGTCCAGAAACCCTCACAGGTACTGCATTTAGCATAAAACATATGCTCAAATCATAACATGACAAACTCAAGCCCAACAGTTAACAACAGCTGTCAGTGTGTCAGTGTGCTGACTTGACTATAACTTGCCCAAAACTGTATGTGATTATCTAAAGTGGGCATGTCTGTAAAGGGGAGACTCGTGGGTACCCATAGAACCCATTTCCATTACATATCTTGAGGTCAGGGGTCAAGGGACCCCTTTGAAAATGGCAGTTTTCCTTGCCAAAATTTAGCGCAAGTTTGGAGCATAGCGTCCTTCGCTACAAGCTAACATGGTTGGTACCAATGGATTCCGTAGGTATTATAGTTTCATATGATGCCAGTATCTTCACTCTAGCTTTAAAACTGAGCCCGCTACAACCTCCGAAAGATCGACTGTGTTAAAGAAATTAGTGGCATTAATACAAATTTGCGTTAACGCATAATCTTTGACAGCCCTAGTCATTTCATATCTCGATAATGATATATATCACGATAGTAGATACCGTAGTATGTTTTTTGGTAATTCAATAAATAGTCTGTATTGAAATACCCACATGGTAAAGCCTATTTTGTATACTTGTGTAAATTAAAAACTTGACAAATGAGAAGTACCATTACTATTATTCTTCTTCAAGCCTATATCATGATAGAAACAATATAGAAAAATATATACGATAGATATTTTGACGATATACATCGTCATATTTCCCAGCCTTATATGTAATCTCATGTTGATGAGCTTTGGGATGTGATGACAGTGTGAGTTTACATTTCTATCTGCATATACAGTCCATAGTGGCAAATTATTTTGAAGAGAAAAGGTTTTCTTCACAAACTTGTGATGAGGCCATAAAGGTGATGTCGTTTTATGAGGTTCAAATGTAAGTCAGCCAACTGTAAGAGGAGACAATCAGAACATGAAGTAACTTTTAGGCTTAATGAGGCCTTGAAATAGAATAGAGTAGTTTAAAATGTACAATTTAACGCCTAACATCCAAGTACATTAAATACAGTTACATCTTTTTTTCTTGTAAAGATTTGTTAGAGATATTTATACCAGAGTAATGGCAGACATTGGGACATTTCTTGGAGATGATTTATGTATTCCTGCATCGCTTTTCTCTGCTGGCACACAGCAACCATAATACAATTTTTTTTCAGATATACAATATTGTGTTTGTGTGTGTATGAGGTGCAGTGTCTGCCAAAAAGCCTGCTGACAGCTGTTGGCAGCTACTGTGTTGCGGATGCATAAGTCACTGTCACTGTGTCACGCTTCTTCCAGCATGGAAGGTGTCACTTAAATAAATGTATAATTATCTGGAGGTTGTCAAGAAGCAGTTAAGTGCGACGCTGCGACGCCTGACTCAAAGAGAATTTTGAAAGAGACTTTTCAGTGCAAAAGAAATATGCAAAGAACTGTCTACACATCTGGAGCTGTGACACCGGAGGGCTACAGGGTTACATCTGTGTTGTGTGTGCGCCGAAAAATGCATGAGGTTTTTATGCGTGTCCATGCAAGTGTGTGTGTGTGTATGTGTTGTATTTAGCACTAGCGGCCAGCTGTTCAGCAGTGGGATCCCTGCACATCTGGCAGCACGCGTTGGCCTGGAGTGGAGAGGGTATCTAGCATACAGCAATGATGAGAGGGATGAGGAGGAGATAAGATTAAAGACAAAGGGGTGGTGGCAGAAGGCTTGAGAGATGAAAATATGATGGATTTAGCTTCATAAACGGAAATGCAGACAAATAGATATACAATGAGTGTTTGAGAGAGACGAGGAAAGAAGATGAATGCATGCTTATCCACTCGTGTAGTCTATATAATTTTCCTTTTATTCCAATGAAGAGAAAGAACCTTGAAAATATAGTCATTAAGGATGTGGTGAGGTAAACCATTAAAGCTGACACGCCGATATCTTAAAGCACTTAACCCTGTTTAGAGGGTCAGGGTTAAGGTCAAATTATTGGGGCCAGAGGATCAGAGAGTTCTGTCAGCACACTCCAATGAAAAATACATACACAGCTTCCTCGTCTTTCCATTACATTGGTTGGAGCATGTGTCCAGCAGTTAAACTTTTGAAATAAACAGTATTTCCATTTTCTGAATTTTGCAATGAGGGAGAACAAATAGATGCAACTTTAAAAAAATTTAAAAAATAGAACTTTTCGAGTATTTTCATGTCTTAAAACATTTCTCAAGGGGATCTTTAAAGGGCAATCCACCAATTTTAGACATAAAAATCAATTTGTTCATCATGACGAGCCTGTGAAAACAGTCACATTTTAAACAGAAAGCCTGTGTTACAAACTGGGGGCACGGAGTTTGAAAGATGTAGGCATTAACCAGGCAGGGAGGGAAAAGATGCCATCGAGCTGCATTATGGGAAGTGGAGGATTCAGCTGTTTTGGACCCATATTAGGGATTAAAAATCAGGCTATTTTGGCTTCTGCTGCTTCACTTTTGATCATTGTTTCTCTTTCTCTATTATCCGTTTCTGTTTTTTCTCTTTCACTTCATGAACATGTGCTTTACTAAACTGCTTGAGTAGCCTTTTAAATATATAAAAAAAAACCTGTAATGAACCTAATGAAGGTAATCCTGGAAACAAAATCTAAATTAAAATTACGTATCTCACGTCTGGTGTCACACAGAGTGTTGTGTGCCTGATGCGCGTTCTCGTCAGCTCACATACGCTCGTCGTCTCGTCACTTTTTTTGCAAGCTCGTACAATTGCAACCTAAAAAGATATTTATTAACCTAATCTTTACCTTAATCCCAAGATTAAACCTACAGGAGACCTCACGTCTAATTGTAAATTCAAACTGTGATGATGTTTTATTTTTTGTGATTATCAATTTACAGAAATACACATACATTTTTGCTCCATGTACTGCTGGCACGGCTGCAACCAAGACTATCCTGCAGATTTACAAATGACTTTTACCTGACAGCTGATAAATTCTCAAATTGACCATCTTAACGTTATACAGAAAAATAAAGATGAAGGCACCCCGGATAGATCTATAAACATTTACCCAACGTTACGTTACTTGACTCACTCTCACATAACTGAACTCTCATACACTCATCCGCCATTTGTAAATTGAACAGTTACGATAAGGTGCAATTCACTTTAAATTTGTTACCAAACTGGTGACGTTAGGGTTATATAATTTAATGTAACAATAGGTTAGGTCCATGGGGCAAACGTTAACGTTACCAAGCGCTCTTTAGCTTTAGAGAGTCCCACACAAACACCTACAGGAAATGTTATTTAACTATATCGAGAAAACAACACACTTGTATAACTAACATACTAGGAACACTACGGACTACATTCAAATCTTTACAAAGTCATATAAAACCAGTGGGTCTTAGAGTCTGCAGGAGCTTTCTCCAAGCAAGGTCTCTTCAAAGCTGCACCAAAAAGGACGCCACAGCTGACAATTGGTGAGTTACATGATCTGTTTGTACCTGCAGAAAACAGGTCTATTTCTGGCGAGAGGGTCGAGCCTCAAGAGTCCAAATCAGCGATCTCTCCCTGCTTCAACCACTCCGTTAAGCAGCCAATAGCTGTTACCTTAGCTGTCTGCTCTGGTCCATTAGCTCAAAAGTGAGGAGGTCATTTTGGTCACTTGAGATGGAACCGGCATTATGTTGTGTGGATCTCTGCCAGCAGAGAGAAATCTGTTTCCTACGAGTCTTCTGTGTGTGTGTGTGTGTGTCCGCTGTGGGACTGGAGTGTGGTAAGATAGAAGATCACAAGGATGAGCCATTGACCCAGGCCAGCTTTCAGTGGACAGTAAAACGTTCGGGGAGAGGAGAGAGCGGAAGAACAGAATGCAGTAGAGGAGAGAAAGTGACCCAGCTACAGGCTGGATTGAATTGCTGTGTGGAGGAAGGCCGTTTTCACAGTTGATTGGGTCCTATCTATCCAGAAACACCTCACACACACACACACACACACATGCATGAACACATGCCAATGCACAGACACACAAACAAACAGTAGCTTGCTCATACATGCTCAATGATGCCTCTCACATATTCCCCAGAAATCCAAACACTCATGTAATGTACAGAAAAGAATCAGGTCTGTGGTCGACCCCGTTATGTCAGAGTAATGTTTTCCTCCATGTTGGATGAGAAAGTTTTCTCTGACCTCCCTTCCACGCTGCCCATGCCATCCATTCTGGAGTTATAGCACTCTCATGAACATAAGCCTGCATGTGTGCATGCATCTTTTAATGTGCGATGCATGACAGAATACATTCTCCACTAAGTGTGACTAGAGACAAACATGATGATGACGAAGGCGTCGACTGGAATGAATGCAAAACGGACCCAACCTCCTAAAATCTCCTCAATTTGGAATGATAACTTTCGACAACGAAATCGTAAACACAAAGCATTTCAGTCGAGCCTCCTTTTCCCTCCCTCCCTCCTCTCTGACTTTGAAAGGCCTTAATGAGAGAAAAGTGCCTGTATCGATTCTCCTGCATTCTAACGCTCTGTGATCGAAGAACAAAAGAGGAAAGATACGGTCGGAGGCAGGGAGGGAGAGGGAGAGTGCATCGAAGAAGCTTCCAGACACTGCAGCCAACTGAGGAACGGTGCACCCTGTATAAATAATACAAAGTTTCTGTTTCACTGCCTGGCTGTAAAATAGAAACGGCGATGCAAGTGTATGGCTTTCTGTGATTGTGCACTCATTAGTGCATGTTTGCCACTGTTTTTAATACTTGTTAAACTCAGGAATATTGATGAAGGGATACTACAGAAGGGCCAAACAAACATTCACTTCTTTGTACCACCTAAAATAATCATATCATCCGTAGGCCTACTTATTTTCCCTATTTGTTTCCATGTTAGCAGTCTATGAAACTAAAGGCAGAACCAAGCATTAACAATCTACTGGACTGCATGACAACAACAACTATGGGGGGGTGGACAAAATAACAGGAACACCTTGCAATGTACAGTAATAGTGTTACAAAAATTAGCACCTTTGGGAAGCATATAATGTTAACTGGTTTGCTGAAGCAAAAGTACAACATCTATGAGTTAGGTGAAAACATCGATACCACTCTCTTATTTTTCCGAGAATAGTAAGACTAAAGCCAGCAGCCGGTTAGCTTAGCTTAGCACAAAGACTGGAAACGGGGGGAAACAGCTAGCCTGGCTCTGTCCGAAGGAAACAAACTCCGAGTACCAGCACCTCTAAAGCTCACTACTTAACACATTCTCTCGTTTTTTTTTAATCCGTACAAAAAACGAAGTGTAAAAAACGACAGGTTGCCAGGCAACCAGTGGAGACACCAGGAGGTTACTGGTTACTGCCATGTATTCTGATCAGAGAAATTGAATAAGATAGCTGATGGATAAATAGTTGAAAGATCCAAGTAGTGATACTTTAACTAGTGAACTTGAGCAAAGCAACTTATCAGCCAACCAGATCACATTCTTTTGGCTGAATTCTCTCCGATGCCTTCAGGCCGACGTTATAATGTGCCCCTTAAGGAGAACAAATCGTCCTTTATTCCTTCTGCTGTTAAGCTGCTGAACACAGACCATACCACTTTTTAAATGAGTTATTTAGAGGAACTTTAAGAGATGTTGTTCTTATATATTGTTTTTTATTTTTTGGCTTTTATTTCCATAATCCATGTATTTATATGGTTCTTATTGTAACTTTTCCCTCCAACTGCCCCCATGCCTTTAATATGTTTCCTTTGAATTAAATAATTATTGGTTGTCTGTTGTATGTATGGATGTATGGACTGGGAATGCTACAAATGAATTGCCCCCTTGGGGATAAATAAAGTTGTCTGAACTGAACTGAACTGAAAAAGAAAAAAAGTTTCAAAAACATTGACTATGTCTTGTATGACAAAATAGGTTGTAACAATATCTACTTTCATATAAGAAATAATGTCAAATAACATTCAGTTTAAAATCAAAAGAACACATTTAGGACATGCTGTGTGGTGTTGATGTAGGGGTACTTGAACTCATCTGGCTGTGGGGGTACGTTCGACATAAAAATGTTGGGAACCACTGCAGTATACGGACTGACTAACAGTGATAAGGTAGAATAGGCTCAGGAATATGAAAACATCCCAGCACTCGCAGTCACACACACACTCCTGGGAGATTTGCGTGGTCTACTAACTTTCTTCAAGGGGTGTACTCCACTTCACTTCACTGTGGCTTACATTGATTTCCCACACTTTTACTCTAAATATGGATTTTCCCCCTTTTTACTCCCTACCAGGTTCTGCTTATCTGGTGTCAATTATCAGAAAGTTAAAGTAAAAAAGATAAATTGACAGTAAGATCACTATAATACACGCTCGTAATACTTTAGTTCCAAGTGTAAGGGTTTTTCTTTTCAGGTTTTTTCTGACCACACCTCTGCCAAGCTACACTTTCTCCCTCATTATCCTCCCCTCTCTCTCTTTTCCTGTCCCTTGTCTCTAGTCTTCCTCATCTCTCTCTCCTATATTCTCTTATTCCAATTAATGATCTTCCTCCTTTAGGCATCCGTTGTTTCCATAGGAACAGTGCTCTGTAGTCGATACCGGTCGTCTAGGCAACGGTGAGCTGGGAAGGACATTGTGAATGCGCGTGCACATGTCACATGTTTACTTGATTTGGGGCTGGCCCCTTGCAGTGGCGCAGGTATGCTCTGTCTTCAGTGTCTGTATGACTTTCTGTCAGACAAATTCAAAGTTTTCTTTACTTGTTGTGTGTTTAAAATAGATTTAATTTCATATCGTAGGGAATTAAAGCTGCAGTGGGTAGAATTGGAGCAAATATGATTAAAAAAAAGTTATTTTTATAAAATGATCACTATATCCTGATAGTAGTGCATGAGACAGGTAATCTGAAAAAAGTCATGTGCGTCTGTGTCCTCCGGTGCTCCTAAAGGCATCTGCATTTGAGGCGAGAAATAGGCATTACAGTAACAGAATATTGATTCATATTTGATCAGCGTTGCCTAGTTTGACCGTTTGATCGGAGTTGGCGAGTGATTAGCAGCTGCTTCCGTTGAATGAACAGCCAATAGGAACGCTCTCTCTCTGAAATGACTTGTGATTGGCCAAAATCTCCCGTCAAGGGTTTGATTTTTTTAAATCGGGAAAACAGAGCCATGAGGAGGTGCAGAAGTCTAGTTATCTCTCAGAACACTTGAATTACAATATGCTGAAAGGTTATTATGGAATTTTTGCCCAATAATGCCAAAAATATTCTGCCTACTGCAGGTTTAATACCTTTAGTTTCATGTAAAAGATATAAACGACCAGCCTGCGCTGCCATTTTCGTCACTTTCCTCTTCAGTTCTACTACAGTGTGTAAAGTATCTTGTTGTTGTTGTCTAATCCTCCTCCTTTTCTCTTAAAACCATCTCCCTCAGCATTGTGCCCACTGCGCATATTATGTACCATCATATTGTAAAGGGCAGTCCCTGTAGATTATAATCTCTGGTCACACAATGTTTCCAACAGTAATACTGCAATCCGCAACATAATACCAATAATAGCCAATACTGTGTGTGTGCATGTGTGTGTGTGTGTGTGTGTGTGTGTGTGTGTGTGTGTGTGTGTGTGTGTGAATGCATTAAGTAAGTATTAATGCATGAGATGTGTGCATTAAAGCATGCAGTCACATTTATGGGATTTAGTACTGACTCATGTTTAACACAGTTGCATCTGCCAACCCATGTCAGCACATTACAGGACACGTTATATCTGTGCGGACAGTCTTGTAAACTTGAAACAGTCTTTGTGTGTGAGTTTGAGTGAGTAAGTGAGGGGGAGGGAGGGAGGGAGGGAGGCAGGGAGGGAGAGTGTGTGTGCGTGTGTGTGTGTGTGTGTGTGTGTGTGTATGTGTGTAAAAGGGAACAGAGGGATTGCGTCTGGCTCCAGGGGCTTCCCTATTCACAGCTGGGACAAACCTTAACGCTGGATTAACAAAAGTGTCCACAGAAAGAATAGAGAGATCATGAGGTGAAAAGTGCAAAGGGGGCATTAGATTAAACTGGGACAGAAGACAAAAGGGATTTAGAAAATGTGTACAAAGGGAAGAGAGTAGATGAGAAAACTGTTTTATTGACTGTGATGACTTGCAACAAATATATCTAATGATCCTCAGACAACAAGTGCAGGAGGAGGAAAAAGAAAACTTCTTAATCACATGATATTTCACATAGGCCGAACACAATAAAAGCAGCTGACTGGCTGAACTAATGACTTGAATTTTCAGGCACTACTGTAAGAACACCAACATACTGTGATATTAATGCACACTAAATATGGCATAAAATAAATACGGATATTATACAGTGCATGTATGAGTTGTTTTGATGGTGGTGTTTGTGTGTGTGGGGGGGCAGGCCATCTGCCAATGTGAGTGGCTGGCGAGTGTGTGTATGACTGAGCACGTGCAGAGAATCATGCCTGAGCTGTGTGAAAATCTGGAGAGCTGGGAGGCCTCTGCTCACCAGTCCATCCGCTGACACACACACACACACACACTACATATACACAAAAAACACACGTAAGGACACATGTAGATGCAGATCTGTGCTCATGCATGCGCACACACACACAGACATTTTATAAACCCACACACGAGCTTATGCACAGACCAGCACCACAAGAAGCAAACATGCACTTGGAAAAAAAAGATGCTTTGCAAGCATACACAAAACGCACTCGCAACGCCCGTCTTTGATCCCATCCTCACATCTCTACACATGCGCAACCACAATTGCAATCACCCACGCTCCCTCTTCCTCACGTGTGCTCCACTGCTCTACTTTCCCTCTGCTGGAGCTGGAGAGGACAGGGCTCATCGGGCCAGCACCCTCTCACACACAAACCATGGGAGGTATATGCACACGAAATGATGCAGAAATACTCACAAAAGCATGCATGCATGGCAATAAACACAAACACCTGCAAAGCAGCCTGCAAGTATGCAAACTCAAGCATATAAACACATGAAAATTCACAGTTTGTGGATGCACACGCATGAGCATAAAAAGAATACAACAGCATGTGTAAAAATGATGTGGGAGGCTTGTAGATAAACACAAACACACAAGCAGTGATGTAAAGAATATACTTCAGCTGCTATGAACAGTAACCAGGTTTTAAAGTTTACTGACACACTAACTCCATCATCACTTTGGCTGCTGGGTATAACAATTTCTTCCTTTCTGAACTTGTATAGACTTACAGAATCGAGATGAGTTTTTATCCACTAAGACAGAACTTTTCAAACTGAGAGAGGTGCAGGAGAGTTGAAAGGGGGCGCATAGGGTGAAATGTCACGTGAGGCAGAGATTCTGCGTGAGGTGAAAGGCAGTGACAGCTGTGACAGCATGGGCACAGTGGATACAAGAACTGCTAATGGTTTTGCATCATTTTAATGGCGCGTATTTGCAAATGTGTCAGACTCTGCACCAAGAGCATTGTTACTGGAACCTGACCGATACACCATTATGGTCGTTATTGGTAAATTTTTAGCTCATAGATATATTGGTATATCTGATGTATTTTTTTTTACTGTTAAAGTGTTTTTTTTATTGGTCAAAATACTAACCAAAAAATTATTTAAGTGTGTCAGTCAATATATTGTATCGGACTTTTTAAACTTTTTTTGAAAATCCTAATGAATTCCCAGTGTCATTGGGTTCAAGTCAATTTGTTGTCCACCTGTGCCAATTCACTGATGTTGTTGTTATGTTGTGGCTCAAACAGAACCACATGGAGGTGGTACCAGTGGGCAAACTCTGGGTCTGAAAATTGAAGCCAATGCGAAAGTGCCTTAAACTTGCATTCTTTCTAATAGCCAGCTCTGGTTGCAAAAAGAAGTCTGATTGTATAGAAGTCTATGAGAAAAAGACCCTACTTGATTGATTTATTACCTCAGTAAACATTGTAAACATGAGTTTATGGTCTCAATCGCTAGTTTCAAGTCTTCAGTACAGCATGATGTTCATTTAGTGAATTATGGTCCCATTTAAAGTCAAACAGACAATAAAGCAGGGGATGCTTTAGGGCGTGGCTATCTTGTGATTGACAGGTCGCTACCACGGCATTGTCCGGTCTGGGTGATGCCCATGTTTTCGCCTTACAACTTTAACCCTTTCACAGTGTGTTTTCAGTTCATGAAAGTTAATTATAACCTTTTTGGTCGCCTAAAAATGTCTTATTCAGTGTTCGGTTGTACTTAACTCCCCCCTCTCTAATTGCAAAAAGCCAAGATGGCAACGGCCAAAAACCACAAAATGCCAAACTCAAGCCTTCAAAACAGCAGTACACAAACCAATGACTGGCGTCACAGGGACTACATCCTCTTCTTATATACAGTCTAAGGGTGGTACACACATTGTGGTGTGTTTAAACACATCTGGTCGCGCAGTTAGGTCATTTTGGCGTTACGCCTGGGCGGCTAAGTTGACCTGTTGAAGCTGCACCTTCATGGCCACATTTGCGAAAAAAAGAATCCACATTTTCTGTATAAAAATCACACATGAATAGGAATCGGAGCCCAATATTTACATGCATGCTAAAATGAATTTGGCAGAAACTCCTAAATTCAGATTGTACTGAATCTATGTCAATAATGTCGGATTTTAAGTGACGCCTAAAAATCGCACTTCATTTTCAAGTCTCTTTTTAAGCCTCACCTTTTACAAGAACATGGAACGGGTGTGACCGAAAAAGGAGGGTGTGAAAACTGAGAGCAGGGGAGAGACAATGAAGTGGATTGGTGTAATCCACTTTATCCTGGCACAAAATGTTCAAACAGCAATGAAAACATGCTGACATCAAGACAGACAGAAAGACAGACACGCACACAGACACACACACAGACACACACACGCATACACACCCGAGTGTTCAGTGTTATTTGAGCATTACAATAATACATTTCACATACTCTGAGAAATAAGACTAGAGCTTGTGTGTGTGTGTGTGTGTGTGTGTCTGTTATGCCATCTGTGTGTGTCCTAATATGAATGTTCCCCTCGGGCCGTCTTCCCGGCAGGCGTCCAAGCTTCCCGGTAATGGAACAGAGGAGAACTCTCCACAGCGGGAGCCAGGGACAACCAATCAATGTCAATGAATGTTTGTCATTCTCTGCATTAAACCAGCTCAGGATGATGTCATGACAGCCTCCCCACCATGAAGGGTGGGTGGGTACACAGTGTTTTCCAGTACATTAGCCCAGTGGAGGTGGGGATTCCTTGGGATTGTGGGGATGCATGATTCTAGCGTCAATTCCTCGCACACTTAAACTATGCTCAGTCTCTGTGAAAATGCTCTGTTTGGCTAAAATGTGCCTAAAACCTTGCACAAAATTCTTATGAAGGAGCTGAGAACAAAACTAGCACTTCACACAGAAAAGAAGATACATGTCATATACAATTTAAAAGATCAGAAAAACATGTGAATCTAATCACCAAATATCTCACTTTGTAAATTCTATAATGTATTTTCAGTTTTCAACAATCACACTTCTTTGAACCAAAAAACCTCAGAAGAGGATCAAATGGGTCTTTCCTTCACAAGGTTTTAAATGCTCAGCTTTAAAGTTTTTCCTTCATCTGTTGCACACAACAACGACTTGGCTTTAACTCAAATTCTCTCACTGATATACTAACACTGTGCAGAATTACCAAACTTGTAAACTTGGCTAAAATTCAAGACCTTGCATTATCAACAATCTCCACTTCAGTGCCCTTGAGCAAAAAAAAAAAAAAACAGACACCAGGGACACTGTTCTTCAGCTGACTCTGCACTCTGACCGCCTAGTGAAAGAGGCAAAAAGAGAAAATCTCCACATACATCAATAAAGTATCATGTTAATGCTGCAGTCTGTAACTTTGAGCAAATATGATTAAAAAGTTATTTTTATAAAACGGTCTCCATACCCTGACAGTAGTGCATGAGACAGATAATCTGTGTTTTCCTGTGTTCCTAATGGCATTTGCAAGACTTCACCGCACCTGAAGGAAAACGACCAGTAAGAGTACTGTAATGCCCATTTCTCACCTCAAATGTTTTCAGAAACATATTTTGATGTACCGTTTAGCTGTAAAATGAGAAAGTATTCTCCGTTCACATTTAGCATCTAAAAACGCATGGAAAACGCCAGCCGTGCCACTTCCTGCTTTCATTTCAAAATAAAAGCCTTCAGGCGTTTTTTCTATAGACAGAATCCCTTCATTTGATAACACGAGGCTTTTATTCTGAAATATGAGCAGTCAGTGCTGTGGATCACGCAGTCACTTTGAGAGCTCCAAGAATTGATAAAGTTTGGGGTTTAAATCAACACTTCCTGCTTTCATTTCGAAATAAAAGCCCTAAAGCGGGTTTTCTTTGCACAGAATTCCTTCATTTGTTAACACGAGGCTTTTATTCTGAAATATGTGCCGGACAGTGATGTGGAACAAGCAGTGACTTGGAAAGCATCATAAATGAATACAGTACGGAGTTTTAATTGTGGATTATTACTATTATTTACTAATTACCGCACGTTTATGAACCTTTCTCTATCTAAAATAAATATAAATTATATTTATCCTGAAGTTAAATGGCCATTAAAAGGCAAACTCTACACAGAAAGAAAGAGCTGACAGCAGCAGCAGAAACACAGCTGACAGGCAGCGGACATGCAGCCAACACGCGTCTAGTGTGAACACCAGACTCCTGCATCACGCAGCCACCACGCGACGCAGACGCCACACGCTCCTGACGTTGGTAGTGTGCCCATGGCTTTACAGTAACAGAATAAGTCACATGTTTCATAAGCAGTGATTGACAGCTGTTTTAGAGACTCCTCGGCTCTGATTGGTTGCTTTTGTTCGAGCGCGGTGAAATCTTGTAAATGCAAACTTAGTAGCACTAGGAGGGAGCAGAGGAATACGATTTTTTTTTCACAGATTACCTGACTCATGCACTACTGTCAGGATATAGTGACAGTTTTATAAAAAATAACTTTTTATCATATTTGCTCAAAGTTACCGACTGCAGCTTTAAACCACAGATTTATATTCACTTTTTAAACAGGACTGAAAAACATTTGAAGATGACTTAAAAACTGTCCCTTACCCCCTTTGAACAAGCCCAAGGACTAATCTTTACCTCTTTAATCAGGACTAAAGGTTAACAATTAAAAGTGTTAGTCTGAGATGATATCCAACGAAAGAGTCTCCATAGCAACAGTAAGAGTGATTCACAGAGCATGTCAGGCTGTGAAATAAATTTCACACCTCAGTGCACCACGGCCTCTACTGTGAGATTTTGTTTGTGTGTGTGTGTGTGCATGTTAGCAACAAAAATAAAACTGTACTTGTTGGTACACCTATTGTACCACGATTCTATACACAGTATGTGTGTCCTTGAGAGGCATCAGCGATGAGAAGATCATCAGGCACCAGATGATGTCTGGTGCATTTGATGTTTGTTCTGTGCCTTTGTACCTCGTGTTCTTAATACACGTTTTTGCATGTTTTGTTATCATGCTGATGTGAAATAAGATCTATTGATGTGAAGTGGTATAGATTGTTGATTGTCACCTGTATATTTTTTTGCTTTTAACCTCGACACATTGCTTTTGTGAGGAAACTCTCTCAAAGCAGATTTTAGATTAAAAGGCGCTCCACTCTTTTCCCTCCCCTCCCTCTTTCTCTTTCTACTTCTCCTTTCCTACCTTCTTCCCATCGGTCTCACACTGGCGCACTGCTCATTAGCTTTCTGTCAGTCTCGGTTTCTGTCTCCTTTTTCCCTCTTCTTTTTCTCTTTCTCTTGTGCCGTCATGCAGTTTTCTCTTTCTCCTTTCTCCTTTTCCCTTCAATCCCTCCTTCCTTGTGTGTGAATTCAGCAAAAGATTCTTCAGGGATCTCCTCCCTTTTCATCACTCGGGCCATTTCCCTGCTTCTTCAGTTTCTCTCTCTTTCTCATCTCTCTCCATTTGTCCCCTTTCTTTTTTTTTTGCATTTAGTCAGAATGTTTTTTTTTGTTGCAAGAAATGAAAGTAGGCTCTGAACCCACCTCCCACATTTCTGCAAAACACACATATATACACAAACACAAACTGGAATCGTGACTGCTGTACCCATACGAGCGACAGCGAGAGAGCAAAAATACACCAGCGCAGAGAGCTATCGACTTCTCTGTGATTACACACACACACACACACACACACACCCCAGTATTTGCACACATAAAGATGCACAACACTCAGAGTGCAGCAGAAAGAGAACATGAACACAATCACACATTACCATCTCCGCACAGCCCTCAGCATAGAGCAGGTGAGAGAAACGAAAAGTGGAAATGAGGGGAAAACAGAGTGAGAGGCAGAAGTGAGAAGAAGAGATGGTGTGGAGGGAAGCAGGTGATGATGACTGAGAAGGAGCTCGACTCTCTGTAATGGCTTTCAAACAGGGCTGCTTCGTGAGTTCGGCTTCGCTTCTTTTGAAAGGAAGTCAAATACTCCCATCTGTCCCCCATACACACTCACTGATCCTCCTTTAAGACTTCCTTCTGTGTGTGTGTTGCTATTGTCAGACGCTGTCCTTAAAAACTTGGCCCATATACAGCGCTGTGTATGCCTTTGTTTACTCCCTGAGTCAAGCTTGGCCCTGGTTAAGCTCGTAGCATTAAAACCTGAGTTGATTTGGGGTGATCAAAACATCCTATAAATACTTCAGTCTGATAACATTTTTCAGGCTTCATCTTCTCTCTGGGATGACTGCCATAAATACATGCTATGTATCATGCCAATCCTTTTATTTTATATTACCCAGTAACTGCAGAGTGCTGTATCTATTAAGGTTGTCAATATCTCAAAAAAACTAAAAGTTCAAACTACGTCCAACCAGTTGTAATTTGGGCCACAAACTGACTACAAAGCACAAAATTGCAAAGCTCTCAAATCTCCGGCAACTTAAAGGGGTGGAACTGACTTCTCATTCAGGAAATATTACACCCAGTTTAAAACAATACAAACGGAAAAGAAGGAAGGACACTGAAAGCACATAATGGAGTGGAATAAGAAAAAAGTTCGACAAATTAAGTCAAATGCAGTTGTTGCTAGCTCCTGCAGTTTATGCCAACAAACCTGCTGACATTTGTTTTCTGTCCCACCTGCTTTTTGTTTCAGCACATGAGTAAATTTTGCCAGGTGATCGTTTTCCGTTCATTCGTTGTGCCTCTGCGGTCTCACTGGAGTGGCAAGTTAACGTTACAGTTGTGTTTTACAAGGTCAGTAAAGAGACGAACATTGGGGCGCCCCGGTAGCTCACAGGCGCCCCATGTACCAAGGCTGAGTCCTTACCGCAGCGGCCAGGGTTTTCAAATCCGACCCACTTTGCTACATGTCATCCCCTCTCTCTCTCTCCCACTTTCATAATCACTGTCACTATCAGAAAATAAAAGCAAAAAGCCAAAAATAATCTAATGCATTTAAGGAACGCCCCCCGCGCTACAGTACAAGACACAGCTTCTTGTACACATGAATTTAAACAGATGTTCACAGATCGAACATTCATTTTTTTCCCCCCACATTCAAAAATGGTTGGAATTTCAAATAAAAAGTAGGGCTGTGTATTGGTAAGAATCTGGCATTACGATACGTATCACCATACAGGGGTTACGATTCAATATATCACAATACGGTAAGCAAGCGAATATATTGTGATTTTTTAAGTCTAATTTTAGGAAAACTGTCATAGTATAAAGAACAGACCACCATATGCATAAAATCTGAGTAAAAGCAAGTTTACTTTTATAATGCAATCAGAACAGGGGAATCTGAATTTGCATTTATCACAGTTCCTTTAACATCCAACATCATAGCACTACTTTGAGAAGGCACATACACTTTGCGAATTATACAAAGTATTGAATGAGTTAATCTATGCATTTTGCATGTAAATTATTAATTAAAAATCAATTGTTTTTTTGAGAATCAATACAGTATCACAAAACATAATATAGCAATACTCGATACTTTTGATATTTTCTTACGCCCCTAATAAAAGGTGGAAATTACATTATACTACAGAGCTGCAACTAACTCATTTTCATCACTGATTAATCTGTTGATTACTTTTCAATTAAAGGCGCCCCGTGGAGTCTCACTGTGTGTATCCTTGAGGCCTGACAAACACGTCCAATGCATTTCCTTCCTCATAAAACATTTGCAAAACCGATTCTTTAAATATTTTAAATTGTGGATGGTTTACATGCTAATGCATGTGTTTCTCAAATTTATAATAATTGTCGGTTGATTTTTTAATTAACTGACTAATACTTTCCGCACTGAATCACTTAATGCCAAATCCAAATCATCAGCATAAACTCTATGCTGGTATCCTACTGACTACAACATTTTCAGTGAAAAGCACCAGAATATTTTCATTTATGTGTACTTTATCAGGTAAAAAGGCCAGTTTCAGTTTAAATTTGCATTAACATTAGTTGCACTTAGTCTTCTCTACCTCCATTAAAATGATTCACACAATCTGACCTTTCCCACTGTTGCATTTACTGTAATTATATATTCGGTCTTTGTATTGAGCCTAAAGTATACCCGTAATTACAAACTAAACTTTGAATTACAACTCATTTAGCTGTGCTCCAAATGCAGCAGTGAGTACATCATGAGTAATTCTTCCCCATTCAGAGCTCAGGAGTCACCTACTTCAGTTGATAGCAGCGTTCTCTTGTCTTACTGTGTCAAGGTCAAGCATGGCTAATGGCCAAAACATTGTCATTGTCACATTGACACAGTGGTGGTTAGTGCTGTAGCCAGCAGCTGAAGGGCACTCGACGTCATGTAAGTCAACTGATGGGCTGCGGAGATGGAGTGGAAATGTAAAGTGCCACTATTACCAATTTCACTGTCGGGGAGAAGTCATTTACAGATAAACTCTTACTGTAGCAGAGCATTCAAATATCATCATAGGCGTGTAAAGGCACTTGTAGCTTATACTATACTGACTGGCAGAGGACAGAACATTATTAAAATAACAGAATATATTTCAAGTAGCCTTTTTGTTCAATGTATTCTCATACAACAGTTCCTATGATATCTTACGAAAAGTTATTGCACATTTTTTGTGTTTTCCTACAAATGTCCAGCAACACGTGTTAATTTCCGTTCGTTACATGCATACAGTCTTTTCAAAATAAACTTCCGTCTTCACATGAGACAACTTGGTTAGGTCTAGGCAACAAAACCACTTAGAAACGATCGGGATTTGGGTTAAAATAACTACGGAAATGGCGTAACTTAAGTACGAAAGATACATGACAAATAAATCAACGTTGACTTCTGGTTTCATATGGAATATGAACACCGGCCTTCTGGGTAAAAGGCCGTTGTTTTTTGACCCACCAACCCACCCCAACCGCCTCCCTACGCGGTGTTTGTCGATTACGTGGATTACATAGGGGCGCTATATGTTAAATATGTTTTGTGTGTTTAATTCTTCTAATTCATTTGAGAATAACACAAATGTATACAACTTTGTTCTAGGATTTTATCCAAGTGCAGATCAGTCAATTCTGCGTCACAGCTGAACTGTAATTACCATAATAATGGTATGTGAAGGTTGTACTTTAGTATTCAGCTATGGCAGCTGAATTGTGCTGGCATCTCTGTTTCAGTACGTAAACACACAGACGTAGAACACAACAGAACAGAAACACCAGTGTGTTTATACTAAAAATATCCCAGCGAATGTTTTGCCAAAAATGGCAAGAATTCCAAATAAAACTTGTAATCTCAATTCAAGAAATATTCAACCCTTATTAGGATTCATACCTCTGTGAGCGCTTGGTGAATGAGACCGGCAGTGTGAGGGGACACCTCCCAAGGTGTCTTCTCTTCCACCAGGATGGCATCCAGCGTGGCCTTCTCTAGGACGACATCGAAGGACGCATCGGGGAAGGAAAGCTCGCGCATGTCCATCTGATGCCAGGTCATACCCGGGCAGTCGCTGTTCCTGGCACTCATTGCGCTGATGCACACAGAGGAGTAGTCGATGTTGGTGATGGAGTGGTAGCCAGCACTGTACATGTCGCCGCTCATACTGCTGTTTCCACAACCTGAGAGAAAAGAAAGGAGAAGGAAGTTAAAGTGGACCTGAGACATATTGGGAGAGGAAAGAAGGTAGGAAGAGGAAGAACAGAGAGGAAGAGACTGACACCAATATGTCTCTGATGAATCCCCAGTATGTTTTTCAGTATGAGTATACATTGGTGTGATCATTATAGCAACACCATATGATCAAACAGCAAATTCTCATCATGGCCACAAAGACCGCTCTGACTGGGGACCACCTCCTGTGATTGATGAGACACATACGCACACAGTGTCTCTATTTGATCAAGCTGCCGTTCAATCATGAGCAGCAAGCAGAGATGGAAACCTCCCACTCCGCAGGACCATATGGGCGCTCATATATGTGTGCTCATGGGGGGGGGGAGCATTCTGACATGACCTCAGACTGCACAAAATCTGTCACAAGCAACAAGGTTTCAACTTGTAGCTCGTCACCGGGGGGCCGAGGGATGAAAGCCAAGGAGGGAAATGAAAGAGGACAAAAGAAAAGTGAAGATTGCCTCTCATGTAGCAAGACAAGATGAAAATAATCTACTGAATGCTGCATCTCACCTTTCGGATCAGATGACTCATAGATTGTGTAGATGGAGGAGGAGGAGGAGGAGGAGGAGTGGGTGGAGGCATATACAGTACACTCTCTTGATGCACATGTTCACTTTGAGTAAAAGGTGTAGCTCATGTGTGTTAGCCTTAGAAATGCTCATATTATCTTGTACTTATGAAAGTCTGAGTTTGTGTACATCTGTGTTTAAGGCTATCCTCCTGGGAAGGAGGGGTTGAGAGTGTGATAGGTGGGGCTGTGACTTCCAGCAGCACGTTGGCACCGACACCTCCCTTGCAAACGTGTGGCTGACGCTTGTTATCACCTTACTGCTTCGACTAATTACCAGTCTCTAAAAGCTACATATGTGTGTGTGAGCGCGTAATACTGATTCAGTTAGCAGCCTCACACATTAAACAACACATTTAGGTGTGTGTGCGCGCAGTATGAAACTTTACATGTATGTTGTACACTCATAATAACATGTATATGTCTATCAAACATATAGACATACACGGACAACAGAAAGGCAGCAGATAGGAACTATGGAAACAGAACTAAAGTGACAAGGAGAGAAGCAACATGAGCCACAGATGCATTAAAACATTCCCAAATGCACTCCACAAGTGATAGAGTGTGTTAGCTGTTTATGCACGCACATTTGTAGGTGTGTGTGTGTTCCAGACATCAGAGGGCTGGAGCCATGTTGTCCCGTGATGGCTATCCCCGTGACGTTGGCTTCAAAACAAGGGAGGAAATATGTCAGCGCTTGCTCGTCACACTCAAATCACGCTTTCTTTATGGACGGCTGGAAGATGAGAGAATGTGTCGGGGGTTGAATTACACAGGCTTATTTTAGATAAGTTTAATCTTGCTTTGTGTGTTGCCAAAAGCAAGCAACAGGTTTGGAAAATACATTTTGCATGGAGGAGAGGCGGGCTGGCAAACAAGATAGGACTTTTAGGGAGCACTTAAGATTCTTTCCATCTCAAAAATGAGTCAGAAAAACACCATAAAACATAGTGGCATCGTCCTTTTTTGGAAACAAGGACAATCAGTTTACATCTACTATTCAGTTTATGGTGAAAATGAAGGTCCGTGGCCTCGTTTCATGCCCAGGTTTGGTGCTCTCCAGAGTGGGTGAAATCCCTCCCGCACTCCCCTCTCAAATCCCCAAGCATGCCAGACATTGTTTCCGAAGGGTTCCCCCCGCTGACACAGCTATGTGTGTGTGTGCGTGTGTTTTCTTTTTCCATGCACTCGGATCTGAGGAAGGGGTGTCACATGACAGGTCATTCCTAGGGGTTGTCACGACAATTATAGTTGCCAGGCTGTCATCAAGGACACTACTCTCATTTTTGGGTCTGTGACATCAGCCGGTGCCCCCCGCAACCTCTGACCTTCACACACACTTGCTCAGCAACTCACCTGCACACTTGCAAACACATAAACACACATAGCCAAAGAAGAGTTTTGACAGGATGTACTGCATTTATGTGTGTGCGTATGGGGGGAGATCCTACAGTGTTTGTGTCACACGCGTTTATGTGACAAAGGTTTATTCAGGATAGCAGGCCAATCCAGGCCAGGCCAGTCCAGGCTGGAGTCTGTTTTCTATCCAGCTGGAAGCGAGAAAGCTAAAACCTCCTGATAGCGCATCCTAACTGGATTATCCAGAGCGGCAGAGAAGGAGACTAAAGTTAGACGTGTCATGTCACCTCGTTCTGCTGGCTGTGTGGGTTTGCATGTGTGTGTGTGTGTGTGATGGAAAATTTGAGTCCTGGTCTTATAAAGTATCATACCACTCATAACAAACCGGCAAAAAATAAATTGTGGTGAACATCTATCATCGGTTTGTGACGTATTAACTTTGTTAGTTCATGGGTTTGTTTGTCTCTGTGTCCATTTATACAGGAAATTCTGCACAAACAAGATTTTTTTTTTTTTTTTTAAATAGGAGAAGAAGAAAACCAGCTGTTAGCAAACAGAGATGAATGTTAGCCAAACATGGAGGTGGCTCCTTCCTGCAGACGAAGAGATGCTCGGTGCAACAATGGTATCAGGTTGCATGTCTGGCCTGACAAACCCTTTTATATTCAAGAAAAGGCTTGACACGCGCCCCTCACAGGAAAGGAAGCCTCAGAGGTAATCCACTGGAATAACACAGCATTCCTCTGCTGCTTGTACACGGTTGGATTACTGAACATTGTACAGTTAAAATACATTTTTTCCACTGAAGGGAAAAGCTAGTTCATCATTCAATCTATAAAATCCATGTCATAAAAAGATGAAAATAGACATTATTATATTGCAAATAGCAGAACACCTACGATAAAATCCTGAGTTTTTAAAAGTGTAACTGACACCTAGGGATATTTATGGGATTTTCCACAAGGAAAAACCCCATTCAACACTTTGCTGCAGTAAATCATCAAGCTGGCTGTCTATGTAGGTGCTCATCTCATTTATAGCATAAGCGTATAGTGTTACAGCAGAGTGTGCATTGGTAAATGTAAACTGTCCTTTAACGATTACTTAAAGTGTTTGCATAAGCTTGTTTTTCATCTAGAAAGTGCTGCTCCAGCATTAACATTAATACTTTGTTCAAAAATGTGTCCAAAGTTACGCAATCACATCCTGATTCGGAATCAGCCCGTCCTCACACCAAAAATGTCAGCTCAAGATTTAAGCTTCCCTTAGAGTAATATCATTAGTTTAAAGTCGAGTACATTGACTCTTACGCAACATGAACTGCTGGAGATTTGACCTTTGGGCTATCAGGTGACCTCCGTCCCCATAAACATCGACTCTCCAGAGTCCATTTATGGTCAGGAGGGGTGGTGGGTGGGGAACCCCTGCGAGTGAGCCAGCGGTGTGAAATATCAAAGCTGCTATCTCCGAGGTGAGACGATCGCAGCATTGGAAACTCCATGATGTCAGAGGCATGCAGGGCGCTCAGTCGCATACCAGATTGGTTTAGACACATTATAGATGGGGACTGTGGGCAGCGCTGATGAAAGGTGATGTTCGCATGTGCTCCTTAGCAACAACGCTGAGCCCCGCCGCCGCCCCTGCACACCCCGCAGGCTCCGGGCTAGCCCGAGGTAAACTGATGCCACGGTGACGCTTCACAAGGTTCAGCTGCAACTACTGTAAATGTCAACATGTGAAAAAAAAGAGCCCATGTGGGGTGTTTGTTTTTCTGTGTGATTGTGTGTGTGCATTAATCACGTGGCTGCCAGTAAGTGTATGCTTAGTCCCCGGGCGGATGTGTTGATAAGGTGTGTTGTTTGTCAAAAAGAAAATCAGACATTAAACCTTCACTAAGATTACGTTTATTCAACAAAAATAAAGAATTTTCCATAATGTACAAACATGAAGCTAATGTTGGTGTGCACAATGTGTGACTGTGACTGGTCATGCCAGGCTATTAGAAGCCCGCACACGTGTCTGTGAGTGTGTGTGCGTGTGCGTGTGTGCGTGCGCGCACAATGACAATGATGGAAGTAGACAGTGTCACACTGGGCCTTGTTTTAACCAATTATCTCTTATTATCTTCCCTCCAAGTTAGTGTCCTCTGTTATCTGATTAATTAAGCATACGCAGTTATACGACAAGCATTTGTTGACATTTACATGCAATCACAGACACGCACACGCACACACACACACGTCTTTATTTGACCTATATAGACTCTAAAAGGGGAACTTCTGAATTTTTCAACCTGGCACCGTCATTTACGTCCAGTAAAAGTGCTTGCTGTTGCCATGACAGGCTCTGATTGTTATTATAAGTGTCTGACATTATGGAGAGATTCTCGCTGAAGGAGAATTCTGGTTCTGAAATCTCGCGAGGTGACGTGTTGCCGGAAGACAACGGTGGAGTTTGTTGTGTTGTACAGAAAGCGTAGCTTAGTGTTATCTAAATGATTTTTTATGTCATGGCTGAATATTTAGATGATTTCGACAACGTGGATGAGATCTTTGAATTCGATGGCCGCCCGTATTTATTTGAGCCAGAGTATACGGATATTCAGATTTCACAACGACACTTCTACTTGAGCAGGACTTGGACACAATAACAAACAGACCGGATCAAGCGAAAGGTAAGAAAAACATTTTATTTCTCTGTGGGAAAATAGGGTCCAGGTTGAAAAATACCGAAGGTACCCTTTAAGGCTGGGGTATTCTTGAAATGAAGTAGTTCGAACGACATGCCATCCGACCACTAGGCAAAAGTATATAAAGCAAAAAAAAAGCATATAGCTGCTCCGAATGGTCATACGCGAAGACAGGATGTTATAGAGAGTCTGACATTTAATGAACTGAAGAAATAGAGATAACTTTTCTGACAGTCTAACCTTGAACACATTCATGGTGTTGCACTTCAGCATGAGTTTCCGATTAAAAATGCACAATTTTCCAAGAGTTGTGCTGACTGAAACTGTCTCACAGCGTGTTGGATCTCACACTGAGACAGAGGAGTGAGAGTGGAGAAGATTCAGGAAGGAAGGAGGGGAGGTAGCGGTGGAAAAAAATGGAGGAAGATAAGACACCAGGAGAGAGGCAACACAAGGAGTAATACAAATTAAGGAACAGTGGGTGTGAAGGAGAAGTCGTGGAAGGAGAGAGGGAAAGCAAAAGAGGTCAAAATAAATTGAAGAGAAAAAGAAAGCAATGAAAGGATAGAATATTTTCATGACAGAAAAAATAATGACAAACTACTAAAGCAAGACAAGGGCAAACAAGGGGAGATGAGGGAGAAAAGGAGGGCAGGGAAAAGAGATGCGTCTTTATATTACATATGAAGGGATATTTAAATACTAGGGCTGTCGAAGTTAACGCGACAATAACGTGTTACCGCAAATTTGTTTTAACGGCACTAATTTCTTTAACGCAATTTTTACGGGGCTCAGTTTCAAAGCTAGAGTGAAGATGCTGGCATCGCGTGAAACTACAAAACCTAAAGAATCTATTGGTGCCAACCATGTCATACTAGCTTGTCGCGAAGGAGGCTAAATAACGCTCCAAACTTTGGCGAGGAAAAACTGGCAAGGCCATTTTCAAAGGGGTCCCTTGACCTCTGACCTCAAGATATGTGAATGCAAATGGGTTCTATGGGTACCCACAAGTCTCCTCTTTACAGACATGCCCACTTTATGATAATCACATGCAGTTTGGGGCAAGTCATAGTCAAGTCAGCATACTGACAGCTGTTGTTGCCTGTTGGGCTGCAGTTTGCCATGTTATGATTTGATCTGATATCTGTCATTGTTTTGTGTTGCTAATTGATTTCCAATAATAAATATGTACATACATTTGCATAAAGCAAGCATATTTGTCCACTCCCACGTTGAGTATTAAATACTTGACAAATCTCCATTTAAGGTACATTTTGAACAGATAAAAAATGTGTGATTAATTTGCCATTAATCAAGATTAATCATGGAAAATCACGAGATTAATTGCGATTGAATATTTGAATCGATTGACAGCCCTATTAAATACACAAGTGGCTGTGTGCTTTGGTATGTACAAGCTGATCTGAACACAGCCTCATCTTTGCATCTACACCAGATATAGATATTCTGTGTTTTTCAAGCAGTTTCAGATGCTCCGGAGAAGTTGCATCAGCAGCGAGGCCAGATGAAATTCTCTCAAAAGCTCGGCTCTTCCGGCAAGTTCTCCTCACAAGTCTCTTCATCCCTCTGCTCACAAAAGCAACCTCAGTTACGTAACCGGGTATACGAGATAATTAGTGACTGAATAATTAAGCGTGTGCCCGTGACAGTGTGACTGTTTGAGTCTGTGTGTGCATGTGCGTGTGTCTGTGTGTGTGTGTGTGTGTGTGATGGAGGACTTTTGGAAGGACTCCATTGTATGAATCTGCCTCTCCGCTGTGGCACAGAGCCTAAAGCTTCTCTCAGATCCAAAAACACCAACAGGCACCAGGAACGGGGGCTTAGTAAATGGCAACGAGGAGCGAGCCATCTTTTCTCTCTTTTTAGCCAGAACTAACAGATATTGAAAGCCACCCACCTCCCTCTTTATATTACTATTTATGCCTTGTTACCTTTCCTGCCAGAATTCATACAATACCACGAGTCAAGCATTTGCTGCACATAATGTACATTTTTGAACATTGGAAGTGCTTTACACTTCACCATCTGCTCAAAGAAAAACACTCGACTGTGGAAGCTGCAGCATTACTGTCTGCATTTAATGCCCTCTCTGTCCTTAGGGGGAGGTCAAACAAAACAGCCCAAAAAAAAACTGCGGTTAAAGTCTGGTGATCAAGAACCATGAGATAGAGCAGTAACATGACGTCTGGCTAGCTGTCAGACAAAGTGGGGGAGATGAGAGCAACAGGGGTGACTAAGAGTGTGAGTGAAAGACAGACAGACAGAGAGGAGTGTGTGGTTGAGAGCCCAAATGATGTCATTTGATCTGCTGTGTAACTGAAGAACTAGTGGGGGCACACACACACACACACAGCATGAGTCAGGTGTGTCACTGCAGGTCAGGTCCTTGTAAAGGATGATACCGTGACCTGTTATACTTCCAGAAACAACAACAACAAATGATCCCTCCCCCTTAAAATAATACATAATGGAACAATGAAGCTATATTCGTAGCTATTGTGTCTCATCTCTGTCTCTCCCTCCCAGTTTCCATCCCACTGAAGTGGCTCCACAAAACTCATGACATCCATCAACACCACACACAGCATATCGAAGCACAATCACCATCACATTATGACACCCTCTGTCACAAATACAGATGGATGACAAATTAAAATCTCTGGATCTCCACTGGAAGAATGAACACCGTTCTTCCAAAAGATATTCCCTCATTCGGTCTCTCCAAAATCTATAGATTCAATAGGAGGTAGGATCTGGTGGTGGCATATACGACACATTATGATTCACATCATTTGGTCTAAAAGTGAAGCCAGTCACATCCAATGCGGATGTACGGAAGTAAACCTGCATTCTTTCTAATAGCCAGCAGGGGGCGACTCCTCTGGTTGCAAAAAGAAGTCTGATTGTATAGAAGTCTATGAGAAAATGACCCTACTTCTCACTTGATTTATTACCTCAGTAAACATTGTAAACATGAGTTTATGGTCTCAATCGCTAGTTTCAAGTCTTATTCAATACAGCATGATGTTCATTTAGTAAATTATGGTCCCATTTAGAGTCAAATAGACCGTAGACCTTGTGATTGACAGGTCACTACCACGGCTTTGTGAAAAGTCATAAAAGTTAACTGCAACATTTTGGTCGCCTAAAAATGTCTTATTCAGTGTTCGGTTGTAGGCTACTTAGCTCCACCTTCTCATATCACTTCTGGTTGCAAAACACCAAGATGGCGACGGCCAAAAACCTGGGTAGCGTCTGAAATGCCATACTAACATGCTATTTAGCATGCTAAAACAGTATGTGAGATATTTTAGTATGTCTGAAACCTCAGTATGAAACCAATAGTACACAAATTGCATACTATTTCCAGTGAAATATTACAGTATGCAACACTGGACACTACGGTGGCATAAATATCCCACAATGCAATGCGGTAGTGATGACAACATTCATAACGGACGTTGACAGACAGCTCTGTAACGCCGATAAAGCTTCAATTTAACTGTAAGTATAAGATTCCACTTTGCTAGGCGTAATATATATTTTAAATTAGTTCCGATTTTGGTTTTCACAAACCGTCGTTTTGGTCACATGAGGTTGACATGGGTTACCATGGTTACACGTCTCCAACTGGCAAGGAGGCTCTCAGGAAGTGACGACATACATTGCTGCTCAGTCCGTCCGAAAACATACACACTACTGTTTATTCACACAAAAGTATGTTGAACGATAGTACACATTTTGGGACACATTACGTCCACTTCTTATATACAGTCTGTGTTCAATACCCTCAATGTTCCTCAACATAGAGACACAGGGCTCTCTGAGATAATGTAATGATGATGGGTTCACGTTATGGTCATTAGTTTTAATTATTTTGGCTTTGTTTCTGAGAAATCCAATTCCATCAGTTTGGTACAGAAAATAGCAAATGACACCCAGGAGAAGCAAATTCAAAATCATTTCAGTTGGGAACAAAACGAGTTGTCATAGTTGCCAAATTCATCCAAAATGGACCCAGAATCTGAAAGTGAATTAATTTCAGCAGCAGATTATATAATCACTTTTTAAAAATGGGAATCTTTAGGCTTGTGTCTTTTTAAACAAAGAACCATATATCACCTTGTACTCACAAAGGGAAAACTGTGTGCTGAGGGTTACACCCTGAAGAAGGCTGTTTTGTGCCGCTACACGTGGGTTGTTACCCAGCTCAATCTGAACATGCACCAGTATTGTTTTTAGCATTTCATCGTGAAATAGCCATTTGAATAAAGGCTTTTTATTTTTTTGCCAGAAGAGTGCCTTGGACTCCCCCTTTTTTGAACCTTTATGTACCCCACCAAAGAGCACCTTCATCACACAGATTTGAACTTTGGAGCACTCTGGACTTTTTCCCTTTTTTGACCTTTGTACTAATGATTCACGCAGGAGCCTTGAAAGTGCTCCAGCTACCGGTCACCTAACATTGTCTATTCAGAAAATGAATGGGACACTTTGCAACTCTATGTATGGAAGCATCTGCATTCAATATCCTCAATTTATTTATTTAGGTTTTTCCTCTAATTTGTCCCCCGCTACTTTTTGGCTGAACACCAAACCTCCAATACATTACCATGGTACTGTACGTGACACCTTTCACCAATGCAACACCTGTCATATTGAAAATCACCAGCACCTTGATCGTCACAGGCAGTATTTCATTTCACCCCAAAAGCAAACACAATACCAGCTTTTTCAATTAGCTTTAATAACCATCGTGTGCCATCTTATCACTGCAGTGGAAATATTCATATCGTCACAGCCTTCGTCAGGTCATACTACCTACATGAGACACAGAGAACTGGGCTGTTTGCTTGCACTGTTGTGTTAGCAGCTGTGTCTGTCAACAGCTTTCCCCTCTCACTCCCCTTGATATTCATTACAGCCACGCTGAGTCAGTTGCAGAGGCACCAATATTTATTTTTCCGTCAGGCTATTCTAGCAAGAAAAGTATGTGCTTGTGTGCGTGTCTTTGTGTGACCACGAGCGGTACTGTTTGTTCTCTTTGACTGGCAGTGTTTTAATCCGTCAGTCAGTGGTGGCGCAGCAGAGAGGAAGGTCATGATTCAGCAAGAAAATGTGAGTGTGTAAATGTGTGTGTGTGTGTGCGCAATCAGGTTCACTGGAATCATTTCTCTGCACCCTTTAATCTGCGATTATTCCACCTCACCTGTACTGTGACCTGCACACACACACACATACAGTAGATGGAAACAACTAGAGCAGAGAAAGACTCACAAACCATGTGATAAAGTTAGAAAAAAGCAGCTCTAGTTTGTTCCGCTCTGCAAACATCCCCCACTAACATACTGTATGAAGCTATGAGATGAAAGACGCATAGAGACATCACTGTCACTGTCAGGTACCTCCTTGTAACTGTATGCAATAAGGGTTCAGTGCAGACTGCCTCAGCAGGGAAACACAGTGCAGTATAACAGTACAGATTAGGCAAAAGTCAGGGAGATGGAGTGTGTGAAATGAGACTCAGAAGGTTCAGAGACTAGCTCACAAAGATTCCTCAGAGATTTCATGACAGTTAGCACAACATAGATGTTACAATGACATTTTACTGCCCGAAAAACTACAGGTTTCAGCCTTTACTTCTATATTTGTGTGTGAGGTAAGATTTAAATGGGGCCAAAACTTAGAAAAACTCAGTGTTGCTGGATAGTGTGACACATGCTGGGAACAAGAACACAAATACACAAATAAATACACATGCATAGACAAGCACAGACGCACTGTTGTGTAGAGGGGGAAGAGAGGGTAACAGCAGTATAGGCATTTTCAATTAGCCACCTACCAAGACCACGTCTGTGACAAAACAAAATGGAAGAAAAAGCACAGGTATTCTCAAGTTTTTCAACACACACACACACTCACTATGAGCACTCATCTCCCTGCCCTTACACCCCAACACACACAAAACTACTTAACACACACACACACACACACACACATGCACGCAGAGGCTCAAACTTGACTGGTTAATTTTCTGCCTGGTTGGCAGGCGAGTTTGTCAGTTCAAGGTGCCTGCGTTCTATATGTAAATGGCTCTGTTGCCTGACCTTGGTGTGATTATGCATATGGATCGGGTTTTGCAGATGAGAGCTGAGCCCAGTGTGGGAGCTTTATGGCTGACCAAGCATATTGATCCCTGCAGGAGGAAATAGCATGTCTCTCTGCAGTGTCATTGTGTCACGGTCTAATCTAAATCGGAGGTCTGAATCAGGCGTGCTGATAGAAATTCAGCACCTCAAGACAGCAGCTCACTCTGGGCCCTGAAACACTCTAAGCCCCCTAAATCACTCCGTGTAATTTATAGTTTGCATGGGCTTTAACTTGTTATAGCACCACTGCAACCTGTACATGTGCTGCACATTATCATTACATGACTTTGCTTGCTGATCACAAAATACAGGTGTGTTTATTAAGGATGCACTGATATCGGGCTGACACTTACTCAAATAGCTGGATCGGGTATCGGTGGCAATGGGGCCGATCTATTCAATTCAATTCTATGTTCATATCCGATATACATTATATACTGGAATTTTAATTCTTGTTTAAGTTTTGACCAATTTGTTGCTGCATTTAAAAAGTTCACACTTGAATTGTAATTCCTGTTAATTTTTGAGGATTTTAATTTATTATTTTGAAAATAAATATCAATTCAGTAAATTTAGATCTATGTATATATTTGTTGCATTTTGTTTTACAAAGTTAGGAAAGCAATGTTCAAGTCAATCCTGAGGTTGACTTAGACATTAAAAAAATGATCCCAGTCACTTCCAAACTGCCACACACAGCTTATTAATTATTAATTAAACATTGGTATCGGATTGGTTCTCCGTATCGGCAAACACCCAAAGCCCAGGTATCGGGGCTGAAAAAGTCAGATTTGTGCATCCCTAGTGTTTATCTACTAAAACGGAGGTGACTGTAGTTTGGGTAGGGCTGAGGGATTTGAAGTACATATCTAATTGTGATTTTTGTCGTTGTGATTGAGCCATGAACCCAAATCCAAACTATCAAAATGTCCTTTCAGGCATGAGTCACACTGCATTAATGTATTCCCACAATCTGGAGGTATGAAGGTGCTGGGCTCTTGGTCGACCGTCAGACGAATACTTAAATTTGATAGGGAGGCCAGCCACTTCAACAAGGCAAAAGTGAGCATGGCTCACATACTTCCACTCACTGCTTGACCCCTGCTAAAGTAGAGTCAAAGGTTTTGTTCTTTTGGAAAAATTTCAAAAATGTTGGACACCCTGGACTTCTAACCCCCAAAAGGCACAACAAGACCAAACTGTCAAACCATGATACCAAATTTGAAGTTCCTAAGTTAAATAGTTTTTGAGTTCTACTCCGGAAACGAAATTGAAGTTGAAAAAATTCACAGTTTTTGGCCAAAATTTCCAACAATTTGGGCACCCTGGACTTCTAACCCCCAAAAGGCACAACTAAACCACACTGTCAACCATCATACCAAATTTGAAGTTCCTAAGTTAAATCGTTTTCAAGTTCTGCTCCGGAAACGAAGGTGTGACACGCGAACGGACGAAAGGACGGTTGGACGGTTGGACGGACGGATGAATACTATTACTGTCATTATACCCCCGCGACTATGTTGTCGCGGGGGTATAATGAGCATATTCATATTTAGCTGTGGAAAGCATTTTATGTTCAAATGTTAACAGCCAACTCCATTAAACACCATCTTTCTTGTTTATATAGTGCAGCAGTAGATACACTAAGTAGTTAAACGACATTCATTGAGATTCCATTAAGCTCTGTTGCAGCTATAGCTTAATGGCTAAACCTGCTGTCAACACAACATAACAGACAATACATCAGACAAACACATGATGATTGTCTATATACACCAGGCGGTGATAGAATGTAATGGTAGCCGTGTGCAGACTCCACATTGCCCTACATTAGAGTTGCATCAGTCCTTTCATATTCATAATTGTAGAGACTATCTGGCCGTGCTTCCAGCAGGTGCTCCAAAATAGTTACTGTAGTTTGTACTGACATGATAGTGTGGTTTGCCGTCTGCTTTCGGGTCGCCGGTGAGCAGCCGACAGCAGTGAAGTCGCTAATGAAGAGTGAGTCAGCCTCTGAGACAGGCTGGTGGATGAAGACCGTGATTAATGCTGCATGCTTCATCCCCTCCTCTGGTGTGCTGCTACACGCAATATGCCGATGCCTCATCTCTACTCTCCAGCGCTCTCTGACACACTTTGATTTTCCAGCTGCTTGTCTGATGCTTCATAAGGAAACTGTTATTTATCATTGATTCAGTTCTGTCTTTGTGTCTTTCAGTCATCTACATAAGCATACAGTAGGAGTATGGGTCGCGCTGCAAGCATCTGCTGCCCGAGTGACTGAGGAACTAGACTGTACAACATGAGATACACAAACCAAAACACACACACACACACACATAATCTGTTCTCACTGAATCATGACCACTTCCTGTTTGGCAGGAACTGGGTGTTCTTTGTAGGAAAAGCAAGAAAGAAGAAATGGAGGAGGTGAGAAGGAGAACATGAGGAGAAGTCAGACTGTGTGTGTGTGTGTGTGTGTGTGTGCGTGTGTGCGCGTGTGTGTGTGTGACACACACAGTTATGTGGTCGGTATCTCCCAACAGGCTCCCTTTAAACACCATCCAATCTCCACCTGTCTGTGACCTTTCTGCAACTGCTCAAGTCAGACCAACGCTGTGATGTCACTCACTCAGCCAAGAGGAAGTACTTATATGGTTATGGGAACAGGAACCTGCAAGACGAGCGGAGTGGAGTGTCACTGTAGTAATATCTGTGGTGCTCCGAGGCTACCTACGGCGTGAAGAGGGCTGCTGAAACTCTCGACAGCTCTTTCCAGGCTGCAGGGGGACTGAGAGAGAGGTATGAATGACACTCAATTTGGTGGAAACGGGTAGGGCGAGAGGGATGTGAATGGCTGGGGCAATGAATGAGGATAAGAGCGGAGGAATTTAGTGGGTGGGGTAGGGAGTGAAAGGGAAGAGATGCGGAAGAAGAGCAGGCTGAGATAGACGAGTGTGAAAAGGAGTAATTGGCAAGTGCGACGATAAAGAGGAGAGAGGAGAGAGGAGAGGCTGGAAGTGAGCGGGTGGTATGACGTATTCAGAGTCTTTCTCTGACTCTCTCTCCTGCTTTCTCTATTAGGCATCTCTGCTGCAGCGTCGACTCCAACTGCATACTTGATGAGAGAGCCAGCACAGGTCCCAAATCTCAACACACACACACATGCATTCTGTTTGATAAGGCAGCGCCAGGCTAAGCAGCGAGTCTGGCACCAGTCCTGAACCCACTGCTATCACTGTCTGACTCTCTCTCTCTCACACACACACAAACATACATACACCAGAGATAGCAGGTTACAAGAGGGGTTCCACTGTTCTCAGCACTGTTTTCCAGTTATGAAATATTTGTTACTGAAGATGCATTGAAGAAAAGAAACTCACCATACTGACTAAAATACAAAGAACAGACTTCTATATTGTGCATGTACAGTATGACCACAAGTACAATAAATAAAGCCAACTAAATAGAAGTGATGCAAAACCACACATATAGACACACACACACACACATACAGTATGTATAGTTCGTAGCTGGCCTGACGCACAGACAATATTGTTCAGTTGCAGAGCCACAGCGCCGGTAGTTTCAGACCTGCAGTTCTAAGTGTAGCTTCGTACACCACTATACATCAGACCGGCAATACGTCAACCAGAGTGGGCTTGCATGACCACGCCCCCTTTTGGGGGAAAACAATCACCTGTCCCTCATAGACAGTAACAGCGTAAAACAGAAGATGTTGAAACATGTCTCCAAATTTCTACTTTAAACAAACTGGTAACAGTCTCCCCACCCTGCTCTCAACAAGCCGGTAATACAAACATTACAATCACACACAACATGTGCATACACACAAAAAGAATACTAGTCGCAGATTAAAGTCAGTATTAGTGGATAAACAGCTGAACAGCTTTGGCATAACATTTTCTCTCTGCAGACAGTCATTCATGAATATAGTACGTGTGTAAAGACTATGAGTCGCCAGCAGCCGAGGGCTGTCCAGCAGTCAATGGCGATCAGATCCAAATAGTAAACTGACCCAGCATGTGTGATCAGACGATGATGTCATGCTGCTGTGTCCATTGTGATATTCTACATCAATGAGAGTGTATACTTTCTCTGATGGGACTTAATCTATCATTCAATCATTGATCTGCACTGTCAATAACACTCATGGACTGGACTGCCATTACTTCCTGTGTGATTCTGGCTGGTCAAGTAAAATGGAACATCTATACAGGACTGGATGAGAAAAACAAAAATCAATATCTATATTTTCGAGCCAATACATAAAAATGATAGACAATGTGGTATTTGGTGGATGACTGCTTATATGCTTCAGATGATATTTACACATAAGTCATAAGGTAGAGATATTTACTGTTAATTTCAGTCAAATAAATGGAGACAATTGTATCGCTTTGTTGTAAGACAGCCCATAAAAATTAATCTAAGCTTAAATACAAAACAATTATATCATAACCACAATCTTTAAAAAAAATTACCATGCTATCGCATTTTTTTTTAATTTATTTTTTACAATAGGGACACATTTCCCCGCTTCCAGGACACCTCGTACACATTAGAAATAATACTTTTAGTAGTTATACAGTACATGTCCTGACGTGAAGAATATCCTTACAATCAACAAAAACCTTTGTTAGCTACATCACCGAAAACATCTGGAGGGCAGTGTTGGTCAGTGGTGAACTAGGAATGATGTGCAGTGATGCCCTGTTATTCCATAGTTTGCCTGAACTGGGCTTCTTGCAATACCAAATGACTGAATTCAAATGTATTTTTCATGTTGGGCGATTGCTTTCCTCTGAACTCTATACCTATGAAGACTAAAGCTTTGTTTATATCATAGCCTCATAGTTCAACTTTTTGTTGTCAGTAGCAGTTAACATGTTTAAGTCAAACTGTACAGCTGTGTTGATCTCATCCACGCTTGTCACTATTTTTCTGTCAGTATTTCCATGAATGTAGCTAAGTAGCTAGCTAGCCATGTACGAAAATGACATCCCCATTATTAATCCCTCTTACTGCGCCCTGATTGGTCAGTTGTTTCTCTCACAGGGGGGAAATAGTAATTACAACACAAGACCTATTTGAAATGCTGACGAAATCTGAGATGTGTGCCGCGATTCAAAAGGTCTAGAATGGCTACGAACAAGCAGACTGAAAAATGCTCCAAAGTATAACTTAGAAGATGATGCCTGGAGAAAAGACAATGTTTGACGCCCAAAGTGGCCGATGCTGGAGGCTGCTAAGTGCCATTAGCCATCATCCTTTTACTCATTACTCAACAGGAGCAACAGAGCCTCCCACCTCTCTTTTTTAAGTCCTTATATATACACAACTGGAGCACCAAATCATCCGACATTCCCAAATTGTCTCTCCCCATCAATGTCTTTCACCCCCCACCCCTCACTTTTATTGAGCTATTGCTGGGAATGCAATATGAACAAGATTAAGACCTTGGGAAGAAATGGGAAGAGTGTGAGGCAGAGACTGAGAAGGGGGGAGGGGGGTTAGTTCTCAGAGTGTGCTGCCAAAATGTAGTTACATCATCACAGGTCAGCGAGGCAAAGTGTAATCATGATAGAGATGAGATGAGATGATGAGGGGATGAGAAAGGGAGGAGGAAAGCGAGGGAGGAAAGGACGGGCAGACCAGATGTCAGCTCCTGAAGATGAAAATGAGCCAGACCGGCTGCAGAGGCTCTACGCTTACAAAAACAGGTCTTATGAGGGAGGGGGGGGAAGAGAGTCATTTGAACACCTATGTAAGAAAATGACACAAAAGTAAGTAAATGCAGAGCACATACATGCAGTAACACACAAACAACAGATCAACAGATCAGATAAAAACCCAGACTGTGCCGTGCCAAGCATCAATTGCTCAGACAGATGAGAACATCAGGCTTCTCAGTAGAGCAGCAGGGCATCTTCGTCCCCTCCTCCATCCCCTCTTCCTTCCTTCCTTCCACCATTCCTCCCTCCACCTCTCTCTAATGTCTATTACATAACCTGAGCTACAGACTCCAGAGGAGAAGAGGTTGCCAGGGATGAAAAGCAAAAAAAGACTGTGTGCCAAAGGTATAGAGATAGAAAGACAGATAACATGTAGACATGCATAGAAACAGACCAGAACACAGAGCATGCACAGGATGAAGAAAGAGAGATGTGAGGTACGAGAGCAGTTGCCATGAGTCGTGAGACGCCTCTTAAAAAGAAAAAAAAAAAGGAGGCAGCAGCAGAGAGTGAAAAGGAGAAAGAGACAGAGTCAAAGGAGAGTCAAAAAGCAGTTTAAGGAGAAGATCTGGGAGTTAGAATAGGTGATAGGAAATATTTTACTAATACTTAAAAGCAGCAGTGGGTAGAATTGGAGCAAATATGATTTAAAAAAGTTATTCTTATAAAACGGTTACTATATCCTGACAGTTGTGCATGAGACAGGTAATCTGAAAAAATCATGTGCCTCTGTGTCCTCCGGTGCTCCTAATGGCATCTGCAAGATTTCACAGACCGGAGGAAAACAACCAATCAGAGCCGAGCTGGAGCCTGCCGTCTCTGAGCAGCTGTCAACCACTCAACTTCGATCAAACGGTCAAACTAGGCAGCGCTGATCAAATATGAATCAATGTTACTGAGGAAATACCAAGCACCGCCCACCAGCTGGAGCAAACGTTCTCATTTTACAGCTAAACAGTACACTATAAGATGTTTCTGAACACATTTGAGGTGAGAAATAGGCATTACAGTAACAGAATATTGATTCATATTTGATCAGCGCCGCCTAGTTTGACCGTTTGATTGGAGTTTGCAAGCAAAGAATAAAGAGGAGGAAAATAAAAATGTTAAAAAAAGAGATGATGTGATGGATGTGTCAATGACTTTAAAATGTAACTGTGCACAGCATAAAAACCAGAGAGACTCATCATCAAGCAGTCATGGACGGAGCACTTTCATGCAGCTTCTTAAACAGCTACAGGAACCGCATTTAAGCATATATGCACAGCACAGCAGGACAATGGGACTCTGGCTCTTTAAAAGCTAGGAGCTATGTTTTGTCACAGGGACTGTGGAAACCTCACCGGCTGGGACACAAGTGTGGAGAAAAAACACAACCAACTGAAAGACAGTGAGACACCATGCGTCGCAACACAGCAGTCTCAGCCCGCTTTGGGTTTATGTGTGGTGGGCGACATAGTTTAAATATGTGTATTCTGTGTGTGGATTTAATCTGGAACACGAGGTCTGGAAAGACTCCCAGTAGTGGGATTTGTGAAAATCTGCAGCTCAGCTCTCTCTTTTCTCTCAATCTTTCTTCTTCCTTCCTTTCTGTCCTTCTTCTTCTCCTCTTCATGAACCCATGAACAGGTACATTGACTGATCACTAGACCGATCCTGGATGCTATGCTATGGAGTTTAGGGTAACGTTAGCATCTATGTCCTGCAATTTATTGGATTTGGGGAAGTTTGCACTCATGCCCATGATATCTAAGCATTATGTTTTGCTAAAACACGACGTTCTCAATGATTATTGGATATCTGAGTTCGACATTAACAATACCAATTAACACTAACTGTCCGCAACCAACATGTGGCCCCGGGTGATGTATATCTAATTTCAGACAATATTCTGACTACTTCCAGGTCAACGCTGTGCAGCAAGTTGGCAATGAAAAAAAGATCGGACAGGATAGAAGAAGGATAGAAACTTCAGAAGGGCCTGGACAGTAGAGGTGTAAGAAAAAAACGACACACGAGTAGCTATTCTGTATTTTGGAGGTTGAAGCGGGCTCAATTTTAGAGCTAGATACTAGATACTGGCATCATATGAACCTAGAAAACCAGAGGAATCCATTGGTACTAACCATGTGAAGGAGGCTAAATAACGCTCCAAGGTGATACCAAATTTTGGCGAGGAAAAACTGGCACTGCCATTTTCAAAGGGGACCCTTGACCACCGACCTCAAGATGAGTGAATGAAAATGGGTTCTCTGGGTACCCACAAGTCTCCCCTTTACAGACATGCCAACTTTACGATAATCACATGCAGTTTTGGGCAAAAACCATGCAGTGTTTTGCATGCAGTATAAATGGGTTATTTTTGCCTGTTCTAAAATGGTGTATTTGAATATTTCTGCATACTGGGGTCACTAAACAGTCTTGGAATTGCAAAAATTGGATATCACTGTAAAGCTGAGACTCTTGTAGATCCAATGAGCCCAATTGTATTCATGTGTAATGACTTTAGTCCCCTTAGTAGCCATTTCACATATTGACTTTTTTTTACTCACAAAAACAAAATCACAATATAATCGCCTTGCTTACAGTATCGCAATATATTGAATTGTTGCCCCCACTGGTGATACGTATCGTATCACCAGATTCTTGCCAATACACAGCCCTTCTGGAGAGCTAAACAAGAAGTCACAAATGCAGTTCAATTTCATACACCCAAGATGGATTTAGTCTGAACTTCCTGCAAGGATGTCATGTTCCCTTGGGAGACGTCAAAAGCTCGTAATGATCACAAGTCCTTCAGGGCTTGTTGCATTTACAGAAAAATCCAGCTCAAGCCATTTAAAAAGACCTTCCTCCTACTCTAAGGTCTATTTGACAGAAGCTCAGCAATCCAGGCAGTTCTTGGACAACATCAGACAATATAATGGATTGGTGACAAATATACAATATTATTACGGCACTGTATTGGGAGAGCTGTGTGTGCTTTCTTGGATATGTGCCATGCACCTTTTGTCACATCGCTTCCAAATTCACCATTAATACTGCTTGGAGGTCTGCCCTTTGCACAGGATATTTTTGAGGGGTGAGGCCAGAAGGTCAAGGGGGGAATCGGGGGAGGCTGGGTGTGAAAGCAGTGGAGGGGGCTGGGGTACAGGGGCAAAAGTCTCAAGGGTCAGGCGAGGGTCAAGGAAAAAAATTGCAGAGCCCAAAAAGGGCCTTTGTTGTAGTCTTTGTAAACTGCATACGTGCCATGCCAGAGGGGAAAGCTTGACAGTCTTATCAACAGTAACTAAGGCGGGCAGAGATTAGCGAACGGTCAATTGCATGCCAATGCTTTATAAAGTCCTTCATTCCCCAGTGGTATCAACACAATGCTCACACTGCATATGACACACTGCATACAGCATATGATAAAGCCCTGGTCCACAGAGGCTCTCCCACTTATTAAGCTCACACACAGAAACACCACCACCTTCTTATTACAGCCCAACGGTAGAAATGAATGCATAATAATGTGTTTTTAAATAAATATTGTCTTGGGGAGTAGGTAGCCATGGCAACAGGCTGAGGAACTGACTCCGCAATGGTGGTTTGGGTTCGTCTCTCAGTGCTCTCACAAACTCCAACATGATTTAATACTGTAGGGATGGGAGGGATTGTCTTGACTGAGTGTGCAGCATTAAACAGAACACTGGACTCATGGGTTCGTCTCAGCTGACTAACCAAAACTGTCTTACTCTCTTCCTTTCTTTCGTGTGTGTGTGCGTGTATGTGTGTGTGTTTAGGGATGGCATTGGGGTATGCAAGGCCCCTGTTCTCAGGTTAAGCGAATATGGCATTACAAACCACGGCAGACCATCTGCTCTCTGATTCCCCGTACAGGCTAATATAGGCCATGCAAACACACAGTTGTTTGTTATGCTCTAATGGCGCTGGCTAATCCTAGTACACCACTGGACGAGATAATCCTCCATCCAAACGTGAGACTTCTCCTCAAAATACCTTTTTACTCACCACTGCATCACTATCCGTCAGTATCATCCCGCTTAAATTCAGTTCACAGTAAACCGTGTAACTTTAAAGGATCGTCAGTAGAGAGCACAGCAGGTTTTTTCCTGCTTCCTTTCACAGTTAATGCTTTTGTGAGACAGCTGAAATGAAGGAGGAAATAAACGGCACATAAAAGAGAAGGTTCAACGCAATTTGATCATGACAAGCAGCGGAGCCTGTGGGCATCATTCCCCGACCCCTTCGATTATTATGTTCCACTCTAAAAAGGGAAATGTCAATACATCTAGGTCCAGTTACAAACTTTTGTTTTTGTGTTGTCTGTCTCTCTCTGACATCTAATTACAGTGAGGTGAGTCATATACATAGGAGAGTGACTAATGTTTACCCACCTCATCCTTGTTCCTTTTATCCTCCCTTGACTAATGGACAATTCACTGTGGCCTATTAAATGTCACAATATAGTAAAAAAAACAAACACCTGTGATGTTTTCCCAAAGTCTAAATTGACATATTTAACCCCTTAAAACCCACCTGCACACCATCGGGTATTGATGAGTATTTCCATTTTTTGCTACTTTATACTTCTACTCCACTACATTTCAGAGGGAAATATTGTACTTTTTACTTCACCACATTTATTTAACACTTTTTACATAAAAAACATTATATTCTTATATGATGTGATGCAGCACTACACTTCGAATCTACCCAGTAGTACAGAAAGTATCAACAATTGTCTTCACATCGAGAAACGTCAACATTAAAATGCTCTTTCATGTGTGTTAATGACAAAAACAGAATAATATAATATTTTATTAAAAAAAATAACACTGTCAAATGAGCCATTCTGCATGATGAGTACTTCACTACTTCAACTACTTCTGAACTTTTACTTAAGTAACATTTTGAATTTGCGACTTTTGTAATGGAGTATTTTAAGACGTGGTATTTCTACTTTTACTTAAAGTATCTGAGTATTTCTTCCACCACTGGTTAGGGTTAGATGATCTCTAATGTTTAGAAGGATGGTAAAAGGTTTTAGGGTCATCAAATGCTTCAGTATGTTTTCCAGTGTCACAGAATTAAGTAAAAGCAATTGGCACATACTGCATTTTGATGACTAAAAAACCTTTTACCATCATTCAAAACATTGTTGATCATCATTTAACCCTAACCCGCCGGCCAGCAGGTAGGTTTTAAGGGGTTAAACAGCTTGTTTTGTCTGACCAAAAGTCTTAAACCCAAAGGCATTCAGTTTAAAAATCATAGAAGACAAAGAAAAAACAGCAAATATCAACATTTAAGAGGCTGGAACTATTGAGTTTTATGCATTATTGCTTAACAACAATGCTTAAAAGATTATTTCATCGTCAAAAAATATTGCAGATTGATTCTGTCAATTGGTTTATCTATTAATGGGCTATTTATTTAAGTTCTTACATCACATCCATCACATATATTATTGTGGTAAAGTACATTTTCTGGAAAAATCCATTGAGAAACGTACCAAATAGAAATTAGCACTGGGTGATGTTGCCAAATTCAAATATTGTGATATTTTAAAACTAATACCTCAATATCACGTTAAAAAAGAAAACAATATTGTTTGTATTCTGTTAAAAAATAATGTAATGGTAATGGCACCCTGCAGGCCCAGCAGCACAGAGAGCAGAGGAGGTTCAGGCCAGTCGAAGTCAGTGATGTGCAGTGATGGAACCGCGGGGACAGGTGGCTTTCAGCGAGCCACAGTCAGCACTGAGTGGTTTCCACCATTAATCAATCCAATCTCTCTCACACACATACATACCTCCTCTCGCCCTCTCTGTACTCTTTAACTTGTCTCACTGAACAGCCCTCATTTGCTTTCTGGTCAGTTCATCCAACCACCAATGGCCACAGTTATACTGTATATACAGACAATGCAGAGAAGAAGCGCTGAGAGCAATTGTCCTCGGGAGAAAAGCATCACGGGGATCTATATTAGTTTTGTTTCTACTTGAATTCTTATGTAGCACGGGTCACGGGTCATTGCATAGCTGCATTTACATGGAGCCTTCTATTCCGCTAATAATAAGAGCTCAATCATTACATAATGACTCATGTAAAACTATTAACTGGGTCAGTCTAAAGGAAATCTATTCATTTATATGGGGTACAAAATGCTAGTCAATCAATTACACTAAACGCTTCTTTTGATTGCCTTGATTTTTGTTGTATCTACACTTGTACCTGTGTATGCTGAGCAATAGGTTATGGGTCTAACCTCCTGTGTAATAACTATAAGAGTAATACAGCAGTTTCATCAATCACAGCAGGATACCAATAACAATGCCAAGCACCTGACGCAGCACCAACTTTTTCAAAGACTGACTGTGGAGAATGTAACAGGACACCAGCATCATCATCATCATCAATCAGGCTCCAGAAAACAAAAACTTGCTAAGTGTAATAGGGCTTTCTGAATACCAGTTTTGGGCTTTGAAGCTCCGGTGAGGAATATTCGAAGGTATTCGAAGCTTCGCTTTGCGGCGCGGAGCAGCAGGCGGACATGTTCTTCTCTCCGTTTGTCTCCATCTCCCCTGTTTCAGTGCCGCTGTCGCACTACTGTACACACACGCACCTCTACGCATAACAAACGCCGATATCCATCTGAGAATAACTAATAATAATTAATGTTGAATATGAATAATGAATAATGTTGTGGGATTATTCCTTAGTCCATGGGCTATTTGGGGATTTTTTTATAATTACATACTTGTATATAAAAAAAAAACACAAAAATATAAACAAAAAAACGAAGCATTTGAATCTTGATTTGGAGGTCGGTTACCGTGGTAACGGTCGAAGCTTCGAAGCAATCAGGTCAGCCCTAAAATGTAATCACAACCAAGTGTGATCTATGATGTCTGTTTGACCTTTGTCATGTCTGACACTTGTTTGTGAACTTGAATCTGTTCATTAGATTATATCCACTCATTAGACACTGCCAGGCATGCGTCATCACTGACGGAATACACACAACATAGCCTAGACATACATAGAGCACTTGGTCAAGGACTGGATGGGATTGATTCAGCAGGTCATGCATTTCCCTGTGACGCTCCATATCACTATGGTGATGGTAGTTTCTACTGTATTTACATTTTGATATGAGTTATCTTGCAGCCAGGCAATTATGAATACTACCTTAATGCCTTCTCATCCTGCCGTATCTGAATACGCAGGAGGGACATCTGTTCCAAGTGATCTAACCTCCCTGAGTTCCAACAACAAATGACAACACTGTGTCATGCCGTGGGATGAACTGTGCACAGGCAGAGGTGGCACAAATGAAAACAAATCCAATCTAAGAAACAGAAGAGTAACACAGTGAAGAAAGCCTCGGAGGATCAACAAAATCACTAACAAAATGAGTCAGAAAAAGCCGCTATTGATGGTGAGAAATTGTCGCAACACTGCACATTAGCACCGCAGTTTTTTTTTAGTAAACAACCACCTGAAGAGTCACCGCAATGTACAACACGAAGAGCTGTGAAGGCCACAACAAATTTGCCAGAAAATCTCAGCTCTCAATCCACAAAACCATCAGCAAAATAGGAACCTTTAAGAGGAATCTTAATTCTTAGTGGATAAAACTTCTACATCTCTTGTGTATGTGACGAGGGAGAGTGCAAAGGCAAATGGAGAGTTATGTAACAATATCACGACCAAGCCGAACTAACTCTGTTATGCATGCTGTATAAGAAGTGAGAGATGGAGAGAAAAGATGTACAGGCAGCCAGAAAATAAAGCAAAGATTGAAGAGTTGGGTCCACACAAACAGAGCGATGAGACACACAGAGAATTAGCGACAGACAAACAGAGGCTCAGGGAGTAAATCTGTCAGTTAAGAAGGCACAAAGAGAGCCAAAACGTTAGTAGTTTGTGTAGATACATTGATGGATAGTTAAGCACATAATACCGTCTAGGAGGTAGAGTGTCAAATGGGCAAAAAGATCCTCAGACACACACTGGGAGAGACAGACAGACAGACATGAAGTTGCAGAGGTGGAGGTGCAGGTCTGTTAGTGTGTGCCTGCAGCATTACAAGCAGTATTATGTAAGAGGGCTGGGGACCGCGTCGCACAAAGCCAGCGCTCTCCTAAAAATCCGATTGGACACACACGCACACACACAGAAAAAGAAAAAAGAAACAGTGTGTTTAACGACTTAGCTGCAGTAATGGTCTTACAGGAGAGGATGACCAGGGGATTTGGAGACATATGTGGAAGATACTGCATTGCAAAGATAACTGACGAGGTAGAAGGAAGGAGTGTGGTGTCATCATATAGCTACAATGAATGTGTGTGAATACAGTACTGATTCTGAGGGGGTTTGACTATGCAGTTGCCTTCACACTGTTATTAATTGTAAAATATTATATAATTACAACATCTGTGGATTTCCTGCTATGTGATGTCAAAATGCTGCGAATGCCAATACCAAATTGCATACTAAACATGCATTAAGTGATTATTTTGACAGCGGAAATGAGCTGTAAACAGGACACTAATGTCAGGAATACTTAAACCACAAAAAGAGCAATATCAATTACTCACACTGCGTTGCCTTGAATTCTTGAAGAAAACTTTGTTTTTAGTGAGCATACGACTGGATAAATGAGACTTGGATTATACTGCAGTTGTGTGAGAGTTTGTAAATGGATGTTTTGGTATAGTTTTGCTGTTGCCCCCCCCATTTACTTCATTTCATCAAGATTTTTCTCCACTTTTTGATTCTCACTGTGGAGACATGCAAGAAAATCTAAGTTTTCTTCACGAATTCAAGGTAACATGGGGTGAGTAACTGATATACAAATGCTCATTTAGTTGGTGAAGTATTCCTTTAAATTGATATGATGAACATTTGTTAGCAAACAGTTGCTTATTTACATGTCCAACAGATACTGAGCAACAGGATAATTTGCTGTATTTGGAGTTGTGTTTTTGGACACCTAATGTATGTATAATGTATGCAAGTCCAATATTCTCTCACTCTTCTTTTAGCTCAGTTTGGTCTCCACCAACTTCTGCTAAATGCTATCTTTATGTTCAGCAGCTGGTCGCCAACTTTGTCTGTCTGCTGTTCGGTGTTTTGCTCGGCAGGTAGCGTATAGTAGGTTTTTAGAGCTTTTTTTTTTTCTGAAAACGGCTGCCTGAAGTGGTTGGAAACGAGGTTGATGAGAGCTGTGAGTGTGAATCCGAGGTAGTACAACCAAAACAATGAGCTGAAAGATGCTAAAAAGCTCCTTAGAGCTGAGACAAACTGCAGAGTTGGGCGATAATTTCCTGCGGGCTTGTTAGTACAAGTAACACCTCTCATAAGGTCATACGATCCATTGATAATATACTTTTTTTTTTATTATAGCAGCTTTAAGTATTTGGAAAAACTATTTTCTTTCTCCTTGTGGAGTTTAATGGTTAATAGTTAACCTAAGTTATAATTTTGTACGAACTTTGTCCACTACATCGGTCACACACAGCTGCAGGGTACATATAGCTATATACTGTATACAAGTCTCTGATAGTGGATTTAAACTGGACATTGTCTTCCTGTGTCTCTGACAGTGGATTGAAAGCATTGGTCACTACAGTGCACTCTACAGTAGACTCTTAACATCTCAGTGACACATGCAACACTGAGTCTGCTGCCATAGATGCTTCCCTTATTGAAGATTCACTCACAGACCCCAAAATATACAGCGCCCCACACCACTGGTGACTGAAGTGTATAACTCTACATTAACACAGCAGGATTGCAGCAACAGTGCGTCACTGCAGAGGGCTGAGTGAATCGGGACATCAGTGACGCACACACAGTGCTATTACCTCGCTGACAGGGCATTCCCTGCTCAGAGCTACGTAGTGAAATGGTAATGACGCTATTGAGACTCAGTGACTAGCTGTCTCTCTGACAAGCAACTCTATCAAACCCACTGGAAAAAACAGGCACAAAAACCTTTACGTAATAGTGCTGCACCTGCAGAGCTTTACAACCTTTTAGCAAACTGTATAATTAAATGCATGTGTGTGAGTATGTTTGGTCATTTGTGTGTTAAGGGGTGTGCACATATAGTCTTTTATGATGTCCATCTTCCAAACGGTCCAGCTAACTGCAGCGTACTAAGTGATGCTGACACTGCAGTGCCTCGCCTGGAGTTCACACTTCAAAACCTTGTCTGAGTTGTTGGATATTCAGCTGGGAGCTCTGTTGTGCTATATGCACGTGCATCCATGACCACATTTGAAAATGGCGGAGCAATTAGCTCCAAGTGCATCCTCAACATTTTGTCCAAGTACCTAATCTTGAGTCACAAATTATAAATATGAGAAAACTAAATAATTGCAAACATTTATAGGCAAGGCATCAAAGTTTATTCAAACATTACCAAAGGAACTTAATGCTGCGTCACTCTCAGCTTAATAGCAGGACCATATAAGCTCCAATGTCCCTGCGTCTAGCACATCTGTATTGCTCATTTTGTTAAGCCCTATATGAGCACAATGACATTGGGTCATTCTCTCATCAGTCTTTACGCAGTCCTCGCCGTTGTCTTAATGTCTTACATGTTGTTCTTTGTAGGAGAGGGCCTGTCGCTGTAATCACAGATTTAAGTGTACAAGGTCACCGAGAAGTGACTTTTTGTGCTGCGCCATACAGTGACTGTCACAGCCAAGGGAAGCGTGTCTCTTGGTATTCATGACAAAAGAGCAGTGCGTCTCTGAATACACTTAGATGACCCTTCTTTGAGGTCGACATAATGTCTTTGTGAGAAATGCACAGCGAGCTCCAGGATGACACTTCAGCTCTTGAGAGGCGACTTTGGCTGCAGATGCACCTCTCAGCAGCCACTCTTCCTTCCTACTCCTCCTCCTCTCTGCCGGGGGGAGGGTGAGCAGAGAGGGGACAGGAGAGAGGAAGGGAAGAGAAGAGGTGAGAGAGAGAGAGAGGAGGGAGGGAGGCAGCAAGGGTAATGTGATGCAGCAGTGTGCAGTGCAGACAGAGGAGGCTGTGTGAATGCCAATCACCAATATATTCCCTAGTCTCAACACACACACAGTTCTGTTAGAACATTGTGCTTGTAACATAAAACCAATGAATTTCAAACAGACTATTTCCTCACCGTTTCATGAAAGCCTACATTGAGATAATTCATTCACAAATACTGTACAGATGCAATTTAATCGGCGAGTTTTACGAGTGCATTATCTTTTGTTGCTTGCGTGAGAAGGTGGATTGCATCTTTCAGTCCATACACACACCAACATCCCACAGAAACACCCTCCGACACTTCAACAAACACATCTGCAGACACTCAAGCTGGGCTGCAGTTAAAATGCAACGGTTGTATGTGGACTCTGGTTGGGCAGAAAGGATGCCGTGCACTGTACTGTGTACTCGGGTTCTAAAATAGTAAAAATGAAAACACTTAAAAAGGTTCAGCTCACCCACATTACAAAAAAAAACAACATTTTCTCACTTACCAAGGGCTGGGTATCATTACTCGATACCGAAACAACCCAGTACCAAGTAGTATCGAAACTAGTCAAACGATACCTGCATTCGATCATTTTTGTACCCAGATCTAGAAAAAAAATACTATTTGTATGTTTTTTCTCACAGCCAATCACTACAAGCGTTTTGATTTAATGCGACATGTGATTGGCCAACTATGGTAGCAGCTAGAACCCATACAGTCTGTGGTGAAGTCGAGCATGGTGCATGGAGATGCCACAAAAATGTGGCGTCTGATAAAAATAAATGTAATGGCGGCAATTTACGAAACTGAATGTTTCCATTCACATGATGGGTATCTAATGAAGTAAAGAAAGAAAGAAATTGGTATTGATTGAGGCACTCTATTGGCATCGGTATCACTTTAAGGGTACTGGTATTGGTACTGGCATCGTAATTTTGTTAAACCATACCCATCCCTACACTTAAAGGGACTATTTGTAACTTTCAGAAATGCTTCTTAACAGCGACACCTGTGGCCATGAAGTCAACAAAAGTCAGCGTCGGGCTCGTGCTTGTGCTCGTTCTAAATAGACATGAACGAGCATCGCTCAAAACAGTAAGGCGACACACGTCAGCTAAAACCACAATATCACTCTATATTTCAGCTGCTTGGCAGTAATGTTAGCTGACCAGACGAAGGTCTCTCCATGAATCAATGCTGATACTGTGTTTGCTTCTCCTGCCTCAGCGCAGGCTGAGGTAGTGGGGCTCTGCAGCGAGAAACTCGTCTCCCTCCGCGTCTCCCTCCGCCCGCAGCCGGAGTGAACAGGGTAGACACCGGCACCCGGTCGGTAACGAGACGATAACGTTTCTCTCTGAAGAGTCCCGTCACTTCACAAGACACGGAAAACCTCTGTTGGTCTGGAGGAGCTGCAGCAGTTATTTCTGCACAAACGTCCACTGTACATTCACTAGATATATGCTCAGAGCTAAACTAACTCTTCTGCAGTGTGGAGTGAGCGCGCGTTCACGTCTAGAGGTGGAGCGAGTACGCGAGTACGCGAGAACTCGCGCTGTGTGAGTGAAGGCAAGCAGGCAGAGGAGCGGGGACGCCGGCAACACGCTAGCGTGCATATGCGAGCGCGCATGTGTCCGGACCCGGTACATTTATACGCTTAGAAAGTTACAAACAGTCCCTTTAACTCTATTGGTACGTAGCCATGACATCTGAGATTTCTACCTCCACCCCAACACAATGGAGGTAACCGGAATTTTGTTCCCAACAGTATTGAAAATTACTTTGAATTACATACACACAAGACCAAACCATCTTTCCATTATCAGTATCTCCATTACTCTGGATAATTCACAGACCTTGAGGTGAAAAGATTTCATTGGAATTACTGTCCAAAAACTAAAAGGTCTCTATGAAAACTCCTGACAGTGTGTTTGGTGGATTACAGATTATACAGAGATATTACTAAAAAAAACTGCCAAAAACTGCTCAGAATTGTGTAGCATTTTTATTGCATTATAAGACTTTCTGAAGCTGTTCTAATTTAATTAAACTGCCCTTGTTATGCATGTCTGAATACATGTCTCCACTTATGTCACCATTATCTCCAATACGTGACACAAACAAAGCTATATATTGGCATCCTGATCCCACTCTGAGTATATCACTTACTTCTCTTAATATCATTCTAGCTTTATCACTTTCATTATCCTTACATCTTTTACATCTCCATCCTCACCCAACCCATTTATGTTTTCCAACATGCTAGTTTACCCTCACAACAACAGACCTTGTAAAAAAAAAAAACACGTAATTGTATGCAGCACACATTCAATCAAATCAAGTAGCCGGTCTGACTCATTGACTAGCTATATAATTTGCACTCTGTGTGGGGTTGAGTAACAGCCTCTCCCCTTCCAATGGCCATGTTATTACCGTAAGTGTCAGGAGAGTGTGTGTGGTCACCCCCACACAGTCCGCCTGCACAAGCCCTCTCACCAAGGGCGTTCAGTGTCACTGGGAACGGAGGAGTCATTCACTGAAAAATAAAAAAAAAATAAACCTCCACGTCCACAAGCAGACAGCAACCTCTGCTGCCGCTATAACAAATACACACATGCGTGCATCCTGTGAGGCTGTGTCTCTGTGTGCAGGTTGCGTATACCCACACACACTTATATTCTCGGGTTGGAAGAGATTTGCTAATAAGATATCTTCTAATTGTCCCAGAACAAAGAAACTCCCACTGCGACATCACAAACCCGGTGACACGCAGACACACTCTCACACACACAGACACACACACACACACACACACACACACACTCCCTCTGTGCTCTGTTTATCAGGGCCAGGCCCATCGATCATCCTAGCCTGGTTGCCCGGGTAACCCCGTTATTATTCAAAGCACGGTGCACCAGCTTGCAGAGAAAGCTGTGCATATGTGTGTGTGTTAGTTAGGTAGTGGAGGTTCCCATTGGCTCATAGGCAAAGCAGTCCAGGCATCCTCCTTCCCAGCATCCTCCCTGATCTGCATACCTGCAACGGTGGACATTACCATACACACACACACACACATAGGACGATAGCTCTAAAAGGGACACAGCAATTGGAGCATGGCTATCGCTCCGATAAAATTTCACATTCTCCTCATTTCTATCACCATCACCCCCGGCTCCCCGCTCCCCTCCTCCTCCGCTCCCTCCAACCCCTTGAGATTTTCATTCAGCATCCTTCCTCCATTTTTCTTCCCTGCTTTTGCTGCATTTCATTCAGCCTGCACCCCTTATCTGCTCGCTCCCTCTCTTATTTTTCATTCACATTCTGCGGCTCTGAGGCTCATTCATAAACAGCACCACTCCTTACAGCGGCAAAAAAGTAGGAAGGAGGGGAGGGGAGAGGAGAAGAGGAGAGGAGGAGAGGGCGGGAAGCAGGGAGGGTTGCCCCTACTGACTTACTGACTGCAGCATGGTGAGGGCTCCCTGAAAAACTGAAAACAGCCAATCCGGATGCTGAGAAGAGGGGCGGGTATAGGGAGGAGAGAGAGAGGAAGGAAGAGAGAGGATGGGAGAGGATGGGGGGGTAAGAATCCATCCGCTTCAAAACTACACTCTCCTCCACCTCCTCTGTTCCTCTTTCTGTCATTCATTCATTCATTCATTCATTCAACCCACCCTCCATTCACACAACACACCTCATCTGCTGCAGTTTTGTATCTGCTGCAGAGGAGACAGTGCGGTGATGTACAGACTTTTTTCTGCATGGACAATATATGTGTATGTCATGCATTTCCCCTCTGGTTGAAGCCATAGGACACATAGACACTGCAGACGAAACCACCTCTACTGCCTTTGTTTGTCGAGCAGCTCCATTTATCTCTGCATTACCTTGTTCCTGACAAACTCTTTAATCCAAAACCAATACCTCACTGCTGCTCATTATTAAGCTACCCAACAAGAAATACAAATCCTTCTCTACCATCGATGCAAGAGCACATCAGTCTGATTAACATATAAACTGATCAGAGACTGTCAGAGGCCCCTGCAATCATTTCAGAATTAGGCCACTGTTAAATACATAAATCCAATATATTTCTTGAACCCCACCGTGGATAAGCTGGATGGCAACTGCCAGCACAACCTGGGGGCAGTGACAGGGGAGGACAGAGCTGATACAAGCCTATCTGATCAGACGTGCTCCGCCTCCAGCCGCCACAGGAAGGAAGGGCTGCAATCAATAAAGAGGAAGGGCAAGCGTGAAATGGCCGAGGCTCGTCTCTTGGCTCTATTATTCCTCTGAAAGTTTTCCTCACAGCCTTCGCTGCTGTCGTTATTCCAAGGGTGAGGAGGAGGAGGTGTGCGCATGCATGTGCAGAGAGTGAGAAACATGAGCGGAGGAAGGTTGAAAACAGAGTGGAGGATGAATTAAAAAATGGATGGAGGAGTAAGGACATGAGAGAGGAGAGGGGTGAGGGAAAGAAAATAAAAAGCAACTGCGGGAGGGATACCAATAAGGAGAAAAAAAGGAGGAAAAGGTCACATGGAAAAATGTGGAAACTCAAGTTTAGAAATGAGGGATGAACCTCCCATGAGCAACGGCATATCTGATATCAGCTGGATCTTCTGACAGCTGCTAAGACATAACTCCTGACTTTCAATCTCCCTCACTCTCCACCCCCCCATGCTCTCTGTGTTGCCAGTGACTTTTCCATCCCATCAGCATTTCGTGTCAGAGTGTGTGTGTGTGTGTGTGTGTGTGTGTGTGTGTGTGTTCGGTGTCTGTGTGCATTTCTAACACTGCGGAAAAAAGGGATGTGAGAGGACTGTCACCTAAGATCTCCCTGTTAACACTGAAATAAAACCCTCCTGCTAAGCCTATATGTTCCTCCAGGTTTACAAACAAACAGCACAGTCGTGGGTTAGCTTCTTCCCAGTGCACAAACTGGTAAGAACACACAAGTACACAAACATAAAAACTATGTCTGGCCTGCATAAACTTCCAACATGAGGTAGGCACAGCTAATCTATAATTCTCTGTATTACATATTAAACATAAGGGTGTAACGATTCATCTAATACATCGATGTATTGATTTATATTCCTACGATCCAACTACATCGACAGGTACCCGGCAAGTTGTCACGGGGGACGTATATCGATTTAAAATCGATTTACAAGGTAAGTAATCTATTGTATTCATACTAAGAATTTGCACATTGTATTTAAGCATGACAAACGTTATATGGATGTATTTTTTAGCACTTTTAATAGGAAAGAAATGTTAATCGTGACTCCCGTTCACTCTCCCTGAGTATGACATCATTGACATGCGCCAGCAGCGCCAATCTCAGAAAGCCAAAACGAAGCATGGCTGATGACGAGGAAGAGCCAGACGAGCGAGAGAGAGATTTTCAAGCCGCGTTTGAGGTCCGGTGTGTGGAAACATTTTGGCTTTTGCGAAAAGGGAGATGTCCACGATAAATCACTCGCTGTTTGTAGAATATGCAAAGGCCAGATAAAATACAACGGCAACACGACCAATCTTTCCACGCACCTACTGAGCGGCACGGGATTGCTAACACCGAACGCCCAGGTAACTCTAGCAGCGTTCCCACAGCAGCGGCCGCGACAGCTAGCTCTGCAAAAGCCTCAAGCCTGCGAAATTTCATTGTACCCGAGTATAATGACAATAAACATCATTCTGATACTCCAGAAATGTCCAAGTCTCTACTGGGATGTCAATTTCTGAATGAGCCGTAATAGCCCACCAAGTTAGTCGGACGCTCCTGTGAAAAGTGTAGCTCCCACAGATCCCAACACTGTTGTAAACACCTACGCTCCAGCTATATATAGCCGGAATGACTCCAGGCACACAGGTGGACGTCTTTGATACCAAATACTGACAAGTAGGGGAGGGCAGGAGAGGCACAAGTGAGGCAATGGGTCGGCAGGGAAAAAGAGAGATGAGACAGCAAGGATGAAATGGAGGAGGTGAGGGAGCGTCAGGAGGTGATGGAAGGGCGAGATGGAGGGCGAGAGAAGGCGATGGGTGTGAGGAATGAATGAGCAAGATGGGGCGGTGCAAAAAGGCAGAGAGGGTGACGGACGGGAAGTCTTTACATCGTTGTTAGCATGTGGTAATGTTCTTTATAAAAAGGCATAATGTCGTCATTGTAGTCAAGGCACTGGGCCATACATAGTTACACAACAGCTGACTAAACAGTCACACTCACGGTCTTTCACTATTCCTTTGCCAATAAACACCGATTACATCGCCCTCAGGAGCTGAAGGAACCCACAAAGTGACAGGACAATGATGTCAGTGGGTGAGCTAAATAGAGGCAGGACATTTAGGGAGGGTAAAACATACCTTATAAGTCTATTACATGCTCAATGGGGCGGCACTAAAAAGGATTTTCATTCTCAATTAATCTGCTAGTTATAATTTTGATTAAACATTTGTATTAAATATTAGAAAATAGTGGACAATGACCATTACAAGATGCCCAAAATGGCTAAAAAAAAGTTTGGGTCAGGGAGTGACGCCAAAGTTTTCTCATACATCATCTGCTGAAGAAGACTGTGAGATGCAGCTGAAAGCTCTGTTAAAAAAAAAAAGCTTGTAAGAGGGCATTGTGCAACCAAGATTTTTGTGTTAAAAGGAGCACTATGTAGCACCGAGAGCCAGTGTTTAATATGGGTACTGCAGTCCAAATTCAAAACATTGGGGTCGTGGCCCGTCCGCTCCTCCGGTGTGACTGATGGCAGATAGCGCATGTTTTTGCAATTTGAGGGTTACCTTCTAGACACGACAACGTTAGCCTCTGGCCAGGACTAGTCAGAATCACTTCACCAGGAGAAACAAGTATTTTACTTCAGCGTGTTTCCTTAATCTCTGATGAAATAGCATGGTCATTTTATGATATATTACAGTAATTATATTTCATATTGGTCCTTTAACTAATATTTTTCAGGTCAAGAATGAGCTTTCGCAGTCAAAGTTATTCAGCTTCCAAGTAAAGGACAATAAGAAGCAGCATCGTCTTATTTGAGAGGCTGTTAGCAGCGAATGTTCGCCATTTTTGCTTGAAAAATTACTTTTTAAATCAATTATCGAAATTGTTTCACATTCATTTTCTGTTAATTGACTGATTGATTAATTGGCTAATTGTTTCAGCTCTAATGTGCAGCATAAAATATAAATGCATATATGCACAAACACAAAAAGGCTACCAAAGCAAAACCTGCAGGCAACATTTAAACACCCATAGATACACAGGCTATAGGTTTAGCCTATAAGCAGCGAACTTCACCAAACCTTAAAAAAAAAAAACTACAGATGAGTTCATCAGCTGTATTTATAAAAGTATAAATCTGAAAATGCAGATTCTTTGGTCTGACTGTGGAGATTTTGCGTCGTGCCCTCTATACCAGGTGCACTGATGTTAACATGTAGAGAACATGTAGGCAGATAGATACGTCACGGATAGCACCTCGCACACATCTCAGCCCCACTCACTGCTGGAGAACGGAGCAATTACATCACCACCCCTCGCCTTGAGGAATGAGGAATGAGGCATGAGCGGCGCTGACCACTGGGAAGACGTGGGGTCATTACATCACTGGCAGCAGCCGGGAGCAAGCCATAAAAGAACGAGCCGTGGCTCACTGTGTGGCAGGCGGGAACTGGACCGCGTGTGATTAGCTGATCATCGCTAATGCTCGGTAATGTTGCCAACAGACACGTAGGTCAGGCGGAGGGTCAGGGACTGCTTGACGCAATGCTGACACACACCACCCCAGGCCTTCAGCCAGCCCAGCCAGTAATGAGCATTGTTATGTCACATTATGAGATTATTCCATTATTATCAATGCTGGGATTTACGCTCCATTTAAAAACCAGAATGAGCCAGCGGCATTTTTTGTTTCACACAGTCCTGTCTCATAACTGTAGGCCTATTGATAAGCTATCACACTACAATATTTATGTACATTTCCAATACAAGTGCATTTTTACATGTAGTTCTCCATATCATTATCCCGAGAAAATGTTACTGCACTCTAAATAAGCAACTTTCTGCATCATTTTAAAGCATAAACAACGCTGACCTTATGTCACTGTGGTTAAAGTGGGTGTATGAGTGGGCAGTGCAGCTCTTAAACAGGATATGCTATTATGAATGCTTTTACCACCTTATTAATCATGAGGGACTAGAGAGGATCAATACTGTATCTACTAAAAAAAAACACAGTTACCAAGTATTTATGTGCCAGTTACCAGGAAGTAGACAAGATAGAGAGAACATGCATTACAGTGCTGGAGAAGAGACATGTACATCTTCAGACAAGCTGAAGACTGAGTGGTTTTTAGTTAACATAACTCAAAACAGCAGTAAATAGTGTATTTGTTGGGGACTATTCTCTGCTGCAGCTTTGATGCACTAGTGAGTGTTTAGTGAGTGTTTAGCAGCAGCATGATGTCTGTGGGATTGGCTCAAAATAAACTACAATGCCCAAGTTTATCATAATGAAGACACATATTACCATCGATAGTCAAGGCAGCACACTGACACACTGACAGCTGTTGTTCTTTATGCTAAATGCAGTACCTGTGAGGGTTTCTGGACAATATTTGTCATCGTTTTGTGTAATAAATATATACATACATTTGCATAAATCAAGCATATTTTCCCACTTCTCTTTATAAGAGTATTAAATACTTGACAAATCTCCCTTTAAGGTACATTTTGAACATTTTGAATGTGTGATTAATTTGCAATTAACCGTGATTAACTATTATAATCGAATGACAGCCTATATAAAAACATAAAATAGAAGAGATTACATTAATATTTGATCATGCATGCATACATCATCTAGTTTCATTTCATCCATCCATCCATTATCTGTAACCGCTTATCCTATTCAGGATTGCGGATGGGGCTGGAGATGATCCCAGCTGACATTGGGCGAAGGCGGGGTACACTCTGGACAGGTCGCCAGAATATCACAGGGCTGACACATAGAGACAGACAAACATTCACACCTACGGGCAATTTAGAGTCAACGATTAACCTAACCTGCATGTCTTTGGACTGTGGGAGGAAACCAGGGAACCAGGGAACCCGGAGAAAACCCACGCTAACACGGGGAGAACGTGCAAACCGGCCGGGTCTTAACCTGCGACCCTCTTGTGAGGCGACAGGGCTAACCACTGCACCGCCGTGCAGCCCTAGTTTCATTTCAGATTATCGCATTTTCTCTTGACATACAGAGACATAATTATATGTGGTTATGGTCTAAATGTGAGGACTGATACTGCTGAGTAGGAGTTCATGACAAAGAAAGAATAATACAGAACGGGAGAAGTGGGTTAGTGAGAAGGTGGGGAGCAAGAACGGTGTGATGGTGAAGCCGGTCTCTCCAGATATTAGAACAGGCGGGATGGGGAGAAAACAGGTAAATGAAGGCTGAGAAAGAGTCAGCAAAAATGACATGTATGAAACTGTTCAACAGATAAACGGAGGACGACTGGAACTAATTTAGAAAACACTGAGGAAGGAGAAAGACATTCAACAAACTGTCATCAGCATGCAGCGAAGTGCTCCAGCTCTCCTCATCTATGCATCCCTCCCTCCCGTGTATCTTCCTCTCTGTGCTGTACAGATTATCTTAATGGAAATGACCTCCATCTGAGACAGTTGAGTGGCCCAAACCTGATTAGTGATTTACCTCCCTTCCATCTCCCTTTCCTTTATCCACTCATCACACATATAAACAGCACGGTGGCGCCTCAAGTCTTCCTTTACGTCTTCTCTCCTCTCGCTGCCAAATTGTGCCCCGGTTCCCCCCTATATAGTGACAGTAATTTACTGTGTCATTTTATATGAGACAATGGTCCCTCTGGATTTACGGACTTGACAAGTGAGGATTTGCGGGGGAAATGTGTGCAACCGTAACAAGCCTTTGTCCAAGCGTGGTGATATCTAAGTGCTTTTAAGAGCTCTTCATGTCTATACAACACGTGAGGGTTCACACATCTTTTCATTACGGCTTCCCTATATAGCTGCTTATCTGTGCATGTGAGTTGTTGAAGAAGACGCCAACATGTGCTGGTGACAGAAACGTGGGATTCCATGATTTGGCGAGAGGAAAGCGATACATAGAGAAAGAGAGAGAGAGAGAGATGCCCTCCGAGATGAGAGCTCTCAAGCGATATAATGGCTCTCCTTTGGGTTTAAATCAGTGTGCAGAAAGTGGTCTGCCCTGGTGTTGACTGCTGCAGTGTAACGCAGGAGAGAGGCAAGAGAAGATATTTTATACATCAGAGTCCCTGAGCCCACTCACTCACGCCTTTGCTGTAGGTGTGTCTATGACGCACATTGAAAAAGTGAGGCTGCATACTATCCGTGTCTGTCCGTCAGTCAATGTTCTCACGTGGAAATGTGTTTTTCACAAAACAGTTGTTAAACAAGCAGGGCTCCAGATCATAACATCCAAATTAAAAAAGATATCCGGGTATAATAAACTTGTCTGTGTATATTGGCACTATAGTCTTGCAGGAATTAAGACAGCAGCAAAACACAGGGACGTTTTTGTTGAGCAAAGAACCCAACTTCTTCTGACAACCTCATCAGTCTCCCTCCCCTTTACGCGCACACATACACACACACTCAGCAGAAGCCCCCGTCTTTCCCTGACACAAATTTAACAAACCCCCCTGACACACACACAAACACACACACACACGCAGACGCCACTGAGCTGCATCAACAAGGCTCGCATCGGAAAAAAAAACAGAGCACCATAGCCCTCTATGCTTCTGTGGAGGTATAACAGTTACAACAAAAGCCTTCAAAGCAGGCATGTCAGCGTGTATATACACATCTGTGTATAACTCATCCTGAAGACAAACCAAAAAACTGCATTATTTAAAAAAAGTAAAAAGCTTCTTTGCAACCTTTTAATCATGCAAAATCTGTTTTTTAAAGATGCATCTTAAATAACGTCAAAGTGTACAGCTTCACCTCGGGGGAAAAAATGCTCGTTTTGATCACGATTAAATAGATAAAACAATCAAATTAAGAACCACTATAATACACAGGTCCATAGCTGCACACTCTTTATCAGCATTAAAAAACTATTTTATATACAAATGATGAACGGATAAGTTCTTATTCTGGCTTAAGATAAATATCAAACCAAGAAGGAACCACTGAAGAATTTGTGCTATTAGTGACAATGCTTCCACCAGCTTTTGGCTCTCAAGTCAATTGCGTCATATTTATCCAGCTCCACATACTCCACATACTCCACATACTCCACATACTCCACATACTCCACATACTCCACATACTCCACATACTCCACATACTCCACATACTCCACATACTCCACATACTCCACATACTCCACATACTCCACATACTCCACATACTCCACATACTCCACATACTCCACATACTCCACATACTCCACATACTCCACATACTCCACATACTCCACATACTCCACATACTCCACATACTCCACATACTCCACATACTCCACATACTCCACATACTCCACATACTCCACATACTCCACATACTCCACATACTCCACATACTCCACATACTCCACATACTCCACATACTCCACATACTCCACATACTCCACATACTGGTCTACTGCATGTTCAGCAGCCACAACACTGTGTTCATACTATAAATGTTTTTGTTGCATGTTTTACAGAGGAGCAGCAGCAGGGCCATTTAAAAGCAGGTACTGCAGGTAGTACTGGGTGCAAGGCCACTGGCTATATTTTTAAGGAAGCAGTGACATCTTGTGGACAAGTTTGGAAATTTCACTCAGAAATCCCAGGTTATTCAACTTTCTTGAGCAATACAGCGTTGCTTCTCAAAAATGATGGAAAAACTCAACTCTTTCGTGTCCTTCAGACAGAGAATACAGCATGTTTTGTATGACTTTGTAACAGACATAACACTCAACAGGATTTTTCTTCAAGGCATCTTCTACTTAAAGCAGCAGTAGGTAGGACTGGAGCAACGGTCATCACTATATCCTGACAGTAACGCATGAGAAAGGTAATCTGAAAAAAATCATGTGCCTCTGTGTCCTCCGGTGTGCTCCGGTTCTCCTAATGGCATCTGCAAGATTTCACAGACCGGAGGAAAACAACCAATCAGAGCCGAGCTGGAGCCTGGTGCGGCTGTCAATATCTCACAAACTCTGATCAAACGGTCAAACTAGGCAGCGCTGATCAAATATGAATCAATATTGTGTTACTGTAATGCCTATTTCTCGCATAAAATGTTTTCAGAAACATCTTGTAGTGTACTGTTTAGCTGTAAAATGAGAAAGTTTGTGACACAGCAGCCATGTTGAGATCAGTTGAGGAAATACCAAGAACAGCACACCAGCCAGAGCAAACTGCCATAACCACATAATATCTGTTTACTCAATCATGTCAAGACAGAGCTCTATCATAACTCACTGTCAGCAGTGTGGACATAGAAACAAGAAGATAGGTCGTCAAGTAGATGTGTTAAGTATTTGAAGTATCTATCCCTAACAGGCTTTTCCAGATTTAATCTTATAACCTCCACCCCTCCTCCACAGGGAGGGAGTAGGTGTGCATTTCAGAGACTTCTTTGCTTCAACAAAGTGTTTTACATCGAGGTAAACTGAGACTTCTTCATCCATACAACTTTTTTGTGAGAAAGTTTGTGACCCGGCAGCCATGTTGAGATCAGTTGAGGAAATACCAAGCACCGCCCACCAGCCAGAGCAAACTTTCTCATTTTACAGCTAAACAGTACACTACAAGACGTTTCTGAAAACATTTGAGGTGAGAAATAGACATTACAGTAACAGAACATTGATTCATATTTGATCAGCGCTGCCTAGTTTGACCGTTTGATCGGAGTTTGCGAGTGATTGACAGCTGCCGCCGTTGAATGAACAGCCAATAGGAGCGCTCTCTATCTCAAATGACCTGTGATTGGCCACAGTAGATTTTTTAAAGCTTGAAAACAGAGACATGAGGAGGTGCAGAAGTCTAGTTTTCCTGCAGAACACTCGAATTACAATATGCTGAAAGATTATTATTGAATTTTTACTCAATGATGCCAAAAACATTCTGCCTACTGAAGCTTTAAGAGTGAAATAAACAACATTTTATGCAACAGATATCTGCACATCAATGTGTCAAATCTATTAATACTTTTTATACATTAAAGTACTTTGGCCACTTCTACCGCACCAACTTAAAGGGCAATTCTATATGAACGGCTGCTTAGGAGGATTTAATGAAAGTGATGCTAATGACAGCATTGACAACCATGATGATGGTATCTGACACTCATGACAAATGGTGACGGGTTTTTGCTTTTGACACCAGAAGATAAGAGAGATGAGAGGAAGAGGGAAGACTTGAAACAAGGCTTGACTCGATCTGGGGGACCCCTAGTGAGAATTTCAGACTAGTGATGCTGCATCATAGACTTTGTGTCTCAAACAATCAGAGCAACATAAAAGTACTTACCAAGTATCAGAATGGAGTCTTCTTTCTGGACGTGCTTTTCCAGAAGATGCTTGAATTTGGAGAAGCAGCCCAGCCAGTCATAACTCTGCTCTGTCTTGTATCTTTCATCCCAGTAGTCGACGTCTTTGTACCTGGAGTTGTCATCCGGCACGTAGTCCATATTCTCTGTGACATATAAATATGACAACAACAAAAAAAATCTAAATATTATCAATTTCAGAAGAGAACACTGAACTGCTTTCACTGTGGCTGTATTTTTACTAGCTTTGATCCAGGAACCATCATACTATGTGTTCATGTTATGATAGTTCTGCTGACAAAACCCATTCATTTCAGACATTCAGTGCGCATTAAGTTTATTAACAGAAACAAATGTTCATAATAGAAACTCATCAGAGGTAAGGTAAACTTCTAATAACCTATCAGGAGTAAAAAACTCAATGTCAGGCCAGTGTTAAGTAGCCTACCAAAAACACATCATATGATAAAATGAGGAACATGAGAGCACATATATCAAGCAGCACTCAGTCCATACATAAAATGGAGTTGCAAGTGCAAAATATGAGAAATTATTATATATAAAATATCATGACACCGTGCCGGGTTGGTTTTCCTCCTGTCCTCCCCAATGTTTTGAGTCACCAGCCGCCACTGATCGCTACGCACCTGTAGCTATCTTTTCCTCCGACAGCCCTTAAAGGTCCCATATTATAAAAAAGTGAGATTTTCATGTTTTTTTTATTATAAAGCAGGCTTAAGTCCTATATAAATACTGTGAAAGTATCGAAACACTCAATCCACAGGGAAATACACACAGCCCGTATTCAGAAACTCTGCATTTGAAACAAGTTGTCAGGATTTCTGCCCATTTGTGATGTCACAAATATACAATATTTAGACCCTTGACACAATTTTAAACGTAAACATTCTAAATGTATCCCAGTTTATTTCCTGGTTGCAGTGTATGTGAATGTCAACAGCTGACAGGAAGTACACATGGACCCAAGCTGTTGCCTAGCAACGCAATTCTGTTGCAATTCCGTTGCAATTCCGTCAAAATTGAATTAACCGAGGTGACATCTAGCAGAGCGCTAGCAGCTGTGATGGCATCCACCTGTCACTCAAAGCAGCCACGCCCATAATTGTGCATAACTTTAAGTCTCAATATAATTTAGTGAGTTACATAAAATATACTTTTCAGTTTTGCCATACATTTCTACACTTTTTAAAGGGGACATGTCATGAAAAACTAACTTTTTCATTGCTTGTGCACATACATTTGGGTATTTGGAGTGCCCACAAACTGTGAAATAAGACAACCCAGTCAGTTTTTTATGGGCTGCCTGGATCAGAAAACATGCAATTCAACAAGCTGTGGCTTCCCTTCCTATGTCACATGCAGGCTTATTAGAATATATCACCCCATCTGAGTATCTCCACCCACAGCTTCAGAACTAAGCTTTTGGTGGTGCACCTTTCCATATTTTTCTCACAAGCCAATTCAGGGCAGACTGGGCTTTTTCAGGAGGGGTTCTTAAAAAGACAGGCACTAAAACGGAGCGTTTCAGACAGAGGGTAAATACAGGCATATTCAGGCTGACAGTATGAGGAAAATAAAGTTGTTTTTTTAACATTACAGCATGTAAACATGTTCTAGTAGAAACACAAAATACAAGTATGAACCTGAAAATTAGCATAATATGGGACCTTTAACGTGACACAATAAAGTGAAACTGTAAGGGTGCTCTTGAACTTAGCTAAATTAAATATAGTCATGCAGGCAGAGTGCATGCTGGGATGAGTATAATAATAACTGCAGCTGCTACACTGCCAATCTCTCACAACCAGCTCAATACAATTAAATTCATGTTACAATACAGTTACATACTTTGTTATTTGGTTACTTACCAATTCTGTTCGCCGGGTTGGTAACTGTGGGAGTATCCACGTGTTGTAGTTTTACAGCACTAGTGCTGCAGACAGTGTGTGTGGCTGCATTCACTGCAGACGCATCTACAACATGGAAGAAATATTCATAAACTAAAGTGAGTCCTGATCTAAAAGAGTCCTTTGAGGATTTTTCTTTAGTTTTGAAGAGAGACTTCCTTGTTGATGCCTTGTTGATGAGTCAGAGAAGGCAGGGTGTTATGACGTAGCCTACACGTGGAGGCTATGCTGCTTTCAAATGCTCCCTGTAAAATCTCCCAAATCTGCGTGGTGCATTCAGTGTCCTGATAGTGAGCTGTAAAATCAGGTTCTCATGGATTTTCTTTAACTTATATCTCGTAATAATAATAATGATAATAATGATAATAATAATAATAATAATAATAATAATAATAATAATAATAATAATAATAATAATAATAATAATAATAATAATAATAATAATAAAAGGCAACATTACTTTTTTGTTTAATTTTTTTTATACTTTATTTTCAATTTATCGGGTGGACAAATCAGTTTCAAGACCTTACATTGGACACTTGTCATTTTATAATTTAAGTAATAAATAAAAACATGTAATCAAATTAAAATAATCACTATTATTCTCTCTCTCTCTCTCTCTCTCTCTCTCTCTCTCTCTCTCTCTCTCATATATATTCCATTTTCAACTACAGTATGTGACGAGTAACCCTTCCACAAGTTTGTTTCTATTTAAGCTTTGCATACCAAAAACCAAAGCATACCAAAAATGTAGGGTATGCTGATCCATTAATTACAAAACAAGAAGACAATGTAAATCAACTTTTTGTTTTCAAACAAATCAAAGAAATAACATATTACTTAGTGGAATTAGAGTTGGATACAGCCTTCTTTTAACATATTACTTTGTCTGCTGTGTCACAACATTATGTAGCATCTTATGCAACCACACAGCAGTAAGACAGCCAGCGGTGTGGGTCATTTGAGCAGTTTGGGAAGCATTTTGCTGGCTATTATCCCAACTACAAGGATGAGCACCATTAAGACCACAGTCAGGCCACGACGCACCACCAGCTGCCAGAACGACAGAGGCCGAGGCCCTGCAGCACCGGCTGTCCCATCCTGGCCCGGAGTGAGCAGGTCTGAGTTGAACTCCTCATTGCTCAGGGAGTTAGATGAAATGATGTTGACCTGGGACTCTGTCACAGGACTATGGGCATGTCCTGATCAGAGAGGGGGAGACATGGAGTTAGTTGTGTGTACTCTAGTATGCATGTTCCTAAAGGACATGCAATGAAAAGGAAAAGTGAAGCAAGCAGTTACGTACCCTTGTTTTCCATGTCCTGCACCGGGACTCCTGCTCTCATCATTGCCTGCTCAATCACATTTATGACAGCTGTTTATAGTGCATACATCAAATACATATTGTTTGTCTACAGGGACATTGACTATTGAACTTTAAGTTGCAATTACAGGAACATGTGATATATTTAATATGTTAAGTGTAATTTCCTCCTTGTGACTGCAGAGGGCAGAAAAGACCATTGTGTGTACAAGGTCACTCACACTGTTGGTTTGGCAGGTTTGGTCTCATTACAACAAATTGTTTTTAGTTTACATAACTTGGTGCAAACCACTTCCAAAGCATAACTCGCTAGTACTCCCCATGACGAGAAAACTGAACTCACTGTGTAAAATGAGCAGAGTTTTGCTTTGACGAATTTAGTTTAGATGCACTTAAAACTTCTCTGGTCACCTCAGTGATGTATTGTCCTCCTAAATTTGAGTCTAAGACAAAGAAAAGCTGAATTGTGCAGGGTACAGTATATTATTTTTAGCAAATCAGTACCTTTAATTTTAAGTTTTCCTTTTAACTACTGTCCACCGGAGGCTTGATTTTCACCACCAAAACAAGAGCAAAAAAAACCATTCCTGTCCTATATGAATCTAAGCTAAACACCACAGTGTAGTTCTCTTTGTTGCACTCTCAGTAAAATTGTAGTAAACCTCATTATTGTTATCTGTCTTTTTTCGTGCAATTACAAGGTGTGGTCACTTACCTCTTCAGCAACCTTTTTCCAATCTAGTTTAAACAAGTAAAAGATATAGAATGTGGCCTGGATAGTGACACAAAGTGAAAGCCCCAACCACAGTCCTGCAACGGAGAAGAAAAAAAACAATCAAACTGAACAAAACTTGCATCAAGACTTTAGAGTTAAATGGCAGTGAGCTCTTCTGTCCTCACCCATGATGCCCATCTTGGCAGCAAACATCAGGGACACTCCAATAGGAATGCCAATGAAGTAATATCCCACCAAGTTACAGAGGGCCCCGACCATCGGTTTCCCTGCTCCTCGTATAACGCCCCCTGTTACAGCCTGCACATCAAATACAGCTATCAGGCTCTCTCTGCTTAGCTTTGACATTAAGATAATTTCTCATGTTTATAACCACTCTCTTACCGCAACGGCATCTACAGAATGGAAGACGCCATATATGATCATGACTTTAGAAACCCGCTGAATAATTTCTCTAAAAGATGCAAACAAAGATTTACATTAGGAGCAGAAATTTATGATTTGTGAAAAGACGTGGAATATCACAGTTTATGTGTGCTTTGGTAATGTTGGGAGTAACATGCTACCTTCATGTGGCCGTGGTTTTAGTATGTTCTTTTTAACAAATAGCACATTCTGTAAAGGCTTTGTACCGGTCTCTCGGGAACTCTTATCACCAAAAACAACACTGACACAATGAGACAGGCTTAAGGCTGGATGAGATGCAATTTGAAAGTTACATCTGAGGCTGAAAATATTTCTTATGCGTACAAGAATACCCTACATACTCACTTTTCTGTTGTAAAGATGTAACCAATCACGTTCTTACATAATCCAAGAACAAGTCCGAAAATCACCGAGATTGCAACTGGATTGAAAATTAGAAGAACACAGATGCCAGCTACAAACAATTCTGAGCAATGCATTTCAAAAATAATTTAATTAGCTAGTAACTAAATATTATCTATAGCTATAACTAAAAAATAGCTTCAAAATATATCTGTCAAAAGAGAAAACAAAGTCCTTCACACATATTTATACATGTAACATTTAAAGGGACACTCAAACAAAGTTATATTATTCACAAGAGACAGATTAAAAAATCAAGGTCAAAATCGAAATCCCTGGAAACACTAGATCCTACACTTCCCATAATGCAACTGAGTAGGGTCTTTTTTTTCAGGCTCCCGACAGTGCCTCAGCAGACGTGATACAACTATTTTCACAGCTCAGCAGTACTCATCATGACAAGTAAACTGAACTTCACATGTAAAATCAGTGGAGTGTCCCTTTAAAATATGTTCATACTTGTTTTATTCCAACCCAGTGACTCTATAAGGTACTGATATTACTTGATGTTGAAGAATGTGACTGTGCTAATAAGTGCTTTTGCTGTGGATGGAAAGTAACCTGCATGGATACATTTGTTTCTTACATGCTAAGATTACGGCGACCTTGCCAGATGTCTTGGCCTGTTCAATGTTCCCAGCACCAAGAGCATTCCCAACCCGCACGCTGGCAGCTACCATGAATCCCATTGGGACCTGTGATGTAGAAAGGGATACAAAATAGTATGTGTCATTTTAGAAAGGAACTATTTCAAATCGCATTTGTGGCAATACTTTATCAGAGGCTTTATAAATACATCTGGACGGCCTGTACTGAAGGTGAATTATGAAGTCTTAAAGGGGACATATCATGCTCATTTTCAGGTTCATACTTGTATTTTGGGTTTCTACTTGATAATGTTTACATGCTTTAATGTGAAAAATACTCATACTGTCTGTCTGAATATACCTGTATTCCCTCTCTGTCTGAAATGCTCTGTTTTAGCGCCTGTCTCTTTAAGAACCCCTCCCGAAAAAGCCCAGTCTGCCCGGAATTGGCTTGTGAGAAAAATATGGAAAGGTGCACCACCAAAAAGTTTAGTTCTGAAGCTGTGGGTGGAGATACTTAGATGGGGCGATATATGTGCCAAATGTATGTGCACAAGCAATGAAAAAGTTAGTTTTTCATGACATGTCCCGTTTAAAAAGTTTAGAAATGCATGGCAAAACTGAAAACTATATTTTATGTAACTCACTAAATTATACTGAGACTTAAAGTTATGCACAATTATGGGCATGCCATCACAGCTGCTATCGCTCTGCTAGATGTCACCTCAGTTAATTGAAGCACATATTGGACAAATAATATGGCTTGCTGTGCGGTTAATTGTACAACGGGAATCCTTCTGGCCAATATGCGGGCGTTGGATGATGGGCTTGATGAAACTTGGCTAAATGCTGGAATACCCTGGACAGCGCCATTCAACCGTGACTCTTTTTCTATATAGCGATCTGACAGAACAGAGGACTTTGAGAAAAAATAAGGAAATGTGTGTTTTATGGTGAATAACATTAACGGTACTGCACAAATTGAAGGAGCTGATGGGATTTCATTTCACTAGAGTTGTAATGTTACCTTGTATGATTCCATGTAACAAATAAATTGATTGATTGATTGAAGAAGTCTGTGCTCCACTTTTTTCAGTGACTGAAATTCTAACGTTAGTTTTATGTTGTTTATATGTTAGCACCGGTACCTACCAGCAAATTTGGAGCAAGAAGACCAACGTCTTCTTGCTCCAAACGTAAGCCTGCTACACAGAGTAGCAAAGAGCCTGTTCTCTTCCATGATATAGCCTAGCTTCTTAGCCCAGGTTGTTAGCCTTAACTAGCTTTATAGCTTCGAGATAGGTGGCTGTGTTTCAACAACCAGGCTTCATTCGGCCGGTCTTATCTCCATCCACGCTCCACCTCTTTAACCATTTTTTTCGGATGTCGTCACTGCCAAGATGGCGACAGCTGGAGACGCCCACTTTGAGCTTAATTTTTGCTCTTCAGAAACCCATGGGTGACGTCACAGAGACTACGTCCATATTTTATACAGTCTATGGAATTAACAAATACCAGCGCAGAATAACTACAAAAACAATTTGCTGTTCTAACTCCATCAAAAATAAACTGCATCAGAATTACCATGAACACAATAGTGACCATCTGATACACAATTGACTGAGCTCCCAGCTCAACCTCGCTGATCAAACCAGCCAACAATCCTCCGATTTCAAAAGTCCACCACTCCAGACAGAGCATAAGCATGCTGGGAATGGCCACCTTGGTGAACAGACCCCATTCCTGCAGACAGTCCTTTGACCAACCTAGGGGGCAGAGTTCAACATGTCAAAATGTAGAACTGAAGTGTAGATCATATGCTGAAATGGTGAATGTGTTCAGTTCTTCTATCACAGCACAGGATTACAAATTATTCATCATATCAGCAGAAAAAAGAAGAGAAAACTCACCAGACCACGTCGCCTTGTGTAACCCCTTCCAGTAGATGTAAATGAACAATATCAGAGCCGAAGCGGTCTGTGAGATAGAATTTGCTGCTGCAGATCCACTGTCGTACAAAAGAGTTTACAAAACAGTAAAATGAAACAGGTGGCTCACTGACACTCATAACCTGTGATACATGAAACAACACTATCAGAGTTCAATTATACGTAAACTGATGATGACTACCTCTATTTCTAGTTTCTTATGGTGGTAGATGCACTTACACAACACCCAGGTCCAGCACATAGAGGAGGATGTAGTTGACAATTGCATTAAGAACATTTCCAATGGCTCCAGTTATCACCTGAGGCCAGATGATACCCTGCCAATTAAAGCACATCACAGACTCAGTGTTGACCTTAATGGCAATTCTTCAGCTATCATTGTGTTTCTGTAGATGTGCACTGCACCTGGTTCTGTAGATACCTCCCCTGCAGCTGGTACATGAAAGCAGCCTGCAGAAAGGACAGTGAATAGGAGTAAATCAAATTTAAATATACAAACAAATGGGAAAGGGACAGGGATGTTGTTGTCTTAGTGCAAACTGAACTCACTGGCAGAGCTGGTATGAAGATGTTCACATACATCTGGGAGTGTCTGAGAGCAAACGTACAGAACTATGTCATATATGTGAAACTGAATCAAGTTATTATGAAAATACACACATGTAAATGTACAGTATATGCACATGTGTGCTTTTATTTAAGCAGAAAGAACTTATTGTACATGATCATGCAAGGCTGGAAGGGACCAGGTTCACTGTGTGGGAGTGAAATGATAATGGCTTTAAAGCTATGCAACTTTTAAAAGAATAAATAACAGTTCTTCCTCTTTATTTAAATTAGATAAATTCATAAGCAATAAAACACACCCTTGATCAATTCAATACACTCATAGGTTTTGCATTTACAGTGGTAGTTGGTCGAGTATCACCACTATCTTAAGGCTGTTGCACACCAGGAGCGTGACGAATAAACGACTCGAAAACACTAAGTATTATATTATATGTCTAGGGCTTTAATTGTGAAAGGTAAGAACGGAAGGAGTAGATATGGTTTGCGCTGCCTTCGTCAATATTGAAAGGACACTGTGTTCCAGTACCCAAGTTCAAGGCACAATGTTATGATAAAATAATATGAATAGAATGCAGTTTAACCGGTTCAACGTGATTGGTTGATGATTTTGGGGCGAAAGCTCAGAAAATCAACCTTGTTCCGGAGTTGGTGGAGACTAAAACAGAGCTAAAAGGAGAGTGAATATTGAATGTATCAGAATCAGATATTATATCATTATTATTATTAGATATTACTGATCCCCCGGGGGAAATTATATTTGTCAGGTGGCCAGAAACACGATTCCAAATGAATGCTAATGGTGCTCCGTAACTGCTGGATGTGTGAAAAGGTAACTGCTTGCTAACACATTCACTGTATCATCTTTATAAGGTGATAATATGTCAATGTTGTTCTGCTGTCCCCAATTGCAAAATAGTTGCAGGTAAACCAGGTTAACAGTAGCAAATAGCTGCACTGCTGTGGGAGAAATATGCTTATCTTCTTGGATACAATCTTATTTCTACATCAGGGCTGCCTAGGGGGTTAATCAGTCTCTGTCATCATGTTATAGAATGTTGTTGGACATGAAGTGTTTTTGTTTGTGAATGAAAACTGACCGTGCAACCTCTGGGTTTTGTTTGACGGCGAGAAGCATGTTCTCTGTGTTAAGGAGGATAGCCCAGCAGGGGAAGCAGGCCAGGAGCAGAATCAAAACACCTCTTTGAAGAATGACTCCGACACGCTTCAGGTTTCCACTCCCATACGTCTACACGAAGCAGAACACAGATCAGACATGTGCACATAAATTAATGCTGTAAGAAAAGAGCTGCCACTCAGAGAAAACACAGAAACACAGAAGATGATTATTGATGCAGAACAGTAATGTGAAGATGTTTTGAAAGGAAAATGAGCCCCGACCAGGAATGTACCTGAGATATGAGGGTGTCAAAGGCCGATGACAAACCCATTCCAACTGAAATACCTGTCACAATGATAACCTGCATAAACAAACACACACACAAAAACAAAAAAACATAAAACCAATGTCACCATTACATCATCATCATCATCATCACTACTTTATAGTTTTACTCCACTACATTTATTAGGTAGTTAGTTACTTGTAGCGATTAGTTACTTTGAAGATGAAGTTTTTAAAAATCTATAATGAGAATATAAAGTACAATGTATGTTATGCAGTAAATTAAACCACCCAATCGTATAAAAAATAAGTAAAATTAGCTTTACCACAACGGGCTATAACATTAAAATGCAGCTTACATGTTACTGCATCAATAATAATAATGATCTAATAGTAGGCCTATAATATATAGTAATGTAATAATGACAGAGCCCATTTTGGCTGCATGTAGTCAGTACTTTTTCCTTTATACTTCCAGTACATTTTCTTAATAATACTTACATGCTTTTACCTAAACCAGCAGTGGGTAGAATTGGAGAAAATATGTTATTTTTATAAAACGGTCACTATATCCTGACAGTAGTGCATGAGACAGGTAATCTAAAAAAAATCATGTGCCTCTGTGTCCTCCGGTGCTCCTAATGGCAACTGCAAGTTTTCACAGACCGGAGGAAAACAACCAATCAGAGCCGAGCTGGAGCCTTGCTGTCTCTGAGCAGCTGTCAATCACTCGTGAACTCCGATCAAACGGTCAAACTAGACAATGCTGATCAATAATGAATCAATATTCTGTTACTGTAATGCCTATTTTTTTTTGTCAGGCCCTTCGGTGTCACTTTTCGGTCGCAGTAAACATGTGCCTAATGTTGTGAATTAAACAAAAACACTTGCTTAGGTTTAGGAAAAAAATAGTTGCGCTTAAAATTACTACGTTTTTACAGTGAAAATGTGACTTGATGTCCTGAACAAGGGACACAAACAAACAGCTTATTGTAAAGTAAAAAGTGCAAATGTAATGCACGGGACGCGAACAGCGGTCTCCTGGCAGAAAGCCTTGTGTTTGTTCTTGTACGCAGTGGTTAAAGAAACATTTTAAATGATAGACGCCATGGGGAGAGGTGGGGTGGGGTTACTCTTTAAGGAGAGTTTTGAATGCAGGAGTTTTACTTGTAACACAGCATGCTAATCTTGAATTACGATATTGTTTCTTTTAAGTAAAAGTTCTTCCACAACTGTGTAATAGATATGTGGATCACAAAACACAGAAAGGTGCACGAGTTCTGGATTTAGGCAAAGAGCGACTGAAAAAGACTAAAAGCAAGCTGCTGCATGTTGCAAGTTGTTTTCTCACCGATATTGCTAACGCTACACCTGCAAGCTCAGTTTCCCCCAGGTGACCACAGAACACTATGCTGACAAAGTTGATTAGGAAGACCATCAATTGAGAAATGATCTGAAATACATGAAAAAAACACATTAGGATTGTGTAAGTATTTGCACAGCTGCAAAACTATGCTGTACAGTATACATCAACATAGTTTTTATTCTAAACCTGGGTGTCATTGCAGTTCAGCTGTCATTACAATTATATAGGTCACAAGTTCAAACAAGGTTCCATTTATTGCCCAGTAAATAGAGACCGGCAAAATCAGATCTACAAATGAAACATAAGCTGCATAGTATTGTGATGGGTAGTCCAGGATGCATCCAAAATGTATTGAGCCCACTTAGATCAAGGAAGAGGACTAGGACCACAACAAACACAACAAAATCCACGAGACGTGAAGCAGACATTCTTCCTGTGGTGCGTCTGTTCCCATACTTACCACAGGTCCTGCTAGTTTGACAAGTTGAATCATTTCCCTCTTGAATTCCAACGGCAGCCAGTCCTTGATGCATTTCAGACAATTAGTACAAGTACATGAAGTAGGCCTCATCCTGGGAAATACAGTATGCGCTGCTTTACTCTGACTCTTCTTTCCCCTTCTGTAGACGAAGTTTAGTCCAAAGTCTTCCATATCTAAATTAGGTAGAACACTGGACTAATATGGTGATATCTTTTTTTGCCACTCAGCTCTAGTGTTATGGTGAAGCTGAACACACCTCTCAGGTGGGACGGCACATTATTCTCTCCTCCCATGTCATGCAACAGAATACTTTGAATTCAGTTGATTCAACGTACGTCATTCCAAACTCTTTTGACCTCACTGCATTTTCTTTTCGAGGTTTTATTTATGCTGATGTTATCGAGTGTTGGGATAATTACATTTGATTGTCTGTTGATTTGATAAGAGTTAGGGACAGTAAGACAATTAGTGAGGGGTGAAATCGTATTATTTAGTCTTCTTAAACCTGCAGTAGGCAGAATGCTTTTTGGCATCATTGGGCAAAAATTTCAATAATAACCTCTCAGCATATTGTAATTCAAAATCTAGATCAAAAATCTAGATCCAGATCACAAAGTCCACACTGCTGACAGTAAGTTATGATAAAGCTCTGTCTTGACATGATTGAGTCAACAGATATTATGTGGTTATGCGCAGCTCATAATGTCAGTTTAATCTTTTATGCAGTCTGATAAAGGGTGTCTCATCAATATCCTGTATATCCTGTATATCAGTGTATTTCAGCTCTGATGTACATGTTTGTGCAAGAAGTCAGTTCCTATTAATCTATGCATCGCTTACTGCAACTTTGTGAAATATACTTACTATAGGGCACCAGTAGTTGTGCGGTATAGTTGTGTCACAGAATATTTTACAAAAAAAAAAACTCTTTACTACCCAATGAATCATATCACGACCCCTCAGATTTAACCTGTGACCTTTGGGAAGGGGCCCGACCAAAGGGCTTAAAAACTAATCTACCGAACTGATTAAATTAATTAAATCAAGCTCCACCTTGACCAGCCATAATAAAGCAACAATAAAATATTTATTTCGCACTGATACATCAATATTAACAATCTATTACAGTGATCTAATACTATAGATACAGGGTCCATTTTTCTACATGATTAGTAATTTACTTTAAGTACATTTTGCTATTTATACCTCTGCACTTTTAGATAAACAATGTTTTGAATGTAGGAGTTTTACTTGTAAAGGAGTATTTCAGTATTGTATTGTTGACTTAAAGTAGCAGTGGGTAGAAATTAAGCAAATATGATTTTAAAAAGGATGCACTTACATAACACCCAGGTCCAGCACATAGAGGAGGATGTAGTTGACAATTACATTAAGAACATTTCCAATGGCTCCAGTTATCACCTGAGGCCAGATGATACCCTGCCAATTAAAGCACATCACGGACTCAGTGTTGACCTTAATGGCAATTCTTCAGCTATCATTGTGTTTCTGTAGATGTGCACTGCACCTGGTTCTGTAGATACCTCCCCTGCAGCTGGTACATGAAAGCAGCCTGCAGAAAGGACAGTGAATAAGAGTAAATGAAACTTAAATATACAAACAAATGGGAAAGGGACAGGGATGTTGTGTCTTAGTGCAAACTGAACTCACTGGCAGAGCTGGCATGAAGATGTTCACATACAGCTGGGCGAGTCTGAGAGCAAACATACAGAACTACGTATTATATGTGAAACTGAATCAAGTTATTATGAAAATACGCACATGTAAAAGTACAGTATATGCACTCGTAAAGGTTACTTTTATTTAAGCCGAAATAACTTATTTTTCATCATCATGCAAGGCTGGTAGGCACCAGGTTCACTGTGTGGCAGTGAAATGATAAGGTCAAAGGTCAAAGGTCAACTTTATTATCCCACAAGGGGAAATTCATGTAGTTATATACAATAATAACTCAGAGGTTTTGCATTTACAGTGGTACTTGGTCAGGTATTACCTCTATTTTATGGCGGCTAATATTAGCTACCTCCGGATTGACGTTTCTATGTAACTGACATCATTGAGTCAGTTTTCTGACTTCTATTACTTTTTCAACTTGCTGCATGACACGGTTGCCATGACACTGAAACCACATTGAGGATGATGATGATGATGTAGAAGCTAATTTTACTAATATATGAGTTCCCTGAATTTCAACTCATCACCAGCAGTGAACAGCCATATCAATTAACAAGTACAGTCTTGGAGCAACTTCAGAATTTGATTATCTGATCTGGACCAATAAGCAATGTCTATAATGCAACTTCGTTAAACTTGCTATATTAAATGTAGGGTCGATAATGCTGGAAAACTAGCAAGAATACACTAGATTTTTAAAATGATCCAACTCAAAACCCGAGCCCAGTGTTGCCACATCTTTTCCAATGAAAGCAGCAAACAGCTCTAGCTCCAAAAGTCGCTAAATCTGAAGAGAAAGTCGCCAAGTCGGCAACACTGACAGTCCGTCCGTTCAGGCCTCCTTCCAAAGCCACTAAATACATAATTTAAATAATAAATAACGAAAATGGCTATTGTTAGCACTCACAGCTGTCATGCAAGCAGCTTGTGGAAGACTCTGGTGACATGCAATGAGTACACGGGCAGAGTGCGCACCGGAGGCAAGCAGGCAGGCCGTTCAATCACACAGTCACAGTGACGGGCTTATCACAGTCCTGCAACAGCCACAGATACCAGATTTTTTTTCTTCTTTTTTTTGTTGGACCCTTTGATTAATTGATTACTGTCAGGATGTAGGGCAGTGCAATGGTTAGCACTGTCGCCTCACAGCAAGATGGTCGCGGGTTCAACCCGGCTTGTGTGGAGTTTGCATGTTCTCCCCGTGTTAGCGTGGGTTTTCTCCCACAGTCCAAAGACATGCAGGTTAGGTTAATTGTTGACTCTAAATTGCCCGTAGGTGTGAATGTGAGCGTGATTGTCTGTCTCTATGTGTCAGCTCTGAGATAGTCTGGCGACCTGTCCAGGGTGTACCCCGCCTTCGCCCAATGTCAGCTGGGATCGGCTCTCGTCCCCCCTGCGACCCTGAACAGGAACAGGATAAGCGTTACAGATAATGGATGGATGGATGGATGTCGGGATGTAATGACAATTTCATCAAATATAAGAACAAATGTATTTGAACAGCACCAACCCTACCTTTAATTGTGTATTTATTTTAAAGCTGCACTAATCAATATTTTCATATGAACAATGTATTAAATGACTATGTGTAATGTGACAGGTGTTGCTCGCAGTGACAAACACGCTGAGAACCATCCCTTGACTCTGCAGTTCTCCCTACGGAGCATTTTAGCTCATAGTGTTTAGTTTCTACAGCCTGCAACTTTACTCTTTGAGGCCCGTCTCACTGGCGAATGAATACTGACCGCGCGACCTCTGGGTTTTGTTTGACAGCGAGTAGCATGGGCTCTGTGTTAATGAGGATAGCCCAGCAGGGGAAGCAGGCCAGGAGCAGAATCAAAACACCTCTTTGAAGTATGACTCCGACACGCTTTAGGTTTCCACTCCCATACGTCTACACACCCAAAGAGAAACACAGGAACACAAAAACAAAAATTGTTGATGCTGAAGGAACTGGCCTTCTACCTCCGAGAGGTCAAGGCCCAGTTACGTGCTGGTTAATCTTGTGTGACAAAGAGAATTTCCAAACAGACGGGTTAAAGCATAATAATACAATTTATTCCGAACAATCAATGTTGCATAAGTAAAATAAAAGAGTTTACAGATATCTGGATCCAACCTACGTGTCCCTGACAACATACAGTGCATGGGTCAGTTCGCGAAGTCTGAACCCCGAGCTATCCCTGATCCAGCGTTTTTATGGTTTACACAATATCAATAGTCATGAGCTTATGGCACGTGATGTTTTTGCTGCATATCTTCTTCTTTGTTTCTCCTTCTGACTCCTTTCTCTCCTTGACCTTGCAAAAAGAACAGAGCATGCCATCCTCCCTGTCCTCGCAAACACTTCACACACAACAAATCCAACAATCAGGTTATTGTAGGTCATTGTAAGCACTTTTGTACATAATAAATCCAACAGACCCTCTTTTGAACTTAACTAAGTTCACCTACAGATAATGTTACATACAGATATATTTATTATAAGCATAGATAATGTTACGTACAGATGTATTAATTATAAGCATCATCACACAACCTCTTCAGGATCAACATCTTCACTATCCCCCACCATTTCCAGGAGACCCTGTCTCTCCGCCTGGAACATGGCCATCTGATAAGAAGGAGGTGCATCCGGATGCTTTCGTTGCACAGCAGAAATGATCACACGCTCAGTGAGGTGGCGAATACATGGAATACAACAACAACCGCATAAGACTAAGCATGTACACACAGCAAGGATTGAGGAGAATAGAGATACCACCATGGACTTCCATTTCCCAAAGGTACAGTCTAACCAGTCGTTAATGGGGCTGTTGATACCTGAGTCATCGTGCATGGATTCAGACAGCGTCCGGAGCCCCTCTAGCGCCTTAGTTACAGTCCCGTCCGGCGCTGTATTGTTAGGGATGAAAATACAACATGAGTCTTGGAACATTGAGCATACACCGCCTTTCTCTGCCAGCAGCATATCTAATGCCATTCTATTTTGGATCACCATCAGTGACGTAGGAGCCATTTGTTCAGCTAGTCCGGCAATTGCATCACGGGTTAGATTAGTCAAACGGAGAACATTATAGTGGATGTAGTTAATGCGGTCAACATTTTTGTTAGGAGTGATAGGGATCAGAGCACTTATTATAGGTATGTTTTCAAAACCTGCAGCTATTTGGTCAGCTAGTTTATATTCATTAGGGAAGCTACCTCACTACATCATTCTTTATAATCTTGGTTTAGCCTTCCCCCCCTTGTAGCCCACACCTTCCACCCTGCTTCTGAGTGAAAGCATTGTCTATTGTTAAAGAGTTACTTGTGATTAGCCAGTTTTAGCAGAGTGCAGAGGCGAGGATGATAAGTAATGTATCTAAACTAGTACAGTCTGTGCTTTCCCAGGTTATTCTTTATCCTTTTATCATGAATAACTAAAATGGTAACTGAAAACACGAAAATACATGAATTGCATTAAGATAGTAATATGAAATGAACGAGGACAAGAGAGGTAAACACAAATGCTACAGCAAACGCTACTAGCAGTTTGCCGTACTGCATGATGCTTCTAGTTTGTTTTCCTGCGCGCAACTGAAAAACTTTTATCTGGGTGATCCTATTTTATACTGGTTTGGGAAAGGAAGTGAAATTTCTCTCTGGTGGATTCTCCCCACCCCTGGTTTCTCTTTTTTATCTATTTTTATCTATTTTTGTCTATTTTTGTCTATTTTAGCATTTATTCTAAGCAACAATTTTTAATACAATGTGATATATAATGTTTTTCAAAAACCACCTAGATGAGTCCACCTAAACAACCATGTTAGCCTGATTTAACTGTAAATACAGGCAAGACCTTGTAACCTTCTTTCCCTTATGTGTATCTCATCACAGTCACAGTTTATACAGTATATGAAAAATAAAAAATTATACGTGACCCTCTTTTCACGTAGCCTGGGCTCCTTGTGGGGCTGCCTCCTCTGCTTCAGGTCCTGTCCTGCTGCTGGAGCACTGCGTTAGGTGCCACCAGTTGAGTCTTTTTCCTGCAAGCTGCACAGCTGTTGCAGTTCTGGCCAGAACCTTGTGTGGGCCTGTCCAACGTGGCTCCGACCACTTCCTCTTTAACACCTTCAACCAAAGGTGTTCCGGTGGTCCGGGGTCAGGTCCTGGAACGTCCTCTGTGACAGGGGTGACAGGTTTGTCACCTGTATAGGAGAGAGCTGACACAAGAGCATTAGCCTTCAAATAGTATGGTCTGTAACCGAGGTCAGGAAGGGGAGAGGGGTTTTGGGACGGCCCTGGGAAAGGTCGGCCACACGTAAGCTCAAATGGTGTGAGTCCTGTTATTGTGGATGATACACAGTGCCAAATTTGTGGTGTAGTCCCAGAGCCTTTTCAACAGATTGCAGGTCTTTATTTTTGAAATGTGAACCATTATCTGACCTGATCAATTTAGGAAACCCATGTTTCGGAATGTACTCATTCACCAGATATTTAATGACTGATTTTGCGTCCTCTTTTCCCGTAGGGTAGGCCTCAACCCAACGTGAAAATGCGTCCACAATTACTAGGAGGAATCTTTTCCCCCCAGCCCTTACTCCCATATCTGTGAAATCAATAAAGATTTCCTGTCCCGGGGCAGTGGGAGAAGGATGTTTTCCTGCCCTAGGAGTGATGGTAGGTCTGATGTTACATGTACTACATACGTCACACTTAGTCCAGAAGTCAGTTATAGTAGCATGTTTCCGGGGAATCCACCAGTGGCGGAGATCTCGTAACATCTGTTTGTGGCTTTTATGGTCAAGTCCATGAGTCTGAGTCAATATTGAGGACATCCAACAGGGGGGCATAACTATTTGATCTCCGTTATACCATATACCATCAAACTGTTCTATAGCTCCCTTATCTTCCCAGATGGTTCGTTCTGCTGCTGTGGCAGATTCCTGAGCTTGTATGATGGAGAAATCAGTTATCTCAGAACCGAGATCTGCTGTGGTCATGACCATCATAGTAGGTAAATACCCTGCCGCCTTTTTAGCGGCTGCATCAGCTGCTTCGTTTCCTATACTCTCTAAATCAGTGCCCTGACTGTGTCCTTTCACTTTGATCACAGCTACCCTCTGTGGTAACTGGATTGCTTCCAACAACTCTTTCATCAACTCCTCATGAGCCATAGGTTTATTCTGACTAGTCTTAAAACCCGCTTGCACCCAGCCAGACATATCTCTGTGAATTGCATTGCACACATACGCAGAGTCTGTGAAAATATTCACTGCCTTCCCTTCCGCTAACCGCAGAGCACAAACTACAGCCGTAAGTTCTGCTGCCTGAGCAGATTGTTTCCCATCAAGAGGTAACACATTATATGTCAGCCTTTGGCCTTCATATGTAAATGAGAAAATGTCCTGTAAATGATCTGCTAAGGGCAGGCAAAAGAAGGTGTTAGCCAAATCTATACATGTGAAAGATGTATGGGCTGGGGTGAGCATCGAGAGAGCAGAGTGGGGGTTCGGTACTGGTGTAACAGGAGTCAAAACCAGCTCATTGATGGCTCTTAAATCATGAGCCATTCTGTATGAGCCGGAGGGTTTGATTACTGGCAAAATGGGAGTGTTCCACTGAGAGTAAGATTTTCTTAATACTCCCGCCTTTATCAGTCCTTCAATCGTAGGGGAGATACCCTGGGCTGCTTCCACTTTATGCTTATACTGAGGTCTCCAGATAGGGCAGTAAGTATTCATCTCGAAAGTTACCGGTTCCATGCTGCACCTGCCAACATCAAAGGGGGCCGTAGACCACAGTGAGGAAGGGAGAGCTGCCAACATGGAAGTGGCTCCTTCACCATCTAAAATCTCCCTACCGTGGTGGCGTGTTAGTAACTCATGTTTGCAAATACCTGACACTGCATTGTAGAAGGAGAGTCTATATATGTTAGAGGATGGTGAGATTGAAACCCCCAAAAGGGAAGTGGGAACCCAGTTTGTCAGAGCGACTGCTGCTTTAACCATGGGGCCTAAGTCTTTAGCCTGATGTTTTGGAGCTATGGCTAGGGACACATGGGGAACAGCTTCTTCTGACATGCGATACCATTGTTCTTGTGCTGGGGTTAATTTTACTGCGGCTGCTACTCCTGCTGGTGCTATATAAACATCTCTTACTCCTATCCCCCAGGTTGTATCTAACAGGTTCTGTTGGAACTCATCTTGATACATAAGATCATTATTTCTGTCATAATTCAGAGTGCAGTGGGGAGGATCGGGAACAGGGAGGTAAGGGTGTAGAGCCCTAATCCATGGTTGCCACATGTTGTAAAAGTCAATCAGAGGGTTTCTGTCGGCTAGCAGGGCCCAATATATGTCTGCACAGGGTGGTGGGGCATCAGGTGAGGTATCAGGACTCAACATGCACATGCGATCAGCACTGGAGGGCGAGGAGCACACCATTTCTTCTCCTACGGGGAAACTCACTATCACAGCTTCTGGTGAACAATGTACAGAAGCCCCCAGTGCTGCCAAAACATCTCTTCCCAGGAGATCACGTGGACAATCAGGTGCATACAAAAAGGGGTGCTCCATCACCTGTCTCCCAAGCCGGACAGGAAGGGGAACAGTAAAAGGCAGTCTTTGTTCAGTGCCGGAAAATCCCAAAACGGAAACATAGTGAGAGGAAAGGGAACACATAGGTTCAGCTAAGGTGGAGTAACGTGCTCCCGTATCCACCATGAACCATCTTCGCTTTCCGTTCACTGTCAACTGGAGACAGGGCTCTGCCAGCCCCTGTCCCTCCCTCTCCGTCGGGCACCCCTATGGGAACATTCCTGGCGTATATGGACCAGGTGGAGGTCCCTGCGCAGAGTACCCGCTGTATGCCTGCATTGGAGCTAGCTGTTGGTTTGGTGGAGTCTGTATTGCTGGCTGATATGACTGCTGTGGAGGCCCTCTCATCTGCTGTTGTTGTTTCTGAGGACAGTCACGTGCCCAGTGATCCGGGTTTCCGCAGATGTTACAACTGCCTCCTCTTGGTTGGGCATACCTCCTCCCCCTGCCTCCTCCTCCTCTCCCTCTGCCTCTATTCCGACCTTCATGATAAGGGGGCTGCTGATATGGGGCAGCTTGGTAAGGAACATGATACTGGGGTTGATACATAGCCTGTGACTGGCCCTGCAGTGGATAAGGATTCTGTGGCGGGGCTGGAGCTGGTGTTACAATTTGAGCCATCTGGGTATCTTTTTCTTTCCCTCCCTTTTTCTTATCTGTCGCACGAGTCCGTGTATCTGCCAACTGTAATTTAGTCAACTGAGCTACCATCTCTTTTAATGACTCATTTTCCTCTTCCTCCTCCTTGGTTTCTGCATCCTGATGATGGCAGAAATGTGTTTCCCATCTTGATGATTTTGCCCCTGCCATATCTGGATTCTCTTGCATCTTTCTCTTAACTCCTTCCGGAGCATGTTTTAAAAGAGCTATTCTGAACAGAGACTGCTGTGATTCTTTATCTGGGTTCACCCCCGTAGCCCCCGCCCACTCTGTCTTTGCTCTTTCTATGAACGTGCGTCCACTCTCCCCGTTCTTAATCTTAAACACCAAGCTGTGGAGCTTACCCGCTGGTATGGGATACTTTTGTCTAATAGCATTACCGAAGGAGGTAGCGTAGGGGTTAAAGTTCCAAAGTACCACCTAACACTTGAAACAATGGTGCCATAACTTCGTTTGTATAATCACTGTCCTGTGGGGTTGGTACCGGACTAGGGGTAGGAGGAGGATAAGGAGGGGGGTTGGGATGTGGGCCAGGTGGGTACTGCTGATGGAGGGACATGTAATGTGGCGGCTGGCTAGTATGTGGGTTTGGTGGTGGGGGTGCGCTAGGACTGGGTGAGGGTTTCACTAGTGGTTTTGCTTCAGCGGTTTTTGCGTGGGTGGCTTTCGTCTGGCTGCCTAAGGCTGATAGTGCAGCCATCTGTATCACATTATATTTTACCAATTTACTTTCCAACTCGTCTTCTTTCTTCCTCAATTTCCTCCTTACAAACATATGTCCCTTTTCTTTGTCTTGTCCTGCTTGCAGCAGCTTTCTATGAACCACCTGTATTAATGCTCTCATCACTGGCATGAATTTGGCTTCACTTTCCGTGGCTGGAAAATGCCCTTCCTTCACTGTCATGTTATACAACTCATCTAGGTCTTGAGTCTCTTTATTTCTAGTCTTGGGATCAAATGTACAGATTACATTGGTCTTAACTTTAGCCCATTGCTGTCCAAATGATAAACGGGGAGGCCCACAGCCACCCCGTTCCTCACAGTCTTTGTCAAATTCTCCGTCCATTCTGTCCAGTACTATTTCACACAGGTTTATTCAGTTTATGATAGTAACTAGATTCAGAGTAAATGGGTCGCTATGCCCCTCGCTGTGATCCTACCAACATAAGCTTCTACTGGACACTTTGATGTTCCAGCGATGTTGGCCCAGTATCAACAGTAAGTTTTAATTTTCCTCTGAATACTAGTTATTAATGTACACTCATACAGTTTTTATTACTAAAAGGGCAGCTTTCCTCCTCTTAGTCTTTACCAAAAGGGCAGCTTGCTCCCCTAAATTTAAAAAGGGCAGCTTTCCTCCTCTTAGTCTTTACCAAAAGGGCAGCTTTCTCCCCTAAATTTAAAAAGGGCAGCTTTCCTCCTCTTAGTCTTTACCAAAAGGGCAGCTTTCTCCCCTAAATTTAAAAAGGGCAGCTTTCCTCCTCTTAGTCTTTACCAAAAGGGCAGCTTTCTCCCCTAAATTTAAAAAGGGCAGCTTTCCTCCTCTTAGTCTTTTACCAAAAGGGCAGCTTTCTCCCCTAAATTTAAAAAGGGCAGCTTTCCTCCTCTTAGTCTTTACCAAAAGGGCAGCTTTCTCCCCTAAATTTAAAAAGGGCAGCTTTCCTCCCCTTAGTCTTTACCAAAAGGGCAGCTTGCTCCCCTAAATTTAAAAAGGGCAGCTTTCCTCCTCTTAGTCTTTACCAAAAGGGCAGCTTTCTCCCCTAAATTTAAAAAGGAAGTCTTTACTTCTGCAACATTTATCATTACAAAGGAGATTCAGCACAACAAGAGAGATAATTTAGAGTAAGCCAATATGCAGAGTTCGATAAAACAGGTTCTGCTCACCTTTAAGATTTCAGGGATCCCTTTCTCTCTCTCGCCGGTCTGTCCGTCCTTTGGACACGCTTCTCAATGCCGAAGATCACGTCGGGGTCACCAATTGAAGGAACTGGCCTTCTACCTCCGAGAGGTCAAGGCCCAGTTACGTGCTGGTTAATCTTGTGTGACAAAGAGAATTTCCAAACAGACGGGTTAAAGCATAATAATACAATTTATTCCGAACAATCAATGTTGCATAAGTAAAATAAAAGAGTTTACAGATATCTGGATCCAACCTACGTGTCCCTGACAACATACAGTGCATGGGTCAGTTCGCGAAGTCTGAACCCCGAGCTATCCCTGATCCAGCGTTTTTATGGTTTACACAATATCAATAGTCATGAGCTTATGGCACGTGATGTTTTTGCTGCATATCTTCTTCTTTGTTTCTCCTTCTGACTCCTTTCTCTCCTTGACCTTGCAAAAAGAACAGAACATGCCATCCTCCCTGTCCTCGCAAACACTTCACACACAACAAATCCAACAATCAGGTTATTGTAGGTCATTGTAAGCACTTTTGTACATAATAAATCCAACAATGCAGAACAGTAATGTATAGGGGGTTGGATGGAAAAATGAGCCCTGACCAAGATTGTACGCCCACCTGAGATATGAGGATGTCAAAGGCCGATGCCAAACCAGATCCAACTGATATACCAGTCACATTGATAACCTGCATCCAAAACATACACACAAAAATAGACGACATAAAACCAATGTCACCATTAATCTAAATCATGCTGTAATAGCAGTTACTTGTGCTTTACTGTATTTTTATTTTATGCTACTTTATACTTTTACTCCACTACTTTATTAGGTATTTAGTTACATGTAGTGACTAATTACTCTGCAGATGAAGATTTAAAAAAATCTATAATGAGAATAATAAGGTACAATACATTGTTATACAGTATAAACACCCCACAGTATAAGAAATGAGTAACATTTGCTCTACCACAGGCAGCTACAACATTGAAATGCAGTTTACATGTTACTGCATCAATAATAATAATATAATAGTAGGCCTGTAATATATAATAATGTAACAACATCAGAGCCCATTTTGGTTGCATAGTGAGTACCCTTACCAAAACGATGTTTATTCAAGTGTGCTATTAGTATACTTCTTTTAAAATTATAATAAGAGATAAGAAAATAAGATACTTAAGTATTCTTGGCTTATACTAAATATACAGAAAAAGTCTAAGTGTATTTGGCTTGTAGTTGTGCTTCCTTTTTGATAGAGAAGCCTATTAAATTGTGTGAGCGTTTGTAAACGTATGCTTTGATATAAATAAATTACTTCAATTCATAAAGAATTTTCTACGTTTTTGCATCATCCGTTCACTGTGGACGCATGCAAGAAAAACTTTTTTAATCTCATCACAAAACATCAAGTCAAATAGCAAAAGGAGAAGTCCCTTTATGTAATGCATAAATCATTGGCTAAGTACTATAAGTTAAAGAAAACTCATAAGTATACTTGCAGTAAAAACTATTAAACTAGTAGTTTACTGAGAGTATACTTTAAGTGTACTTTCACTATACCACACAGTATACCTATAAGTTCCCTTATAATATAGTTCACTTCATAGTACAGTTGCAGTACAAAATATAACTAAGATGTAAACTAGTTGTGTATTCAAAGTTTACTTTTCCTACACTTAAAGTGCACTTAAAAATATACTTTTATAAAGTAAAAAGTGGGCCAATTTAGTCCCAAGAAGTATTTAAGTAGTACACTTGCAAGTATACTACTAGTACATTGATTTTAGTATACTTACTACATAAAGTAGACTTGGGAAATATACTTGAACTTAAATAAGTTAACTTCATTAAATAAACTTTAAGTGTACTACTTTTTTGTAAGGGTAGTTTTCCTTTTATACTTTAAGTACATGTCCTTAATAATACTTAGCCTACATACTGATACCTAAGTATGGTTTTGAATGTAGGAGTTTTAGGCTGCTTGTAACGGAGTATTCTTATTGTGGTATTGCTTATTTTACTTAAACTTAGTACTTCTTCCACAACTGCATAATAGATAGGCTATGTGGATGACAAAACACAGAAATGTGCATGAGTTCTGGATTTAAGCAAAGAGCAACTGAAAGAGACTAAAAGCAAGCTGCTGTTGCAAGTTGTGTTTTCTCACCGCTATTGCTAACGCCACACCTGCAAGCTGAGTTTCCCCCAGATGACCACAGAACACTGTGCTGACAAAATTGATGAGAAGGACCATCAACTGTGAAATGAACTGAAATACAAGAAGAAACAACAGAGAGTTTACAGGTTGGATGCAGCATTGCTGTTGGCCACCAGCCTGATGGACAAGAAGTTTCAGCATGCTAAGGGCATTATTATCAAACTGTCGGTGTTAGAAAGTGTTTCATGTCTGCCATAACCCTACCAGCCAGACCTGTTCCACTGTTTCATACAATGTAGCTATTCTTTAAAGTTCATCACTTTGATAATGCCTCGTCTTTATCTGTTATCTTTAACTGGAATATTGTTTGTGTTTAAGTATCATCTAGCTTAGAGTTGATGATAATGATTACAATGAGTAAATGCATGTGCAATGCTGTTTATGTCATGCATCTCCCATTGTTTCTGTATTTAATGCAGATATGCCACTTGATGATAAATAGTCCATGAGCCACACCCCCAAAATTTGGTCTCATAGTGATTTTTTTAAAGGTCTATGTCCTTAGTGTTGGAAAATGCCTGATAGCATTGCAGCAATGGTAGCTTTCTATGTGCTATCACTCCTTTTTTCATCCCTCCATCGTTCAAATTTGTCCATCTTTTTTTGCCATTTTACACATCGATCCAGTATAAAAGAGGGTAACCAACACACAATATCATTGAGTTATATATCATTGTAAAGCTTCGACTATAATCTATCCATCGGTCACATTGTCATGGCACTGAGGTCAAGAGAATTTGACCTTTGACCTCTAATGCTGTAATTGGGCAACTTCTGAATTCCACTGCAAATGCCCTTATAAATAACTTCATATTGATGTGATGTGCACATGGATAGTTAAAAGGAGAAGTTCATCTACAAAAAAGGGCTTTTTTTGTTGGAATTTCCTGGCTCACTGTCCCTAATTCTGGTTACCTCACGTCCGATGTCTAAATGTCCCTAGTCTCCAACCCTCACCAATTTGGTCACCTAAACAGTGGTCCTTCGAGCCGGAGATCTGGACACTCTAACATGAAATATGAGTGAGGATAACCTTGACCAAGCCTCCTGTGAACCTAATGATGATGTGCTAGCATCTACTGGCCTACACTCGCAACTTGTAGCCACAGCTGCTTCACAGTCAGATAAAGGGGCCAGACTGAAGACGGTAGGCCTTGGGAGAGAAAGTGAGAGACGAGCCCCTCCAAATATGCTTCTTACGGGGCAGCGGAATGCTTCAATTCCTGACATGGTGTACCACAATGACGAGCTCAAGGGGACAATGTATAATGGACATGAACGTAGGTTCAAAACGGCAAGCAGTTTTGGGGGTGGCAATGTTAGAAAGTGTTACATGCCTGCCATAACCCTAATGAGCTCAGAGAAGAGCCATCAGGAGCTCAATCTACAAGCCATCAGTGAAGGAAGGACATGTCTCTGTTTGCCATGCTACCAGCTAGACCTGTTCCTCCGTCTTTATCCAGTGTCTATAAAATATACCATTTCAAAGTTTGCTCAGCACTAAAAAAGTGTGCTCAGCAAACTGCCTCAAGCTCTCTTCCCAAAACATATAATATTGACTTTTCAGTGAGGATCAATTTTTTCTAATATTACATTCAGTACCAAGGTTATATTTATCAGTGCATTATCCAAGTTAAACCAATCCAAATTACGTGATTCAAGTTCGTTTGTTTAACTCAAGTTGAGCAATTCAAATATAAATGATTCCAATTTTTTTTCTAAAGACACATGTTTCTGCCAAAAGTCTACTCCCATACTGTACTTACCAAAGGTCCTGCTAGTTTGAAAAGTTGAATCATTTCCTTTTTGAAGTCCACCGGGAGCCAGTCCTTGATGCATCTTGGACAATTTCTATTAACAAATTTTAGTCCTAAATCATCCATGTCTAAATAAGACTGAACACTGGGCAGGTGAAATTGTTTTTTGTCACTCAGGTCTACTGCTGAGCTGGACACACCTTTCAGGTGGCACAACACATGATGCTCTCCTCCCTTTCATGATGCAGAATATTTAGAATTCAGATGATTTAGTTGAACACGTCAGTGGTTCCCAACCTTTGTCCTTAAGGGACCCCTTCTCTATCTTTGAGTGAACTGTCGACCCCTGACTAAGAGACATATTTTATGGATATCTCATATTATATTCAATGCATAAGAATAAGATTACAAAACAACTGAAACTGTACAATTAACCCAAATAGTGAACGCAATAACTGCAGAAAGTTTGTGTAAAACAAGTAATTTGAATTCATTTGGAGCAGATTATTTCCTGTGAATATTGCATCAGAGATGAGATTTCCTGATATTTTTAGGAATTTTTAATACAATTCTTTGTCTGTATTATGTATTTTTTTTTAAATGTTTTACATTGTAAGACCCTTCCCAGCATTGTTAATATTTTATCTGGACCTTATCCTTGACTATGAGCAAAACTGCATCACCTTTCCAGAGTTGGGTCGATTTCTCATTTTGCTGATGCAGTTCGGCATTTGTCAATATGACACGTTCTGGCAGGTCCTTTCTGTGTGGTTGTTCGCATGTTCGTGTGTGTTTTCTTCTGGGTTCTCTGGTCTCCTCCCACCATCAAAACATGTATGCCCCTCCACCTATGCCAAATCAAATGTACGGATCATAAAATCAGATCTCAGATGATCCGTTGTGGCGACCACTAATGGGAGCAGCCGAAAGCCGAACAACAACTGGTAAATTAAAAAGTAACCTACATCAGCAACTGGTGCCGACGCCGTCTCAAAGCTAAATCCAGCTTGTATTGCATTAGTAATAATCAATATGATATTTTCAAGATCACAAAAAGTTGCATGGATGAGGAAGTCTCAGTTTACCTCAATGTAAAGCACTTTGTGTCTTTGAAATACATATGTATAGAAACATCCTCCCTGTGGAGGAGGGGTGGAGATTATAAAAATACAATCTGGAAAAGCTTGTTGGGGATAGATACTTGGCACAGCTACCTGATATATACATATCTGGGGTTTTTCTTGTTTCGATTGCTTTGTGTCTCTTCAATGTTCTATGCACTTTAACATAATGTATCTCAGTGTATTTCAGCTCTACATGTTTGTACAAGAAGTCAGTTTCCATTCATCTATTAAATCACTTCCTACAACTTTATATAGTTGTGTAGATGTATAGTTGTGACACTGATTCACCAACTTTGAATAAATTTTTTTTATTAAAATTATACAATATTCTACAAAAAATAGCTTCTTTACTATCCAATGAATCATCTCATGACCCCTCAGATTTAACCTGTGACCTTTTGGAAGGGGCCCGACCACATATGGTTGGGAACCACAGGCCTAAAAGCCTAATCTACCAAACTGTATATATGGTAATTAAATCAAGCTTCACCTTGACCAGCATTAACAGTAACTTAAGTAATAGGTCTGAATACTTCTTCTATTTCTGGCTGTATTTTACATAATGCCTAAGAAAAAGAAATACATATACATACAGTTCATTTACATTAAAAATACAAAGTTGGAGTAATGTCATATATTCCCCTGCAGATGGTAGCATCACACTGCTATTTTCAAAGGATTTTACTTCCTGGATACTGTTCATTAGCAGTATAACAAACTCACTGATAACCTAACAGTGGTCATCATTTCATTATCTGTCATTGAAAAGTCGATGAAAGTTGCTTTTTATGTGTCAAACCCACCTAAATGGCTCTTAAACTGTTGTACTGCCTCCCTGTGAGAGGCTGATGTTGCTTCCTTCTCTGTGAACAGCTCACAGAAGGAAGTTCTTGCATAGAGTGCCATTCTGTCAACTTAATATTCACACTCACTGAACTGTAATTCTCTACATAAACTTAGACAGTATAAGAGCTTTCTCGTCTGCAGTCTTTTATGGAGTAATAATCAGTTATCTCGGAAGAATCGGAGCGCTTCGGAGTCTCTTCATCCATTTATAATACCGCATGAAAGGCATACTACACTTGTTTCTAAAAGATAGGCATAATGTTGAGGACCGTTCCTATGAGCGTTCCTATTGGCTGTGCTCCGGCTTGTGTGCGGTGCTTGGTATTTCCTCAACTGGTGTCAACATGGCTGCCAGGTCCCAAACTTTCTCATTTTACAGCAAAACAATACACTACAAGATGTTTCTGAAAACATTTGAGGCGAGAAATAGGCATTAGAGTAACAGAATATTGATTCATATTTGATCAGCGCTGCCTAGTTTGACCGTTTGATCGGAGTTCGCGCGTGATTGACAGCTGCTCAGAGACGGCAGGCTCCAGCTCGGCTGTGATTGGTTGTTTTCCTCCGGTCTGTGAAATCTTGCTGATGCCATTAGGAGCACCGGAGGATACAGAGGCACGTGCTTTTTTTTCAGATTACCTGTCTCATGCACTACTGTCAGGATATAGTGACCGTTTTATACAAATAACTTTTTTTAATCATATTGTAAGGAAGGCTTCTCGTTGCCTTAACTATAAACTTACTTGCTACTTAATTAAACTACTGTAGGGCTGTGGGTAAAGCAAGAGCACGGGGAGAGTTTCGTCTGTGCAAAAGGATCCACTTTAATGTCTCAACTCAAGCATAGGACAATTGAACACCCATAACTAAAAAGGTGGCACATCACTTCTTACTTCATATCACTCCGCCAATCTTAATCATCACTCACCTTATACAAGCAAGTAAGGTGTGCCATATTATATAGTTCCAGATCTAACTTCAGGAGCAGAATACAATATGTATACTGTATAAAATAAATCTTTACAAAAATAAATCTAATCGTACAATATTTGCTTTAATTCTACCTACTGCTGCTTTAAGTCGAACCTAAAGTAACACTAAAATCTGTGACCACAGACAGCCAGCAACACCAGGTCACTAGGTCACCATTTCTGACGTCAGCCGTCAGAAAATGTGACCCCATTGTGTGTAATAAATGAGGCAAATATATGACAAAAAAAGTAAATTGTAAAAAAAAAAAAAAGATATATTTTGATCATTTTAATTCAAAGATATATTCACAAATCTCAAAAGTAAAAGTTTGGTATGAAGTTTGGTGTGTAATAAATGAGGCAAATATATGACAAAAAAAGTAAATTGTAAAAAGAATAAAAATGTATTTTGATAATTTTAATTTAAAGATATATTCACAAAACTCAAAAGTAAAAGTTTAGTACAGTGGGGTCACATTTTCTGACGGCTGACGTCAGAAAATGTGACCCACTGTGTGTAATAAATGAGGCAAATATAAGACAAAAAAAGTCAATTGTAAAAAAATATATATATATTTTGATAATTTTTATTTAAAGATATATTCACAAAACTCAAAAGTAAAAAGTTTGGTACAGTGGGGTCACATTTTCTGACAGCTCAGAATGGCTATCCGGTCACAGATTTCGGTGCAACACCAATGTGCCAACCTACACTGTATGTAGACTACAGTAGGTGTTTGACTCTGCATCATAATTATGTAACTCCTCATGCTGGCAACAGTTTAAGGTATACAGTAATATCAGTGATGGCAAGTGGAAAAAGCCATACAACTCCTCCAGTGGTGCAAGATTTATTAATTGTGTCTGGAGGATAAAAAAATCTTCCTTTTGATTTTGAATCCTCTGTGGACTCTCTGATCTGGATCCTATAGCTGAAGATGCGGAGAATAATTTGCTCCAGATTCCTCTGCATAGTGGAGGCACACTATCACAGCAGACCACGTGAGAGGAATATTCAATGACGGTCCCTCGACAGACCAGGTTCATCATCTACTGCTGCTGCTGCTGCTGCTGACATGGACTCTTGGTGTTTTCTCAGCTTGGAGGGAGGACGACACTCAGTCTGAATGTAACCTTTCATCCTTCTTCTTTTTTTTCTGTTCTTTTTTTTTTCTTTGATTTTTCTTCTTCTCCAATTCTCTCTCCTTCCACAAGTCCAAACAGTTATAGGAGGAGGAGGAGGAAGAAGAAGAAGAAGAAGAAGGTATGGCTTGGCCGTGCATCAGCAGAGTGTGCTGCCTGGCTCGCTTCTGGAACCAGTTCGACAAATCGGACCTGTCGGTGCCGCTCACCATCCAGAACTACTCGGACATCTCCTCCTCTTCCTCCGAGCAGCAGGAGGTGGTGCGCTCCGTCACCAAGCAGGTCTCCGCCTCGGAGCGCGCACCCGGGAATCACTACTCGACTCCGGACACGCGTGCAGCCGGAGCCCCTAATGTACCCAAAGATGGCACAGGTACCAGAGGATCCTTCAGGGGGAGAAAGGAGCCCAGTTACAAGCCCCGGGAGGAATACCAGCCGCCTGGAGTACCTTTCCCCAGCATTACGCAGTACAAGCAGGATTACAAACCCTGGCCCATCCCTAGGAAGGAGAACTTCCCTTGGATTAGTAGCAGCAGGGCAGACAGTGGGTCGGACAGTCCGGTGAATGGGTACCACAGCCAGGAGAAGATGTGGGGAGAGGTGATGGAGGAGAGCAAAACCAGCTCCTACAGGTAGGACCATGTCCATCCTCCATCCTCCATCCTCCATCACTTCACTGTAAACAATTGCTGTTAATTTACAGCAGGATTTCAACAGTATTAACCTGTTATTGCTAAAAAAACAGTGCTTTACTGTTAATACAAAAGAAAACCTGTTAAATTACGCTCATATACAGTTTTTTTTTTACCCTCCAGTTGTCTTCCCGTTGACCAAGCAACTTTTGTCTGGTTTGACTGTTTTTAAAGCAGACATTATAAATTATCACCCAATTCTGTATTACACCTTTTTGGCCAACTTCATTCCAACTCATTACCACAAGTTTTACACTTTTTTGGGGGGAATTCATGGTCAATAAACCTAATTTATATTAAATTAAACCTAATATTTTTAGGGAAAAATGCAGAAATTATGAATTATTTGGACTATACTCAAAATTGGAGGAAAATATGTTGATGGATTATCACAGACTGGTATATGTCAAAGTTTAGTCAGAATATTATAAATATTATAATGTAAAAAATAAATGTTTAATGACAGTAGGACACATTGCACCACCACAGGTGCTATAATTTTGAAAAAATACCCATAATGCAACGAAAGTAGTGGTCATTGGCAATTAGGTGAAAGACATCCATATCTATGATATAATGAAGTTTGAAAACAGGTCAAATTTGACCCGAAGACAACAGGAGGGTTAACTGAACTATAATGCATTATTAAAAAACAGCACTTTACTGCTGATCAACTGTCTAAAGTATCATCAGTAACAGTTTCATGCAGTTTTTTTTTAATTCTGGGACCTGATCTGCTCATGTGAGGCTTGTACATTGTACATGATTGTAAAATCAGTGAATTAGCTTTATTGTTCTTCACTCACATGTTGTTATGGTTTGCATTCTGTGCTTGTAGCCAGCTAGAGACAGACATTTTGGGAAAAGTGTCAACAAGTCCATTATAGCCTTTTTCCCTAACAAGTGCCTTTAATTGTATTTAGTATGACTATTCCTATGTCTGTAACCTGCTGAGTCTATTCATCTAGGGAAAAAATGTTTATTAAAATGTATGTAAAAAATACAACCTAAATAGTACATTAAAACAAATCAGTAAGATAATGTAAAAGAAAGGTTAAAAACAGCTCTCTAATGTATCTTTAAACAGTAAATTAACTGTAAAATACTGTGAAATTAATAAAAAAAAAAACAGTTCAAACTGTATTTTTCATTATCAGTATAAAGCTGTAAATGTCAGTGACAATATAATAATGTTAATTTTACAGTAGCATAAAGGCAACCTTGCTGCCAGTTCTTTACTGTTATTTTACTGGGGAATTCTTAATAGTGTTGTTTCAGCACCTGTCGCTGTCCACTGCATCTGGTGGTATCAGTGGCAGCTGGTGGAAATGTTTCTAGGCAGGGCTATGCCACATCCAATCAATCAGCAAACATCCCGGTATGATTTAATGCAAAAAAAAAGTGAAGGTGTCAAAAACACAACTTTAGTTACTTTACAGATTCAGATTATTAATACAAAATATAATCACAGTGGGGAAAGGTGATGGAGGAGAGCAAAACCAGCTCCTACAGGTAGGACATATCCATCCTCCATCCTCCATCACTTGTTTCAGCACCTGTCGCTGTCCACAGCATCTGGTGGTACACTGTTATGAATTTCCCAGTAAAATAACAGTAAAGAACTGGCAGCAGGGTTGCCTTTATGTTACTGTAAAATTAACATTATTATACTGTTGCTGAAATTTACAGCTTTGTACTTTTAATGAAAAATACAGTTTGAACTGTTTTTTTTTATGAATTTCACAGTATTTTACAGTTAATTTACTGTTTAAAGATACATTATATAGCTGTTTTTAACCTTTCTTTTACATTATCTTACTGATTTGTTTTAATGCACTATTTACGTTGTATTTTTTACATACATTTTAATAACATTATTTTTTGCCTAGATGAATAGACAGCAGGTTACAGACATAGGAATAGTCACACTAAATACAATTAAAGGCACTTGTTAGGAAAAAGGCTATAATAGACTTGTTGACACTTTTCCCAAAATGTCTGTCTATAGCTGGCTGCAAGCACAGAATGCAAACCAGAACAACATGTGAGTGAAGAACAATAAAGCTAATTCACTGATTTTACAATCATGTACAATGTACAAGCCTCACATATGCAGATCAGGTCCCAGAATTAAAGAAATACTGCATGAATCTGTTACTGATGCTACTTTAGACAGTTGATCAGCAGTAAAGTGCTGTTTTTTAAGAATGCATTATAGTTCAGTTAAAAAACGGCCTATGAGCGTAATTTAACAGGTTTTCTTTTGTATTAACAGTAAAGCACTGTTTTTAGCAATAACAGGTTAATACTGTTGAAATCCTGCTGTAAATTAACAGCAATACAGTATAATGCTGATGCGTAATTAGATGTGTTTTTAATAATGCATTGACTTCCAGGGTCAACCCCAGCACCAGCAAAGCCCTGCATGGAGATAGGGGGTCATCAATAATTCTCTTACACATTTCATATTCATATAAGTATAAATATTTGATTTTTTTTTTTTTTTGCATTTTATTTTAGAATAATAGTGGACAGGAAGTTTGAGAGCAGTGACTTCCAGACCTTTTTTTTTTTGGCTCAGGACCCTTTAAAAAGAAAGCAAAGGTTACTTATACAATCCTATATATAAGTTATGAATCCCAAGCTGTGCAACCAAAGAATGATGTCAGATTTATTCATTTTTGTAGATTTTAGAGATCTAAAAATGTACTTCACAGTAAAAATAAATTAAAAAATAAATGTAACTTGAAATGTTTGTTTCTTATCTTGTTAATCATCTTGCGACCGCTCAGATTTATCTCATGATCCCTTGGTTGGTACAGACCCCCAGGTAGAGTTATATACTGTAAATAATGATGATGGTGATTAAAGGGATATTCTGGGGATTTAGTATCTAAAGCTGCTAGGGACACATTTTTTAAAAAGCAAAGGCTGAGATATCTGGACTTTTAGTCACCGTTCAAGCTTCAAAAACACTGGATCCTACACTTCAAATAATGCATCTTTCATTAGGCCCTGCTTGCCTGGTTAATGCTCATGTGTTTCAAACTCTACCTCCCAGTCACAAACCCAGTCCAAGTCATCATCAGGGTTATTTTCCCAGATTTTAGACATTATGAGACACACAATCCAAGCACTCCCCATGACAAGTGAACTCATCTTCACATGTCAAATCTGTAGAATGCCCGTTTAAGTCCCACTACTGAGCCTCCATCAGCCACCTGATGCACCTCTCTTCCTCCAGGCAAGAGTACAGGCCGTGGACGGGGGTGAGACCGGCCAAAAGCGCAAGGAAAGCTCCTACAGCTCAATACTCCAGCCCGGGGACAGAGGCCACCCACGTCTTGCGTGAGACCAGCTACCAGGCTGCCTACAGCGGGGATGTCCACAGGTCCATAGGGCAGCATCGGGTGGAGCACAATATCCCATCGGCTGCCTCCAACATACAACCCGCTGCTGTCCCACAGCCCATCCCCGCTGCCCTGCTAGCTGGCAGCTCGCCCATCCCCTCCAGCCTCCAGCAGAGCATCCTGCCTGAGAGGGCCGAGCTCAGTAGAACAACAAAGGGAGAGGTAAGCAAAGCCAGCAGTGACAGTGTATCTTCACGACATATTAAAGCAAAAGCTGGAGGAGCCATGTAATGTGCATTATTAGGTTCATTGGAGGAGCTACAGGTTTAGATTGCAGCATGCTCCTCCTGAAAGTCATCTTCTCTCATCTCCCCAGTGGCCTGTTGCTGTTTCAGAAGAAGTGATACAGCATTCTGTCCCCAAGCAGCTCAAAGTGACCCAGCTGTTTAAAACAGGCCATGTACTGTGTTAGGTAACACTCTGCTGGTGCTACACTCATTGCTTTGACCTGAATAGAGCAGGCTTGATGAGAACAAAACAGGTAAATGGGTAATTCTTCCAAAAAACCTGGAGTCAAATGCACTGATGTCTGTCTCAAAATAAATCTTTCTTGTCTAGGCCACAGCTAAAATATAATTTGACATACATTATAAGACGAAAACAGTTGAAGAATCACCCAAATATTAAATTTTGTCCCAGATTTGTGCTCTCAGATATAATGAGACGGGCACACACAGAACCAGATGTGTGATTGAAGCATATCTAACTACAACAAGGCAAGAGTATTTGCTCAGGAGGCTGTGAACTCATCAGGTTGCTCCAGATTATCGTAGGATAAACTGGGTGACGGGACACGTCCCTCTGTCCTCCTCCCTGGGTGCCGTCGCTCAGGGCAGCTGTTTTGCGTGACAGTAAGTGAGACGGTTTTTGGGGAATCTCCAGAGGTTTAGTGCCATCCCTCTTCCCCGCCCACACCCCTCGCCGCCATCTGCCAGTGGAGAGCTGGAGGGCTGGTCTGGGCTGGGCCGGGTCAGGCTGGTTTGTCTGCTTGCACACTGTGTAGCAATAAATCTCTCGCTGAAATGTATCTGGGAAGGTTAGAAAATGTGTTTTTATTGGAAAAGCTGTGTTTGCAGGGCTGTAGAGGACACTGAGGTCCTCGATAGTAGGGGGTTTTAGGAACCTGCATGGGGGAAGTTTACAGTTTACTTCAGTGGATAATTTATAGGCAGATTCCAGTATTTTGTAGACTCAATATATTCAAATTTGACTACTTTTAGGCTAACAAATAAACAAAAGTTTCATTATTTTTCCATCAGAATTTTAGTCTTGCAATGTGCATAATCTATAGCAAGTGAAAACCATGCATCTCCAAATTTTATTGACGGTGTTCCTCCACGAGTAAAATGTCGTACTTCTTCAGCTAAATGAACACATTTAAAAACTGTTTTTCTTTGCTCATGAGAAGTTGACATTTTGGAGGTACATGGTTTTCATAGGACAGAGACATTCATGTTGGGTAATAAAATGTACAGACGATATAACTAAATGAGTGAAATTAAATGAATAAATAAAATGTGAAAATTCAAACAATGTAAAAAATAGAATTAAAGCTGCAGTTGGTAACTTTGAGCAAATATGATAAAAAGTTATTTTTTATAAAACGGTCACTGAATCCTGACAGTAGTGCATGAGACAGATAATCTGTGAAAAGAAATCATGTGCCTCCGTGTCCTCCGTGTCCTCCGTGTCCTCCGTGTCCTCCGGTGTCCTCTGGTGCTGTTAATGGCATCAGATTTCACAGAACGGAGGACAACAACCAATCAGAGCCGAGGAGTCTCTAAAGCTGGGCTTACACTGTACGATTTTAGCCCGTTTCGGGGCCGAATTTTGAGCCGCACGACTCATTTTAGTGTCGGACCGAATTTCAGCTTCGACGGGCGTTGTTTGCCATGCAGTGTACAGGGGGTACCGAGCACCGATTAACTCCTCCTGACCGGCTGTTGGACAGTCGGATGAATTACCTCCAATTCTCTCTGCAAAATAGACAAAACACACTGTCCACGACTTCCTAGCCTACTGCGAGTCCATATAGGCAGCACGTTTCTGCCTTGTTGGCATTGTGACCCGTACAGACCTCTGCTAGCTAAAAAACTTTACCTGCCTACCTGCCTTTTTCTATTTTATACGTTCAGTGTGAGCACTCATGTCGTGGCTGACGATCAGACCGTACAGTGTGAGCACATAAATCGTGAGCTTTTGCATTACATCACAAACGATCTACTCGTACAATAGGAGTAGGAATTACACAAATACATTTCTAAAATCGTACAGTAGCTGTCAATCGCTGCTCGCGAAACTCGCAAAAACTCAGATCAATCTGTACAGTTTTACTGTTTAGCTGTAAAATGAGAAAGTTTGCTCCGGCTGGTGCTTGGTTTTGGCTCGACTGTTTTCAACATGGCTGCTGGGTCACAAACTCTCATTTTACAGCTAAACAGTACATTACAAGATGTTTCTGAAAACATTTGAGGCGAGAAATAGTTATTACAGTAACAGCATATTGATTCATATTTGATCAGCGCTGCCTAGTTTGACCGTTTGATTGGAGTCCACAAGTTTTGCGAGCAGTGATTGATAGCTGGGCTCTGATTGGTTGTTTTCCTTCGGCCCTGGGAAATATTGAAATGTTCACAGTTTATCTGTCTCATGCACTGCTGTCAGGATATAGCGACAGTTATATAAAAATAACTTATCATATTTGCTCAAAGTTACCAACTGCAGCTTTAATTTTGGTGTTGTGTAAGGTTATTCAAGGAGAAAGGGGACCTCTGTACTTCTTAAATCCTAGCTACGGCCCTGTGTGTTCGCCCTCAGTCCTTCAACTTCAGAGGTTTAAGAAGAAGTGATTCATGCATGAGAGAAAAATAAATGTTTAAATGCATCATTTTCAGAATAACGACTGCTCTATTAAGCCATTATGTCCCTCAATAATATCCTGTGTGGAGGTGATGGAGGTCGAAGTGAGAGATGTCAATGGCGGGACACAGACTCTATTAATAACACTGGCCCAGTTGGAGTTCACGGCACATTAAGAAGGGATGTGCTGCCGGCAGTGTGTTTCGGCTGTGGGACTGAACACCGCAGTCAATATTCTACGCACGCACATACGTGTGCAGTTTTCACACAGTTTCATCAGCTCTACCACAATCCGCTAGTGCGACACAAACCAGCCTGCCAGCAAATCGAGTTGATCTTAGATAATCCACCGACGGCCCACTCACCGCCGACTCATTATTGACTCACCAACCCCCTGCAGAGGTGTCCGACCAAGCATTACACATCCCACTCCAGTATGCATTACACTGGGTCATGGCACTCTGCTGGTATTTGTCTTTGAGGGCACTCTCAGCTGGTGATGCCATTCTGTAAAATACATGTCTGCACCAAACTGTGTTATCGCCAGCAGGGGAAGCTTCCTCATTTAGCGTGGAGCAGAACAGACCGACTGTATCTATTCATTAAAAGATTTAATGGTTAAATCCCAAATAAGCGGCTGAAATCAGAATAAATCTGCTCTTGGTGATAAAGGAGTTGGGCAGCCATGAGATTCTCATTATTGCTCAAATCAATCAAATTGTGTACACCCACACCTATAACACATAATATCCATCTCAACAGATAAAAGCTGTCTCTAATTTCATGACACGCAGCAGACAATTGACCGATAAGGACACGCTGATGCTTTTCATGATGAGTGTTTTCTTGAACTCACTGAACTCGCAGACCTAATTTAAAACATCCCAACGAGAGGTTGTTGCGAACTGTCAGACGAGAGAATGAAGCTCTGTAAGAACCTGAAACCCGGCTTGTCTGACTTAAATGATTGTAGCCCTGAACTGTCGTGTGCGTGTTAGGAATCAGACCTGGCAACAGCAACACAAGGCAGACAGATTTGCAAAGATGGGCTGTATAATCTGGTGTGTGTGTGTGTGTGTGTGTGTGTATCAGGGATGAGCAAGACAAAACTGCTGAATGGGGAACACATTTAGCATGCAGAGTGGAAACTTCTTGGTTGTTGTATAGTCAGCTTAGAGGCAGCAGCCCCCCGAGATTTAAGATTGTACTCTCAGAGCTCACGGACAACTTCTGAATACAATGTATAACAGTGCTGTGTTTTCGTATGGCAGTAACATAGATGCACGGTAGATGGGTGGAAATGCTGCTCACAATGGCTTTAAACTGCATAAAGAGGTTTGAAAGCCTGCAGGGACAATGTAGCCTAAAATACACATTCCTGTTACCTCCATTTCACCTCACCATTTAACCTTACAACAACACACTACTGGCACGCAAAACAACTACAAAAAGATGCAAGATGACCACAGAAAGATGAAAAAACTATTGCAAAAAGAGTTTCAGTCCGGGGGTCTGGGTCCTAAATAAGTGCAGGAGGGGTGGAAAAGTGAATTACGCATTCATTTGTTACATTTAATGAATAACAGAACTATTAATCAAGAACGTCTTAAAGGGGACATATCATGAAAAACTCACTTTTTCAGTGCTTGTGCACATATATTTGGGTATCTGGAGCAAAGAATGTTTATTTCTAAGAAATGAAAATCGCCTCCGCCATTTTGGACCGTAATAAAGTTGACGACCATAATGACGCCAGTTAAACGTCCACCTACAAATTGCCGTACAAAAGTAAATAATTTCTATTCTATTGTCATAATTCTTTACCGAAATGGTCCGTGTTGAACAATAAAACTATTTAAAAAATGCATACTATTATAACTATTTACTTACTTATTTATTTAACTTTTTTGCCCTGTCGCTTCCCAGAGGAGCATAAAGTGAGCAATGGACATAAATGGAAGTAAAGCACACAGATTTTGAGAGCAATCTCAAACTTTTTCATGTCAAGGACCTCCAAAATAGATATCCAACAGACCATGAATGCATAAGAGGTTGTGTCCTGTGCTTTTGCCCTGCGTGTTAGTAAATAGTCTACAACTACATTAAATTCCTTCGATGTCGTGCTACTAGCACTACTAGCTACTGGCCGATAGCCGGTTGTTTGGGAACAGAGACGTTAATACATCCACCACGGTACAGGCATACAGCATACAGCCCATGGGTGTATTATAAGATAATAAAAGTGATGAATTACAGCCAATATGTTTATTATTACAGCCGCATACAGCTAGCAGGAAGCCGGCAGAACAGGATATGTCATATGAGCGAGGAAAATAACTGAATTTTACAACTTTAAGACATAAAGTATTCGTACTGGGAAGTTGATGTACCTCGAAAAAATGTATCCTCTGATTTACAGACGTCTCTTTATACATTCATGACTATGGACTCATTGTTGTTTTCAGGTCCAAAATGGCGGCAGTGCTAATACGGCGCCATCTAGCAGACATTGTCAAAAAAGCACCAGAGTTTCGCCTCTTTGCTTCTGTACTCTGGAGTGCCTACCAACCCAACAACTGTGTAATGTCACAGAAAACAGATCAGAAAACAAGTGATTCAACAAGCCATTCAAAACATGTTCTAGTAGAAACCTTAAATACAAGTATGAACCTGAAAATGAGAATAATATGTCTCCTTTAACACATTTAAAGGTTTCTAAACCTGCCACTGCAGTTTCTCTCCATCCATTGTTTTTCTCTTTCTCAGACTTTCTCCTTGTTTTTCTCTCCCGTTGTCTTTCACTTGGACCTCTTCCCTGTTCCCACGCTGCCCGGGACAACAGAGGGAGCGTCCTGTGCCAAGCTGGCAGGACAATGGCAGGGAGGAGAGGATTGTATTAAGAGCAGGGGGATGGCAAACAGAAGGTTGAGGGAAAAGAGAGAAAGCTAGGGGAGAAAAGAAGAGGAGAGAGGAATGAGATGCGGCATGTGATAGATAGGTGATGGAGAACGAGAGAGGGAGAAGTGGGGGAGGGGTTAGTGAGCACCATTTGATGGATTATCTGTTAAAGTGCAATGTTGCACCGGGTTGCAGTCTTCTTTGGCACCAATCTAATTTAGGAGAGACCTGGCTGCTATACAGAGCAGAAAAGCCAGAGTGAGTGTGTGTGTGTGTGTTTGTGTGTGTGTGTGTGTGGGAGGGGGGAGGAGGTGAATACACTCACACACCAACATGAACTGCCTGCCCTGCCACCCACAGCGCTGTACAGTCACATTAAAAGTGCTGCTCGGACAGCAAGCCGTCAATCTCTCCACAGATTGTCTGATAAAAAGCTGCCCCGATCCACAAATAAATTAAAGTAGCCTGCCGCATTTTCATCGACAGATCCAATAATTGCTTGAAAGAATAGAATATGGGGGACTTTTTTTTATTCCCCACAGCCCAGAAAGACTCTGGTCAGGCTTTGAGAACAGCTGACATCAGCAGAACCGAGCAGCACTAAGCAGGAAATAGCAACACAGTGAGTCCAGGCTGCTGGCGCTCTGACAGCAGACCTGATGCTTCTTGACGGCGCAGCCAAAACCAGTCTCCTCTCATTTCATGGGTCCAGTGTGAGCACCACAGCTGCTGCCCTCTCTGGTTTCATCGCTCTCATCTCTCTCTCTTTTGTCTCAGGAACATCTGGTGAGGACCAAGTTCCCCCCGAACTCTTCTGCCGTCTTTCAAAGCGGACCGAGGGCCTTCAACATCTGACAGCTGCTCCGATTTCCAACCATTCCACTTTGATCGGTTTCAGTTTTAAGGAATCAACAGGGGAATGATTTGTGTCCATTCCACAAACAAAAGAATCTATGCAAGGGAATGTATATTGTTGTGAAGCCTTGTGAGCTGCAGCGTCAGCATCCCAAGTGGAGACAGATAGATAGACGCCCCCCCAACCCCCTCTTTTACACTCCCTCCTGCCCCTGTTGCTATGGAAATGAATATGCATGTAACAAAATAGTTTTAAAACAAGCTCTTTTTTGCAGTTATAGATGCACAAGAAACTGGCTGCTCTGTGTGTTTGTATGTGTGAGTTTGTGTGTGCGTGTGTGTGTGCACCTGCCGATTTGTCCTTTTGTTGTACATAATGTTGCTCCAATAATGAATGACACGGTCGGTCATCAAGTGTGTGTGGCCCTTTGGTGTTCTGCTAGAAAATAAGTTATTTATTTCCTCAGTATTCAATTAGTTTACTATTTTGAGAAAGTATTGTTCGGTCTATTATTTTGTAAATCTATTGTTAAAGAAAATATATGATGTACGTGAAATTACAATAAAAGAATATTAGGTTCTTAGCACTTTCTATGACATGTCACTTGGCTCTTTTTCTCAGCAGTATTTGTTTATAGTATCACAAAGTTCTGGGTGTTATTAGTCATTTAGAGGATTGTATGAATAAGAGTACCGATTGCAATTAACCACTATTATACCAAAGGTCAGGTAATGTGAAAATGGATGTCATACTTAAACAAACAACGACAAAAACAGTTTGAATTAAAAGCAATTGGGGTAATAACAGGATACTTATGTCCTCTTTATATTCAGTGTTCAAGGGTCAATTACTCAAAGTTGTTTGCCTCCGCCAACAAGTCAAGTTGCAGTTTACATCCATGTCTGTTCAAAATGTCATCACTTCATCATTTTATATTAACTATATTTGTGTGAAATTGTCATAATTAGCCTGTGAATTGTTGGGTTATGGCCAAAAAGCATGTTTTGTGAGGTAACAGTGATCTTGACCTTTGACCACTAATGTCTAATCAGTTCATCCTTTAGTCCAAGTGGACATTTGTGCCAAATTTGAAGAAATTCCCTCAAGGAATAATGTTGCGGTACTTTGGGTAATCCACAATCCTCCCCGTCAACAGTTTTCATAGGGACTATTTCTTTCTTAGAAAATAGTTTTTTTTCTCCAGAAACATCTCCACCTCAATCGTATCAGGTAAGTATCAGATAGGCAGTGTATTACCTACAGTAGATGACGGTTGGCACGCCCCCAGTTTGGAGAAACAGGTAGCAAAACTTATTTTAGCCACTTAAAAAAAAAAAAAATCTATATCAGTTTTAAGTGTAAGGTATATTTACAATATTTTTGCCGGTTTACCTTGCTGTGAGACAGCTATACAGTCTACGTTTCTGACGGGGAACTGAAGTTGTCATCTATGCTCTCGCCAAAGCAACCAGACTCAATTCACAAACACAATAATTTGACTTTGCAGAACACAGGAGTTGCTGATCTACCGCTGCCTCGATCGGTTAGTTTGTTATTGTTATTGTGTGCCTTTGGTTAGCTCGGATTCAGCAACCTCATTGGATAAGAGTAAGAGAAGTACCTCATACAACCCCGCTTCGAAACACCCAAACCATCCCTTTAAGTGAGAAAATGTGATTTTATGTAATTTGGGTGAACTGGCCCTTTAACTCTCGAGTACAGCGGGTACCTATCTCACTTTCCCTCAATAGACAAGAGATACTCCAGTTCATTGTCCACAATCTATCCTGTTATTAGGTTTATTAAAAAAACAATCCAAAGCAAACAAACACATTCACTCACGTTTGCAAGAAATAATTCAACTAGAGTTTTTCTTTGTTTATTACAAGAATATTGATTATATTTTTGGTTTGCACTGAAACATGAAAATACAATGTTTGGGTAACCTTCTACACTAATTTGGTTGAACAGGCATCACAACCACTCGGGCCAAAAAACACTTCCACTCGTCCAATCATCCACACATTAACATAATGCAAAGCTCCACATGAAACAGAATTACCAACACTACATCAGCCGACAAAACACACACGAGCACTCACTTACCATCAAATTCATTAACTTTTGTGACGACTACATCCACTAGTATCCACGCATATTCATACACACACACACACAGACTCACTATTGTTAGGGCATTACTGTTCGCAGTTAGATAAAAAAATAAAACAGGATTTGAAACCATCTATTTCATATTGGTCATATACACTGTGTACATCACATGATTGATACATTATGGTTGTTAACCAGAACACTTAAAAGCACTTTCAACTGGCTATCAAACCTGTTTCACGAAGGAGAGAAGATAAATATTGAGAGTGGCGTCTTGAAATCGTAATGATTTGTTCATTAGACTATTAGCAGTGTCTTGTTAAGAGTAAAACATGGGATGTTTCCATAACCCCTTCATAATCTATCTGTAACTTAAAAAATAAGAAAGATGAATCATCAGCCTTAAAAAACAGCGGTATTGTCAGAACCATAATTACCTCTGCCACAGGTAACACTGAAATACATCAAAAGATGTTCGCAGTGATGGATCATTAGTTGCCATGGCAATGGCACTTTTGGAAGAATCTCTCGGTTTGCTTTGCCCAAAGTACCCACCAGACATTACTATCAACATGATTGATAGAGAACACTAACACTCAAGATGTTCATTAGTGTTTCCCACTTGCTCACCTCTGCTGGTAAACTGAATCTGTGACAGCAGGGTGAAGAACGAAGGAGGGGGACAGCTGTCTGATTTTTTTTTTTTTTTTTAGCCCTGTAAGTCATTCAGGCTTCATTTCCCTGATGACTATCTGGCTGTCTAGCAGGAAACACTTCATCATTAAAATAATCTTGTTATGAGGTAAGCGAGAGCACAACAGCCTCTCAAAATCAAATAACACCAGTCCCACAAAGCTGCTTCTCCATACATTAGGACTAAAATGTTACAATATACCCAGAGTATTAGAAACTGTTGTTATTCCGCTGCTGTGAGAAGCAAGCTGAGCCCTTCTATGTTTAAGTTAATGATAATACAGTACGTTAATTATTACTGCGCAACCTGAGGCAACAGGACTACATCCAGTCAGTTCACGGAGTCTCTGTCATAACCAGGAGTTCCAACAGTCCTCGCATCTCGGTGTGTTGTCGGGCCACCAGTCAATGTCATTCTTGTTATGCCTCAATTGTCCTTAGACAGGTAACCCATGTGTGTGTTGGTGAGGAAGTCACAGGTGGGGATGCTACTGACCGCCTGGTGGATGTTCATGGCTGTGATCTCTCTCGGAGCCCTGCAGAACCCAATGTTACAAAGTTAGCATGGCCTCAACACACAGGAAATATGTTTCAGTCTGCCCGGGACATCTCTGGTTGGCTTCTAAATTACTATTTGTTTAACTACTTTGTTGAATATTCAGCTCTGAATCAATGCATTTTGAGGTCTCTGATAATATCAGTTCAAGCCCCCGCTGTCTTACATCATGGAAACGGCATAAAGCACTCTGCAGACAAAGACAGTCAAATGTACTGATGTTTAACCACAGCATATAATGACAACAAGATAAAACAAAACAAAAATGTGCAACTCCTTGGTTTCTGCTGGAAACACTTGAATAGCCCTTATTTAAATCATTAGGTCCTAAAAGTTGTAAAGTGCACTAATAGCAACATCCAGAGTTATTTCCCTTCCTGCGCTCATGCGAATGAGACCCAAACTGCGGCTGGAATGATAGCTGGGAGGCGGAGTTAAAGGAAACGCTACTGCGGCTGCTCTATGGGCCCAATGGATGCAGAAGATAGTCAAAAAATCCGGGTACTTTTCCAGTCGGAAGTCGAGCCATATTGGCTTCATGCACCACTGAGCAACTTTCATAGGAATGAACGGGTCCCCGCCTCCAAAGCTGTATCCAGTTCTCTTAATACATCCATGGGTTTTTGCAGACTTATTACAGAGCACACTCTGCTGTGTTAAAATGTTTGTAAATTAATTAAACTTTGAGCAATCCTTTTTTTTACTACGGTTAATAACAGAAATCATAACTGAACTGAAAGTCAAAGTAATTCCTTTTATTTCAGATTTCTTTAGTAAGTGATCTCACTGGGACATATGCAGCCACCGGATTATATATAAATCATATAATAATAATAATAATATATATATATATATATATATATTGCACAATTATTATAGAATTTCTATTCATGCAATACAATTTATAGATGTTTCTTGCTGTGGACAAGTTACTGTAAGAATAATCTGAGTAGCAAGCTGGTGGTTTGGACAAGCTCTAGATATAATGAATGAAGTGAAAAATGGAGCATTAAGCAGGTTGCATGTTAGAGAGAGAGAGAGAGAGAGAGAGAGAGAGAGAGAGAGAGAGAGAGAGAGAGAGAGAAAAAAAAAAAGAGGCTGACCTGTTCTGAGGGGATTTGGCGTAGGCCCCAGCCAGAGCTTCTCTCAGGATGTCACTGGCAAACTGTTCAGTAGCCTGGAGCACACACACACATCATTAGTCACAAAGAAGCCCACTATCTCATACAGCACAAGGTGAATCACGCAATACTGTGTAGGTGTACATCTCATACGTAGTGTATATTCATCATTCTAGTCAAGGGTATGTCGAGGTAACGATGAGCTAATGTAAACAGCCAACTTTTTTTTTTTTGTATAGTGACCGACCTTCAGTATCATGGCTTCAACTACTGGAGCGAACACATTCTTCTCCACCTCGACCGGCTGGAAGGTTACCCCGATCTGAGAGAGAGAACGAGGAGTCATTATATTAAAAATGGGGAAACTGGTGCAGCAACTTGTAGTTAAAAATGCAGTTGCTAGGAGCAACACAATAACAGGATGTTATTGGTTGAATTCATCAACTCTCCCTGCATTTTCACTTCCAAAACCCCAGAGAGCTTCCTGACCTGCTGCGCTGTTTCACCGACAAACTGGGCGGACACGCAGGGGCCCAGGAAGAACTTGGGCTCCGCGTCAGCCTCTTGCTCTTCTTCTTTGACCTTCAGTTTCTGGCAGGGAGGGGTCACAGTGACGATGTCGACTACTTTGTCGTCTGCCTCCTCTGGTTCAGTCTTCAGCAGAGCTTGCATCTGCTCCAGCCGCAGCACCAGTTCCTCGCAGCTACTCAGGGTCGTCGGGCACTCTGCGGACCGAATCATATGTACATTTAACACACTAGATCACAAGCAACAGCAGCAACTGAATCAGTGGCTGTAACCAAAACTGCATACTATACTAGTACTGATTTGGCCAAAATGTAGCATGTAGTAGGCAGTATGCAAACAAAAGCAAAATCTCCAGTATGCCAAAACTACCCGGATGTCGTACTGATTTGGAAAAAATCTCCAACGAACCAGTCTACCTCGCCTACTGTATCCCACAATGCAAAGTGCTGGAACGATACAGGCTATGGTCACAACAACAACAGCCGCCAAAAACGGCTTGATTTTTACATATCTTGTAGCTATTTCCCAAATTTTTGAGGCGAAGTAGATTTTGAATGTTGGTAGTTTTACAATATTAGATGGCGAATTGAACATTTGCTCCAATGTCCGTTTTCGGAGTTTAGAAGCTCCACAATCTGCCGTGACAGATAGCTAGCGCCTGCCGGGGTCGCTACCTTGCCAGCTAGGCGGTCACGTTCACAGACCCCGCAATGAGCTGGCTGGAGCTCTCTCTAGAGATCGTTCTGTCGACAAGAGGCTTTTATTTCCCTGTTTAAATATCACAACACTAATGTCCATTATAAACGTAACGGGAACCTGTGTTTATTTGCCTTTTTGGGGTTGAAAAGCTCCACAATCGCTTGCGGGCGTAGCTCGCTCTAGAGCCGGCCAGTCATGTTCACAGACCGGCTACAGAGCAGCAGAGTGGCGAGGGAAAGAGCTGCCTCCGACGGGGCAGAGCGATACTTGCGGAGACAACATTTTTTAACATTACTCTAATATTTGTAGGGATATGAGTCCACTGCTTTTTTGCTATGACTGGAAAAAGCAGTTTGAGTAAATTTTATCGAGCAATGTTTTATATTTACGTCTCCCCTTGTTGATGATCCTGTTTGTTTTACTTCACCATGAGCTGTTAGAATAAATTGTTTAAGGGGTAGGGGAGCTGAATCATGCAGTATCTTAGAAAGTCAACAAACATTGGTCACAAAAAAAAAATCAAAGTTGTATTTTTCGATAATATTGCAATAGTGGTACAAGTTTGTTTTTTTGTCCTGTGCTTTAAGAGCTCCTTTAAAAGGCTAAAGCCTGGCCTAGCAATCTGCAAAATAAATCGCTTTAACTGTTTTATACTGCATACTACTGAGGAATGCAGTATGTACTGTACTCTATTCGTCAGTAGTATGTAGTAGGCGGTTTCAAATACAGCCAGTATTCCACTCAGCGGCGTGTTGTGTGGCTGTGGGTGTTTAAAGGAAAAATGTTTTGTTGAATACTGGCTCATTTTTCCGGTTCAACAATGTGACTATTAAAAAATAAGATTATTTGTGCAAGGAGGAGGGACGACGACAACAACACAAACACAGATAATCCTGTTGTCTGGCTCAGGCAAGTGTGTGACTCACTGAGCTAAGCAGTCTCGTCTCTCACCCTTTACAGACAAAAGACAGAATTAATGAGAACTCTCTGTGAATAAAACAACACGGCTGAACAAAAACACAGAGGCTGCACACTGGCCGCCCTCACACACTACTGGACTGCAAAACACATTACTGGACCAACTGGTAACCGCAGAAGCACAACACCCACACATGCAACGCTGAAGGGAGAATATTGATCCACTTTGAGCCGAGTCGACTGTGAAATCGCAAAAAAGGAGGCAAAGTAGATAATCCCTGTGTAGAAGCTATGCACCAAAACACACACACACACACACACACACACACACAAACTCACCGGGCTCGTTGTCTATCTGCGTGAGGATGTCCTCGATGGACTCGTCGTCATTCTTACGTTGGGGCTCGAGGTCAGGCGGCGTGTAGCCCCTCTGCCGGCACCACTGCACCACCTCTCTGGTCTTTGGGGGGGTGAGGGCCTGCAGGCGGGGCGAGCGGTCCAACACATCCTGGATAACCCGCTTTACTGCCACCGCTCGCTGATGCTACACAGAGACATACCAATATCTATTATGTAAAAATGTACATTAGGCCTAAAAACCCCTAAAATCCATAGCTTCACATAGATTAAAGATGACCTATTATGCTTATTTTATTTTAGTTTACATGCACCAAAGCACCTCTTCTTTACCCTTTGTCTGCCCAGTCTGCTCTGATTGGTCAGCTGGCCCAGTCTGCTCTGATTGGTCAATCGAACCAAACTCTTCAGACTCAGCTCCAGCTCCACTCTAACTAGCTTTGTTTGAGGGTGTGCCAAACTAGCCGCTAGGCAGGTATTATGCGAATGTGTTACTTGGTGATATCACCACGTTACGGACCAAAAGTCAGGACTTCAATCAAGGCGTTTCAGGCAGTTCAGGAGCAGTGTTTCTGTGGGGGAGAGTAACTCCCTCTGGCGTGGATTTTGGGCTTTGTAACTTTGTAGACCTTTTAAACGCACAAAAAACGATACAACACACTAAAAGAAAGGGGAAAACCACAAAAAGATAATAGGTCCTCTTTAACATTTTGTGACTACTAAGACTACATTTCGGCGCACACAATCTCTCCAGTCCAGTATCGGCTACCTTGCAGCCTGTCCTCCCTTGTCCTCGTCTAATGATGTGCTTCGAGTCCCCCGTCCCCCTAAGTAAATGAGTGACCTGTAGATATAAATATCCACGTCTGAGAGCCGTATATAGTCGTAGAGAAAGAGAACAGACAGCTAAGACATGGGCTGGTCTGTATGAGCTATTGATGAACCCATAACGAAGAGATGAGAGGAGACAACCAGGCAGAGATACACATCTGACCAGATAGATAGGGAGACATGAGGCCAGCAGAAAGCTCGCTGAGTCAGGGGCCCAGCGCCGGGCACCAAGACAGATTACACAGACAGCAAAACTGCAAACAATGCAAATTATCACTGACATTATAGACGCCCTCAGCCTTGGAAACTAAAAAGGCAACTGCTAGTAAGCGGGGATGCTGTCGCTCTGAGATATTAATGAATCTATAAAATTCAGTTAATAAAATACCAGAAAATAGTGAGATAAAAATAAATAAATAAACATTACGATGATTATTCTTCTGTTGACTAATCTTTGCAGCTGTAATTTGCATGATTTTATGAAATATGGTAATATATTTTTACCATTTCCATTTTTGCCAAACTTAATAACTAATGTACATCTCCACTGAGGCTTTATAATCAATAAAAAAGTCACCTCTGATGCTCTGCGCTTGCCAATATTCCAGGAATAATACTGTTCTGTTGAAGAGGCACAGAATGGATGGGAGTCTTCAGCTAAACACACAAACAAACAAACAAAGAATTAAACAGCTTGACAAAACCCAGTGTGTTAGCTTGATTTTTTAAGCATATACCATATGCAAAGGCAAGCTCACTTACTCTTTTCTGGCACAATAAGAGGGAACTTCTTCATCACCGCTGTCAGCAGCTGCATCATGGTCTCTATGTGCTCAGTGCTGAGAAGGGAAACACAAATGTCAGGTGTACTACCAGAAAAGAGGAAGTGTTGTTAAAACCTTCCATTACTATGCAGGTAGCTATTTGATAGCTTTAATAAGTGAAGCTGAACTATTCTTCACCGAGTTCAGCAAGTTAAATATGGAGACGTCAATACTTCGGTGGTTAAATAAATATATATAAAAACACAGTTGCACTCTGATGACTCAGTGTCAGTGCGGCTGCAGAGAAAAATCACTTTCGTCACTTGCACCTTTAACAGACAATAAATCATCTATCCTTTTAAGAAGCCGTTAATGTGCTGTAAGTCAAAGCAGCATCATGACTTGTTCTAGCACTTACTTGATGAGGTCGTGTGCAGAGTTATCCGCCCCTTGCTCCTGCTTGACTGTGGTAGCTGCAGAGGTAACGGGGACAGGGGCAGTCACCGGGGGAGATGGACCAGCTGTGACAGCTGTGCTGGCACCTGGCTCTGTCTTCACTGTGGCAGCACGGAGCGACAAACAGAAAAGCACAAGTATGAGAGAAAGTTTCATTTCAATAATTCCACACTATTAATTTGAGGTCGAAGTTAGTCTTCGTTGTTTCTATTAAACACTGATGCATTTGAGAAGAGCAACATATTTTGTTTAAGCTAAACTTAAATGTGCTAGATTTGAAATTCAGAGCATTAATATAGCAGGAAACAACTGTAGTACTTTTTACGGCTGTCCCTTTCACACAGACGTTGGCTCGGCTCTGACTACTGCCACTGTCGGCTTAGCAGCGGACCAACTCTGTTCCCCCATTCCGTCTCCGTACGTTTCATACAGAACAGCGAGGCGGAATAACGGCGAACATTCCCACCTTGAACAGGCAGTGTGAGAGGGGCTACTGTTAGCTCTGTCAGCACTTTTGCCGTCGCTCCCTCAATCATAGATATGCTCTGAATTTGGAATTTAGCACCTTTAAGTTTTTTGTAGTACCAAAACCGTATTGTTTTGCTACTACTATCAAACATTACGACAGAATGGAAGAAAATGGAGGTTGGGATTAAAAGACAGAACGAATGAGGGAACAGAGGAGAGTGTGAGGTGTGAGGTGATGGACCCCTCTCACCTTGTGCCAGAGGCAGGGCAAGGGAGGGGGACGCCTGTCTGGCAGGACTTGGGGAGGCTCCAGCTCCAGCTGCTCCAGGGGTGGTGGAAGAGGAGGAGGAGAGAGTACTGGAGACTGGGCCTTTAGAAACTACTATACACAGAAGAACACACACACACAGGATGGATCAATGGCCCATTAGGTAAATAGGCTTAACAGTTAGATGAAAAATGAGAGGGAGAGGAAGATGGTTTACTGCAGAGGGAGGAGAATCTACAGTTGATGTTTGAGCGTCTGTCATAAATAAATCACACCATGTAGTCATACGTACTGGCAAAATTAACTCAGTTTAGAAAGACAAATGAATAAAGCTGCTTTTAACTACTAAAGTCTTGCACTCTTAAAATCATTTGAGAGAACAAAAATGCTTTATTTCAACATTTGCTCTTCAGAAACTTGTAAAAGATGTGGCACACCAACAAAGCAATCAATGTCAATGTTGCATCATGTTTTATTCAAATGCCACTGCTACTGCCTTTTATCTACTTTAAGAAGTGATTTACAGAGTACAGTTTCTGGAATGCACTCTTATGCAAGACTCTCTCTACTAGTGATGAGGCAGACTGTTGTGCTGGCTAAACAAATGTTTCAACGAGCTGTCTCAGGCGTACTGACCTTTCCCAACAGGCATGAGTATGGTCTGCACCGCTCCAGACCCAGAGCCAACCCCCAGCTGCTTGAGCTGGTTGGCAGGGATGGTTAAGACTGTCTGCTGGGAGCTGGAACCTCCAGAGTGGATTTTCAGCATACCTGGACCAAACACAAAACAGATGACTGTACTATTTGTGTTCACATATCTTACACACATTCAAACCAGGTGATTAATACAGCACTGCATACCTGAGAGAGTAGCACCCGTCTTCCCTCCCCCTGCTGCCATTCCGCTGACTAATGAGGCTGCGGTGACCAATGACGTGCCGCTACTTTTGGGCACGCCCACCACAGTCCCCACCCCCGCACCTTTGGACATGCTGACGACGGGCATGTTGGTAACGCCTTTGGCTACGGTTACCACAGCTCCAGTTGAACCCGTAGCACTCTTTGTCATAGTGGCAGAGTTGCCAGCGCCCTTGACCAAGGTGGCCACCGCCGTCTTCGACAGGCTGCCTCCAGCAGCAGCACTGGCGCTCTTAGCTGCACTGATTACTGCCGCTTGGTTGGCTGCCACCAGGAGCGAGTGGTGCTGAGAGGCAGACTTCCCGCCATCGGCAGCCTGTGCAGAAAACACAGAAACACAGCGGTTTCACAACGGTCATTTTGCACTCCACCGATGGATAGAAAAAGATTGAAAAGATGCTCATGGAGTCTGGATAGATTTTTATCTTATTCAAGTCATGACATAGCTTTGTTGAATACTCGATTCTGATTGGTCAATCACGGCGTTCTATGGTCTGTTATTTCTTTATAGTAGACCGCTGTTATGGATGCAGTTCTGATGACCAGTTTTGTGTCAAATTATTGATTTCTTAAGTAAGGAGCTGTGTAATAATCGGGATAAATTACAGCAAGCGGGTCATTGTTGTGAATAATCCCCTACAGGGCGATGTAAAATGGGCTTCGCTTTGCGTCCGGGTCCTGCATCACCCTGTCAAGGTTTATTTCGCAACAATGAGCGGCTCGCTGTACATTATCCCTTACATATTGTTGTGATGACAAACTGTGCTACTACAGTGTGTATAACATGTTTCCAAGCAGCAACATATGTAAATTACAATGATTTATTATGATAAAATAAACATTTAATATTAGGGCTGACCCGAATGCTTCGAAGCTTCGACCGTTGCCATGGTATTCAACCTCCAAATCAGTATTTGAATGCTTCGGTTTTTTTGGTGTTTAGAAGAGAGAGAGGGAGTGCAAGGAAATTAAATTCACTGTGTCTGTTAACTGTCTTTTCTTTGCTCTGGTCACATTTGTTTTCCAGTGCCGTGCAACTCCCGGAGTGAGATGTTGCCGATCAGGTCATTGGTTTTATGGAATTCTCAAAGACAAAAGAGTCAATTTCTCTCACAGAGAGTCCTCATGATTCAATTAACAGTCCTGAATGGGCAGTTTGTCCAAGACAGGAAAAGCAGTTTTGTGTTTGCGTCAACATCTCCAGAGCAGTGAGTGTTATTCTTTGTTACATAATGTAGGAATATTTGTTTTTGCTTGTTGGAGCCTCTAGGAAGTCTTTTTTTGCGTTTCCATTTCTCAAGTTAATGAGGCCTGGCCACTGACTCTGAAGCTGTAATCACCCAAACACAGACCACTGCTGATGGACTGCTGCTAGGGCTTCTAAACACACCATCTAAACTCTGCTCTTTCTGACACATACAACACTGTCCTTGCTACTGCACTCACTGGGTCACTCCTGTTTTCTATGTATTCATACTGCAGTGGTAAACATTTAGAACATTTATCCCACTTGAACAAAAGTATAAAGACAACGAAAATTATTCCTTCTGCAAAAGCATCCAACTTCACCATGAAAATAATCCTCAAATCACAAAAAAAACATTCAAATCAATTATTTTTGTAATTGGAAAATTAAATAATTTATATCAAACTTGGTGGAAATGAAACTAGTTAGGAAAATCTGGGGCATTTGAAAACAAAATAACCAGTTTGCAAGCATTAAAGACTGTTTGGTTTGAAAAGACTTTTAAAAATGAACAGCTGTCTGGCTGAATAAAACAGAAGAATATGAGGAGCGTGAAACTAGCCTGTTGTTGACTGGCTGCTGCTGCAGCGCTGACAGAGCCGGGGGTGGAACTGGCAGTGGTGATGACTCCACCTGTCATCCTCAATGTGGTCGTCCCCGGCTTCGACAAGTGGCCTGCTGCCGCCGCTGTGACCGTCTTAACAGAACCGTCAGACAACTTCACCTGTGCACCCTGGGAGCCGCCCACCACCTGTCAATCAAAGAGAGCAACCATTCACTTACAATCCACAACAACGGTCTAAACATACTTAAACTGGAAAGGAAGCAAGTGATGTGGCAGAAAATCAGTTAGCACAGTCTGTCACAGTAAATCAAGACAAAATTAAAAGTGAATTTTCTCTCCAGACTTTGATAAGCTGGTTACGTTGTTATGTAAAGTCAAACAGTCAAATTGTCAAATATTAGCTGCAGGTCAATATACTACAGTATGTCATACACAGGGTTTGTGAAAGAGTTTTAAGACAATCCTCTGAAAGGCCATAGACTACCTTCACAACAAACAGTAATTACATCATTTCAATTTGACTCAAATCATAATGCTCCTTGCTAAAAATAAGCGCAAGAAATTGGCTTTTTTCTAGAGGGAAAATTGAGATCAGAGAACTCATCAAATGTACTGACAAAGGGAAGAAAGAACAGCATTATAAGAATGAGGGGAATTAGCCATAACTATTGCTCTGATCTCTGTTTAAAGCATAGTTAATTTAGTTTTAGTCTGACAATCAGGAAACACTCACAGAACCCATCAAAACAGTGTGACAGCTAAGTCCAGGGTGGGAAATGTCTTTGGTCAATGGCTGGTAAATCAGACATGTCTGCCAGTCAATGCACAGATCGCATGATGTCCACAGTGATGCTTATTCACAGCCCTCTTTTAATGTTCTTTTTCTGTTCATGGATACCACACTAAGCAACATACAGTAGGTACGCCTTTCCACAATCAGTTTAGCCTGTAAACTCTGAGATTAGATAGGACTGTAGTGTCAAACTGGAAGCACAGGTCTGGTATGTGTGAAGGTCACATACTGTCAAAGTTAAGAGGGCAGTAAACACAGATTACTATTATTAGATTATTAGTGGTGTAAAGCAGTGGGAAAGAAAAAAAAAATCTATATCTCAGTGAGGAGAGTGAGCAGGACAACCAGGGATTCTCAGTAGGAGCAAAAGTGCCTGCAAACACCAAAGGAGGTCTTCGAGTGTGTCTCAAAACTGTACTGGTCATTGTCCTGGGATGGTGATGGTGCGTTCACACCAAATGCAAAGCGAACTTTTAGCACAGCACAATTATATACAAAGTCAACGCAAAGAAGCAAATACATACAAATACGCAAATTTTGCATCACTGAAATTTTTCAAGAGAAATTCACGTGACGCTGTGTCGTAAAAGCCTATCAGCATTGATATTCTCCTGTCGACACTGAAATCTTGATGTTTTTAAATCAGAAATGGAGGAAAAAATTATTGTAGCAGTCTGTAGGCACCCAGGGCTCTATGATAGTACCTCATATTTGTAGACTGGACAAAAATTTGTGTATGAATTGTATCAGTATAAACAATAAAGTTGCTGCCCTATTTCTGCAAATACAATTTTAGCATAGCATAGCCCTGATCGATCCAAACTCCATTCAGAAAACAAGAATTTTAGAAGTTGTTTGCTTGTCGTCTTGTTGACAGACAAGACACACCTCATCCACACACACCTCTTTGCTACTGGTTGAGGTTTCGACTTCGCAAGTCAAAGTTCACCTAAGTCCACGCAATGCGAAGACACAAACTGTGTGACCTTGCCCTTAGTGATGTATACACCAAAGACAAGCCAGTAGTAATTACATTAGTATGAGACATTGTGGAGGACCAGTCCTGCCTTCAGTCTTGTTACCCAAACTGACCTGAGCCAGGATAGCCGCCTTCTGTCCAGCTGTCACCCGGATGGCCTGCTGGGTAACGGTTGCTGGAGATGATGATGCATGACCTGCCGAACTTGAACCTCCCTGCTTTCCTGAACCCTGTGCTGGCTGGCCAACCAGAAACGTGCCCTGTGGATAAGCAGGGATAGGGATAGGGTAGAAATACAACAACATGTTACTTTGATTGTATTCAAAGTCGCTGAACAAATAGGGGGAAAACAGGGTGCAGTGCCCTTAAACCAATCTTAAAGCTAAGATTAACATGTAATCCTTATTATGCTGTGCAGAACATTAAGGTACATTTTGATAATGTGAAGGTATGACGATTCTAAACATGTAAAAAGCATCCATTACATCAACGGCTTCATCTTTTATATATCCTAATAGCTTACAGAAAAATGTAATTAGCCTTCTTTGAAATCAATACATCATCCTTTTAGCTTTTAACTGGATAGAGCGAGAGAGCGAGAGAGCGAGAGAGAGAGAGAGAGAGTCTGTCTATCTCTTTAGCTGTTTAAGGAGATATACACTTATATGTATATATATATAATATATTAAAGAATATTTGTAGAAAACAGTCTTGAAGATTGATGATTATTAGGAAACACAACCCAGATTTCTTACTTTAAACGTAGGTGGAAACCTCTGCGGACAACTTCATTATGTGCTGTCGGCTAAATGCACAGACGGCCCTGTTCTAAAGCTGATTGCAGGATCAATGCTGCTATAATGAATGTGTCTAATTTAGAACACGCTGGGCTCAACCTCTCTCCTAGAATACAAAAATCTGAGATTCACCAAGGAAAAAGAAACCCCATTTGCAGACTGTGCAAGTCCTGTCATGCCATAAGGGAGTAAAATCTGAAATCTGTTCTTTTTGTAACTGTGGTGATGAATATTAAATGTCCCTCAGTTTCCTACAGACTTTGATGAAGCACTTCAAACTCTGCTCAAAACATGCCAGCAAATAAATACTAAATAAAAATGAGAATAACCAACAACACAAAACGCATCAAAGAGATTTTTTTATACAATAGTATGAGCGTCTCTGAGGTTTGCATTATAGTGTAAATGCATTTCTACCCACCTGTGGGGTCTGTTTAAGGATATAGGAGGTGTAGGAGAGGTTGGAAGGCAGACTGCTGGAAGAGGAAGAGGAGGAGGAGGAGGTCTGAGAGTTGCCTGCGCCTGCCGATGAGCCGCTCTGGGACTGCTGACCTAAATTACAGACAGCCACATACACATCAGTCTCAAATCTGATAAACAATCCTGTTATTCTTTATCCCAAATTACAGCTCATCTTCTATTCATTCATTTGTGGAATTTCAAATATAAAGCATATTTTACTTACAGAGTATACAGAGCTAAACAGAGTAATGTTGGTTTACTACTGTGAAATTTGTATTTTAGATAAAATACAGGATGCTGCTTAATCTCTTTAATCTCATTGCAATTTGACAGGGAGTGTGCTTTGTGAAGGATTCTAGCTCGCAGTACACATTAAAAAAAACAGCAGAAAGAAATAGATGACTACGCCTGAGTCACTGTCCAGAAGGTAGTGTCGCAACCAAAATCTGTAACTGCCACCCAGCATGCCTCAAACTGTAGAGTCACTACAGAAGTTGGTTTCTTACTTTTTTCCAAACTTTATGATGAGCTGAGAGCAATAACATTTTTGATACAGCTGCCTAAAACTTGAGGCATGGAGGAGAAAGACGGGACGTTAGTCATCTGGTTGGGACACTAACCCCGGATACTGAGTCACCTACAGATTCATGTATGAGTTTCAGTTAGTCCCAGACAATTTCAGACGACCATGTAAGAGACACACAAGGAGAACAATATGTGCTATTACATGCTAGAAGTAATGTGTTGTGTATAGCAAGATGCTGAACTATTCTCAGGCTTTCGACACATGCACTTTGACATTAAATTATCATAATTATTATCGTATAGGCCCAAGACAATTCTTTTTTTTCTTTTTCCTGGAAACATTTTTTAAAGTGGAGGTTGTATTATATTTGAAGGCTTGATATTGTGTCAGTTTGTCTGAGCAGCATGACTACATGAGCCCCTTAAAGTGTCCAGGAAGCTCAACTTAACCCCAAAGAGTTATCTGCTGGCTCATGTTATGTGTTTTGCTGCTTTTTTGCGTGGCTGCTCCGAGCGCTTCTGGTCGAAAAATCTCTGAACTTTTCAGAAAAGCGCTCGGGACGTCGCCGCTGCTCCTTTTCAGGAAACCAATCATCCGGCGGGACTTGTCACCATAGTTACCAAGAAACTGGAAGAGAAGCTTGTTTTGGCCATGTCAGTCTATCAAGAGCTTTATGATATGTCAGACAGACATTATCATAACAAAGACCGAAAAGCCAATCTGTGGGAGCAGATCGGCTGGACACTGAATGTTGCCGATGAGTGTTGTTGCTTTTATCACCATGCGCGTTGTAAGCTTGTTAGCTGTACAGTCAACCTTCTGTTAACGTATTGTTAACTTAATTACTTCTTTCTCCGGTTGGTGCGCATGGTGAAAAAACAATGTCAAACAAATACATAGTAGCCCAAACAGATAATCTAGTCTATCATACAACGTTGGTTAGAGTGGTGATATGCTGTCAAGATATTGTTGTCACAGAAACATTTTTTGGAGCGCTTTTTTGATGAAATGCTGGAATGAAGCGCTCCCCAGCTGTGCTTTTTCTGTCTGAAAAAGACGCTACAGGGACACAGGCCCTAACAGAGTGTCACGTTGGAAGGTAGTAAGTCCAACGAGACTTAAAACAGTCAAAGAAACTATTTTCCTGGTCTTCAAACCCAAAAGAGCTTGACAGAAGTGTGTCATGTATGTCAGTCTGAAGAAAGGAGGAGGGCATGTCTAAATAAGTATTAACCGACACTGTGTTATTGTGCCAATGTCTGTATTTAAAAAGATGAATATAGGATGCAGCATGTCTCACTTGCACTGGAGGCTCGGAGGATGGCTCCCTGCGGGATGAGAAGCAGCTTGCCCTTCCCAGAGGGGTTCTTACTGTTGGTGGTCAGATAGAGTTTGGTGCCAGGAGGCAAATTTGCCAAATTGGCCAAGTTGTTGGCTGGCAGCTGGAGAGTAGCCATCACTGAGGACATACGCAGAAAGAAAAAAATGATAATACATCCACCTCTGAAATTGTACTGCAAATATATAACAATAAGAATATATTTTCCTGGTCTAAACCAAGCTGATATACTATACCTTGAGTCAGAAAATGATTTTAACACAATAGTGACATAATATACAACTTTATAAAATGTGCATATCCCATGTAATTTCATGTGGAATTCGAAATTATTATAATAATTGTACTATTACTTGTGCTGCCTTAGTGTCCTGTGCATCACATGCTTTTGTATGTGTGTGTGTGTGTGTGTGAACTCTGACCTCCACTCTTGCCACTTGAACCACCAGCCGCCTTGGCAGCAGCCTGCTGACCAGAGATGCCACTGGCTCCGCTGACGATGGCTTTAGCGACTCCCTGAGCCAAAACCTGCTTCCCACCCATCACCTTGGAGACAGAGGGGTTGCCCTTGGCGACCAGAATCTGTCCACTGCTGATAGCCACCTGTTTGACTGCTGACTGAAGCGTTGAGCTAACAGGAATACCTAACATCTAGAAATGAGAGAAGGGGCCAAATATAGTTTTTGAATGACTGGAACTTGTGCATCACTATTAACATGTAAATGATTGATGTGCTTCTGTGTGAGGTTGTGTTGGGTATTAGACTGACCTTGCTAGTTGTGGCCCCTGTGGCCCCTCCAGCCTGTTTCTGGGCCGACATGGAGATCATGTGACCTCCCTTCACTGCGACAAACTGGTGTGCTGCTGTAGCGGCAGGTTGCTGCTGGCTGGTTACTGTGGAAACCATCTGCTGCTGATGTGTTGAAACTTCCCCTGGCTCCTGCTTGATAATAACCTGCACAAAATTGAGTGCACATGGAGAGAACGATTGTAACAGGAAGGCCACTCTGAATTATTGGTAGCATAATTTCGTGATTAATGATACATCTTTACTTTAAAATTAAGACCCCCTTATTTTTTTCCAACAGGTTACAGGATGCAGAGCAGTGAGAAGAGATTTGTTGCCTAAAACCGATTTTTGAAAATCATAATTTATTCATCAAGGAGATGTTTTTATATTCCCCATCTACCCCTGGCCTTTAGTACCACAGCAGGTACCAGCAGCCTACAACAGAGACAACTCTTGAATCTGAGACGCTGAGTGTACCACTGTGATAAAACAGAATTTTTAAGTGAAATCGTATTTCATTCTTTGTGGATGCTGACGGGAGGATGAGCATGTGGGAGTGGGAGGATTTTTACAGCGGGGTATTGACACTGAGTGAAACAGAACCATGCAATTCTCTCTGCAAAAGCACCCCAAACCCCCTCCTCCTATCTTTAGAGTGATGTCCCATTTAAATAGCTTGCCAAGGCACTCACATCTGCTGAAGATAGCACCCTGGCCTACTATTAATACCACACCGCTTCGTTAAAGATACAGATACTACAGGGACAGACACTTCACATTGGTGGGAACAGATTAGGGCTGCAACTAAAGATTATTTACATTGTCAATTAATCTGTCGAGTATTGTCTTGATTAATCGATTAGTTGTTTGGTCTATAAAATGTCTGAAAATTACGTCCTCAAATGTCTTGTTTTGTCCACAACTCAAAGATATTCAGTTTACTGTCATAGAGGAGTAAAGAAACCAGAAAATAAATAAATAAATTACTCAAACCGATCGATTATCAAAACAGTTGGCGGTTAATTTAATAGTTGACAACTAATCAATTAATCGTTGCTGCTCTAAGAACAGCTCAAGAGATGTTTTAGCTCATGTTAAAGGGTGACACCATTCAAATTCTACCAACTCACCTTCATCCCTGAGGAGAGGAAGGTGCCAGTGTGAACTTTGGGGGCTGGAGAGCGAGCGCCTTGAGACTGTTTGGCTGAGGGGCTTCCTGTGGAGTGATTTACACAAAAACACAAACAATAAGTCATGGAGGAGATGACTGTGCAGGAGATGGTTCACTGCAGTTCCTGCCATCCTGTCCACAGACATCAAGGCCATTGCGTTGCGAGGTGACAGTTCCCTGTCAGGGTTACTCAGCGTGGGTGTTTAAGCCGAGCAAACCAAGTTTCGTCCCGTACCTACTGCATTAAAATTTGTTTTATCCCAGGATTGGTGAATCAGCCACAACGCCCACATCATCCAGTTTGATAAAACATCACTTACTGGCACTCCGGCCCTGCTGCCAGATCTGGTTGAGCTGTGCATTTGTGGAGGAAGAGTGGGAGTGGCTGAGTGGGCGAGAAAGAGTGAGCAATCTAAGCGAAAGAACTCTTAAGTGGAACATGAACCGACACTGCTGATGTGAGGAGGTAAATGGAATAGCCTTGGTGATGTAAGATGACTCTGCTCCATGATAGGGTGACGCATACATAAAGTGCACAATTGCTTCATCTGACAGTGCACTCATCATTGCATATAATTGCACACCTTGTTCACGGGGAAATAAACACACACACAAACACATACAGGACTTGATGTGAGCGTGGAGTCTCATCCTAATCTGGCTATGAAACACAGCAGCTCAGTCACCATGGTAACCTCTCATCCAGAAACCATCCTGCTGGCTCACCACACGTCACACATTGAGTGCAAAACGGGAACAAAAGAGAGAAACAGGACATAGAAAAAAATAAAAGAAGAGAGGAAGAACAAAGAGCTGGATAAGAAGGAGGGTGAAAGAGGATGAGCAAGAAAAAAGTACCAAAATAAAGAGAGAGAAATAGAGAAAGAGTAAAGGAGAGTCTAGAGGGTATTGTTCATCATTTGTTCTGCTATAGAGTACATTCCTCACAGCCATTTTTATATTCTATGTGGGCGGCTTAGACACCGCTTCTCGATTTCGCTGCAGGTCCACTTCCGATTTCAAGCGGCACTTTGACACCGAGAAGGAGATGTGTACCTGTGGAGGCGGCGGATGAGGAAGCCATGCCGATCACCTGGCCGGGCTTGTCGACAATGATATAAGGGTTATTGAGGACTGATGAAGAGTTCTGCTTGCCGTGGACAGGGGTGGAGGTGATGGGTGTGCGAGGCAGCGGGGAGTGGCTCGGGGTGGAGATGGGAGACCCTGCGGGGGAGAAAGCACACCGCGTATTAGATGAATAATGGGGATGTTATCAACAAATATATATGAACATGTAAATGATGTCTATTCCTTCCCTCTTGGTGGCCTTTGAGCCAGCAGCCTTGTAATGTTGTCATTCGGGTCACTGCTGGTCAAGTTGACATTAATTGAATTTAACAAATTAAAATTGAGCGTAGTGTTATTTCAGGCAGGCCACGAAGTCAAGCTCTGCTCATGGCTGCTGCGCTCCCTGCCTTTGGCTTTCCATGTATGCAAATGGAAGGGCAGGGAGGTCCCAGAACAGAGCCATCACGCCCAATACATACAGTATATTACTGCAAATGGAAATAAAGTTTCTCTTTGACTAAAGTGGTCCTGACTGAACTATCCAAAATGCTGATTTAAAGTCAGATGAGGTAGAAACATTTTTTTTTCTGCAGAAACCATTTCTAAAAATTTTGCCTAGTACAGCAAATGTGTGCCTGGAGGAGAAGTCGTGTTCCCTCCTGTGCAGCACAGCATATTCTTAACAATGGGTGCATTTTAAATAATTACACCAAGTGAAGAATGAGCCTCAATGCCAGGGAACAAAGCGTGCAAAATACACGGGACAGAACAATTGTGTGAATATTGGAACTTGACAAAGTTTAATATCAAGACAATTAAGTGTTTGCTGTCAGTGTTTCTTAGTGGTGTTCATATTTTACCTGCCTAAAATATGAAATAAAAGAGTTTTCTAAAAAGAATTTGAAAGAAGGCTGTTAGGCGGCATGCAGAGCTATGAAAAATTCTTTAGAAACACTATGAGATGGCCACTGGGTGGAGACATTTACCTGAAACAATTTTACAGCTCATGGTGATTGGTTGGAACGATTTCCCGGGAGACTCAGCAGGGCTGGGCGGCTGTCCTTGTGGGACAATCTTACAGCTTGCTGTGATCGGCTGGAAGGCAGAGTTGCCATGGGAACCCAGAGTGATCCTGTCGCCAACTTTAGGTCGGGTTGGCGTGCGTTCACCAGCTGTGAGGCCGGAGCTATGGCCACCAGCGGACCTCCCCATCTCCGCTTTGATGAAACCTAGATGGAAATGAGAGAGTGCATTTCCTTTATTCTCCCTTTCAACCTCATCTGGAAGAGTTACAGATGTAAAAATATAATATATCCAGAATAAGAGTACAAAACTCCTACCTAATGATGATAAATGATTGTTTTTGTAAATGAGAACCTGGCTTATCATTTAATGAATATTAGTATCTTGTAACTGAGGAAGCAGGGTGGCCTACTGGGTATAGTGAGCGTCTACAACAGTCCAATATACACAAACAGGCAGGTGCCGTGCCATTCTTGTAAATAATCAAAAGTTACGTTCACATTCAGTTTCTCATCAAATTGAATTATGTGTATCCTTGAGGCCTAATAAACATAATAAACATTTGCAGAGACGATTTTTAAAATATTCCAAATCCTGCCTTGTTTACATCCATGTTTACTAGCCAGCAGCTGCCTTTATTGGCGCAATGTTTCTTTATGTGTTAAAACAAAGCAGCATGAAACCAGCAGCAGGAATATGCTTCACATTACCGACATGCTTGTGCGTGTGCATGTGGTTCTTCATGCGCATGAAGGATACAAACAAAATGGGGACCCATTAGTGAAAACATAAGGATAAGGATTTAGAACATTATGATAGAAGTATATGATGGTCATTCCCATGTTCACTTATGTCTCATAAGTTGTTGCAGCAATTTTTGGGTTGATACCATTTGTTACACAGATCTGGTGCTAAATTTAACAATTTTTTAACATCAAAAATCCCTCAAGAATTGAATTTTTCAGGCACTGGATGGCAAGCACTTCTGTTCTGGAAACTGCTCAGAAACCCCCGTATTGTCAGTATACCCAGGAAAGCCACACACCCTCTGAATGCCCTAGGTCTCTAGCTTGTGGTTGAGAAGTTTCATGACGCTGTGATTATCCTAGAGGTCACCACAGGTCATTTTATACTGTGAGGTCAAGTTTCCAAAAATGGTGTCACTATAATGAAATGGCTCCTATGGGGACTAACATCATCACACATGAATAAAATTGGCTCATTGGATCCACAAGAGTCGTCAACTTTCCAGTCATACCCAATTTATGAAATTCCAATACTGTTTAGGGACCCCAGTATGCAGAAACCATTTTTAGAATAGGCAAAAATAACACATTTATACTGCGTTGTTTTTGCCCCAAACTGCATGTGATTATCATAAAGTGGGCATGTCTGTAAAGGGGAGAGACTCGTGGGTACCCATAGAGTCCATTTTCCTTCACATATGAGAGGTCAAAGGACCCCTGTGAAAATCGCCAAAATTGAGCCTAACTTCAGAGCGTTATATAGCCTCACTACCGACAAGCTAGCAAGACATGGTTGTTACCAATGGATTCCTTTCATGTGATACCAGCGCCTCCACTCTAGCTCTAAAACTGAGCCTGCTACACCCACTGTAAGAAAGTAAAGTCGGCCGAGGATGCCGGCACCCTCAAGGACTGGAAGAGCTTATTTACTACAGTGTAAATATACTTTTTCATGATTTATGTTTCTGTGTGTGTGTACCTTTGTCTACACTGGAATCATGCGAGATCGGAGAACTGGAGCATCCATAACTTTGGGCCAGGGAGGTGGCCAACGTGGGGCTGGCTGCTCTGTGAGTCACCTTGGAGGAAGAGGGCTGAGGGATGTAGTCCTCCCCAAGAGAGTTCCTATAGAGCTCAACATCAACCACCTGGAACAAATATAGCTCATTGTCAGAGTAAAGCTCTAAAGGGAGAAAAGTCACTGCAGAAAAACAGAGTGAACATTTATAACTTACAGTTTCTGCCCCAAGTGTCTGCAGCCCAGTGTATGTTCTGTCCAGCTGTAGGAAAAGAACAGATAATAAAGACTTTTATTGAGTTTAGGGAATAAAGTAGAGATAGTGGGCTGGATTACTGAATTATAATCACTATTCATAGTTGCAAAGTCCAATACTTTTTATAGATGCTTGCTCATAATAATGACTAAATCAAATTACTTAAACATTCTCATGAGGTTTTCATGGTCTAGTTGTAATACACAGTATGTCTACAGCAATGTATCTACTAACTATGCCAAAGTCTTTTGTCACACAATACATATCTTAAGCGATCCTACTAAGTTGTAAATTCTGAAACCTATATTTTTTAAAATTTATGGTAATGTGTCCACACCAATTAAGTAGGTCCAAGTATACAAAGAGTACGTTAAAGGGTAACTTCAGTATTTTTCACCCTGGACTCTATTTCCCCATGTTTTTGTGTCTAAGTAACTAATGGAGACAACCTTTTTTTTTTTTTTTTTTTTTTTTAAAAAATCGGTCCAGTATCGAGGGAGAACACTGTAACCGGCTGCGAGGGAAAGTAGCAGCGTCAACGTAACATTACGTTCGCTAAAAGTGCTTATTTTTGCCACTGACAGGCTCAGATTGTGTCTGACAACATTATGGAAAGGATCCTACAGAGAAATAAAACCGTTTTCTTTACCTTTCTCTTGATCCGGTCTGTTTGTTATTGTGTCCCGCTCAAGGGGAAGTCTCGTTATGAAATCTGAATATCCGTATACTCTGGCTTAAATCACTGTCTTCCGGCAACACGTCACCTTGCGAGATTTCAGAACAACACCTCTCCTTGAGCTTTCCATAATGTCAGACCGTTATAATACCAATCAGAGCCTGTCATGACAACAACAAGCACTTTTAGTGGCTGTAAATGACGGTGCCAGCTTGCCCCAACAGCACCATATTGCAGCTTGTGAGCAGCTGCCGTCTACAGCGCTCTCCCTCAATACTGGACCAGTTTCAGAATATGAGCCATGACTTCTGTATGTTTGTGATGACATACTGAAGTCATCACAAACACAAAGGACATCATAAACACACCGTTAAAACTGCATGTGGAAAAAAATACCGTGTCTCAGTCTGAAGAGGAAAACAAGCCGACTTATGGTGTGGTTCTATGATGTGGTCTGACCTTTAGCTGGTGGATGATGTCAATACGTTTGTTGCGAGGGTCTTTGAAGTGGATCTGGATCCTCACAGGAAACTCCCCCCAACCGCGACGTGTTAAATGAAAGGGCGACTCACTGGGAACAAACACAAAAAGCCTTATGTAAAGTCGTCACAATTCAAATCTGGAAGGGAAATGATCCATAGAAGATGCAGCACAATGACTTTGTTAAAAAAAAAAATACCAAGCTCCAACCCCTGGTTTCTGACTCAGACTTAGTTAATAATCTCTTTAAATCAATAACTTAAAGGTTTCTCATCTTCTCCACCTTTGAAGTTTGAGGGTTTCATCCCTACAACAGAAACTGATCTGACTGCCTGCATTTACAAGGGCATGTGTATGTGCATGAATAGTATGTGTCTATTCAAGAATATCCCACGAGTGACGCACTTTTGTTCTATCTTACTTTTGTTCATCCCTTAATCTACATTCAGGCTGTGTCGAGAGTCAGCAGAGAGCACTGGGCCTGTGTGGGGTTCACTGGGAACGAAGACTTGAGTCAGTCAGAAGGAGCTTATGAGCTGCTGCTACAGCTACGTGAGTGCCTTGTCAGCTGAAACAGCCAGGAGGCTACAGCTCAGGATAAGGCTGACTGATGAAAGAGATCATTTATTCAGAAGCCATGGGCAAAATTTTAATCCGTTTGCCACTTTTAGAGGATAAAAACTAAACTTAACCACAGAGCCTGAGGCCAAACACTCCTTTTAGACTCCTAAATGAACTGTGCCACATCAATCTACACATCTCCGTGCTTTGGGCTAAGGCAAACACTTAAACACACATGTTTTTCTGAGTGACTTGACTACACAGTGCAGGTGTGACCACTATTAGTCATGTTGACTTTTAGTCTGACTCATTGTGTGCTAATTGACATCACAGACCCCACCTAATGATGTGCGTATACAATCTGCATAATGGCTTTCTTAAAAGGTCACAGACACAAATATTGTTTTTCCCTTTCAGCTATGATTGATGGGGACTGGGCTGGATGGGCTGCATCATCAAATATCCACGAGGGGGCACTCTTTATTAAAGGATTTTCACAATTGTGTGTTTACTGCTGAGTCCGGGTGACACAAGGTGAACGTCAGCACTTGGAGGCTGATCTGAAAGTTGTTTCATTAAACGTCAGCTGACAGTCTCTTACGCATCCAGGTGCTATTATCCATCCAAAATGATTTCCTCACTTCTTTCAGTTTGGCAAGTGGAGCGTGGAGAAAGGTGGGGCAAGCTACTTACCTGGAATAATAATAAAAGTTTAAAAAGCAAACATTGTGTCCAGGGGCAACACAACACATGAGGGAACATCTTATTGGATCAAGTTTGTCCCCATCTCTCTGACTTCTATTATTGCCTGAGGTAACCACATAAAAGAGCACCGATGTGCAAATTTGTATAACAAAGAGAGGAGCGCTGCCTATATCGGAAAATGTGTACATAACCGAGGAGTGCTCACGCACACTTCTCAAATATGCAGAAAAACAAACACGCACAAACCTGACTTCCACGAGGTCATTGGGTTTGTAGCTGGGATGCAAGAAAAACCAGACTTTCTTTACAAAGTGGTCGATGCTGGGTTCCCTCCTGGAGCCCCTGACGTACACCATCCATTTATGGGTAGACTGGTCATTTTCTTCCCGCGTATCTGGTGGAATGTACCTGAGGGTGACAGACAAAGAGGAAAAACAGCCAGGGGGAGTAAAGAATTAGCACCAGTAAATCAAAGGGATAAAGTATAGTGAAAATAATTAAGATAAGAGGTAAGAACAGAAGACTCAGGGGTAGACTGGCTGCAAAGCTCAATTTAAAACATTGGCCAGCCGCCATCTGACTTCTGTTGCTCCTAAAGTAGTGTTGTTATGGTAAGGATGGCCTCTGAACGAGGCGAACGGCGTTACAACAGTTTTGCACTCGATACCACAGTCTTGGAAACGGAGGGGAGAGCGGAGGGGTATTCAGTTGGTTGCAATCTGAAACCACACAACTAGATGCCACCAAATCCTACACACTGTTTACAACAACACCTCTAGGGTAAGTACCTGCCAAAAGCTGAAGTCAATGTGTGGCTTATGATTCATTCACAGGTTTCACACATTGTCAAACTTTTCAAATCCCTTCTAAAAAGCTAAGACAACATCTAGCTACTCTGTACTTTAAGTGATATTAGTATCTATGACTAACACCTCATTGTTATCAACAGGTCATTGTTTTTAATATTGACAGATTTGCCATATACCATGTCTAAGGTTTTGATGAAAATACAAACTTTGATGTTATGGTTTTCAAACATTCTGACTTCCCATCAAAATAAGCATCAAAATAAAGGAATGTCTATTTGTAATCTGAAACCTATTGAACAGTTCACGAGAAGAACAAAAAATAGACATCATGTAAACAGTCTCATGACTTCCAGGGAGGCCCCTAACCTCTAAAGACCTGGGGCCATATTCATAACGCTTCCTAGTACAAATAGTTGCTTCTAGTGAACTAGTGAATTATGACGTTTTCTAAGAATTTCCCCTTCCAGTTAAGACTAGATCCTGGTGATGATAAAGGTCATTCACAAAGCATCTTAGCCCTTAAGAGAGCTCCTAAGATGAAAAACTGTTAGGAGTAGGGAGGAGAATTTTGAAAAAGCTCAAGAGCTACTTAAGCAGAGGAGAAAATGGCAGAAAAACCAAGAGGTAGAAGAAATATTCTCCAAATACTGAATGACAGCGAGTTAATTAAAGAGATTAAATACTAAAATTACCAGCATGGCAGCAAATAAATGTAAGCTAATAAATATAACTATCAGCATGTGAATAGGCTACTGCACAATTAGGCTTGTGATTTCAAACAGTTTGTTGGTTACTTTTAAAGCATGGCTTACAATTACTTCAACAGAAATGTTCATTACATAAAAAAGTATGCATAATTAATTACACAGTCTTAATAGAGACTAAATTATATGGATACATTTATATTACGTCTGTCCTCTTTTAAAAATATAATGAAATACTAATTATTTTTTGTTTTGCTTTTATTCATTGATTTATTCTTAAGATTTTTTTCATTTTTTTTTTATCTAGGTTTCTATTTTTTTTGGATGCATTGAACTTTTTCATTTGTAACTGCACTCTGTATTTTCTGTTTTTATATCTGTGAAGCACTTTGCAAACTTATTTTGAAAAGTGCTATATAAATAAAGTTTATTATGATTAGACCTACCTATTTCACTGTCCTTTCTATGCCCATCATCACTAAGCGTGCATTTCGCATCAGAGTGCATCAACCAATCGCACCTTTTTAAAATAGCGTGTCATACCTTGCAACGGAGTACACACCTCCTCACTCAGGTAAGAGTTTCTGTCCCTTCCTCGCTCAGAGTTGCTCTGAGAAGTTTCCTAAATCTCTAAGCTAGGACTACATGCTAGAAATGTTTAAGAGTAAATTAGGAGCTCTCTTAAGAGTACTCTCATAATGTTTGCGAACAGGGCCCCCGATCTACAACATACTAAGTCAGAAAGATGACCGAGTGAGTAAAACTTTTGCTTACGTACCTGGACACGTTCCCCACTACGATTGTCTTTTTTGCATAGAGTCTAGAGGCTTCATTTCCAGTTGTGTGGTAGGTCACCCTCTGCTCTGCTCCTAAGGACAATGGCACGCCAAATGTGTCCTACAACAAATAATGGAGCACATTACACGCTTGATGAAAGATAAAAAGATGCAAGATTAATGCTGACTTGCATTCATCAAATAACAAACAAACAAGCCTGTCATCTTTGTCAGTTGAACTCACCTTGCCCGTATTGCGCCCTGGTCTGCGCTCCTGCCTGCTGCCGTCCTCTCTCCATGCTACCTCTCCATCTCTCTCAGCTCCTTCTCCTTGTTGTGAGAGGGACTCGGACTCGGAGTGGGCCAGAGAAAGAGTCTCAGAGCCCTGGTTGAGAGGGGAAGAGGACCGGGATGGGGACTCCAGGAACCGACGGATGGCTGGATGGTTTAGCACGGCAGGGTCACTCTTAGCAGCATGCTAGGACACAGAGGAAATAGTGGTTGCTGCTACTGTGCTATACCACTTCAAGGAGAGGAAAACATGCACATTCTCAAAATTGTTTGTGGTGCTGCGAGTAGATCCCCTCCAATATGTACTTTTTAAAAAAAATGACTTGCTTCCGCACACACTTTTCTCTGCTTTATTAGTCAACGTTTCGGTCAACATGGACCTTCATCAGGACATTAAGAAAGTCCTTGTTGACCGAAACGTTGACTAATAAAGCAGAGAAAAAGTGTGTGCGGGAGCAAGTCATTTTTTTTTAAAACTATGCTATATCACTACCTTAGAGCAGCTCAGTATGAATATATGGTATTTCACCTCTGGGAGCTTTGTTGTTCCAGCATTGGCGTAGTAATTGGCCACTATGCATGCCCTTAGCTTGTCCATCATCCTCCTGGCTTCATTGAGTCGCTGCAAATTAATAAGATAAGATAAGATGAGATAACTTTTATTAATCCCCGGAGGGAAATTCAGGTGTCAAAGCAGCAACAGAGTGAAACACAGGAGAGGTAAAGGTATACAAAAATTATAAAAACAATAATAGAGATATAAAAGATACAGAGTGAATGGGTGAACATAGTGTGTGCAGTCCGTCAATAAATAAATGTAGTATGTACAATAAGTAAATGTAATATGTACATATGTGCAGTCTATAAAGTGGTATATAGGATGTATAGTGTAAAGTAAGTGTAAAGTGTGACAGTGGTTAGAGTTCAAGGTGGTTGCAGATAGTGCGTGTTTAAAGTTCTTAAGGTCCTCATGGTTCTCATATGAGGGTCAGTCTTGGTTGTGGAGCCTGATGGCTACCAGCATGAAGGACTGACCCAGGCGCTTTGTGTTGTGCCGAGGGGGGATTGGAAAAACAACCAAAATGCTTTTTGCTTTATTCTGTAAACATAAGTGAGTTCATTTCTGTATATCTGCATTACTGATACAAAAACAAGAGAAATACAAGTACAATGAAATGAAGAAAAGACACTTTTCCCATCATCCTCCTCCACATACCTGACTTATCACATCTATCTCATGCTCTTTGTTCTTCATCTCCAGAGAAAACTGCTCTCTGATGATGGTTTCAATCTTCTGTACTGCTGTTTCTCGGGCTGATAAAGGCAGGAGGAAACACACACAGTTATTAAAGATCACCTGTGATCACAACATGTGAAAGCAGCAGGTGTACTACTGTGTTTACTGATGATGACTTCATCACTTACCATTATGTTCAGCTGCTTTGTTTCTCTTACTATTTTGGACCAGAGAAATGTCATCATAGTCTGGATCATTGCCTTCTATTTTCCTTTTAATTCCTGACATGGCTGCCTGCAAAGAAGAGGAAACAAAAAGCATATCATAACAGCTGAAATAGCCAGTCACATCATGTTGTGATGGTACTTAGCATTGAATTAGCCGGCTAGCAGAGAAGCTAACTTTAGCTACTTATGCTAATACAGTTTCACACTGTTGACCCATTATTTGATCAAATCACAGCCCTACAGATGAAGATAACTCAAAACAAACACCAAACTGTGTCTCTTTAACTGTGTGTTAAGATGAATCTGTGCCTGCTGCCGGCAGCTAGCCAGCGTTAGCTCTCCTTGATGCTAATCTAAGCTAACGTTAGCACACATTTGCAGACAGACACCGATTCAGTCCGTGTGAGGTGTGAACTTACTGCAGTGCTCTGTTGCTGTGCTGTGGAGCAACGTGTCTCTGTGAGGCGTGTGTTTTAATTCAGTGAGAGCATATCCTTGATGCTGTATTCATTTGACACACTTCTGTGGAGTAGATTTGTTAAATCTCGAGGTGGACAAGTGAGCTAGCTAAGTAAGTAGTGGAGAGTTAGCTTTGCTTGCTACTTCACCCAAACCGCCACCAGAGGTCGCTGTTACACTAAACACATGCTGCTGCACCTTACTGTCTTCTGATTGTTTTTATTATACTTTTAATTATTATTTTTTTAATTTATACTTTTATATTCTTTTAATTCATTTTTATCTTGTGCTTTTGTATCTTGCTTTTATATATGTAAAGCACTTTGAATTGCCTTTGTGTATGAAATGTGCTATATAAATAAACTTGCTTTGCCTGCTGCTGCTCAGAAAGGACTGTGAATTGTCATTTTTTTGAGAAACCCACTACAGTAATCTCTGAGTAGCCATTAGTAGTATCTTCTTTTTCCTTTTTTTTTTTATATTTAATTTAATTTATCTATTCATTATTATCATTTTTATCATTATTATTATTATTATTATTATTATTTATTTTTTCTATTTTTTCTATTTTTATATATATATATATATATATATATGTATGTATGTGTATGTATATGTGTATGTGTGTATATGTATATTATGTGTGTATGTAGGTATGTATATGTGTATGTATATGCGTATGTATGTGAATGTATGTATGTATGTATGTATGTATGTATGTATGTATATATATATGTATGTTTGTATATGTATATGTGTGTGTATGTAGGTATGTATATGTGTATGTATATGCGTATGTATGTGTTTGTATGTATGTATATATATATGTATGTATGTGTATATATATGTATGTGTGTATATGTATATGTGTGTGTATGTAGGTATGTATATGTGTATGTATAGGCTTATGTATATGTATGTATGTATGTATGTATGTATGTATATGTATATATATTTTAATTTAGACTTATTTGCGGATACTCTCCCTGTGTTGTATTCTCTACAATTTGAATTTTATGTATCCATGATTGAGAATCAGTTAGGTCTTTTGTGGCCAGCTGTGGCTGTTTGTGTGTATGTTGTTGTCAGGTATGATTGATTGATGTGTTGTGTCACGGGGAAGTGTTGTTCAGAAAAACTAAAATTAACTTTCCAAAGACCTTTGAAAGAGAAGGACTGGGAATAATATGCACTATCACCTTTCTGTAGTTTTGTTCATTGGAAAAAGGATGTGTGATGATAGTATCAAAAACATAACCTGTTTTACAAGCTTAGAAAGGTCATGGATAAACAAAACATATCAATACACAAGAACTCTTCAGGTATTTTAATACTCAGTTCTTATTACGGATTCAATGGAAATCCTATGAGCCATCACAATAGTATCCATGTCAGTCATTGTCAGTATAAGCCAGGGGTCAGCAACCGTTACTATCAAAAGAGCCATTTTAGGCACAAAAAAAAAAAAAAAATTGTCTAGAGCCACAAAACATTTGAACATTGTGATGAAGGTAACACAGTTTATAGTCTAAGTATATAGTATATAAGTCTAATGCAGTGAGGGACAAAGAGCAAATGTTCTATGGAGTATAAGTGCCACATTGAGGGAAAAAACATCTGAGATTTACAGAATAAAGTCATAATATTACGGAAAAAAAGTCGTAATATTACGAGAATAAAGTCATAACTTTAAGAGAAAAAAAATAACAGGTAAAATTACTACTTTATAATATTATGACTTTAATCTCATAATATTACGACTTTTTTCTTGTAAGCCTATAACTTTATTCTCATAATCTCAGATTTATTTTTTTTCCTCAATGTGGCCCTAATACTCCGTCGTACCGTCGTACCATAGACCTACAATAATGATAAATAAAAATGAAAATGTAAACAAAAAACAGTTCATTTATAAAAATCCACAGAGAGCCACTGGAGAGGGGCTAAAGTGCCGCATGTTGCAGACCCCTGGTATAAACCAAGTATGCCTAAGCATAATTTTGTTAAGTATATCTCGGATAAGTACATGAAAAGTAAACTGAAAGCATACTCTTATTTTAAGTTTAAAAGAAGTATACTAATAGCACACTTGAATAAACATCTTTTTGGTAAGGGTATGGCAGAATTATGACTACAAACATGCACATATGCTTGCTTTTAAACCAGGATAGTAGCTATGGCTATAGACCTATATGTATTACTGCTATTCATCTTACATGTTGAAGCTTGACAGCACTGTCAGGCTACGTGCCATGAACCAGAAAACACGTGACAAGATGTGGAACAAGTTTCTGATGAGCACATTTAAGGTGATCAGGAACGGGATCGCATCCACATTCCACATCCTTAACATCATCTAGCTCTCTTTGCTTCAGGCCTCTCCATTGTTGCTTCAATTAAGTTATCAATAGGAAAGTCTTTGTTATGCACACAGAGCTTCATTTGAACCACACAAAAACATCAACATTAGATGGCAAAAAGGGTTTTATAGTTATTCATAGTTCTGACACATTTCCAAAAGTATTTCTAACTATTACGTTGCAATGCCCTCGCAATGGATCAGCTTCTCATTGTACTCACATTTCTTGGCAAAGGGCATATTTATTCTTTTTTGTTTATTGCTTTTTTTTTTTAAAGTCCAATCAGCCTCCATCCACAGTAAAAAAAATATATATATTTAAATAAAAAAAAAGAAATGTCCTCTCTTGCAGCAATGTGGATTTTGGACACATTTATAAAAAGGTCTCATTTGCCAAGAGATACTTTACATGCACCACATAGTTTCCTTGTCTGTTGGATATCAATATACATCACTGTGGTAGCATTAGGAAATTCTATACTATTCAAAAGTAGGTCAGTTAGACATTGAGACCAGAGTAATGAAGTCTTCCACTGTATCCCACTTATTTGTTTGTGGCTTTCACCATGGAGGATGCGTTTGTGGGAGAGGTCACAGTATGCTGCCACTGCCAAATATCTGACACAAACTTAGATATACAGTGTTTTCCTGTCTGTGATTATGTGTGAATAGTGTGTAATGTTAAACTCTTTCCACATTGTGTAGTGTCAATGTGCCCATAAGAATCTGCGAGGAGAATATTTGTGGTTTTCATTCAACCAAATCACAATATGCAGTATATAAATCACCACATAAGACAAAACAATAGGGCCTTATGAATGTTTATTGCAGCATGAGTTGCTCAATCCTAGCTTGAAACAGTGTGGCTGGGTTTATATACTGTTTTCTTGTTCAACACAATGGCTCATTAAAACATCACCACCATGATTGATTCATCACTGGAGCAGATTACAGAAAGTTTGATATGACCTCATGTCGTATTTCTTGTAGTTGTAATCTGTGATGCTTTCATTGAAATCTGTGGTGTGGTTGGTGGTGCTGTGGGTTCAATTATTTAGTATAATCACTTCTTTTCTTCCACATTTTTATGGTGTGAAGACCAAATGTGTGTGCTAATATTATAAAATATGAAACATCCTATCACGTCCAGCACCCACAACTCAAAGCTTAGTTTAAAAAAAATAATTATAATCAGGACATCTCTCTTATTTTAATATCAAAAGCTGGCATGAAGATGATCCACACACCACCGCTTTTACATTAGAAGTTGACCGTGCATTGAAATACAGATGTCAATTAAAGAAATATATCTACAAAAATATTGTACAGAACTTGTCAAAATTAAAATTGAATGTGCAATTTTAAAAACTCTTGCCATTTTTTACTGATGAGACAGGCCATAAGCGTTGGTACGGAAAGAAAAACTTTATTGATGTTTCTCTCACACGAGTCAACCATTACATTTCAACATACTGCAGTTTACAAAAATCCAAAGCTTCCTCACAGTTAAACAAAAGAGCGTCTGAGGAGAAAGCGGTGTTAAAATATCACATCACATCCAATAAGAAAATATCAAAATTATGTAATTTAATCTCCCACTTGTCATTCATTTATTCAGGCAAATACAGGGCAGCTTTCTGCAATTAACACATTATTAAACCCCCGCCCATCTTTGCATGCAGGCGCAATTTACCCATTGGCATTTTTCAACAAGGTCACCTTTCAGATTGAATCTAATCCACTTTGGTTTAAATCTGCATTCACATCAAAATCCATCAATCCACTTTTAACGCTCAGCACTTCGGGATTTAATTTAAGGCATGCCATTTACATGCAAGGTGAACTTACAAACGGTCCAACAACAATCACAAGAAAAAAATCAATAATAAAAACAATGAATATTCTTATCAAAGCAAACAATGAACGAACAACGTATGAAGGCCTCTACATGGCTAATTATGAAAAATCAACATAACGTGTTGTTATGTGTAAATACTCAATGAAATCACAGACGCACACACACTCAATTTCTCTCGCTCTCTCTCACTATCTAATTCCCTTCAACTCGTTTGCTTTTCCACATTCTTGCCCCTCAGCGTCCTCTCGCTGGCCTCCTGAGTTAACCCTAAGTGGGCCTGAGGATGTTTTCTTTTCAGCCGGTACTTCTGCTGAAGACCTGACCGGACTCATCTTTCTGAGAAAACGTCTGGAGGATGGTTTAAGCTGAAATACCAACCACCTGTTTTTGTTATTGTGACTGACAGACAGTAGCACAATCTCTGATGTTCTTAGGCTGCGTATTATTATGAAGTTACACATTGTTAGACAGTAACAAACGTACAAACCCACTGACCCCTAACTGTTTTAACCTAAAATGTAAAGCCCTAACTCTCTCTTGAAATTGTTCTCTTGTAGCAGTTGTTGTTTTTGTTAGAACATCAGAGCCATAGCAGGTAGCGGCCAATAGGAGGAGCTGACAGGCCCTTTCACTGTCTCTTCCATACGTCACATGAAAGCAAAGAACATTTACTGATACAGTAAAAAAAGAAAAGAAAATCATTGTTGTATAATTCTACATTTAACAGGATTCTGTCAAAGTGCACAATTGGGGCTTTCGGTTGCAGAAAAAACTCAATATGCAACCAAGAAGAGATACATTTAAATACAAGAAAACATATTAATGTTATATTCACAGCAATACCTCTAGTCTAACGCCTACTGTAGTAAAAGGTGACTTTTACACACCATGAGCCACATCATCCAAATCCACGTCATTCAGAACATGCACAACTGGAGGTATCTACGGTTACCCCGAGTTACATCTTTACATGTAAGCGCACAGGTGAGAGGTGCCGCCATCAGTGTGAAAGTCGTACAATGCTTACGCTAGATGTGGCTCCGACACATCCAGATTGAGTCGTAAAAGTCACACACATACATACACACCATACATGCACACCACTTATTCAGAGCAGTCTTCGAGTTTGATCTCCAAAGGCTTCTCACAGCTACAAAACCACCCACGAGCCCAGTACACCAATGATCTAACATTGATATGAAATAGACACACTAAAGCTACTTATAATACAGTAAACATCCAATCGTAAAAAAAAGTATAACTTAAAAAAATAATAATAAAATGTCAGTAATGAGTGTAATAATAATAATAATTAAAATGGAGCAAAAATAAAGCTTAAAAAGGGAGATATCAAAATGTGAGGTGATGGCACAGCTGGAGGTTGGAAAAGGGAAACGCACAGAGGAAGTGGAACTAAGTGATAAGTGGAGGAAACAAGAGGGCAGAGCTAACAGTGGCTACGTTCCAATATTTTGGTACAGCCTCCGCTCTTTATCTCGTAACTCCGCTCCAGGTCAACGGGCGAGAGCAACTTATACTCAAAATCACTGATACTGTGGGAGGACAGCTGGCTGACTGTTCACCACATTGTTATCAGGTTGTTTTTAGTATCAAGGAAAAGAGTTTAAAAAAGGAGGACGTTTTTAATGTTCTTTACCAGTATTGTGCTGTATTGTATGTACGTATCCGCATGGAGTGCATTGGGTACAAGGTCGGATATCCGACCTGGCTACTCATCTGTCAGGCAAAAATAGATATCATATAATTTTTCCTCTGCTGGCACATCATCCTTCGCTCATTATTGTCAGAGCGATTTTTCAATTTTTGTCTTATGGCATTGTTTTTGTTCATCAGAACTATCTGAGATCTCCAAGTGAGGTTCATTTGCACAGTAATAAAAGCACAGTGTTGGGAAGTTCACTTTCAAACTGATTACCTGCTTGGAAGCACTATCAAAATAAAATTATTAAAACTTACTAATGTTATTAGGAGTTTTCAGATAGTATTACATTATTCAAATATGCCAAATATTGTTATATAGAAAGATCAGTGTTTCTTCTTTTTTTTCTTTGACAATGTGTACAAATGTTACAATTTATGTGGTAAAATACTCTGAACTTTTACCTACTTAGCTTTTCATGGAGTTATCAACCACATTGGTTTCCTTCAGTGAACCTGATGGGATAAGGTTGAAAGCTCTGTGAAAAGCTAAGTAAGTGAACCATATTGTTACCACAGATATGTGATCCTAATGTTAAGAATGAATCTATTTTTTTAAATTTATTTTACCCTTATCAGTTTCCTTTACTTCTGTCATATATGATTCATTACTTCCCAACCTTATGCAGTCACTGCTAATGCAAGGCACATTGATCTGACTCCACTTTAGCTCAGGTTACAGACAAGTCATTAACATTGTCAACCGCTGAGCATTTCCACAGAAGGGCCATAACGACAGTATGCAACAGCGAAAGATTCACAGCAACACAGTGAGTATTGCTACATGATGCTGTGAGAAAACAAATTAGCTCAACAGTATTGAGCTACTTAATGTGCCTGTTATAAAGAAGTGTGTGATTGTGTTGTGCATGGGGTGAACTTGAAGAGCTTAAGTTTCAAAGAGTTTAAGTTCTTTAGTGTGTGTGTGTGTGTGTGTGTGTGCTTGTTTATGGTCAGGTCCTGTGGTATTTGTCATTGTAGCGGTGGATGGTTACACATCCGTGGTAGGAGATCGGCCGCGGCATGGCTGCCACTCCTGTGATGATGCCCGATGACGGGTCGTAACACAGGATGGTGTCTGTTGCTTCGCCACTTTCCCCTCTGCCGCCGAGGATGAAGATCTTGCCGTTGCACACGGACATGCCACAGCTCTCCTGCAGCGAGAGAGAGAGAGAGACAGAAATTAGAGGCGGCAGCTTCAGAGGATTCTCGCAGGTGAATTCAAACAGTCTGTTCCTCGAGTGATGTGCATTGAATCTATTACCTGTTTGTTAAAGGTGTGAACCACGTGCATCCAGTAGTCCTCTGCGGGGTCGTAGCAGAATATGGACTTGGTGAGACCGCCGCACACGTAGACCAGGCCGTTGAGGGACACTGCTGTGATACAGCGCTTGGCAATGGGGATGTTGGCCCGCAGTAACCAAGTGTCTTCCTCTGGATCGTAGCACTGAACCTGTAAGATACAGTTACATGTGGTTAGTTGTGTTTTACTGTGGTTAAAGAAAGAAGAAGAAAGACTCCATGTGGTGGGAGATAGTTGTTGAATAGAAAAAAATATGTAGCTCATTTTACTGTCTGTTCTGTGGGCTGACTTGAGTTTGACTCTGTGTGGTTTTGCATACAATCCAAGCATTTTCTCACCCACGTCTCTTTTTAAATAGCCTCCTTCCAAACAGTGTTGTCTCTGACTGCAGCTAGCGTGAACAACACACTCCTTTAGGATCAATGTGAATGACGCCTTTAGGAAACTCCAGAGATAAGTAGCTCAAAGCATGAACTCTAGTCCCTTCAGGCCACGTAGAGCCAGGTACAAATAGTCAGCCATGCTGTATTAACTCTTATCAGACTGACTCCCTGCCTGTGGACGCACGTTTTCTAACCCGCAGACATAAACAAACATATCAGCTGTTCCATTGAGGAAAAAAAAGCTTCCACTAAGGTTTGGTTTCCTGCGAAGGCCACTGTCTCCCTGTTTACTACCAGTGACAGGCTGTCAGTCAAAACAATGAAACTATTTCAGGATAGCTGGTCAAGTCCTGATCTCTAGGCTAAAATCATTTAGTCAATTCTTGGTGACACAGGAAGCTTTATTTTATTAAGGAAAATTGTATCTTTCAGGGATAGCCCACAGCAGTTGACTAGGCTTTCTTTGTTTCTTCAGTTGCCAGTAGAAAGGAGCATAAGTATGTGCTATTAATGTTCATCATTCATCTAAAATATATATATTATACTGTACGCGGGCAATATTTCTTTCCATTTACTTTTCCAATGAAGGAAAGACTAGAATCATATTTTACATTTTACGTTGCGTTTTTCTTTTTTTTCTTTTTATTATTAACAAACAAGAAACTTTAGCTTGTAATTTATTAGCCTGTCTTGAAAAGAAGTCAAGTTACTGTTCAAATAACCCACTGAAAAGCCCACTTTGAAAAAAGACCTGCATTTGCACATCCCTTGCATCTCTAAGGTATAATCACTGAAATCTGAGACAAAAGCACCTCAGCTGTCATCACTATGTGCTTAAGTGTGCGGTTAGGGCAGCACACATCTGCTTCCCACCTTGTCTGAACAAGTGTCATCGTCTGGCCCTCCTCCTATGACGAAGAGCTTGCCAGCACAGCTGGCCACGGCCGGAGAGCTGACCGCCTCTTTCATGTGAGCCACCTCTGTCCAGCGGTTGGAGAAGCAGTCGTAACACTCCACACTGCTCAGGCGGCTCTGCCCATCGTAGCCACCGACCGCGTAGACCTGAGGACAGACACACAATCATATTTGGATTAGAGGAGGAGTTGAGATTACCACCTTGGAACAACTGATGTGCGCCACTGGGTTTTTACGCAGAGCTAGATCATGAAATTGAGAGTTTAGGGAAGTTATGAGTTGTGTTTAGGTGTGATATATACTTTTCAACATACACCATGTACACAGAAACACATACGCATTCACTATAAGAGTATTCATGTGTACTAGTATCTCCGTCAGTACTCAGAGAACCAGTCTATCAGGTGCACATGGAAGATGAAGTACTGCTTGTAAACAAGCACCATTGTCTGTGACCTCGTTGTTCTTATATCCGTAAACACTGGATCCCTGCAGGCACCAGTGCATTTGCTTACCTTGAACTTGTGTTATAATTAACTGGACAGTAAATCAAACTGGAAAAAGAACACCAGTGTTGTATTCAAACAGGCCCAGTCAAGACTATTCTTCTTGAGGAAGATTCAATCCTTTGATATCAGCAAGAAGCTTCTTCATGTTTTTTTAATCAGGGGATCTAGTGTCCTCATTTATGTTTTTTTTATGTATTAAAAGAGAACAAGGGCCATATTAATAAAGGTTCTGTATTTTGAAGGCCATCCATTACAGGGTGGTCATTCAGTGAGCGATGCCTCAGAGGGTATTTTGTTCCAGCAGCGATCTGATATCTTTTAATGAACCCTTTTAAATGTGGTCTTTAGATGTAGCATCTTTCAGCTGTTAATCATGTCTCTCAAATGGCTCTTTGTGGCGTTATTCATTTGTTGTGCTGTGTATCTGTTGTGTGCTGTGATTGTAATGTCTATATTGTTTACTGTATGTATGAGTCGATTCGGTGGGAAATGAGTTTCCCCATTAGGGATTAATAAATCTTTCTTATCTAATCTAATCAAAATCTGTTATTTTATACTAATAATTTACTAATCAAAACAATATCAGTCAATGGTGTTGATTTCCAAGTTGGTTGATTAAGTGCTATCCCAAGCCATTTTGTGGATAATTAAATCTGAACCACTAACAATAACAAAAACATAAACCTTACTAGAAGCTAAAGCATTTACAAACAGGAGAATTGTGTTGACATAAGATATGCATATACACATATAAGTGCCTTGTGGTTACACAAACTACCCGCCCGGAGTGCAACGGATGGCAAAATAAGAAAGAAATTGGGAACATGAGCATGAAGAGTGGGAAAAAAGGTGGTGGAAGGTAGAGATGTATGGTAAACATCTATTTCCTCAATTAACTGAAAGGAGATCATGTGACAAGCACGCACTACTGGTTATTATGAGCATAGCACCGCTCATCAACACACTGGTTTGATGCAACAGAAAACCTTCAGGCTGTTCCTGTCTCTCCACATAATCTGGAGCAAAAACAAGTACAGAGGAGAGACAGAGACAGAGAGAGAGACAGAGAGAGAGGGGTGAAGAGAAAAGAGAGAAACAAAGACACAAAAAAATTGGAGGGAAAAACAAGGAACAAAAAGACGGAAGTGGATGGGACACATGGAGATTTGCATTCAACACCTGGGCTAATTAGATAGCACTACCACCTTTTTCAACTGATAAGTTGAAAAAGAGAGAAAAACAACCTTTATGAACTTGTTCACTCTTTCTCTCTCTCTCTCTTAACATCTCAGGCGGTGGTTTCAAAATAACTGTTTTCAATGACAACAACAGGCAAATGGCAGCTTCCGCGCTGTAATTCACAGAATAAGACTATCGGCACGTAGGCCAACTGAAATGTGTTGATTTTAATACTCTATGTTGATACAGCTTATAACAAATGTTAAATGCAAGAGCAACATGTGGAGAGGTTACTGTAGGTCACCCTTTATTTTCACTGTCATGCACTTTTAAGCCACATGGGTTGTATTTGCGCAGTTTTAGAGGTTTGTTCCTCCATAATAAAATGGGGGTTAAAAAGAGTTAAAGAGTTTTGTTTGTGGTGCTAAACGTATTGGAAAACTAGAGACCATCTTGCGATGGGAGCACACCAGCCGCGACGCCAAATCGGGCGTCCTACTTTTACTACTAATGATCCTCTACCTTCCGCCCTTGCTCAGACCATCTTCAAACTCGGCCTTCATAAATATCTGAACACACATGTGTTGTTCCTTTTTATATGATTGAAGAATTACCTGTTTATCAGAACTGTAGAAAGTTATTGTTTGTTATTCAAACATTATAAATATGTTTGAATTTTATATTCTTTATGCAGCCAGTAAACACAGTAAATCAATAAATGGCAGGGGAATAAAATAGGTTTTCACATTGCCGTTTCTGACATGGTGAGGTAACAGATAGCTTGGGCAGCAGCTGCTTGGCCTGACTGATTCAAACTACAGATTTCCAAAACAAAACCGCTTTAAATTGGATTTCATTTGTTAGAAATCTAGGGGAAACCTGGTATGTCAAATACTGTGTGTCAACTTCAGTTAAAATACTAAACAAGCAGCTCATTTGATCTCAACTACAGGGCTGTATTTCATAATTTGGGTGAACTGACCCTTTAATGCCCCATTTAGGAATCTAGCTTGGTTGAAGAGTGGAAGTGGGGGTTGGGGGGGAATACATCACTCTTCTCTTCACCCTCACTCGATAAAACACCCCACATGGTTTCGACACACCGTTAAAGTGTAAGTGAATCAATATATGTGCATTCAACATTAGCTCGATGATGGTAGCACATACTCTATACCGACTCGAGGTATGGGGCTATCACATAAGCACTAAGCCAAACATGATTCACGACTCTCTGAGGAGGACACACTTGCTAACCACCGAACAAGCATATTCACGACTTATTTTATGACCGCGCTCAAACACTGGCGACGGCTGAATGATTACCTCTACTTAACATGCGGAGAGGTGAGAAGAAGTAGTGGCCACGAGAGGGGAAAACAACATAGGAGAATAGAGAGAAAGCTAGAGAGAGACGGACTGACAGAGAGACAAAGAGAGAGAGAAACATTATGATAGATGAGAACAGCCGTCTCCAAGTGCAGCCACAACAGGGAGAGGAAAACAAGTGGTGACCTATTTTTGCTTTCTACTCTATGGAAACAGGACCAGTCCAACAGGACATCACAGAATATGTGTGTGTGTTCTTGTACTTTGATCCCTGTAAGAACCAGCTTTAGAAGTTTAGACTTAAGGTTGTGGCAAGGACTAAGTGAGTGGATGTAGTAAATGGAAGGTCTGCACAAGTATGGTAACAACAAATGTGGGCATGCTCATGTGTACAAGTGAAAATAGATTTGTCAACTGAATATGCAAATTGTTTGAATAGTGAGTTAGTGGAAGTCGGCGTTGAGGTCTTTGCACGAAAGCATGAACATGTGCTCATTATATAGGCTTGTTTACGATCCTCAGCCTTGTTCCTCCATTTTTGCAACTGGAGCATAAGTGCGGCACATCAAAAGGGGAAATTACAGACAGAATGAGGAAATAACTGGGTTCCAAACTGGCAGAGGAGGGGGAAGAGGATTCTCAGGAAAAAAACGAGAAAGAAACCAACAGATACTGTACATTCTTAAGAGACAGATACTGTCAGTCTCTGTAAAACAAACAAAGACAGAAAGAGGAAAGTATGAAAAGGGGAAGACAAAGAAGACAAAACCATGTGTGTGACAGATACAGGAAGTGGTTGCAGACAATAATCTCTCCTGGGATATCACATCTCTGAGGAATGTGTTTTCAAGAAAGGATAAAGACTGTTTATTCTTATATACTGTGTAGCACTATACTATACTGTATGTACCACTGCCTCTTATATGTTGTGTGTTAGGTCTTGCCAGTTTAATTTCTAAATTGCAGGCCTTGGGCACATGTATAGAAATACAGTACATATTAAATGCCTTCTTATTTTTAGCATCAAATCATTTTGGCAAGAGGGTTAAGTCAGCTGCAGATCAGTAAGTTTAAACTTTGTTTTCTTCATTGTTCTATAACTTTTAGAAGTCATCTTGTTTTCACCATAACTGGATACATGATGACTCACTTTGGAGTTAATTACTGACTTTTATAGCCAGAATGTGACCCTCCAACTGATTACCTCACTGTTGTGGAGGACCTGTGTGTAGTTTGAATGCACACACGCGAGTGTTTGTTTCTGTGGCGAGGCAACTGAGCATTTTGGGTGTTGTTTGGAAGTCAGAAGAAAATCCAATACAGATTGGCCACAAGCAGAGCTCCAAAAAATACAAAGAGTATGTTTTCAGAATTGCTGCAGATAAGTCCGGCACTTTCTGACAAAGTAAATAAAGCGCTGTTTTAGCCCAAAGCTTTCCAAGAATACTTGCCATGTTCTTCACGTGTGTATACAAGCGTGTGTACTGAATGATGACTAAAGCCCACACGTGAGTTTGTGAGTGGCGTGTTAGCTCAATCATCTGTTTATGCTCTGCCTGCTTCAACCAAGACAACCAATGGCCGTTCCTCTTTACGCAACATTAAGAACAGGTAATTACAGCTCAGGAACTTTGCGTGAGGTACACATGGCATTGTTGTACGAGTGATCAACATTAGTTTTGCATTAAGATGGTCTTAAAAACAAAAGCTACAAACGAACATGCAATGCAATGAAGACAGACTTGACTATCTAGTTTAAGAACATTTCCAAACACAACATGTGGTTACAAACCTTTCACAGGTTAGGAATATATGCTGTAGGAACATGAACTGTCTTCTACAGTATACATTTACAGAGTAAGTCTGCTAAATTATGCATACGTCTGCAAACCCAGTGTGTGTTTACAGGCGTATCTCTTCTCACAGCTATGTATGGCCACTCCAGGCTTATTTGATTGCGCAGACACATAGAACATGATATGGGCTAAGCTAGTCCTTAACTTGGAAGTGTGAGGTGCTGGCACACATCCATTAAACTCCCATTGCCCTCAAACAAGAATGTCCAACCAGCCTTACTAGAGACTGTAAATAGTAACAGCTCAAGAGTAGAAGCGGTGATCGAGGAGTAAAGTATTTTCCATATGGCGGGTATGTAATGGGTGAATCAGCTGCTCTGTTCCACCAGCTAAGGAACTTGTTTATATGCCGCTTTTAAATTAAAGGCAAACTTCCTTCTCCTCTGTTGAACCTGCTCATATGTATCCGGGATGTGTGAGACGAGCTGGCACCACCAGTCGTTTACAAACCCTGGGGCGATAAACGGATGTGTCATGCACAAAAATAATATAATATGTCTCTTTGTCACGAGGCGCCCTCGTCGACCAATGTGGACGATCACTGATAAGCAAAAAGCAGGCAATAGTCTGGAATTCTTTAGTGTTTCTGCCACTGATGAGTCACTTAGGTCTAAGTTAAGACCAGATACTTAATGTCAATCATCACTAAGTATGCAAAGCCCTCGGTGTGTTTGAAAATTCCTTCAAGCCTGCAGGTAGGAGAGTATGTGCAACAGTGGGATGAGACGTGTGATTGTGAAAGGTATGAATTGAAAGCAGTCAAAAAGAGCAGGTGATTCCACAGAATTTCCTCACTGTATAAATGTCCCCTCCCCTTATGGTTTACCTTACACAAGTTAACAGGTAATAAAGCCATGGTCTTCCTTTTCCTCTGAAGCCCTCATGACTCAAATTTCAGTAAGCACACATCAGATCTTCCTGGGAAACCAACCCGTTGCTTTATTGATAGTGTACGTGCTGAATTTATACTTGTGCTGTAGCAAGAGAGCCACATATTTAGTCTCCGTAGCTGCACTGTAGTACAACCATGTGTCCGGGCTACAAGACACCTTGTGGAAAATCACCTAAATTGTAACTGACCAGCTTGGGTGGCTTGTGATTACTCTTTCTCATTTTTTGTGATCTAGCAAAAAAACAATTATACTGCAATCCTTTTGCTTACAGCGATTATAGATCCATAGTCGCTCTATATCATATAGTAAATGTAAAATGTTAACATGATTACCTGGCGGTATACGAGAGGGCCCGATAATGTACGACTCAGCTATCAAGTGTTGTGAGGGCGCCATCAACAAGTGAAATCTGCCAATGAATTATAAATAAACTCCTACACCCACGTCGGGGTAACCCTGCACCCTAATGTGGATGCATGAATCCTCCTCGGGGCTCCCTCCTTACCTTGCCCAGTAGGACGCCCATCTTGTGTCTCCAGCGGCCTTTGTTAAGAGAAGCCACTCTGATCCACAGGTTGAGCTGGGAGTTATACATCCACACGTCCCTGCTGTTGATGCGACCACCTAAAAGCAACAAGGGGCAAGCAGTTAATATTCAAGACAATAATTAATACAATGTTTGGTACAATATATTTAGCACTAGACAACTCGGATTGTTATTGTTGTCATTTGTCATCTAGTTGATCTGAGAAGTTTAAAAATAAACCTGAGCTGCTTTTGGTGAATAGCCAGCTTTGTGTGTTTATGTCAAAGTAATACTTTATCTCCTAACTGGGGCAGAGTTGTAAGTGTCTTATCTGACATTGACCTGAACTGAGTCTCCAGAGTTCACCTAGCAAATAAAAGGTTTCCTCACACACAAACATACAGCAAGTTGGCTATTTAAAGCCACAAACACACACAGTATCATGTTTAATATGAAGGTAAAGGTGTTGACAACTGTTTTTTAAATTATTTCTAAAGCAAACACACCATAATTAGAATATTTTGCGGCTAATAGAGCTACAGAAGGACTACTACTACTACCGCAGTATAATGGAGTGTCTAATCTGTTGTCTCTGAGCAAACATGCACTGAAAAAAGTTGTAGAGAATAATAACAGCCGGCACCCGGCAGCGTGACCCAGGTACATTTTTAACAAGCCCTGACATGTGTCCTCTCTTTCTCAATAACCCCACCACCACCAAACACACACACACACACACACACACACACACACACACACACACACACACCTGTCTGTTGATTCTCCACAGACTAAGGGAAAATCCAAACGTTTAAAAAAGAAAACAATGGGTGGCAGAATCTAACTTTTCAGCATAAAGGACAGGCAAAGATGTGATGAAATGTAGGTTAACCAATCAAAACCAAAGGAAACTGTGTCAAATTTAGGATAAAAAAGGGAAATGTAACATTACCTAAAAGCCATTTGAAAAAACCAGGTGAATTATGTGGCCCGCCAGATCCGTTAGCAATTATATCCACTGGCTTTTATCCAACAATAAGATCAGAAGATTTATATCTTGGAGCATGGGTGTAGCATGGATACCAACAAGACGCAAACACATAATCAGTCAGTGACAATCTGTGTTATTTCACACAGGGACTTAAATTGATCACATGGTGGTGATATCAGTTAATAAAATACAGATTATGAAAATGAATAAGAACACTCCTGCCTTCACAAAGTTAGTGTCTTCCAGAGAAGAGCAGTTTCCTATTTAACAACAGGAATTAATACATGCTAATCTCCTCAATAAAACAATTTCTCAATGTTTGTTGTGGTCTTGCCAGCAATTTGCCGTTGGGTGTTTTCTTTGTACAGAGCACATGTGGGTGGTTATATGGAGCAACGATAAAGGTATAAAGAATTCCTGCCAGTGTAAACAAAGGTGTCTAGGCCTCTTCTCTATTCACATGCAAACAAAGCAGGTAGTTTGTTTTCTGTATTGTAAGATAGCTGACAGACAGACAGACTAGACAGGTGGTTACAGCTATTAGATGCGTTTCATCCTAACAAAAAGAAAGCACCTCCTTGAAAGGTCATCTAGTGGTTATACATGGGTAATTAATGTGCAGTCCTTTTAAATAATACTATAGCACACACACGACAGGAGACAGAGGCAGGAAGTTAGTCGTAGCGTGTGTCTGCTTGATAATCTGTTGGATAGTGAAAGAGCCAGACAGTCTGCTGCCCCTGAGGCTTCTGGTTTGAAAGATTTGCATGTAGGAAGCGGGTTGAGGAGGGGCTTCAAAGACAGCCTTGCAAACCTAGAAAGCTATTTAAAAGAACTACTACCTTCAGAAGGCGGTCTTTTCTCACCAAAAACAGTCCTACTGGCTCAGATGGGGAGGACCACTGCTGCCAATCACTAGTTCTTAAGGATCAAGAGGCAGTTTTATTGGGAGGTTCCGGTATGATTTTTGTGACAGTTTTCTGAGAGTTACAAACTGCTCACAGTTCTAATGCAAAAGGTCTAGTACAGTATGTTATAACATTCCTGTTGTCTGAGAAAGCAACTAGGGATTCAGGCTACTTGTGACTAAGACGTCAAATGTGCACCCAGGGCTGCTTCCTCTTAGTGGATTAGTGAAACAATTGGTCGTTTTGGTCTTAGTAGACTAAGAATTCTTTAGTTGATTAGTAATTTTTTTGTGCTTCTTTCACGCTGAACTACTTATTTCTAGGGCTGCACAATGAACCAAAATTGTATCCAAATCGCAATATGGGCTACTGCAATTTTCAAATCACAGGATGAGGAGGAAATTGCAATATTTGTTAAAGGTGAAATGTGTGTCAAAATACCATTTTAAATTAAATATTGTCGTGCTGCCGTGCACATCATATTCTACAGATTTAAGAAAATATCTTTGTTTGGTACAGATCCCCACAAAAATCACACCATAATCATTTTAATATTTTAAAATGAAAATGAGAATAATGATGTGAAAATTATAATTTCCTCTAATATCACAAATCATATCACAATGGCAATATCAGTCAAAATAATTGCAATTACATATTTTTGGTGCATCCCTACTTATTACTAACTTATGAGCACATCTCTGGTAAACGCAAGATTTGAAGTGGTGCTTTTGTGTGATTCTTTGTGGAAAAACTCAGGTTTAAGAGATCTGTCGATTAAACTAGACAATTAGTCGACAAAATCGTATGAGTGTTAGTTGACTAAGAATTTCTTTGGTTGAGGACAGACCGTTCTTTGGTTGAGGACAGAGCTACGTGCACCCCTCCGTAATGTGTGAGGTAAGCACATGTGTTTTGCTGCTCATTAGCTGATGAGACATTATCCAAATGCGTAGCAAAGAGACATTTATTTTATGTTGCACACATTACACCAAGCTAATAAGGAGGTTTTGTACACTCAATTGAGCCATATCCTATTTAAGACCACAGCTAACTGCAGCTGTGCTAGAGACTGGAGGCCCTCCAAGGTATTTGCACCAGTTCCCAGTGTGAGGAGAAGGGCTGACAGACACGCAGACAGACAGAATGGAGCTATGTGTGGGAATATAACTGAGAGTGCAAGATCAAAAAATAAAGTTGAGAAAGGGGGATTAAATGTATCAAGGCAGTTGGGGCAACAAAGAAATAAAGTGGGGCAATGAAGATCATAACATGCTATAAAGCAGTAGTGTGTATGTATGAGTGTGTGAGACAGAGACAAGGGGGAGGGGGATATGTTGACTTTTCCAGGCAGCGCTTGAGGGTAAATTGATAGCCAATACGTGAGGACTTGGCACAGTGAGAGCAGAAAAAAAGGAAAACACTGAAGGGGGGAACTTGCTTTTTTCTCTATTTATCCTTCTTCCTTTTTTTTTTCTCTTCTCTATAGGTTTCAACTGCCATTTTTGTCCAGTAATGTTTTGCAGCTCATATGAAGCAGGTCTGAGCGTGAGCAGTCCCAGCAGGCACGTTTGAACTTCTGGAAATGCATATTCTTGGAAACTAAGTCACAAAAACCATGTCCTCCATCCAACAACCATACAAGAACTGCATCTTGTACACAGCACGTCAATGTTTGGTTTTAGCAACTACCTTCACCCTGACCTCATCAGTTAAGATGAAAGATGTAATACTATTGTCTTGTTTAATTTAGATATTGTTTCACTAAAGGAGGCTTACGCCACACTTGGCCCATGCTAAGTTCCAAAAATGCAGCAGCCTTGCCAGGAAGCAATGAGAGATATAACCTCTCAGATTTAGGTATATTCCAAGCTAATCACATCATAAACTATTGCTGGAAATCAAAAATCAAAAAGGGATGTTAGAAAGCTGCTGAACCGATGTAAAAGGTGGTGACCCTGATGATTGGCCTAGAGGAAGTGAGCTGGCCCATGAAGGCCTGCCTCAGCACTGAGCCTGGAGTTGTGCATCCAGATGTTGCTCTCATATTTTCCTTCAACTCCAACAGGCCGTCGCTGTAAAAATAACAGAGGGCAAACAGCCAGCGTGGCCCTTTCCTGCCACTGCACTGGGGGATTAGATGGCAAGCCGAGCCAAGAAAGACACTGACCATGTCACTTAAGAGTGTACTTGTGAATTTTCTTTTTATGCATGGTACAATCTCACAACAATATAGAAACTGGACTTTGTAAAATAGCATTTGTACCAAGGCTTGAAATTGACTTGAGATTTAAAGTTACTAGCCATTTTGAATGTCCAATAACCAAAGTGTTTTTCTTGAAGTAGAAACATGTATGTCATTGATTCATAAATAAATAAACTGTAAAAGTAAAAGACAACATTGGTAACCTGACAACATGATCTGCCAAAGTTAATAGATACCTTTACATAGAGTGGTGCAGGAATGAGTCCTAAAACCCGGAGTTAGCAATTTAGCACTTTCGGTTCCCTCGTCTCAAAATCAATGTTTTTTTTAATGTGTTTTTAGTTAGATGAAATAAGATCCGTGGTTAACACAAGCTTCGTTTTGTTCTACGACATAAAATACACCAATAAATACCCCACTCGTGAATTTTGAAGCCTTTATGTGTCTTAAAAAAGACATTTGCTAACAAGTGGCTAAATGACACTACAAAAAAGCCTAAAAGTGGTGTTCATTTGTGAAGATTATCTTGCTGAACAAAATGTGTGTTTGCCACAGAGCTTATTTTCTGCAATAATCCAAAACCCAATGGAAAAATCCCATTGGCTTTTTGTTGAGGGAACTAGGGCGATGGTAACTTCCTGGTTGGCCTACAAAAATACGTCATCCCCTGAACACTCTATTGCAGTTTGGTTGATGTTTATTTCAAGCCTTGATAAGACCGTGCTGTTGAATGGTTTGTAACAAATGCAGAGGGGTCTTACCTGACACCAGGATGTCATTGCGGAGGGCGCAGACAGCGTACTCTGACTTGGTGAACTCGGGTAGTTTGGCCAGTGATTTCCACTCTCCTGTGACTGGTTCGTAGCATTCGGTGTAGGGCAGATTGAAGCCCCCCACTCTCTCACAACCCCCCACCACCACTATCACCTCAGAATAGCCAGTCGACCTGTAAAAAAAAAGGGGAGCAGACGAGGTGGTGATGAAGAGGAAATAACAACACAGCTGAAGCTATTATAAAAACACAAACACTGGACGAGCATGTTTGAATTAAAAGGCTCCTTACAAGAATGTAGAGATTACAGACACGGTATCTGTTTAAAACACTGTATATCTGTTGGCAGCTTATTAAAACACTGTATATCTAGGCCTATACAAAGCTTATGAAGACATATAAACATACACATGTCAACACTAGGAGGGATTTGTAATTACAAAAGGCAGAACATTTGTGCCAGGGCAGGAACAAGAGTGATGTTTTCCACGGGAATTACTTCACTTATCTTCAAGGCAAAGTTCAATTTACAATGAAGGTATCAATCAATACAACAAAAACACTCTTGGGTTAGACTTAGGCTGAATTTCCATGATCACAAAAAGCTTTCCTATTTGGCTGTTCAACACATGCCGTGGATATGACCACATTTCCTAGGGGGAGCTAATTAACTACAGCCTCTCTTCTTATTGTACCATTCTAAAACACTGATGCCGGATAAAGACTACTAGTGGTTTATCTGTATAAAAAGAGCATGTTTCTTTGCACTCTCCCCCACATTTCTCTGACCTATGATAAAGGTCAGATGCAGGTAGAAGATTAGGGCTGTTTCACGTGCTAGTATACATCTATGAGACAGTCTAACCCAGGAGCATTATAACTTTATGTGTGTTTGCATGTGATTAATTATATTATAGAGACTTCCCAAGAGAAAAAAAAGGCGCAGATGTAGACACAGAAAGGGGAGAACCAGGCATCTGTTTTGAGCAGGAGCCGATTCGGCCCTCAGGGCAAACAAAGCTGACAGCGCGGGGACTAACTCTGCCTGATTGGCTCGCTGATCTGAACAGATCTGCCTGGATACTGACACAATGCACCTGATATACACGCCACGCCGCCTTAATAACCGACAACTGGCACTGGTGTCAGTTGTCTAACATACAAAGGCAGCTGCACTGTTGTTTGTCATACAGCAGGCTACCATATGGTCCATTTTTGTATCTCATTCATACGGTTTCAGTCAACGCCAACTTTTGTCCTTTTATCAAACACTACATCCAACTGGACACTCTTCAAACAATAAAAAACACTGGAAATAAAAGAACACATGGTAAAAAGAGAACAGGTGCGGACATTCAGAACCATCAGCAAGGTGAGTTACACTGCTGGTATGATAACAAGACTCAACATTACACGATTGCCGTTTCTTGCATCAGATCTTTTTTTTTTTCTTTACAGCTAACCGGTCTGTGTAGGAACATGCCCTTCCTCCCTTATTATCATTTCCATTTCAAAACAGGGCCACAAAACACTGCTCAGTCAATGACACACACTTGTCTGTTCATTACAATAACACTCCCCGTCTCTCTCTCTCTCTGTCTCACACACACACGCACGCACGCACAGACACAACAACCACAACACTGTCGGCTCAGGAGCACCAAGTTCATGTGCATGTTATAACCTATAGCTATACAATGTGGGATAAAAGATCAACTAATATCTTTTAAAGACATGTTTTCTTATCTCACTCTGACATCTGTCATCACAGTGTAAGAGGTGTTTTTTAACCCAACTAGACCAAACGGCTGCCAGAAAAGAAAAAAAAAAAGTTTTTTCTTTTTCAAAAGAAAAGAACTGGTGCATAACAAAGCAGAGATAACGGTCACTTCACTCGCGTGCCTGCACCACAGCATATACTGTAAGAATTTAATCAGACCAACAAATCATTCTACAGCCACAAGCCAAAAATGTTATGTCAGGATAAATGGATTGATGGATCAAAGAAGAATCTGGCGATACGATACAGGGGTTATGATTCAATATATTGCGATACTGTAAGCAAGGCGGTATATTGCAATTTTTTTAATCGAAATTTTGGAAAACTGTCATAGTATAAAGAACACATCATCGTATGCATAAAAACTTCCCTGAATTTCTGCATTTAAACACTTAATTCAAAATCTATAGTGTTTTTGAGAATCGATACAGTATCACACAGACATAATATCAAGATACTCAAGTGTATTGATATTTTCTTACACCCCATAACTAGTCAGTCAACATTTTGGTTACCTGCGTGGACGAGTTCTGGGTGACATCATTTCGTTTCCGAGCACATGGTAGCGTCTGGCCTCGTGGAGGAGCTGGTAGCACTCTGGAGCATTCTGGATGAGCTGGTCTCCCTCCACTGTCTGGACAAAGTAGTTGGGGTGCAGAAGGGGCAGGCGTACATTGTGCAGCAGGGCCTTAAGCATGGGCTTCCTGTGCTCCACACCGTGGTACACCCATCTCATCACCGCCTCAAACACCACCTCCTCCTTACCGATGGCGAGTTCGTCGCTGCCAGTGTACTCTTCCAGCTCTTCTTTGCGCAGGTCGAGGAACTCCTCGTGCTGAGCCACATCTGAGAAGTTGGCCAGGGCGTAACTGCGGCAGCGGCTGGCTAGCTGCTTCAGGGTATGGGCTTCTGCGAAGCGCTGGATGCCCAGGCAGTTGCAAGGGTCCAGCTGGTCCTCCAGGAACTTGGCGCAGGCGTCACGCAGTGTGTAGATCTGGAAGAGGCTGGAGGTCTCGAAGAGGAATTGGACATTCTCTGTGGTGATCTTGGCGCGGCCGGTGTAAACATAGGTGAGGAAAGAGTCCATCGCCTCAGCCAGGATGCCGTTGATCTCGACCAGCATTTCGCGGCTCTCGCGGTGGTCGTTGCAGAACATGGCTCTGAAGTAGGAGGAGCAGGCAGAGAGCACAGCGCGGTGGCAGGGGAACTCGCGGCCCTGCACGCTGATGACGACATCAGTGAACAGGCGGCAGTCGCGAAACTCATTAAACACCTGCAGGATGCCGTCTGAATGGGATGAGCCAGAACAGAAGTCTAAGACATCCTGGCTGGCTAAAGTTTTGGAGTCAACCTCAAACACCTGCTGAGACAACAACATGTATAAAGGTTTGTACAATTTGTGACTTTAAGTTGAAAAAGACAAACGCTGCAAGATAGAAAGCGTTAGACAGCACCTTGCGTTTGACAGCTGGTGAGTCTCTGATCCCAGAGTCCTCCCTGTTCATCCTTCTGCCCAGAATCAACACCATGGCTGCCACCTTTGACGTAGACCTTCTCTAAACTTAGAGATGATCTGAGGAGGGAGAGCAGGCAGGACAGTATTATTACACAAAAAAGGAAACATGTATCCATTAAATAAATATCCCTATATGGTATTATCACTGCATCCTATCAGATGTGATACAGGGGGATAGCCAGCAACCATATTGAGAACATTTCACCATGGACAAACAAAACACTCACAAAGCAAAAAAACAGAAAACAGAAAACATGTGAGTCCTGCAAAACAGTTTCTGCCCATAGGGTCGTGCTAAGATGTCACTGTTTAAGAAATGTAGTTTCGAAGAATGAAACCTGAGCTGCACACAAATTTGCATGACAGCTCCTCTATAGCTCATCCCTACTGCTGCTGCAAAACAGTTGTGCCCTGCAGCATAATGAACTGCATGAGATTGAAGATGACAAAGAAAAGACGCAGGCGGGAGAGAGGTTGAGCAACGCCAACCTGGTACAGGTTTGTTTCGAAAAAGAGAGGGGGGGAGGGATGCTATCATACACCACATAATCATTGTTTGAACAACAAGTGCAAAGTCAGTGCTACTGATAACCTTGAGTCATATTCTCTAAACTTGTACTGTAGCCTTTTTGTCTACTTATAGCAAACAACTATAAGGTTTCCCATGAAGTGTTTTGTTCACATCCACAAAAATTGTGTACAATTAGGAAAGCCAATTCTCAAGTTCTTGAAGATATTTCATCTACAGTCTCTTATCTATGGCCATACTGCCTGTGTTAAAGCTGGCAGCAGAGTCTGGCCTTTTCCTCTTATGAGGTCATTTACTCAGGTTATTTTTAACTGTGGCTCAAACTATTCACGTGCGTTATTATTTGCCTGCAGCAGCAGCAGCACCTCCTTGGAAGTCATGTAGGACCAGAGGACAGGTTTAGCCAGAGGTGTCTGACTCAGAAAGATTACGTTTATGACTAATACCCACACTGAGGAGGAGTACATAATGTAGAATAAAAAACAAATGACATAAACATTAACTACAGCAGATTCGATTGTGTTATGTTTTCTTACTATTTGTTGTTATCCATGAGAAATACAGTAAATTGACTGAGGCTTATGGGAAAATAATACATCATACACATCATTTTTTTTGTATTTTAAGGGTGGTTGTGGCTCAGAGGGTCACATGTCGATGTGTCCTTGAGCAAGACACTTAACCCCCAAATTGCTCCTGAAGGCATAGCCATCGGCGTGTGAATGAGATTTAGATTACATCCTGATGGGCAAAGTTGGCACCTTATAGCAGCCTCTGCCATCAGTGTTTGAATGTGTGTGTGAATGCTGACATGTAGTGTAAAGAGCTGTAACGTAGAAAAGCGCTGTATAAATGCAAGTTCAAGTCCATAATACCCACTGAGGAGGAGTAAAATTAAATAATGTAGAATAAAACAAACAACATGAACTACAGCAGATTGTGTTATGTTTGAATTCTCTTACTATTTGTTGTTATCCATGAGAAATACAGTAAATTGACAGAGGCTTATGGGAAAATAATACATCATACACAATTTTAAATATTTATATTATATTATATATATATTATTATATATAAATTATTTATATATATTATATATAATATATATATTTATTTATACATATATCTATTTATATATATATTATATTATATTTTAAACATATTTAAGCGTTGAAATAGAGCATTAATATCCCACTATTCAAGTATTAATTACAAACAATTAGGTCAAATGTATTTATGCAGTGTAATATGTGCTATATGTTGTAATTATAAGGCAGAAAACATGCTAGTTTCAGTTAATTAGACAAAGGAGACTTGCCTCGTGCCGACCCTTATTCCCTTGACAACACACTAAAAACATTAGCCAGCTTAGCCGTTACTTTACTCAACTTCAACCGGAAAGCAAAAAATAAGCTATAATTCTTAATAAAAACCCATAAAAGCATCATAAACCCGTTAACAACATACTTTATTATAGATAAAGAGCTGTTACCTTACTCAGAGGTTTCCAGATGAAGCTTCCTCTTCAGTTCAAAGTGGACAAAAACAACAACAACAAAAAAAAAGTGTGGATAAAAATATCCTGAAGGAGTTTATCAATTATCTTTTAGAATACTCGATTAGTTATGGTAAACAACAAAGCAGGCTTTTATATAGCCGGGACATTTTGACTCTCATGTGATGACAAAAACAAAGAGCTCTAACTAGCTAACAGTAAACACAGAAGCCATATATACTTGTCAGAGGAAAAAAAAAAAATCCGGCCCAGCACGCAAGACAGCTGAGTGCTGCTGGTGCATCATGGGTAATTGAGTTCAAATGATTGTTGTCGCTTACTGTTTGGCCCTACAGAGAAACTACACTTCCCACGCCCTTCTCGGTCTCCACGTGGCTTGTCCTTTGTTTGCAAACAACTTTTAGTGGAGAGAAAAAAAAGTTCACAAGAAGGTGACAGCGGTGCAGAAATACACGAAAAACAAAACTTTGGCGTTTTTATATGAACTTATAGAGGACAGTTAGTACGACAATATTATATTAAAATTATTTACGCAAACGTCATTAAATACACTTTATAACATGGATACAATACCAGTTATTACATCGACATACAACGTGCCGAACAAAACACATAGCTGTAATGTGATCCTGAGGACACGTGATAAAAAAACAGCATGAAACGCCGCATGCTATGTTTTTTTTTTCAGGTGAGGGAGAAGGAGGAGCTCATGTTAGAAGGAACAAAGGATGTCACAACTTCCTCACCCTGTTGCAAAATATTTCTGAGAGCTCCCAACTGAGTTCCCTGGAAGTGTCCACGATGTTATCAATGCCCCCAGTCTACTCTGTGTTTGAACCATGTGTGTAGTACTTGGGGAGGATTGTATCCTTTACACATCATTGGCTACTTACACTCATTGACTGCCTGTGTACACTTCAACATGTACACACATCCATCCATATGCTGCATTACATATAATACATTACAATACAGGAAGCACTATAAAAAGTCATGATTAAAAGATATTAAAATACAAATATAAAAAATATATATACATACATCAATGCCTTACATATAAAGAACCATACCAGTGCCTCCACAGCTATGATTGGTACTGTGTAGTGCTAAATCTGATGTTAGACAACCGCAAGATTACATCATATAAACTCACACTGTATTAGGTACACGTTGCTAGTACTGGGTGGTCTTCGGCTGCTGTAGCCCATCTGCTTCAAGGTTCGACGTGTTGTGCATTCAGAGATGGTATTCTGCATACCTTGGTTTTAACGAGTGGTTATTTGAGTTACTGTTGCCTTTCTATCATCTGGAACCACTCTGCCCATTCTCCTCTGACCTCTGACATCAACAAGGCATTTTCGTCCACACAACTGCCGCTCACTGTTATATTTTCTCTTTTTCGGACCATTCTCTGTAAACCCTAGAGATGGTTGTGCGTGAAAATCCCAGTAGATCAACAGTTTTTGAAATACTCAGACCAGCCCGTCTGGCACCAACAACCATGCCACGTTCAAAGTCACTTAAATCCCCTTTCTTCCCCATTCTGATGCTCGGTTTGAACTTCAGCAAGTCGTCTTCACCACCTCTAGATGCCTAAATGCATTGAGTTGCTGCCATGTGATTGGCTGATTAGCTATTTGTGTTAACAAGCAATTGAACAGGTGTGCCTAATAAAGTGGCCGGTGAGTGTATATTATGTCACATATATAAATATATCTGACCAAGAAGAGGAAATATAATTACCAGAGACACACACAGTCTGGGTTGGCTTAATGCACAGGCTGGCCTAGGGGCTCCATGTATGCAAGGGCCCCAGATTTGCCAGATTATTTTTGATTATTTAAATGTACTTCAGAGAAGAAGAAAAAAATCCGTTACCCCTATTGGCCCATTAAAACATAAAAAAATGAAGCTGATTGGGTAGATGTGACCCACATCTACCCAATCAGATGACCTTATGAACCTGGTCCCATGACGTGACCAGGTTCATAAGGTCAGTTTGGTTTGTGTGGGCCGTGTAATATTCCAAGCATGCTTTTACACATGGCACTAAATTACTTTTTTTCTGGTAACATTAAAGCATGATGAGTAAGGGTGGGGGGGCCATACGAAGAGTAGCCTATGGGCCCCTGACAACCTTAAGCCGCCACTGCACCCAGTGCTGTTTAGTCTCAGGGTGATCACTGTTGTTGGTACCATAAATGCGGAGCCGGACCAGTCACAGGTCTATCCCTGACTAGTACAGGGAGAGGGCTTTTATCACCATCACTAAAACACACAAACTGGAACATCCAGAAGTTGAGACACATCAGCAACTCAATGACCAACTTGAGGAAACAGCTCAGATCATGTGAGGATACTGCACAAAGCAGGTTGTTTCAGCTCCCAGGCACAGAGTTCACCTCAGTAAAACCCTGTAATCAAAGAAGACCTCAAGGAAGGTAAAGCAGGGAAAGCATCACTGACAAGAGCAAACATGTCCACAAAAAACAATTAAATCAGTTGTATTAGTTCAGCTGTGTAATTATTAGGGCTGTGTGTTGGCAAGAATCTGGCAATACGATACGTATCATGATACAGAGGTTACTATTCAATATATTGCAATTTTTTAAATCGAATTTTAGGAAAACTGTCATATTATAAAGAACACACCACCATATGCATAAAATCAGAGCAAAAAAGTTTACTTTTTATGCAATCAGAACAATGGGATCTGTATTTGCATTTGTCCCTGTAACATCCAACATCATAGCACTACTTAGAGAGGGCACATGTACTGAGAGGGTGCATATCTTTGCAAATTAAATCAAATATTGAGTTTATCTTTGCATGTGAACTAATTAAAAATCGACCCAGTGTTTTTGTGAATCAATACAGTATCACAAAACACAATATTGCAATATACATTGTTTTTAGGTATTTAGGTATTTTCTTACACTCCTAGTGATTACAGTGCCAGGGAAATGATACAAAAATGGCAAACAATAGCAAATGTGATATCTGTTCGTATCTGATCCATCTGTAGATGTAGAACGGAACAAAGTGAGCTCCAGGAGCAGATGTTCAGACTGAGGATGTGTTAAGGGAGCGAGGCCCAGTGGCTTGTTACCAAGCAAACACACTTGAAACCGCTGCAGGAAAGAGCAGTGACGCAGACGAATGTGTCCCTCTGCCGTTGAGTTGTTGTACCGGTTACAGATGACACACAGCAGAGACAGAGATAAGTCCCAGCAGCCAGGATGTTTGACTCATCACTATTCACTATATCCACCACACCTTCCTAAATGAGGGATGGTGCTCTTTTCCCTTCTCTGGTGCATTAAATTGCTAAATCAGTTTGTTAATGATCTTCTTGGACATCCAGTTTTAGACAAACACGGCTCTGAGGGCAAATGGAGTTAAGTGCTTTGTTACTACGGTATCTTCATAAAACTGAGACTGAGTGGCTTTTACATTACGTAATAATGATGAAATACATATTATGGTTGTATTATGATGGGATTAAAGATGCCTCAACACGGAGGCATAAACTTGGAAAGCAAGTGAGGTCAGCATATTCTCAATTAGATCCAAACAGCAGTTTCTTCTTCTTCTTCTTCTTCTGATATTATATTTATATACACATTAGATTATAATTAAATACACAAACCACACAGACTACAGTCGGCAGAGATGTTGAATTATCAATTTATATTTCACTGTAGTCATGATATGTATTATTTTATAAGAAGAGACAAGAATGACAAAGAGGTGAAGCAATGGAAAGCATGGACAGGGCAGCAACCAGGGCTGTAGATACCAATGAGAACATGAACACATGTCCTCAGTATTATTTCTGGTAATTTGGGGGTTTTAACGAGCTGAGGTTCTAAATTTAGACCCAAATCACACATGGTGATTAGAATCACTAACAGCTGTAGGCCAAAAATAAATAAAATGAAAGGATTTTAGTGTTTTGTCTACCAGAGTTCCATTATTGGGAGTGTGGGGAGTGTTTGGAAACAGCATTTAGAGCAGTGATTCTCAAAGTGGGGTCCAAGGAGTCTTTTCCGTAAAACGTTTTCATTAATTTAAATTATTAAATAATTATTAAATTATCTTATTATATATATATAATTTGAATATTTAGTTTTTTTTTACAAAAGGCTTCATAGTCCAACAAATAATATTTTAGTTTGTAAATCTACGGTATAATAGTTCATAGATTACGTTCTAATCTAACAAATCTATACCTTAGAATATGCAAATATGTATAATACATGCCTGTTCTTTGACATTACTATTACTATGGACATAGGCCTAACGTACATGAGGGGGTCCCCAGTATATTCTCTATCTTGTAAGGGGTCCTTGGCTGATAAAAACATTGAGAACCTCTGATTTAGACAATATACTGTACACCAATAAACAATAGATTTTCTATAAATATAGAAAATGTGGAAGTCAGCCTGGCTACTGCCCTTGCGGTTTACATCTTTGTTTGTTGGAGGGCAACTGCGAAAACAGAAAATATGTATATATCACAGAATAATGAACAGTTTGTAAGCGTCTTCATGAGACCGTGATCTGGCTGAGTCTCCTGTGCTGTAGCAGCTGCATCAGAGTGTCAGAGATCTCCCTGTACCTCAGCCCGTACAGGTACGGGGCAAACGCCCTGGGCAGCAGCATGAACACACACATATTGACCGTGCTGACCCACACACGAACATCATTACTTAAGTCTTTCCTATGGAACAGGAAGAGCTCCATGGTGAAAACGAAGCCGGGGGCAAAGTAGAGCAGGAGGAGAACCCCGTGAGCCAGCAGCGTGACCCGGGCCCTGGAGAAGCGGTTCTGCCAGATGCCATGGGTCCTCGTCACCATGTAGAGCCGAATGTAGCAGAAAAAAATGAGCGCAGTGCAGATGAGTGCAGCCACAAAGAAGTAGAGGTGGATCCCCACCATGTTCTTGTCCTGAATGAAGCCAAGGGAGATGAGGACCAGACACACAGCCACCGTCTCATTGGGATTCCCCCTCTCTACCTCCATAATGATCACCAGGGTGAAAGGGTACACGGCTGCCAGCACCCACACCCCCACCAGAATGCAATGGGTGCGTGCAGGTGGCAGAACGTCATGGTAACGGAGTGGCCAGCGAACCGCAGCGTAGGTGTCCACCACCATGAGGGTGACGGTGAGGATGGCACAGCAGTAGGAGGTGACGGTGACGGCTGTGATCAGCTCACAAACCAGCCAGGGCATGTGAGCTCCGGTAGCGTTACAGATCACCGTGGCCATGTTGAGGATGAGGAAGAGCATGTCTGCTGCCAGGGTGTTGGCCACCAGCAGGTAACGTGTCTCCTGACGCAAGGCACGGGACAGGAAGATGCATGTCAGGAGAACGGGGTTGGCCAGCAAGGTGGCCAGAGTGATGACCGTGGTAGGGATGAAAAAGTAATTTAGGTGCCACTTCAGCAGGCTCTCCACCCATTGCTCTGTGAGGTTGGAAATGCGCATTGATGACGTCATGTTATCCATTGAGTTATGGAGGCACAGATGCTCTGATGGAGGTGTGATTTATGGTGTGTTGACTACTTCCTCCAGCAGCTTCCTGTTAATGAGAAGACCATAAATTAATATCAGTCAGAGTGGACCACCATCAAAATGTAAGCATGTAAATGCATACAAATATGCAGTTTAGTGTATGAGTATGCAGTATATATAAAGCAGTAACTCTGAATTATGAACTGCGGTCTTAAAACAATATCTCTTAAGGTTTTAATATATCCATCATCTTATTGTATTGCAGACGGGACAAACCAGTAATAAATACATTCATACATAATGGACTGCTTTGGCTTGCTCAGTCTTTATCAGAATGATATTGACATAACTTTGGTAGTGTTCCTCTTAGTTATTTATAGTCCAGATCATTAGGAAAATGAGGCCAAAATTCAAATATTAACATCTAGTAATAGACTCTGCCCCTTGAGTATGATGTGGCGAATAAAAAAAAATGCAAATGAAGGCCAAGTTGTAAATAATTAACTTGATGTAACATGAAACATTAGAAAATAAACATTTAACATGTTACTTTAAAAAAAATAAGAACTGACTTCAGTTGCAGTTTGGATAAAACAATCTTTTTGTGAATTTAAATATATATAAATTTCCCTAAACTTTCGGGTAGGGCATGATATTTAATAGTTAAAATGAAGTTTTTATGCCACCGCCAACCCCCTAATAGCTTACAAATACTCAAACACCTGAGACAAAAAAATTCTTCTGTTCAATCTTTGTGCGGACACACTTATTGGCAAATTATTGATTGACCAAAGGTACGTTTTCTTACCTGATGCCCAGGACAGAAAACCCTCTCCGTGTTGCACATCCATTAGGCTTTACGCTTCTATAAATCAATGGATGTTTTGTACGACTCGTCTCACCGCTGACCTTATCTGATGCACTCTCTGTTGACTCATACAGATAATATAGGGATGGAGAAAGCTCCAGCCACTTGGCTGTCACATAGTAACGGGGTGGAGCTTTCATCCTCTTAGCTGATCCTCATGCTGTAACTTTATCAGTGTATTCTTCCAAAGATGTTTTTAAATCTGATTTAGTTTGACGTCATTTGAAAAGATTAAATTGATTAGAATCACATTTTCCTCTCAATTTGCACAAAGCTTCACTCACTCCAATCTGTTACCATCATCACGTTTCAAAAGAGAACAAGCTCTCTAACAATAACCACGACATCGTTTCCATGTGTGTTTTAGATAAGAATTTTCTATAGCACTTAATAACAAACCTGAGTTCACCAAACAGATAAAAGGAAACATTTTATTGGTTCATTTATCACCATCAGATGTGTCATTTTCTCTAATCATGTAAGTTCCTCTTAAAGGAACAGTGTGTAACATTTCGGGGGATCTGTTAGCAGAAATGGAATTTGATGTTTTCATTAGTGTGTAACCACCTGAAACTAAGAATCGTTGTGTTTTCGTTAGCTTAGAATGAGCCCTTCATATCTACATAGGGAGCAGGTCCTCTTCACAGAGTCCAACATGTTTCTACAGTAGCCCAGAACGGACAAACCAAACACTGGCTCTAGAGAGAGCCTTTCATGTTTTTACGTTACCTGAAGGCCACCGTAGTTCTCCAATACGCTTGTGAAACTGTGGTAACGTGAGTCGCAGAGTGCAAAACTGTGGCACCGCCAGCCGCCGTCTGACTTCCGTTGCTCCTAAAGTAGTGTTATTATAGTAAGGATGGCCTCTGAGCGAGGCGAACGGCGTTACCACGGTTTTGCAGCTCGGCGGCTCACGTTACCACAGTCTTTGAAAGGGAGGAGTGAGCGGAGGGATATTCAGTTTGTATCAATCTTCAACCACACCACTAGATGTCGCCAAATCCTACACACTGTACCTTTTAAATAAGTTCTCTGAGTCCCTCCCATAGTCCGCTCCATCATTTCCTTTTCCTCTTCCTGTATCCACTTCTCCCTCTATTCTCCTCATCTTCTTCATCCTCCTCTTCATCCTCATCATCATCACTATCAGCTTCGATGCTGCCCTGCTGCTGCTCTTCTTCAAGCCACTCTCTCGCCATCAGTCTCCTGAATACGTCATACTCCTCTGCTGACGCATCGGCAACATGTGTGATGAAGGTGTCCTGGTCAACACTGAGGATGTTGTCCAGTTTGGGGTTGAGGATGATCGTCTGTCCTTTCTTGTCTGGGGTTTGATACAGGCCCCGGCGCTCCAGAAAACAGTGTCGACAGCGCACCTCGTCCAGAGTGAAACGGAACAACCTGGACTTCACCATCTCCGCCTGTTTGACACCCATTCGAAAGTAGACGTACTGTGGAGAGTTGAGTTAATACATGCTGTTACAAACAACAATCAGTTTGGAACGAGAAAAACACAACAAGATAACCTCAAATAATAACTTATAATACTAGTTATGCAGATACAATGTACTCACAGCAAGAGAGTAACAAGTAAATCAACAGATATATGGCATACATCAGATTATTAGTGGCTTCATTATCAGTTCCCAGGTTAAAAACAGCACAAAACCTGTTCCATTCTGTAGAGACAGCCAAGTCATACACCACTTAATAACAACAATGTGATCCATTCACAGCCACTGTTGCCCAATAGATGCGGAGTTCATTTATGGCCACCAGATGGAGTAGTAGAGCAGTGTTTCAATTCCATTCTACTAAGCAGGTTTAGAGTGTGTGAAGTCACCATGGATACTAAAAATGCTTGGTCTTGAGCGTGCTGTTGATGGACATTATTGTCCCACTATGCAAGGAAATGTGTGAGCTGCTAACAGCTGGAAAAAACAAAAAACAAATTGTGGATGAAACAGCTACAGGAACGATTCGAGAAAACTATAAAAAAACAAAATCTTTGCGGGCGAAAAATGCTCTCTGTTTGTGCAGTTTAAATGTGAGACTGACATCTGTCAGCGCAAGTCTTGTATCATTTTCTGTTAGAGCAAAACGATAAAGTATGTTGATTTCTTGTGTACCAAGTGGGAAAGTAAATACTGCTTTACTGTATGTGTCTAGTCTGAATTGGGACACAGGCTGTGTGCACAGGGAGGGTGTCTTTTATTACTGTGACGTTTGATGTGATGTTTGCTCAAGTTTTGAGGAAGTCAATAAATCTGCAGCCTACCATGAGAACGGCACTTTGCCATGGGAGCTGTTGCCTCTCTCTTGAACTATTGATTTCAATTAGGCCTACAATTAATGATTATTAGTCCAACCTTTGCAGCTTTGGAGACAACGCATTCTCAAGGGCAGCTCCCAGGCTCTGGAACTCCTTCCCACAAGACATCAGAGACTCTGAATCCCTCACACTATTTCAGTCCCGCCTCAAGACCCATTTCTTCTCCTCTGTCTACTCCTAGCCCCCACCCATACCCGTTTGTGTGTGTGTGTGTCTACGAGTTGTCCGTGTGTGTCATTTGTCTGCTGTTTGTCTCACACTGCTTCCCGTTTATATTGTTAAGCGTCTTTGAGTTCCAGAAAAGCATTATAAAAGTTGAATTTATTATTATTTCAGATTTGATTTATCAACTATTTATTTATTATATAAAATGTCTGAAAATTGTTTTTTAGAAAGGCCCGTCAAAATTTCCCAGAGCCAAAGCTTATGTCTTCAAATTTCTTGTTTTGTCCGACTATCAGCCCAAAACCCCAAAATTGTCAATTGAGGAGCTGGAACCAGTGAATGACCTAAAATACTGACCTGAAACTTGTACTCCAGCTGACCCGTGTTTTCCAGCACTACGGCCGGACTATCTCTGAGGATGTCTGTGACCTGCTGGACGGTAAACAGGCACTTCTCTCTGAGGAACGCCACCACATTTTTGACTGTCTTCACAGGCACAGTCAGGATCTGGGGGTAGTGGGACACCACTCTCTGAAGACTGCCTACAGGGGAAATAAGGAAAAAAATACTGGTTTGATAATCATACAAAACATCCATAAATATCAAGCATGGAGTACATCCACCTGAAGCAGTGTTTCAACAATGGTTATGATAAACTGTGCTGCGCAAAGATCACGATCTCACCTTCCATTAAACCTAGTTTCCGCATGTTGCCTATGCGCTGCTGAAACTGTGATTCCTTGACGGTATAAAGTTCAGGACATTTCTCCAGCAGTTTCAGCACACTGGAGGGATTGAGGCCCAAGACAAACAGAGCTGTGAGAGTTGACAGGGCATGTTTGGCAGCGCTTCCTCCTCTGAGTTTGGATGTGACATCATATATCTGCTCTGCCTGGGAGTCTGTGAATCCCATATCAAGCAGAGAGCGTGGGGACAGCTCTGTGACTGGCTTCCTGGACAGAGGAAGGAGTTCATGGTTGTGTTGTGATGACTGGAGAGTACTCTGGCTGGTGGAGGAACAGAGCAATCTGCATAGAGGCTGGAGGTGGCATCTCCCAAACTGAAGCGAGCTGAATATAGAGGAGGAGGTCGCATTTCTCACAGTCCACAGAAGAACCTGTGGAAAACAAACCATGGTTATAATACACAAACAGCAGATTATGTCCCTGTTTTAATTCTAATTATTGAATTATGGAGACCAGTCAGAAGTGGTCAGTAAAACGGGCAGGGGTATTGCTGTTATAAGGAGATGCTCAAATGTTTTACCTTCAAATGTAAAGGGAAATGTCATTAAAACACTCGTCTTATCTCATCTGTACTATTGCTCAGAGGTTTGGTCTGCCGTGTCACACATAAAGAAGTTGCAAATTGCTCAGAATAAGGCAACGCGTTGTTTACTTCAGTGTTCGTAGAGAACTAATGTCAGTGAAATGCATAACAGTCTATCATGGCTAAAACTAAAAAACAGATTTACTGCATCGTTGCTTAATTTAATTAGAAACATATCGGTAACTAAATTGCCAAGGGTTATTATATAATCAATTACGCTTCAGTTCTGATGAACATGAGTACAGTACCAGGCATGCCACTGAAGGAAGACTCACACTTCCGAAGGTGAAAACTAACATGTTGAAAAGTACTGTAGTGTACAGAGCCATGGTGACATGGAACACGCTGCCTCGGTATATCATTCAAGAAAATAGCAAAAATCTATTAAAATATTATTGAAAAAAATATCTCCTAGCTGAACAGCTCTCTGTGTCTGCTGATATTTAACTAACATCAAATCATAAAAGGTTTAATGTTGGATAAATACAAAGTCCTGTTAATACTTATGGTAAAAGAAGTTGTTGCTTGTTCTGTTTTTGTATTTTGATATAATATGCTTTGGTCCAACCACTAATGAATCACATTTACATCTATACTCTGTGAATAGTATTAACTTGAACATATAGGTCCTGTGTTGTTGTGTTTTGTTGTGTCTCTTTTGATGTTGTGGTGATTGTTGGTAAAGACTGTAATGTGATTATGTACTGAAATGTAGCCTAACAGTTCAAAGTGATTCAAGTGGACTCCAGGAAGAATAGCTGGGCTTCAGCCACAGCTAATGGAGATCAAAATAAAAGATCTGTAGAGCCTTTACAGAGAAGTTAGCAGGAGATGTGCTGTAAACCAGCTGTGCTTAGCATTAGCATTAGTTAGCAAACATGAAGGTTATAGAGGTTCGTGGGCTGTCATTCGTTTCTTCTACATGTTTTAAGTCTCTGGCTCATTCAATTAAACGTCTTACAATGTAACGACTGTATTTTAAGTTGAAAAATATAAAATATGATCATGTTTAGGAGCATTTTGATTCACCTGACGCGCTGCAGCAACTCGGGTACCCATGCTTGTCCGTCGCACATATACTTCCGTCTTTCAGTCTCGGCAGAGGCAGAGCACAAAGGTTCCGCTATGTTTCTGTTGCTTGAGGAGAAGTGCACACACTCCCACAGCAAAAGTGAACATTGTCTTCAGACGGACATTAACCATGACTGATGGTTTTACCAAAGAGGAGACGAGATGTTTTAATAATGTGTTTTCAAACATGGGATTCCCAAAGAGTACTCTGTACCACTGTCAGCCTGACACCTGTGTTGTTGTTTTTTGTAATTTGTGAGCAAATGGACTAGAATGAACATATTCAGTTATTGTTTGTTTTTGATGTTATGTGTTTTTTTTAACTCTATTCTTTCTTTTTATCATTATTTCTTTTCTTAATTTTATGTCAATTTTGAATGTTGAAGTTGTTTTATCTAGTGTACTTAATGAGTTTGTCTATAAGCTGATCTACTTAAAATTGTTTATAAACTATTGTAATTATGAACATATTCAGTTATTGTTTTTTTCTTGTTTTTTGTTTTTTTTAACTCTATTCTTTCTTTTTACCATTATTACTATTATTATTTATTTTCTTAATTTTATTTCAATTTTGAATGTTGAAGTTGTTTTCTCTAGTGTACTTAATGAATTTGTCTATAAGCTCATCTACTTAAAAATTGGTTTATAAACTATTGTAATTACGAACTGTAAATTGCATATATGAAACCAACCTTGAAAAAAATAAAGTATATAAAAATAGAATGAACATATTCAGATGGTATGTTGGTTTGAGGTGTAGTTTTCGAGTGTTGTTTGTTTTTCAATAGAAGATACTTCTACTTTACCTATAACACAAAATGTTTATTCTATAATATACATATATACCTACAACAATTTCATCATTTATTTGTGCATATAACTACAAGTTATATGGCAGAATATTGCTGATTGTTAAATATTTTAACTGAAGTTGACACTCAGTATTTGTAATATTAGGTTTCCCCCAAGATTTCTAACATGAAATCCAATTTAAAGTGGGGTTTTTTTCTGCAGTTTGAATCAGTCAGGTCAAGCAGCTGTTGCCCAAGCTATCTGGTACCTCACCATGTCAAAAACTGCAACGTGAAACTGTTTTATTGCACTGCAATTTAATGATTTACTGTGTTCACTGGCTGCATAAAGAATATAAAATTCAAATACATTTACAATGTTTGCATGACAAACAAAAACTTTCTACAGTTTTGATCAACAGGCAATTTCTCAATCGTATAAAAAGGAGCATTACATTTGTGGACAAATATTTATTCATGTATAAAAATAAATAGATAAAATATTGTAAATATACTTACAATTTTTAATTAAAACCTCAAGATTAAAATCATGAACATAAAACAGACATTTGTTAATCAAAAGCTGGATCATTAAAACAATTCCCTTCAACTTCAATCAAACTGTGTGGTTTCTCTCCGAGGTCAACAACTCAAGGTTGTGGTCATTTTCTGGGGTTTTGGTGGCAAAGCTGGATCCCTGTGAACAGTTACTATGATGCTTCAAATTTTCCCTAAATCCAAAGAATAAATAAAATACATAATATAAAAGGGAAAAAAACTGCTACATCATGATGCATTTGCTTTGTGTTGCACTCAGCAATTCCAAATATGTCAAACAAGCACATCTTGACCAACAACAGCTTGACAATGATATCCATTACACTTGGCAGCAAGCTGTGTATACTTAAAAGGCAAAGGTCCATTTGTCTCTAAAAGACTTCTGTCTAGATGGTAGTGTTTGGCCTTAGACTAAGACAAGGTTCCTTTTTCTTATTTTGCACTTCATGTCCTCTTTGCACTGCTGCACACTAAATGTTGGACGGATAGTTGGCATAAAAAAATAAAATAAAAATCAGTCTTTAATCTTCATGGAGGTACTTCTGAAGCTCTGTTTCCAGGGCCACCATTGACAACCTGTCATCCTCATCTTCCTCTTCCTCCTCCTCATCATCAGGAAGAGTCTCATCATGTTCATCCGGGAATAAGCCTTGCCTGACAAACACTTTAGGACTGGGCTCCTGGTGCGGTGGTGAGCCTGTTAAAGGAAGAGAGGGTCCTAAGTACATGAGCTGTCACTGCCTTTAGTTTGGTAACGTCTACAAAATATCCACCAATGACTTATGTGTATTTTAGAACAACTAAAATGTAAAACCATATGGGTTATTGAAGTCCAGTACAAAAACATTTAGACTACAGCCACCAGCAGTCAAAACAAAGCTTAATTACCTAAGGCAAGTTAGCAGCTTTTTAAACACACTGCACCTTTAATTACAGGTGGAGCTCCATAATATCTGAAGTGGAAAACATGGCTTGTCAGTCTAACTCTAGTGTTTAAGAGTACTCACAGTAGCTCTGATTTGGAGGGACCACCTCTGTCCAGCTGTACTCTGCCAGTGAGATGGGTTGGCTGATCCAGGACTGCAGCAGCAGCTCGTCCAGAGTCATTCTCTGAGTGGGATCAGGGTGCAGCAGCCCACATAACATATCATGCAGGTCTGAAAGTGTACATAGAGACATTTCAGCACAGAGTTGTTTAAAAAATAGGAAACTGAAAGTGTAATTTTTCTGTTTGACAGTCAATTAAAACTATTTGCAGCCACCAGCAAAGAGCAGCAGTATACCTGGAGAGAGGGGGAATGGGGGCTTTAGTTTGGCATCCAGGATCTCCTCAACACCACAGAAAGGGTTCTCACTGAATAGCAGAGTGTAGAGCAACACACCAAGAGACCACATCTCCAGCTCTGGACCCTCATAGCTACAATAGAACAATGAGAAATACAACAATTAAAATAAGCTTATACTGGGCAATATGGGAAACATGGCAGCATTTTATTCACCAGTTAATTTCAGGGTCAGTGTACGGCTTTGAAACTTTACGATCAACATTTCCTTGCAGCTACATATATTTAATTGTACGTCGTAAAGGTTAATGGGTCATAAAAGTGATACAGAACTGGTAAACAGCGCTCTTACTTAGATTCTGCTTTAATGATTTGAGCGAGCTGTGTAATCACACAGACAGTTATCCCCCTTTTAAACTAAACCATCTATAAAAAAGGGGACCAATATGAAATTTCCTATTTGTTGCTAAATGAAAAGGAACAAATACCACTCGTCATTCTCAGGTATTATGTACTCACGGATTTCCCTGAAGCACCTCCGGGGAGCAGTACTCCAGTGTGCCACAGAAATTGTAAAAGAACTTCCTGGGAGCCATCATGGCAGCGGAGCCGAAGTCTATCAGTCGAATGTGGAAACATTTGTCAATGATGATGTTCTCATCTTTTATGTCCCTGTGAAGGATGTCCTTAGACCTCAGATAGAAGACAGCCGCCACCAGCTGGGAAGACACAGAACCCGCCAGTTTAACAAAGAACAAATGAACGCTTCACACTTCATCATGTGTATTTTCTTGCCCATGTTACATACCTGTCTAAAGATGTAGCTGGCCAGGGGCTCATCCAGCCTCGGCTGCATGTCTATGAACTCAAAAAGGTCCAAGCCATCTCCATGTTTCTCCATCACCATCTGGAAGTAACTCCCATTCTCAAACACCTCCAGCACCTAGTGGCACACGCACACACATATAGGATGAGCAAAATAATTTAGCATAATAAATGAAGGTTTTTACAACATTGTTGTTCATTGCTTTGCTTCCAGGCGGTAACCCGAACTATCCCTTTATAAGGCTCTGATGATGCAACCCAGTTACCTTGACTATGTTGTGGTGCTGTACTCGTGTCAGTATGGCGATCTCTTGGCTGACCCGTCCCAGCATGGGATCATCTACCCAGGAGTCACTCACTATCCTGGCCTTGCTAATGAACTTCACCACCACCTACAAATTTAAAAAAAACACAGCAAAAGAGGCCACATCATCACAACAATCATACTACTCCCACAAATCACATGGTTTATCTTGGTTTTAATATGATAAAAATGTATGTAAAATATTTCTACGTAGAAATTGTGGCATATTGTATATACATGAATAGGATATGTTTTGTCATTAATGAAAATGTTTTCTTACTTCCATTCCATCACAGCGCTTTATTGCCTTCCAGACAAAACCAAAGGCTCCTTTACCCACAGCTTTAAGAGGCTGGTACTCCTCTTCAAACTGCCCGTCGCAGGCTCGAGACTGCTCCAGATCCATGGTGGAGCGTAACACCTCACCAATCCTCTAAAGAAAGGACGGAGTACAGAATAATGACTTGAAAGCAGAACAGCAATTTTCATATTTTGATAGATACAGTATGTGTCATACTAATTCAGGTTGAAAGATCTTTACTGCCACTGACCTCTCCTAGACTTGCTCCTGATTGGTTGAGCAATGCTCTATCTGTTTGCAATAGAGGCCTACTCATCCACACACAGAACATGGAGCTTCCGTCAGGGAGGTTAGATCTACACACATCACACTGCACATCTGGACAGAAAATAAGGTACTGGTTAAAGTTGTTTTGCTTTATGTAACACAATGTGTAGATCTTTGGAGGGAAACAGATTAACAGTTGTAGTAGTACCAACCTACTCTGGTGCCATCTCTGTGGTACGCGGTTCCTTCGTATCGCCCCTCCAGTATCTGGGTAGAGTCTGAGGACGGGGTGTGTCCATCCACCTTCTGTTTCTTAGGAGTAGATGTGGCAGGAATGTCCGTCATTGATTGAATTCCACCAAACTCTTGGCTTTTTTCTTTATGAATCGAAGAGATGGCTGCCCACTGATCCTGCTCGCCCTGGTCGTTTTCTACTTGCTCTTCAGTTGAGCCGTTTCTGGCCTCTACACCAGTCTCAACAGACTTAGCTTCCAGGACAGATTCTACCACGCATGGGGAGGGTGTACGCAGGAGCTCAGCTGTATCGCAGGACATCATGGAGTGTTGGTTGTCATCATTGTACCCTCCGCAGCTGAGAAGCTCTGCACTACTGCTCAGATCGAGGTCGGCAAGGGCCCGGGTCACCAGATCACCGTTGCTGTTGAGGTCCAGGAAGCAGCTGGCCGAGTCCACTATGTGTGCTGAACGAGAATCCTCTGCCTGGCCTGGATCAGATCCACCATGGCCGGCAAAGTTTTCACAGAAGCCAGAGGACGACCTGGGAAATTGAGTTTTAATAAACTGATGACAAAGAACAGCAACAGATGGCACTAGATTGGCGAATCTTTCCATAACAAAAAAATCCAGATTTTATTATTTTATCAAAAGGAGGTTGTGAGGAATGTTTGTAGTTTTCTTTCCAAACTCAACGTGGCATGCCAATCTACCCTCACCTGCTCTCCAGTGAGATGACCTCAAAGCTGGAGTTTTGGAGGACAGAGGCACATGAGCGGTGGTCTTTGCCTACGTCAGTTGAGGTGCCACCCACCCTGCCAGCAGCATGTCCATTCTGTATGGGAATGTCTAAGGACAAAAACAACAACAAAAAACACAGAAATGCTCAATACAGTTTCTCAAAGACCGTGCTTTTAATGCCATTGCTCACTGTAAGCATGAAAACACTCCACACAATATGAAATCTTTACATACACATACAGTATATACATATATACTGTATGTGCATGTATATATACTTCAGTTTAGTTTTTGGTTTACAAGGAAGAGCTACAAATAAATGATTATGAAAAAACACAAAATCTACAACAGTTGAGCCGCATCATACCTGGAATAATCTTGATGGCAGGTTGATTATTTTTATGAACTGTACTGCCTAGCTGCTGCTCTCTGTTATGGCGTGGTGGTTTAGTGGGAACGACGCAGTAGGTCTCTTCTTCTGGAGGTTCGACCCAGGCAAATGTCTTGAGGAGTGCCTGAGTGGAATCAGCACTGTCTAGCTGGCTAATGCAAAGAGCAACCTGGGCTGCCTCCTCCATCAGCTCTGTAGTGTCATCAGCCCTGAGGAAACAATGACTGGATTTGAGTATAAGTCAATCCGCCAATCAGGATCAAATAAGAATGTAATGATCATATTATAAAAAGGGAAAAAATCTGGTACGAGATGTTTTGTGAAAAATCTTTTTGTGATCAAACATGTGCACATTCAGAATGAATGTTTAAACCTCTAGCAGATGTTGCTTATAATCAGTGTGTTCATATATTTCTGACACAAGAAAACCACAAGTCCCTCAAGATTTCTTTTTCCTTGTGGGAGAATGAGGACACAAAAATGATCTATTGTGAATGTCACATTTAGTGATCATCACTTCTTGTGTAAAAGGAATTAAAACTCATTGAATATACAGTAGGACTTAAGCAAGCAGAACTGTAAACAAGCCAATATGAAGTTGTAGGAGTAGTTTTTTAAGCTGATAGTGTTTTCCCAAGGCTCTCAGCCAGTTGATGCATGTTCTTGTCTGTTTGGCTGTAATAAAAGTTCAACATGATTAAATGTTGTAGAGTAGTCAAACTTATGATAAAGAAGGTTGTCAACCAATAATTAATGTATGTGCTACATAACTGTTTGAGGACCATAATTATGCATCATTCATCGAAATGCAAGGGTGATTTTATCAACACCATGGTACATTAATTTATCTTGGTAATGTAGTCAATGACTGATAAAAATCATGTATAAGACTACAGTGAAGTGCCAAGGAGCTGAACATTCACATTTTTTTAAGTCTGAGCTAGGAACTTAAATGTGAAAACAATACACCTTTTAATCTTAGTAGGTTGTTGCTTTAATAAACACAATGTTGCATTTAACAACTTACTTTATTCAGCTCGACTCTCCTAAATTCCCCCTACTTAAAACAGCCTGTGTTGAAACTTTTTATTTAAGTATTTCTGTGCTTAACATGACATAACTAATGAATGGGCTAATCAGCCTACTAATAAAATGACAATCTAATAATCAAACTATGTAAACACCCATAAACTTGAACACAGTGATATAGCTTTTAACAGTCCGTAACAGTGTCAATAGCGCGAGTGAGTGGTAACGTTGATGAACTTGAATAAAGTCTCTTATTGGAAGAAATGTATTATTTATTTATTTTAAATACGTTTTCATATTTATAAATGATCCAAGGGCCAGAATGAGGTTGTTAAAGGGCTGGATTTGACCCACAGGCTGCCAATTGAATAGGTCCGCACTACAGCAATACCATAGTAATATGTCTGTCACAAGTATTTCTATGGGGGAACAAACTTTCAGTCAAGCACTCGATTCCTCTCACTCATCTCCTTCACTAAACCTGAGAATTGGATAAGTCACTATATATTATAAATTAAGATATCTTTTTGACCAAACATGCTGTGACATTATTTGTCCAACAGATGGCAAAAGAGAGGAGCATTAATATATTGTAAATGTATTCTGAAATCTTCATCTTCCTCCACTCTCACATTCAGGCCAATTTGATATGCTAATGTTGTTTGGTTATGAAAGACTGAACCAACATTAATGAAACCGTTATGATCCCAGGTTACAACATCTAAACAATTCAGATCCATACTTTGCGCAGAAAAATATCAAAACAAAGATTAACCGTCACTTAAAGAGTGTTTTAGTGTCTCTAGTGGCTTGTTATATACACAGAGAGGGCATCAGGATCGACCGTAGAATTGTTGTGTTTTCATATTTACTGCCAGGCACATTAAATATACATGCAGTCTGCTGCTTTTAAGTCCCTGGATAATGCTACAGCAGCTTTTGTCTGGTCCATTATTTGTGAAAATACAAAGCATACAAAGATTTGGTCTGTTATTAATTCTAATGTCTGCCGGCATAAAAGTTTCTGTGCAGGTTAAACACGGTCACATTCAAGAAGTTTATTATCCTCTGGTAATATGAAGTCATTGAGTTCTTGAGTAAAAACATTCAGGTGGCTTATGATAAGGACACGGGGATTGCTACTTACATAACCACTCTTGTGGAGGTGACAGCAGGAGCAGAAAGGGTAGACAAACCGCTGCCCGGTTTCTCCAGCCTGGTGCAGGTTCCAGTGAAGATCCTGCCTCTTCCTGTGGAGGTTCTTCCCAGGGCAGCCTGGTGCACCATGGCCATATCACCAGCCATCAGTGAGGAAGGGTCTAAGGATTGAGAAACAGAAGGAAAAGATTAAATCACATAGTGTGAACAAAATAGTACTGTGTGACAAGACAAAATAAAAACACAGAGTTAAAGAACAGAGCAGCAGCATTAGCATGAAGGGACACCATTGTGAGGTGTATATGGGGGAAAGCCAGGTTGGACAGATAAGACACATCACATATTTTATACCATATAAACCCGTGATTTACCACAGTTTAGACCAGGGGTTTTGAAAGTCTGACACTGTGCCAGTTTGAAAACCTCTGGTTTAGACTAATCACTGCAAGTGGGTTTAAAAAAAGCTGCCATCTTGTACACATCACAAATACATTCAAATGCTCACCGGATTTCCCTGATATTTTGGATGAGGCTGTACTTTTATTAACCTCTGCTTGAGAATCAGAGTAGGGGCTGGCCTTTCTGTCCGAGTCAGACATCCATCCATAGAAACCGGGCATCAGAAAAGTGACACTCTGTTGATGACAAAGCAGCAGAAGACATTAAATGTGAGAGTAGGCATGATCGTCAATCCAAACAGCCTCGTTCAGCCGGTCATGTCGGCTAACCTTTCTCAAAAGCTCGTCCCTGTTGTAGCCAAACAGACTGAGGGCCAGGTGGTTGTGGATGCTGTAGATGGAGCCGTCGGGGTGGAGCAGCAGGAGACCGCTCAGAGGAGCAAACACCCAAACTGTTCCAGAGTACTCCAGTGCAGGGCTGGGGGAGAGGACGATGCTGTCCACTGTCACTCCTGTAAAGCACAATTAGTTACTAAATTACAGTATATGATGGATAAAATGTTTCGGGGTACATAGTTTTACCCTATAATGATTATTTTTGATAATTTTATTGATTAAACCAGCATTTTTTTTTTTTTTTTTGGAGGATAAAATTCAACTAATACACACTTCAGGGGGTAGACATGAAAACTCTTTTATAAAAATAACTTTTTTAAATCATATTTGCTCCAATCTCTCAACCCCTTAAGAAACACTTCATTCTTCATCATTCATTATTCATTGCATTATCTTGTGTAGCTTCTGTATATTTTTCTTACTCTAAAAAGGCTTAAGAGTATATACTGCAGGATGTTCAGTTTCACAGAATAATATTGGGTTTTTTTAATCCCCCTCTGACCTAGCATAACGTCCCAGCCTCTTTAAAAAAAAAACTAAACACCTCACCAGAGGATGGCTCTCCAGGGTTTGAGGCTTCAGACTTGTATAAAGAGGAGGTGTTAGGAGAGCACGGCTGACTGTCTTGTGGATCTGATCTTTCAAGACTATCTGATGGGCAGGTGCAATCAGTTCCATCGCTTTGGTGTTGGGGCCTCCCACACACCACTGCCCCCTGAAGTTTGACACACAGCGGTACTGATGCACCCCCTCTGCTTTTACCACACACTCTCTGAACCCTCAGCATCTGAAAGAAAGAAGGAAAAGCAAAGTCAAAGATGACAGACTTACAGAAATACCTGAGCTTAAAATGTTGTGGGGTAACATTTCTTTTCTCTGTTGTCCTGAACTGTCTAAGAAGCACATTGGTAACCAGAAAGATGAAAGCAAAGCTTAAAAAAAGGGAGCTTTCCTTAGCTGAGTGGGACAGTTATGGCTGTAGAGTGTGCTTACTTTGGGCAACGCATTACTGTGCAGGGGGATTTGTAAAGAGGGGATTAGCTCCTTCACAGACACCCCTTTTAACTCGTCAGGATGGTGGTATCCATGGAGATGGGCAAACGCCACGTCACAGGTTAGGATACTGCCCTAGAAATGAAATCAAAAGTGTAACATAAAATTGTTTTAATGGGTTAGAAAATGGTCATATAACCCAGTAGCATGTATTTGAAGAAAGCAGAAATTCTCATGAAAAATGCAAAAAAGAAAAGAGAAATCCCACTCCTGAGGCTGCTAAATAATGATGTACTTACGTCTTGTGAAAAGGACAGACTGGCTGATACCCTTTCAACATTTTCCATCATGACAAGCCAGTGCTCTTCATTTTGTGACTGTCTGTAGGTACATACTGACACAGGCACCTCTCCAGATAATGTCACAACATCCACCTACAGAAAAAGTAGCACATTAAACATACAAAAGAAAAAAACACTCTTAATTTCCAAGTTTTTTAGTCGGCATATTTCATACCACTTTTCCAGACACAGCCACAACAGTTCCATCCACTAGTGGAAAATTTTCTTCCAATGCTTCTTCCAGGACCTGACTGGTTTTATTCAAGAAACAGGACAGCTTTTTTCCAATCAGCTCCTCGGTGGTGCACTCAAACAGTTTGAAGGCCTGTTCGTTTGCTGCCAAAATCTGAAAAATTAAGATAAAACACATTTACAGCGTATACTCTAGTTGCTGACCAATTCTGCTCAGTTGCCACAGCTCTCATTAAGCACACACACAGTACCTCTCTGGTTTTATGGTCGACTGTAAGAATGACTTTGTTTGGGTTGAAGGCAGATGGAGATCCAGACAGGCCAAAATCTCCAGAGATTAGTTGACTGAACAAGCTTTCTTCTGTCTCTGACATAGTGGGCGGGTGTGGCAGGGAGACAGCAGAAACCTGGGAGCCAGGATGCAAGCTAGAGATTTGGAGGTTTCTTGTTGCAACAGAAGTGCAAATATCAAAATTTTCACCTGTAAGCAAAAAATCAAGGGACAGACATTTAAAAAAACAGGCACTTTCTCTCACCCTCATCCTCACAATTAAACCTGCACTAGGCAGAAAGTTTTTGGCATTATTGGGCAAAAAATTTCCATAATAACCTTTCAGCATATTGTAATTCAAGTGCTCTGAGAGAAAACTTCTGATTAGACTTCTGCACCTCCTCATGGCTCTGTTTTCAGGCTTTAAAAAAATCTTGCCGCGGGAGACTTTGGCCAATCACAGGTCATTTCAGAGAGAGAGAGCGTTCCTATTGGCTGTTCATTCAACGGAGGCAGCCGTTAACCACTCCTAAACTCCGATTAAACGGTCAAACTAGACAGCGCAAATATGAATCAATATTCTGTTACTGTAATGCCTATATCTCCCCTCAATGTTTTCAGAAACATCTTGTAGTGTACTGTTTAGCTGTAAAATGAGAATGCTTGCTCCGGCTGGTGAGCGGTGCTTGGTATTTCCTCAACTGATCTCAACATGGCTGCCGGGTCACAAACTTAGCAGTTAAACGGTTAAATATTAACATCCCTAATTTGAGGCGAGAAATAAGCATTACAATATCAGAATATTGATTCATATTTGATCAGCGCTGCCTAGTTTGACCGTTTGATCGGAGTTCGCGAGTGATTGACAGCTGCTTAGAGACGGCAGGCTCCAACTCGGCTTTGATTGGTTGTTTTCCTGCGGTCTTTGAAATCTTGCAGATGCCGTTAGGAGCACCGGAGGACACAGAGGAACATGCTTTTTTCCCCCTCAGATTACCTGTCTCATTCACTACTGTCAGGATTTAGTGACCGTTTTATAAAAATAACTTCTTTTTTTTTTTTTTTTTAAATCATATTTGCTCGAATTCTACCCACTGCTGCAACTAATTATTTTCATATTAGCCCAAGATGACTTCTTTAAACGGCTTATTTCGTCCAAAAAATAGTCCCAAACTCAAATATAGTCAACTTACTTTCATCAAAGAAAAACAGCAGATATAAATGTGGTCATTTTTCGATTGATACATTGTTTAAAGGTTAATCAATTATCAAAACTGGGCAGACTAACACACAATTACAACAGTTACACTCACCGCTCAAGGAACCAAGATGATAACGACGTTGTAATGCCTGACGGCTCTTCTTGTACACCGGTCTCTGGGTACATGGGTAGGACTTATTCAGGTCAAAGTCATCCTCCAGGAGATCAGAGGTGAGGTCGGGCACCACACAGATAGTGTCTCCTTTAACTCTGATGCTTTGGCTCACCCCAAAATCAGCCTCAGTCAACAACAGCGACATTGCTGCTGGTTATCCAGCTAAGATATAGAGAGAATTAATGGATTGCAGCATTATGCTTTTACAGATTAGCTAGGTCAGGGGTCAGCAACCTTTACTATCAAAAAAGCCATTTTAGGCAACAAAAAAAAAATCTGTCTGGAGCCGCAAAACATTTGAGCATTGTGATGAAAGTAACACAGTTTATAGTCTAAGTATATAGTATATAAGTCTAATGCAGTGAGGGCCAAAGTGCAAATGTACGATGGAGTATTAGGGCCACATTGAGGGGAAAAACATCTGAGATTTTGAGAAAAGGTCATAACTTTACGAAAAAAAGTCGTAATATAATGAGAATAAAGTCATTACTTTACGAGAATAAAGTCATAGCTTTACGAAAAATGTTTTGTAATATTACGAGAATAAAGTCATAACTTTACGAAAAAAAGTCGTAATACAATGAGAATAAAGTCATAACTTTATGGGAAAAAATCGTAAAATTAAGAGAATAAAGTAGTAAAAAGTAGTACAAAATTGAATAACACTTAAAATTACTACTATATAATATTACGACTTTTTTGTCTCGTAAACCTATGAATTTATTCTCGTAATATTATTATTTTTTCTCGTAATATTATGACTTTATTCTCGTTATATTATGACTATTCTCGTAAAATTATGACTTTTTTCTCGTAATATAACTTTATTCTCGTAATCTTATGACTTTATTCTCGTAAAATTATGACTTTATTCTCGTAATATTATGACTTTATTCTCGTAATATTATGACTTTATTCTCGTAAATCTATGACTTTATTCTCGTAAAATTATGACTTTTTTCTCGTAATATTATGACTTTATTCTCGTAATATTATGACTTTATTCTCGTAAATCTATGACTTTATTCTCGTAAAATTATGACTTTATTCTCGTAATATTATGACTTTATTCTCGTAAATCTATGACTTTATTCTCGTAAAATTATGACTTTATTCTCGTAATATTATGACTTTATTCTCGTAAAATTATGACTTTATTCTCGTAATATTATGACTTTATTCTCGTAATTTTATGAATTTATTCTCGTAAATCTATGACTTTATTCTCGTAATATTATGACTTTTTTCTCGTAATATTATGAATTTATTCTCGTAATATTATGACTTTATTCTCGTAATATTATGACTTTATTCTCGTAATATTATGACTTTTTTCTCGTAATATTATGAATTTATTCTCGTAATATTATGACTTTATTCTCGTAATATTATGACTTTATTCTCGTAATATTATGACTTTATTCTCGTTAAATTATGACTTTATTCTCGTAATATTATGACTTTATTCTCGTTAAATTATGACTTTATTCTCGTAATATTTTGACTTTATTCTCGTAATTTCAGCTTTATTTTTTTCCCCTCAATGTTGTCCTAATACTCCGTCGTACCATCGTACCATAGACCTACAACAATGATAAATAAAAACAAAAAATATAAACAAAAAACTGTTATTCATTTCCATGTTTATAAATCCACAGGGAGCCACTGAAGAGGAGCTGAAGAGCTGCAGGTTGCTTAGAGACCCCTGAACTAGGTTCAGCTAACAGAGACATGTACATGTACAATCTTCAAATACCCGAGCAAATCAATATTGATAACATTTGAGTTGCTCAGGTATTTGAAGATTAGGTCCAAAACAACACTCACCTCGTAGAAGCCGTAGAAAGGAAACTGTGCGGCCTGACAAAGCTAGTTTCAGTTGACGCTAGTTGACAAGGTAACGTGACCTCCCCTGAGATATCTGGCTAACTAGCCGTGTGCTAACGTTACAAACACAACGGAGCCGTGCGGTGTTTCCTTCTTTCGCTGCAGTTTCAACGCCTTTATTACCGAGTTAACGTTACCGTGGCGTTAGCACAACCTCGACACCATTCCCGCAGGCTAGTTAAGGAAAAAGAGAAGATATCATTTACACTATTTCCCTTCGTCCTGCTGTAGTTTAGTTTTATAAACCGCGGGCTTCGAGGAGCGGCAGCTGACTGAGTAGAAACCAGGAAGTAACCCTTGAGAGCCAATCAGATCTCACGCCTATAAACGAGAGAGCACCTCATTGGCTGACTCACCCGGAAACGCTCGTCTTTGTTTCCACGGAAACCATGTTACAAAAACAACAACAAAATAAAATAATTATCAAATAATAATCATAATAAATAATAATAATAATAATAATAATAATAATAATAATAATAATAATAATAATAATAATAATAATAATAATAATAATAATAATATAATAATACATAATTCACACATTATTTTTTAAAAAACATTTATTATAGAGCTCGTTAACCTTAGAACATTTTAAAAATAATTTATCATCACATTTAATTAATGTCTAATGATCTTTTGATATGTTTAGACATATTTTCTTTTCTACTGTACTGGATGTATTTCAATGTTTTTATTGGATTGTTTTCCAACAACAACAAGAAGTACACAAAATGTGCAAAAAAAACCCTAACCAAACAGGTTAGTTTTTTTTGCACATTTTGTGTACTTCTTGTTGTTGTTTAACTTTTGCTGTATTTTTAAAATTATGTTAGTTTAGATATTTCTTCCTTTTTTGTTATTGTTTTTTTTTTCTCCTGGGGTTAGTGGGAGGTCCTTTGTATACGCCTGTGGCTTCTTGACCTCTCCTGACACATTTCTTGCTTTTTTTCATTGACTGGATTTTGTGCAGTTTTATTTATGTGCAAATAAATAAATAAAATAAATAAAGATAAACAAGTCAAATAAATAATTCACACATTATTTTATTATAAAACAGGAAGACACAGACAAACCCCAACAGCAAACAGCAGTAACTACGGCAGAGTGTTTCAAGTTACAGACTTTTCTTACAATTTAACTCAGCAAACAAATAAGTCTACTCTAGCTTTGTTATTTCAATTCGTTAAGGGGCGAAAATTAGAAGGCATCCATAACATTAATAGAAAAATTACTATAGATCTTCTAAAACATATCACATGAGAATTATAAGATTTTTATTCTTATGTACAAATCTGATAAAGGAGGACACTAAAATACATATTTTTACAGACAGAACATAACATAAAGATCATCCCATTATGTAAAACTGGCATCTGAGAGAAGTTGGATAAGAGTTCCCGGTGCAATGACTGCTTTTACTGAGTATCTTCATTAGCTACATGGCTTTTGTTTGTTAAATTCACAAGCTCCCACCAACTTCAACTAGACAGAAGTTTTAGCCACAACACAGACTGAAATTAAATGGATCAGACATCATCCTTACTGATAGAAAGTCTGGCATAGTCTAAATTAAAATGGGTTAAAGGGGGCACAATAGGGAAGTACACTATGCTGTACTTTTGCATAAGTGAAAAATACAACACAAGGAGATGAAAAGCTCATTCTGACATAGCTGCTTAATGAGGAAAATATATATAACAGTCAGTACAGATGTTTTGAAACATATTTCAGTTTAACTTAGCTCTCTTGGTTTTGGCGACAACATTGTGAGCAGAATTTCAGATAATCCAATACTGAAATAATTCATCATGTTGACAGGCCAGCTCCAGCTGCAATGGCAAGTGTAAGCATATCATCCAGTCTGCTGAGACCCAATTAAACACGTCATCATTGATTTGTTTTCTTCACATCACAAACATCTAGTAGAGTTCTGTAACATTGGGTATATTTTTTTATACACCTAATCTGTTTTCATGTATTTACTGCACTGCCATGATCGTATGTGATACTTGTGTGAGGCAATAAATGGCTCTTATGTTTTCTTTTCTTGATGCAATGACACCCTTATTCAGAAAATTATGATTGTTTGTTAACTAGCACATGTTAGTTGTCAATCAGATTGATTGTGCAGTGATCTATTTCTCCGTAATCTAATCTTATGCTTCTTTAAATTTGTGGTTCGGCAGCTTTTTGGAGTGGAAGAGAAGTTCGCTCCAGAAACCATCTGGCTGGATCTTCTAACTGTTGTTCAGTCCAGTGGCCGGCTGCTATAGCTGTAGCATGCATGTTTTTGTCAAGTAGCTCACTTTACGATAATGAGTACTGGTTGATCTTCAAACAGACAAGGAGCCAAGCAGAACACTTTACACAGTCACACATACAGTCATACGCGCACACAAGCACAAGTTGGGCACGCACTTATGGTGCCATGGCTGTGAGAAGTGAGCTTTGAGAGGCTTTTTTGGAGCATAGTTCACTAAAACAGGGTCCATCCTAATGGTGGTAGTCCTTTTTACTGTGAGGACGGTTTCCCAGTATATGATCCACTTCTGTGGCAATGCCTGGTGTCATCTTTGGAATTACCTGCGGTGGACAAAACAAAGAAAAAAGCACGCGATCAATGCTGTTAGACTGAACCAAATAATGAAATAGATATTCAGTATTACTCAGGTTTAGAAAATGGTCTTTATACCTGAATGGCTCCCAGGTTCTCTGTTAGCTGGATTGGATTGGAGGATCCCAGCAGCACTGAGCTCACTCCCTCGTTCCTCAGGCACCAGGCTAAAGATCAGGGATATTACAGTTGTTATTATGGTATTAAGGTATCAGACAGTATGTAGAGAAACACTGAGCAATCTTTTATTCGTTCGCTCTCACAGGAATGGAAAGTTGAGGGTGTTCATATTGTCCCTTACCTATGGCTAGCTGCGGCAAAGTACAACCGACCTTCTCTGCGATATGAGTCAGGTCCTTTAGCTTGGCTTGTTGTTTTCTCCCATCCTCACTCATTATTTTCTCCCTCAACCACTGGTATGGCTAGAAGAGCAGTAAAAATCAGGCAGAAATAACATGAACCAGATTACGTTTAATTGTTGGTTTTGTACTTGCTGGATAAAAGTGAAAAGATTGGAACATATAGATATTAGGTAGGTGGGCAAAAGAAATTTAAGCTGTACCTTCATTGAGGCCCTGGAGGTTTCTGGGATGCCGTTCTCGTACTTTCCGGTGATGATTCCACAGGCCAAAGGTGACCAAGACACCACACCCACACCTGAGATGGAACAAGAGTCACTGAGCAACAGGGTACAAAATCTATCGCAGCCCTAAATCTATTCACAAAGGCTTGACTTCAGGAGGAACTTAAAATAGACCATGGGTGGCCAAACTACGGGGAATTTTTTTAAATAAACTAGAATATGGCTTGAGCGTATTTCAAATAAAAATAAATTGGAGTGTGTGTACATTGCACTTCTTAGTTTGAACACTAGATGTTGCTGCCATGTTGAACAACTACTTGACCTACATTAATTACTAGTCGATGAAAACATTTGATTAGGTAAACATAGCGGAATTGAAAAGACAGAAGCCAGCGAGTGAGTGACGGAAATTTCAGAAACGTTGGGAAAGTCAAAGGGAAGTGTGTTTGCTTAATTTGCGAGGAATCCGTTGCGGTGATGAAGGAGTACAATGTTGGAAGACATGAATATGAATCTAAACATCAGTCCCACACTTCGTACACCGGCACATGTGTTTTTCTGGTCAAGAAACGGTGATTTACTTGCAGTGTAACTGGTTGAAAACTAGACATTTACTATTGTTTAGCCTGCAACTCTTCAGATTTGCCTGTTTATGGCCCACAATCAAAAAAGTTGGACCATCCATGCTGTAGACTTACCTATCTTGTGGTAGAGCTCCGGCAGCTGAGATTCCACTTTGTCCCTCTGGAAGAAGTGATACTCTGCCTGCTCACACACCGGTGGAATTAGATTAAACTGCCTGGCCACAGAGTACGCTTCCTAATTGAATGTGAGGGAAAGAGGGAATAAAAAGAAAGGGGAGAAATGTTCATGAGATGAGGAACACATGCAACACTGACCTTTCTGTCTAAAGATTTTCTTTTTTTTCTTCTCCCACTGCTCTATGTATGGGATTTCAACATCTCAGCTCATTTTGGATTTCATTGTCCCCTTCTAAAGTACAAAGAAGTGCTGATAGCTTTGGTAGTGGGGGCAAAATGGATGTGCTCTATATCACTGGTTCCCAACCTGGGGGTCCCAACCCCCACTAGGGGTCACCAAAGCTTCACAGGGGGTCGCAAGGCCTTTTTGATTTTAAGAGTGTAAGACAACTTCTTTTAAAAACATACAGTATACATCTCTCAGCATTTCATTCATTTCTGTGAAGAAAACTAAATGAAATTGTTATTTTTAAAGTTTGGATTATTATTTAAGAGATAAACAGGATAAAGTCACAGTGAAAACCTGAACACAAGTCATATTCACAGACTCTTCCCTCTCTGCTAAACAGCCTTGTACTGCATTAGAAAAGTACGCAGTTAAAACAACAAAAGAACTAATAGAACAATGACCAAGCGTCGGGGAGAAGAAAACACTGAATTTGTCAAAAAAGAAGCATACAAAGTAGGTATGATTGTTAAAAAAATAATAATATTTTTTTTTATAAAATGAATAAATACATAAAACAGACAGAATTGGATTAAAAGTTGCTAAAAAATAACAGGAAAACTCATCTTTGATGCAATATTCACAGGGAATAATCTGCTCAAAATTCTTCCTAATTGCTCTTTTTACACAAACTTCCCGCAGATAATGCGTTCACTATTTGGGTTAATTGTACAGTTTACCAGTTGTTCTGTACTGTTATTTTTATGCATTGAATATAATATGAAATACCCATAAAATATGTCACTTAGTCAGTTAACTCAAAGATAGAAAAAGGGTCCCTTAAGGAAAAAGGTTTGGAAACACTAAGCTTTATATCACTATAGATGTTTTTTAAATATCTGTATGGCCATCAGAAATCACATGTGAAGTTGTCGGGGATGTTCAGCACATTAAACATATTGCGTAGTAAACTAAAACTGTCACCTTTAACTGCATTTTCCCATTTTCTGAAACCATTCTGGAAGATATCTGACTCTGTAAATGCTTTGTGGTGGTAATTTAGACAACACATTTATTATTACTCAGAAAAGTTCCCACAATATGATTACAGGGATAGACAAAAAGCAATAAAATCAATATATTGCCCAGCCCTAAATAGAGCACAGATTCTTAAGAACTGTTTGTCATAGGAAGCTTTTTTTTTTTCTTTTTTTTTTATTTATTCATCTCATGTTGCTTGTTAGGAGCGGCACAAAGACTTTTTCCATCACTCACCATGATCTCCATGGCGGACCAGCGGGACGTCCCCCAGTACATGGACATCCCCTGGTTGATCACATGCGTCATCGATCTCACTATCTCTGTAAAAACAAAATATTAAAGAGCAGATACATACATTGTCAATAATCAAACAGTGGATGGCGCCACAGTTGCAACTTTTATATAACCTGCAGGAAAAACATTTTTGAAACTCTATTTATAAGAAGGTTTGGTCGCAAAATTTCACATTATATACACACACAAACATTTTTTTTATTTTAATTTGGTATATAAAAAAACTTGAACAAGGTTTAAAGAAGACTACAACAAATAAAAAAAAAGCCTTTTGGTAAAACTGGCACCTTTAGGACAGTAAAAGCAAAGATGATGCTTGAGATGTATTCAGCCTCTTTGTGAGAAAGGCTCGGGTCCTTTTAAACTCATGTGTAAGCAGATATTCTTTCCTGGGGATCATACCACTTCATGTGTCCAAACGCTGCAGGGGTTAAATGAAAAGACTCAGCCAACGTTGGCACAATGTTGCTTGTGCAGTTGAACAAATCATAGTTACAGCTGTAGGGGTTGAAATCAGCCACAGTGGCCTTTAGTGGTTTGTGTAGGCTATTTGTGCCTGGGTAAGTAATTGTGGGTGGAATAGTGGATAAGCAAAATCGGATTTAATAAAAACCACAGTGAGATTCTTTCTCAACGGAGTTTTTAACCGAGGACATCTCACATAGGACTGTGAAATTACAGCTATTATTTTGAATGTGTGTCTGTTGTATGCCGTGCACAAACTCTCTAATTACTAAAGATAAAGTAATTTATGTGATTACTTTAGTCTACAATTGCTTGCTTTTAGTCTGTAATTGCACTTACAATGCATTAATGAAACTACATTAGAGCAATGTAAGTTGTGAGCGCAAAATATGAAGACTGAAAATGAGGGTGAAGAGATGAGACCACAGCAGAGTGTGATTAAAAAAGAGCTATTCCTTTTCATCAGCAGTACTCTCTCTGGACCGAAATGTAGCTCAGCGAGAGACAGAGAGCAAGTGTGTGTGTGTGTGGGTGTGGGTGAAGCAGGTGGGAGGGTAGAGGAATAACAGAGCATCTGCTCCGTAAGGGAGGGAGGGATGTAAGGACGGAGGGAAAAACTGTGAACCAAATAGGAACCTCGGAGGCCATACAGTTCATAAGAGTTTCAGAGTATACGAATAATCCAGCCCAATGACAACTTGATCCACGGCAACATCCGGGTTTATACCTACTGGCTAGTCTTAGCATAAATTTTCTTTTCACGAGGCCGCGGTGAGTCATCAACTCCAACACCAGACGCCACGCTGAGCAAAGTGCTCAGGTGAGATATCCAGCGTACACCATCAACACCCCTCTCACATAAGCCCACTGCGGGTGTTCAGGGAGGAGGATGTGGGTGAAGTTGTGGGTATGAATTACATGTTACTGTGTTAATATGCTCTTGAATGTATGACATTAGTGAACAATTTAGATGAGAAGATTGCTAGGGAGAGCCGGGTGAGTTGAGCCAGTTTTTACTTGAGGCGTCTCTAAAGTGAGGGCATGACAGTAATGGCTCCAAGTAAAATATATACATATGTTTCAGGATGTGGTGCGTCCTTGGGTATAATCACTTTGGATAAAAAATAAACGGTTTTCAAAATAGGACTTTCCAAAAAAAAAAGTGGTCTCTTGGCTCAACTTGCCCTCAGTGAGGGGTAACGCCTATCAATCATACCTGTCAATCACTGAAGTGAGGTTAACTCCCACACATTGTGTCTAAAGGCAGTGGCTCTTCCAGGAGTGCGGTGTGAAAGATGATGGAGCACCCTTAAATGTGAACCTTGTTGAAAAGGAGGTGATTTATTTGCAATTAATCGCAATTAACTATGGACAATCATGTGATTAATCGCGATTAAATATTTTAATCGATTGACAGCCCTACTTTAGATAGAGTTTGGATAGCTGTTTACAGCAAACTAAGTTTAGTTTCATATTTAAAATGACCTACAGACATGAGAGTGGTATATTCTCATCTAACTCTCAGCAAGAACGTGAATAAACATATTTCCATTCAAAATGTCAAACTATTCCTTTAATTCACTATTTTCTGGCACACACAAGAAAGTCTTATGTTTATGCTTGCGTGACGATAATAAAACATAACCATATTGTTTAGTAATTTACGTTCTGACTGAATATACTATCTAGAGCAGTCATTCCCAAAGACTGGGTCGGGACCCATAGGTGGGTCGCAGGAAATATTATTTGGGTCGCCGAATAAATTTGCAGAATTTCCTCCATAGTCTTTCATTTAACATTTATATCTGCAATACACCTTTGAGCCACATGAGGGAGCCTGAATGTTCGTATTAATCTGATAATTGTAGCCTACTTACAGTATAACATTGAATCTAATATGAAAGGCTAGCGTACATCCTGTTTGTTTTACTGATGAGAGGAAAAAAACGAAAGCCTGTTAACTCTGCCTAAATGCTTATTTACTCTGATTTATAAAGCATTTAACATGTATGTTTTCAATAACACATGCATAAAACAAAGTTGTGATTTATCAAACGAATGTCTCTTTGAAACGGCTTATTGAAGATGATATAAGGTGATGCGGAAATGGCAGTAAAAATGGTCAGGAACGTTCATTTACGCGCAAATTCGCTCTTCTCACGTATTATAGATGAGGGCTGATGAGAATTGTGAATGTGTGTGTTCTGTTGTTGTGTGAGCACACGCATGAAACATGGGTCAAATTCTGTTTGTGTGTTAAATGCAAATGTACAAACTGCCAATGTCAGCCCATCCTTGAGACCTCTCACAGCAGCAACACTCAACTTCAGCCAGCAGGTATCACAGTGCCCTTCTGCAGAGTGCAGAGTGCAGAAAGGAGCGTGGAAGAAAGCTTTCAGCAGCACACTCTGGTGTTGATCTGTGCAGTTCATGTGGATGTTTAGATGTCGATGTGAGGGTTGCTTTACTGGGAGGTGGTACTCATTTTGAAGTTTATCCTCCACATGCATACACACGGAGCTGTAATCAATATGTCACACCACAGGAGATTTTCAATGACCGATGAAGCCCTTTCTTAGTTCTATAATCGTGGGAAAGAAGGACGTATTGAGGTACTGAGTGGGTGAGATCATCCTGCATGCAGCTCTGCGGAGAGGATGACGTCCTGGCACTTGAAGGAACGTCCTGACTGCTTTGGGTTTGTGTTCAGTATGCTGTGGCGGTACCACTTCATTTGCTGGCTGGAGGGATTATTATAAAGTCTATTTATTGATGCCATGTCTGCTCTTTTCCTCTGCCTGTGTATCCCTTTCTTTATTCACTCTCTCCAGGGGATTTCCATATTCCGCTGATTGAATGGATTCAATTTGCTGCATATTGCTCTGTCTAATAAAAAAAATGATGTAGAGTGACTGGATAGCAACATTGTGCAGATATTTGGACAGTTTATTCTGCAGGCTGTGGTATGCCTATTAAAACAATGACTGAATGGCACAGAAGCTTCTCCTTGAGGCACATTCTCATCATATATGCGAGTGCTTTATGAAGTATTGGCCACATGTGAGATGAAATTCCAGCTAGGCCTTTAACCCCTCGGGGGGAAAACTTCTATATGGCCTCATCACTATGAGTGACAGCTGCAGTAGTAGGGGAACAGTAGCAGGAATGAGAGGGGAGTCAGATCCAGGACAGGAAGGAGCAAGTTTGTTATTTGTGAAACATGTTGGGCCTGTTAGACTGGATACAAGCCAAGTAGGGGGAAGAAAAAACGAGAAACACAAAGGGAAGGATGAGTAGAAGGGAGAAGGAACGCAGTGACGGTAACAAAGGGAGACTCTGCAGCCATGACATCACATTTTTTGTCCCCAAGGCGACACGCGTCGTCTCGCACAAAGTCGGAAGCAGTTAAAGTCACGAGAACAAAACGCAAACACAAGTTCCGCATGAATGCATGCGAACACACCTGTTAGTTATCTTAACATTCCTATCTTTAACACGACATTCAGAGCTCAAGTGGGGATTTTTTTATGTTTTAAGTAGCAGTAATGTGTGTGAATCAATTTGTTAGACATGTACACAACAAGTCGGTAACACTTCATTTTACAGGTTGGTAAATTTCATGGCAAATAGGTGATAATTAGCAAGTAACCTATTTAAAATTTCTTTTGAATTACTGCCAAGCTACCCCAATATTTACCTCAAAATGTATCAAAAATGACTTTGTTTGGCTATCCTGACTTGGGACTTGGCTCTGGACTTTTATTATTGTTTAATATCTATTATATACATTATTTAATAATTATATTCCGCTATTTCCCAATAAGCAGTAATAAATAGCTGGTAATTTATTTAATACATTTTCAGGGAAATAATACAAAGTTAATTGATATGCTTTTATTTCCATGTCTGCTTGTAAGTAGATAATAATTAGCAAATTACTTCTTTGAAATGTCTTTAAAAACTCCCTGAATCATTACATTAGCTACCAGGTTACATTTGTGTTGACAATAAGTCACACAATGGTGAGATTTGTGCCTGATCAGAAGTGTCTTCTATTAGGTTTGGCTTTCCACCTCCGATGAAGAGCAGCGCACAGCCGCTTCTCAAGTCTAAGGGCCCTATTTCAACGATCATATGCAGTTTTAGCATATAGTTATTAAATCATGTTTTTAAGTAATTTTTACATTTTGAGGTAAATATTGGGGTAATTTGGCAGTATTTCCAAAGAAATTTAAAATTACTTGCTAATTATCACATAATTACCATGAAATTTGCGGACCTGTAAAATTAAGTGTTACCAACAAGTCCTATGAACTGCAAATGCCCACAGAGATGTAGAAGTCCCATGTTTTTGCATGTTTGCACAGCTACTTCATCCCCAAGAGAAGCTGTTTAGAAAAGCTTGTGCACAAGGATGCACCGTTTTGTGTGTCTGTACACGCAGTCCCAACTCTCTCTCAAGTTGTTAAAAAGTGACCCTCCACACAGTGATTTATGGCAGTGGCCTTGCTCCACTGTAATGTCGTACACTGATTAATGGAGCGACTGTGTGTCAGAGCTGCTGAAAACAGCCTATCTATCTTTATATTTGTCTGTCTGTCATCTCTCTCTGTGCAGTTTCGATGACCTGTCAGACTCTCGATCAATCAATCCATCAATCAGATTAGACTTCTCTACATCAGTGACTTTATCTGCAGAGACAGGTTACTAGAAGCAGGCTGCAGGGTCCGGCTGCCAGTCACCACTACTACCAGTGACAGCAAGGCCCCGGGAACGATAAGTATGACAGATTGACCTCCCACAGTCCGCTGGCTCACAGGGGAGGAAGCATAGGGGGGGGCAAAGGGGAAATACTTTAGTGAGCCTAGTGGGACTCCATCCTTTCAGCCGACCTGTGGACGAGGTTTAGGATTGGATAGAAGTATCTATGATGGCCACCTCACAAAGGAGAAGTAACTGAGGAAGAAACTAGAAGTGTGTAAAAGAAATAAATGGTCACATAAGGTAGATGTGTGGGAAAGGCAGCACTAGAGTGAAGGAATGGAGCACACAGTAAGGTTTGTATCTAGTGAGACCAGCCCAAAAATACACCAGCTTCCCCCTGGGGGGCCAAATAATCCTGCTTCTGAAGAACAGGGCGGGCTGGGAGCGGGTGTAGCTCGGAGACCCTGTGGAAACTAGTGATCCCACAGAGACGGATAAAGAGAACGAGTGGTCGACTAAAATAGAGGATGAGAGATGAGGCAAGATTGTTTGATGTGTGTGTGTGTGTGTGTCAGATGAGGACACACACGCTTGACCACAAAGACAAACCCCTTTGGTGAAAGGCAAAGGTCACCAGTCCGGTGAAGGCAGCGGCCTTGTCAGTATTTCTCACCTTCTCATGTTACAGAACAACAAGCATTGTCCCTACAAGCCCCCCGGGGTCTGGTCAGCCATCAATCACTCACCCTCCATCGGAGTGTTGCTGTCTGGCCGGTTGGCGAAAACCACGTCCACATACTCGAGTTGCATCCTCTGGAGGGAGCCCTTTAAACCTGAAGTGAGAGGAGAGAAGATGTTGAGAGAGAAGAGAGCCGTCAATAGGAATCACGATGAGCATTGAGCATATTTGTTGTACTGCTGGAATAGACGTGTTACCGACCACAGCATTAACACATATCTCTAATTTCCAAAAGGGTGATTTGACACCCTTATAAATAAGGATTCAACATAGCCCACATAAGCCCCGAGTATCATCCTTCTACTAATAAAAATCTCTTAATACCACTGGACCAAGGAGACTTATTACCGTTTCATTTGTCCCTTGACACCTGTGGACGTTGGCCTGGATCTGCAGAGGAAGAGTGATAATCGCCGTGTGCATGTATCACCCTCTAATTCTCCTCGCTATTTATTACACTGTTATGCAGATACGAATGACGTTACATTAAAATTAGATTGTTAGAGTACCTTTACTTTTGGCACTTTAAGTATATTTTGATGTCATTACTTTTACTTGAGTATGATTTTGAATGCAAGACTTTTATTTGTAGCTGAGTATTTTTACATTATAGTATTGCTACATTAAAAGATCTTCTTCCACCATTGAATATAACAATATTGATTATAGCCGTTTTAACTTAAATATTTGTGATGGTGCTGTGGAAAATAATTTCTTGCATAGAATATATTAATATGTGAATGATCAACTCTAATAATCATTTGACAATCATCTTTTCTGTAATAAAGCATTTATTTTTGAGCTAAAAGATAATGGTGTCTAAAACTGAAAGTGCCTTTAAGAAAACGTTGCTACTACATATGAAAGGTTAACCGTTAAAAAAGTATTGACACCATTAGATTTGGAAAATGCCGAATCCAGCCCAGAACTTGGAAATATTGGTGTCTAGGTGATCAATAATTATATAAAGGAATAACGACAGGAGGGTAAATTTGTAAGGCCCAGAAAAGGTGAGATTTGAGTTAAAGCATAAAAGCCGGAGCACCATAGAGGTGCTCTCGAGACCAGCACTCGGTTTATTGTATTCTGCTTGATCTACAGTAAATCTATTCGTATTGAATTCTGGAGTCTGTCTTGTTTTAGAGTTTGTCTTTACTGAAGTTATTGATAATATGACTGAGGACCTACAATCATCTGGCCTGGATGAAGATTTTCTCCCACAGTGCCCAGCGCCCAGAGCAACAAAAACAATGTATTCAAGAGTTCTAGTTGTTCTTTTTTCATTTAAACCATGGCATCAGGTAAAAGGACAAATAGGGTGAGTTAGATCCAGGGGGATTTAAAGTCAACATAAATATGGCAAAGTGACAGCTGACCACATGTGACTCAAAGCCGCCAGCTGCATCTAGCCTGGCACATCTTTTGATTCAGCTCGCGTGTGAATCTGAGTTATCATATTCCGTCTGGTTTACCTAGTAGGAGTCATGGTTGTGGGGCTACAAGTCTCATTCACGATTCACACTTTTTTAAGGTTAATCAGTGTCAAGCTGAGCTCACATCACTATCCCCTGGTAAGAAGATCTACGTAGAAAAAGCCCTGCACCTGTGCAAACTTTGATCCTTGTTACATAAACAAATTCTGTTTCAACAGGAGGTGGAGGATCCAAACAGCCCAAAGCTGAGAGGATGATAAGAAAGACGAGGGATCAGAAAAAAAGGTAGCGCTCATTTCTTTCTCTCTCGCTCAGCTTTCAGTATTTGCTGGAAGTGAAACACTGAACATTGAGGCGAGGATCAGCGATGGCAACGTAGTATTGTGAGTAGATCAGTCCCCATTCACACACAGAGAAAAGACCAGATGAAAGATGAAAAGCGAACACAGAAGACTGTCACAAAGGAGGACAGCAGAGTAGTGGAGAGACAAGGCAAAAGACACTCTTGAGCATGTGTGAGTGTGCATGGCAGATTAATGCCAGCGGCCTCATCACTGCCCGCTAATCCCAGATGAGAGTTTTGCTCTCCCCCATCGCCGTTCCAACCACTTATTCCTTCCTCTGTCATCTGTACTCCCACCATCGCAGTAACGCCCATCGCATGGATCCTAATGCGAGCCTGCATCGTCATCGCGAGCAGTTTCCGCTGTCTCGTGGATTAGCTGGAGTTTACTGGCTGCGAAGGAAGTCTATTTTTGGAGCTGAGAAGAAGATGTTGAACAACAAAGCTATTCTAACTGGGATCTGCGATGAATATTTAATTATGTGTTCTACGAAAGTCTCTTTGAAATGATCAAGGGATTTCCTCGTCCTGTGAGGAAAATGGTAAACACACGTTCTGGTTGCTAGAGAGACTTTGACTTTTCCTTGCACCTCAGAGTTCATCAGATCTATACTATTATCTATTACTATTGATCATTCATTGATCATTTAGTTTGACACCAAATCATTCCTAGTAAGTTTCACTTAACCAATCAAATGATTCATTGACTGGCCTGTGGTGGGATGTACAACCAGTGGGCAACCTCCAGGGTCTGAAAAGTGAAGCCAATGCAGAAGTGCCCTAAACTTGCATTATTTCTAACAGCCAGCAGGGGGCGACTCCTCTGGTTGCAGAAAGAAGTCTGATTATATAGAAGTCTACGAGAAAATGATCCTACTTCTCACTTGATTTATTACCTCAGTAAACATTGTAAACATGAGTTTATGGTCTGAATCGCTAGTTTCAAGTCGTCTTCATGATGTTCATTTAGTAAATGATGGCCCCATTTAGAGACAAATAGACCATAAAGCAGGGTATGCTCTAGTCTTACAACTTTAACCCTTTCACAGTGTGTTTTCAGTTCATTAAAGTTAATAATAACATTTTGGTCGCCTAAAAATAAAAAGCCAAACTCGAGGCTTTATCGACAAACCAATGGGTGACGCCATGGTGATTACTTCCACTTCTTATATACAGTCTATGTGTACAACCAGTATAGTGAGGATGATGGTGTCAGCAGATGTTTAACTCAGAAAATGATTACCCTGTTGTGACATGTGCCACACCAGTAGTGACAAGGACACTGCACCTTTCTCTCACGGATCCTACCTATGATCTGGACTGGCTTTAGCTAACTGGCGGTGCTACTCTCCCTTCAGTTTTCTCAGTCTGTGTCCTTCCCCTCCAGCTCTTTCTAAGTGTATCCCCCCTTCACTTGTTTGGGGGGGAAAGGAGCAGAGCCTGCGGTGAATGTTAATAACGTGGGAAAGAGCTGAGTCACTGCAGGAGATGCATTGCGCTGTGGACCGGATGGCGAGTTGTTAGGGAAGTGGGGTGGAGCGGGCCAATGGGATGAGAGAGGTATGTCATTATAAGCTTGAGCAAAGCCATAACGCTTCTAAAAGAGGAGGTGAGAGGAGAGAAGAGGAGCTCGTAGTACACTATGATGCAACAGTCTCTTAAATAGACACCTGTAAAGGTATTACAACTTAAAAGACGAGCTTCGATGTACCATTGACTAATACAACTTTCAAATTCAGCTGGGTTCACATGCTGATAAAAATCAAAGAGCAGAAAGAAGACAAACAGGAAGAGAGAGGGGGGAGAGGAAAAGAGATAAAAGAGGGAGATTACAGGATTGCGGCGGGGCTCCGAGTGACGGGGTGATGTGAAGGACAAAGCAGCGGAGAGGAAATCGACTTGTTACCTTCAATGATGTGCTTTCTGTTGAGGCCTCTCTCTGTCTCTGCTCTGCAACAGGACGGAAAGAAGGAGTGCATGTCAGCGCACACATACATACACAATCATGCACATACACAGAACTCTCATGAATTGAAGCAGATCATTAAGCATGCCAAACAAGAGCCTGCATAACAAACTACCTACAAATCGCTGAAGAGAAATACACCCACTCTGTGCCTGCAGATATGGAACAAACTGTGCAGCGGGTAAAACACAAGGCTTGTTGTTGTCACTGTCTTGTCTTGATTGCCAGTGATTTTCCAGTGGCCTCCCAGTTAGCAGGGCTTTGGTGATTTGCAGGTGAAAATATATCGAGGCAAAAACTGGACCATCACATGATTGAATATATGTTTTAGATGCAGGGCTGGAACATCACGTACTTTAATTCAATGTTCAACTTTATACTTCTGTTCCACTAACACATAGAAATATTATGCTTTTAACTTCACTACATCTATCTGTCTATAGTTAGTAGTAGTTTTTACATGCCATCTAACCACAAAGCAAGGAATCTCTGTCTGTCTGTATGTCCCTCTGTGTTATTTGCATATCTCAAGAACCGCTATTCTGATCTACTTCACACTTGGCGGGTCTATTGCTCAGGACTCAAGGGAGTGAAGCGTCGAATGTAGTGTAATTGCGTCAGATGATGGTGCTATAACAATGAACTTTAGGTTTTGTCCCTGTAACTTTTGAAACGTAACTTTTTTCCCTGGAATCATCACCCAATTTGGTACAGAACATCTCTGGACAAGATTGTTGATGTTCCATACAGTTTTGCTATAAACACAAAATCTAACAACACCTTATAAAGTCATTATGGCGAACAAGTTAGCAAACACCTATTTACACATCCAGCCGATATGGAGCAACATAAACATTCATTCGGAGTCGTGTTTCTGGCCGCCTGACAAATGTAAGTCCAATATACAATCTCCACCAGTTCCTGAGGGAAATGTCTGGCTCAGCAGCTGCTAAATGCTGCACTATGTGTGTAGTATACAGTGGGTTTACAAAAGCTGTTTTGCTGAAAACAGCTGCCGGTGTTCGTGAGAGTCAACCAAAACAGTGACACAACACACCTGCAAATCTTGAAAAACTGTGCTTCAGTGATTTTGTCAGTAGCCCCACCTGTGTTCACTCAGTCACTTTCAGATCTTCCCCACGTCTGCATTTTCCTTTTCCACTTAATTCATGTCTTTTCTTTTGGCTCCGGCGTTACTCTCCTTGCTCAGTTGCGTGCTATTTATCTTGTCCTCGCTTAATTTCACACTTTCTCTTTCTGCCTCCCTCCTGTGTTCCAGCCTGCTCAGGGTTATAATAATGTAGTACAAACACAAAAAAAACATGCTGCCCCTCCTCCATATTATCATGTCTTCTTACCTTCTGTGCAAAAAGGGGCTGGGAAGTGCAATGGAGAATAAAGTGTGCAAATAGCTAGTAGTTGTTCTTTAAATCCATCTGGCGTAGAGACTGATACTCTACCGGTCTACATCGGATACTTAAAAAGAGAGTAAGAGGAAGAATGTGGATGTACTCATGGAGCTTCTGCTTCCCTCACTACGAGCCTGAAGACTTTTAGAAACAGAGGGAACGTGACTAATGCGGATTGAGAGCAGAATGCTTCAGCATGACAGAAGAAGCAGATATGACTTTTGGCAGTTTGGCAGGAAGGCTGAGGAAGGGTATGAAGGGAAGCAAGAGGGTGTGAGAACATGGCCATGTTGAAATCTGTTTGTGTGTCACTCATTTTTCAAGTGTGTCCTCCGTGTCTGCGCGCCTATGGGTTTTCCAAAATGGTCGATGCCATGTCACGCTCTGCAGCTGATGTCTTAATGTGTAGCTGGTGAGATAGCCCAAACATTGAGGAGGAAAACGGCATACACACACTTGCATGCACACACACACACTTACTTTCCACCCCAGTAGAGCTTTGTTGTGATCACCAGGCTGGATCTCCTGATGGAAGACAGACAGACAGACAGACACACACGTCAGAAGACCATAAAAAAGGACTTTATCTTTATTTAGCGTTATCAAAATGTTGCATGTGTGTCAGAATGTCCAATGCTGCATGTGTGCATGGACATACAAGTGATCTCCAGATCAAACATGTAACTTATCTAGTGTTAAAAATCACAGAGGGACTCTTTTCTCTGAACTCTAACAAGATAGCTCCCTCACTATAAAATCCGCCATGCTTGAATGATCAATAATTTAAACGGATCCAGAGTTGGGGGTGATGGCAGGCAGAGAGTTGCTGAGTTTTTGAGATGGGAAATTGACATAACTGAGTCTCACCACTGCAGTGTGGCACTTCATGCAGTATAGATGTATGAAACTGATATTTTCTGTGGTGCAGATACAAGCTCACGCTCAACAGCATCTGCTTGCAATTCAACTGTGAGCCACATGGTTACATTTAGGTAGGGAGATTTCAGTGAATTAGCTTAAAGATAAGTAAATTGGATGCACATTCTGCACCTTCCACCACTTCAATTCATCACGGACAATGTACATGAACATATGAAGCACAAGCAGCTTGCACACAAACACTATGTGGCCAAAGTTGTTGGGCTGTTTTTCATGGTTTGGGCTTGGGCCCTCAATGCTTCAGCATACGATACTATTTGACACCAGTGGTTCCCGACCTGGGGTCAGGACACCCCCCAAGGGATCCTAACATAAATCTGAGATTCTGGATCACAAGACAGTTAAAGGAATTGGAAAGAAAACATATTTCTGTTACAAAAAGTCAAGTTTATTTTTAGCCTGGCTGTCTGCATGGCTAAAAATGACTGCTTTGATGGACTGGCACAAAAATCAGTTCAGACATTCATGGTCCCTAGAGGGTGAATCCCAATGTCTTCAATGATTCCCTAATTTTTCCTCTAGCGTCACCAGCAGGATGACATTTGTGATTTTTATTGAAATATATAACAAATATTGGATGGATTGGATGGAGAGACATTCATGTCTACCAGTAGATGTAATAACTTTGATTTCCTGACCTTCATCTAGCGCCACCATCAGTTCAGAATTTCAGTTTGTTCAATAGAGAGCTGCAGGGATGACGTAATTTTGTAGGCCAAACAGGAAGTTAGCATCGCACCAGTTCCCTCGACAAAAAGCCAATGGGAATTTTCCCTTGGATTTTGGATTATTGCAGATAATAAGATCTTTTGTGATACTTTTTCACGTTTTGTTCAGCAAGATAATGTTCACAAATGAACACCACTTTTATGATTTTTGAAGTGTGAATGCAATCAGCAGAAGTAAAAAGCTAACGTTAAGGTTATGAACAAACTACACCACGGTCGCATGAACGTGAGTTATGATGAGTTGGCAAGATGACATTTAACCACTCGTTGGCAACCACCTTTTTTAAGACACACAAAATTCCTGAGTGGGATATTTACTGATACATTTTATATAGTAGATCAAAACGTTTAAATCTTTTAATGTTTTTGTTAACCGCAGACCAAATTTCAGGCATCTAACTAAAAACCCGTTCAAAGAAAACCCATTGACTTCCAGACGAGTGAACCGGAAGTGCTTAAATGCTAACTCATTTCTGGGTTTTAGGACTAATTCCTGCACCACTCTTTACTTTGGTTTGTGACCACATACCTGCAAAACTAATGACATTCCCATCAGCGCTACTTTGTTTTCAGTGCTCATTAGCATATGTTACCATGCTAACGTGGTAAACACTATACATGCTAAACATTAACGTGTTAGCATTGTCTAAGTACAGTTTAACAGAGATTGCTTCATTTTGAATTACGAGCCTGAAAGAATGGGGACAACCGTGTTAGACAATAGAGTGCTTTCAGCAACAGTTTCCTGAAGGCCCTTTGCTGTTCCAACATGACAGTGCCACCATGGACAAAGTGAGTCATAAAGAAATGGTTATCTGGGTGGAAGAACTTGAGCTTACAGAGAGCCCTGACCTCACCTCATCAACACCTTTGGGATAAATTGAAACACCAACAATGAGCCAGTCAAATCCCTGCAGCCTTAGGAGAGTGCATGCACTTTTGGAATAACATCCCACATATAGGTAGATATTTTGTTGGCCCGTCCACACACTTTTGGCCATGTAAGTGTATACACACCCACACAATCTAAAACCTATTCATGCAACACACTTCTCAAGAGACTGTACTTTACCTCCAGCACTTTTTCTTGATGATGTTTCCCAAGATTATCTCTGCTCTGTAAAGAACAAAATACACAAGGAGATGATGAGATTATATCTCAGGCTGCCACTTCTCTAAGAGCATGTAAGCGTGACGGTTATCTGCCACATATCTTCAGCATGAATGCCTGATTAAGAATCAGCAGGAGTACAAGATAAAGGATAAATGCCTGCATTGTATGCCTGATTTTTACCCGCAACCTTGAAATTAATATTCATCCCCACACAGCGAACAGACTGTCCCACATTATTTAGTGAGACAATGTCCAGGCCTATAAAGTTAGATTGAGCTGTGAACATAATGGGGAGCCTCCAGTGATGAATGAGATTATGTAAATCGCTTTAGAGCCAAGCTACCTTTCATTTTTTTGGCCTTCTCAGGTGAATAATTCCTGGTCTGGGGCTAAACCTAGTTAACATCTCCTGGGAAAAAAAGCTGAAAAGGCCAGAAAATTGCTCTGTCACTGCGAGATAGATAACAAATCTGAGACACACTCACTTCCCTCCGGAGTAGACTTCAGCCGTGTCGAACAGGTTGACCCCGCTCTCGTAGGCGATAGTCATCAGCTGCTCTGCCACCTGACACACACACAAGAAATGTTTCCCATCATGGACTCCAGTGTGGTATAATACACACGACTATAAATATTACACAAAATTACACTTCAAAAGGAATGGGCTGGGAAAATTCCCCAAAGAAGCCCAAGGAGAGTAAATCTCTTTTCCACTGAGATGCACATCACCAGGAAAACTGCCCAGCTGCTTGTTGATTAAAGTTGTTTACTGCTCAATATATTTCCCAGACTATTTTGACCTAGTTCTCGTGCCTGCATTTTATCCAGAGGCATTCATGGGAAGGCCAAGACTTTCTCTTTCTGTACTCGGCTCCTGTTTTGTTTGTTTGTTTGTGTCTGTTTGTGTGTGTCAGTTAGCCCCAGTGGTCATCGGGCAGTGATGAGCTGTCTCCAATTCAGTGGCTTCCCCCCTTCAAGGCCGGATCAAGGCACTGGAAGAGGTCTTCTGCTTAATAACTTGTGACAGGGAGCAATAAGACCTGATGACTTGGACTTGATAGAGCCAACAGGGACTTAACAGCCTGCTGTTATATTGGGGAATTGATACTTGAATGATTACTGTCAATTCACACTACATTTTACATCCAGTTGCACTAAATTGCTCACCACAAACTGGGTGAGGTAGACTGTCACAAGTGCTCACTAGTTGCAAGGGTCTAAAATAATGAAAGCCAACATCTGCTCATGAGCTATGACGACTGAATGATGCATTTGACTTGACGTCTTACCTCATCAGAGATTTGACCTCCAAATGTTACCCATGTGCCTGTTGAAGGAAAGATCAACGTCAAAGTTTTAGAACAAACAAAAACCAAACAAGACCTTGGGCATATTAAATAATTACTTTGACATTTTGGCATGGACACATGACAAAACACCCCCGCCAAATGTCAGGGTTGAGAAAAAATGTTCCCTTCCATGAGTTTCTTGTGAGTAAGCTACTATATGTAGATTTTTTAATGTGATTACAGCAAGAAACATAGCATAGCAGCTTCAGGTGTTTTGATTTTGTTCCTGGGGGAATTCGTACGTGCATTAGGCTTGTGTTTGTTTAGTACATTCATTCTTTTCGTCTGGGTGGTGCAGAGAGACTGACAGCCCCTGTCATTTGTCAAACGCTAAGAGAGGCTTTGTTATTAATAGCAGTCTGGAAGCTATCCATAAACTGTCATGTATCAAGCGTCAAAATATTTCTCATTAATCGACCACTCTCCCTACCCCTCTTATAACCCACTGGCGTCCAACAGGGTTCTATACTGGGGACACTCGTGTCATTTGATATATATCACGTTATCTCACGTTTTTGTTGATATTTGTCTTGTTTTCAAAAAATGTGGTGTTTTTTTTTTACATCTTCAAGATGTTAAACAGATGAAAATATAAAATACTAGAAAATTAATGCACACCAAGGGTTGTTCAAAACAGATGAAAACAACCGTTTGGGCTAACTCTGGCTCAGTTTTGCTTATATTGAAGAATGGGTACTGTCCCTCTCAAATACAATGAAATAAATAAACATGCACAGACTGCACTGATATACAGTAGGTTATTCATGCATATATAAGCAGCCCCAGCCTCTAATTTGCATAGGCTGAACACAGCTTATTCCCACTAATAAGAAATAAAGCAGAAGCTGGTGTTAAATGTGTAGCTAACTGCACTAGAAGTGTAGCAGCAGATCGGTGTAGGCGTAGCCTGATTTTTCTATGATGCTAATGGTCAAGAAAGAAAATGTACCAAATTATTGTAGGCTGCCCAATTGGCATATTTACTATACAGTTGAGGCAGTGAAACATAGAAACCCACATAAAAACAATGCTAAATTGACCTGTTTTAAGTGAAGTTCTGTTTCTTTGCTCCACTCTATGGAGGAGAAAGGTGAGGAGGAATCACTGTATCTTGTATCGAGTAAACAAATGAGAGTTTGTCCTCTGCAGCTCTCTGATGACCGGTACTTGGGTGAGGGTGGTATCAATCTTCTCCTCTATATGTCTCAAGAAAGCAAATAAGCCTCAAGCTATTCTTTTAAATTTGATTATGCAATTGAGTCAATAAGATGCGGACACCCACATACTTACAACGGATTCAACCTGCTTTGATCACCACAGTGAAATTCTCTCTCTTTTTGCGCTCCTCTGCTGAAAATCAGTACAAGGAAGAATCAATGTTTTGCTTGAGGGCCCTACCGCATGGCTGAAGCTTGCCAATATCGAGGCGTGAAACTAATTTCTTTAAGTTGAAGGATGGTTACGTCTTCACTATTCCTCCCTGCCGCTGAATGAGTTGTGACTAAATCTTAAAAAAAGATCACTACAGGGATGATTAACCAACTCATTCACGGATTTCCCATCGTTCTGTATCTGCCGGGCCTGGGCAGCACTGCATCATTCCTTTGCTTTGTCAAGTTATTTTGTCTTCAGAGACACACCCCCATCAAGCTACTTGGCACACACGCTGCAACACAGTACACATAAAGATATGGCAAGCACACACACACACACACACGTATGCATGCACACACAAACACACATACACAAGAGATTTACTAAATTAATCAGTCATGTCAAGATGAATGAGAGTGTTTACTCTCGGGTGTGCATTGGATATGTGTGATAATTGAGCAACTTGTTTGCTGAAACCAGTGCTATTTATTAAATATTAACAGGGAAAGTATTAACACTCTGCAAACGGCTTTGTGTTGTCTCTCATGACTTCATATGTATGAAAGATGCATGAGGTTTAGAATAGGGTGAACTAATATAACGAGATTTAAAACACTACCCCCTTCTGCTTGGCTTTTTTACTGGCACACACACACACGAAGATGAGTTGAGTTTGCACTTGGTTGCTTATGAAATCATTAGACATTTGCCTCTAATGCTAATTAAATGTACTCACCAAGCCCCAGACAGGAGACACGCAACCCAGATTTCCCCAGGTTCCTATGAAGAAAAACAGACTATGATTAAAAAAAGAACAGTGTTGTTTAGGCTCAAGACGCCATCAGTCAAATATGATTGCAATTATAGTAGTGTTCTGCTGTATATTGCTCTGGGCGCACAAAGATGTTCTGCCCAAACAAAGCCAAAATATATCTTGTTTCCACCTCATAACTCGAGAGACATGAAATAACAGCAATTTTGCTATTGTGTGGAGCTTACAATATAGGGAAAAAACAAATCAATTGTACTTGCAGTACCGTTGTCAGGCTATTAAATAGGCGTTATCGGTCACTATAAGCACCATAGATGTGGGTCATTAGGGGCCTATTACACCCAATAGTAGGTTTCATCATCTTTTCACTTGGTAGATCAAACAAGGTATAAAAGAACACAACCTCTAGCTGTATTATAGACTGCATGAAACTCCATATAGGTTGGAGAACAGGGCCGATCAATGGGACACAAAACACAGGGTTTTCACCCAGGAGGCTGGCCTGCCGTGTGAAACCAACAACATCTAGTTGTCTTTGTGTTCACAAGCCTTAATTTTCACTTTCACTTTTGAAACATAGTTATTTTAAGGCAAAAAACAATGTTTTTCCCCAAACTTAACTAAGTGTTTTTGTTGGCTAAACCTAAAGAAGCTGTTTTGTTTGTGTTCATTTAGTTTAGTGTTAGAGTTGTTGCTTTTTAGTAGGGCTAACCCGAATGCTTCCGAGGCTTCAAAGCTTAGACCATTGCCATGGTAATCGCTATCACTTTTACAACGTAGTAGGCTTCTAATGACCCACACCTAAGGTGCTTATAGCGACTGATAATGCCTATTTAATGGCCTGATAACAGTCAAATCGGGTGCAGTATGCAGGCCATTAATAATAACAATAGCTTCTCATGTTTGATCGTGAGGAGATTCCCTGAATGTGAGGGTCACCTTTATCAAACCCGCGATCATGAATCAGAATTGAGAGATTACAGCGGGGAAGACAGGTGATTTATTCCATCAATCTGGATCCCACCTTCTCTGGAAGAAGAGGACGGCCCTCTAAAGACCCTGAGAAATATTCTGCTCATGAAAAAAATCCAATTACTGTTTGTACCGCTGCACTAGGGAGTTTGGTACACTACTTTTTGACAAGTGTTGCCCTCTGTTCGTCCCTCACTCAATTACCTCTCGGAGCCTTCGGCCTCCTCCTGCAGCAGGGAGCACTTCTGTCCTCGAGCTCTTTACTGTTATTGTCTAACCCACAAAATGCAGACAACCACGCTCGCTCTCGAGCACTAAGGTCGTATCATATCGGCATTTCTCAAGATATCTCCTCACACTCTCTCTTTCCCTGCAGCCCTATACCTATTAACTGTGAAATGGCACACCTCCTGATACATGTCTCTTTGATAACAGTTAATTTACATCCAGCTGATCTGCAGCAATGCAATACAGCCATCTTGGCTCTCATTAACATGGTGGAAGATAAACTAAGACAGGGTTCTTGCCACCCTCGACTCAAGAGTCTCAGCACTTCACATCTAGTTTTACAATCTGTGCCACATCATGTCCAACTGAGAGGGGGAACTCATGTGGCGCGAGTGTTTGATGGCTTAACACCGGCGATAACAGGAAGAGCTGATTGTTCTCCCTCCAGCATCCGCAGGTGTCTTCCCACAGAGTGATGTACGTGGACTGTAGGTGAAAGAAAACTGCGTCAAGGTGATGCACGGCCCCCGCGAAGGCAGCCATCTGATAGAGGAAACGATTTGAAACGAAACGCCGTGAAATTGAGACACATTCGTTTGACGAGAATCGCCGAGGCCACGCGCACACGCAGAGTCGCAATCACAAGCAGCACACTTCATCTTGAGAGGAGACTATGTTTGAATGCTTATTTCTTGACACAGAAACAACCTCCAATTATGGTCTGTGCCTTCTGCATGGTTTCGCCGGCATTTACTCATTACACCAAATGAGGCCGTAAAAAGTGCCAGCAGTGGTTTCCTCGTGTCTGACAACTAATGGCCTGTGCCCGGCGAGCTGAGGGCGGACTAATCCAAGGAGCCCACGCTATGTAACCGTGCCCTCAGCCAATTCAATTAGGTGTTCAACATGGAGAAGCATCAGTCATCGTGTCCGCAGTTCAAGCCGAGCTGCCACGATGAAGAAGGAAGGAAAGCATATAAAGGAAAGTGTTTACATATAAACACTGGATTCAATGCATTTATGGATTCTTTGATATGTAGCGTGTAATTAACATGACGGGAGACAGATCTCTCCGCAGTCACAGATCGTGGGATGCGTCCTCGTCCCTGATATGGTGGAGGAGTTTAGATATTGTATCCTCCGTCTCTCTGATGTATTATAGAGTGGGAGTTCAGATTCATGAAAGTGTGGGGGAGGGGTTGTACTGTAGGTTAGAAGTGTGATACTGACATTATATTGAGGACAAACCGCGCCGCTGATGAGGAATGTTCACGGCTGCGTTTATTGCAAGCCGCTCTGGGTAAAGCATCTGTTTAACGCCTGGAATAGCTGTAAATTGTAAATACATTTGCCCTCGGGTCTTCATCGATACATTGACAGAGCGGTGATGCAGACAATCTCCACAATAAACAAGCTTGCGCAAAAATGTTCCATCTCCAAATAGAGCTGTGCTTTGTTTTTGGAGATCCTCCGTAAGCTATGTTTGCAGTGTTTGTGTGATGCTGTAAATGCATACAGGATGTCTTAATAATAGGAGAAGAACAGAGCTGACGTTCAGCTGTTGTATTCTTTACCCCAGTGAAGAAAGAAGCATTGGCCATACCTGATTATTAACCACACAGCCGCCTGTCGCACATTAATAGATCTGTCCAGGTCTGGGAATGGGAGGCACGTTGCTAAAGAAACTAATGATTCAGGGGATTATAGCATGTCATTTGCAACAAAGAAAAGAACATGAACAACTTTGTGTTTAAGAGCAAATGGGTGCTTGTGGGAGAGAAAAATAGGGTTGCTAGGATGCAAGTTCTTTATATATTATAGTGTAAAGTGTAAGATAAACGCACTAAGGAAAGGACAACTTGTCTGCATAAACCTGCACATAAACAACTTTGCAAGCCAGCGAGTGTGGATTCGGTCCCTCATGCTTGGTTGGTGCCCAAAAGAAGCCTTGAAGTAAAATGACAAATGAGTCATTTGAAGACGCCCCCTCACACAAACCTGTCACCGCTTATGAGCATCCTGCGAGCTGCTACTGTATGTAGCCTGTTCTATTCTTAGTGGATCCCCAGTTGAAATGAACATCTGGCTACATTTATTGTGCTTAAATCTTTGGAGGAATCTCTTATTGTGGGGGTATTTTCTTTTCCTGGAAACCCTTTTATGGTTCTCAAGCCACACCAGGGCATTTGATAGGATTTATTTCCTGGTATTGGATTGCTTAAATCAATATTTGTCAGCTAACACTTTTGTCAAGGTTGCGAGTAAACAGATAAAACTCCTCACTCGCTGGGGATTAATGGAGACTGAGCGAACCCACACAAGCCAACCTTGATGGGCGGAGGGATTAGACAACGCCCACCTCCTCGGTTCCCACCGCCTCTCCTGACGGCAACCATAATGTTGTTATCAAAATAATTCAGTGCCGGGTAGAAAGGCGGGTCATATTCTAAATATATCAAAGCCAGGGCCATGTGTGGGTGGGAAGAAAGTAGGGAAGTGAAATCAAGCACTTTGAGGGGGAAAAAAATTAATAGATTAAGTATGAAAGAAAAGCTTCAGCATGAGTTGCTAGGGGGAAAAAAATCTCTGATGAAGCTCATGGTTGAATCCACACTAATGTCAGAAGAAGGGAAAGAGATGGAGAAGAGAAGGAGAAAAGGGTGCTATGTTGAAGAGAGACAGAGAACAAGAGACACTCGCAACACACTGAGGCTTGCAGAGTTGCAAGTCCAAGCCCCAAGTCTAAGCAGATCAAACGCCCTCTACAAATAAAGCATTCTATACGACACAGAATGGGAAATAGGAAATGACAGCCGGCTCCCTACAGGGCCCTGCACAATGCGCATGTTTGTACGGTGTCTATGTGCAGTAAAAAAGCCAGAGTCCTGGACACGACTTTGTTTTTCCACAGTTGACATTGCTTTTTTCGTTTTCATGCAGTACACACTGACCCTCTTATGCATGCACTCGCTGTTATTTTTACTGTGAGACTATTCAAAACGCTCGGACATTCGTTTTTTTTTTTCCAAACCTATGGGTAGAGAATCTCTCACAGAATAACTGTATTTTCGTCAGAGACACATGATTGAAGCTAGTGGCCCGTGGGTTGATCCTGTATTGAAAAACATGTGGGCAGATCTGAAGTGGTTGATTCAGAACGTTGTGGAGAGCTTAGCAATGTGGGGGGGGAGGAAAAATATCATGTCATGATAACTGGAAAATCTTCAACGGTACTGATGGAAAATATGTCACGGTATCTTTTTTAGGTTTGTTTTTTTGTTCGCTGCCATGCATCGAAATGAAGAAGTCGAACTGAAACATTTTCAACTGCAGTCTCAAGAAATGACTCTGGAGGAAATCAGGTGAAATAGTTGCTTTGTGGCCATTATGATATTATTAAATCCCACGGTTTGATTACAATAATAGAAAATAAATGCTGAATATCGATACAGTATCTTGCAAAGCCCGAATTTCTGATGCAAACCTGCTTTCTGTTTACCTGTTGGAGGTAAATTTCTGTTTTCAGTGACATTTAGCAAACTTACAATAATTGCACTATCTGTTTTTATCATGTTTATTTTTGGTTATAACTTATTTTGTATATTGTATATTAGTAGAATTTTAATTTTTATTTTATTCTAACGTTTATCTATTCTTTTGTTATTATACTGTTTTGACTTGCACCAACATAACCAAAGCAAATTCCTAGTGTATACCTCTTACACCTGGCAATAAACACGATTCTGATTCTGATTCTGATTCTGATTCTGATACTAAGGAGAGATGAGGACGGGTCAGATAGACTTCCTGGGTAAAGTTCATCTGATTATTTGACGTTTTAGCTTTTACAGCGCAGCCGACAAACATGGTTTTGAATTTGAGAGTAAATTTATTCTATTACTGTTATACACTTGCAGCAGTGTTTTTCTTTCACTTTTATCACTTCCAATTATGTTTGTGATTACAGTCTGTTTACAGAGTCCACTTGAGGAGAAAAAGCGAAAAATTGCATTTGCAAAGCAACACTATTATAAAACCATTATGCTCACGGGAAACCGTTTTAGTTGTGACCTTTAATTAAAATGCAAAAATGCAAAACGACCCTGGCGGTTTAACTGAGAGATTGGGCGGATCTTATCCTTGGGGGCTTGTTTGGTCTTTAGGCAGAGTGGAGCTCTATACAGGGCTCCTGTTGTGCAACACCCTGGCTCATATTATTAGAACTACACATCACAGCACAACGGCTGAGACATGAAGTGAAGTAAATGATGTTGGAACATGAAATGAATATATTTTATTGAAGGGTTATGATGACGGAGAGCGCTGCGTACACATTTCACTGCCAAACAGTGTGTCTCTGAGCGAATGCGGCATGATGGGCTCCATGAGTGCAGACACGCATGAAGTCATGCAAACACACACGCATGTATGCACACACACAGGCACCTGCGCATGCACACACACACACACACACACACACACACACTCAAAGTTCACTCCAAAACACAAACATAAACACACGGAGAGCAACGACGAAGCAAATTGTGATTTATGGTGCACTCTGACACGAGCCACAGCTGCAGAATATGTGTTATCTTTCTGTGGACAGGCGGACAGAGGTCGCATCAGTCCTCACAATACAGCTGTTAAAAACTGCAGTGTAATCTTCAATCACACAAGCCCCCCATACACCTTCTCTAAACCCACTGAATGATTTGTGGTGCAAAGAAAAACGCTGATTTCTTGCTGACTTCCTGCTAAATACGTAAAAAGCATCTGCAGTGTATTCCCCGCCAAACTATTGTAACGAAAGTCCATGACTGAACTGATTAAAGGCCTCAACATTTAATAAAGGCAAAGTACTTTCCAATTGACAATACTATGCATGTCATCAGTAATTCTTTTTTAAATTTCTGAGATCTGAGCCTTTAGGTGACTCAGGAGAAATGACAGCATTACACAAAAGTCTGCATCACACCAACAAAACAGGACGGAAACTCTACGTTTTTTTCCAAAACTTTCATTCAGCTCGACTGTGCAACAAGACAAAGTGTAGGATACCATGAAATGAGCAGTATGAATCACATACAGCACCGATTAAAATATATTTTCTCGTTTCTGTTCACTGGTATGCATCAAAATGAAGAAGTCAAACTGAGAAATGTTCAAGTGAAGTCGTATGACTATTATGTTATTATAAAATCCTACAGTTTGATTAGAATAATAAAACATAAATGCAGAATATCGATACAGTATCTTGCCAAGCCCGAATTTCTGATGACGATTTTGGCATCCTACAATTAAATGAGCATGATCAACTAACTGCGTTATTGATATTTAAAATGCTCCGCTCATAGAAAACTCTGCTGCATAAATGAAGTGCTTCCTAAACTAACAGCCAGCAACCAGGGAGCGATCGAGATGTTTGGAATTCACTTTTGGGGAGCTGTCATGCAGCTGCGCAAGCACCCTACGGTGGCTGCCTGTGGCTGCAGTCCGGAGCAGAAGGGTAATATGTTGTATATTACTCATTTTGCCCCTCGAAAATGAAAATACACTGAATTCAGATGACGAAGAACCTTATTTTAAGGCTTATTTTGCTGCAAAAAATGTGTTAATTAGCACGAATGTACCGCAATGCAAAGCAGTGCTTTGTTGATTTAAGTTTGAATACAAAGGTTTGGTAGAATTTTATTCATTATTTGCTTCTAGGAGATGCACTGTGAATAAGGACGAGTTTATTTTGTTACAAAGATTTGCACAATGGCAGGAATGTAGCACAACATGGAAGTGAAAGCTGTGCTCTGTTTATTAAGTGAAAGTGCAATAAGAATATTTTGTCCCTAATATCAATCGTGATAAATAATGTCAAATATTGATCAAAATGATCTTGATGAGCATTCTGAACATAATCGTGCAGCCTTATTTGATATGGCTGCTTTATACATTACTCACACTGTCAACACACAGATGTACACACAGCAGAGAGTGCCTCTCTCTCTCTGCTGGCCGCTGATAAGCCTGCTGCATCCGAAGGAACCGACAGAAGGGATTTTTGCATGCCCATCTGCAGCACAGCTCTGAACCAACCGAGGGGAATCTTCCCAAAAACCTCCTTCTGCACTGTCAAAAGGCCTTCTGCTGCCTAATGACCGTTATGAACTTCAATCCAGGCGAACAGGGGCTCCCTACCAGGAACCAGAAATAATCTGCACAATTTGTGAAGCCAGCGACACGTTTTGTTACATCACATATTTTGGCCTGCACGCGTACTTGTTTGTGGGTTTTGTATGTTATCATAAGAGGTCCAACATCATTGGAAGGTTGCAACTCGGGGACACCACAATTAGAACTACATCATACTGTATATCGACATGACAACTAAAATGCTGCGGATGGTGGTATTATTAGTTTATGCTCACTAGCTCTGCACACTACATCTCATGCTTCAACTTGCTATACGCCTTCAGATGTTCCCGTTGCGGAGCCTCGACGCCACACTCATCTGATGCACATACGTTCACTCATGTATGTAGTAATGCAATGTGCCAAACGCATACGCCCACAAACACACTCACACACATTCTCTGTATGGAATCACACTGAGAAAAACTTCAAAGAGTAGATTTAGTTGAGCCACTTGGCTTCACCTCAAGAGAAAGAGATTCCCTGTCAGATTCAAAACAATACGAGCGTCTACTTAAACCAAACAGCTTTGAGTCAGTGGTTTGGAAAAAGAGGGAGACAGAGATAGAGTACTGGATGAGAGAGAGGGACAGAAATTATGAGACAAACAGCGAGCAGAGAGACAAATGAGATATTTCATCCAACATTTGCTTCTGTGGTGAAAATAGGGGATTTGCTGAAGGCTTGTCAAAAGCTTTACTGCTAACATCCTCCACCTGTTTTTAGAAGGAGCTACAAGAACGAGCAAATCCTCATGTTACAAACCAAAATAAACACATTTTAGAGGCCACACACTTTGCATCACTCCTGCATCAGAGCTGTTTGCAAGTTTTTGTTTCAATTGCTCTCTAAGGAAAAACAGAATAAACTGTGAAACAAGCATGGGAAAAATGTGGCTTCTTGGTTGGCTGTGTCTTTAAAGTGTTCACATGATGGATTTAAAAAATACAATTTCAAAATTAATCTTCTCAGTTAATGGAAAAAAAAACAACTCTTTTGTAAATGCTGAACCAGTTAGCACAATGGAGTCACCAGGCTTGTTTGCTGCTGGGGGAACAGATTGAAGTTGGCCATTTCAATGTTGTTATGGAAACGAGATGAGATTGTGTGACAAGCAGACACTTATCACATTTAGCTGCTCCACATCCAATCTGCAGAGATTCTGCTAATTGCCTCTTTTTTGTGTGAACTGACCCGCATGCCCCAATTTTCTCTTTCATTCACTCTCTAATTCTGTCTTTTCTTTTTGTTCTGTCTTTCATTTCTTCTCTCTAATTCCATCCATTCCCATTATCCAGTTTGCTCTCAGTCTCTCTCTGCGTCTCTCTTGATCCTGACAGCGTAAGCGATGATGTCACCTTCTCCAGCGTGAGGTGAAAGCTACTATTTTGCTCCTGTGGTCTGGGTTAAGAGCCCACTCACTGAGATAAGAGAGTGTTGTTTACTTTTACTACTACTCCCACATAAACACACACACAAACACACATGCTCGGCTTTACTGTGACGCTTTCCAGAGTGTACTCTACGGTCTCGGCCAGTTATTGAGAACTGTATGTGGCGCAGTCGGAGTCTTAAGCTGATGCTGGAGGAGTTGAATAAGCTCATGATGAGAGACCTTAAAAATCAAAGTCAGCTGTGTGACAGTGAGGTGTTGTGCTGTAGATGCACAGAATGTATCGGGGAATTTATTTACATATTTCGTTGTTTTTTTATCTATTTTATTGGTGATATTATTTCTATTTCTCGTGTGCATTCAAATTGTTTTACTACCGCTACTCCTACCGATATCTTGTCTATAAAGAATCAGCATTTAGTCAAAACTTTCCCATGCTGTACCTTATGGTGTCCATACTGTTCTGCAGCAGCATCACTTATGCTCCCACATTTGCCTCTAAACTGCAACAATTAATTGATTAGTTGTCAACTATTAAATTAGTCACCAACTATTTTGATAATCAATTAATCGGTTTGAGTAATTTTAAAGAAAAAAATTCTCAGATTCCGGCTTCTTAAATGTGAATATTTTCTGGTTTCTTTACTCGTCTGTGACAGTAAACTGAATATCTTTGAGTTGAGGATAAAACAGGACATTCGAGGACGTCATCTTGGGTTTTGGGAAGCACTGATCAACATGTTTCTCCATTTTCTGACATTTAATAGACCAGAAAAATGATTTATGAATCGAGAAAATAATCAACAGATTAATCAAAAATGCAAATAATCGTTAGTTGCAGCCCCTTCTAAACTCCTCAAAAACCCTCTTTATAAACAGATTTAGTCAGTAACAGCTGTCACAGATGTTCACCACCATCTGTTTGGTCAGATTCATTGTGAGAATCTCAATTTTGTAACGTTATCCTACATGTACATGTTGATGTTACTGCACCAAACTGTGATATGATTTATACGGTTCATTTTATTATCCTATTTTCATGATATTAGTATGGTCATATTTTTGTGACAGCTGTTGGTCATTTCATTATGCAATGGAATTATGTTCCAGGGTATTGTCTATATGCAGTGCCAGGTGTAATCTGTGAGGTCAAAATCAGTCCAGCTTTCAACCAATATGCCTGATTAAAATAAGCATTTCTGTGTGCGTGAAAAAATATGATCTTTTCTGTATTTTTATCGGTCATTACCACACCAAATGTCTTGTCTTTCACTTCAAATCTCACTTGAAAGCAATTAAATTAAGCTCCAAACAACCTAAACTGTCCCAGATCCTAGTTTGCTATAGAGACACTATTAATTGTAGTTTAATTATATAGAGACGCCAATATTCTGCATTTTATCTTGACGCAAACACACACACACGCGCCATCCCACTCATCCCCTGTCACTGCTCATATACCTTCACTGTCTCCATCAGGGCTCTCGTCTCATTTTAGGCATCTTGTTTTTCTACCATTTTTCTAACATATTATATTGTGTTGACGTTCATATTCAGTTATTATTATTCTTTCTCTTACATTCAGAGGTGTGGCGTGTTTTCATAGTATACGCATGGCAGAGGAGAGAAACTAACTAAAACTAAATACACCTCCTCCTCCTCCCTCTACTTTCTCACACAGTCTCCACCATCAGTCTACGTACCGATACTTCATGCCGGTGAGCTTGGCGGTGGACTCCTTGAGGTTGTGGTGGTAGCGGTGGGTGAAGGAGCCCAGGCTGCGAGCTATCAGGGCCACGGTGCGGAAGCGGGCACGGGCCTTGCTGGCTGTGTTGGGGCTGGTGGCGTTCTGCTTGCTATGCTCGCCGTTACGCGGGGCCTTCAGCCCGTGGTCCGTACATGCAAAGGACACCTGCATGGCTGTTGGCAAAGGCCACTAGAGCTGCTCCGAGACAAACAAGGTTTTGTTTGCGTCCTTAACAGTCTTTTTTTTTTCTGTCCGTAGATTTTGTCCTTGTTGTTCTTATGTGAAGTTGAAAGTCAGTGGTCCCGGCCAGTTCTGCCTGGAGCTGCTGAATCTCATATGGAAATCACAGGCAGGAATGACGGGAGCATGAGATTGTTCAGTTTCTTTTGAGGAGAAGAATCTCAAGCTGATGTTACGTCGAGATCGCACATAGCAGCAGTGCAGTCCTGGTCAGTGTGTGAGGAGTGGAGACGGGGATCCTGTGCCGGTCTGACTCCACCTGGATATATGAGAGAGGATGGAGATGGAGATGGAGATGGAGATGGAGGGAGAAAGGGTGAAGGAGAAGAAGCACTGAATGAGACGCTTAAAGAGTCGCCCAATTGAGAAGAGCACTCGATAGCATGTGTTGCAGAGGATTAGAGGGGTGAGGGTTAAAGGTGTTAGGGGACGAGGAAACATGTCCTGCTAAACCAGAATGAAGAAGAAGAAACACCTCTGTAGTTTCTTTTTCCCGCGCTGTTTTCTAACGTCTTGCGCTCACATCTCTAAGCTGCTTCGATGTGGCATATGAAGAATGCCCTAGTTTTTCTTGCATTCCTATCTCATTTTTCTCTTTCTCTTTCTCTGGCTGTCCTGTTCTATCTTCCTCACCTCATCCTATTTAAACTATTGCACACTTTTCCGACTCAAATTGGGTTTCTTGCTCATTTCCGATTAGTCCACTCCTGTTCACAAAGTCTGCCTCTAATTCTTCTTTTAATGCGTTTCTCTTCAGGGTGTCTGGAAGGATTTGTCGGGCTGCCAGGAGGAGTTTTGGGTGTCTGGGGAGTGTTTCTCATCCTCCAACCGCGGCTAAGCCTTTTAGTCAAACACCTGGAGAGAGGAGAGTAACACTGCACCACCACACCGGGCTTTCAACACTGCACACACACACATAATCACAGACACCATCTCGAACTCTGTCACACATCTTAAAAAGAAGGTCATGCTTTCACAGAAAAGCAAACGCTTGCAAATCAACACTCTCTTGCAAACATTTACTTCAACACACAGACAATTAGATCTTTACTGATACAAGTGTTCTTACACACAGCGAGTCGTCAGCGTTCTCTGAGAAACAAGAGATGAGATTCTTGATTGACGTGTGCCGTCCTGCAACTTTGAGAAGGAATCAAGCGTTGTCACACAGCAAGCAGAGGCCCCCAAAGATCCGCATCCCAACAGAAAGCGGGCAGCAGCGTTTCCAGCAGCTGTCCTCAGACCCGGCAAACAGCGTTGTCCCGTCTCCAAAGTCCTTCGAGCAAGTAACACAGCTCTTATGGTCCCTGGCTTTGCAGCAAGAACGCTCTGTTTGATAAAGGGACCCTGGAATGGTAACAGACAAGCGGAGAAGAGGAGGAGGAGGAGGAGGAGGAGGAGGAGAAAGCAGGATGCATGGTACCTCACTTCAGGGAGAAGAGGACAGATGCAGTGAGGAGGCGAGTAGCAGCATGTGCTGAGCATAGAGGGAGAGCGAGCCAGGCGCTGAATGAGGGAGAGAGACACTGTGTGTAGGCTACTGGCTCTGACTGACTGGCTGAAAGAACTGCAGTGTTTTTCACTATGGCGCCACACACTCACAGAGAGAGAGAGAAAGAGAGGAAGAGGTATATTCTGAATGGAAATCGGGTGAGCCAAGGTTGACGTGAGTTTGTGTGTGTGTTTGTTGACTTCAGGCAGGATGTTAAAGTGGCATATGGTGGCTGATCACAGTAACCTACATCTGAACGCCAGAAGCACGCTTCACTTCATCGGTGACGATTTATGAGGCATTACCCCGTTTTTTGTCGTCTGCCATTACAGTGCATGCCCTCTTTACACATCCAGTAACATTTACAATCATGTAATAACTTCCAATCTGAGACAAATAGCATAACAGCAATTCCTGTTTTGTACTGTGAGAAATTACAGGCTATAGTTCATTACAGTCTCAAAGAAGAACCCAGGGAGACCGACGCTGACATCTCAGAGCAGATGTTAAGTGGCACAGTGAAATACAGCATAAACCAGTGTTCAGGCAGCGCAGCGTCTTACTTTCCTCCCCCACTGAGCAGTAATGTGACAATGCAGGATTTCACGGTTCATTGAACATCCGTGAACCTCGAGGCCAGCGCGGTTTTATTTATATCCTTCTGATTGCATTTGATAACAGTGAAAATCTGTTCGGCAGGGCCCCGTCATTTATGATGCCAAAATTGGCTTCTGGGTCAGTAGGGGCGGATTTTTATATATGTTGAGAAACTATATGTTGAATGAGATGAAATGTAATGTATCCGAGTTGAGGTTATACGTTTGTACTGTCTTTTCAGGTGCGTGTAATAATTGAAGACAAATATTCCTTAAAAGGGGTAATCCAGGGATTTGCACTTCCACAAAACTGGAAGACTGACAAGTCACGTTTTTAAAAGAAATGTAAAAATTGAAGCAACAGAGGACGAGATATCCTGACTTTTAGTCCCCAATATGGGTCCAAAAATCCTGGATCCTACATTTCCTATAATGCAACTTGATTGAGTCATTTGTTAAACCCTCCTTGTCTGGAAAATTCTTACGTTTATTAAAGGAATAGGGGTATCACAGGGGTACTTATCCATAGTCAGTGTATGACCTACAGTTAATGACAGTCGGCACGCCCCCAGTTTGGAGAAGCAGGAAGGAGTAAAAGCACGGGAGCAAATCAATGTACTGCTGTGGACGGGGCCGGTAGCAAAACGTATATTAGCCACCTAAAAGAATCAATACCAGTTTAAGTGTACACTAGAATAGTTTTGCTGGTTTACCTTGCAGTTGGACAGCTATACAGTCTATGTTTCCGACGGGGAACTTAAGCCGTTATCTATGCTCTCGCCAAAGCAACCAGCTGTACTGTAGGTCATACACTGACATCAAAACACCCGAACTATCCCTTTAAACTTGAATAACAAATGCTTTCAGTTAAGGATTTGAAGTCTCATAGCCCAACCTGACATCATCAGGGTTATTTTACAGACTTTGGAAAGCTCCCTCCAGAGCCACAAAAGACATTATACAACTAAACAACTGTTTTCGCAGGCCCAGATGCTCTCCCATTGACAAGTAAACTGATGTTGATGTGTAAAAGTGCACCTTTAAATCACACAACCTTTTGAAAAAAAGCTAAAAAAGAACTGCACACTGTGCTGCCATTATCTCTACATCTTCTACAGCCTCCTCGCCTGCAGGCAAACCTTGTTTTGGCTTGATCATATTCTGCAACGCTCTGGAGAGGTAACTGCGCAGTTGGATAAAGTTGCAAACATCCCTCTAATGTCACCAGCACCTCCAAGGCTACATTTTTCCTCCCTGTCGATCCCATTTAAAAGTGTGTCAGTCAAAAGCGTCAACTAGAACTGTTACACTCTCGGCTGAAATCCCCAACGGGCGATAACGCCGTTACCCTGAGGCAAACCACTCTGCTTTAATTGCTCCAGTAAGAACCTATAATTGAGTTCTGAAACTCTGTTGCTAAGACACAAACCTCCATATGGCGAATACGCACATTTTGAAATAGATGAGCCATGACGCTGCACTGAGGAGTCTGATAAATACCTCTAACATAACCTTGGATTTCCCACAGTGTGAGCATCTGTCAGCTTGATAGCACTCCAACATGCTGCATCATCTATCTATGCAGTGATTTTCTTTCCCTACAATAGCCACTCTCTGCAACATTACATTCATGTCCCACAATTACAGCTCTCTAAACAGTCTGCTGCTGAACAGATGAAAGATTTTAGTGCTGCACATGTTATCCTCGTGTTCAAAAGGCTACAGTATGCCATGTCTAATAGGTAGTTGTCCTTATCAGCACTAACCTCCTGTTGCGTAAATGAGAGATGATAAGGGGGAGAACCTTTCCAAGCTGCCTGTGACGTCACTGCTGCAGCAGTCCCAATCTCTTTTCTTTCTATGTATTTTCCTCTGCATTCACTCAAATCTTCTGTCCGTCTCTCATCCCCCCCTCTCCCATCTGTCCTCGCTAAAATCTCAATTTAACACAGCACACTCCCTCTCTCCAATTCCATAGTCTTTCCCCCCTATACTGCAGATTAGACCGGCAGCGCAAGTGATTGGGATTCACAGCGCGTGCAACACCACAGAGGAAGAATTGGTAGTTTAATCTGCCCTAATAGGGTGGTACCAACTCTGTGCAGACACAATGGTCACAGTTATTAAGTGCTACAGATTTCACTCCAGGCCAGCAAACATGCATGAAATATTGATGAAGAAGCTTGACTCTAAATCCGATAGGAAGGGACAAGAAGGATGCAACTTCATCATCACCATCCTTCACCAAGAGCACAAATCTTTTCATCTACTTTGACTATCATGTCATCCTCATCATCACCCACTATTCCCATTATGACATTTCCCATCATCAGCATCATTATTAACTTCTTCTGCCATGACCTCATCTCAGTTTTTGAAACCACTGGTGACACTGATGAATGCTGACATCTGTATTGTAAAAGCAAGTGACCTTATGCGTCTGCCCAGCAGGCATGTGGCTTCATAGCGGGGATATTGAATGACAGAGGGAAGCGGATGCAGATTTATTTATTCTCTAATGGTGAAGCACTCAGTGGTCCATAGATTTAGTATTGATGAAATGTTTATGTACCTGCAGAATTTAAATTTTTCAGCAATAAATGTAGTCAATTGAAACAATAAATTCCTCAATGTGTGTGCTATATTGCCCAAAAAAGCTGAGTTCTCCTGCTCAAGGAGCCGAACCAGCAGTGCCTATATATGTACCAGGATGCATTGCAGCCACAAACTCAGCTTTCTCGTTAGGGTTGTCAACTATCTGGTATTAAAGGGACTATTTGTAACTTTCAGAAATGCTTCTTAACAGCGACACCTGTGGCCGTGAAATCAACGAAAGTCAGCGCTTGCTCGCTCTAAATATACCTGAACGAGCATCGCTCAGAACAGTGAGGCGACACACGTCAGCTAAAACCACAATATCACTCTATATTTCAGCTGCTTGGCAGTAATGTTAGCTGACCAGACGAAGGTCTCTCCATGAACATGATTTAGATCTGATCCTAGTGTTGGCTTTTCCTGCCTAAGTGCAGGCTGAAGCAGCGGAGCTCTGCAGCGTGTCTCCTCTGCTCTCTCCGCCCGCAGCCGGAGAGAGCAGAGGAGACACCGGCACCCGGTCCCTTTAAAGGGACAAATAGTCCCTTTACAGTTACAAAAGTCCCTTTACAGTTACAAAATAAATAAATAAATAGTTTGACATTTTGGGAAATTAAAGTTAGATGATAACATTGATACCACTCTCCTGTCTGTGTGCTAATTTGAAGCTAGAGCTAGCAGGCAATTAGCTTAGCTAAGCATAACGACCGTAACTAGGGAGCTAACGTTAGCTTAGCTCTGTCCGAACAGAACAAATGTAAAGACAACGACCCATGTAAAACCTCAACTCGTCACTCTTAACACATTTTGCATAAACATACAACAGTAGCTATGTTCAATGGTATATAAAGATAGTGGAGTGATGTCTAACCTTACCTGGGCAGAGAATGAAGTTGGCAAGGTCTGATGATGTCATTCTGCATAATAATGAGCCGTGTGCTTGGAGAGTGTATTTTTGGAGTAATGGGCCTAGAGAACAATTTTCTATTTTTATATTATATATAACTGGATAACTTGCACAACGGGCTTTGAGTCCAATGGGACATTTTTCTGACTATTAGGCTCTTGGAATAATGGACCAATGGGAACAATTGGCAGTTCCCACACTGGCTAATTTCTGCTTGACTGTCCAAAGGCCAAGTCATTTGTTTTTATCCATAGTCACAAAAATGTAAGAAAAAAAAAAAAAACAGCAAGAAATTCATATCCCTTTAATTCCTTGGCTTTTGGCTCGTGCATGAGAATTGACTATTTTAATCCTTTTCCCTTTCCTATTGGTCTTAACGCTTTTATTATTTTAATGTCCTGTTGGTTTTAAGTTGGTCTTAGTGTTTTATCATATTGTTTTTATGTTTTTTATGTATAATTGTACAGCACTTTGGTCAACGTTTGTTGTTTTTAAATATAGTTTATAAATAAATTTGGATTGGATTGGATTGGATATCCCAACCAATTATGATATGGTCTAGCACAGGGGTACCCAAAGTCCCAGTGGTCTTTGTATATAGGTTCCAGGGGGTCCCCAGCAAAAAGGGGAATCATTTATTTTCAGTAACATAGTGACATAATGTGTGACTGTTTTGGTCATGGGTTTCAAATACTTTATGTAATAAAACATCTAAAAGCAAACAGCCTATCAGATGGTGGATCCTGGGACAAAATCTTATCAAATGGGGTCTAATTTGTGTACGATTTTGGGGTCTTTGACATGAAAAAGTTTAGGAGCCACTGGTCTCCCTTACAAAAAAGAAGTTTATTCAGTTGTGCAATTAGTATACTTCTTTTAAACTCATAATAATAGAGTATGCTTTCAGTTTACTTTTTATGTACTTATCCGAGATATACTTAATTAACAAAATTATACTTAAGTATACTTGGCTGATACTGACAAGTATACAGAAATGTCTAAGTGTACTTGGCAGGTATACAGAAAAGTCAAAGTATACTTGGCTTATACTGAAAAGTTTACAGAAGTATAAGTATATTTGACTAAGTACTATAAGTTAATTTAAAGAAAATTTACAAGTATATTAAAAGATATTAAACTAATAGTTTACTGAGAGTATACTTTCATTAACTGAAAAGTGGGTTACAAGTATAAAACTAGTAAACTAACAGTATAAATTCACTTGTTTTATAGTTCATATTATAGTTGCAGTACAAAATACAACTTGGATGTAAACTTGTTGTGTACTTAAAGTTTACTACTCCTAAAAAAAGCATACTTAAAAGTATACTTTTATGAACTAAAAAGTGAGCCAATTTAGTCCCAGGGACTATTAAAGTAGTACACTTACAAGTATACTACTAGTACATTGATATTAGTATACTTATTACATAAAGTATACTTGGGATTATACTTGAACTATACTTTTTTTATTTCATAAAATAAACTTGAAGTATACTTCTTTTTTGTAAGGGCTAGCAGGTAATTAACCCCTGTAACCACAACTTGTGGTTTTTACACTTTGTTTTTTAGATGAAACAATTAATATTATAAATATTACACATTCATTAGAAAATATTGAGAGGTGCAGTTAGCAGATTTCTTTTGGTAACTTATTTGAGCTGTTTCCCCGCTCCCATGGCTTCTTGTCTTTACGCTAAATTAAGCTTCTTATTTAGCCTACCAGCATGAACAAATTATGATTCCTCTCATCTAACTCTCTGCAAGAAAAAAGTGTATTTTCTTAAATGCCAATATATTCTTTAAACAAGTCACTTCTTTGTTTATAGATGCCAATTAACACATTGAAAAATAATAATTTCATGCTTGATGTTACATTCAGTCAAGGTAGAATCTGCCTGTCGCAGTCTTATTTTTGAATTATTATTCTTTACACATCCACAATTATATCTGTTATTAGGTAGAAAGAAGATTTGGTATCATACAATACTGTGAGTGTGAACCCTGAAAGAGAAAAAGATTGCACTAATTTACCATCCATCCCACATCCTGAAAATGATCACGTTGCAGAAACTGTCAACAAAAAAAAGGAGGTAATTTCCTATAATGATCTTTATATGATCATCACTGCTGAAAGCTCACTTTCTTTCTGCTATGACAATCAACTCGAACATTAGCCCTACACTTCATTACTTATTCAAATCCTCAGTCTTTCCACGGTACTGAAACCTGCTGAAGCCACTGATGACACAGCAGCATGTCTGATGGTGGCCTCATGTGCCTTGCACGTCGAGTCTAATTGCGGATGGGAATTAGTGCTGGGTCTCGCTGTGCTAAGAAGGACTCTTTCTTATCAGGAGATGATGAAAGCATTAGTTATTTAACAGGACAGGGACCCCGCTGAGCAGAGTTAAACTGTAATCCTCACTCCCAGTGGTTTAGAAATGACACAAATTGGAGTAAATTGACAAACAGGCTGCTGTTTACCCTGACTGGGCTGAAACTAAATTCACATTTACCCCTTGAACAGACCAAAAGACGTTCATTCAGCAGAACCAACAAGCCAAAATGACACTCTTTATCACTATATCAGCAGCATGGCCTGAATTTATGGTATTTATCTAGTCATAGATAAATGCCATTTATTAGCAGCGTTCAGTTTTTATGCACCAAATATTTGAAACAAGCTCCCAGAAAACTGCAGGACCGCTACAACTCTGAGTTCTTTTAAAACAAAGCTTAAAACTTTCCTGTTTGCTGCTGCCTCTTATTAAACCAGATAATGATCTTATACTGCACTAGTGCTTTTACTCTTGTGTTATACTCTATTTTAGCTTCTGTCCTAGCTTTTATTTTTAGCTTGTTTTTATTTTTTATTTTCTAATCTTTAATGTTTTTATAACTGTTTTAATTATGTCTTAATGTTCTTTTGCACTTTGTCGCAATGTTCTTGAATGTGTATGTAAAGCACTTTGAATTGCCCTGTTGCTGAAATGTGCTATACAAATAAAGCTGCCTTGCCTTGCCTTGCCTTATCTGAATGTACTGAACCTATTAAGAGCATGCATCCTCATGCATCTTCAGATATCCTACCTGTACACCATGCTGGCTTTAGGTTGGACCGATGCCTGAAAGAAATGCACATGAAGAAAATCCTCCAATCCCTTCTGCTCTCGAGGTCTGCAGGCTTCGAAGCTTCCTGGAAGGCAGCTGGTGGGGCTTGAGGGGTGCACCCTGGTTCCTGCCCCCAGCCTCTGCTGGATAGAACTGGGGAAGCGATCCAGCCTAGGCCCCCCTCTCTGCCTGGGCACGGGGACCTCAGTACAGGCTGCCTTGAGATACATCTTTGGATAAACCTCGTCTCCCACAGGGCTGTTGGGACACTTTCTTTAGTTAGCAAATCCTTTTCAATATATTTAGTCATCGTGTGTGTGGAGAGAATGTGGCCTAAAAACATCTCCATGTAAGTACAATGCAATGCTGGTCATGCGGGACCACAGAGTTTTTTGTCTACTAGGGCCAACAGGGTGATTTAGAGTAATACCCTGACACATTTTCCACAGATATATCAAACAAAGCATAGACAAAGCAAAGACAGCCGGACAAACAGACACACGCATCGAATTAACACACTAACAGCATCTCACATCTCTGTGTGCCATACCTGTGATGTCAACTTTATTCTTAGATGATTGACAGATTAAAAGACAAAGGCGGCTTTTGTTTGAGCTCTTGGTGGCTTCGGGGAGAGAAGCCTGCTTGTCTGTATAAGTATAAGCCCCAACAAAGCCAGGGGGGGATATTTCTGTCAACTTGTTCTCGTCAGAAATATGTTCTTGATATATCTGTTGTAGCCTACAGCCAATTCAAATTGCAGTTGAAAGCAAAGACTGATCCATCTAGTCTGCTTTTCCTTATAGCAAATACTTACATGGTGACAGAAACAGAAATACAGCCAGGTATGTGAACATGTTTATTGATTGTGAATACACAGATACCAGGATCCTTTCTTAGAGGAGACTTCACATATGAAAAGAAAACGTAATGTGTAGCCTATACTACCACCAACACAATGAGCCAGGTAACGAGTAATAAGAATACACTGAGTATCCAACTGACCACACATGTTGGGAGTTGTAAATATCCCCAGTATTAAATGACTTTTGCTATGTATTTTAGACATTAAAATGAGACACATCACTTTTGAAAAAAGAGATGGCACACTCGTCCTCTTTTGCTGGCTTATTTGGTCTGATATGACCAGTAGCTTATAGTAGCTAATGTTATAATGTCGCTGTGTAACATTACTTGATCAGATCACAGATTTTATGATCCTACTTTATTTGTGCTACTGTTAAGCTATGATCTCATAGATCTGCAAGTTTGAGCATTTTAGCAGATTAAAATCAAGGCTTTCTATGAATATGAATTGTTCTATTTTATCTGCTAAACAAATCTCTTATTGATAGATTATGTCATTGCTGTCACTTATGTTATAATGGTGTTTTCATGTAACAGTATGTCCTGTTATTTCCCTGAGCTCTTTGTGCTCCTCACTTAAAGCAGCAGTGGGTAGAAATGGAGCAAATATGATTTAAAAAAGTTATTTCTATAAAACGGTCACTATATCCTGACAGTAGAGTATGAGACAGGTAATCTGAAAAAAAAAAATCATGTGCCTCTGTGTCCTCCGGTGCTCCTAATGGTATACGCATGATTTCACAGACTGGAGGAAAACAACCAATCATAGCCGAGCTGGAGCCTGCCGTCTCTGAGCAACTGTCAATCACTTGCGAACTCCGATCAAACGGTCAAACTAGGCAGCGCTGATCAAATATCAATCAATATTCTGTTTCTGTAATGCCTATTTCTCACCTCAAATGTTTTCACAAACATCTTGTAGTGTACTGTCTAGCTTTCTAAGACCAGGTTTTATTGCTGTACTTTAAACAGTAAAACATCAAACACATCCATTGACTTTATTAACCCCACATGACTTAGTTTTGGTAACTTTTGTTGTTTTGTTTGTGTACTACTGTGACTGTTTTTTATCATTTGTCTGCATGATTTGAGAGTGAGGGATTGGTAGAGGTGATTAATGATCCCAAAATGTAAATATATTAGTATAAAGAACATAAAATATATTGATATAAAGAGCCTAAAGCAAAGTAGTATATCTTACATATAAAGTTACATATGAGTACCCTCTTCTGTCTTGGTCAGTTGCAGCTGCCTGCGCTCTAGTGGACAGAGAGGATACAGCAGCCAGATCCAAGGAAACATTCAGTTATACTTTCTCATACAGTATCAAGCCGGAAGAGTCTTTGTGAGTTGGTACATTTTATACTTTGCTCATCCAGAAAAGGAACACACAGCGTTGCAGAAACAATCATGAAGATGGAAGAGGATGCATGTACCCACACACACACACACACACACACACACACATCAACCAACCAACCAACAGGAACACACATCACTCATTCACGAGCATATGGGCTGAAAATGGAGATAAGATGTTGCATGAATGTGGAGGAGCTGAGAGCACCTCTGTGTGTCTGCTGTGTCCTCCCACTCAGTGTGCAATGTGAGAGCATTTAGTCTATTTCAGTCCCTGGATATGTGAGGTCTTTTCTTCACTGTTCCCTCCAAGACCATAGTGACTCATCCACACTTGTACACAATCTGACTCCTGGAGGCAGCAAGGCGACGCTTGCTAGAAAAATCAGACCCTCATAGTGGAAGCCACTGTGGTCGATCACATGCAAATGCCTTCACTTACTCTCAAAAGGTCGACATTACTGTGTGACCCTTGGTGTGCACTAAACATTTATCTGTAGTCATATCTTCCTTGTGTTCTCTAATTTAGCTTATTGATTTGCTTAATGTTATTTTGTTTTTGCTCAAACTTGTCTTGAAGCTATCATAAAATACCACCATTAAATTGGTTAAATTGTAGAGCTGTTGTCAACTATTAAATTAATCGGCAACTTTGATAATGGATTATTTGGTTTGACTAGATTTTTAAGAAAAAAAAAGTAAAAAGTCTCTGATTCCAGCTTCTTAAATGTGAATATTTTCTGGTTTCTTTACTCCTCTTTGACAGTAAACTGAATATATTTGAGTTTTGGACAAAATAAGACATATGAGGAAGTCATCTTGGGCTTTGGGAAACACTGATCGTCATTTTTCACCATTTTCTGACATTTTATAGATCAAATCACTAATCGATTAATCGAGAAAATAATCGTCAGATTAATGAAAATGAAAATGATCATTAGTAGCAGCCCTATTAAATTGTGAAGGCTTAGTAGACTTAAAAGAAAGATCTTAAAGATAATAAAGAAAGATAATATCCTGCTCATGTTGTTTTTGTGAGGGATCCCGAGCGAAGAAAATGACCTTTAGTTGTCACAAAAAAAAGAAAAAGCAGGGCAATGACAGCTGGAAAAACGGGTTTTCATTTTCTGGTAAATACAAGGGTATTTCCTTATTGGAGTGGTATATTAAGGTGATCTGTGGAACAGGTGATCAAGTACAGGACAGAAGAGATTCAGAAGATGAAGACTTCAATGGCAACCTTGGCTTTATGCCTCGTCCTCCTCCTGCCTGTGGACGCTCTCAGCACTCCTGAAGCTCCTCAACCCATGACAATGATGAAAATGATGAAAATGATGAAAATGATGGAGGCCAGAATGACCAAGACTGAAATGAAGATGGAGTACATGGAGAAAGAGATGATGGGTAAGAACAGTTAGACTTTTCCCACCCTTTCATTTCATGTTTTTTTTTTCATGTTTCAACACAGTGTTGTCATCACCTGGTAATTCATATAATGCATTACTTTAGTGCTGCTGGAAACCTTGTTTTATTCAACTTTATGTAATCAGGTGGTCTCGTTGACATTGAGCTCACTTTTTCCAAGAGAGACCTGTTGAGAACAAAAACATTTCTAATCAGACAATCGACACAAAATACTGTAAGGCCAGACGCTTTCCATACAGAAAGCCCAGTTTGATTTTAAATTACTGGGTCAAATGTTAAATATTAATCTTAAATGACAGACTTGCTATCAAGTCAAATTCCAAAGTCAGCAAGACTGATACGGGTACCATTTAATGTTTTAATGGCAGGATAGTCTAAGACACTGTTGGAAATGGAGAATACCATGCACTTGGTCTTATCTGCATTTTAAACAAGTCTATGATTAAGAAGTGATAACTGGAAATCATCAAAGGCAGACTGAAGCTGAGTCCGATCCTGGGTTGGGGTGAAGCCTGAGGATTATAAAATGTTATCATTTGCATAACGTTGAAGAACAGACAAGGAAGAATAGTGTTATTTGAGTGGTCGGAAGACTAGAAAAGCACTATATAAATGCAAGTCCATTTACCATTTTACCATTTATGTTTATTAAACAAATTTGTTGAATGCTCGATTCTGATTGGTCAATTACGGCGTTCTATGGTTTGTTATTTCTTTATAGCAACTATCTCTATGTATAACAGACTGTTGCTATGGATGCAGTTCTGATCTTGGACTTTAGAGGACCATTTTTGTGTCAAATTATTAATTTCTTGAGTAAGTAGCAGGATATCCCTTACATAATGTAAAAAGTAATAGGACCAAGAATAGACCCCTGTGGCACCCCATTACTGATTATTATATTCATGCTTTAGTTAAATATTAGCAATATAAGTATACTGATGAATGCTTAAGACTTGAAACTTGACTCGGACTTGCAAAAAAATGACTTGTGAGCATCGCTGCTTTTTATTTCACGAAAGTATACTTTATATACTTTTACTTATAGTACTTAGCCAATGATTTATGTGTTACATAAAGAGACTCACTCCTTTTTAATTGACTTGATGATTTGTGATGAGATTTAAAAAAATAAATAAAATGTGTTGTCCTTGCATGCCTCTACGGTGAACGGATAATCCAAAAACTTGATGAATTGAAGTACATTCATATCAAAATATCCTTTTACACACTTTAATAGGCTACTCTATCAAAAAGTAAGCACAACTACAAGCCAAGTATTATTTTCAGTAGGCCTATAAGGCAAGAATACTTGATTATACTTTTTCTCAAGTATATCTTGATCAAAAGATTGAACAAGTAGGCCTTTAAGCCAAATATACTTATACTTTTCTGTATACTTGTCAGTTTAAGCTAGGTGTACTTAGACTTTTAAGTATACTTGTCAGTATGAGCCAAGTATACTTAAGTATACTTTTGTTAAGTATATCTCTGATAAGTACATATAAAGTAAACTGAAAGTATACTCCCTTATTTTAAGTTCAAAATAAGTATACTAAAAGCACACTTGAATAAACTTAATTTGGTGAGGGTACTGCTTTTTAGGTCCTGCCTCAAAATAAATAACCTTGCAACCAGCCTACTAATACCAGTTTTTATCACAGTCATTTAATTCAACAATCAAAAATACATTGATTTTACACTATTAACTCTACATGATCTATTGTTTGAGGACCCAAATAATTTATCAGTTGTCCATGTGATTTAATTTGGGAGGAGGTTCATTTATTGGGGTATGCATGACATCACTTTAGCGCTACAATTTAGAAAAACCCTGTAGTGATTCATTAATGAAATCATCCTTGAATGTAAGCATATAGGACTCCGTACCCTCTGTTTCCCTTTCTCAGTTGTGACTGCCTGCCCTCTTGTGGACAGAGAAGATACAGCAGTCGTATCCAAGGAAACACTCAGTTTTACATCAGCATATTAGGCCTGAACAGTCTAAAGTCTTATTAAGTTATATTTATAGATTATTATATAGTCAGAAAAGAAACACGCAGCCTTTCATAAACAATCATGTAGATGGAAGTGGATGCATGTACCCACATCACTCATTCAAAGGCCTAAGCGTACAAGCATATAGGCTGAAAATGAAGATAAGATGTTGCATGAATGTGGGGGAGCTGAGAGCACCTCTGTGTGTCTGCTCTGTCCTCCCACTCAGTGTGCAATGTGAGAGCATTTAGTCTATTTCAGTCCCTGGATATGTGAGGTCTTTTCTTCACTGTTCCCTCCAAGACCATAGTGACTCATCCACACTTGTACACAATCTGACTCCTGGAGGCAGCAAGGCGACACTGCTAGAAAAATCAGACCCTCAAAGTGGAAGCCACTGCAGTCGATCACATGCAAATGCCTTCACTTACTCTCAAAAAGAACATCATCTGTTTCGTTGTTTATAGCAAATTATGTTCCTGAATCATGTACTGTCTTATCTTCTTATATTATTATTGTTTTATATCTTGTTTTTCAGTTATCTTAGGGCTACCATAAAGCGGCACCATTAAAGTTATAAATTAATAAATGCTAAAGTTCAGAGAACAATATTTAAAGAAAACCTCCTCTTCATATTGTTATTCTATATTAAGTGGTAATACAAGAGTATGTTTGTTCCGGTCCATCAGAGCAGAAGAAAATAGCATTTAGTTTACTGGTAAATTCAAGGGTATATCCAGAGCATAATGGAGTCAGCTGATCAAGACTAACAGAAGTAATTGAATGATAACTCCTTGTTTTCATGTCACCTCTCAAGGTAAGCGTGTGGCATTTGGAGCAGCTATCGGCGATGTTGGAGATGTTGGACCTTTTCCCGATGAAGTCACCCTGACCTACACTACGGTCTTCTCAAACACAGGCGCATACAACCCTGCATCTGGTAAACTTACCATAATGACGTGTATTCATAAGGTTCCATTTGGTAAATAAAAACTGTCTTTGACTCTGGATGAAATGTAACTCTCTCTGTAGGTATTTTCACCGCTCCAGTCAAAGGAGTCTACTACTTCAGCTTCTCTGGCCATAATCGTTCAACTAGACCAATGGGGCTGCGGCTGATGAAGAATGGAATGCAGATGGTTTCTGTGTACAACCATCCAGCTGGAGACCGCTTCAACACGGCAACCAATGGCATTACCCTACAGCTTGAAGTGGGAGACCAGGTGTACATGAGACTCCTGGCAAACACCTGGATCATTGATAATGTCAATAGCGACAGCACCTTCATTGGCCATTTGTTATTCCCTATGTAAGTGAAAGGAGAATGCAGTGGTTGCTATCTAAACTGATAAAACTAAGTTCCAACATTCCCTTTAATTTTAGCTTTGATTATGGTGCCTTCAAATGGGGTCGTGTTTACCGTGTTCACAAGAAGAGTCCATATGAACGCCCCCCTCTTTATTCACGACCTCGTAAGTGGAAAGTTTCTAAAAACTCAGAGTTCACGAGTTGCGACGTGGCGGAGGCCGTGGAAGTTCAATATATTTTAATTTTAGTCCTACATTGTTTTTCTTCGTCATTTTATAATAAGGAAAATATTGATATTCCCAACTGACTAATCTGTTTCCTCTGTCATTACGCCTTTGCATTTACTGCATTATGTTACCAACTTGCTAGCTTGCTAAATTGTTAGCCTCTGTGGCTTCTAGATGCCGACAGTAACGTTAATATTGCCGTTGCTTAACAGCGCCAACCATTATGTGTACACGACTTCCCATGTTGTAAACACAAGCTCACGAGTTTCATTTGAAGGCACCAATAGTCTCCAACAATTCCAGACAAAGATGTCTGGTTGCATGTTTGATGTTGAAACTGTATACTCATTGATGTTTGCTTTTATGAAGTGCTTTTATTAATAAAGTTACTCCAGCCTGAACAAATGCTGCCATCATTTAGAAAACACAAAAAGCAAACGGCTTTGGGATGTGATATTGGTGTAAGCCTTAAAATTGAACTTCTAAAAGAAAGCACAAAGCAATACACAGATTCAAAAGTATATATAGTATAGGCCTACAGTCAGACATGAAGGTTTGCTAACGTTATGGGTTTCATTTTGCAAGACACCGGTAGATTGATTATGTAGTATTAGCCAATATTTTATTAGCATTCAGTTAGCATGACATTAGCTAGCTTATCTTTGTTCGGATGATTGTGTAGTTGACACTTGGCTTGTAGACCTGAAGGTCATATACCTAACCGTTTGTAAATTGGACATCGTCCTCCAAAGATTTACATTTGTTGAACTGCTGACAGGTGTAGGGGCTAACTAACGCCAAAACACAACAGTGACCGTAATGGGTGGCAATCTGTCAAGGTCCTCGCAATTCGTAAGGATCGATATCATTAGCTCACACTAGGTTATAGGCTACTCTATCAAAAACCAAGCACAACTACAAGCCAGTATACCTTTCTGTAGGCCTATAAGACAAGAATACTTATTTATACTTTTCTTAAGTATATCTCGATCAACAGATTAAGTACAAGTAGGCCTTTAAGCCAAATATACTTAGACTTTTCTGTATACTTGTCAGTATGAGCCAAGTATACTTAGACTTTTCTATATACTTGTCAGTATGAGCCAAGTCTACTTAGACGTTTCTGTATAGGCCTACTTGTTAGTAGAGTCAAGTGTACTTATGTATACTATTGTTAAGTATATCCCTGATAAGTACATAAAAGGTAAACTGAAAGCATACTCTCTTATTTTAAGTTTAAAAGAAGTATACTAATAGCACACTTTAATAAACTTCTTATTAGTAGACTGTTGCAAGGTGAGGTGCAGGAGAGCAAGGTGAAAAGTCACGAAGAGAAATCATCACACTGGCAGGTAAGTATGCTTGAAAAATAAGGCAGACTTTTATTTTCAGTCTGTAAAAATTCCATCAAACAAAGGAAAAAACACATGGAGGGAAAATCATCCTCTGCATTCAGTTACACTGCTCACCACATGCCTGGTGCTGCTCTTTTTTACCACTCTCTTTTCCAAACTCTACTTTCACACATGGTCATATAACCTAACAGCCCGCCTTTCCAGTTCAAACTGGCTTATCAGGCGAATGCTGCCATCAGCTCAGACTGGAGACACCTGCAGTAAGAACCTGGGAAATCAGAGCACACCTGATTACACTTGGAGCCACTCAGTCCCTGTCAGTCAATTAACCCCTTAACTACCCACATAAGGAAAAACAAAGATAACTGTGATCAACCCCACTTGGCTTTACCAAACAGTTACTGAGGGAGTTGTTGCTTCCTCACATAGACGCCCCTTTGCCTCTGTCAGCTTCTCTTTGGGCATTTGTCTTTCGTACGCACTTTATACGTTTCTGATGATGAATGATTTACAGATGACAGATAAATCGACCGGTGACATACAGCTACTGTAGCTCCGTACGCTATCCTTCAAAATTGGCAGCGCCGCCCCAGAATGCTCCGCGATTCCCATTCAAAGTGGAAGGGTAGTGATGGGTGAACACATGACTTCACTTGACCTTCCATATATTTACCAGCAAAGCCCGTCTGCGTCACTATGAAGTGATAGCCAGCGTTTTGTCCCCTTACGGCTTCTAACTAGGAAAGAAGAACTTTCTTACTTCCACATTTTCTCACATGGTAAACACAGTCTTGTGGCTGGGGTCAGACTGAGTGTGCATGTTGTCAGCTGTCACATTGGTTTGAATTCACGTGGTTCAGTGGTTTAACAGTAATAAAGGCATGAAAGCTCTTCAGTGGTCTACAGTGAGAAGGTGTTTTTCGGAGGAGATGTCTGCAGTGGTTGGAAGGTGGCAAATTAGATGATCTCTTCAAAGGTTAGCATTTCTTTCTCAGGCTACGAGTCCAAAAAGCTCAGAGATAACCAGTCATGGCAACGACTGCAAATTAGTGTCATATGACCCTGCTGACTTCTTTGTTCAGATAATATCACATACCATGCACCACAGCCACACAAGTGAAATCTATTCATCTTTTTCCCATCGTGTCCCTCTCCTTCATTTTCTATCAAAGATTTTAGATCACAGGACACTTCTCGGAGTATTACGGGACTAGGGTCACGTCCTGTGTCATGACCACTCGAGGAAGGACAGGCTGTTACAATGCAAAGCATTTATTTCTAAATGGTTAAGAGGAACTGCATGTCTGTTTCAACATTTCATAGATCTGTGGTGAAGTTACAGCAATACAGGAAGCACTATGTCACCCACCCTTCCTTTCCGCCAAACCCTAAAAAAGCCCAAGTTATCAGTAAGCTTTGGTTGACAGATTTTATTGCAATGAAATGCTAATGCAACACAGGTTATAGGCATATAGGCTTTAGACTAAACCAGTTAAATATTGCAGAGGACAAGCTAAATGGAAAATTACTTTTAGCTTACATGTACACATGTCATACTACAGGCAGATTGTGAAATTCAGGGTGAATAGTATAAAGGGGTTGTGTAATATTGCAGTAAGATGGTGTCAGATTTTAGGCAAAGCTGCAGCTCCAAAAGCGTGGTAGCAGTTGGAAAACTGTATTTGTAATATTACATGTATATTATTTAAATAATATGTATACATTTATAGAAGTAACGCCCAATTCCTATTAGCTACTTTTTCCAACAACTGGAACGCCAAATTCACACCATGGCAGCGGCGAAGTGCAGCTGGCTGCAATAATTACGTTTTTCTGCAGCCAGGAGACGGGTTCATGTATTTCAGGCGCTAAGAAATTCTTTGTAACATAGGTCAACATGTCACATCAGTCACAGGATCTGTTTACTGATTAGCTGCGGGTCCTCTCTGGCTGCACTTCTCCACTAAAAGTTTAACTTTTTCCAACTTTTGTTTGGCCGCACTTCGCCGCAGAATCAAACGGAAGCAGCTTGCAGAGCTCGGGAACGGCCGCCACAGCTTTTTATTGAATTGTATGGCAGCTCGCCGCAGGCCGCACTTCGCCACTGATCTGGTGTGAATTCAGCATAAGGAAAGCAGCACTTTGCTATTGCAGAATTTGCGTAGAGTAGAAAAATATATCTAGATTAAGTAAAACCACTACAAAACTGTTTTCTTTTTAAATTCAATCCTGCAAACAGATAAAAGAACATCAGGATCTTATTTTGGTATCTGTATATAAAACTGTAACATTACATTTTTTAATAAAAGTTAAAGTGGAGTTAGTTTTAACTACTTTATATAGAGTTAGGTAACTCACTTCACAACTTAAATCTGTATTAATTCTGTGTACATTTGTATTCATGTTTTACAAATTTGCACAGAATATCTGAGATGTTTTTAGAGGGGAAATTTCTCTTTGACTGCAAACAACTCATAGTCATCTGAAACATGACAAGAGGCCTCAACTAGACACTGCCTTTTTTGTAAGAGGTCAAAAAGGTTGAGAACCACTGGTTTAATATTTAACAATGCATTGTCTTTTATAATCTGATCATGTGTTTAATTTATGTAAAGACTTAATCTGAAAAAACTAAAACTAGTTACTGCAGCTGTCAAACTAATGTAATAGAGTAAAAAGTACAATATTCCCTCTGAAATGTAGTGGAGTAAAAGTAAAGTACAAGTACCTTAAATTTAGAGCAGTACTTGAGAAAATCTACTTTCCACTGATAGGCAGTGACAGTAGTCCTGTACATTCCAGTCATTGAGTTTCGTAGTATTTTACATCTGTAAAGCACAGTGAACACGTTTAACCACTTGCTAGGATCACACATTTGTAGCTAAGCAACTAAATCAGTTTGACATATCTATTTTAGAGCTTATTTTGTGCTGTCGGTTCCCCTTTTATCTTAAACCTCATCCTCAAATATTGCAGGATTGTTGTGCTTTTTTTTTTGATAACAAGTAAATGTCTGACCCCTAATAGTTAAAGTTTGTATGAGCTTTACATGTGATTCCTACCAATCATGCATGTTACTCTACAGCCACCATTAACTGTACGTTCATCTCCTGCTGTGTGTGCATGAGAAGTTTCATTAATTTAAAAGGTGATGCATTTTTCCAGTGAAATAGAAAGAAATTATTTATATATTATAAATATATTGATATTGATATTGTATAAAACTGTAGTAATATGCAGTAATAAATAGAGTCAGCGACACTTGTTAGTAAATTCCAGTCAGCTCTAATGAAAGGATGAGATATGAATTACTGCATTAGAGTTGTAGCTTAGATAACCGTTACATAAACTAACAGTTGTAGCTACTGCAGATGGTCTTTGTGAAAACAAAGTAGGCATTGCTAGACTCATTGAAGCAGCCTTTTCTTCACATGGGACCTGAATAGTGTGAGCATGTCAGATTGAATTGAGTAATCGGACCTTGAATCTCTGTGGTTAGAGGGACACTTGAGGCAGCAGCTGATTGGCCGTTCTGAGGAACAGCTTACTAAATACCAGTCTACAGTATGTATGGCCAATTGAACTCGGCTGCAGACACAAAAAGCCCTCTCTGTCCTCCGCTGCGCAGCCTAGAAAACATGCGGCGGGAAGAGGGGAAGCAGCTCTCCCCCAGAAAAACACACTTACTGGAAACCCTACCCACTACCCAAACAACTGGACTGAGAAGAGTTTTTATTCACGAGGGCCACGATCACTTACTTAATGATACTAGCAAGGCGGTGAAGGCTATGCATCCTCATACGAACAGCAAATATTTAAGACCGGCAACTCTTTTTTAATTTTGTAAACAAGTGGCATCTAGTGCCGCATCTATTACCACATGATATCTTAACACCTAAAAAAAGCCACAGCTTGTTTGGCACAGTGGAAGGGCTGCAACTACCTGTGTTCATTATCGATAAATTTATATTTTTCTTGATTAATTAGTGTATAAGATGTCCAAAAGTATTGGAAAATATGCATCACAGGTGCCAATAGCCCAAGGTGATATCGGCCTTTTTTTTTTTTGCGAAACCCAAAGATATTCAACAGAGAAATGCCACAAATCCTCAGATTTGTGAAGCTGGAACTAGAAAATGTTTGTTTTTCCTTCATATATATTACTTAAAGGTCCCATATTGTGCTCATTTTCAGGTTCACACTTGTATTTTATGTTTCTACTAGAACCTGTTTACATGCTGTATTGTTCAAAAAGCCCTTTATTTTGCTCATACTGTCTGCATGAATATGTCTGTCCTCTCTCTGAAATGCTCCGTTTTAGCACATTGCAACGGAATTGCATTGCTAGGCAACAGCTTGGGTCCATGTTTACTTCCTGTCAGCTGATGTCACTCACATACACTGCAACAGGAAATAAACTGGGACACATTTGGAATGATAACAGCTCCGTCCAAAATCTCATACTATGCACTACTTACTCAATAGGTGTACTATCGTTCAGCATAATTTTGTGTGAATAAACAGTAGTTTGTATCTTTTCGGATGCACCGAGCTGTAATGTACGGCGTCTCTTCCTGAGAGCCTAATTGTCGGTTGGAGATGTGTAACCATGGTAACCAGTACCAATCTCATGTAACCAAAACGACGGTTTGTGAGAATCAAAGTCTGAACTAATTGAAAATATACATCACGCCTAGCAAAGTGAAATCTTAAACTTACACTTAAATTGAAGTGTTATTGATGTTATAGAGTTACTACCGCACTGCATTGTGGGATATATATGCAGCCGTAGTGTCCAGCGTTGCATACTGTAATACTACTGTTTTAGCGTACTAAATAATATGTTAGTATGGAATTTACTGTTTTAGCGTACTAAAAAATATGTTAGTATGGAATTTCTGACGCAACCAATGTTTAAAACTGTGAAATATTGTACAGTTGTGACATCACAAAGTTACAGAAATCCCGACAGCTTGTTTCAAAGGCACAGTTTCTGAATATGGGCTGCGTGTATTTCTCCATGGATTGAGCGTTTCAATACTTTGACAGTATTTATATAGGACTTAAACCTACTTCGTAATAAAAAAGACAATATGTAAGGGATAATGTACAGCGAGTCGGTCATTGTCGTGAAATAAACCAAGACGCAAAGCTAGCTGTACATTATCCCGCTTATTACACAGCTACTTACTTAAGAAATCATCGGAACTGCGTACATAACACCGGTCTGCTATAAAGAAATAACAGAATGTACGATGCAGTGACTGACCAATCAGAATCGAGTATTCAACAAAGCCGTGTAATAATTTAAAATATGGGACCTTTAAACTATTAATCAATTGTCAATTAACTTTCTATCTGTTGACTGATCAATTAATGGGCTACTTGTTTACAGGGACAATCACATTCAAAGTGTAAACACTTTATGTCAACAGCAGAGACAAGCACAGCACACAGCGTTACGTAAAATGCGTTTCTTTTTGTATTACAAGTCTTTCAAACTGACAGGTGGATGGCAGAAGATTTTGTCCAAAGGGAGAATTACAATTACGGTAAGTCAAAAATGTCACTTTTTTTTTTTTGTTTTTAGAAAAGAAAAAAAACTCTAGATAATAACAGACAAACATGGCTTGCCATTCACTGAACCATAATCCTAATAAAGTTACTCTGTTGTTCTTATTGGACTAGTACCTCGAGAAAACGGCCTGAATCTGACCCTGAAACAGCAGGTCTGACACAAGCTCAGCCTCCTGACAGTAAAACAGGAAGAGGCTCTTCTCACATTGACACCAAATGAAACTAGATTGTTCGCTGAAACGGCTAAAAAAAAAAAAAGAAGTTCTGATTGCCATCAAGACGCACTGCAGAGGAAGTAGGGCTCATCAGTTGGCACAGTCACAGGAGTTTTCTTTTAGGAAGGCACTTGACACGGGGGTCGTGGCGTTCCCCATGCAGCGACAGCAATGCACTAAGGTCCTTGTTTGTGCACACTGAGGAGGGACATCGTCAGCTAAGTGCAAGTTCCATGATAAATCCACTTTTCACCAGACCGGAGAGGGGATAAAAACTAAAATATAACACCACTCCACCACAGTCCACAGCTTCAAATACAGTATCTTAGTGGGTTAGTGGGTCTGCGCCTCTTGGATCACACTTGACCTTTTTGGTGGGGAAATAAATTGTGTCGATCTGATTAGAGTAACCTGTGCAAGGCTTGAGTGGTGATTGATGCGTTTATGAGCAGGCCTCCTGATCTCAGCCGAAAAAGACCCACCCCCCTTCAAAGACAGATGGACCCAGCCTAGAAGATGTAACAGTACAACAAATAAAAACCACAAAAAGAAATAAAACCAGGTGTCTCTTAGGTTTTTCACAATAAGACATTCCCATTGAGGCACATTTTCCAGAGAAGTGTCATAATACAAAGCTATATATAAAAAAATTCCCCCAAAACATTCAAGTACTTTGTCATGTAAACACTTTTTTCCAGACTATAATACATAATCGATTTGTTGTCCTGGTGGTCGATTTTTGTGTGTGCAACAATAAGACAACAGTGTGAGGAGAGAGAGAGGATTAAAGGGACTGTTTGTAACTTTTTTACACGTATAAATATACCGGGTCGGGATCCCATGCGCGCTCGCGTGTGGCCGAAATCTCTGCTCCTCTGCCTGCTTGCCTTCACTAACACACCGTGCGCGTTCTCGCTGTCTCGCTCCACCTCTAAACGTGAACGCACGCTCGCTCCACACTGCAGACGAGTTAGTTTAGCTCTGAGAATATCTAGTGAATGTACAGTGGACGTTTGTGCAGAATAAGACTTTCGTTGACGTTAACGGCCACAGGTGTCGCTGTTAACAAGCATTTCTGAAAGTTACAAACAGTCCCTTTAAAAAGCCTGCAGGACAAAAGCTCAGCATTGTTTTTCTGTATGTTTTGTGTGTTTTGTTTTTCTTATTTTAGAGCAGGACACATGAACAACACTGGTCTCCACCACTGGGAACAGTCGAGTAGTTCATCTGTCGGACTATCTCTGCAAACAGCTCGTCGACCGATCCTTTATTCTTGGCTGAAGTCTCCATAAAGGGGCAGCTCCACTCCTGGGCCAGAGCCTTGCCTTCTCCAGAAGACACCTCTCTCTCGCCCTCCAGGTCCACCTTGTTGCCCACCAGGATCATGGGCACCCTCTCGTACCTCTTCACCCGGATGATCTGGTCTCTCATGGGCTTGATGTCCTGGAAGCTCTGCTGGTTCACCAGGCTGTAGACCAGGATGAAGCCTTGGCCGTTCTTGATGTACAGGTCTCGCATTGAGGCGAACTGCTCAGTCCCTGCGGTGTCCAGGATCTCCAGGACAGACGGGGACGAGTCCACCTCGATCTCCTTCCTGTAGAAATCCTCTATCGTGGGGTCGTACTTCTCGATGAAGGAGCCAGTCACGAACTGGACAGTCAGGGCGGATTTACCGACTCCACCCGAGCCCAAAACAACCACTTTGTACTCCCTCATGGCTAGGACAGGAGGGGGGACAGAAAGACACCTCCTTTTCTCCTTCTCTCTCTCTTTTCTCCCTCTTTTTCTCTCTCTCTGACCAGCCCCGATGTTTTCAAGCCGAGCAGGCTGCGCTCTCGCTCGGATAAGGAGTCAAATCACACACCGGTTAGGAGAATGACCGCTGCTGCTCTCTGGACATCAGCGAGGACTATTCTTGTTATTGTTGTTATTAAAGCACATCATTTTGATGGCGCTGTATTGTTGTGCAACAACAACAACGACGGCGGCGGCTGGAGAAGCGTGATCGCTCCTCTCTGCTCTTCTTGCATGGCGTTTCCTTCCTGCCCACATCCACATCCTCCTCACACTGCAGCGTCAAAGCGCACAGGCTGCGTTTCTTAAAGGAGCCGTCACACCAAAACAGCCGACAGTCAGCTGACCACACTGTGATGCTGCTGCAGCCTGCGTGCATGCTCTGTGTTGGCCCTAGTCTGTGTGACCTCTGACCTCTGAAGAGGCTCTAGAGCTGCACACTCTACCTGTAGTTATGATTATACATAAGCATGCTAATGAGGTCATTCATATGTCAGCTTATGTGTCTTCACCGTACGATGGAGTATTAGGGCCACATTGAGGGGGGAAAAAAAATCTGAGATTTCGAGAATAAAGTCGTAATTTAATGAGAATAAAGTCATACTATTTCAAGATTTTTTTTTCGTAATATTACGAGAATAAAGTCATAATTTAATGAGAATAAAGTCATACTATTTCAAGAAAAAAAAGTTGTAATATTACGAAAATAAAGTCATAACTTAGCGAGAAAAGAAGTTGTAATATTACGAAAATAAATTCATAACTTAACGAGAAAAAAAAGTTGTAATATTACGAGAATAAAGTCATAATTTAATGAGAATAAAGTCATACTATTTCAAGAAAAAAAAGTTGTAATATTACGAAAATAAAGTCATAACTTAGCGAGAAAAGAAGTTGTAATATTACGAAAATAAATTCATAACTTAACGAGAAAAAAAAAGTTGTAATATTACGAGAATAAAGTCATAATTTAATGAGAATAAAGTCATACTATTTCAAGAAAAAAAAGTTGTAATATTACGAAAATAAAGTCATAACTTAGCGAGAAAAGAAGTTGTAATATTACGAAAATAAATTCATAACTTAACGAGAAAAAAAAGTTGTAATATTACGAGCATAAAGTCATAATTTAATGAGAATAAAGTCATACTATTTCAAGATTTTTTTTTCGTAATATTAGGAGAATAAAGTCATAATTTAATGAGAATAAAGTCATACTATTTCAAGAAAAGAAAGTTGTAATATTACGAGAATAAAGTCATAACTTTACGAGAAAAAAGTTGTAATATTACGAGATTAAAGTCATAACTTTATGAGAAAAATAGTCATAATATTACGAGAATAAAGTCATAACTTAACAAGAAAAAAAGTCGTAATATTAGGAGAATAAAATCATAACTTTACGAGAAAAAAAGTTGTAATATTACGAGAATAACGTCAAAACTTTACAAGAAAAAAAGTTGTAATATTACGAGAATAAAGTCAACTTTATGAGAAAAATAGTCGTAATATTACAAGAATAAAGTCATAACTTAACAAGAAAAAAGTTGCAATATTACGAGAATAAAGTCATAACTTTATGAGAAAAATAGTCGTAATATTACGAGAATAAAGTCATAACTTAATGAGAAAAATATTCGTAATATTACGAGAATAAAGTCATAACTTTACGAGAAATAAAATCGTAATATTACGAGAATAAAGTCATAACTTTCAAGAAAAAAAGTTGTAATATTACGAAAATAAGGTCATAACTTTATGAGAACAAAGTCGTAATATTAAGAGAATAAAGTCATAACTTTACGAGAAAAAAAAGAGACTTTATTCTCGTAATATTATGACTTTATTCTCAAAATCTCAGATTTATTTAATTTAATACTCCGTCGTATCACCGTCGTATCAAGTACAAGTAAATACTACAGTGTAAAAATACTAGGTTACAAAAAAAGTCCTGCATTCAAAATTGAGGTAAAGTACACAAGTAAAAGTACAAAAGTATTAGCATCAAAATATACTTAAAGCTGCAGTGGGTAGAAATGAAGCAAATATGATTCAAAAAGTTATTTTTTAAAAAGGTCACTATATCCTGACAGTAGTGCATGAGACAGGTAATCTGAATTACCACCATGGTGGCGCTACTTTATTTATTTTTTACTTATTAATTTATTTGACAGGGACAATACATGAAGGCATTGTTCGATGCATGTAGGACTTCTATCTGTAGCTAAATTGAAGACCGTGTCCCTTGGATACACATAATGCAAACATAATACACGACCGATACTTGATTAATGTAATTGGAAAGGTTGAGTCATAGATGGAAAAGTTTCTGAAGATAAAAGCATATAAAGATTTAGTTGTTGTGTTACTGCTTGTAATAGAAAACCTGTCAATCATTTAGGGAGTGAAAGCAGGTTCCTGTGTTCTGAATTTTGGGGGTGAGACTACCTTTGTTCACATCTGGATTACAGACCGTAAAACACAACTCACTGCATGAATAAGATACCTTCTGAACTGTATAGGCTACACTCTCTCCAAAAGAGGGAAAAAAGGGGAAATAAGTCCCTCTTCTGACCCAGATAAAGCACACAATGTCATGAAAATTGCCCCGAGCACGATCGATTTAATTAATAATATCAGTCTCTGCGGAGCTGCTCCAGTCTTACTGACTTTGAACCCTCAAGGTTGAAGTTCAGAAGCAATATTGAATACACTCTCCTAGATTGTCCCCTTCACATATGAATTGGGCCAAAATATAATTGGAAATAAACATCTTTACTTTCAAGATATAAAAGATAGTAGGTATGTTTTTCAGCAACAGGGCATCAATATTTATGTGTTAATAAACCATAAGTTGAATGTGAATATCTGAACTAAAGCACTGAAATGTCCCAACAGTATGTTTTAAGTGGGGTGCATCATCTGAAAGCTGGGAACCTGAAGATTAATTTGAGATGCAGCTCAGCGCTGTGTGTCAAGTTGTTCTAGTCATTAATAAGAAATACAAAAAAATTATAAATCAATGAATTAATTCAAATAAATTGTGAAAGTCTATAAAAGCGTAGAACATGATGATATGAGTTTGTGATGGCCATTCCCATGCTCTATTACGTCTCATAAATTGTTGCAGCAATGTTTGGGTTGATACCATTTGTTACACAGATTTGGTGCTAAATTTAACACATTTTTTATCACTTGAGAATTGATAAAAATGATCAATAATTCCTCCAAAATACCACATTAAGACACCAAGACCTTGAGGAACACCATAGAAAAAGCCATGCTGTGATTTAGTATCAGAAACCTTTGACATTTGGAGATTTCTGCAAAAATTCCTTTTTTTGGGGGCGATTGGATGGCAAGCACTTCTGTTCTGGAAACTCCTCAGAAACCCCCTTATTGTCAATCTACCAAGGAAAGCCATACACCCTCTGAATGCCATAAGTCTGTAGTTTGTAGTTGTAAAGTTTCATGTGGTTGGGATTATCCTAGAGGTCACCACAGGTCATTTTATACAGTGAGGTCAAATTTCAAAATACGGTCTTTCTACAATGAAATGGCTACTATTGGGACTACCATCATCATACATTAATACAACTGGGCTCATTGGATCCACACGAGTCTCAGCTTTACACTGATACCCAGTTTATGCGATTCCAAGTCTGTTTAGGGACCCCAGTATGCAGAAATATTCAAATACACCATTTAGTATAGGCTAAAATAGAACATTTTTACGGCATGCAAAAAAGCAGCATGGTTTTTGCCCCAAACTGTATGGGATCTTCCCTGGTTCTTCTTTCACAAGCTCACATGACATGGTTGGTACCAATGGATTCCTTAGGTTTCCTAGTTTCATATAATACTCTTGGTTGAAAACTCAGCCCGCAACAACCTCTGAAAGACAGAATAGCTGCCAGGCCCGCCGGCGGGCCGTTGGAGTTTTAAGGAACTTGACTCACACATCCAGCACACACACAGAGAGGCAGTGACCACACACACCTGTTGCATGAGCAAATCAAATATTGTTTTATTCAGATTTCAGATTCAGAGTCAATTATGGCAACAATAAAATGTGCATAAAACAAAATCTGAAGACAGAATAGTACATTATCGTGTGGCAACTGTTAGCAAATACATAAATCGATGGTTGCACTTACAAGTAAAAAGCAGTCAAAGCGTACGTGTGCCCCCAGCAGGGAAGAGAAACCATGGCTCCAGACCAGCAGCCTGAACATCTGGTTTGGAGAAAATGGTGCTTTGGTTCTGTAGCAACTAAACACAGCAGCCTCGAGTCACAAACACGTTGACCGGTCGACTGTTACATTCAAAGACTGAATTTGCCAAATATGCATTTGGTGCGGTGAGCCTTCACCTGCTGAGTGCACATCTAAGATAGCAGGAACAACTTCCTGTGAGTCACTGTAATTATTATATGGCTATGAGAAAGGATCCGGGGTGGATGAGTGCGAATATTTGATCATTCTTTAAATAACATGTTTGCTTGGAAAATATATATATTTTTTTTTTATCACACAAGAGTAAGATGACTTGTTTTTGAAGAGTTATTTCTCCCCACTGTGGATGTTATCTACTGTTAAAAACTGTATTCTGTGTTATCTTTCTTTACATAACTACGCAGTTTATTTTGTTTACATGTTTGTACTTTTACATGCAGTCAAATCAAACTATAATAGAATACAAATTTTGTATGTACCATGGGAGCAGCAATACTGCATGACCAAGTCTAACAAATGATATATGGATATTATTGGATATGTCATCCCACAGGAGGGGCGGAGTAAGCATGACACGGGGATATCTGTTCCCCTTCGACATTCCCTGGCAATACTACTGATAAAATAAGACAAAAAGCGCATAGCTTTCTCTGAATGCATTGGCCAAGAAACTAGTGCCCTTCTTTGCAAGCAATTTTTTTTAGCTGGTCTTCTAATTTAAGAATTTAAATTAATCTAACAAAATTCCTTATAATTATAGATCTTTTTTTATTCAAAATAATATCTCAATATGATACACATTTTTTTCTCTGTTCATTTGACTATATACAGAAGTGCAAAAAGTCAACCTTCGTCCCTTAGGTTAGAACTCATCACCTGCAGCATTTTTCGGACCTCTCCGGTCTGGAAAAGTCTTTCCTCGCTCCTAATCTCGCTATCCACCGAACATCCATAGACCCGTCAATCTCACTGCTCGTTTTGGCCTGACATTCAGGGCAAACTTAAGAAATATTCAAACAAAAGTACATATCTTTTTTTTTAAATGGATACAGTAGAAAATAATTTTTACTCTAAAACATGGACAATCTATATTTCAATACAATATATTTTCAAACATGATCGTGACATGTTACAAGGAAAATTTTTAAGTTGGTTAAAACATTAGTTATTTTGTCTGCTCAAGAGATTAAATTAATCGATCTCATTCCTTGTATCAAAAAAGTCTTTCATCAACAAAATTAACTGATAATGTAACATCATCTGAAAAAAAGTCATCCAGCTATATGAATGAAGTGAATATTTAAAACTGACTCAACACATTATCCATTATATGGTTTGAAAAAGTTATGAATGTCATACTACCTCAAAATCTACAACGGCTATATCAATGTTGTCAAGTAATATATAGTAAGGCAAAAAAAAAGAGAAAAATCTACAACTACATACCTCAAATAGATTCAAATCCTTAAGTAGTACATAACACAGAAGTTCAATGAAATTTAAGAGAGTAATTGTTACTTTTACATAGAGAGAAAGAACAAAAAAAAAAAGAGAGATCATAAGCGGCACGTGACAGAACTATAAAACATCATTGGTGTTCTTTACCTGCATGGTGATTGAAAGTACATTTGATTGGGCTGGGGCCCATTAATTGTAATCTAAGGCTTCGTTAGGTACATTACAATCGGTAAAGACACACTACACACCTCTGTGAAAACAGAAAAGGGATGTGATCATTACATGAATGACAGATGATAAACATGTTTCCTTATTAAAGCCTCTTGAGAGATGCTTCTGTAACCCTTTGTGAATATGATTGAGAGAAAAAGCTGTGCTTTGGTTTTCTGTAGTCACATCTAGAGGTGAATGAGAGCCTTCGCTTGAAAACATACAAACACACGATGTATTGTGTTTCCTCAAAAAGCGAAAGTTCACTTAGAATGAGTTGTGAAATTAAAAACAGGGTGACCAGACGAACAATCATTCAAGTGCACATGTGGTTTCAATGACCTAATAGACCTTTCGGGTCCGTTTTAAATTCCCATCGATACGTGGCTCAACGGTGCTTCTTGGAGGCACAGTTTTAGAGTCGCTCCTCTTTAAAAGAGGGAGAACAAGGTAACACGATGTCAATTGAAGCTACACCCTCTACTTCACCAGGCTTTAGAGTCAATGGACTGGAGCAACAACTTAATCCCAACAAACAAAAGAAACAACAACGCTAGTCTATGAAAAGAGGTATGACAAACTTTAGAAAAACCCTCCATTTTTGATTTTAAAACATCAAAATTAAAAACAAAAATCTGGCGAGAACCCCACTTCTAAAACTGATTAATTAGAGAAATGAAAAGTAAAAAAAAAAAAAAACACTCACATGGAGATTCTGAAATCAAAACAAATACAAAAAAAGAGCCATACAAAACGTTAACCTTCGGTAAACAAATAACACTGCTGAGATAACACTCTGGTTTTAGCTGTATGGCCTTGATGGCACATGACAAGGTGAGAAAAAGCTAGCCTGGCTGTGCTTTCAAGGTACACAGGTATGTTGGTTTACCCAGAACATTCATACGTCCAAGACCCTCATTTCAACATCTAGTTTCACTAGTAGCCGTAAAAACACAATACTGTACATGCCTAATTCTTTTGGCGAATAAAATTCCTGTTAAAAATCATTGTGCCTTTCAGATTTCAATTCAAATTCAAGCTGCAGGTTTGCTTGTAAACTATGAAATATGGCTATTGATTTAAAAATCAAAATAAAACAGAACAAATAAAAAAAAAAAAAGGAAAGAAAAATCTTGGTCTACTAAACGTACCAGCACTGGATGTTGCTTTTACGCAACCACGCTCTTGACCTTGTGTGCGTGCGGTAATGATAATAATTAGAACAAATTGAGTGCTATGATTTAGTCAGACACAGAGGTGTAATGTTTCGCACACTGACCCCGGCACCAAGATATCCTCTTCTCTCGGCTGGACGTTGAATTTGACGACAAATTCTTCTCGACTTTGATATGTGGGAAGATGGCACCGATCGTGTGTTGCACCTTTGATGTTAACACGTGTGGATGAGACCATCGTCGTGGACCGGCTAAGAGATGGCAGACCCTCCTCGTCCCATTGCTTGACATTCTGCAGGTTATGTACATAAAGGCTGAACTCTTTTGGCTTGGACGGTGCCAGCACACATTCATTTGATCTGGAAGACATGACGGATTTCACTTGAAAACAACAGTCTTGCTACTGAAAGAGGCAGAAAGTTGTACGAGTAAATCTTAAACCAAAGCTGAAATGATTCGCTCAAAATCTTTGTAATGAATAGAGAAAGAATAGGAGGATTGAAATGGGAACTCACTGTTCTTGAGGAACTACATTTGAGTCAAGTACTTGTGACTACTCAGATGATCTGCAGATATTATTGGAATCTGGGGGTAGAAAACAGACAGGGATCAAATAAAGCGTCCCGAACCGGAAACGCTCACACATCGGCCGACCGCACAAACACATTTTAACAACATCCTCTCGCATTAAAACGAGTTTGTTACTGAAAAAAGACAAAAAAAAGCGCTGTCAGTTGTGACACGTCCATAAAAGAATCAACAGACACTTCTGGACAGCAGGGAGGTGAGGAAGAGGAGGGTTTAAGGGAGAGATGAGGGATTCTGTCAGTGAGGTGGCTCCCCCATGCAAATCTAAGTCCTCCTTGTTGTTGACCTGCACACCCCAGTAAAATGCATAAAACTGGTCCTGGGTCAAGACTGCTAATATGATGATTCATCCGACAAGTCTTTTCACTGGTATTATGAAATTGTGCAATGTAACTAACTGTTTACAAAATGCCTTCAACAGAACTGAAAGCACATCTCACTGTTTTTTTGTGACTTTCACAATGAATATGTCCAGCTTTTAATAAACACGAGGAGGTTTTCTTTACAAGCTGGAAGCAACAGCAGAAATAAAAAACAATGAATAAAAAAAAAGCCAAGCCCCAAAGGGCACAGATAGCGACTTTTGCACAAGATATGCTTTAAAGATTTTAATAAAACTACCTCATACATACCAATTGCATGTATTCGTTGGTAGTCAACTTTGATAAGGAAGAGTCCTCAAAATGGGAAAAGGACAAAAATCGAGGTTACAATGAGGACAAACATTAAAAACAATACAGTATCTTTTTTTTCCCAGAAAGACAGATAGATCTAAGAAATGTATGAGTAATCTTGTCACAGTATGAATGATATGTGCACACATGTTGGACTCGTAGTGAAGGGCAACAAGAGGGAGTACCGCCTTTTACCCTACCCACCCCTCGCTGTGAGACACAAGCATCCCCAGATCGTCCATGTGCATTGAAAGACAGAGATGAGTGAGAGAGAGAGACAGAGAGAGAGAGAGAGAGAGAGAGAGAGAGAGAGAGAGAGAGAGAGAGCGAGTGAGAGAGAGAGAGAGAGAGACAGAGTGAGACGGCAGAGGTGCAAACCTGATTGGCGGAGGCAGTTGCGAAGGGGCTTGTGGCAGATGTGTTGCCTCCAGTGCCTGGAGTACCACCGTGCATCATGGGAACTTTTTTTGGAGGGAAAATCATGTAAGCAAAAAATACACAGAGGAGCAGTGTAGCCACATACACACCAGGCAAATGAGGGGAGGAGAAGGCGAGTCATCAGAGGGGGATTCGATTTAACTGGATCCCTTTTCTTCCCTCTGCCAACGCTGATAAGAGGTCTCGTGATTTGAGAACTTGATGTGACACAGTGTAGCTAACGTACGTCCACATTTGTGTGTATTACTGGTGATACAATGACCAACATTGTAGTTTTCTTGGTTAACACCAGATGAGAGCAAACTTTAAAAAGTTCTACAAAAAATAGCATAGAGTCTTTAAGGCAGAAGACATAAAGGGGAAGGTTATAATTGAACTCCCTCTGCTTTTTTAAATCTTTTTTAAAAGTGTTTCAATAGGTGTCAGGTTAGATCAGCCAAAAGCCAAGTTTAGAGCGCACATGAGAACAAGAGTGGTCAAGCAATATATAGTAGTAGGTGTACACAGAGAAATTAACAAAATAAATGTCAGGTAAATTGATTATGAGCAACAGCAGCTGCCATAGAGACAATAAACAACATTTATATGTCACAATATTTGTCTTTCCTTATGTGGGCTTATGCTTCAAATCACAAAAAGTGATCTTCACGCAACCAAAACAGTGACTCTCAGGTCACCAAAGTCTCATTTATAAAAAAAAAAAGAAATCACTATAAATGCGACACAGTCAATTTCACAGGATGGTTCGGCTTTGATGATTTGCAAGTCACAGACATGAGGTTACAGACAACTAAAGAAGGAAAGCTGGAACCTACCAACGCCGGCTGCAGGTGTCATGCACAATATTGAGCCTGCCCATCATGCAGTGCAACAGGAAGTGGATTGGATAGGGAAGAGAAATCAAAACAGCCCATCACAAGGTTTCGTTAGAGTGAGGGGGGAGAGATAAGGTGGGGGGAAAAAAAAGGTTAATATCTCTTGGATACAGTCATCAGTGATTGGAAAAAAAGGCGAAGTGGTGAACTCATCACATCTGTTAATCAAAATGAGAGTGTGAATCTAAACTTTTGTCTGAAGTGCATATGAATGTGTAATACGACTATCAAGTATTAGACATTATATACACACTCTAGACAGAAGTGAGGAGGACAGCAGATGTGTACAGAAGCCAGCTTGCTGTTTTGTTGCCATTAACCACCAAACCCATCCAGCCCCCCTTAATCCCAGCCCAAGCCAAAGCCCCAGCAGTGGTTTCTCATTAAAATATGAGTAATCACACCATAGACACTTTAATCTAACAAACTAGTAACCAAAGCTCTGTCCTTTCTCTTACAAACGTCCATGCCTTCCTCATCCAGCCTGCATGTACTAAGAGGAGCAGGTAGCTACTGTATGTGGTGTTTTATTAAAGCAATTATTAGGCAGAAAGACATTCTTCTAACCCCTAATGGCCATGCAATGCCGTACAAAGCATTATGCACAGATTTGTTGAAGCATTCTTGGCTTTTCAACTACACTTTGAGACACAAATGTTCAACCCTCACTGGCCTGGAATAGAAAATCTACAGCTTTAATGTTAACGCTATGTGTGTGACTATCTTTGTCTCTATCTGAAGTATGGCTGCAACTAACGATTTTCTCTATTCTCGATTAATCTGTTGATTATTTTCTCGATTAATCGATTAGTTGTTTGGTCTATAAAACGTAAGAAAATGGTGAAGAAAGTGTCCTCAAGACGTCCTCAAATGTCTTGTTTTGTCCAAAACTCAAAGCTATTCAGTTTACTGTCATAAAGGAGTAAAATAAACCAGAAAATAATCACATTTAAGAAGCCGGAATCAGAGAATTTAGACATTTTGATTATAAAATCAAAAACCGATTATCAAGTTGACAACTAATCGATTAATTGTTGCAGCTCTAATCTGAAGACAAGAAAGTTGATCAATAGTCCACAACCAAACTGCTCTGTCCTGCAATCTACCACTTTGCCCAACCCCAGAGAAGCAGGGGAGCCGGGTTAGACTGATCCAGGCATCCTCAGGGTGCTCAGAGCACTTAGTGGTGGTTGCTTTGGGAGCCATACCTGATGGGAGGAAAGCAGCCTGCTGCTGAAACTGCATGCTGGCCAGGGCCTGTTGGTACTGGAGCATGCTGGTGTTAAACATGGCAGAGGCCCCGTTGGCCTTCTCCAGGGCTGCCCGCTTGGGCAGGGGAGCCATGACATTAGGGGCGATGCCCTGCCCAGCCAGACGAGAAAGAAAAAAAAAAGAAAACAGAGATAGAAAGAGAGAGAGAGAGGTGCGTGGAAAAGAGAGAGAGAGAGTTGGAAAGAGGCAAAAACGGGAAAGGAAACAAAAAAGGGTACATACGTTAGAGGACATGGTATAAACAGCATCACAACATCTTTGTGTGTACAAAAACAACAACAACAACAATATCATCATATCATCAGTAGCAAGCAAGCAGCAGTCTGACACAAGTACTACACAAGCAGGAGCATGGTGCCTACTGGAGCTAACTGGCTAACAAGCATTCATATATAGATATTCATTACATTTCATCAGGAAGCTTACTTGGATTATTAACTTTGTACACCTAGGGCTGACTAAATGCAACATGAGCAAGCATTAACTATTAAAACAATAAAGCTGCTAACAGGAGGTGGAACAGGTAGGAAGCACAGAGAGAGGGAGGCTGCACTGCTAGCTCCATGATAAAACTGTGTAAGCCATGTTTAAGTGATGGTTCACTCTCGGACAAATGTCAAAAATGGTCTCAGGCCAAAGGAGTCAGATGTTAAAAATGTTATTTCTTTCCGGTGTGAATATTTGCACCATATGTGGATTTTGTGTTGGCATGAGGCCATCCTTGAGGTCTGAATATCTGTGACAAGATCTGATGATGGGAGTGAACTATCATTTGAACTGTAATCATCTGTTATGGTGGGATCCCTCCTGTATGGTTTTAAAGACTGCTCCTCTTAGCCCCACCCTTATCCATCTGACATGCACTAGCAACACAGACATGCACACATTTGATTGAGCCGCTCCACAACACTGACCACTGACTCGGACGTAAGACTGAAGCCATGCCACCATTATAAGAAGCTCTACTTCCCTAGCCCTCGCTGACTTTTTGTTAAATAGGCTACCGGTGATGAATTGATTGTGGCTCCTTATCACAAATTCCATGTTTGAATTTGTGTTTTGAGGTGATTTTTTCTACATGAAGGTAGTTGTTTTGTGGTGTTGGATTGCAAACCTGAACCCGGTAAAAGCCACAATCATTTTATCACAGGCAATATAATGACAGATCAACAGGAGGAAAAAACAGACATTGCACTGAGACAACGACAAACAAAAATAGCTAGGTATCTTTGGTTAAAACACTGCTCTACAACAAAGCCACATGCCAAGCTAAAAGGTGAAAGGTCATAGTACCAGGTCAAAGGTTGCGTCGAGGGGTCGCTTCAGTGATTTGACAGCCGACTGAGTCTTAATTAGCAGGCAGCGAGCACATGATGGCAATGGGCCAATGGGGTTCAAGCGCATTAACATAAACCAGCAAGCAGAGGTGCATCATGGGGGCAGCAGTGCAGTTTGGGTATAGGTGAGAAAAAACAAAAACAAATAAAAAAACAAATCATTGGAATGCAATATACAAGGGGATAACAGGACTAAGGCATGCACAGTGTGGACACTAGCTCTACTGCTCAACAGTTACATGATCATCAATAATCAATGATAACTACCAATCTACATTAGTCATTGTCACACAGAGATGGATGAATATAGCGGTGAGAATATTATTCAATCATTTTTCTCTCAGTTCTCAGACAGAAAAAATTACATGGAAGCACAAATTCACAGGTTTCTGTTTCATAATCAGTGTCACATGGCGACGGCGATTCGCCCAAAGCCTCTCAGCCTCGCTATGTCGATAAGAGCACGTAGAAAACACTGTTATCAAGTGTGGCTGCGCTATTATTCACAGGTGCTGTTACTGTGAGACCTTTTTAAATAGTGTCAAGAGGAAGAGAAGTAATAGATAGGAAGTACAGAAACAATGGTGTCACAAATAAGACCAGGCCATCAGAGAGAGAGAAGGAGGAACTGACTCTCTGCTTGTGCTCCGGGATGAGATGAACAAGGAACAAGACTTTTTTTTCTCTTCACATTAGGAAGGAAAAAAAACCCACTCAAATGCACTCATTATCCGATCCATTGTCCGATCCTTCTTCATTTCATCCAGTTCTGATCCTGTTCAACTTACACCTTTAAAATTTGACCTGGCAAAAGCAGAACTGAAAAATACCAACCAGGTTGGTGAGACACTTTCAAACATGAATTGGAGTGTGAGCCAAAGAACATATTTCCTACTTATAATAAATACCCTGGTATAAAAAGTAATAACTTCCTCAAAATTGCTCCTTTAAGCCCTGTTGTGTAGGAGTGTGAGTGAATGAGTGTGACCACGCTTGTACAGACTGCTCACCATGGCCGCGGCGGCTGTGGCCTGGTTCACCTGGTGCTGGGCAGCCTTAATTTTGGCCTGCAGGTGGGCCGGCGGGTGGAAGTACTTGCACTTTTCCCGAGAGCACCGGCCCTTGATGTAGTCCATGCACACGGTGACGGTGTTGTCGTTGGTGTCGATCATGGTGCTGTCTGCGGGGTGGGCGAAGCGGCAGTCCTCCTCTCCCCGAGAGCAGTTGCCCCTCTGATATTCCCGACACACCTGGAAGCGAGGTGAGAGGACAGAAATCGTGAAAAACACAGCATGTGGATACAATACAAGAACAAGTATGACTCATCAAGCCTTCCATTTATCCATTTAGCTTAGAGACCTGCAGTTCAATAAATAGATTAAAATGCTTTGCAAGGTCACATTCCTCTTGTTGTGTAAGTCATTTTCTAGTTCCTTCCTCTGTGCAATATCCGTTCACACCAAACACAAGATCTGTACAGATATACATTGTGTACTTCCTGTTTAACTGGAACTGTTAGATGTAGAGTTCCTGTGCTTGAATAAATATCACACTGAGGACGGTTTTGCACTTTAACACAATAAACCTAGTATTTCTTTACACAGAACTGTAATGTGTTTGTTGGAGTGTGAGTCTCATTTTTAAAAGTATATATGTGAGACACCAGAGGGCAGCACCTTCTTTAAAATTAGATGTATCATGAACATAATGGGTTTTACTTATCTGCTATCTACCCTGCTTTTCTGCTCTGAGTGCGTCGGCAGTGTACGGTTGAACTCCATAAAGATAATAAAAGTAGCAGTTGCATTTATACTTCACTTTTTAATTTTACTGGTGTGTTTTAAAAGAGGAAACACATTCTACAATATGTACGCTCTACTAAACGCACAACGCTCTACAAAACTGCATCTTTTGGGTCTATTGTGTGGATTTGTGATTCTTTTTTTTTAGTAATATTGAGATATTTCCAGTGCAGTAACAAGACAGTTTTAAATTTGGTGGAGGTCTCTCAGAATCAGAGAGCAAAGGCTTCTTTCTAGACTTAACAATCACACCAACAGCCATGGTAGAGGAGAAAGACACAGCAGCCTCGATAGACCAGAATGCAATGCTGCCGCAACAAAGAACGTGTTCCTTTGCTGTTGCTACTGGTGGTGCTGAGGAAATCATTACTGCTCTTTCTGCTCAAATAAATATTGAACAAGTTCGGGCTCATCTCTGGTGCTTGTCTAATGGTATTTTGTGAAGCGTACTGTGCGAGAGCACGAACTGTACTGGAACTAGATTAGGCAGATTAAGTGAGAGGGAGTTCATGAAAAAAGTAAACAACTCTTAATTACAAATCAACTCTTGGGATGCACTCGGCATCATAATCTGATGAAATATTACAGTATATGAACTTGTGACGGTTTTATTTTCATTTTCTTTTAATTAGCCTCTACTTTGCATAATGATGCCTGCTATTAATATTACAACTCTGTATCAGAGACAGATTATGCAAGTCCAATAAATAGTGGCGTTATTCGTATGCTTGTTAAACCACTTGTTAACAACACTTGTCTTGTTTACAGGCTCATTATCATCCTGGGCGACCCCACTCCCACTATGAAACACATCATGAAGTAGGTTTTATTAGAGGTTTCCTGGAACTCTTTAAGTGAGGAGTGGGTTGATTCTATGCTACATAAGATGTTGAGAAAACCAGGTTCCATTCATCATCGTCTGTTACCTCAAGTCTATCTGTTCTCAGCAGTTTCTGGGCTGCAGCGGCAGCAGCGTTGGGGACTTGGCTCATGTTGGGGCTGGAGGCCATGAGGACGGGGGTGCTGGGCATGATCTCTTGGGGCATCAGGCCCGGTGACATAGGGCTCAGGTAGGGATTAAAGGCTGCGGCTGCAGCTGCTGCTGCATTGGCGTTGGTGGCCATGCTTGGCGTCATCTGGAACATGGTCTGGAAGAGAACAAAATAAAAGCAGATAATACAAGCACAAACTCTGAGCTTTTTTGTATGGGGAAAAAAAAGAGGGACTGACAAATCAAAAGAGTGAAAGAGCAATGCAGACAGTGAAGATGCTGCATATGTGTGAGCTTTTACACGTATGTGATCTCACCATGGGCAGTAGCTGTGGTGTGTTCATACGTGTGTGCCCTCTCACCATAGGTGGTAGCTGCGTGCCGGGCATCATGGCGTTGGCGAGCTGCATCTGTTGGGCGAGCATGGCCATGTTCTTCTGCTGGATCAAGTTATTTCTGCCATTGATCTCCAGCTGGGTCTTTAGGTGGGGAGGAGGGTGCAGGTACTTGCAGTTCTCCCTGGAACAACGGCCCTGAAGGAGGAGCAACAGAGTCAGAATGACATATACTGCAGGTTTGGCTGCATTCACGTTGGAAATATACAATTTATGGATAAATATGTGTTGAAACTACCAGGGTAAAAATCTTGTGGGATATAAACGTCATTGGCTGATGATGTTTGTGAAGTTTTTACTGTTTTAAGTCATGCTACTGGCTCTATGGATGGCAATGCTGGTCTGTCGGTCGGTCCGACATTCCTGATTCTCGGAGGATGAATCCTAATCACTTTGGTGATTTGGGCTAAGTATAGTACAAGGCTGTAGACTCTTAGTCTTGTTGCTAAATGCTCAATATCAGACACTGAAGATCATGTTAGGTCTGGGTTGAGTTTACCACTAATTGCTAATTGCTTGCTATTTCTGTCAGTCCCATCAGGGACATGTGTACATTCTGTGTGCTAGCCTCAGGTCATGACAGACACTGTGGTTCTGCTCTCCAGATGTCCAGCTACATTTCTATAAATACTGTCCACTCATATGATCCGTATATATATATATATATTGTATTAGCAGTCATCCTGAGGTCACACTTCAAAGTCTTCAAATAATTATCTAAGACTGGGATCCCTTTTTGGTGCCTGCTGTGAGTATCCAATTCAGTCTGGAGAAGAGGAGTCGAGGAGCAAGTCTGACACACACATTCTCCAGAATGCGTACACATTAATGCATGCACGTCGGGGTCATGTTCGAATAACAGGTGGCAGACACACGTCACGCAAACATAAAACAGACGCACACACAAACACGTCCACAGTTTAAGGGAGATGTGTATTCACTTTCAGCCCTCCGGCACAGCTGAGCGGACTGTGGCAGGCTGTGCTTCCCCTCGCTGACAGAGCTGTCCCCACCGGGATTCATCTCTATACCCCGACGTGACTTCATACCCCTTTCCCATCTCCTTCACTTTCACTGACACTGGAGCACCGGACAGGTGCGATGGGGGATAAGGAAAAGAGAGGGGGACACTTAAATGGCAGGGGGGTCTCTTTAAGAGTTCTTGTTTAGCCCACTTGTCTGAAGTTGCTATCTCAAGTTCTCATTGGATCTCCTGTTAAAGGGATTTCTTAAAAATGATGTTGCACAAGGCAGGTGGCAGCAATATGGCCATGTCTCTTGTCGGTATGGTTCATAGAAAATCTCGAGTGAAGAGCTAACTGACGTGAGACATTACATATCAGGATGTCTTACTTTTTAAATGAAGATGTCAGGCTTAAATAATGCAGATGAAAATGTGCAAGTGAAGCATGAAATATTTTTATGCTATGTTTGAGCTCCTGCCTCACCCCCTCCTGAAAAGCCCAGTCTGCTCTGATTGGTCAGCTGGCCCGCTCTGTTGTGATTGGTTAACCAAACCAAACTCTTCGGACGCCGCTCCAGCCCCGCTCGAACTAGCTTTGTTTAAGGGTGCGCCAAACTAGCCGCGAGGCAGGTATTATGCAAATGTGTTACTTGGTGACATCACCACGTTACATTAAGAAAAGGCAGTTTCAGGCAGTTCAGAAGCAGTGTTTCTGTGACGTGGACTTTGGGCTTGGTAACTTTGCAGACTTTTTACATGCACAAAAAAATATATATAACATACTAAAGGAAAGGGAAAATCACAAAAGCATAATAGGTCCTCTTTAAAAGAAAATTTAACAAAAGCATAACTTTTCATGCCGAGGCGAGGATCTCCTGTTAACATCAAAGACTGTCCTGGTTGTGCACCAACCATGTGTGCATAAGCTGAGCTGGCATTCAGAAGAATTCTGACACTGACAACACTCAGAGGTGTGTGTGTGTGTGTGTGTGTGTGTGTGTGTGTGTGGAAAGTGGGCGAGTGCGTAGTGCATGTGTGTGAGACGAGAGGAGCTGAAAGCAGGTTCTAATAGCACTCATCCAGAGAGTGACAATGGCATGCAGCAAGGGGAGGGTGAGAGTGTGTAGAGAGATAGTGTGTTTGTGTTGCGTGAGTGTGTGTGTGTGCAGAGGGGGTTGCAAAGGCATGGAGGATCATGTTGCATTCACCCTATATGACCCTGTCCGTCGACCGCTGGATTCACAACTGCAGCAGTTTATGTGTGGGTAAAGGTGGGAGGGGAAGAAACATGTGGCTTCGACTTCAGCTAACTCTTCATTCTAACTCCATTCTGCCGAATCACGCAAAGAAAAATGGCATCAAACCAACACCGGCAGCCATTTTGAATACAGAATCAGGTCCCAGAAGAGGAAACGTCAGGCTGCATATAAGTGGAAGAGAGAGAGTCATAGTGACTCCGGCGAGAGCGAGCTGCATCAGGGAAATTTTAGAACTTGCAGAGTGAGAGCGAGAGAGAGAAATGGAGATGCAGACAGAGAGCAGGAAGGAGAAGAAAGACGTCGCCCCTCTCACATCATGCTCGTGGCTGTTATTGTGACATCAGCGGCCTTGAGGAGCAGCTAGAGACGGTGTCCACGGCAACAGAGCAGCCAGACACCCCTGCTCTAACAACACAGTGATTCCTGGAATCTTCACTGGCAGATACAGGAACTCAGCAGAGAAAATACTACAGATAACTAGTCCAAGAGTCCACCCCTCTCTGTCCTGTGTCTGTGCTGCGAATACAACCATCATGAAAAAGCTGATTCTCACTGCAGATGAATGATAAAGATATCTTTAACATTTCTTATCACTGACCGGCTCTTTTGTCTCCAGCAAGGGATTCAAAACTAGTACAGAGAATTACAATATCTCATTATACTAACACAATTTAAAGGTAATTATGCAAATTAAAAAATGAATGTGCTATGGAGACCCATAGAAGGCTTCAAATTCCATTTTTCACGGCACAGTGAGAAAGTACCTGATAAGAATGCGATTAGTAAATAAACTGATTTGTCATTGCTCCGTGCTTATGCCAGAAATTATGAAAACAATGAAGCGAGCAGCTTCAGAGGGATTCATCCACATCATTAGTTGATTCCCCAGTGTCGGTGCAGGTTGATGAGCATAGAGTAGTTACATATTTGTCTTCATCATCTAAAGTGTGTTTCAGGAATGTTTTTTTTTCACTTCAGGTGATCAGTTTCAGAGCTGCATATAACTACAATATGACATATTGTTTTAGCAAAGACCATGATTCCAAAATGACAAAACTCAAGTATAAATATTATAATATTAAATTATTATATTTCAAAGAAATTGTTTGTGTATACATAAAAATGACTACTAATAAGTACAAATTGCAAAATGACTGAAGAAGTAGTCTTGTGACCTTTATTTTTGTATTGTATACCTTATGTCTTATTCTATTTTAGCTTGTTCTTATTTCTATTCTCTTAAAAGTGCTTTACAGATTACATATAATTTAAGTATTATTATTGTTATTCAGCGGGTCTTATTTTCCATCTTATGTTATTCTATGTATTCTATTTCATCTTATTTCTTTTTATCTTATTTTATCTTTTATATGTGTTTCTCAATGTTTTTAATGTTTTATGTAAAGCGCTTTGAATTGCCTTGTTGCTGAAATATGCTGTATAAATAAACTTGCCTTGCCTTACAGTACATGTAGTTGTATGTTTACATGTTTATAATACAGAAAATTACAATACAGAATAAATAAGTTAATTATTTCAGATGTTGTTTTGCAAAATATTTTTCATTGTATTTGCTTGTCATCGTTACTTTAGATAACATAATTGTGGATGATGGATCACAAAAAAATAACTTAATATAGGCTTTTATTAACTTAATAACAACTGACCTTCCCCTGCCTTCTCTAAGTTGAGTCCAGACTGTGTTTTGTGTTAATAGCGGGGGAGTCTGAGTTTCTCCTGGTGAGATCAGACTTGCCAAACTCCGGGCAGAACAGGGAACAATAATCCCACCGGCTACCGTGCAGTCTGATTGATGATAAGTTGTAATAACATGTCCCACCCTGATCGCCCTCTCTTTAACTCTGCCTCTCACCCGTACACACACACACCCTGCTTTTGTGACTGTGTGGGATTTAAACAAACAATGAACCAATGTGTAAAGAATGCTGGGTGGGGCTGCATCCCATCCTTTTGAGGAGAAGAGATGAACCATGCAGCAAGATGTTGTTTTAATACGCATGTGTGTGTGTGTGAGAGAGTAGAAAGGTGAAGGAAAAAAAAACGTTTTCTACTTAAGGGTTAGAGTCAAACACAGCCAATAAAGCAGTGGGTGCCAACCTTTTTGACTTGCAACCCCTCTGTACTGTTGGTTTATAAAGCACTGAATAGTTTAGGGCCAAAATACATTTCTAATCTGCTGCTACGCTATGAACCATGCAGACCTCTCGGGTCATCAGGACCATCTGAGGAAAAAAACGATACAGCATAGTATTGTAATATTTTGCGTGGCAATATTGTATCGATACACCGACGTCATTTATCAATCTTTTATTATATAAACTATTAACCTCTTAACAACCGGTCGCTATTCTGACTTTAGGAGGTTGTATCAGGCTCTGTCTTAAAGCGAAGTGATGATACTGGTATCATATGAAACTAGAAAACCTAAGGAATCGATCGGTTCCATGTCAGCTTGTCGGGAAGAACGCTAAATTACGGTCCAAATTTACGCTTAAACTGGCATGGCTATTTTCAAAGGGGTCCCTTAACAGATTTCAACAAACTGCATAATTTGCCGTTGAAAAAAGCAATAAATTGCAATATATATTAACGCAATACTTATCTTAAAATGTTTAAAATCGCAACAAGATCGTATCGTGACTTAATTATTGTGATAATATCGTATTGTGGGGCCTGTGATGATTCCCACCCCCACTGTTTACCATCCCTAGAACCAAATATGTAGAAGAAATCTCAGATTGTTTTATTTGAATAATGTATAGAGGCCTGAAGAGGTAAAACTGTCTTGTAATTCATAAAACACAAAAATTATTTAAAATTATGAGGAGAAATATATTTTGCTATGCAACTAATGGTACGTCTGTTTTAAATCAGTAATTTGAAGCATCCCTTATGAACAAATATGTATCCTGCATGTGAAAATGTTTATAATATGTCTCTTGTGTTTGACGCTCCAGTGATGTGGTGTGATGTTATGGCGTGAGGCTCGGTCGTGTTGGGCTCTGGTGTGAAGCTACCCCTTTCTCTCTGCCCTGCGTTCCAGTGACTTCTGTCCAAACATACGCAGAGATGAAAGCCCTCTCTCCTCACACACACTGTGAATGAAGCTTTGTTTTGCCGGAGCGCAGCAGAGACTCAAAGGACCAGGCCCCGGCGGTTGGTCTCTTTGTCTCTACTGTGCGCACGAATATGGCACGAAATATAAAACATATCGACTCAAGTCAATAACCTGACTATGTGCAGATGATCTGTCAGTGGCATGGCAAACAGAACTGTCCTGATAGTCAGTGAAAGTAGCATGCAAATTACTGGAAATGAGAATATTTAGACGTGGTGGTGGTGTGGTCTTATTGCTGGTATATTTGCAAGTATTGAGCCACCTAAAGCAATGAGCAATTCACAATCAATAATATCCTTTTACAGTAAAGTACAATTGATTTCCTTTTTGTTTTTAGCCACTTAATTGTGCATTAAATTAGCAGTAAAGTTGAGGGTGAAGAAGTCTTATGATGCAGGGTTGTTCCTCGCTTGCATTTCCAGTAGGCGATTTGTTCATTTTTAACAAATAAGCATTTCCAACAAGGGGGGCTGGCATCGCCTCTCATATTGCCTACTGTGCATTTTTATATATCAAACCATGAACGCACACTCATACCCTTGTGTTTATATGTATATCTCCCTGCTGGGACTCAGTGTACGCTGTGATCCATGCTGCACAGCTTAGTGGTCAGGGAGTTGATGTAACCGGTGGAGCTTATTGAGATATGGAGGAGGGAGGGAGTGTTAATCTATGATAATAGTTACAGTATGCCCCCGGTGACGCATTACCACCCTCACCAAACAACGTCGAAGAGAGAAAAAAGGATTATAGGCTACAACATAGACCACACAGACAGCGATAAGGTCAGCCAGATAAAAACATGTTTTTGTGTAGAAAAATTTGAGTTGATTTTCAAAGAGACAACTTAAAGAAACACTGCGCCAAACTGGAGATGACAGTCTTCAAATATAAACACACATATGCATTAGACGCAGTGGCAGCCACACAAACCGCACTATTTATATAGACTCAAACACACACAGCAATGAGTTATTCAAACTTGAGAGGGTGTTGGTTCTCAGAAATGCCTCAGGTCAGATGTCACGTACACAGGAGCCCTGGATCCAAACTTAGACCTCTCTGTTTTTCTCCTGACATGCCCTCCCTCCTCTTTCTCGCTATCTCTCTCTATCTCTTCTCATGCAAAAACACGCTTTCATGTGACTTTATTTACGCCAGTTTTTCTCTACAGTCTCTGTTCAATGCAGCGCTGCTTCCTCTCCTCTATAAGGGGTAACAAGGTTATTTCTGTACTTTTCATTATCAGTAATAACAGAGCAATCTCGCAGGTATCGATTTGAACAGCAGTACTTTATGAAAGCCATCCAGTACTCGCAGTGTGAGTACGTGAGGAGGCACGGGAACGTTCATTTAATCATCTCCGAGCTCCGCTTCCCCAGTGGGAGGGAGAGAGAGGAGTCATTGCGCAGAAATCACAAGGTCCAGGCGGCAGCGAGGCGTCAATAACAACGCTATTGTTTCTGAAATGACTGAGGTGCGCTCTTTTCTCTGCATCTGTAGGCCTCACAGGCTGACGATCAAAGTCGGCACTATATCTCAATCTGCCATTTCAAAAGTGGAAAGATGAGTAATTTGGTGATACTAATGGTTAGAATTTGCTTCTAGTGCCTTAGCAGAGGATCTACACTACACTACATGCACTTTCATGATTCCACACCATTATATACATTAGATGGATGTATAAATGCTGTATCTATTAAAATCATTACAGATAAGCTTTAACAGTCCCGAATAGCAGTAAGAATCACATGAACTTCGTCACAGACAGATCAGAACAAAGGAAAAAGAAGGAATCACATAAGGCAGAAGTAACAAAGGCACACAGAAAGAAAAATCCTTTGACCAAGATGAGAAAAGTGTACTGTATGGCTTCCCCATCGTTCTCATCTCTTTTATGCAGACTACAACCTTGTTTCTACCTCTTCAGAGTGCCAGCTTTGCGATGCATCTAAAAAAAAACTTCAAAAGCTTAAAGAAAGTTTAGAGGCTCTCCTTTGGTCTTTTATATGCCGTTCTTTGATCCCGGCCGTTTGTTCTCCCTTTCCAACCCACACCACGACCACCATTGTTATTATTATTATTATTATTAGCATTATTATCTGCACATGGATCATTTCCTTCTCAGTTTTGAGACACCTGGATTGTAGAAACACACTGAAAAAAACTTCTCTTCCATTAATGGCTAGGTAATAACCACCAGGCAAATGATTAATTTGGTTTGCAGCGCTAACAGATTTAATCTGGCATGTTTTGTGCTAATCTGATCTCACAAACTGTAATCCTATCCACAGCTCTAATCCCACTGTCAACTGGCCTAATCCTGTTTCTGAGTGTGATTATCTCCTTCGCGCTTGGCACTAGCACAAGCAGGGTGCTTTCAGCCTCTTGCTCTCTTTCTCTTATTGCATTTTAAGAAGGGATTTTGCCTCACATTAACTCTTCAAATTGTTTCTCTCTTGAAGAGTAAGAAACAAACTGACAGTGGAGTGGGATAATTCAATTTGTTTGTGAGTGTGACTTTACTTGTTTCACAAATTCTGTACAGGCGTTGATGTCCTGTAATAAGGCAGGGAAAAAAAGGAATGCTTCTGTTTTATTATAAAATGTGATAGGGCAGCACATCCCAGATTTCAAAATCAAGGAGGATAGGGATGCCGATACCTGATCGGATATCAGGCCTTTACTGACTCAAATAGCTGGGTTGGGTATCTGTGACAATGTGGCCGATCTATTCAATTCAATTCTATGTTTATATACCATATACATTATATACTTAAATTTGAATTCCTGTTTATGTTTTGAGCAAATTGTTGCTGCATTAAAAGGGTTTACACTTGAATTGTAATTCCTGATAATTTTAAGATTTTTTACCAAGTTGCTGGTGTAAGATTTATTATTTTAGTAATAAATATCAATTCAGTAAATGTATATCTATGTATTTATTTGTTACATTTTGTTTTACAAAATTAAGAAAGCAATGTTTAAGTCAAGTCTGATGTGGCCTTACACATAAAAGAATGATCCCAGTCACTTCTACACAGTGAGGCATACAGCTTATTAATTAAACACTGGTATCGGATCGGCACTTAGTATCGGCCGATACCCAAAGCCCAGGTATCGCTACCGGTATGGGGACTGAAAAAGTTGGATGTGTGCATCCCTAAAGGAGGATACAATACTAGCATTTGACCTGTTTAATTGGCTCACATCACAACCTCCAATCTTCTATTTTATTCTCTTCTATTCTTTAAGGGTTGTCACAAAGTTTTCAATAAATAAATCGTCTGAATCCCATACAAATGAGGTGAGAGGAGCTAAAGCAACCAATGACATCTGAGCAAGAAATCAACCCAAGGTCCAGTCCTGAAGGCCACCCTTATTAACTGGCAGTGTGTAACAGCAAGTAATGCTAATGCAAATGCTGCTAGTACCCATGATATATAAAGCAATATATCATGTACCTGGATGCAGTGCAGTATGAGGCAGTGTAAACAGAGACTGCAGCAGTCCGTGCATGTCACACAAAACTAATCAGGGCTAACAGTAATTGGATCTCAGGTGGTGCCACTGTTTCAGGTCAAAAAACAAGGGCACATGATGGATCATGGCTAGCCAAAAACGGAGACATCATCTGTGAGGATGTTGATAATGTGTTTACTGTTTTAGCTCAATATCACATAAAAGGAGTTAGAAGAGAAACTATAAAATGGCTTCGTTTTGCTATTTTAAAGCTGCAGTGGGTAGAAATGGAGCAAATATGATTTAAAAACAGTCACTTTATCCTGACAGTATGTGCATGAGACAGGTAATCTGAAAAAAATCATGTGCCTCTGTGTCCTCTGGTGCTCCTAACGGCATCTGCAAGCTTTCACAGACCGGAGGAAAAACAACCAATCAGAGCCGAGCTGGAGCCTGCCGTCTCCGAGCAGCTGTCAATCACTCGCAAACTCTAATCAAACGGTGAAACTAGGCAGCGCTGATCAAATATGAATCAATATTCTGTTACTGTAATGCCTATTTCTCGCCTCAAATGTTTTCAGAAACATCTTGTTACAGCTAAACAGCATTACAGTAACAGAATATTGATTCATATTTGATCAGAGCTGCCTAGTTTGACCGTTTAATCGGTTTAACCTGTGATTGGCCAAAGTCTCTTGTCACGGGTTCGATTTTTTACAGCCTGAATACAGAGCCATGAGGAGGAGCAGAAGTCTAGTTATCTCTCAGAACACTTGAATTACAATATGCTGAAAGGTTTTTATGGAATTTTTTGCCAAATGATGCCAAAAACGTTCTGCCAGGTTTAAGGTTAGGGTTGGAATCAGACAGGCCCAGACACTGTGAAAGCAATGCACTAGATGGACAGTTATCAGCTAATGTTGCCTCACATTCTCGTGCCTTTCATCTCATCTCACCGTGTAGCTTCTCTTTGGCGTTTTGGCATAAGGGGCAGGGTAAAATTGACTGATGGACCTAACAGCTGGCGAGAGGGAGGAGCGGCGTGAATAGGTGTCGAGAGAGCTGAGGCTAAGTGAGTAGCTGTGCCCTCAAGCTCCTCTCCTCCTCTCTCACCTGTCTAATGGGAGGATAATGGCAGAGCTGACTGACTGGCTATGTGACTGTTCGCATGTAAGAGGTAATGAAAAAAACGACAAGAAAGAGAGAAACAGAATGTTTGAGACGGAGATGGATACAGGTAATTCCCCTTGTCATTCAGTTTCCCCCTCTTATTTCCACTTAAGTAGCTTTAAAGTCCCGTAGGTTCCCTTGAAATCAACCCCCATTTTTGATACTATTTATGTGTGCCATTTTTTCTGCAATAGCAATCCCATTAAGTAATTCTCCCTTTATATAGTCGTTTTTATTAGTAGTGGTGGAGTCTGCCATTCTTGTGCTGGATTTAGATTGCCTACCTAAACACAAGGGATTCAAAGGAATATTATGCATGCATGTAATTCGGGAAAACGCAATATGTTTGTCACCGCGGTAAGCCACAAACCACGATCAAGACAACAGCCGCTTTCAGCATTTTTCTTCTTTGTTAAGACAATGTGAGTTTGTTTGGCTGCACTGTAAGCCAATGCACCGTTTGCTCTTCTGTTGTATTACTGACAAAGTAGCTGATCAGCGAGTGTTTGCTGTGGTATTAAACTGCACTTTAAAGGAAAGGTGAGTAGGATTTAGCAACATCTAGCAGTGAGGATGCAGATGGCAACCTCTACCATGTGCTAAGCGCGTAGAAGAAATACGGTTGCCGACACGAAAACGCGAATGGCAGGTCAATTGGAGCAGAGTCAGTGCTTAGAGTGTGTGTATATGTGGTAATTGAGTGGTGAAGCAAGAGAGAGAGAGCGGCAGCGAATGTGTGAGAGCGAAGAAGTGGAGCAGAAGACAGAGTTAATTTAGCTTTTAGAATATCAAGTGAATGTACAGTGAAAGTTGCCGTTGGTGCAGAAATAAATGCGTCAGTTCCTCAAGACCAACGGAGGTTTCCCGTGTCTTGTTTCCCTGCTGCTGAGTGGAGTGACGGGGGTTAACTACGTCACGTTAACGACTATGGCCCAAGCAGGAAATGTTAACAAAGTGGTATGTCCGTTCTGGGACACTGTAGAAACATGGCGGACTCTGTGAAGAGGATCTGCTCCCTATGTAGATATGAAGGGCTCATTCTAAGCTAACGAAAACACAATAACTCTTATTTTCAGGTGATTATACACTAAAGAATACATACTTATAAATATTATATTCTGTTTCTGCGAATAGATCCCCCTAAATGTTACACACTGTTCATTTCATATTAAAGTCTTGACAGTATCATATACTGTATATTCTGTGGTGGCTTGTTACAGCTCTGTATTGAAGCTTTACAATGTTTACACTGAGTAAAATATTCAAACCCAAGACTCATGGCAGCGCCGTGTCACCAAATGGAAATACATGTATTCTAGATGTAAATGGCTCCTTTTACATAATATTAGGTGTCATGTAGTGCATCATTTTATACACATTTTCCTGAATTCAGTCTGATGTATTTGGTATTAAAATAGGGTTCTGTGGGTTTGAACAATGTTTAGCTGCATTGGGGTTAAAATTGCTGAAGACAGAAATGTTTATCATGCTTACAGTATGTCTGCAGGATGGAGCCAACCATAATGTCTAGCTTGACCAGGGACTACGGGCGCAAAATAGCAATTTGCTAAAACCCGGTACGTTACATTTCTCCTTGTTTTGTATAAGGTTAAAGTGCCTTGTGCATTGTCCCTGTTCAAATAAAGAAACTACATTACCAAATTCATGTCACGAGCACTGAAAAGTTGATATCTAAGCCTATAAAAAACTGGTTTGTATGAAGTGTTCATATAAATGAAGCATGATGAGGATTTATTCCTTTCAACAGTATGTGTGGATATAAACAGATTTACCTTTATAGTGTAAAAGTTTGAATACCGGTAAATGTATGCGCTGATGTAGTTTCCTGTTTGCTTTAATATTTGCTTGGAAAACGACATTTCATCCAATAAACTCCATACATAAAACCACAAATACAAGCCAAGTGACATCACCAATACCTGGTAGAAATGTATGTGACTGCATGCATGTGCATGTCGTCTGAGTTTTAGATTATGCATCACTGCAATCTCTGCTTTGATCTGTCAACAGTTGTTAATTGGTGAAGCAAACAATCCCTGAGGCTATGTGAGGTTTCATGGTATGTCTGTATGTTAAAGAGAGAGAGAGAGAGAGAGAGAGAGAGAGAGAGCGAGAGAGAGAGGCTAGAGAAGTAATCATTGTATCAGTGGTGTTATAAAGGAGCCCAGTGTGATGGAGGGACAGGGACGGCTGACACTGAGAAGAAAAGACGGGCTGTTGTCGCTGATGTTCCGTCACATAAGCTCACAGAGAAGACAGCACAGCCAAATTGATCTGACAAGGATGCACACACCATGGAAAGAGCAGACCAAAGAATGTCTCTGTGTATGTGTCAAGAGCGTGTGTGTGTGCAGGCCTGGATTAGACTGGTCCAAACACAAATCTCTCCAGCATGAAAGTGACAAAGACATAAGAATAAACCCCTCAACGCCAGGCGACAGAGACGTAAAAGATCCTACTTACTAAAATAAAAGCCCCTGCAATGTGACTCAGCTCTTATCTGGAGAGACCTGCTCATTTTAATCAGAGAGCACCGAGCGCAGCCAAACAGACGACACTGCGATATGAATAGCTCTCTTCTAGTAAAAGCTGAATGTTATGGATGACTGACTCCTCCTAGCCTTGTTAATTTAGAGGAGATTTTCATTGTGGATGCACCCATAGATATCTCATTAAAAATCCAATTAGGAGGGCGATCCCATGCGCTGACTGCAGAGGAGAGAAACCCATATGGATCCAGAAAACAGTGTCTGTCTGACCTATAGCTTCACTGCAGTACCCTGATTTGAGATTAGCACGGTGCTACTGAAAACCTTCATCCTGTAAACACATTTGTCTTGGTCACATTCTGACATTATTACACTGTGCACAGGTGTCCTATTTCCTTTTTTTCTTAGTTTTTTCTTCGGGGCTTGTAACTTCTGGCGAAAGGCCAGCGAAGCAAGCAATGTGAGGATCACACGACCATGAGTGGCTTTGGACTCCACACGCCTATCTGCGGCTGTTGTGCGGATAAACAATGCATTGGGATTGTGTCTGAATGTGGCACGGATCTATTTAGATAACATCCGAGGAGGAGGTTTGAACTGTTTATGTCAAATACTGTAGAGAGTTTATCATGTCCGATGATTCTCTTTCAGCTTTATTCACGCTTATGTTTAATATGTGTTACAGCCAGAGGTGGGACCAAGTCATTGTTTTGGAAGTTACAAGTAAGTCTCAAGTCTTTGCACGCAAGTCTCAAGTCAAGTCCCAAGTCCTAAACTTTGAGTTTCGAGTCCTAAACAAGTCTAAATGCGCTCTTCACCAAATGTAATGCCATTTTAACAACAGAGTAACTGGTGCAAAATGGCGCTCAGTAACGTAACGTTTGTTCTTCCTGGTTTTCTCCTGCAATTTTGATTGAATGCTGTTGGATTGGTTCAAACAAAGTGGATCTGGGGAATTAAGTGTAAGATAATCAAATGCCAAAAGTCCCAATAATATTCACCAAAAATAAAGAATCCAGTGTTCAATAAAAACTGACCGGCCGGGTCACAAACTTTCTCATTTTACAGCTAAACAGTACACTACAAGATGTTTTTGAAAACATGTGAGGCGAGAAATAGGCATTACAGTAACAGAATATTGATTCATATTTGATCAGCGCTGCCTAGTTTGACCGTTTGATCGGAGTTCGCTGACAGCTGCTCAGAGTGGGCAGGCTCCAGCCCGGCTCTGATTGGTTGTTTTCATCTAGTCTGTGAAATCTTCCAGATGCCATTAGGAGCACCGGAGGACACAGAGGCACATGATTTTTTTCAGATTACCTGTCTCGTGCACTACTGTCAGGATATAGTGACCGTTTTATTAAAATAACTTTTTTTTAGTCATATTTGCTCCATTTCTACCTACTGCAGCTTTAAACTAAATTCTGTGCTCTGGTTTTTATTAGTTCATCACTGTCCACAGAAATGACAACTGTTGCCTACAGGTGGCCATGTGCAGCGTGTCTTTTAATGCAGTGTGTGACAGTAGTGTCAAATACACATTAGCCTTCTGAACTCATAACCATATGCTTACACACATACAGAACATGATGTGTTGATTTTACTGACCAGATATTGGCTGGATAATTTGTTTGAAATCATAAAAAAACACTGTCGACTAGCAACGCGGCTAATATTTACCCCACATGTCGGTCTGGCCGACTGCCTCTCAGTGTGTGTGTGTGTGTGTGTGTGTTCGTGTTTAACCTGACTGTATTTCCATCTAACCACTGAACATAAACATGCTGTCAAAATATGGTCAGCAAAACGAGAGGAAAGACAGATAGAGACGCAAACGGCGAGAGAGAGAGATAGAGACAGAGAGAGAGATAAATAAGAGGTATTTACCCGCCCTCTGCTCTGCAGGAATGTAATCTTGGCTCAGAACAGCGTGGTAACACAAAGAAACCCGCTGCAACAGCACTACTAATACAGATACAACACACACATGTGTGCACGCGCATGCACTTGGTCTCTTTTTCTCAGAGCACAGACATGATGACAGTGGGTGTATCAGGTTGGCAGGTAGACAAAGTACAAGGTCTATCTATGCTGTGTGTGTGTATTCAAACTCATGGTGGACGGTTACCACTCCTTTTTTTTATGACATGGAGAGCAGTGTTGGGGGTAAACAAGGACCTGCTGCCGCTCCTGGGTTCACACAAGGTCGCTTGTTGATGCCACTCCAGCCTCTAAACTCGTGCTACATGGGTTTATGTACGTGAGTGTGTGTGTCTAACTGGGTGTAATGTGAACCACCCTGTCCAGCGATGGGTGTGGCCTGAAAGTAAATGAGGCAAAAAACAGACTGAGCGGGAAATCAAGTAGAAGGACTCACCAAGATGGGAGGAGAATGAAAACAAGCAACGGTGGACTAGAATAGGCTTGCATCAGATGAAAAGTGGGATGGTACGGTACTTGAAATAAACTGGCAGTTTACCTTTGTGTGGGTGGGGTGGAGCTGCAGTGTTACAGTTCATTTACTGTAGAGAGTAACCTATATTGTTTCCGACTCATTCTAGTATAAACTAATGAGGCGGGCTCGCTCGCTTCTGCAATCTGAGCTGACTATTATACTCCAATCTGATTAGGGAATGCTTTAGTGGAGCGAGTAGAAGTGATTACAACTACTGAAGGTTAAAGTTAGGTTACTTCCTCAACATATCACGTAAACTCCTCTTGTAGTTTTGTCAGATGCAGTGCAGCTCAAAGGAGCATATGCTGCGCCGCACTTTTCCACCTGTCTCATCGGTTATTCTGATCAAAATATTCAGCTGCAAATAAGAATCTTTTATACAGATTAAGAATCAGCGGCTGCTTAGAAGTTAATCATTAATAGACAAAGTTACAAAGCAGACTTTAAATCAGGGAGCTCTGGCAGCCGTTATCCTTCTCCAAATATTTACCCCGCTTCGACATAGCTGAGCCGCCTGTGCTGCAGCGACCAGATACACTGGCGACGGAAAAGGCCTGCGCTCTGAGGTTACGGCCTAAAGTCTAAGGCCAGTGAACAACCCACGCATGCGTGTTGCAAGTGCATGGAGACATGCAAGAACGCACACACCACCAGTTTCAATTCTGCATGTGGCCTAGATGAAAACTTGGTTCTGATTGATTGTTTTGCTTGGGGGTATATCATCCACATTTGATTACTGCCATGAACATCTTCCCACGAAAAACCAAAATGGTGATTTAACTGTTTTTGCTATTTCTGGTACAAATACAGTTCCTGCTCTAATTCCCTCAGCATGGAATCTACATGTGTGGTTCAGTGCAGGACAAATGCTTTTTCGTGCGTGATCTATGTATGTGCATGTGTGTGTGTGTGTGCACACCATGTAAAAAAGGAGGCCAGAGAGAGAGAGAGAGAGAGAGAGAGAGAGAGAGAGAGAGAGAGAGAGAGAGAGAGAGAGAGAGAGAGAGAGAGAGAGTGGTTGTTGGGGATATGACTGGGTTTGGGTGTGACCTGCTCAGCTATGCACTGGTGATCATGTGAGACCTGTTCTAATTATACACTTCTCAAGAAGAAGGCCGATCCTCTCTCATGGGCAGAAAGTGTGTGCACATGTGTCCAAGAGAGTGCAGTGTGTGTGTGTGTGTGTGTGTGTGTGTGTGTGTGTGTGTGGTGGGGGGGGGGGGGGGGGGGGGGGGGGGGGTTGAAAGACTACTAATGGTGAGTGATGTGTCTTCATGTAACACAACTAATTGAGAATTTGTCCTATTTTAAGCACTGAACCTGCGTGAAAAGTAGAGTAGGACATGTGATATTTCAGTGTGTGGGTTTGTGGGTCCCTGTGAGAGGAAAACCTTAATGTGGTGAATGGGTCCGTATTTTAGGTCTTATATATATATATTATATATACGTGCAACAAACAGCCTTCGCATCTGATTTCCTCAATCCTCATTTGCTCTCTCTCTCTGTCTCGCTTTCTCCTGCTGTTTCCACTGCGGCTTTCAGAGACCTGCTCTGTTTTTCATTACCAGTGGAAAAAATGGGGCGTACAGTTAAAAAAAGTATCACCCATCTCCATTAATACACAAGTCCTAGTGGAAAATGAGTCCAAACTACTAAAATAGGCCCCTCGGTTCCCTCAAAAAGCCTCCGGATATCTGCCAGCTACTCGTTTCCAGTGGCTGATATTTACCTCAGCGTGAGTGACAATTTAAACACACGTTCACGTATCGAGATCCTTCCGCCTGTAGATAAAAGCTCTACTGTGTTGTCAGTGAATGTCTACATGTGGTCACTGTATTGAACTGAGGGGTCCAGGACATCAAGATAGTCATTGTGTTTCAGTATCTTACAGCTTGGGTCTTGTTTTTGTAGTTTTGGCCACCATTTCTATTGGTTATTATAACATTGAAATACATTTTTGACATCTGGGAACACGGCGACATCGCTTCAACAAAGTCCGATGGGGAAATAAATGAGCATTCAGGCGATCAGGTCAAATCACAGGTTGTAAACAAATTTAGCCAGATTATCTACTTCTCTATGAGGAGGTGAAGCCAAAAATGAGCTCATCAGAAATCTTGGCCATAATCACTCATTGCATTGGAAAATTGTGCACGATACATCAAAGTTGAACCCGAGGAAGGGGGTCTATAAACTATAAACAGACGGTTTGTGTAATAATTTTAACATATTTATTTTCTGTTACTAATAAATGGCTGAACTCAGGGTTAGTTTAAACCTGTGTGATTATGTATGTGGTAGCTTGTGTTTCTTGGATGATCTCAGGATATCAGGTAGAATGATGGAGGCGATCTCCACTGATAGAAATGAAGGCCAAAACTAAGAAAAATAGGATTCAAGATATAATAAACAAGAAAGATTTAACCTGGCTTGTAATTTTGACAATCACACACGTGCACAGGCACATTGTGAGGAAACTTGGGGAGAGTTCAGCCTGGGCTTCACAATGTTCCTCTGTCCACATCTGGCTATAAACACTGTTCTCTGAGTCGACTCGCACACGCTGTCCTCATCCTAACCCTGCCCTGTTCACACACTGCCAATGACCACGAGTCACCGATGTCTGCAGGGGCAGAATACAAACAGAAGTAAAAAAAAAAAACACACACAGCCAAACCTGTGTGGGTGTGTGTCAATGCTGGAAACTTTAGGGCTGAGGTCCGCCCATCTCTGGAGATCTTGTGCTCCGATAAAAAGACAGATTGTGAAAGAGAGAGAGAAAGAAAAAGACGTGTTTGCTTTTCTGCCTTCCTGCTGCTGCCTAAAAATGGAAAATTACTGCATACGGTGCCCCAAATCTGCCCCCGACTTCGCTCTAAAACACACACGCATACACACACACCCACAAACCCCCTCTAACTGCCCCTAGGCCTCTGCACAGGAAGTGGTTTGACTGAGTGAGATCTACATGATGACGCTATCGCCTCGCTCCTCTCTCGCTGTTGAAACGTGTTGTGCTCAGGGCATCCATATGAGTTTGTACATGTGACAGCCTATTCATCAGTGTTTTCCTGTTAAGACGCTGACACACAGCAGTGTTCTTCTCCTCCACAGGGACTCTGTTAATTTAGTCTTTAGCGTTGTTTATGTACAGTGTAATCAGTCGGAAATGCGACTGACTTTATAATGGCTGCTGAAATAAGTGCAGTAAACACCCGCCAAAACACTTCAGTCTGTCCTAGAAAATTCCACAGTGCAGTGTTACAGACGCCTGACTTCTGCTTCCTGAATCTAAAACGCTGCAACCCCCCCTCCCTCCTCCTCTCTTCACCCTTGATCACATGCTCCAGTCACCTGACCAGAAATAGGTGGGACTAAAGAGAGCACATGCCGAAACCAGATGCTCTCTAGCATGATGCAGACTGTAGACAACTGCTATTGTAACTCCATATATTCACTCAAACTGCCTGTCAGACTGAATGTGCTCAGTCTGTCATCTGTAGCCAATCTGTCAGAGATCTGACCTCCAGACTTCCTGTTCACCGCTTCTCCTTTCTTACCTTGAGCGAGTCGAAGCAGGCTATGACCCGTCCGTTGTCCACCTGACAGCTCTTGGCCGGATGAGCGAACTTGCACTCCTGGTCCGAGCGCGAGCACGTGCCCCTCTGGAACTCCCTGCACACCTCGAGTGTCAGCCACTTTGTATCACGGATGTGTGCCATGTTCATCGCCATGGCAACACGCTGGCAAAAGTTATTCCGAGCTGTTCAAGCGTGAATAAAGGTCTTTCTTTTTGTTTATTTGTTGTTAAAGTCTGTGTATGTCACGTTGAAATGAAACATTCAAAATAAAGTTACTATTGATTGAGAGGGCTCCTTTTCCCAAAGTGAAATGTTGCAGGACGTTGACGATGTTATTGGATAATTTTCCTGATCAATCGACCACAGAAAAAGTGTTTATATCCACTTAGCTGATGAAGTTGCCGCTCTTGGCCTGTTTTTGCCTGCTGAACGGTCTCACCTACAACATTCACAAGCCAAGGTGGCAAACAGACGAGCAGGCCCTCTAGTTAGGTTCAGTGAAGCAGGCAACAAAGGTGATAGTCTGGGTGTAGCCTGCTACCGGGAGGTTAAGGACGCTGTTGACCGAGTGGAGGCTTAGAGGGTTGAAGGCGAAGGTTAAAGGCAAGGTGGGTGAGATGCTGCGTGGGCCTGGTGGTGTGTCGGGCTGCTGTGGTAAGGCTGGGCAGTTGGCAGAGCTGAGGCTGGAGCCCGGCTGCGAGGAGTGGATGCTGATGGTGGTGGATGGACGAGCGGGTCGGAGCGTTGGCTGCGAGGTGTGTGTGTCCTTATACTCGTGTTACCGTGGCAGCAAGCGAGCGAGGCGGGGAGGGGGAGGGTGGAGCTTCAGCTGTAGAAGCAGGTCGAAGCTGCAGCAGACATCAGGGAAGGCACTTCCTCTGGGGAGAGAGGGAGAGAGAGCGATAAGGCTGATGGTACACATCCAAAGAAAACTTTCAGATTTATTTCTCTTTCATTCATCTTTCATGGGACGTCCTGACCTGCTGCATTTTTTTTAATCTGCTGCTAAACTATGCGGCTGTGGGAATGAAGAATATGTAAAAATGTCAAAAATGCAGGGGTGTCAGCTAAAACAAATACAACTTTCACCCGCCCTGCGTTCTAAACACACATGGTGCTCACACACGCTCATCACGCCACACACACAGAAACACACAAAGCAGCCATTCACAACTTTCCACCTCTTCTGGTCAAACGCAGGAAAATCTGATCGAATCCTTTATCACTTACAGTCCAGTACAGCAAAGCCGGCCATTGCAAAAAGTGCTAAGGGGTGAAAGAAAAGGAAGAGAGTGAAAGCAGAGGGGAAGTCGAGGCAGGGCAGGAGGGAGAAGAGGTTAGTCATTTCCCTTCTTGCGAAGCGGTGTGAGAGTGGGGACCAATGAGAGTTTGCAGAGTTGCAGCAACATTCTGGGCTGAGCGCCAGGTGAGAGCAGGGGGAGGAGCGAAGAGGAGGCTGACCTGCCTGCTGCTAAAGGAAACGAGAGAAAGAGAGACGAGCTGAACTAATCACTCTGCTCACTATTTCTATGACTACCTGATTTCTCGAACAAACAGCCTTTCATGAAAGATCCCTGATAATATTATTCTCCATCAACTCAAGCGTTTCTAAATAAAAAAAGTATCACGATTGCAGCAATACTGCAATTACCTCACACAGATATGAACTTGCCTGCTGTGATAATATAATGTATTCATAAACCAAACTTCCCCATTTATCAAATGCAGAAGAGAGTGGTTTTTTTTTATTATAATTTTGGCAGTGGTTTCTATTTTTGGTGAATCCATTGTACGGGTTTGCTCGGGGAATTTGAATGATTGGGCTCCTGTGGGCCCAGTCGGCTCTTATCGCACAGCTAGGGTAACTCACCACACCCTGTGTAGAGAAATCGCTTTTCCCAGAACAGCATGCGCACCTTCAGCAATGCTACGGACCGCTTCTAACTTTACAGCACTGCAACACTGCAACGCACTATATCAGAGCCCTGCAGCAGTACAGCCCAGGTCATGATGACCCAGCAACATGGATATACGTTACAGAGCAAAGGAGGGGGAAACTGCTTAGTTTCACCTTGGGTGACCCCCTACGCTAGCAAAAGTAGCATTACTGCTACAAATGACCTTTGGAGTGCTAGCATAATCATAACACAAAGGCAACAACAGCCCCACAACACACACACACAGGCAGACACACTCTTCCATATCATGCACTTTAGAGGGGAGACTAAAATAACTTTTCAATTACATTTTCAAAAAACAGAAAAGATATCACCTCACAGCTAAATATTTTCACATGACAGATAATAACATTTTATTAAATGCTGCCAATTTTTAAGAGAAGCAGTAATAATTCTTTGTCAGTTTATATAATATTTTCATGCCAACATTTTTTTAACGAAGTGCGGCTAGATTGAATGTCTTGTTTTTGGAATGAAATTTCATATTTTTATCTTCATTGCTGTGAAAATGTCAACTCCGCCAACTCTAATCCCTCTATGCAATCCTGTATGCCCTCAGACCTGCGTTTTTTAATATCATATAATGTTGATGTAACGTGTATTTATTGCTACAGGTCAGTCTCATAGAGCTGATGGCAACACACTTTTACTACCCAAATATACTTTGTAATAAAGTTGAGTTCAGGTGAGCGAGGCTCATCAGACTGAACTCGAGCCACAGCTGGACACAAACTAACGAGGCGGGATAGAGATATCTATTATAAAATGTTTTAAATTGAAGGTGCCAGGGGCTGTCTTCAAATCAAATGAGAGAATGTGATGACTTGATGCATGAGAAAAAAAAGCCCCCTGCGTTCTGTCTGGCTGCCTAATCTGTTTCTATGGTTTCTGTTAGAGTCAGATGAGCACATATCTGTGAGGGAGAGACAAGGCGGTATGGTGTAAGACAGTGCCAGAGTGATAATGAGCGCTCATTATGATCCATCATGTCTGGACATGGGTGTCCTTCCCCTATTGATTTCTTCATCTCTATGGTCTGTCTTGTCAGTATGCCACTCCCTCTATCTAATTGCACTTAACTCTGCTCTTCGTGTTCACGGCATCCATTTCAAATAGATGACTATTTAATACGATCTACTTCCCCTCTCTTACCGCAGAATTTATACTGCTTTAACCAGTGGATCCTACTCTACTTTAGTCTTCCTTCCATCCATGCCTCTGCCTTAGTGCCCTCGATGTGACTGTCTGGCGTGCATTCTCTTCCAGCATCCTCAGCAGCACTCCCTCCTCAGACTCCCAAGGTCTTGCAAGCTGGTGCAAGGTCAACCACACTGGAGAAGGGGAAGATGGCCAAGAGAGCGACTGTATGCTTCCTATCAAGCTTTAAGGACACGTGGCAGAAACAGTACGTGGCTGCAAAGAAGAGGAAGTGTGTGTTTTTCAATATCAGCTCACGGTCATGTGACACCAGCATATGCCTCAACGGCGCAAACGATTTCATTCACTTTCTCTTGGTAATGAGCCACTAAACAAATCTGTTCTCGACGAGTCAAAGACGCTGTTGAAATTAAACTCTTCACCTCCGCTGAAAACCGCAAACTGTGCAGAACTGCCACCGATTTTGCACGGCGGACTGTGATGGATGATGCTCAGACATTATGTGCTGTTCTTGAACACAGAGAGCTGTTTTGTTATTAAGGCATGTCTCAACTGACTGAAAAAAAAAAGTTGGAGCAATCAAATAAACATGCTTGTTGCTAATCTGGGCTGGATTAAGTTTCATTGTGACTAACTGCTTGAGACAAGAGGGAGTGGCTCACAGTTATGATAAGACTTCCTGAAATATGGCACGTTATTAGTCGAGTTTAGCAGATCTTAACACCACAGGTCATGAGTTGGAGGCTCTATTTTCATAATCGCATAGGATATAATACACTGCGGGGCTAACTGATGCAGTAAAGTGAAGCAAAATGCTGCTTGTTATATTGCAACATCTGTTATGGCAACCTAACTAACAAACCATAGCTCCTATTTTCAGCCTTGACTGCAGAGGAAGAGGCGTCCGTCTCTTTGGGTTTGCTGCTATCCAGTAAAAGGAGTGGTTTCAGCATATTGACAGAGGTGGAGTCAGGGTGACAGTGTGCTGAGACAGGTCATCTCAGTGGAGGACGCTGGAGGAAATGCAACACCCCTGGGCCTCGCTCCTGCTGCTGCTCCATGTGCTAGGAATATAGCATGTCAATATTGCACTCGCTGACCTTTACATACACACTACTAGTGCAGACACTTGTCTCTTGATCTTTTTCGTTCTGAGGTACTCGTACTGAGAGGCTGAGGGCTGGTACGCTAGCCAACGTGGCTCTTCTATACCACATACATCTGCACATCGAGTTATCTGCACTTCTTTTGGTGATGCAACCTTTCATGTTGGTTGGGAGATCGCGCCCAGTAAGGTCTGCAAAAAATGAGTATAAGGTCTAGGGCAACAGCACATTGCATTAAAAAGAAATGATGAATATACTATTTATCTATACTTAAAGTTTGTTTGGTTACAAGTAGAGGTTATAGATGAAAAAAGCTCACATGGACAGCCATGCTCCATAAATTCTTGTTAATTTGAGTATCACCATTGTCGGTATTGTTATCGACCTCCTTACTGTCATCAGTATCAAGTCGTCATCTCCTCTCAACTATTAGTTTAACTCACTTATTTATCATTGGGTTAAATAACGTGGTTCTGAAAGTGAGTCTTAGGCTAGGAACGCACAACAAACAATGCCTATTGATTCCTCTGAGAGCAAACCTCTGGAGACAATTAGATCTCTTGTTTAGCATACATGGACAGAGCTATTCACACACACACTCACACACACACACACACACACAAGACACACAAATGCAAACCTATACAAACACACAAACCGCTATGTGTCCTGACAGAGGGTATTCTTAAAGCTGTGGTGAATATCTGACTGTGTGTGCAACACTGCATCTTTGTGTGCGTGTGTTTGTGTGTGTAAGGATGTGGTGAAGTCAACGGACAGTGAGGATAATGGCAGGCCTTATGGTTTAATGAGTGGCTCATTGGCTCACATTTATGTTGTCTGTGTGTCAACGTGCTGGGACATCGTCGGGCTGGTTCCCACATATACAGACAGGTTCGAAATTTAAGGAAAACCTGAATAAACGAGAGCAAACACAATGGATGAATGGGTTTGATGAGTGCTAAAATGACGTGAGTCATATGCCGTGACCTTAGCAGTCACCAATTTAACATCGGCGGGAGATTTTGGACAGGTTTATTAGATGAGGGAATATCTTTTGGAGGAATGATGCCCATCCAGTAGAGTTTAAAGACACGTAAAATATATATTCCACATTTTTCTTGAAGCTGTTCTGGCAGATTGTGGTGGAGCTTACTAAGACGCCATTTATGTTCGTTTTCCCCTTTTATTTGTGCCTATTTTATATATACTGTATATTATCATTTATTACACGGCTTTGTTGAATACTCGATTCTGATTGGTCAATCACGGCACTCTATGTTCTGTTATTTCTTTAAAACAGACCGTTGCTATGTATAACAGACCGTTGCTATGGATGCAATCTGATCTTGGACGCTGGAGAACCATTTTTGTGTAAAACTATTGATTTCTTATGAAAATAGCTGTGTAATAAGCGGGATAATGTACAGCTAGCAGGTCATTGCTGTGAAAAAAAAACCTTCAGGGTGATGCAAAACCCCTCTGCATCGCTCTGAAGGGGTCTATTTCACAATAATGACCGGCTCGCTATACATTATCCCTTACGTATTGCTTAACCCATTTGTTTGTATCTATCTATCTATCTATCTATCTATCTATCTATCTATCTATCCATCTATCTGTCTATCCCTCTATCTATCTATCTATCCATCCATCCATCCATCCATCCATCTATCTATCCATCCATCCATCTATCTATCTATCTATCTATCCATCCATCCATCAATCTATATATCTATCAATCTGTCTATCTATCTATCTATCTATCTATCTATCTATCTATCTATCTATCTATCATTTACAAACATACAGAACAGTATCTTTTTCATTCCTGAGCATACGCCACAGTGTCTAATCATGTATGTATGTATGCTGTGTGCCTTGTAACGGCGTACATGATTAGACATGCTGGTTTAGCTTCTTTATCAGTAAATTACATGCAAACATACTTAACCAGTGACCAATTTTATCTGTATAATTTAATTTAGTCAATCATTTACATGGAGGACAGGCCATGCTAATGTACCCGCCACTTCCACTGGCTTGTGTCAGGGCCTGCTGCTAATATACCGAGGCACACAGTCCCAGTGCAGTCACATTGATAGAAACAAAGGCTAGGCAGTGAGGTGGCTGGAAAGAGACTGTGAGGAGTGAGAGAATGTGACTATTGGGGCAGGAGTGTGTTATTAAATGTTACAGCCATCTGTCTCCGCCTCAGAGATGGAGAGGTTTGAGATGTCAAGGCTGTAAGCAGGAGCTGATGCAACTGGGCAGGCTTGTGTTGACACAACACACTCTGGACAGAACAACAAAGAAATAACTAGACACTTATTACTGACTCCACGAACAGCAGCTTGGACATGCTGCTCGCCCTGCTTATTATCACCGCTGGGTGGTTCAGACACAGGTGGACGCTAGCTTTGTTTCCTCTATACTGCAATATCTGCTAAACAATTATTGCTGACTACCTGATATCACGGCAAGTTAACGACTCAGCCGAGTCTCTGAAAGTGGTTGAAGTCAATCAACTTTAGCTTAGCTTGGAATTACATTAAGTGGAAGGTGTCTTACTCAGCTAAAGCTGTGTCAAACTGTTGCTCAGAGGGGTTGAAATGTGGTCATAACACAGTTTGAATATACGGACAAGACCTCGTGTAATAAAGGCTTAACCTGTCAGCGCAGATTCAGCCATGCACGTAATCCTGTCTGTAGGGCAGATCCTAGATCAGGGGGCAACACACAATTTGCACCTGAGTTCACACGCATCAATGCACAGAGAGAGAGAGAGAGAGCGAGAACATCTTTGACATTATTAGCCATAACATTCACATTGACAACAACCGCACGTTTCCTCAGGCTTCTGCTAGACAGACATTGATAGTCTACCAGCAGCGGAGCTACCGTTGGGACTTTAGAGAGTCTCAACAATGCAATCTGCCACACATCTGTCTGTGTTGCACACGCTTGCATGTGTGTACATACTTGTGTGTGTGTGTGTGTGTGTGTATGTGCTACTGTCTGAGCCACCCTGAATCCCTCTAAGTCACAACAACAACATTCCTCATCATCGCCCCAACCACGGACACACCACCAAGAGGAAACCCAGAGAGGCGAGGAGGAGGAGGAGGGCAGAGGTGGCGAGGAGAGGGACAAAGAGGGGAGAGAAGGAAGGCTAAAGTTTAAAGCTCTGAAGATCCTCTGGCTTTCACATACCATGTGGATTATACCAGAATCACGTCCTGCTGTTATTCAGACAGTTTTTGGACTCTCTGAAAGAATGAATGCCTACAAAAAACTTTTCTGACAAATAGCCAGATTTTATCGCACGTAAGAAACTACTTTCAGTCCGTTTACCTTAGCGTGATCCGCACACACATACTTAACTTATCTCCTGAAAGAAAGAAAAACATTACAGGGCAATCTCACGTTATCTCTCAAAACCCTAATAAAGTACAAAACTACTTACTTTTACTCCAGTTCAAACATCGACAAGTAAAATCCCTTTATTTACTGGGTCTCCTTCTCCCTGTCTCTCTCGTTCTTGCCCCTCTTTCCTTCTGTCTTCAACTTTCTTCCTCTCTCTCAGTTACTCCCCCTCTGTCAGACGCATGAAAACACTCACTTAGTCACACACACAGACACACACACACACACACTAAAGCACACACTCCCACAGACAGAGTCACCCTCTCACACACTCTCTCCTCCCGCGACCCGGAATGCTTGGCAAGATCCAACTGTACTGAAATACTGTGCTCGCCATATAAGGTAGCAGCAGCTTCATATGTCACACGTAATTTACATGCAGCGGGGCGGGAGTTTGCCCTTACACGGCACGCACACGTAGAAACACACATTACACACATGCAAAACCATGCTTCCCTCCCTTTAGACTGACGCAGCAGAGGGAGGGAAGAGGTACAAGAGAATCACATTTTTAACCATCCTCCTTGTTAACCAAGCCCTGCAGGATAACTCCCAACATGTCCAACGTTGAGTCAGACGGAGGGAATGAAAGCTGAGTGGGCGATCTATTGATCCTCTCCACTGCTTCCTGGAACAACCATGGCCCTCCAAACACACACACACACACACACAGACGCACACACACACACCAGCAAATTTTCTTGCTAACTAGCGCTACCCTCAGGAAGTAGCTATTGTGACTGTCTGCTGTGAGCCAAGAATGTGTCTCACTGTGTGTACGTGCATGTGTGCGTGCCTATATCTATAAAACAAGCCGTAACAAATCGATGTTAACCCTGTGCCCCACATACTGAGCAGACACTAAAGCAAACAATCCCCATATCTCTATCTATGTTCCAATGCACAGACGCTTACTTTGGAAAGTACAGACTGCAGCACACACAGGAGGAAAGATCTAGATAAACCAATGAGACAAGGAGGAGGGTTACGAACCAAGCTCTTACCTCTCACATTGCTCTCCAGTTTGTGTGTGTGTGTGTGTGTGTGTGTGTGTGTGTGTGTCTGCCTCCGCGTGTCGATTGACTCTGTGTTTTGTGCGTGTGTTCAGACAGGCCGCGACAGCAGACCCCCAGGCACCGGCTGGACCATTCTCAGGCAGGCAAGGCAGAGCGCAGCAAGGCAGAGCGACTGGCAGGAGGACAGGCAAGCGAGTGAGCGAGTGAATCAGCAGCGAATGAGTGGAGGAGCTGTGCGGAGCCGAGCACCAGAGTGAGAGAGCGAGGGAGGGATAGGGAGAGAGAGAGAGAGGAGGAGTGTTTGTCTGTGTGATTTTGTGTGTGTGTGTGTACGTTGCAGCGTTGGCCGTGTGCGCTAGTGTCTCCCCTCCCCTGCCTCTTGAAGTGGCTGTGCTGAGCTGTGCTGAGACGGGCTGGGCTGTGTCTCTACTGACTCCCCAGCCTCTGGATCGTCTGTCTGCTGCCCGAGGAAAGTGGTGCTCGCTGGGTGGCAGTAGCAACAGCTGTGGAGGAGGAGGAGGAGGAGGAGGAGGAGGGAGCCCTGACTGCACTGGGTTTACAGATCCTGCAGTCCCCTCTCCCCTCCCTCTCTTCCTCGCTGAGGGCTGGCCACGCCCCCCCCCCTAAAACAACACCAGGAAGTGCTGGTTCTATTACAGCAACACTGCCCTTGCCTATCCAGTGAAGCTGAGGAAGGAGAGAGGGAAGAGGGAGGGAGGAAGGAAACACTGGGAAAGCATAGCAGGAATATGAAGAAGGAGAAAAGAAGGGCGATTAGTAACATAGAAGCAAAGAGAGGCTATATGCAGAGTGACGAAGGGCATCAGAAATAAAAGCTGGGATAGTGATGGTAAATGCTACCAGAGAGGGAAAGAGTGAGACAGAAACAATGAAATAAGGGATTTAATGAGGTGAAGAAGGAGAAAAACAGCATTTGGAAAGAATGAATAGATTAAGGGAAAGAATTACGGAAAGGAATTTACAAGGAGTTTGCGACAGATTAGGTCTGGCTTCTGTCAGGATCCGTTCTTCTGCTGTGGCGTGCAAACTCTCAGACACCTCAGCTCAGTCTCACACTCACAGTTCTTGCCCACACTAAATAACCACACTAAATTAAATTGGACTAAGCTAGTAAGTGGCTATACATTCAGAATAATACAGAGCATGTACATACTCCGGAACTGGCTATTCAAAAAGATGCAGACCAGGTTTGCAGGTCGGCAGCATGTTGTAAAAAAGGCGAACCGAGACAACACTGAGGCAACTGCTGCTGCCAACTTTCCTGTATTGTTGTTGACTCAAGGCTTCTGCCGACACAACCCCTTGCATCCAGGGGGAAAGCCAGAGAGGCTAAAAGAGCCTCCAAGAATTTGATTTGGACCTGATGCTGCAATATCCGGTAGCCATGGAGACAGTGGCCTTGGCATCTGCAGGAATCTTTACAGGTTTTGAGCTGTGTGCTGCTGACGCCAAGTTCTCTGTCTGATCCTGCATACTGTATTGTCTATGACTCACTTCATTTGAATGTGATCAAGGAGAAAGTGCATTCATAATGCTGCCTGAACTGAAAATAGCCTTGCGATGTATTTTCATTTACAAAGAAGGCAAATTCCACACACGCTAGAGCTGAAATCAGTTTGACTGCAGATCACACCTGCATCCGTAGAGAGATGTAAGAACCGCTTTCTTTCTTTGGTGTATTTGCATATATAATACTGCAAAATGCTTCTCCTATGTAAAACTGTCACGCCTGTCTGTCTGTTCCATCTCTTCCTTCTCTCTCTGGACCAGCTTCTATTGCTGCACAGCTCTGTTTAATACAAAGCTGGTGATAAGTCATCTCTAATTTACACAGCAGGCCCTTAAACCCCGGGTGACAATCTGTGGTAGAGCCCCAGCTGCAATGCTAACCCTTTACCTAGCCAATATTCTGGTGCAATGTGCCTGTGTACTCTGAGGAAACATGTTGTATACCCCAGACAAAAGGAAGATGTCATAGGATGCCAGAGTACTATTTTTCTGAGTTGATCAAATTGTGATAGACAGCGCCATTATTAGCTACAACAGTAAAGTGCATGCCTTGATCTATTTCCAAGCGTCATTCATTAGTGATGGAAGGAGGATCTATTTCCAACCATGGAAACAGCCCTGCTAGAACACATACTGTACAATATGTCTTTTAGATTAGCAGAGCAATCTGTTTGACGGCCGATCAATCGAAGCAGCAGGTCACTCGAACCTCCAAACGGAGTTTTCCTTGACCCATAATGAAGAAACATGGTGATTGATGTTGTCGTGGCTCAATAGGAGACACATTAGCAACGCCTCCAAAGATGTGGGCTTTCTGAAACTCAGACACTGACGTGGAATTTCCCCTCTTCTACTGCTGCTGAGTGTATGCCAGTGCTTCTGCTCCTTTCTGTCTCTGCGTCTTTCTTTCACTCCTCTGTCCTGCTGGTCCATATTTCCGATTCATTATCATTCTTCACATGTTCTCTATGAGTCTGTGTTTTGTTTGGCAAATAACCTGATCAAATGTGCAACAGGAGCCTATTTCCCCTAACCAAAAAAAGTTTATCCAAGTACTTTCAGCTTACTTTTTATGTACTTATTAGAGATATACTTAACAAAAGTATACTTGAGTATACTTGGCTCATACTGACAAGTTTACAGAAAAGTCTATGTATTCTTGCCTTATAGGCTTACACATAGGTATACTTGACTTGCAGTTGTGCTTATTTTTTAGCCTATTAAAGTGTGTGAGAGTTTGTAAAAAGATGTTTTGATACAAATTTACTTCAATTCATCAAGAATTTTCTAAGTTTTTGGATTATCTGTTCACTGAATAATATAATAATAACAGCAATGATATAATAATAAGACGAGTCTCAAGTCAAGTCTGAAGTCACTGTTTGTGTGACTTCAGTGCGACTCGAGTCCAAGTCGCAGACTCGAGTCCCCATCTCTGCTAAAAAGTAGACTACAATTATATACAAGTATACTTGCAGGATAAAACACTTTTAAACTATTTGTTAACTGAGAGTATACTTTAAAGTGTACTTTCATAAACTATAAAGCTGGCTACAAGTATACAAATAAACTTGCAGGATAAAACACTTTTAAACTAGTTGTTTACTGAGAGTATACTTTAAAGTGTACTTTCATAAACTATAAAGTGGGCTACAAGTATACAAGTATACTTGCAGGATAAAACACTATTAAACTAGTTGTTTACTGAGAATATACTTTAAAGTGTACTTTCATAAACTATAAAGTGGGCTACAAGTATACAAGTATACTTGCAGGATAAAACACTATTAAACTAGTGGTTTACTGAGAATATACTTTAAAGTGAACTTTCATAAATTAAAAAGTGGACTACAAGTACAAAACTAGTAAACCATCAGTATACTTATAGTATAGTTGCAGTACAAAATAAAACTAAAATGCAAACTAGTTGAACTCAAAGTTTACTATTCTTACACTTAATAATATACTAAAAAGTATACTTTTATAAACTAAAAAGTGGGCCAATTTAGTCCCAAGAAGTATAAATAGTACACTTACAAGTATACTACTAGTAAATTGATATTAGTATACTTACTATATAAAGTATACTTGAACTTTATTTAAGTATACTTCATAAAATAAACTTGAAGTATACTACTGTTTCGTGAGGTTCTCGTTTTCTACTTCTTTTTCCTTTATCTGCAGGGAAATCAGTCACACATGTTAACTTCCTGCTCCACACGTCTTGTGTCTCACAGATAAGAGGGTGGTGTGACCGTTGCTCTCTATAGGAGATCAATGAGGCTGTAGAGCTGTTTAGGTATGAGGCAACAGGAATCAACATCCTGGGGTTGAGCAAACTACTCGCATACATAACCAACTGAAAACAGGAAGAGGTGTGTATGGGGATGTGGTGTAGTTAAAGGGGAATTCCACCGATTTTACACATTAAGATCAGTGAACTAGTCATGGGGAAAGTCTGAGAAAGTTACACAAATAATGTCATTATCAAGTTGCATTATATGAGATTTTCTGTTGCATCGATTTGTATGAAGTACTTCGCATTTATGAAAGTGACGTACGAAATTGCTAAAGAGCAGAGTCATTTTACAAGGAGGCTCAGAATATTCTAGAAACTCCCTCACACTCTATTCGTCACATTAACCCTAAACTAACTCAGGCTGGCACGGGGTGACCCCTCTGCCTCTGTCAAGCCATCAAATCCTAACCCCTCACCTTCGTCCACCCTTTACTTTCTCTCCCTCCTCCCTGATGAATGCAACTTTCCACCTTAAGCCTCCCTATCATCTCAGCGCTCTGCTATTTCCCAGCACTCTGTAAATGACACTGGCTGGCTGATGTGAACTCTCACTCCACTGAGGAAATGTCCCAGAGCTTTTGTGTGCCAAACTCCGACAGCTCATCTATCACTAAGGCCGCAAATACACATTACACTCCCATTACAGACCATCACAGCAACAACTGCAACAGTACACAGTCTTGCGGAAAGGCAATCACTACAGCTTATTCTGCAGAATGAGAAAGCAAAATATTGCTTTGAGGTAATTTCTACACTTAAAACAACTTCCGCCTTTACTTTATGTTACTTTAAAATAGGTGGGGAATATCCTACGCAAACAAAGATGTTAGAACTATGCAACGCATTGCTAAAAATGTACATGAAAGTGGGACAAACTGAAAATACTCCTTTTCTAACGTGCACACTTGCAGTCATATTTCCCTGCTGCATGCTTGTGGTTTTTCTCTTAACTTCACTCCACTTTGACGCAGTGAGGGGAAACAGGTGCAATTCAAGCTGTCGGGTTTGAAATACAGAGAGAGGAAATAGCACTGTGTCTTGTCCCCATCTGACACCATTGTGTGTGTGTGCACCATTCAAGCTTGCAGCTTATCTTGGAGATAAAATGAAAACGAATGGAAACTCCCTCCAAAAGAGGCCTTTCACTCCAGCTTCTAGCAATTTTTCAGTCTAAATGTAGCCTGCAGATATACTGCTGTGAATATCAAATAAACTCTTCGTACATCCCAAAACTTCTTACAAACTTTATACCGCTATACAAAGTAGAGGAAAATACTGCAAATCCTAGAGCTGACACACTTACGTCTTTGTATCAGAGGAAATTTAGTTTGTTGAAAAAAGGGAATAATCACCAATTACACAAATATAAAATCTTATGAAACAAATCAATAGAAAATACTCAATGACACCAAAAGTCATTTAAAGTTGTCAACAGATATTAATCCTATAGAAAGTGATGTTATAGCCAGCGAGCTTACCTGTGTGTTTGTCTATCGCTGACGCGCCAGTGGGACTGATGAAGCCACTTCAACACAGGTCACGCTGACGCAATGCACTATGGGACGAACTAACATCTTCATTTCTCTCTTCCCCTACTTCTCTCACTCTCATCTCTCTCTCTCACTCTCATAATAGCACCTTCTGCTTGGCAACGGCCATACCACAAATGTGGTCAGGTTTACAGCGAACCATCACTGCGCAACATCAAGTCTCCATGACAACCACTCCTTATCTAATTTGCATCTTCTGCTTGCATTATCTACTGACGCCAAATATGGTCACCTTGTTATTTTCCCCGCCTCTTTCTGCCCCCTTTTTTTTTCAACTTCCTCTTTCCCTCCATTTTCACAACTGTGTGTACTTTGTGTCTAACGTACTGTATATGCACACACAGACATGCTTGCAGCCTGTGAGTGTGTGAAAAGAGGAAGTGTCTGTGTGACATTAGACCTGTTTGCAGCCTGAGAGATAAGCAGTGAAACAGCTTTTTTAAATCAGGAAGTAGGGTGTTGTAAAGGCTGCTGTTGAGGGACTTAAAAAAGAAAAGAGATGCTGCAGTATGTTATCACAATAATCCCATGGCAGGTACATCGTCACTGGATTTCACTCACCCTCTCAGTTCTTCTTCTGTGAAGTCGGTACGTGCATTCAGCCTCCTCCTCTTCCCCCAAGGACTGTGTCTATCAAACGATCACTGGAATGTTGAAGCAGGCCCCTGGAGCCCACACATACAGCAGCACTCAGCAGCACTCAGCACCTGTCTCCGACTGCCAGCACAGAGAAAGAGACACGGTCAATCACACTGGACAGCGCAGCAAAGAGGAAAGAGCAGCTGAGAGTGGGAGGCAGACAAGCATTTTATCAGCAGAAAAAAAAAACCTAGACAGAGCAGGTTGGATGTTATGTGCAACGCACCACAAGATGGCTAAAGCACTCCATCATTATTAAATCAATTATGAAATCTTGGCATATTTACCATAAAACAAATAAGGTCAAAAAGACAAGTTGCAGCCTCTGTCTCATGCCAGTGTTGTTGTTTTTTTCCAAATATGAGACCACATAAAAATTCTGCATGTTGCTTCATGTTTGCAAACATAATTGCTCTACATACTTGAAGCGACTAATACCAATATACTGGATATAAGGAGGTTTTCAGAGCAAACTAGGACGACGTGATCTTCTAAGATAAATTTGACAATTTCAGATTCTTTATTTCTGCCATTTTGGTGACTTTTTATGCATACAATTAGGGCAGCCCCCTCTTAGACGATTACTAAAACTAAGAGCTTGTTCTGATCTTAGTCAACTGAGATTTCTTTAGTGGATTAGTCATTTTTTTCAAGCTGAATGACTTATTTCCAAGAAACTTGTGAGCACATCTCTACCAAACAGCTTCTTAAACGTGAATCATTTCTGGTGTCTTTACTCCTCTATGACAGTAAACGGAATATCTTTGAGTAGTGGACAAAACAAGACATTTGAGGACGTCATCTTGGGCTTTGGGAGACACTGATCGTTTTCACCATTTTCTGACATTTTATAGACCAAACAACTAATGGACTAATCGAGAAAATAATCAACAGATTAATCGACAATGAACATAATCGTTAGCTGCAGCCCTATAGGTGACGAAGAATTTCTTTGGTCGAGGACAGCCCTACATAAAACAAGAATAAAAATGTAGTTAAAAAGGTACAACTGCATTATTTAGCAACATTTCACAATTAAATTTGATTTCATAAAGCAGTGGCTCCCAACATAGGACTCGGGACCCCCTATAAAGTCCCAATATAAATCTGAGAGGTCACAAGATGATTAAAAAGGAAAGGAAAAAAAAAACATTTCTGTTACACAAAATTATGTTTAAGTTTACAATTTTCTGTTTCCATTTTGTGCTTTTTTTCATGGGAAATAATGGATGATTCAGGCCTCTCAAAATCTCCAAGACAAAACTAGAAAGAAATAATTGGTCTTTAGTTGATCGGCTAATGATGTGTGTCCACACTGAGCCCGTAGCCTCATTTTAAGTGGTCGCAAGCCAAAAAAGTTGGGACCCCCTGCTGCCATACAGCAATGAGGCATATTTATTTTTGCAAAAACCAACAGAGCATATTGTGTCGTTTGTTTACAGTAATTATCACTGAAGTTCATCTGGTATGATTCATTGATGTTAGAATGCTAAACATCACAGAACCTTTAATGTTATTCATGTTTCATTTCCATTTACTCAGAATATCATCAGGAGATGCGACCCCTCATCTTAAGCTTTCTAGACACATCATCTCTCCATCTGGCTCTTTAACCTACCCAGGCAGTGTCTGGAGAAGCTCTGAGGAAGCCTCAGACGCCCTGAGCAACAGCCGGCCTCTCCTCCTCTGGGCTGCTGAGACTCTGGAGATTGGTAGTCAATGAAACCAGGCCTAATTTAGCCTCCACTGCTCCACAAGCTGCCAGAAATCAGAGTGAGACTCCTTCCCTTTTTAGGGCTCCCTGGACACTGCAGTCTGCAAGTGGCATTACAGCATTCCTAGCCACACTAAGGACCTGGAGAGAGAGAGAGAGGTGACAGTCAAAATGTGTTATATGTAAGCCATTTTAATTATTATCTAGGTCTAAAAGTCATAAATTTGCACTCTGGGGACAATCTAAATAAACCCTTATTTACTGACACTCACATTGTAAACTTGTTTAACCTGCCAGTTTGGACACGTTTACAATCATCTCATCTTTACACCCCTTTCAGTAGATACATGGGTCCTGTAGGCTAAATGACTGAGACACATTGCCAGATGCCATAAAATCACAGCAGTAATTAGGTGTGAAAATAGGACTAACTTACACAATCCACTCAGCCAGTACCTGACACTGTGTCATGTAATCTTTAATAACCTCGGTGAGCACTGAAACTAGATGCTGCCGGCCATGAAATGTATTTTTTCTCCATCGTGATCCGGCTGATTTTCATGTGACTGAGAGAGAGAGAGAGAGAGTGTAAACACTCATCTTTCCACTAACACAAGGCACATACAGGTATTTTATTTTGGTGTCTAAGTTTAAAAGTTAAATGAATTTCCTCACAATTTGTTTGGCATAAATAAAACCGGAATAAAAGAATAGGATTTATCATGTAAACTGATTAAATTACCCTGATATGCACAGATTCAAAATAACAGTAAACTTCACCGTGTTGCTGTGTGTTTTCTTAAAAGACTAAAAAGTAAAAAGAGGCAGGGCAACACAGCGACACTCATGAAAATGGCAGGCACGCTGCTATTTATTAACCGTGGCAGCCCATGTATTTAAAATAAATGGATTAGATGTGGATTACTCATTGAGCCTCCACTCCCTTCCCATCCTTGTGTTTTCTACTTGTGATATGACTACACTTGTGTTATAGGAGACAGTGATCACATAAGCCATGGTATGGAATACACAATAGGATTATCTATGGTGGAAAGACTAAGTCTCATCTTTGCCTCCCACCTCCTATGGGGAGAAACACAAATACATGGCTGCCGTTTTACTGCAAGTGTGTGGAATAACCCTGGTAAAAAACGATTCAAACTGGCACAATCCCATTAGTCTATTCAAGGTCCCTGTCTGACCACCCTGTATAATGAGGAGATAAAGGTTACTAGGGCAAAATCTATTAGATTAGTAACTGTTTTAATAAAGAAAATTATTCATGTCTCTTGTGTCATGGACAACTATTAATTCAATTAACCTTCCCTCACAGGAATTACTTAAAGAAACGTTTTAGTAAGTCTTCGTCTGTAAGTCAACCCCTTCACTAACTGTTCTGAATTGTTTATCCTGCCTCTTCCATATCCGACTCAACCCTTCTCCCTTCCATATATAGTGCAGTTCACTGGGAATCTTTGCAGCTCCTTGGAAATCCTTCTGACATTTTGTGAACGATGAGCTCAGTATGCATCATTGCCTCAACATGCAATTAGATCATAACTAGAGGCTGTTAAGGGACAAGTGACATCCATAAAACATTAAATTACAGTCTTCTGTTGGTATTCAAGTTGTACCTGTCTTGCCAGGACATTCAACTTGAATCCAGAAGAGGGTCAATAAACAACAAATCAGGAACCTGAGTGGGTTGTTGTTGTTCTAAACCATGTTTAGCCATGTATTAGTCATCTAACTACTCTGGTAAATATCAATCATTTTAATAGTCATGTCTTTTAAGATAGCTTCAGATGCAAACCTCCTGGGTTTAATCATGTCTTATGCTGTTTGTTTTTATCTTTGAAAAATATTTTCATCAATTAAAGGTCTTATTGATAACATTATTATGTAGACAAATAATTTTAAATATTACGAATACGAATATATATATATATATAAAAAGAAAACTACATCCACATAGCTTTTAGAAAAGTGATGAATAGAAGTACGGCCTTTCCTGAAAAATTAATCATTTAAAAAATGTTGGCGGGTCCAAAATTAATGTTTTGTTTAGGCTTGAGAGCCAACAGTATAACAATGTTGGTATCATGTGGTATCTCTGTGTCGTCAGTTAGTGTGGAAAAAGTGCCTGGCAACAACTTGTTGTGAAGTAAATGCAATGGAACGGGGAATGGCGAATGCGTCATCTAGTGGCTGAATGTTATCAATGTTATCATAGGCACCTTTAATTTTATCTAATGCTAAGGTGAGAAACAATATGTCTGGGTAATAGTGAAGGAGTCAAATATCAAATACATACTACTGATCACATAGCAGTCACACTGCTATATATACTGAAAATGTGACAGTATTTAGAGGATGAATGTTGGTGCTTTAGAAGATATTTATACACAAATTTTGAGATGTGATAAATTACAGCTACTTTACACTGCAGGTCATTTAATTCACCTGTGTAATGCATCCTCTGGGGTAAAGAACAATGTTTATGCAAGAGAGTAAAGGATAAGTTCACAATTTCCAAGTCTGTCTTAGAATAACAGTTTGGTGCCAATTAGGCTGCACGGTTATGGCCAAAATGATAATCAGGATTATTTTTATCAATATTGACAACAGTCTGAAAAAAATTCTGAAAAAAATGTCTAAAAGAAAGTTTGAAAAATGTCTAAAAACAAAGTCTAAAAAAATATCCGTAAAAAAAGTCTGAAAAAAGTCTAAAAAAAAATCTGAAAAAAAGTCTGAAAATTGTCTGAAAAAAAAGTCTAAAAAAAAATTTGAGAAATGCTGGAAAAAAAGACTCTGAAAAATATCTGAAAAAAAGACTGAAAAAATGTCCGTAAAAAAAAAAAGTCTGAAACAAGTCTGAAAAAAAAAAAAAAAAAAAAAAAAAATCATGTTGTGCTACATTTCTGCTAATGTACAAATCTTTGCATCAAAATTATGTTTTTATACACAGTGCATCTCCTAGAAGCAAGATAAAATTGCACCAAAACTTTGGGGCTTGTGAGTTGTCCGTGTTTTCATCTTACAACTTTAACCCTTTCACAATGTGTTCTCAGTTCATGAAAGTTAAAATTTATATTATTGAAATTAAAACCTTTTTGGTCGCCTAAAAATGTCTTATTCAGCATTCGGCTGTGTTTAGCTCCAGCCTCTCGTGTCACTTACGGCTGAAAGAAACCATGATGGCGACAGCTTAAAACCAAGATGGCGACAGCCAAAACCCAAGATGGCGAAGGCCAAAAAATCAATATGGAAACGGCCAAAATGCCGAACTCGAGGCTTCAAAACCGCAGTCCACAAACCAATGGGTGATGTCACGGTGATTACGTCCACTTCTATACAGTCTGTGGGCGTGACAGCTCCCCAAAAGTAAAGGCAAAATGGAGCTCACGTTCATTTAATTAAGCCAAAATCATGATTGTGATTAATATTCGATTAATTGTGCAGCCCTAGTGCCAATGTGAACATTTACACAGTTTCTTTTTACTGTAATCATTCCTCTTGTTTATGCAAGAGCTCCCTCCCTAAAGCGCTTCCAATGTGATAGGGGAACAAACTTAACAGCCCTCGTTCTGTGCAAAATTGTGAACCTTGAACACAAACAAAATCCCAGACAGTATCTCGTCTGGTATGACAATATCAGTAATGAATTATTGCATTGCACAGTGTCAAGTAACTCTGCTTAATGGGCTAAGGAGAAAGGGTCCAACCGCCAGACATAGATCTATATCAACAACATTTTCTATACAGTACAAGACCCTCCATTTAGTATCATAGCAACCAGTGAACTCAACATGGCACCTATTGTAATTCTAAAACTAGCTAAGCTGAGCGCCAGACATAATTATATCTCTCCTCAACCAATCACAGAAGCCTGAGCCATAAATAACAGACTGCTCCCCTACAGAGCACCAGTCTGTGCCGAAAAGTCAACAAACACTTTCTCCAGTAGCGGCTCTTCTCGCTCACTACTGGATCCGTCGTGCTCAGAGGAGGACAAACAGAGGGGGGAGAGCGACAGAGGCCTATAAGTTTACAAAAAGGAAAGAGCGGGAGAGATAGAGAGAGTGGAGAGGAAAAGAAAAACAAATGTAGCCTATGATTACTGAGTCATAATGAAGGCTGTTGGATGGGACTGTGGCTATAAGCTATGTCATTAAAGATAGTGCCGAGTGGCTGGAAAACCTACAGGACTCTATTTGAAACACTGGCAGGCTGGACGACAACGACGCACAGCACGAGATTTAAAAAGTCTTCAAAGTTATTACAACATTTCACAAATATTACACTGGTAATCTCAATAGCAGAAGCTCTCTTGTAAGTGGTAAGGGCTCCGCTTTAAAACCTTATTACCCTGTGTGTGCTTCTGCCAGACAGCTACCGCAGCACTCTGCGAAACAGCTTAGTCCCCGGGGCCTTATATTTAGACTTTACGACCAATATTGAATTCTGACCTAAGATATTTTCACCGGGGTGATTTAAGACGTCACCTCGACGGGGCAACAAGTTACGGCCGCAATTACGTTCAGATCACATCGCATCACATGACTGGGAGAGGACATTGGTACATTTGTTCCCTGTGGGTGATGAGAGATGGGATTGGGGATGAGTCTGCACGTAAGACATGTTTCAAAGTAACAGAACACTTGTTTTACTTAAGGGATTTGACTATTTATCCAACCTCTTAATGTCACGTCATCATTGTTAATGTGGTGATAGGTCACAATGACAAAATGGACACAAAATGACTAAGCAATTTCTTTAGTTAATGTCTCGTTTTTTAACTTGCTGCAAGGTTTTTCAAAACAGTTTTTTTTAAGGAATGTGACCTTATTTACAGAGATGCTAATGCATCAAAATATCGTGTCACATATCTCCTGAGATATATAAACATGACAAGATAGAGTAAGACATCCTTGGCATGTATCACATAATAAAAGCAGATGTGTCCAACAGTTCACCCGCCCTCCTATGCTATTTGTTTTATCTAGCGCCTCTCATACAAGGAGGTGATACTTTCTAGACTTCGGTGTGACATATCCAGTGTGTCATAATGTCATCCTTATTTGTGGATATAAATCTTACGTAAGTGCACATCTTGATTAGGATTAGGTCATATCGGCCTTTTGTAATGAGTGTTTCAGACAGTCATATCATATGTTGCCATGATGGAGTTAACTCCCTGGCAACAAATACAGTCTTTTCCACTTTGAGGACATTTTTGGGGAAACAAAAGCACTGCATACTTGTCATTTTTCAGATTTTATGCCAGATTCAGAGCACAGTATTGGAGCACAACCTCAGCCTTGACTGTGATTTTAAGATTTTAAGATCATCATTTTTATATGATGTTATGTAGAGGATCTTCAGATACCTTAAACATAATATTATGTATGCAAAGCTGAAGGACAAAAGTATTCCTGTAGCGGTGAGGAGACTGTGTGTGATGCTACCGGCAGAACAGTCTGACCCCTCTCTCAGCTCCCAGGACGTTTTCTTCAAGCCTCCCTATTGGGATTCTGGTAGCCTACATTCTCTGCTTCAAGGTCAGCAGCAGTGGCAAATTAAATTACTTGTCCTGTTTTGTGGTGTTGGCGCCGGGTCAACAGCAACTTGGCTAAAATGATGAGTGCGGGATTCTGAAGGGAGCCGCCGCATTTGTCCCGAGCCTCTGGTGTCATGTTAGCAAAGCAAGTCGCAGCGATAAAAAAGAGCTGAAATCAAAAGCAGTGTATTAAATTCTGCCTCTGTAATCACTTGCAAAAAAAAAATCAATTACCTCTGCTTTCAAATGCACCACTTTATACTGTTGTCCTTTGGGTTTACCCTGCTGCTTGGAGGATGTCATGTGCTTGCTAGACTACATTAGGCCCAATTTGTTGAACTCACACCACAGCACACGCCACCTGCTGGGAACCTTGGGTGTGATATGTGGCAAACAAAAGTAAATGTTAAATACATTGTGTATTAATGCTGTTGTTATTGCAGTTGTAAGTGATGACTTTGTGTGTGCCCAACCACAATAACATCACAGTTAATTTAACATCACTTTACAAAGACATCTTTCACTCAGCAGAGTCTTCATTTCCACAGCCACAATACATTTCTGTCATGTAGGCTGTCAGCATCTTGTCTTAGATGTCTCTACAGCAGCATTGCAGAGTTTATCTCTCGGTTGCTGAGGGGGTTGTTATCAGCAGACAAACAGCTTACACACCGCACAGTGGAATGGGAGGAACGTAGAGTTTGTAAAGTGGTGTCAAAACACGACACAAGCAAACAGACAACTTGTTATTAAGCTACACTCGGCTGCTCAAACGTTGTGCCACAGAGGTCTGTTTGCAATGTCACAAAGTGAGGTTATAGGACAAATCATCACCAGATATTATAGTTGTGTTTTATGTGACTGCCTCTGTAGGATGAAGTAATGTGTAATTTGCTCATGATATCAAATTTGCTCCACCTTCGCAATAACACTAACTTCTGAACACACACACTGGGGTTTTAGCTGTAGCACTTCCTGTGCGAAAACAACAGTTTACGTGACACATTTCTTGTTGTCAATATCAGAGAGGACCTGAAAAAAAGCAATCATGCCTTTAGTCATCTCATACATCCACAACCCTATAGTAGTTGTAGGAGGCCTCTTGCTAAGTGTAAGCTGCATTCAACTTCGTATATCATAAGATAGACTCACGAGCAGCAAAGTTGAAAACACTGATAGTGACAATCAGAAGCACCCACTGGGGATGTGTATAACTACAAGAGAAGATGCAGGTTTAAGGTTTAAGTTTAAGCATTATATAAAAACTACAAAGCCTCCTGGTTGAATTCAGAATAATGAATCAACAAATAATGTGTGATACTATCCATCTGCCAAGATGATATGGCAAAAAAAACTCATTGCATCTTTGCAGTATTAAGATCTTTTGTATTTGTCAGCATAGATGACATTATGCATCCAGTACTACCTTTATGAGCACATCCCCTCAGTGAATCAACTGTTCTTGTTCTTAACATGTTTTGTATGTCCATGACATACATAAGGCAATCTAAAGCAAACCTAGTGATATGGAAGGTGTGATATAAAGGTGTACTATAAGAGTGTGTTCAGTACGCGTTGAGACATCACTGTTAGTTGTAGCCAGATGTCCTACAGACTTGAGCATTTCAACTAGAAGAGGTCAGTGAAACATTGCTTTTCTGCTTGGTGTTAGATTACTCTTTAAGCATGATGCTGCGACTTTACTAGACACTAGAGAGCAGCAGAGTAGCACCAAACAGACGCTCACTGACTCATACTCTCTCCTCTAAATACTGCATGTATGATGCATAGTTGTTCTTACTATGAAACAACCTCATACATTGAATATGTACAAGTATACATACATAAACACAAACATACATTGCAGCAGTGATCAAGTTATTCATTACACTTTTGTTCATTGTGGTATGAATTTAACTGTGTGTGTGTGCAGTTTTTAGATTTGTGTGAATGCAGTAAGGCTGTCTGCATGAGCCCTGAAAAGAGGATATTGTTGTGGAAACTGAGAGGTCTGTTTTGATATACCTCAAAATCTGGCGGCTTCTATGTCTGTTTTGTTCACACTGCAGAAGTAGTCTGAGTTTAAAGGAGAAGCAGCTCACCCTTGACTAAGGCTACGCCTCTCCCAAGTACCTATTGTTGCTTTACGTTGACAGAGTAGATGAATATTTAACAGGAGGAGGGAAAGTGGTAGGCATCAGATCACTAGGAAGAAAATAACACTCTCTCTATCATGTGACCAGACTATCAATGGTCTGATGACAGACTAGATTGCTGCTTTTGATTGGCTGCTTATTTCTTTGTCGGCCCAATGTTGAGCTTTAATATCAACTTTGAATGAAAAAAGATATAGGCTACATGTAGACTGTACTGTAGGTGTCTACAGGTAAGTTAGGCAATACTAGACTGTGTGTTTACAGGTCAGATGGAGTCGTGTGGTGGGCTGTGTGCCTCTAAGAGAGATGCTGGCAGGGTGGAAAAATGTGCGGTTAGCACCATGGACAGTGGACAGAGGCTTAATCAGGTGATCAGGGCGATGCGGATGGAAATTAAAAAGCTGGAGCTGGAGAACATGGGCCTGAGGAGGACTGCTGGAGCTAATCTCCGAAAGAATGCAACAGTTCCCATCATGACACCACAATGCAGAGGTAAATGTACTATTATTAGCACTATGTACACTGTAAACTATTGTCATGTAGATTAACAGTAAAATACTGGCAGTAGGGTTGTCAGTAGTTCAAAGTTAATTTTACAGTAGTAAAATCTAATTTACAATATGCTACTGTAATAATACCATGTGCAGAATTACAGTACATTGCTGTATTTTCTTGATTTTACAGTAGACTATCGGCAGCAGGGTTGCCAGTACATTACTGTTTTTTTTACAGTTTGCTTACTGTAAACTTAAGGTTATTACTGTTATAATACAATGTACTAAAACATGGCAGCAGGCCAGGGTAGCCAGTAAAATACAGGAGGTCTTTCCTACCAGTGGCCATCAGACTATATAACTCCTCCCCCTTCTGCAGGAAGGACAGCTGAAAACACCGGACACTGACAACAACAATATATCAATATCATGTGCAATACTAACTTTTTCCATTCTCATGTTTAATATCACTGTTCATTGTGTGCAATATTAATGTCATCATGTGCAATATTACTTCTTTTCTCATCACATGCAATATTACTTTTTCTGGGTTTTTTTAGCTTACATTACCTTTTTTTATTTTACTTATCTTATTTACTAATTTTACTAAATGTATCTTACTTAATTGTTATTCTTTTAGGCACCGGTGCTAGAAATAGTACTTTTCTTTTTATACACTTGAACTTGTTGTAATTTTGTTATAGTTTGTGCAATCTCTGGCATAAGAATTTCCTTATTATTTTAATAAGAGTTCTATCTTATCTTATCTTATCTTATCTTATGGCTACAGACTGCAGACTGTAAAATGTACAAAGGCTATGTGATAATTAATTTTGAGTTTTTGTGGCTTTTCACTGTACTCTAGGTAGGTAGGTCTAATATTCTGATAGCCTAATAGTTGTTATTCCCATTTTGCCTTTAAATGAATATCCTTAAATGTGAGTGTCTTGCTTTTTTATTATAGGAGTACCATGGACTCACCCATTTGATTTGATGTTATATTTCCTTATTTCTCTCATTCAGAGAGCGTCGTCATGACAGTGAGAAGATACTCCATCTTCCAGCCGTTGGTCAACCATCGGAATGGGCAGTTGGACAATGATAAGCGTTGGACTGGAAAACAGCAAAGATGAAAATTACTAATTAGTAATGTACTTTTATTAGTAATAAAAGACACAGAGGGGTCGTGTAACGTGTAACCAGCTATTACATACATCTTAGTCACCAGGCAAAGAATATGATAGCTTTTTGCATCTCTCTTAGCTAGACGACTTATACTTCTTAAATGGAAGGAGAAGTATCCTCCAACCTTTAGGATGTGGTTTAAAGATCTCATACATCATTTGGTACAGGAGAATATTCGCTATACTACAAGAGGGTGTGCTCAGAAATGTTATGCTATATGGATACCTTTTTGAATCTACATAGAAAAAATGGATACCACTGACTTTGAAGTTTTAGACTGCTGACCTCATATTAAATATAATTCATAACTTATACTTAGGTTTTGTTTGTTTTTTAATTTTATTTATTATTATTATTTTTAATTTACTTATCTTTTGTGTTTTTGGTCCTTTCCTTTTTCCTTTTTTTATATGTTTCGTTTATGTTTCTATCTGATTTAATTAATTTATATGTATAAATGTAATTGTTTATGAAATTAATTCTGCTTAGTTAATGGTGCAGTAATATTGTTATGGGGGGAGGGTATAATTTGTCTATACAATTATTTATGTGATTGTTTATACAATTATACAATTGTTTATACAATCACAGAAATAATTGTACAAACAATTATACAATTATTTCTGTGATTTATACAATCACGGAAATAATCGTATAAATCACAGAAATAATTGTATAATTGTTTATACAATTATTTCTGTGATTGTATAAATAATTGTATAATTCTATAAACAATTATACAATTATTTCTGTGATTTATACAATCACAGAAATAATTGTATAAATCACAGAAATAATTGTATAATTGTTTATACAATTATTTCTGTGATTTATACAATCATAGAAATAATTGTATAAATCACAGAAATAATTGTATAAATCACAGAAATAATTGTATAAATCACAGAAATAATTGTAAAAATCACAGAAATAATTGTATAATTATTTATACAATTATTTCTGTGATTGTATAAACAATTGTATAATTCTATAAACAATTATACAATTATTTCTGTGATTTATACAATCACAGAAATAATTGTATAAATCACAGAAATAATTGTATAAATCACAGAAATAATTGTATAATTGTTTATACAATTATTTCTGTGATTTATTGGTTTTTATACAGAATACCAATAAAAAGACTTTGAACTAAAATTACCAGCTATTGGGATGATGGCCTGGCCTAAGGGAAGGGATATAGCCTAACGTTAGCATTAACTCTATTTTGGCATTCAGAACAAAATAGTGTCACCAAATAAAGTTTTTTTCTGCCCTCAATCCTTTTCAAGTTGAACAAGTTGTTTTGTAAATAAAAGTCATTAAATACTTACATCTTTTCGTCGAAATATGAATATTAAAATGTGACAGTGTGTTATCAACCTGTGGAATGCACCTGTCAGTATATTACTCAACTCTCGCGAGATTTCGGCGTTGCGCAGTGAGCAGAGTACAGCCGTCCGCCATCACTGCATACAAGCTAACATTAGCCCAAAAAAACAACCCACAGAGAAGAGAAGAAGAGAAGAGAGAGAGAGCAGAGTGACAACAACATAACAGACATACAAGAGACCGACCTAATTCCTGCTGAAAGGAGGGGGGAGGTCACTGAGTTCCCCTTAAAGCCGCTTTCCTTTAGGCGTAGAAAACAAACCAGCCTTTCATGTAGTCTCTTTAAGTCAACTTTTAGAAACGAAAGTCGTTCTAACTTAATCATGTCCAACCTCAAAGGCGGCACCAAGAAGGACACCAAGATGAGGATACGAGCCTTTCCTGTAAGTATTTGCCTATGAGACTCCTCCAGTAGCTAACTAGCTGGTGAAACGAGAACAACATGTCATTGTCATCAGGTCGGTTTATTTTAACGTTAGCTAGCGTTGGTTTGAAAATGCTAACGACATGAGCTAACGTTAGTTAGCATGTGAAGGGAAACTTCCTCTGTAGACCTGTTAGCTGGCTAAGCTAAGTAGCCTAGCAGGCCCTGATGATGCTAGCTAGGTGAGCTAACTTGACGCTAGCTAAGTTGCAGTCAAGTAACGTTATCTATGGTAACGGCTGGCTGTTGCTGTGTGTACCACGCAGTATGGCCGTTATATAACTACATTAACATGTTAGTGCTAGCTTTAGTGAGAGCTAATGCAACTTCAGCATAACGTGAGACTACAGTAAACATGGTCATTTGAGTAGTTAATGTTGTTGACGTCAACCACAGCAACCTACTACTAGTAGTGCTACTGTCACACAACGATTTCACCCAACATCCCATGATCAAAGGATGTGAAATACATTTGTCTGTGCATCCTTGATGCAATTTACACCTCAAGTGCAACTACCTTTGTTAAGTATTTGTTTTAAAGCACTGACCAGAAATGGCAACTGTGAATCTCGTTGCTTTCTATTCTATCACTGGGTTTAATTACATATTCACCCACTCAATTAATCTCTGTTATGAGGCACAGTTGTGGGATATGCAGTCTAGTCTTAAACCTTAAGTTGCATAGCCCTTGCTTGCAACATCCTTCCATTCCTTGTGTGACGTGAGACTACAGTAAACATGGTAAATTTGAGTAGTTAATGTTGTTGACGTGAACCCAGCAACCTACTACTAGTAGTGCTACTTTCACACAACGATTTCACCCAACATCCCATGATCAAAGGATGTGAAATACATTTGTCTGTGCATCTTTGATGCAATTTACACCTCAAGTGCAACTACCTTTGTTTAGTCTTGTCAGGTATTTGTTTTAAAGCACTGACCAGAAATGGCAACTGTGAATCTCGTTGCTTTCTATTCTATCACTGGGCTTAATTACATATTCACCCACTCAATTAATCTCTGTTATGAGGCACAGTTGTGGGATATGCAGTCTAGTCTTAAACCTTAAGTTGCATAGCCCTTGCTTGCAACATCCTTCCATTCCTTGTGTGACGTGAGACTACAGTAAACATGGTAAATTTTGAGTAGTTAATGTTGTTGACGTGAACCCAGCAACCTACTACTAGTAGTGCTACTGTCACACAACGATTTAACCCAACAACCGTGAGCTTAATTACATATTCACCCACTCAATTAATCTCTGTTATGAGGCACAGTCGTCAAGTCAAGTCAAATTTATTTCTATCGCACATATAAAACAACATGAGCTGACCCAAAGAGCTTTACAGACATAGGCAGAATAAAAACAGGTCAACAGAGCAGACCACAAAATCTCACACATCCAAAGACAGAGACCAAGATCAAATCCATGAGTAAAAGACTGTTATAATGAGCATTATGAAAGGCCAATTAGTACTGTAGTCTCACAGTATAACGTGAGTCTACAGTAAACATGGTCATTTGAGTAGTTAATGTTGTTGACGTCAACCACAGCAACCTACTACTAGTAGTGCTACTGTCACACAACGATTTCACCCAACATCCCATGATCAAAGGATGTGAAATACATTTGTCTGTGCATCTTTGATGCAATTTACACCTCAAGTGCAACTACCTTTGTTTAGTCTTGTCAGGTATTTGTTTTAAAGCACTGACCAGAAATGGCAACTGTGAATCTCGTTGCTTTCTATTCTATCACAGGGCTTAATTACATATTCACCCACTCAATTAATCTCTGTTATGAGGCACAGTTGTGGGATATGCAGTCTAGTCTTAAACCTTAAGTTGCATAGCCCTTGCTTGCAACATCCTTCCATTCCTTGTGTGACGTGAGACTACAGTAAACATGGTAAATTTTGAGTAGTTAATGTTGTTGACGTGAACCCAGCAACCTACTACTAGTAGTGCTACTGTCACACAACGATTTAACCCAACAACCGTGAGCTTAATTACATATTCACCCACTCAATTAATCTCTGTTATGAGGCACAGTCGTCAAGTCAAGTCAAATTTATTTCTATCGCACATATAAAACAACATGAGCTGACCCAAAGAGCTTTACAGACAGGCAGAATAAAAACAGGTCAACAGAGCAGACCACAAAATCTCACACATCCAAAGACAGAGACCAAGATCAAATCCATGAGTAAAAGACTTTTATAATGAGCATTATGAAAGGCCAATTAGTACTGTAGTCTCACAGTATAACGTGAGTCTACAGTAAACATGGTCATTTGAGTAGTTAATGTTGTTGACGTCAACCACAGCAACCTACTACTAGTAGTGCTACTGTCACACAACGATTTCACCCAACATCCCATGATCAAAGGATGTGAAATACATTTGTCTGTGCATCTTTGATGCAATTTACACCTCAAGTGCAACTACCTTTGTTTAGTCTTGTCAGGTATTTGTTTTAAAGCACTGACCAGAAATGGCAACTGTGAATCTCGTTGCTTTCTATTCTATCACAGGGCTTAATTACATATTCACCCACTCAATTAATCTCTGTTATGAGGCACAGTTGTGGGATATGCAGTCTAGTCTTAAACCTTAAGTTGCATAGCCCTTGCTTGCAACATCCTTCCATTCCTTGTGTGACGTGAGACTACAGTAAACATGGTAAATTTTGAGTAGTTAATGTTGTTGACGTGAACCCAGCAACCTACTACTAGTAGTGCTACTGTCACACAACGATTTAACCCAACAACCGTGAGCTTAATTACATATTCACCCACTCAATTAATCTCTGTTATGAGGCACAGTCGTCAAGTCAAGTCAAATTTATTTCTATCGCACATATAAAACAACATGAGCTGACCCAAAGAGCTTTACAGACAGGCAGAATAAAAACAGGTCAACAGAGCAGACCACAAAATCTCACACATCCAAAGACAGAGACCAAGATCAAATCCATGAGTAAAAGACTGTTATAATGAGCATTATGAAAGGCCAATTAGTACTGTAGTCTCACAGTATAACGTGAGTCTACAGTAAACATGGTCATTTGAGTAGTTAATGTTGTTGACGTCAACCACAGCAACCTACTACTAGTAGTGCTACTGTCACACAACGATTTCACCCAACATCCCATGATCAAAGGATGTGAAATACATTTGTCTGTGCATCTTTGATGCAATTTACACCTCAAGTGCAACTACCTTTGTTTAGTCTTGTCAGGTATTTGTTTTAAAGCACTGACCAGAAATGGCAACTGTGAATCTCGTTGCTTTCTATTCTATCACTGGGCTTAATTACATATTCACCCACTCAATTAATGTCTGTTATGAGGCACAGTTGTGGGATATGCAGTCTTGTCTTAAACCCTAAGTTGCATAACCCTTGCTTGCATTCCTTGTGTGACGTGAGACTACAGTAAATATGGTAAATTTTGAGTAGTTAATGTTGTTGACGTCAACCACAGCAACCTACTACTAGTAGTGCTACTGTCACACAACGATTTCACCCAACATCCCATGATCAAAGGATGTGAGATACATTTGTCTGTGCAATATATCCTTGATGCAATTTACACCTCAAGTGCAACTACCTTTTAAGTATTTGTTTTAAAGCACTGACCAGAAATGGCAACTGTGAATCTCGTTGCTTTCTATTCTATCACTGGGCTTAATTACATATTCACCCACTCAATTAATCTCTGTTATGAGGCACAGTTGTGGGATATGCAGTCTTGTCTTAAACCCTAAGTTGCATAGCCCTTGTTTGCATTCCTTGTGTGACTTGAGACTACAGAAAACATGGTCAATGTGAGTAGTTAATGTTGTTGACGTCAACCACAGCAACCTACTACTAGTAGTGCTACTGTCACACAACGATTTCACCCAACATCCCATGATCAAAGGATGTGAAATACATTTGTCTGTGCATCCTTGATGCAATTTACACCTCAAGTGCAACTACCTTTGTTTAGTATTGTCAAGTATTTGTTTTAAAGCACTGACCAGAAATGGCAACGGTGAATCCCGTTGCTTTCTATTCTATCACTGGGCTTAATTACATATTCACCCACTCAATTAATCTCTGTTATGAGGCACAGTTGTGGGATATGCAGTCTTGTCTTAAACCCTAAGTTGCATAGCCCTTGCTTGCAACATCCTTCCATTCCTTGTGTGACGTGAGACTACAGTAAACATGGTCAATTTGAGTAGTTAATGTTGTTGACGTTAACCACAGCAACCTACTACTAGTAGTGCTACTGTCACACAACAATTTCACCCAACATCCCATGATCAAAGGATGTGAAATACATTTGTCTGTGCACTATATCCTTGATGCAATTTAAACCTCAAGTGCAACTACCTTTGTTTAGTCTTGTCAAGTATTTGTTTTAAAGCACTGACCAGAAATGGCAACTGTGAATCTCGTTGCTTTCTATTCTATCACTGGGCTTAATTACATATTCACCCACTCAATTAATCTCTGTTATGAGGCACAGTTGTGGGATATGCAGTCTTGTCTTAAAACCTAAGTTTCATAGCCCTTGCTTGCAACATCCTTCCATTCCTTGTGTGACGTGAGACTACAGTAAACATGGTAAATTTGAGTAGTTAATGTTGTTGACGTGAATCCAGCAACCTACTGCTAGCGTTAGTGCTACTGTCTACACAACGATTTCACCAACATCCATGAGCTTAATTACATATTCACCCACTCAATTAATCTCGGTTATGAGAGCATAGTTGTCAAGTCAAATGTATTTCTATAGCACATTTTTATTATTATTGTCCTTTATTTAACCAGGTTAATCCCATTGAGATCAAAGATCTCTTTTACAAGGGAGACCTGGCCAAGATAGCAGCAAGACCGTTATAGTGAAAGTAACAGACAACACATAAATTAATAAACATTTTTAATAAAAATCCATGAGTAAAAGACTGTTATAATGAGCATTATGAAAGGCCAATTAGTAATCACAATTCAAGTACATTCAAAAGCCAAAGAAAAGAGGTGGGTCTTGAGCTGTGCTTTGAAAGACTCTGTAGAGGGAGCAGATCTGATGTGGAGAGGCAGTTTGTTCCACAGACTACGGCCCACAACTGAGAAGTTGTGGGATATGCAGTCTTGTCTTAAACCCTAAGTTGCATAGCCCTTGCAACATCCTTCCATTCCTTGCTGAGATCGTTTGTGTGTGAAGCCCAGGCTTTTTCTTCTGTTGGATATTATCCAGGGTTATGAGTGGGTGTCTGGCAGAATGAGTCAGTGAGTAGATGAGTGAGTGAACACAGTTAATCCTTCCTCAAATATTGAGTTTACATGCAAGTGCAAGACCAGCCCATTAGACCAGAATGGAGCCACTACCGGGTGGTCTTAGTCAATATAATAATAAACTTGAATCCAGGGATCAATATTAATTGATCCCATTACAGCTCTTGTATTTGCTGTAGTTATTGAGACATGCTCATCTTGTTGTCTGAAAACTCTGACTAATAATTTGATTTGAACTGGAATTTGAGCAGGTCAGCTGTCAAGCTACAGTTACTTTTCACTAGATGCAACTACCCAACAACTTTTTCTATTCCGATAAAGTTTCTATTGATTAATGATCTGAATCCAGTGCTCTTTCCCCCAAATGTAAAATCTGTAGCATGGATCTAATCAGAAATCACTTTTATGTAAAGTAACATGAGGCTAAAAATTGAGATGGTGGCCAACGTGACTCAATCAGTGTAAGTGATGTAAGCTGAAACACTGAATTTTATAATGTCATTGACAAGAAAATTGTATTTAATGTGAATCAGTCACATCTTGATGACACCCACTCGTCTTCCCTTCAGGCCAGGTTCTGATCAGGTTCTCGTCTGATGAGTATATATGGTGACATGCCCAGAAAGGGACTCCTACTAGGACATGGTAATTTGGCAGAAATCGCAATATATCATGATAAAAATTAGGGCTGTTCCGAATACCATATTTTAAGCTTCGAAGCTTTGGTGAGAAATATTCAAAGGTATTCGAAGCTTCGCAGAGCAGCGCGGTGCAGCAGGCTGTCTGTCTCCATCTCCCCTGTTTCATTGCCGCACTACAGTACACACACGCACCTCTATACACAACAAACAGCGATATCCGTCTGAGAAGAACTAATAATAAATAAAAAAGACACCTGAAGGTAAATTGTGGTTAGAAGTATTTTATTTTCAGTATTAAAGTGTAACACATCAAAGGTGGTAAAGAGGTTTGACACTTCACTGCTGCTTCTCTACCTTCTCTCCATTCTCTGTACAGCTTTGGTGGTACAGTTTGGGATAAATGTTAACACCTATGGACTTTATGTCTTGTTTTACTGACTTTAATTACCTTTTTCAATCCTTCGTCATGGACACCGCCATCATGTTTGGTTACTTCTTTGCTGGAGTCAAGCAGCACTTACTTTGTCTTTAGGATTGTAAAGCTTTTCATGCATTGTGGTCAAGACGATGACACAGTCTTCATGGGCTCAGGTCTTCAACACAATATGAAATGCATATTGTTTTCTTTCTGTTGAATAGCCTATTGATAGCCAAAATATCACCACACTGCCAATATTGCTGTGACGCCTGCTTCTTGGATGCTTGATTCCGTCAGTCCTTCCTTTTTTTCTTTCCTCTATTTTTGCCTGCAGCAACCAAACCAAAAGTATTGGATTTTGTATCACAACCTAAACAATACCATGTGCGACTTTGTCTAACTTTCTCCTTGCTACTTCCTTAATTGGTTTGTTATGGCTCCATTTCTGCCACATGATTTACAGAAATTACATCAACAATGGATCTCTCTGTTGCTGTTGATATGACTACACAAGTATAAAATGGTGATTTGATCATCGCTTTCTGTCAATCAAAGTTATAGCTCCTATGCTGCTGCATTGAGATGCTTACTCAAATTGCTATTATATGATTACGAAGTTCTCTGACAGCAGGAAGAATCATCCGGGCATCACCTGCATCGTATCACAGATGGATTTGTATGTTTACATTCCTGCTACACTCTAGGACGCAAGCTTTACTGTGAAAGTCATCAATCAAACATCTGTGCTTTCAAAAAGCTATATCTTCCCTGTCCACACTGCAAGGTAGAAATTGCTTGCTTAGTGAGGAAGTGTTTATGTGTGTTTGTGTGTGTATATATTAGGGCTGTCAATCAATTCAAATATTTAATCATGATTAATCACATGATTGTCCATAATTAATTGCGATTAATCACCCATTTTTTTATCTGTTCAAAATTCAAAATGTACTTTAAAGGGAGATTTGTCAATTATTTAACACACAAAATCACAAATATGCTGCTTTATGCAAATGTATGCATATATTTATTATTGGAAATCGATTAACAACACAGAGCAATGACAGATATTGTCCAGAAACCCTCAGAGGTACTACATTTAGCATAAAGAATATGCTCAAATCATAACATGGAAAACTCAAGACCAACAGCTGTCAGTGTCAGTGTGCTGACTTGATTATGACTTGCCCCAAACTGCATGTGATTATCATTAAGTGGGCATGTCTTCTAGTTTTATATGATGCTACTATCTTCACTCTAGCATTAAAACTGAGCCTGCTACAACTTCGCAAGTGGCGTTAATGTGTTAAAAAAATCGGTGGCGTGAAAATGAATTTGCGCTAACGCGTTATCCCGTTAACTTTGACAGCCCTAGTATATATATATACTGGACCTGTATTATGCATAGTGTTGTCAAAAATATCGGAGTATCGATACATATCGATACTGAATATTTGAAATGGTTTCAATACTAATTTTCCGCAGTATCAATACACAGGTACCAACTGCACTTTCGGCACTCTCTTCTCTCCAACAGCGAGTTGACACACACCGCTATTTATCTTTTAGTAAAAGTTGTCAATGTTGTGTCAATTTTTTCCCGCGGTATCGAAAATTATATAGAATATCAATGTTTTTCAAGGTATTGTATCAAAGTTATAAATTCCAGTATCGTGACAACACTAATTATGCGTATGGATCTTTTTTACAAGTGGTCTACTATTTTGTATTTAATTGTACTGAAAAGAATGACCCTTGACATTACTGTCATCTACTTATACCATGTGGAGATAATGAAGAATAGACATTTTTCATGTAAGCACACTTTCATCTTTCTGTCCCACCTAGATGACAATGGATGAGAAGTATGTGAACAACATCTGGGACCTTCTAAAGAATGCCATCCAGGAGATTCAGAGGAAGAACAACAGTGGGTTAAGCTTTGAGGAGCTGTACAGGAACGCCTACACCATGGTGCTCCACAAGCATGGGGAGAAGCTCTACACAGGCCTGAGGGAGGTCGTCACAGAGCACCTCATCAACAAAGTAAAGAAACATTTTTCCTCTCTAATGCTGCTCTTTTTTTTGAAAATCATTAACAAAAGAAATATGAAAAAATTTAGATAATCAGTGATAATTAATTACCGTTGTGTCTTTTTGTTTTAACTTTACATTCTTAGGAATACTGTCAGTCATAGATACTTTCTTAAAAAGACAAACAAATATGTGTGAAACTTTTAACAGCAAAGAACATGCTTGAAGGATATCTGATATTGACAACAAAATAAACAAGCTAATACACCCGTCTTTTACCAAGCTTAACACACAAATGGACTGTGAATGGATACTCCATTTTTATTCCGCTATGATGCCCAAAGCTGTTCTCCCCTCTCCCCCATAAATCATTTCACATGTGACCCGATGTTCATCAGTCACACCAGAAATAACTTGATGTGACCTCAATTCTGTCAATCTGTTTGTGTTTTCAGGTACGAGAAGATGTCTTAAACTCTCTAAATAATAACTTTCTGCAAACACTGAATCAGGCCTGGAATGACCATCAGACTGCCATGGTTATGATCAGAGACATCCTCATGTACATGGTAAATAGGCTGTTGTGCTCACTTGTCATTCTCATTTTGTATAAATCGTTCTGTAATTGTATTAACAATATTATTTTTTTTAATTATGAATTCCTGTGCAATAATCTTTAACAATTCACAATGCAGTGTGTGGCTGTTATTTGTTTGTTTTTTTGTCAATGGGACCAGAATTTCTATGTTAGTGCTATGGGTTGCCTCGGCAAGTGGATTATGGTGCTTGTTCCATCGTGAATAATTTTGTGCTTTTGAAGAAATGGCCTTTTGTTTGGCCAACCGTCACCTACATCCTATTCTGGACTTTGTAAGGTGCTATTTTATTTGTGCTCCTAACAATGAGCCTCTGTTGCTGTTTATATTTGTTTTGTTGGAAAACTGGCAGAGCTAGTTGATTTACTTGAGCAGCAAGTCCAAAATGTTTGTGGGGGTGTGTGAGTGAGTGAGTGAGCCCTCGAGATAGGCACAAGTGAAAGCTAAACAATGGCAAAGTCAGTACAGAGACTGCACAGCTCTCCTGGGGTTCTTTTGTTCTGCACTCTCCTTTTTCCTGTCCTGGCCTTACCCCGGACAGTTGGCTTTTCCGGCGTTTAACTACGGCAGACTCGTCACGTCTGTGCAATGAGAGACGCCTGCTGTTTTTACTTGCCTGCTGACCTCTAGAGGAGAGCCAGACAGATGCAGCAAGTGTGACTCTGCTTTTCTCACCTGGTGTTTTACCTTTTTGGAAGCCACTGCCTCTCTTTAGGCCCTGGAGACATTATTTATTTGTCTAGGAGAGGTAGGGTGATTGTACATTTTTACGTAGTACTCATTCATTTTAATGCTGAGCATAAACCAGTGGCATAGTGGAGGATATACGCAGGTATACAGGGTATACTAGAGATGTTCCAACACCATTTTTTTCCTTCCTGATTACTGATTCCGATGAACTTGCAGTATCGACTGATACCGAGTACCGATCCGAAACCAGCTTGATGAATTTAATATCTTTGTGGCTTTTGGGCTCTCTTTGTGGAATTTCCTTGTCGTTGAAATGCGTTTTTTTCCTTGTGCCTTGGTGAAGTCGTTGCGCTCTGTCGCAAACACAGGAGAGGCATCAGAAAGCCAAACCCCATAAGCTCATAAAACAGGCTTCTGGAAATTGGCAGAACTAAAAGTAAACGCTCTTTCACACAAATTAAAAACACAAAATGGCCATGCAAATCACATTAAGATACCATGTAATATCCTGGAAGTTAGTTGTCTAGTAGAAACCACCTCCTCTAATTTCACACCGGCTAATATTTGTCATTCTAGACGTTTGTAATGTCAAATCTTGTTACTGAGTGGCATTGTAAATATTTTATCACCCACATCCCCCTTGAATATTTATGCTCTCTGGAAGGGGCTTATGTCGTAACTTTGTTTTCTGGGAATAAATCAGACACCTGCCAGTCCTTTCTTCTGATGCTCTAAGGACCTTATAAAAGCTTTGCACCCCGTCAGTGGGATTGTATAGTGTATAATGAAAGGTTTGCTGGCATATCCACTTTGAATCACACTAGTTTTACCTGTGCTTTTAAAGTAATTGAATCGGTTTGGGCCTTAGTATTACTTTCCAATCCATACGTACAATATTCAATGCCTTTTTCACCCCGTTCTCTCTCTCGTCTCTCAGGACCGGGTCTATGTTCAACAGAACAATGTGGAGAATGTGTACAACCTCGGCCTCATCATATTCAGGGACCAGGTGGTGCGCTACGGATGCATTCGAGACCACCTACGGCAGACGTTACTGGACATGATTGCTCGTGAGAGGAAGGGAGAGGTTGTAGACAGGTATGCAGAAGTACTACTTCACTACTTGATCTGAAGGATCCCATATGCCCCATATTTTGGTTGAATTAGAACAATTCAGTGACGCACAGTTTCCTACATATCTGTCCTGATCTTATGTTTCAACTTTATGCACAATCATGCGTTTACTTTTTGTTGCTTATTTTTTTAGTAAAACTTATTGTTGCAATGTATTATTTTCTGAAAATATTTTTTTAATAATTGCTAATATAGAAGCTTCACCTTTCTTTTTATCGTCCATTGCAGGGGCGCCATCAGAAACGCCTGCCAGATGCTGATGATTCTCGGCCTGGACGGCAGGTCTGTTTATGAGGAGGACTTTGAGGGTCCTTTCTTAGATATGTCAGCAGAATTCTTCCAGGTAAGACTGTGATCAGTTCTTGATGTCTTTATGTGTTTTTTGTAACCACTGAAAATGTTTGTAATAAAACAAACACACGCTATCTGCTCTTTTCAGATGGAGAGCCAAAAGTTCCTAGCAGAAAACAGTGCCAGTGTCTACATTAAGAAGGTAGAGGCCAGAATCAATGAAGAGATCGAGCGAGTGATGCACTGCCTGGACAAGTCTACAGAGGAGCCCATCGTCAAGGTGGTGGAAAGGGAGCTCATCTCTAAACACATGAAGACCATTGTGGAGATGGAGAACTCTGGCCTCGTCCATATGCTCAAGAACGGCAAGACAGAAGGTAAGATCTTTGCCTGTATGATGAAAGCATTGCATTTTTATCTCAAAATTAAGAATCGCAAATCTTTTTTTTTTTTTTCAGCCTTTCCTCAACAGTTTCTGTTTGTTTCTCATATTTTTTTCCCCACCATGTCTCCCTCTCAGACCTGGCATGCATGTACAAGCTGTTCAGTCGTGTGCCAAATGGCCTGAAAACGATGTGCGAGTGTATGAGCTCTTACTTGAGGGAGCAAGGCAAAGCTCTGGTGTCAGAAGAGGGAGAGGGCAAGAACCCTGTCGACTATATCCAGGTATGCTTGTTGAACAATGAGTCCAAAAACACATCTTTATGTCCCAAGACACTTGGCAAGCCCTACTTAAAATTGTGAATGAGAGAGAAATGTGTCGTTATAGATTATAGCACCTCTTTGTAATTACCTCCTCCTCAACAGGGCCTGCTAGACCTGAAGACACGATTCGATCGTTTCCTCCTCGAGTCTTTCAACAATGACAGACTCTTCAAACAAACCATCGCAGGAGACTTTGAGTACTTCCTCAACCTCAACTCCCGTTCACCAGAGTACCTATCGCTCTTTATTGATGACAAGCTCAAGAAGGGTGTCAAAGGGGTATGTAGCTTCTTCAACGCAAAGCAAATATTTTTATACTCTGCGAGAAAATATTTTTTTGCGTGTCCTGTACTTTGCCTCATTCTTTTTCGCCCTGTTGTGTTTGACCAGTTGACAGAACAGGAGGTAGAGTCGATCCTTGACAAGGCCATGGTGTTGTTCCGGTTTATGCAAGAGAAGGATGTGTTTGAAAGGTACTACAAGCAGCATCTGGGCCGCAGGCTCCTCAGCAACAAGAGTGTCTCAGACGATTCAGAGAAGAACATGATCTCTAAGCTCAAGGTAAACGAATGAGAACGTTTTGGTAACAGGTGTATATCTACTGTACTGTTCTTTCTTCCTCTCTGCTCATGTTGCCCTTCTAAATCCACGTCAGCAGTTACAACTCTTCTGTCTTTCTCCTTTACAGACAGAATGTGGCTGTCAGTTCACCTCGAAACTGGAAGGGATGTTCAGAGACATGAGCATCTCTAACACTACCATGGATGAGTTCAGGCAACACATACAAACCACGTCGGTAAGGCAGTCGGACGCTTTTTCAGAGATACAAAACACAAATTATTCTAAACAAGGCACACGTAAAAAAAGTACAGTTCATGATCCGTTTGTTTGGAAGAATATTTTAGGGTGCTTTCACAAGCCATAGTCCGTTTGACTAGTCCGAATCAGAATGAAATTGATACGTGTGGTATGTTTTCTATCTAGTCAAACGTCGGGCTTCTGCAGAAGTCCAGGTCAGTCCTCTCCCACTCATGTTAAAGATGCTATTGATAACACAGCCCGTAATCCCCTGCGTTTTGGTTCACTTCCTGCAATTGGGTCGGATTATGTTCTCACTGCAATCGAACTGCACTAGGGTTCGCTTGGAAACTGTCCGAGACCACCTCTCACAAGCGGTCTCGGACTGGTTGTTTTGGTCCGCACCAGAGTACAATTACTGCGTTCACAACTGTCCAAACGAACCACACCAGAGTTCGATTAAAACAGACTAAATGTTGGCTTGTGAAAGTGCCCCTAAAACACAGGATTGGAAGTGAGTCTTTAATCATTAATACATCAGAATGTTTGTGTACCAGTTATTGAGTTATTGAGATGTAATAACTGTTCAGTCATGTTATGTCAAAATGTATTTTGAAAGAGATTCTTAAAAAACTACCATGCATGTCTTTCAGGCGTCTCTAAGTGGTGTGGACCTCACAGTAAGAGTCCTCACTACTGGCTACTGGCCTACACAGTCGGCAACACCTAAATGCACCATCCCTCCCTCTCCCAGACACGCCTTTGAAGTCTTTAGAAGGTAATGCTCTTAAATTCAATGTTTTACTACATACACAGGGAGGCTCAGTGTCGTTCTGTGTGGTTTCTAAAGGTCCTGGCTTGTATTTGACAGGTTTTACCTCGCTAAGCACAGTGGTAGGCAGCTCACACTGCAGCACCATATGGGCGGGGCAGACCTAAACGCAACTTTCTACGGAACTATTAAAAAGGTAGACGCATAATGCCATTTGCCCCTTTTATTGTGAAACCACATCATTCAAGTTACAATGTTGTTGTTTAGTATCATTTGTAAGTTTGGAGTTTCAATTCACCTTTCTGTTTTACTTGTACTGCAGGAGGATGGCTCAGAGGTGGGTGTGGGAGGCGCTCAGGTGACGGGCTCTAACACCCGGAAGCACATACTGCAGGTCTCCACCTTCCAGATGACCATCCTCATGCTCTTCAACAACAGAGAAAAGTGCACTTTCGAGGTGGGGACACAGTGAAGCACCTTTATTTAGCTATCTTAATCTCCCATTAGATCTCTTTGTCTTTGTAGAGGTTATTTGACTGTATGATTTGCATGCGTCCTTCAAAGTGAGCACAGAATTTTTACAATAGTTTGTGTCCCTCTTTTTATTTTTCTTCAAACCGTATCACTCATTCTGTCCCCGCCTACAGGAGATCCAGCAGGAGACAGATATTCCTGAGCGGGAGTTAGTGCGAGCGTTGCAGTCTTTGGCCTGTGGGAAGCCGACACAGAGAGTTCTCACCAAGGAGCCAAAGTCTAAGGAGATTGAGAGCGGCCACGTGTTTACAGTTAATGATCAGTTTACTTCCAAACTGCACAGAGTCAAAATACAGACAGGTGGGCAAAGTTTCTGTACAAAACACACACCTAACTTCTGGGCAAGCTTTTGTACAACACAGCGTGCTGTATTTTTGATCAGAGGGTTTCATTTCTGGAAATCTGAAACATGATACTGTGGACGTTGTCATGGCAACTTAAAATCAGTTGCTGTCCAGAGTGATGAGACTGAGGCAACAAACACAATCTTCGTTCTTTCTATACTCCTATTCATAATTTTTAACACATAGTAGTTATTTAGCAGTCAGTAACTACAGTTTCAGTAACTTTGTATGCAGCAGTAGATACATATTTAGCTCAGAATATGACCAGAAAATCCCAATATTATGTTGCAGCCTTTCAGAAATATGGATAATGACATCCTCTGTTCAAAAATACACTGTGACATGGAACTGGGGTGGGACTCTTCCTTTCTACTGATATAAAACCTTGAGAGATTTTCTACGTTTTCTCCTTTAACCTCATCTTGTCCCTTTTTATACCATTTTTCCCAGTTGCTGCTAAACAAGGGGAATCAGACCCTGAAAGGAAAGAGACGCGGCAGAAAGTGGATGATGACAGGAAGCATGAGATTGAGGCAGCCATCGTCCGAATCATGAAGTCGAGGAAGAAGATGCAGCACAATGTCCTGGTGGCGGAGGTAAGGTACTCCACAAGAGAATAAACATTTTGGTCTGTTTCACTTTAAAGGAATACTTAGAACAGGCCGAGTAATTGATATATAAATGGTCATTTTGTGGGTGAAGTATTCATAAATCAAAGCAATTTGAATCCAGTAATTTTCCATCTTCTCCACTTCTTGATTCCAAAGTATTTTCGGTGTGACACCATGTTCTGCAGAGAAATGAATTCATGTTGAAAAGGTGCAGTTTTCTTACATGTTGTGACTTTGTGTCTTCAGGTAACTCAGCAGCTCCGGGCACGTTTTCTTCCGAGCCCTGTCGTAATTAAAAAGCGTATAGAAGGACTAATAGAAAGAGAATACTTGGCAAGGACGCCAGAAGATCGCAAAGTGTACACCTACGTTGCATAGAAGATGAACTGTGGAGGAGAGGAGGAAGAGACTGGACGGGGGGGGGATGGGATTTGTTTGTTTTCTTTGGACTGTTGTTACGCATGGACTGGAAGTTTCTTTTAAAGACAAATGCTGGGAACCTGATTCATCCTCCCTTACAAAAACACAGTAAACACACAGTAAACGGGGAATAAAATGTCGGCGCAGAAATAAAATCCATCAAAACTTGTAGGTGATTTTTAAATCAGGCCCAGTCTTCCTATTCCCTGTGAGTTTTAACATGGATGGATCCAGCTTCAAGCTTTTCACTGTTTTACCCTTGTAGAGATCAAACTTGCAAAGAATCCCTTGGGAAAATGTGAATGCACCACATTATTTTTTTGTTTCAATACTGTATAAAAATAATAAAATTATTAAAAACAGCAAATGTGGATTGTTACAAAACCAAAATAAAAATAAGTATTGATGCTCTGTAGTTTTTCACAGAAATGCTCTGCTCATCTGCTCAGCTACATTTGACTTTCACAAACTTATCCTCATTGTGATTTTCACATTGCAGTCAGTATGAAAACATCTGTTCTGTCCAAAGGAATGTACTGAAGGGCCCACGTTATCTGCTCCGGTTAAAATGTTCTTCTTTATTACATGAAGAAAAATACAATATTTTGATATTGTCTCCTTGTGAGGATTGTTACAGTTACAAGTTAAAAATCACAATCACATCCAGCAGATAACCCAATACATGTTGTTTTACATCTGGATAATAGACAGGTACGATTTTACATGTGTTCAGTAACTGCTAATGATAAGATAGTCAATCCAAATCAATTACTTTTGTCTTTAAATCAATAGTTTGTGATATTTTCAGTGCGGATAGTCCAGTTACCTCATATTGACATCACAGATAACTCATGTGACATTGACCTATGACCTGTCCTGTCTAGAATTAGGAATTACATTAGACAAACAAGACTAACCATGGCAAATATGTGAACATTTTGAGAAATTGATCTCATTTTATCTAATGCTTTAATGGGCCGGTTACATATGGTGTAACATTTGTATCAGGATTCAGACAAAATGAGGTCTGGAAGGCCCGTTGAGCTCTACATCAGGTTGTGACTGAATGGCTCTGGCCAAAGTCTCCAGCTGAGTCATGAAATGTTGAATCTCTTCAGCAGAGCTGTGAGTCCAGGCCAGAGGCAGGTGGGCAGGAACGGGCGTACGATCTGCAAACGCAAACAGTCTGTCAGAGGTCACCTCAGAAGATTGAACTCTGTTGAAGTCACACTTGATGCAGCTCACCTTGGAAGAACTGGCCGCTGCGTGTCCTGGCTGCGGCTTTGGACAAGGCCAACCACAACACAGTGTCGGCTCCCTGCTCCACGCCGCGCAGCCTCTCACCCATCATCTGGTGGAACTGAGGCATTGATGTAGAAACAGCTGGAAACAGGAGAAGAAAATCAGCCAGGGTTATTGGTGTGTATATTGGGTTATTAAAGAGTGACTGACTGTTTCTACTGAAGCAAATGAAACAGAAGCAAGGTTTCCAATACAGACAGATGAGAATTATCATGAATGATCTGCAGGTACAGTGAAACTGAAAGTGTTAAAATACATTTTTAAAAGTAGGACCTCAAAGACAGATTCACTTAAAAATAGTTTGGTAATTTTTCACAAAATGAAGGTGACAAAATAATATGATAGAAATAAGAATATTTCTTTTAAATTCTTTCTTTAAAATCATTCTAATGCATACTCAATTACCTATCCATTTAAATAATCCTTAAAAAATTTGGCAGAATTTAAAAAACAAATGCTAAATACTTCATCTACCTCATGTCTTGTGTCTTACAGCTCAAAATCACAGCTATTATGTAAATATTATTTTAGCTATGAAGGCAGATGTTCACATGAGGATCACATATTTTATATGTTATGGGCTCCAATTTTGCTGAATTTTCTGAACAATCAGTGGTAGAAGTATTCAGATCATTTATTTAGGCTAAATAGAGGTTGAAATATCACAATTTAATAATACTTGCATTCAAAACCTTACAAAAGGAAAAGTATGAAAGTATTATCAGCAAGATGTACTTGAAGTTTAAAGGTGAAAATGTGCTCTGTCATTGTTACATACCTACATGTTATAATACTGGATTATTATTATTATTATTATTAATAATAATAATAATAATAATAATAATTAATTAAACATTAACAAGTGCAATCACCATTTTAATATTGTAGTTGACTCCAGCTAATTTTACTCATTTTCCAGTGGCTTAATTTACTGTATAGCAACAAATGAAGACATTTACTATAGCACCACCATCAGGAGAATTGTTGTTTGATGGACAAGGAGACTGCTGTGGAAGTACAGACTGTGTGATTTTTTTTTTTTTTTTTTGAGAAAAATAGAATAAATACCAGCAGCAGTAGCAATAGTTTTTGAGCTATTTGGGTGAGCTGCCCAATGAGTCAGTACCTGGTGTATCTGCCCAGCCTGGATGCATCACAGAGAAGTGAATGACCGGATTAGCTTTGGCCCACTGTTGTGTCAGCACCACCTGCTGTCTCTGAGAAGAAACAACACATCTGCTTAGAAATGTGTCTGCAGTATTCACTACTACTGCAAATGCATTTTGCATTACTATTTTACTGTATATCTTTTTTTCTTCTGTTCAACCACATTACACAGACAAATCCAAACCTGGATTACATTCTCCTCTCCCACCTTGTTCTGGGCGTAGACCATGAGGCCATCAAAGTAGCCCTTCTCTGACTGCAAGTCATTAACTCTGAGTTTCTGCACCAGCATGCCTCCCGAGGACACGGTGATCTAACGGACAGGGAGAAAAGGGCCACAGTGTGCTGAGACAACAGCCACTACAGCGTGGACAAAAGTGTCTTTATGCTGTCCAGTGTTCACAATGATGCAGATGAGCACTTTGTGTGTGTTTGTGTGTGTGTGTGTGTATGTGTGTGGTCATACCACCCTTGGATCCCGGCTCTTCTGTAGAAGTGGTATGAGAGTCTGGGTGAGGATGTACACCCCTAAAGAGATACAGAAAAGTCACATTTTAACACTGTTCTGTGTGCCGCAGCATGGCACTCTTTAAGCATCACTCACCCATAGTGTTGGTGGCAAAGTTCTTCTCCAGGCCCTCAGCATTCACCGCTCTCTTATGCACCATGCAGCCTGCATTATTTATCTGTCACATAAGAAATTGTAGAGAAGTCAGATCACAACATTATCAGTTTATGAAGGCAGATTTATGATGGAGACACCTACCAACACATTCAAGGCTGAATACTGCTTCCTGAAGGCCTCTGCAAACTCCCAGACTTGGCATGTCTCTGACATATCCACGATGTGGATGTATACTTCCTAGAATAACCAGATAAGCATCAGTCTCTCTCTCTCACACACACAGATCATGGGTTTTGTCACTTCAACACTCACTGTGTTCCCACACTCCCTGACGATGTCCGCCCTGGCTTCTTCTGCTTTATCTCTGTTCCTACACACCATGTGGACTGTCCCACCTGCAAACAAAACATTCAAGTTGATTTTCTATCAATATAAAGTGCCTGGCAGAGAGCATAACTATTACCTTTCTTGGCTATAGCCATGGCTGTCACCTTGCCAATCCCACTGTTGGCTCCGGTGATCATAAAAGACCTTCCCACGACGGACACATCCAGGTCTTGGGGCTTGAAGTGTTTAAATGCTGCCTCATATCCCCTCCTAAAGGCACACGGAAAAACACTCTAATCATCACTAATGTGCAGTGTTTTTCTCTCTCCACGTTTTAGCTTCAGTCGAGTCCGGTGATGTGGATGTCATCAGCTGTCAATGGAACTATTGTAATTGCACATAAAGGCCAGTTTGTGTGGTGATGTGTGCCATACGGTGATCAGACCGCTGATATTCCTCTGTTCAGCAGACTTTAGGCTCAAAGAAATGACATAAAATACATTTTACAGACAATATATCCTTTATGTAGCCAGCCAACAAGCAGGAATAACATTTTAGACTATTTGATAACATTAAAAAAAATTCATCCCTCTGAGACCTCCGCGATCCCGACCGACTTTCTTTCAGAGTCTGTAGCAGGTTCAGTTTTAAAGCTCAGATGAAACTAGAAAACCTAATCTACTACAAACAACCATGTCATGCTAGCTTGTCAGGGAAGAGATCAGAAGTGGTTCCTTGACCTCTGACCTCAAGATATGTGACTGAAAATGGGTTCTATGGGTACCCACGAGATTCCTGTAAAGCTGAAACTCTTGTGGATCCAATGAGCCCAATTGTATTAATGTGTGATGATGTTAATCCCCATAGTAGCCATTTCATTATAGTGACAGCATTTTTTGAAACTTGACCTCTCTGTATAACATGACCTGTGGTGACCTCTAGGATAATCACAGCGTGATAAAAATGTACAGCTACAAACTAAGGACCTAGGGCATTCAGAGGGTGTATGACTTTCCTAGGTAGATTGACAATAAGGGTGTTTCTGAGAAGTTTCCAGAACAGAAGTGCTCGTCATCCAATCGCCAAAAAATGCAATTCTTGCAGAAATCTCCAAATGTCAAAAGTTTTTGATACCAAGTCACAGCATGACTTTTTCTATGGTGTTCCTTTAAGTCTTGGTGTCTTCATGTAGTATTTTGGAGGGATTATTGATCATTTTTTTTATCATTTATTGATTAGTAAAAAAATGGTTAAATTTAGCACCAAGTCTGTTTAACAAATGGTATCAACCCAAACAGTGCTGCAACAACCTATGAGACATATTAGAGCATGGGAATGGACATCATATACTTCTATCATAATGTTCTAAGCCCTTATACTCTTTTACAATTTATTTTAAATAATTCATTCATAATAATTTCTGATTTATGACTAGAACAACTTGACAACTTGACACACAAATGAATCTTCAGGTTCCCAGCTTTCAGATGATGAACACCACTTCTATGTGGCCTCTACTGTTGACTTGCTATCTCCCCCTAAAGACCCCCTGTACCTCCCTAAAAAAGACAAAACTGGTCTACTGTGGGTCTCAGAGGACAGAAATCGCAATTGCATGCAAGCATAAAGAGATCATCAAGTTTGAATAAACAAAATTACAAAATGTACCCATTATTTTTCCTCATAGCCAGATAAAAGTATCAAACTACTTGTTAAAAGACACCAGAATGCAGGAAATGACCTCTACTCTGATAAGAGTAGAGAGGATCACCTCTAGACCCCCAGTTAGATTGTCCCACCCACATTTTCAATGCTTCCTACTCCCATGAAATAGCACTTTACACTGACTGACAAAGCAACATGCGATAGAAATGTCTCTACATCTCTAGATAAGCTCCAAAGTATCGACTCAACGTGTCGACTGACCTTGTATATTGGTGGATTCCATTCCAAAACCAGATGGCATTTCTGTACAGAGACATGGTATCAAGTGAATCCCAAGAAGTGCACCAGTTAGCCTTAGTCCTGGTAAACCACTGTGACAGATCAGCATCACATGAAGCAGACAGAGAGGGAGCACAGCTGCTCTCTGCCGACACCGCATGGGAATAACACTGAAACACAGTCAAGTGATATTAGTTCAAATGCTCTGTACTAAATCACGAGGTATATCTTTAAAGGTTGTGACGGGCTGCATCCACACACTTATTGAACTCATGCTCCTTAACAAAGGTACAGATACATTTTGACAGTTGAACAAAAAAAAAAGAAGACAAAACAAAAATAATTACATATACATTTCATAATACCAGGGTTTGTGTTTATGTCATATACATCATATTATAATAATTTAATAATGTATAAGTCTTAATGGCTTTTCTTGTTTTTAATGTAGGTTATGATGGTGCTATGCTGTTTAAATTAATTTTTCATTAACCTTTATTTAACCTGGTTTAGACCCATTGAGATTAAAATCTGTTTTTAAAGGGTGACCTAACCAAGAATGGCAGCAGTACAAACAGTTTCATACACACACATTTGAAAAAACAACAACAATAGATTAGTTCAAAGGTGCCATACCGTAAAAGTGCAGGGAAGCCATATAATCCTATTTCAATCAAAACAAGTACAATTATCGATAGAGTCCATTTCTATAGATTTCCCCATGCCCTTAAATTCATTTAGGATGACTAGGTCCTGGACTTTAAGTTAATTTTGCAGGCTATTCCATGCAGATGGTGCAGAAAACATAAAGGCCTTCTTTCCCAACTCAGTCCGAACTCTGGGAACAGTCATAAAGCATAGTGTCCTGATACCGTAACCCATAATTGCCATGATTTCTGGTTAGAAAGACAGATAAATAACAGGGGAGTCTACCCAGAATGGGCTTATAGATAAAAAAAAACATACCAACCATTAATAAAATCCAGGAAAGTTGGCCTGCTTCCTGACCATTTTTGTCTTATGGATTTGAAATTTTCCAAAGATATTAAATAACTGTATAGCATGTTATTTCCAATCTTATCTTGACTAAATTACATCAAACCTATTTTATTACAACATTCATCTTAAGTTTCTTTTGTAGAAAGTTGGCAACATCAAACCAGAATATTATTGTATATATACAGAAAGAAAGAATAGATGGGAAATACTCTCTTTTTCAAGTCCACAGAAATCACACTTGTAATCAATATGCAGCTTCACTGTAAAAAGAAGTGTAAAATAATGGAAATTACATATATTTATTGTTAGAATAGAGTAATACACCGTAAATCTAAGACCATTTACATATAAATCACAAATGAAACTTGTAATTTTATGTTGCAAAAGTCCAAATTTACATTAACTCAGAAGTTTTGCAAAAAAAATCTGTATTTTTCCAAGAAATATTTTTAGAATTCCATGAAATCCTTTTCTTCTAACATAAATTAATTGTTAAAATAGAGTCATAAACCTCTAAAAAACAGAATAAGTATCTTTAAAAATGATCAAGAAAAGCTTAAATACAGATAATTACGATTGTGATTACAAAAAATACTGTAAATCTAAAACCATTTACATATAAATCACAAATGAAACATGTAATTTTTTACATTTTTTTCTGTCATTTTGAAATACAGACAAAAAATGTAAAATGTCTTGAAAAAAACTGTAAAAAAATATAATTTTTTACAGTGTTGAACACAAGTTTTACTGGATGCAATAACTTGAAACTTGAATCTCCTTAAGTTTTTTATCGATACAGTATTTATCACAAATGTTCCAAGCTTTCTCCCACTGTATATCCTCAAATAAGGACGACCAGGCACATCTCTAGATGAATGGACAGAAACAAACAACCAATCCAGATGGTTGGGAGGTGTGGTGACGCGTCCTTCAGGCACCGCTCCGCCCGGCGGACAGCCAGCAAGGGGGCGGAGTTAACCAACTTCCACACTGACTGGAGAGAGCCACGGATAGATATGCGTTCAGCCGGACCAGTTGACCCTTTGTGAGGGTTAAAGTGCTTTCTTTTTCTAATCTTTTGATAGCGTTTATAGCTCTTTGGCGCAGCGTCAAAATGGTGAGTGTTTACCTGGTTGTTTTTACGCATGACGTCACTCTATTCACCTGTCGCACCTGTTGTCGCTGACAGGTAGCTAAAGAAGCTATAGCACCACCTCTACTCCACTTCCTTTATTGCTCTGAGGCCTAGTTTGTTTCTGTCAGGCCGCCAAGGTAGCATTGGGTTTCTATTGTGGGTTTAATTTTACTTTATTGCTGGTGTTCCCTTAAAAGCGACAGCCGGATGTAAGGTGTGTGTTTCCTTAACAGGTCCCCTCAGTCTAACAGGTTCTGCAGGTCCTACAATGGTGGCAGTTTGATGCTTTCCATATCTATTTGCCTGTGGGGTGACACAGGACACACACACCTGGAAATACCAGTATGAGGACTGGCTGTAGGCCTGCTTTTTTTTTTTATTTATTATTTCTAGTAGCTATAATGTGGTTTTATATCAATGCAGTATGTGTTTTTTTATTTCTAATAGCTATAATGTGGTTTTATATCAATGCAGTATGTGTTTTTTTTATTTCTAGTAGCTATAATGTGGTTTTATATCAATGCAGTATGTGTTTTTTTTATTTCTAGTAGCTATAATGTGGTTTTATATCAATGCAGTATGTGTTTTTTTTATTTCTAGTAGCTATAATGTGGTTTTATATCAATGCAGTATGTGTGTTTTTTATTTCTAGTAGCTATAATGTGGTTTTATATCAATGCAGTATGTGTGTTTTTTTTATTTCTAGTAGCTATAATGTGGTTTTATATCAATGCAGTATGTGTGTTTTTTATTTCTAGTAGCTATAATGTGGTTTTATATCAATGCAGTATGTGTTTTTTTATTTTTAGTAGCTATAATGTGGTTTTATATCAATGCAGTATGTGTGTTTTTATTTTTAGTAGCTATAATGTGGTTTTATATCAATGCAGTATGTGTGTTTTTATTTTTAGTAGCTATAATGTGGTTTTATATCAATGCAGTATGTGTTTTTTTATTTTTAGTAGCTATAATGTGGTTTTATATCAATGCAGTATGTGTTTTTTTATTTTTAGTAGCTATAATGTGGTTTTATATCAATGCAGTATGTGTTTTTTTTATTTCTAGTAGCTATAATGTGGTTTTATATCAATGCAGCATGTGTTTTTTTTATTTCTAGTAGCTATAATGTGGTTTTATATCAATGCAGTATGTGTGTTTTTTATTTCTAGTAGCTATAATGTGGTTTTATATCAATGCAGTATGTGTTTTTTTTATTTTTAGTAGCTATAATGTGGTTTTATATCAATGCAGTATGTGTGTTTTTTATTTTTAGTAGCTATAATGTGGTTTTATATCAATGCAGTATGTGTGTTTTTTTTATTTTTAGTAGCTATGTGGTTTTATATCAATGCAGTATGTGTGTTTTTTATTTTTAGTAGCTATAATGTGGTTTTATATCAATGCAGTATGTGTTTTTTTTATTTCTAGTAGCTATAATGTGGTTTTATATCAATGCAGTATGTGTGTTTTTTATTTTTAGTAGCTATAATGTGGTTTTATATCAATGCAGTATGTGTGTTTTTTATTTCTAGTAGCTATAATGTGGTTTTATATCAATGCAGTATGTGTTTTTTTTATTTTTAGTAGCTATAATGTGGTTTTATATCAATGCAGTATGTGTGTTTTTTATTTTTAGTAGCTATAATGTGGTTTTATATCAATGCAGTATGTGTGTTTTTTTTATTTTTAGTAGCTATGTGGTTTTATATCAATGCAGTATGTGTGTTTTTTATTTTTAGTAGCTATAATGTGGTTTTATATCAATGCAGTATGTGTTTTTTTATTTCTAGTAGCTATAATGTGGTTTTATATCAATGCAGCATGTGTGTTTTTTTTATTTCTAGTAGCTATAATGTGGTTTCATGTCAATGCAGTGTGTGTTTTTTTATTTTTAGTAGCTATAATGTGGTTTTATATCAATGCAGTATGTGTGTTTTTTTATGTTTAGTAGCTATAATGTGGTTTTATATCAATGCAGTATGTGTTTTTTTATTTTTAGTAGCTATAATGTGGTTTTATATCAATGCAGTATGTGTTTTTTTTATTTCTAGTAGCTATAATGTGGTTTTATATCAATGCAGTATGTGTTTTTTTTTATTTCTAGTAGCTATAATGTGGTTTTATATCAATGCAGCATGTGTTTTTTTTATTTCTAGTAGCTATAATGTGGTTTTATATCAATGCAGTATGTGTTTTTTTTATTTCTAGTAGCTATAATGTGGTTTTATATCAATGCAGCATGTGTTTTTTTTATTTCTAGTAGCTATAATGTGGTTTTATATCAATGCAGTATGTGTTTTTTTTTATTTCTAGTAGCTATAATGTGGTTTTATATCAATGCAGCATGTGTTTTTTTTATTTCTAGTAGCTATAATGTGGTTTTATATCAATGCAGCATGTATTTTTTTATTTCTAGTAGCTATAATGTGGTTTTATATCAATGCAGTATGTGTGTTTTTTTTATTTCTAGTAGCTATAATGTGGTTTTATATCAATGCAGTATGTGTGTTTTTTTATTTTTAGTAGCTATAATGTGGTTTTATATCAATGCAGTATGTGTGTTTTTTTTATTTTTAGTAGCTATGTGGTTTTATATCAATGCAGTATGTGTGTTTTTTATTTTTAGTAGCTATAATGTGGTTTTATATCAATGCAGTATGTGTTTTTTTATTTCTAGTAGCTATAATGTGGTTTTATATCAATGCAGCATGTGTTTTTTTTATTTCTAGTAGCTATAATGTGGTTTCATGTCAATGCAGTGTGTGTTTTTTTATTTTTAGTAGCTATAATGTGGTTTTATATCAATGCAGTATGTGTGTTTTTTTATGTTTAGTAGCTATAATGTGGTTTTATATCAATGCAGTATGTGTTTTTTTATTTTTAGTAGCTATAATGTGGTTTTATATCAATGCAGTATGTGTTTTTTTTATTTCTAGTAGCTATAATGTGGTTTTATATCAATGCAGTATGTGTTTTTTTTATTTCTAGTAGCTATAATGTGGTTTTATATCAATGCAGCATGTGTTTTTTTTATTTCTAGTAGCTATAATGTGGTTTTATATCAATGCAGTATGTGTTTTTTTATTTCTAGTAGCTATAATGTGGTTTTATATCAATGCAGCATGTGTTTTTTTTATTTCTAGTAGCTATAATGTGGTTTTATATCAATGCAGTATGTGTTTTTTTTTATTTCTAGTAGCTATAATGTGGTTTTATATCAATGCAGCATGTGTTTTTTTTATTTCTAGTAGCTATAATGTGGTTTTATATCAATGCAGCATGTGTTTTTTTATTTCTAGTAGCTATAATGTGGTTTTATATCAATGCAGTATGTGTTTTTTTATTTCTAGTAGCTATAATGTGGTTTTATATCAATGCAGTATGTGTGTTTTTTTTATTTCTAGTAGCTATAATGTGGTTTTATATCAATGCAGCATGTGTTTTTTTTATTTCTAGTAGCTATAATGTGGTTTTATATCAATGCAGCATGTATTTTTTTATTTCTAGTAGCTATAATGTGGTTTTATATCAATGCAGTATGTGTGTTTTTTTTATTTCTAGTAGCTATAATGTGGTTTTATATCAATGCAGCATGTGGTTTTTTTATTTCTAGTAGCTATAATGTGGTTTTATATCAATGCAGTATGTGTTTTTTCTGTCCACTTCACAGTGGAGGTATAAGCTACTTCCTCAGTTTGTTGAAACTAATTGAACTCTGACATTTTCCTAAAATAGCTGCAGACTTAGAGATAAAAAATATTTCCACACTGTACAACAATGTCCCATACTTTATGTATTTGGTTTCTCCAACAATCCACAATATGTAATTCCAAGACTGTTTAGGGACCCCAGTATGCAGAAATATTCAAAAACATAATTTTAAGAATAGGCGAAAATAACACATTTGTACTGTATGCATTAAACTACATGTTTTTTGCCCCAAACTGCATGTGATTATCATAAAGTGGGCATGTCTGTAAAGGGGAAACTCGTGGGTACCCATAGAACCCATTTTCAGTCGCATATCTTGAGGTCAGAGGTCAAGGAACCCCTTCTAGCCTCCTTTCTGACAAGCTGATAGACATTGTTGTTACCAGTAGATTAGGTTTTCTAGTTTCATACGAGCTTTAAAACTGAACCTGCTACAGACTCTGAAAGACAGTAAAGTCGGTCGGGATCGCGGAGGTCTCAGAGGGATGAATTTACATGGCAATAATTGTTTAAAATGACCAATGTGTTGCGACCAACATAGGTCTTCATCAGGGTCACAGTGACCTTTTTGAGGGAGACTTGCATTTTGTACTTTTTTCCACCCATGCAATGAGCCCTTCACAAGAATGGGAACAAATGGGAATATCTTGTGTATCATAATGTTCACACCTTCCTTATTAGGGTTGTGTTTTGCCAAGATCTGGCCATACGATACGTATCATGATACGGGGGGTTACGATTCAATATATTGCGATATATTGCGGTACTGTAAGCAAGGCAATATATTACGATTTTTTAAATCTAATTTTAGGAAAACTGTCATAGTATAAAACCACCATATGTATAAAAACTGAGTAAAATAAAGTTAACTTTTTTAATGCAATCAGAATTGTGGGATCTGCATTTTCATTTATCACAATCCCTGTAACATCCAGCTTCATAGCACTACTTTGAGATGGTACATACACTGAGAGGGCGCGTCTCTTTGCAAATGAAATAAAGTATTGACTGAGTTCATCTTTGCATGTAAGCTATTAACTAAAAATCGATGCAGCGTTTTTGAGAATCGATACAGTATCACAAAACATAATATCACGATACTCGACATTTTCGATATTTTCTCACACCCCTATTCCTTATAATTAACTGACTTATTAGCTGGCACTGTTTCTTGTTGTTGTACTGCAACTAACAATTACTTTCATTATCAATCAATCTGCCGATTATTTTCTCGATTAAAGGGACTCTGTACACGCGAGCGAGCGTCGGTCAAAACAGTGAGGCGACACAAACGAGACTGAACGTGATTGAAAGGCATCATGTTGATTAACATTAGCAATTCCAATAGAAATGCGGTAACATTAATGTCCATTTCGATATGTAGCTAAATCTATTTCCAATGCTAGGAAGCACATAATGTAAAATCCAACTCCTTAGCTCTCTTGAAAAGCGTAAAGGAAACTCCAAAACTACCTCTTCCTCAATCATTTGTTGACCTTCACATTTCTGCCTGTCAAGCCCTTTTTTGTCCTCTCTTTAGTGATGTTTGGTTAGTGTAGTTACTCTTTAAAGAGTCATGATGGCAACAGCAAACCACTCTTTTGACCCGTGGTTTGTGTGTTAGAGGGTAGTTAATAATGTCCTCTGCAAAGACTTTGTGTGGACCTGTGTGCGTATTTGTTAGGGCTGCCCCCTCTTAGTCGATTCGTTGACTAATCAGCTGTTTTGGTTTTAATCCACTTAGATTTCTTTCGTCGATTAGTAATTTTTTTAATGCTTTTTTTCACGCTGAATGACTTATTTCCAAGAAACATACGAGCACATCTCTGGGAAACACAAGATTTAAAGTGGTGCTTTTGTGTAAATCGTGTGTATTAATCGATTAGTTGACAAACAGGTATGAGTATTAGTCTACTAAGAATGTCTTTGTTCCAGGACAGCCCTAATAATTCTTGATACAAGTCATCCCCTCAGTTCATGCATGCGTCATTGCCCCTCTGACCCTGCCGTGTGTCTGTGTTGTCAGATGCGCTTCCTGCTCCTCTTCAGTCGCCAGGGGAAGCTGCGTCTGCAGAAGTGGTTCACGCCCATGTCAGAACGTGAGAAGAAGAAGATCACTAGGGACATGACCACCATGGTGTTGGCACGGCAACCACGCTCCTGTAACTTCCTGCACTGGAAAGACCTGAAGATTATTTACAAGAGGTGGGTGCTGCCCCCGCATGTTTGTTTAATTAGAAAGCACCGGAACCCACCTGTATCTGTTCTACTCATAGTTACACCTGCTGTGGAAATAATGTATAACTATTTATTTATATCAGCTGGAATGTCTTTCACCTTTTCCTCAGGTACGCGAGCTTGTATTTCTGCTTGGGCATAGACAACGGGGAGAATGAGCTGATAGCCCTGGAGGTTATACATCGCTACGTGGAGCTGCTGGACAAATACTTTGGCAATGTATTTCACTGTGTTTCACCTTCCTTTTATTCAATATATAGATTAATGTGTAACTTGAAATATTATGGTAGCTTAAATCAATATTGAACTAGGCTGTAAAGATCATACAAAACAGCAGTTTTAAAGTGAAAAAATGTAAGTATATTCTGCAACTGTTTTATAATAATCTCAACAAACCTCCTCTCAGGTGTGTGAGCTGGACATAATCTTTAACTTTGAGAAGGCCTATTTTATCCTGGATGAGTTTCTAATGGGAGGCGAAATACAGGAAACCTCCAAACAAATGGTGAACCGCTCCATCGAAGCCTCGGACATGTTACAGGAGGTGAGATGCGCTAACACAGACACACACACACACACACTCTCATACACAACACAAGGCGTGGCTTGCATCTGTGGTGTGTGTGTGTGTGTGAGCATGTAACATTTGTTGCACGGCGCGACATGATTAAAGAAACGGTGACATGTTTTGTAGTTTAGTGTTGATTGTATCTTTTTTTTTCCTTTTTAAATCTCGGCTTTGGGGTACTTAGACGGATCCAGATGCCTGAAATTGGTTCTTTATAATACTTATCATGAATCAAGCTCCAGTATGGGAACTTGTTTCGGTTTGTTTGTGTGTATGTGTGTGTGTGTGAGAAACGTCGTAAGTAGTCAGTGTCATAATGAGTTCAATTAACAGTGGTGCTGACTCCCTGGTGTGTCTTTCCTTCTCGTAGTTTATAGGCTTGTGAATATTAGCTCCTTTTTATATAGACGTGTGTGTTGTGCTGCTGTTTTCCTCCCCCCCTCTGTGTGTGTGAGTCTCTCTCTCTCTCTCTCTCTCTCTCTCTCTGCCAGCATTATTGCGAGAGAGAGAGACAGGAACGTGACGTAGTTTTAGTGTTTGGCTGATGCTTCCCGCTCTCCCTGTAGGTTCACGGCTCTGTGTGGTACCGTAGTTAACTGGGTGTGTCGTTCTTGTGCTTCTCAAGTCGGGCTGACTAACACTTTTTTAATCAAGAGTTGGATTAATGTGCAACAGCGTAGCCTCCCATTCATTTTGACCATTATCGCTTCAGGATGACAGCAGTGAGTGGTATGAGGTCGAGCTGTTTGGATGACCTTGAATATGGACAGAAAGGTTAGATGTTCTGCTTGTGTTAGTTGGTGTGCTCAGCACTTAATACCGGGTGATATGTAGACGTGTGCCTGTGAATATTAATCGTATTATAATGCATTTTTACAAGGTGTAGAAGCTGATTTTTTTTAAACTAAACTCTTTTGTGTTTCCATTCTAGACCATGGAGGAGTATATGAGCAAACCTGCATTTTAACCCGTGGGGAGAAAGAAGGGACACAAAAAAACGACGGGGAGGAATACAGGAACCAAAACGCACTGTATACGAGTCAAAGAAGTTTCTGAGTATGGATATGTAATATCACTTTGATCCTACTGAACATTTTCAAAAGGTAAAAAACAGGCGTATTGAACGTCTTCTGCCTGAAGCTTTGCTGTGATGTAACTGCATATTGAGAGTAAGTCTAATATTTTTCAGTCGTGTGCTCAATTGAAGGAAGGGGAGTTTTTGTTTTCACACTGATTGACATTATTGAAATGTAAATGAAGTAGCGGTAGGATCCGGGGTGTAAAAAAAAATATTTTGGGCTTATGAATTTGTTGAGTTTATATAGAAATAATGTATTAATATATTGGAAGTGAATGTTTTTATTCCATAAACACTACCAATTAATTTTGGAAAACTTGTGCTAATATGCAACTCTCGTTAATATCTGAAAAAAAAAAATCAAAAACAACAGATTGAGACAGATTATGATGAATTTCTTACTGTTTTTAAGCTGTATAGCCTATTTCACATGTGTGGGACCAATAGTCTTTAAAGGAGCTAGTGCGGGTGTGAATATCACTATTTTTTATCATGTGCAATTTATGATTAAAATGTGTATTTTGATAAACAGTCTGCTTTGAGACATATTTTTTTTACCATAATTGTGTATTTGAAGCTCACCAAACCATGTGGAATTCAGTGTTTACTACAATCAACACGAGTTTAAAAAGTTTTTTTTTATTCCCTATATAGTGTATACGGTGTGTTTTTAATAAGGCAACACAACTCAGCAAGAAGAAAAATAATACCGCTGATGCTTTATTCATCTGTGATTCATCACACATTATTGAACATGTACAAAATGGTTTAAAAATGAGCATACATAGCACAACCACTGGTAGGCCAACGATACGGAGCTTCGCAGTATGAAAGGGTTGGAAGGCAGGCGACGGTCTGATATTTAGACTTGGAAATAATTATCCATAATAATAACATTAAATCCACTAACCCTGAATATATCACGAGTCACAACAACACTCGCTCTCAGCCCAGCACGCTGCTGCTGCCGCTGCTGCTGCCGCTGCCCCTAACGAAAAATCCCCATAATGTTCCTTTGTCGGTATATATGCTTGTGTTTTTAAAAGGCCCAGTCAGCAATTTTTACTTTATCATTTACAGATATATTCACATGTGTAATTGAATAGTTTGACATAGATGAAAAATAAGCGTTTTTTTTTTTTTATTACAGTTGATTATAATTGGAAAATATAGGCCTGTTTACAAACACCATCAATGTAAACAAACCTTTAACAACATCACAAAACTTTAAATAACTTGGATTTCATTGTGACTTGATATTATAATCTACATGTTATAGGGCCTAATTGGCAATTTGAGAGTTCAAATCAAAAAGTGTTCTGAGGATACATTTTTTTTTTTCTCATGTATGCACCTTTAATCTCCTGTGATATATCAATACAATATGTCTAGAATGTTCTTGCAGCAAGTATAGGGACTATTTTTTACAAATGTTTTGGATTGCTATAGTTCATTTTTCGTTAGGGTGATAATACCAGCTATAGGTCATATAATATAAATTTGTAAACTAGATCACGTCCACCAAACTTTTATTTTTGAGACAGTATAAATATTCATAATTTTCGTGCGTCTTCGCAGTGCTACATCCCAGCCACTGTTTTTTCATGGTTCTCCATCTCCTCCTCTTCATTCACGGTCTGTGGAGCCAACGTCTTGTCCGTCATCTCCTCCTTCTCCTGCATCTCTGTGGGCTCTACTTTCTCCTCCGTGGCCACCTCGGTCTCCCTCTTGGCCATCGGCCTTTTTTCACTGTTTTCCGCTTGCCCCAAGTAGTCCTTCATGACTCGCTCGTACAGCTCGTATGGGAACTGTCCCTTCAGCTGCTGCGCCTGGGTGTCCCTCTTGCTGATGGTGTTCGGGTACTCTGTGAGGATCTTGGCTGCCAGGTAGGTGGTCACCTCATCTTCAACATCACCACCTTCATCATCATCTTCATCAACAGCAGACTGACGCTTCAGGGGCATCTTGTTGAGCTCGGATAAAAAGAGGTTCTCCCTGCGCCCTGAGGATGGAGCTGGAGGGATTTTAACCAGAGCCGCATTTGCGACCGGTTTGGTCGCAGCTGGGATTCTCTCCAAGGATGGGGAGGTCTTCATGGGTCTCTGCAGCACGGGATACTCGTTACTGATAGTCTCCACGCCGATGATGTCCAAGAAGTCCTCTCTGTCCATATCCTCTGGGATGGGCTTGCTCTTCACTGGCAGTCTGCGGCTGTAGTACCGGATCTTGGAGGGGGTGTTCTGGCCGTTGGTGGTGGTGGTGGTGGTGGTGTAGCGAGCTGAGCTTCTTTGGGGTTCCCGATGGAACTTCCTGAGCTCCTCTGTGAGCAGCATGTCGATGAGATCCTGCGGAGGAACGTGGAGCTTCAAGGAGAGCTGCAGCAGCTCCTTCACTGTTCTTGGATCCACGATGGAGGGGCGGATCAGCCTCTTCCTCTGCTCTCCGGTGGTCTTATCCCTCTTCTGCTTCTGCGTCTGATCGCTCATCTCCAAGACCTTCAGGAGGTAGTAGTCCACCAGCTTGGTGTCATCATCATTATCATCAGCCTCATCTTCTTGGTTCTTCTGGCTCCTCGCCCTGCGCTGCATCATCTCCTCCTCCAGTGCCCTCTCCATCTCTTCGTGGCTCCTGTTCACCATCTCTTCCGTCTCCTCCCTCTCCTCCACAGGGACCCACTCCTCCTCTCCTCCTCCGGCCACGTCGTCGTAGGCCTGGCTCCTCAGGCTGAACCCATCACCTCCTTCTTCTTCTTCATCCTCATCTTCATCCTCATCCCCGAACACGTCTCTCTTCTGGCCCCCCATCATGGGCATCCTCCCGAGTTCTTCAAAGATGCTGCGTAAATTGGCGAGGCTCTGAGGAGTGTACTGCTCATCCAGATCCTCCGTGGCCCTCTTGGCGTCTGTATTTTCCTCGTCTTCAAACATCAGAGGGTATTTCTTGTGGGGTCTTGGGAAGTTACCGTATTGTGTCGCCGGTGCCGGTGCTGCTGCAGCCTCTGGAGCCTCCGTGTCTTTGGCGCGGTGCCTTTGGTGCGTGCGTCGGTCGTTCCTGGGCCGATCCTGGAGCGACTGGAGCAGGGCTTTCATCAGCTGCTCGGCGGTAATGTCCTGCCTCTGGGTGCTTGGTGCAGGCTGACGCTCCACGGGGGTTTCATCCTGCTGCTGCTGCGAGGCGAGCTGAAGAAGCACCCGGAACTTGTCCACTTCTTCGTCATAATCCACTGGTTCTGGTCCGGTTCTCCCTCCTCCTCCTCCGTTCCGCTGCTGCTTCAGGTTCTCGATGTACTCCAGGGCTTTGATCATGTCGGAGCTGGGCGGCTGGTAGGGCGCTGCCGGCTGCTGCGCCTCACCCTCCCCGCCTCGGAGCCGGTAGTGGCGGGGGAGAGACGCAGCCTGCACGGAGGATGCACATCCATGGAGGAGGAAGAGCAGGACAACGGCTCCACCCAAGGGCAACTTGTGGTGCAAATGCAGCATTATAGGCAATGTATTACCTGCGAAAACCAAAAGAGAGCAGAAACATGTAAGACGGTCATTTACCCATGCCATCAATCATTCACTGTTAAGAATTTCCCAGTAAAATAACAGTAAAGAACTGGCAGCAGGGTTGCCTTTATGTTACTGTAACATTAACATTATTATACTTTTGCTGAAATTTACAGCTTTGTACTTTTAATGAAAAATACAGTTTTTTTTATTAATTTCACAGTATTTTACAGTTAATTTACTGTTTAAAGATACATTATATAGCTGTTTTTCACCTTTCTTTTACTCACTGATTTGTTTTAATGCACTATTTAGGTTGTATTTTTTACATACATTTTAATAAATATTATTTTTTGCCTAGATGAATAGACTTAGCAGGTTACAGACATAGGAATAGTCACACTAAATACAATTAAAGGCAAAAAAAGGCTATAATAGACTTGTTGACACTTTTCCCAAAAATGTCTGTCTATAGCTGACTACAAGCACAGAATGCAAACCAGAACAACATGTGAGTGAAGAACAATAAAGCTAATTCACTGATTTTAAAATCATGTACAATGTACAAGCCTCACATGTGCAGATCAGGTCCCAGAATTAAAAAAATACTGCATGAAACTGTTACTGATGATACTTTAGACAGTTGATCAGCAGTAAAGTGTTTTGTTTTTTTAAGAATGCATTATAGTTCAGTTAAAAAAAACGGCCTATGAGCGTAATTTAACAGGTTTTCTTTTGTATTAACAGTAAAGCACTGTTTTTAGCAATAACAGGTTAATACTGTTGAAATCCTGCTGTAAATTAACAGCAATTGTTTACAGTGTTGGAATAGCTGTCCTCTTTACATCCGTCAATCCTCTAACAAATCCTCATTCAAATACCATCTACGAATACATTACTTGAGCAGCTGATCGATAGACCAGTGTTGCAAAAACGTGCGTAAGTCTTGTTTTTATCCGGGAATTGAATGAATGCCTACCAGGGAGTTTACGCTCCGCAAATTGAATGATAGGATGCTGCGCGTGAGGGGATACATTCTCATCACTGGATGAGTCATCCACCGCGTTGTTATGGGCAACCTCAGCATCAGCATCCGATTCCCTCCTCATAACAGTATCATTAAAAATCATCGTTATTTCACTATAGCAACACACGTATTTTTAATCATGGATTGTTTAGGATGCGCGTTTTTTTTTTATCACATTGATAACCCACATTAACAAAAACGTGTCGAGATCTGGAGGAATCTGCGAATGTGGGAAAAACAATCTTTCAATCTAAGACACTTGGATATTCAGCTGAACTAAAAATAAAATAAAATAATGAAAACATATAATAAAAATGCGTCTTACCTTTTGGTAATAAAGCTCAGACAGCAGTGAAGGTGTATGGCATCTCCTCAGGAGCGGTTCTGTTCTCGTCTGTTTTCAGCACTTGGACAGCTCCCCCCTCGTTATATGAGGCAACACCTGACCACCGCGTCATCGCACAACACACGCAATAGCCGGTCCTAAAAAAAATCCATATAAATGATTCAGGTTCATGATATGGCATGCTAAAGAGCTGGCTGCTTTAAAAATAGTCCTCTGTTGCACACAGCACCACTCTGTAGAAAGCTATTGACTGGAAAGATCTTTAAAAGTCTGGGAGCAGCAGATGTATTGATGCCTCACAAAGAGAGATGTTGGATTCTCATTCATGCAAAACACAATAACACATTTTATTGAAATTAAATCAGAGGAATAAAACAAGCTTCCAGCTTATTTAAACATCAACATTTTTATTCATCTTAAAAGTAAATTCCACATGCACCAGAAATTAACTTTCAATCTGACACAGGAAAAAAAAACACTTTTGGTCATTTTTGGTGTAAAACAATATGTAGTTTTTACATCACTGCCACTCTCGTCATGGCACATGAAGAGTTAAACCCTCTAGCGATGACTCACAGTTGCTGTCGCAGTTCAGTTCAGCGCACCCCCCCCCTCCTCTCCTCTGACAGAGACGGTGATAAACAGCCTCCTGTCGGCTGCATGGGGGCCAAAGCTCTGGCATTCCGCAGGTCGACTGGATGAAGGAGGCCACAGCAAGACACCTGCTGATCAAAGGTCACGGATGGGTGGTGACAGAGTTTGTGGTGAGATCAACTAGACACATCCATCCATCCATCCATCCATCCATCCATCCATCCCATCATCCAGAGAACATCTGTTATCATAAAAAAAAATGGCATCATCATAACATTTCATTTTAGCACTCTTATACTTCACATTTAGACACCATATTCATTCCCTTTCTAGACATACTTTTTTCTGTAGGGAGGCAAAACAAAGGTGAAAATGCTAAATCACCTCATAATTTTGGATTTATTTCTCTAAAAAAAAACAAATCAAATGCTAAACTCTAAGATATATCCTATAATAAAACTTAAAGGTCCCATATTATGTTCATTTTCAGGTTCATACTTGTATTTCATGTTTCTACTTGAACAGGTTGCCAGCAGGGCGTTGTCCGGTCTGGGAGTTGTCTGTGTTTTTGTCTTACAACTTTAACCCTTTCACAGTGTGTTTTCATTTTACAAAAGTTAACATTTTTGGTCACCTGAAATGTCTTATGTTGGGTTGTACTTAACTCCACCCTCTCGTGTCACTTCTGGTTGCAAAAAAACGACATGGCGACGTCCAAAATGCAGAATCCGAAGCTTCAAAAAGGCGGTTCACAAACCAATGGATGACGTCACGGTGACTACGTCCACTTCTTATATACAGTCTATGGTTGTAATCTGAGCTTCTCTCTGCTTTGTTGACATATCTGCATGTGAGTCTCTCTGTTGAACCCCACTGGCTATATCTCATGGCCGCAGCTCTGCACTGCGCTCATATGGCGGTTAGAGCTGATAACTCCGTCCCAATCTCACTTTCCAGAGATCCAAACAGTGTGGCCTTTTTCCGGGAATGTCGCTACAGACACCCAGTTCGTGATACTGCAAATGCAAGGGCTTTCATCAGTGGGCCTTTACAGGCTCAATCACCATCGGGTTACCTCATTTGGCGATAGATAACAACTCATCAGACTTTATTTGAATGAAAATCTTCGAGATTATTAGGCTGCTTTAAAGTTAATAAATGTAATTCAATTGAATATTCACATTACAGTACTCTTGTTTCATGCTTTTAATGCTTTAGTCTCTGTTGGTATCTCCCTACAAGCCATCCAAATGGCCAGTCAAATACATTAGGAAGATTTGATGCTCCAGCAGCAACATCTCAAGACTTCTTTGTGCCCTCTAAAGTGATTCTAAGTATTGCGCTCAATGCCCTCTGACACCCCATACACATAAGTGCTCTTCCTTTTCAGCTCTGCTCCGACTAAAACCCACCCCCCCATTTTCATTGCACATCTAATTGCATCCAGTGTGCTCCTTATTTATTCCATCTTGTAATCCTTTCACGTCCATTTAACTAGTTAAAGAACAAAAATGACCCGCTTAATCTTTTCACTTCCACCTCTGTTGCCGAGCGCACGCTGTGTCATCAAATAGAGACGACGTCGTTGGAGGTGCTTTCTGGTTGAATGTACCGTCAGCTGCCTGCTCTCCAGGGCCGAGGAGCTGCAGAGAGCCTCCTGACGTTAAAAGACACATCCATCTGCCTGGCTGCTGATCTGTCCTGGCTTGTTTAACTGTGTGTGTGCGTACACGAAAGAGAGGGAGGAAAGAGAAAAAACTGAATCACTGATGGAGATACTGATAGAGAGAGAGAAGGAGAGGCGTGGTGTTGTTTGTAAGATGTGTTGTATAAACCCAAAGCATCACTCCTGACATCACATCTCTCCATTCAGAAACAGCCTCCACCCTGAGGGACGCCATCAACTCCACTGGAGGTCACGACAGCCAGCAGCACACTGCAGCATCCGTCATTTAAAGGTTACATTCTCCTGTGTGGCCGTTAATAGATGGATAATAGAATATGCTCATTGTCGGCTATCAATTTAACTGAAAATGAACAAGCGCACAGGAGCAATTTGAAGATGAATTTAATAGTTCAGATCATTTTTATGGCCTGGCCACTGACTGATGAAAATGTCATACTTCTTGGAAAGATTAAGGGAATATTTATCCAGCTCATGAGCCCTTTCATTTTGGGTTGTGTCCATTTACAGCCAAGAGCAAACTCAAGTGTAGAAGCACAGGCACACACTGTGTTTTAATGGATGTCTTAGTCAGAATTTTTTTTTCCACTGCTAAAAATAACTTGTCATATGGTTTCTGCGATGTGTGTGAGTAATGCACCACAACAAACAAACAAACAGAAAGGCATTTTAGAGAGATATATAAGATTTACCTCTGCCAGTGTCTAAGCTATGAATCAGTTAGGAAAGAAGTCTTGGTGATTGGATGGCCATGAAAGTCCACTGGTATATGCAGCGGTGGAGGAAGTATTCAGAACCTTTAAACGCACCCGCAGAACAATGTAAAAGCACTACTCTTCAAGAACTGATTCTGCAGCAAAATTACCCCTGTGAATAAGATCATTAATACTGATTCCTCAATTCATAAGTAGCATTATACTGTTGTAGTTGGTTGAGGCGGAGCTCATTTTAAAGGTAGGATTTGGTGGCATCTAGTGGTGTGGTGGCAAATTGCAACCAACAGAGTACCCCTCTGCTCACTCCTCCCTTTACAAGACTGCGGTAACGCTGTTTGCCTCGCTCAGAGGCCATTCTTACCATAATAACACACAGTACCATAATGTTCAAGTACCTAAAATGTATTTAAGTAAATGTACTTAGCGCTGAGTCAACATTGAGTCATGTGGCAAAGTGTTTGTCAGAGGACAACAAATTCCTATTAAAACGTTCTCTCTTACGGTTTACATTTCAATGAATGAAACAGAATTAGACTGATGCCATTAAAAGGCATTTCATGTAATCCATCTTTGTGTGGAATCTTATCTAACTTTCTGTCTGTCTATCTGTTAAATCCGGTTTTGTATAAGTTATATCAGCCCCCTGGGCACTATGAAGATTATGAAGAGTGATGCATCAGGGCTTTTTAAACTCAAATCCCAGCAGGTTTCCCCGGTGGTGGAAGATTCACTGGCTGAATCTGTGAATCCTCTCCGGGGCTTGTGATGTGCCGTCTCTGTGCATCGTTCCAGACAGACCCACGCAGTTATTTCAGACATTAAAAACAAGAGAAGCATTTCTAGTGATTGGTACTGCTACATCCATTTACTCTCGTTCTCTCTATTTATTGATGTGAATTGCGGCAGGGAAGAGGGAAAAATCATAGTAATTAGATTAAGAGTCCTTAGTGCCACTCTCACTCTCTCATTGGCTTTGTTTCCTGCTTTACATCACTTTATTTAACTCTCTCTCTCTTTCTCTCTTCCTCTTCCAACAAGCTTTATTGCTAAACAACATTATTTGTTGGCCTCTCTGTTTCTGTTGGTTACACAGTGGTATATATTGAACTCATAGGATGCAATTGTTTCAGTGACTGGTTTGAACATTTTCAGCCAGCCATAAATTTGTCTGATTTAATTTTCCTTTCTCCCTCCAAAAGAACATCTGTATAATTTGGTCTCCTTGTTCATTGTGAAAAAAATCTACAGTACCTCCCTCCTCTTCCTCCTCCCCCTTCAGTCTCTAAACCCACAGCAGGCAATTGGGACGCCTCTGCTGTTTATCCACATGTCAATCAAAGCTGCGGGGAGAGAGAATGATATCAGCTCAACAACGGCTTGTTGTGCGTCACAATGGCACCAGAGCACACGCCCATATGTGTTAGCATGCATGCGCTCACTGACAGCCAACTGCAAACACACGCACACACAGTCTTATAAGGCTGCATCTTGGGTCTTTTTGATCCTTGAGTGTGTTCAGATTCTTGCTTTTATCAGCTCAAGGACACCGGGATTCAACCAGCCGAGGCTAAAAAAAGCTGCACGCACTTCATCGTTTCAATCCTGAATTTTTATTCCTCAATGGCCTGACATTCAAACATGATGCTACATCAACTCGTGTAACGAAAGATAACCACTATATGAAAGAAAGAGAAAGGTGTCAGGGCCACATGTGGTCGTTCTCCCCCCCCCCCTGCTCCTTTGTTTGTTTTCCTCCTCCTCCTCCTCCTCCTCCTCCACCTCTTCACCCCATCATGAGGTGGGGAGAGGATGGCACGCCTGTTGTCATGGCTCACCTTCTTTTCAACCAACGTCTCCATGGTGACGCTGCCTCATAGCCTTTCATCTGCTTCCACCATCATCTCTTCCCACATGTTGGGATCCTCCTCCTCCTCTCCTCCATTAGACATTTTCTTAGTGGCTCGCATTCATTACTTTTCTCCTCCTTCTGTCGCACCCATCCCTCTCCTTGCACCAATTACTGTGGTTAAAGCACGGACCTTGTCTTCAGGGGGCAGGTGGTTTCAGCCATGGGGGCGATTAGGGCTGCGATATGTTCGTCTGAGCCATTAGGACAGAGGAGCAGAAATAAGGATAGAGGTGTGCTGTCATGAGCGACATAGGGAGGAGAGAGTAAAAACTGAAGGAGTCTATGAAAGGAATGAGGATGTAGATTTGATACAAGCCAAGCCTCTTTCTGAAAAGGGCACATGTCCACGTAATGCTACAGGAATGCAGCAGGAGACCTGTGGGAGTGGGCTAAATATCTCGGTATTAATGAGACTGAGTTCACCAGCGAAGCCTCTATATCTTCCGCTAATGGGCATATTTTGATTTCTTCTGGAAAATAGTTTGACATTTGGGACACACATGTATTCACTCTCTTGCTGAGAGATAATTGAGAATACTGAGAATATCTCTTTTATCTTTGTGTGGTATTATGTAGCTGGAGCCAACAGTTGGTTAGCTTAGCTTAGCTTAGCTTACCAGTACTTCAAAAGCTAATTTATTAACACATTATATCTTGTTTGTTTAGTCCATACAAAAACAATATAAGAAAGCTTTGGTGTTATGGGTTTTATGTGCCAGACTATTTGCTGGTCAGGATCAGTAGCTTCCTGGAGTCTCCAAGAGTAGCCTAGTCATCAGCACATAACCCAGAGTAAAAGAGTGAATTATTGTTTTTACACTTCAATTTTCAGTGTGATTTTTTTACCTTTGGACGGAGCCAGGCTAGCTGCCCCCACTGTTTCCAGTCATTATGCTAAGCTAAGCTAACCAGCTGCTGGTTCCAACGAGCTACATATGGCCTACAGACATGAGATCATGGTCTTCTCATCTAACTCTTGGCAAGAAAGAGAATTCATTAAACTCTAAAGCCTATATACACATGCTTTTAATTTATATATATATATATATATATATATATGTTTTGACTCAAGACCTGTGAGGGCAAGTGAGCAGCATCAATGTGCCGTTACATTCACTCAAAGTGCTTGTTTTTGCCACTGACAGGCTCAGATTGTTATTATAAGTGTCTAACAACATTATAGAAAGGACTTATACCTTTCGCTCGATCTGGTCTGTTTCTTATTGTGTCCAAGTCCCGCTCAAGGAGAAGTCTCGTTGTGAAATCTGAATATCCGTATATAATCTGTCTCAAATAAATGCGGGCGGCCGTCGAATTCAAAGACCTCATCCACGTTGTCGAAATCATCGAAATATTCAGCCATGACATTGAAAATCTTTTAGATAACACTAAGCTATGTTTTCTGTACTCCCAACACAACAACAGAGCCTGTCATGGCAAAAACAAGAACTTTAGTGTACTTAAATGACGGTGCCAGCTTGCTGATAGCACCATATTGCAGCCCATGAGCAGCTGCCGTCTACAGCGCTCTCCCTCAATACTGGACCAATTTCAGAAACTGTTGTCCCTATTAGACAGTTAGAAACAAAAACATGGGATAATAGAGTTCAGGTTGAAAAATACCAAAGTTACCCTTTAAAGCCTTTGAACACCCACACAGGTGTTAATCAGTTAATCTGGCTGATTCGACCTCTTCTCAGGACTGTGTGGGCGTGTTTAGACCGTAATTGAGTGACATCTTCCTGAGTCTCCTGCTTTGTTGAACCTGTTAGGGCGGGACAAATTACATCCTTATCTTTATCTTAGATGGTGATTTGTTACCTCAAAGCTTCGGCCCACCTTCAACCTGAGCAGAGGCCTAATCAGGCAGAATAATTGAAAACTCCTGTGTGGGTGTTCAGAGGCCTTAACTACAGGGCACCAGAGCTCCTCATGCTTTGCTCATTTTTACATTCCTACCTCTCTACATTAAAGTCAGTCACATCTTCGCCTCCACCATCACAAACCGGATTCGCTCTCTTTTTTCGTATCAGCAAACATTCCCCCAATTTGTAGCACTATTTTCTGTCTTCCCTAAAGTTATCTTCAGTTTCAACTCCTTATTCCGCTCTGCCTCCCACTAACCTGTCAACCTCCATTTCTCTCATTATTATCACCCTCCACACCCCCTGCTTTTTTTTTTTTTTTACCCTTTACATATTAACGTCTGCGAGTGTTCACCTTGGTGACTCATCCCTTTTCAACAAACCGACAGTGTGCTTGTGCACGTGTGTGTGCTTTCTCTCCCCCCCCCCCGCTGCGCTGCACAGATTATGTTAGTGTCTAAGGTAAGGGATGCGGCGTGACGCACCGGCTGACGTCATCAGAGGCAGAAAGGCAGGATGTGTTTTTCGATGAAGGAATCTTGTCAATGAAGAGAGCGGAATGAGAAACTGAATAGTAATAATGCACATATTTGCAGCAAGGATTATACAAATGATCGTCATTACATTCATGTTTTGTAAAGATCCACATAGTGTCTCTCTAATTGGATTTTTGTCTTTTTTGTCTCCCTAATTGGCTGTGCAGCCTTATGTGTTACTTGAGATGTCAGTGTCTAGGCAACCGTGGTGATTTTTATGTTCATTAGAGCCTGCCACCTCTGCTGTCCTCCTCTGCATGACTCCATTGTCTGGATGTGAGGCTGCAGGGAAGTGTGTGTTTTTTGTGTATGGATATTGGTCACATAACAGCTCAGATTTATATCCAAAAACCCAATATATCTAATTCTTATGCACGCCCACATGTTCTGAGTGTTAACAAGCAGTTGTCTCTGCAGCGTGGCACGCCCAGCAACATTGTTTTTTTATCTGAGACACTTTTTAAAATATGCCCATTCTCATGTGAATGCTGTTCTATTTTTGTCTCCCCTCCTTTTCTTCACAGTTCATCCCCTCATCTTTCCATTATTTTCAGTCTCATTCATCCACCCTTCCACCCATCCCCTCCTCCATTTGTTTTCCAACCTCCTTCTCGGCTTTGTCCCTCCCACCATCCCTCTCTTCCCCTTTTCTTCTCTGGTGCTTCGTCTCTGCGGTCTCCGTCTCTGCCTCCACCACTCCCTGTCAGCGGTGCGATGATGCTGTCCTGGCTGTCTCCCAAACCGCTTGCCCCCTCGCTCCTCCACCCCCACACCCTCCCTCCCTCCCTCCCGATGCTATTAATACCCAGCATCGGTGAGTCATCGCCCAGACTTATCGCTTGCCTCTCCCTCTGCCTCTCCATCCTCAAGCTCATTGCCAGACCTCACACGTTTTCCCACCTCCACTTTGGCCCCTCACATCTTGATGACCCAGCTCAGCCGTGCTGGGGCGTGTGCTCTGGCATGGTGCAGCCGGTGTTACCGAGCGCTGCCAAAGGTCAGCTCGACAAAAACAAAATCAGCAGGAGTGCGCGCAAATATGGGAAACACAGTCAATCTAAAGGTTGAGCGTCACAAACTTTCCAATTAGGTGATGTGGCTCTCCTTTAAAGTACAGAGTTCAGAGTCAGATGAAACATTTTTCGGTTGCTGCTATATCACACTAAAATGTGAAATACTGAAATCCGAGATTTCATTAGTACATCAAAAGAACTTTACTTTGGATGCCTTTGAATGTGGATTTCTGTGGATCTGTTCAAAATGTACCTTATAGGGAGATTTGTTGAGTATTTAATACTTGTGTCAACATGGGAGTGGACAAATATGTTTTCTTTATGCAAAGGTATGTATATATTTATTATTGGAAATCAATTAACAACACAAAACAATGACAAATATTGTCCAGAAACCCTCACAGGTACTGCATTTAGCATAAACAATATGCTGTAATCATAACATGGCAAACTGCAGCCCAACAGGCAACAACAGCTGTCAGTGTGTCAGTGTGCTGACTTGATTACGACTTGGCCCAAACTGCATGTGATTATCATAAAGTGGGCATGTCTGTAAAGGGGAGACCCGTCGGTACCCATAGAACCCATTTTCATTCACATAACTTGAGGTCAGAGGTCAAGGGACCCCTTTGAAAATGGCCATGACGCGTTAACGCGTTAAAGAAATTAGTGGCATTAAAACGAACTTGCGTTAACGTATCAGATTAACTTTGACAGCCCTAATTTAAACTGAATTTCTGTTTGTTTAAACAGTGCTTTATCACGAAATATGGGTTTGGAATGATGGACCTGCCAATGAGGTTCAATAGGATAAAGGAAAAATACATAACAACGACAATTTTAGGGAGCTACTTTACACACAAAAGTGACATTTTTAAAAGAAAGGGCAGCAGAAAGAGAAAGAGGGCAGCTCACATTTTCCTATCCTGCCCTAAACATCAAAACATCATGTCTCTCATCCAGCCTATCACTACTGTACCTTAGTGTGTCTTATATATATATAATGTAAACAGTCCAGTGTCATATCTCAGTGCTGGTCCACCATCTTCCAGCCTCAGATGTAATTATTGTCAGTTTTCTCCAGCCACCACCCACCTACTCCAGAGCTATGAGGCAGCTCTGGTTCAGCTCCACTCATCCTTGGGCAAACTCCAATATGGCTTATTGGCTCACCCTGGAGTGTGCGCATAGAGCACAAACACAGATAAAAAAGTTTTTTGCGCACTTCTGAGTCATAAGCAGACAGGAAGAGTGAAAAAGGGAGGCGAGAACAGGAGACAACGGAGAGAGAGAGAGAGAGAGAGAGAGAGAGAGAGAGAGAGAGAGAGAGTAGGAGACAGAAAAAAGTTGGAATGAAGTGTCAGAGAGCAAAGAGAGGATCATATACACACACATACACATACAATATGGAAGATGTCCTTCACAGTTACTGGCTGCTTGTTGTTGTTGTTATTGTCTTTGTGGTAGAGACACTGTGTGTGAGTGTGTGTGTGTGTGTGTGTGTGTGTGTGTCTGCGTCAGAATCAGTGGGCTAATGAAGGGAGTATTATGCCTCTGACGCACACTCCGGTCCCATAGGGTTGGATGGAGGGAATAGAGAGGAGAGGAGAGGAGGGGTTAGAAGAATCATCGCTCATCTCTCTGTGGTCTTATAGCTACAGTTTCATTTTAAGTGAAATGCAAGAACAGTACAGACAGAACCATCGTGCAGGACTTTAAGCACCCATGTTCTTTCAGATTGCTTTTACGTGAGAGATTTGTTGTTGTTGTCAATAATGTTTCCTCCTCAAAAAGGTTCAGTACGCTTTGATTTCATTGTAATATGTAGCTTAATATACATTGTAATGTGTATTAAAAGCCCAGTGCAAGCTTTATATATTCACAATGTAACTTGTACAACTTGTATATATCGTATTCAAATCAATTTGTATCCACAGTTTAATCAAACCTTTTATTGCCTAAATCCTTAAAGGTACAGTGTGTAGGATTTGGTGGCAGCTAGTGGTGTGGTTGCAGATTGCAACCAACTGAGTACCCCTCCGCTCACTCCTCCCTTTCCAAGACTGCGGTAACGTGAGCCGGGCGAGTGCAAAACCGTTCACCTCGCTCAGAGGCCATCCTTACCATAATAACACTACTTTAGGAGCAACAGAAGTCAGACGGCGGCTGGCGATACCACGGTTTTACACTCTGAGGCTCACGTTACCGCAGTTTCACAAACGATGGAAAACTACGGTGGCCTTCAGGTAACGTAAAAACGTGAAAGACTCTCTCTAGAGCCAGTGTTTGATTTGTCCGTGCTGGGCTACTGTTGAAACATGGCGGAGCATCATGGCGAGGACCTGCTCCCTATGTAGATATGAAGGGCTCTTTCTAAGCTAACAAAAACAACGATTCTTAATTTCAGGTGATTATACACTAATCACTAATATTATATTCCATTTCTGCTAATAGGTGGTGCAGTGGTTAGCACTGCCGCCTCACAGCAAGAAGGTTGTAGGTTCAAACCCGGCTTGGGGCCCTTCTGTGATAATGGATGGATGGATTTCTGTTAAGATCCCCCAATATGTTACACACAGTTCTTGTGAAGCAGATTATGACACAACACATCGAATGAATCAAAGTGAGAATAATTGCTAATTACAGCTCCAATAATTAGTCCATTAATCAACTATAGTCAATTGACAGAAAACCAAGTTCTGTTCAATTTTAATGAACAATTAATTATCTGGCATTTTTTAAAGAATGAAATACCTAGAATTCTCTCATTCAATCTTCTCAAATGTGAATATTTGCTGGTTTTCTTCGTCTTCCATGATAGTAAACTGAATGTTTTTGGGGGTTTTGTTTTGACAAAACAGGCAATTTAAATGTGTAAAACTGGGAATCTGCGATGGCCGATTTTTCACAATTATCTGACATTTTATAGACCAAACGATTAATTGAGAAAATAATCGTCAGATGAATCGCTAATGAAAACAAACATTGGTGGCAGCCCATATACTGTTGATGTATGATCAGGGCCAAAGATCCAAGATGAATTGATCATCTTCATCCTATAAGAAATGCAGACACTGCGCTAAGATGCTGGACTTATTCAGATGCATATGACAGCAGGATAGCAGGTGTACATGGAAAGCGCAGGGAGCCTAACTTCCTCCTTTACTACATCTAATGATTTCACAGGTGTGACGCCAAGGTCAACATGTTGTGAGAAACACCGTCTATGACTCTGCCTGGAAGAAGAGAAAAAAAAAAAAAATGTGTTTACTAACTCTGATTGAAGGTTGACTCCCAGGACTGCATGTTCCGTTTGCGTCCGCACGGCACACAAGTCTTTCACAAACCACAGCATACACACTGGCCTTCGTTGCCATGGCAACTCTGGTTTCAGGATGATTCTAATCAAACCGCTGATCGTATCAGTCACACGTCGTGCCTCGCAGATTGCGCTCAGGTGTTGAACACACAGAGACCAGCAGTAATTACAACACAAACTTCTTTATTCCATTACATCATTTTCAAGGCCAGATCACAAATAAATAATGAAGGAGACACTTGCATGAGCCTGTCTCGCAGGGCCACTTAACCACACAAAAACAAGGAGGAGACCCCCCCAAAATCTGGTCATTAACAAAGATATTAAATATGTTAACACCTGTACAATTATTGGTAGTTTGACTGAAGTTGAATCATTGATCCCCTTCTCTCTTTGCCTATTTACAATGCAAGTGAAAACAACAGGATTGGTCTTTGCCTTGCCGTTAGTTCTGATGGACGTAGCGGGACTTGTGTGCTATCGAGAAATCGTGGGGGGTAGGGAGTGCTTCACATTCTTAAGACCCCTGAAGACAGCTCATGTGAGTCAGAAGGCAACTAGCCGCCTCTAGCCAGGCAGAGGAAAAGCAGCAAACAGCACAGAAAGCTGACTTTCCACTGAAATCTTTAGGAGAACCATATTAAAAAAAAAACAGGAAGGGAGGAACGGCTTCCCACCTCATCATGATAGTACTGTTTAGTTTTTTACATGCTAAAAATCTGCGTTGAGCAAGTAGACGTCTGATAAGAGAAGTAGTTAGAGTACCTGACTGTACCTTTATTAATGCTAAATGTTTTACAGTATACAAGCAAAGCATAATTTGCATTCCAAGAGGGCAGCTGTGGGAAATATGTCCCCTTTACATTGACCAAAATATGATTTAATATTCTGCCTATAAACCTAAAGAGAAGAAAGAAAGACTGAAGCAAGAGTCGTACTGATGAGAGAACTTCTGAAAACCTACAGTCATTATTGTATATGCTATACATAACCCTTTTATATACATTGCACATACAGTGTCATACACATTTTGAAGATACAGAAATGTTGCCTGCTCTCTATGAGGTCTGGTGATCTTTATGCTATATACTTTATATAATCACAATTAAATAAGGAGTGTATTCATGTGGAGTTTCTTCAGTTGTTCGACTGGAGCGCGATCCTCTCGTTTCTCTCTCTCAAAAATATATATTCAAGTGCTTTGGTACAGTTGCACACTTTTCATCTTGCGATTTCTACAATGCCAAATATTGAATTTGTCACTTTACAGTCTTATTAAAATAGCATTGTTTAGCACAGTATGTTAAAATGGGCTACATGTAGACTTCCCTATCAGTGTCTCTCTACCTTCTTTATTCCTATGCTTGTGAAGTCTTCCATTATGAGGCCTAAACATTCATCCACTATGGAGGGGCTGCTGTATCTGTGTGTTTTTTTTCCTTATTACATACTTTAGTTTAAAATTTGTGTATAAATATTGCACATTCATTTTGTATTTCATATTCATATGTAAAAAAAAAAAAGACAACCGTAACTAGATCTATGGCAAAAAAAGGATGACATGTACAGCAACTGGGAGAGTGACCTTAAATTTTCTACGCTGGGCCAAGTTCCCTTGGAGACATCCATACAGTGCATCGGCCATGACTGGAGGAATACGTGGCAGGGCTATGGTACGTCAATGAACCAACAAAATAACCAATAAGACACAGTTTGGGAGGCATCCAGGGGGAAAACTGAAGCTGGGGGGGGGCAAAGAGCAAGGTTGGAAAAAGTCCCAACGGATGCCTTTTTACGATCGATGTTTGACCCGAGAGCAGAAGGGACTTCAGTCTGGATCGGTTCTACGAGTCAAGTCCGTAAACACACACTCAAATGTACAAACTTTGGGACACAGGCAGAAAAAAAGGGGAGTAAAATACAACAACAACAAAAAAGCTTGTAAACAAAGCTCAATAAAAGTATGATTTGCGAAAACAAATTGGCGATAAAAAACAGGAGGATAAAAGAAATAAAAAAAAAAAAACTCAGAATATTACACCCATAAAAGAACCGTAAGAAAAAAGTAATTACAAACATCTTGACGCTCAATCTCTCATGGCTTTGCAACACTGAAATAATCATCGAATAGGTTTCAAAGCTGACAAACAAAACATGAAACATGATGACACATAAAAAAAAAGAGCTAATAGAGATCCCTGCATAGATTCCAACCTGAATGTTACTTGATTAAAGCCCAGGAGGGATCCCTCTAACAGACTCATGCTATCCCGTTTTCCCTGCCAGGTATCTGCGCTACAAGTCCACGACCATGAACTGGTGGACGGCTCCGGAGAGGAAGAGAAGCAACGAAGAGGGCGCGCTGACATTGATCCAGATATACGTCTAGCCTGACATTTTGTTTCACTTCGAGTCATGCGGACGTCCGACTTTGTGTGCTGACTTGGTTGTCATGGCAACTCAAAAGGGCTAAATCCATCAAAGGGGGGGAACAGCGAGTGCGTCGCATCGTGCACGTCCGGCTGGTTCAGTTTTCTGTGAGGGACCCTCTGCCTTTTGATCTTGACAGAGAGCTGGATTCAGTTTATTTTTTTCCCCCTCTTTTGATCGAAGCTGGTCGTAGGGAAGCCGAGGAGGCGGTGCATGAGACGCTTTATGTGTCTGTAATGATGCGCGTGTGTATCTAAAGTATAACTTCCTTGGTAGTGGCTTCTGAGCTCCTTGTGTATGTTTTGCAAGTGTGTATGTGTTGTTTGCGTGTGTTATTTTCCGCCGTACATCCTCTCAATGTCTTCCTGGTAGTGTGATTTGAGCTCCTTGCGTTTCAGTTTGAATGCGTCAGTGACCAACCCGGTCTCTGGCGTCCAGGGCTCAGCGCTCAGACGGATCTTCTTGGGGATCTCAAATCGCTCCATTTTTGCTGGTTTGTGGGAGAGAGCAGAATCACAAGTCAGAGTCACAGATACAGCGTAATAGTGGTGCAAGTCTGGCATGAGGCAGACACCATCACACCCAATCTGAGTTGTAAAGTTATGACAGAGAGTAGCACCACTTTGGTTTTGTTGAGAAGGCTTTAATCAGACACATTTTATCTGAGTGCATACACAGAATTAATTAGGGTGTTGCGAGAACCAATACTTCGGTACCAAGTCGATGCCAAAATTCTGAAAACATGACGGTACTCGTTTTTCTACAGAACCTCAGGTACCGGGGACTAACAGTGTTTAAAATCCGAAAGGACACAGTTAACTCGCTATTGACGCGTCCAGGGGACACATCCTATTTTTTCCATGATAATAACATTAACGGAGGTTGCATTGAGGTCATTATGATGCGTTCAGGCTCTATTCAGTAAAAAAATTGTATTGGGTGAAGGTAAATTCTAACATTATCATGATGTGTTCAAATGTAATCTGGTAAAATTTAGTTTTTGGCAAGAAACCTGAATAAATACGGTTGTTTGAAGGAGATATTAAAATAGATATGAGAGAGGGAATTATGACCTGTTTAACTTCCCAACACTAGCTCAAACTGTTAATTGTTTTCTTTTTTTTACCGTAGTATCGTATTGGGTATTGATAATTGTGGAATTTCACTGGTATTGGTATCGACTACTAAATATCTGGTATCATGACTATCATCTCTAGAATATAAGTGTAGAAGACAGAGACTTTTTTCCCCTACCTGAGAGGGCAGCCTCGGTAATGATACGGAGGACTTCTCTCTCCATCAGCGAGTTGTTGCACATCTCCTCCCATGTGCCCCTCACCTGCATCTGCTCTGCCAGCGCCATTAGCTGCTTGTGGTTAGGCACCACGAAGCTAATCACATACGACTCGTCACTGAAAAATGAGTACAAAAGAGTTAACAAGTTTTTTCACCAGTAGGGCACCCTACTAAAGCCTACTATTGGGTGTAGTAGGCCCCTACTGACTGACATCTATGGTGCTTATAGCGACTGATAACACCTATTTAATGGCCTGACAACAGTCTACAGAAATCAAAAAGAAATGAGACAGAAAATCAGACACAGGCTGAAATGTTGGTGTGCTCGGTGAGCCTGCATCTAAAAACGGAAGTCAAAAGTCTGGAAGGAACAGATTCAGAGGGAGTGTGTGCAGGATTTTACCTGTTGGCATAGGCACAGATGTTGTCTATCAGTGAGCAGTTCTTCAAAACAGCCTCCACTTTTCCGAGAGAGACGTACTCGCCTGCCTGCAATTTCACCAGGTCTTTCTTACGGTCTGTTGGAAGAGAACACACAAAATCTTAATAGATGTAACACTTATATATGTAACACTATACCACACACACAGGTGCAATAGTTTGTGGATCTCCTACCGATGATCTTAAGGCATCCATCGGGGTAGAACTGTCCGATGTCTCCTGTGCAGAACCACCTCTGGCCGCGCTCGTCCACAAAAAAGTCCTCGCGGTTCCTGGTTTCGTTTTTGTAGTAACCCATCGTTACATTGGGACCGCCGATCAAAATCTCCCCCCGCGGGTTGGGCTTGTCTGTGCTGTAGTAACCACCTAAAGGAGCACAAACCTGATTAGAATATCAACACGTTTGTTGCCATTTGTTTATACTCTGTTCTCCAAGGTACAAAAATGGGTCAATGGTTGTTGCCATTTGACTCACCCTCCTCCCAGTCCTTCAGTGTGATCTCTGAGCAAACCAGTGGAGCACCGACCCGTCCTGTGCTGTAGTCCCACACTGAAAAAAACACACCAGCAGAGACTCCTGTTAAATGTATGTATTAAATACAAGTAAAGTTCTTTATATTTTTTATTTACTAGTCTCTTAATTTCCCAAAAGGTGGCAAAAACAGCCTCTGTTTCCCATTAAAATCCCCTCTCTTACTCTCGCTGATGGTGCCAGCTCCACAGGTCTCCGTCAGGCCATAGCCCTGCCCTACAGGGCAGCACAGGCAGATGTTCATGAAGCGCTGTGTGGCGGCCGAGAGCGGTGCTCCGCCAGAAAGCAGAACCCGCGTGTTGCCTCCCAGGAGCGCGCGCACCCGTTTGAACACCAGACTGCGGGGGAGGAGGTGGGCAAAAACAAAAAAACACACAGCGTGGAGATGATGAGCGAGAGGGGCGGCGGAGACAGACATCCAAATATCGACTCATACTAAAGAATGCCTTGTGCAAACACAATATCAGAATCGATATTCAATGATTCACACATGCTAGAGAATAATTCCCCTACATCTGTTGTAGAGACTCGGTGTTAACAAGAATTCACACTATGATTAGCCACGTAGTCAGAGAGGTTAATGTTTGCCCCGTGTTTCACAGGGGAAGCGATTGTCTCATCTCGTGTATACAGGAGAATAATTTGTGTTTTACCTGTCACAGAGAGGCGTGCTGTAGCCTTTGGAGATCTGCTCCATCTTGTAGTTGTAAGCCAGCACAAAGAGCGTCTTCTGGAGTTTGCTCATCTCCTCCACTTTGGTCATCACGTTCTTGTAGATTCGATCCATGATCTCCTACACACACACACATCAGGCTCTCAGTTAACACTTGTCTGTGGTATGATAAATAACATTAGTTAGAGGATATATTACTAATAAAATTGGATCGATGGGTTTTTGCAGTGATTAAAAAGACTTACTGGTACAGCAGCCATGAGAGTAGGTTTCAGCACACTGGTGTCCCCTTTACTGCCCTTCTTTATCTTGGTAGACTGAGAAAATGAAACAAAACAATCGGTCAACTATCAGTGACCTACTGACTAATGTAGTTAGGTGCCACACAGAGCTTTAAAAGTGACCATAAGCATCTTGAATGGATTCTGAATTTAATGCAGAGATGCTCACAAGTCATTTTTTTTGCAAGTCCAAGTCAAGTCTCAAGTCTCTTATGGTTGTAATGAGTATTCTATCATCGACTGCCTGCCATCCGGTCTGCTTAGAACACAGCGTAGTTATATATATATAAGGAATTCAAAGCATCTGTTGTATAATCATCACTCCTTTATCTATTAGCACACAGTATCTGTATTAGTATTGTCACAATACTGGAAATTCTAACTTTGAACCTTGAAAAATATCGATATTCGTATCGAATATAATATTTGGTACCGCTGGGAAAACATTGAGGGCATAAAATCTTACATTTTTAGCAAAAGCTAAATGTAACAATGCCAACTTAAATGCATCAATCTGGTGCACTTTGAGAGCAAAATTAAGAGGCTAGATCTGTGAAGAACTTTGTGCTTGAGTAAACAATTTGGTGCTCTTGCAAACAATTTAATCATCAGCACAGTAGTTGTATAGATAGAATGCTGATGACGCGGCATAAAAGCTCACTGTCGGAGCCACAAGCCACCTTGATCCTGGGCCGGTCTCTGCGGACCGTCACGAAGTGGCCGTCCCTGACCCGCCGAGATTGAGGTGTAAAAATATTTCAAGTTCATTATCAAACCGCGGCGGGCCTAAATAGACTAGTCTAGGTAATTAATGAGAAACACTGCAGGCTATGACAACATGACAACAAAAATCCGCAAATCATTATAACCGGAGCAAATGAGACGAGACAACAGCACTGTGAGTGAGTGAAAGGAGGGTGAGGCTATGTGGGCACTGCAGCGGTGTGTGCGGGTGTGTGTTCTCAGCTGGCTGTCAGAGAGAAGAGAGGATGAGAAAGTGCAGCTGGTACCCGATGTATCAATAGTCTGGAAAATGATGATGTGATGATGAAGGATTGTTCACGAGTCCCAAATTTCAAGGACAAGTCTTAAGTCAAGTCTCACGTCACCGTGCATGCAACTCAAGAGCGTATCGAGCCGAAGTCGCAGACTCCTTTTTTAGACCTTTTAGATGACATTGTGGAAAGCCAAGCATTTTGCTATCCATTGTTATGTTGTTATGGGAACTATTTCCCCTCCAGGTGGATATACAGAGGTCTAAGTCTTAGTAATATATATGACATACAACACTGACTGCAACAGAAACATGCTGGCCACAAGGTGTGTGTGCGTCCTTTTATACACTGACCTGGTCAGCCAGAGTCTGAGGTGAGGAGTAGCCGATGCGACAGCCGTGAGAGATGCACACCAGTTCAGCGCTGAGCTCTAACACGTGGGCCAGCGGTAGGTAGCCAATATAGGTGTCTGTTTCACTGCACAGCACAGAAATAACAGCAGGTTAATTTCCACAATAGACACAGAGGAGAACATAGTGAAGAACATAGTGAGGTGGTGGTTATTGAGTGTGTGTGTGTGAGGAAAGCTGTGATAGTGTGACAGCAGTACAGAGGAGGAGGAAGAGATATTTTTGCAGATTTGGAGAGAGAAAAGGGAGGAGAGGAAGTCAATGTGATATTGGCATACTTGAGGTTAGGGATTCGCTCAGCCATGCCAGTGATGCCAGCGATGATGTTGCCATGGGAGACCATGACACCCTTAGGGATGCCTGTGGAGCCGCTGGTGTACATGATGACCGCGATGTCCGAGGGCTCTGACTGTCTGCGGTTTACTGCTACTGCAGAGACAGAGGAGCAGAGAGGGGGGGATGGTTAGACAGGAAACCAATAGAAGCATTATTAGTTGTCATAATAAGTTATTATGAAGAAACGTCTGCTCGCTAAAGTACGGAAATGGAAAAAGCAATGAAGGATTTTCTAACAACTGTATGCTATGAAAGGGTCTGAGTATTTATTTGTATGGCTGCCAGAAAACGACTGTTTTCATTTTAATCTATTGATTATTTTCTCAATTTATTCATTATCGTTACAGCATGACGATGATCACGTACGATTTTTTTTTAGCCTGATCATCTCCTGTAATTCATCTTAACGCATACATGGTTTAAATGAATGTGATCTTCAATGTAATTTTTGTTCTATATGTAATTGTGAAGGAAACTTGGCTAAAATTAATTTAGAAAATATTTCACATGCTTATTGTGTGTTCTATTTGCACTATTCCATTTTTCTTTATCAAATACTGTAAGAGGAAACTGTCTCGTGTTATATATTGTAGCAAAAACAGAATTCCTCTTTCCCCTAATTGTCCAGAAAAGTCGACCAATGTCATCGCGACATTGGCAAGTGGTGATTTGACCTCGTGCTGACTCTGTCACGCACAGCACATCACTCCAATTACACATCAGGGTGTTGGCTCCGTATTAAGCCTCCATCAGTGTACTTCCACTTCCCCCTCCGACAAAATTAGGAAAAAAGCTTTTTAATCACAATGCACAAAATACTCACTATTGTCAGGCTTGGATCCCATCTCCCTCACAGCGTCCATGTTGTAGATGATGATGCCTCTGGGGAGGTTTGGCAAGCTCGTGGGTTTACTGTCGACCACAATGATATACTGCAGCCTCGGCACATCCAACAGTATGGCCTGGGTGTTGGATGTAGGTGGGAGGGAGGGAGAAGGAGTGAGAGGAGAAAGTAATTATGCAAATAGAACTGAGCTTTTCATCAAGCGCTAATGATACACAACCTGTGATTCAGTGTTTGATACAGCTAACATCATGGAAGACAGATGATGGTACCTTGAGACGGCTCTGCAGCAGGTCTTTGCTTGTGATGATGTGCGTGATCTCGGTCTCGTTCAGGCCGTGGGCGATGGCCGTGGGTCCGAGAGTGGCGTACAGGGTCACAACTGTCGAAATTCAAATCCAGTTAAGTCGTCACTCAAGTGCTTTTTTTTTTTTACTGTAGGTCTAAGATTGTCTGAATACACACATATATATTGTCTGTTCTGTCACTCACGTGGGAAATTGTACATGAAGCAGGCTAGTGCCGCCACCATCCACTCTGCTCTGGTCTCGCAGAAGATGGCGATGTTACACTGAGGCTTCTGGCCGAGCGCTGCCAGGCCGCTGCCAAAACACTTCGCCGACTCGTAGGCTTCCTCGTATGATAGCCAGTTGTAGTTCCCCAGAATTACCTACACATGATATGCAATATTCAGGATAAACAACATGAAAACTGATGTATGTACATGCATTCTACAGGCATGGGTTACTTCAGAGCATCTTTTCAGGAGCAAGTCAATACGACAAATATGAAAAAAAAATGCTTAAAAGGATTTTAGGAACCTCGCACCCATTGTATTCACATTGACATGATCACTTCCGTATCGCAATATAAGAAAGGTAACATGCAATCCTGACACTGTTGAATCTGAAAGAGGTCTGACGTTTTTTTTTTTACCAGCACATCATCCTTCACATGCAGTCAGTTTGCGCCATCTACAGGGCTTTTGCAGCCATGCAGGTTCTAATGAGGAGACTCTCGACTGTGAGACAAAGCAGCAGTAACACAGCCGCTCTTCCACCCACATCCCACACACTGTGCACAGTGGCAGACTCAGCGCTGTCAGCCCTCACAGACATGAGCAAACTTCCTGTAATCCCCTTCCAGATTCACCTAAAGCTTGTCCTATACAGTGATGAGCGGTACCACCCACTGACTTGACTATGTCCTTCCTTCTCCTGACAACAGAACCGAACATTTAAAAGAATAATGAAGGTGATACACAAATCTGTACAGCAACAGGAACTGGTCAGGGTCTCTCACCTTCTTGAAGACCTTGCCGTTAGGCTGGAGCTCGTCCTCCTCGCTGAGCACCTCCCTGGTGCCCAGACAGTCTCTCTGCGGGAACCGACTCGCGGCGTATTCAAACATTTTGTCCAGGCTGTCCACCCTCGGGTTCAGCCACGCCACCAGCTTCTCTTGGCTGTTGATGGCCCTGTAAGGCCCCGCTGGGTGGCCGCTGACCGAGCGCGCCTTGAGCCGGCGAGCCCGTTCCACGTTGTTGCCGGCTCCGGAGAAGAAGTACCAGGGTATGAAGGTGATGACGGAGTAGACCCACACCACGGAGCGGAAGACCTGCAGCAGTAGGGGGTTCATATCCTCCTTCAACTTCATCTTTGGAGGATGAAGTCACTGCTGGAGACGAATCAAACCGGACAAGCAGTGATGCACCGCGCTCGTCACTGCTCTTTAGGTATTCTGACTCTCTGAAGGTTGCAGGCGGTGGTTCTTTTGTGACCAGACCTGCAACACAGAGGCACAAAAAAGACATTTTAGAAGTATGTTCTGGATTAAAGGATGTATCAGCACATTTGGAAATATTGAGCTGCATCAAATGTGCGCTACCGCCTCCTGGTAAACGAATCCTTCCTCGCCTGAAGATCTCATCATCTCTGCCTATTCTTAGGCCGGCTCTCAGTCAGCACTATCTAGTTCACCAGATCCGCTGGCCCTGTTGCACGGATCCCAAAGCAGGACGCAACGACACTTAACCTCATCAAGATTTAATAATAGTGCTGAAATGATTATTTAAATGAGTTGATACACAGCCTCTCATATGTGAAGATTTGCTGCTTTTCATTTCGTTAGTAAGAAAACATCGACTGTCTAATTTTCAGGAATTATACACCTTTTTTGTGCCACAAGGTGATGGTTGCAAATGCAGTATTATAGCATGTATTTTACTTGTTACTGCTCTCATTTGTTTGGCTATATTACAAAAACCTTTGAATCAACTCCGACCCCCGGAGCTCAGCTATTCGTAGTGCATCCTTGGGGCCAGATTGTAATTTGCGGTGAAGCCCTGTGGCCACGGAGCCTGAGCATGCTTGGACAAGCGGCAGTGACTCAGTCTGCAGCTTAGAATGAGACTGAGGTCCAGAGGTCACGTGGGAGGTTAGCATAACCTGGCCAGCTAATATAACAGCACTGAGAAGAATCTAACACTGACCGATGAGGTGGGCCGCTCCGGGCCTCATGCCAGCACAAGCTGCAAGAACCAACCTGAATATCGCTTAGTAATTCTACAGGCTTAGTGGCACATTCAAGCTCTTATTTAGACACGCTACACTTGATAAACAGAGACGTGTGCACAAATTGAACTTCAGTTCAAGTGTGAGTCCTCAGTGAGTGTCCAACTAGGCTACCCAATACTGGTTTCACCTGCACTGCACCACAGGAAGGTCTGTGACACTATGGGCCAGTATAATATTACACTGCAGGGTCCAATCTGTCCCTACACAACAATAGATCATTGCCTCTCTCTGTATGATGTTCATAATAAATTCAAAGCAGCATGTTTATGTGTGCATGTCGTGGATGTTGATGCAAGTGCTCCAAACTTCCTCATGATGTCTAACCTCAGAAATAAAAAAACCCAATAATTTCAAAGTGAGTACAGGTACATCTACCCGTATCTATTATCAAACTGTATATATAGACTAGAGCTGCTACGTAAAAGAAACCATTTAGATTTTTCTCGGTATATTTAGTAGGGCTGACCCGAATGCTTTGAAGCTTCGACAGTTGCCATGGTATTCAACCTCCAAATCAGTATTGCGAATGCTTTGTTTGTATTTTGAAGTATGTTATAATAATGTATTAATCCCAAAATAGCCCATGAAATAAGGAATAGCACAATATTATTCATATTCAACATTAATTATTATTAGTTATTGTCAGACGGATATCGCTGTTTGTTGTGTGTGTGTGTGTAAGGTAGTGCACCAGCGGCACTATTGCTGGCGCTAAAACGGGAGAGATGGAGACAAACAGACAGAATAACATGTCAGCCTGCGAAGCTTCGAATACCTTCGAATATTTCTCACCGAAGCTTCAAAGCCCCAAAAATGGTATTTGGGACAGCCCCTAATATTTAGTGAAGGGATTTATGAGTATGCAAACTGCCTTTACTATCTATTATTAAGTATTTAACTAAATACGCCGTATATAAATAAACCGTTTCAACTGTAAGGTTGAAGTTTGAACACGTCTCACCTGTTTTGCAGCAACTAACATACCACAATCTACTGTATGTGCTATGGCAGAGCAAAGGCACAAAGAATCACAGCCACAGGCACATCAGGAGGGTGAAAACTCACTCTGTTTCGGTTTAATACTTGTAACACAGGTTCAGTCATCGTGTACTTCATTTTGAATAAAGTAGACACACCTGCTCCTAGGAATGATTCCAACAACAACGTGGCGTGTGACGAAAACGACAAAAAGCCGGTTAGGAAAGAAACTAATGAGCATGTAATGCACAGTTATAATAACCAACCACATATGCAGCTTTACAGTAAACACTGCATGATGAAAGTATCTCCATAATTGTAATGCCAGCCCCTCTGTGCAGGTGTGTTATGCCATAAAGCGGACATTAGGCCCACATGCATATTGTGATAAAGGCAATTTTAAACATACACACAGATGCGTAAAGGTTAAAGGTTTACTCAGTGTTCAATAATGGAGAAAACTGAGCTTTCCGCCAGCATATTTGATACTAAACACCACAGATTAAGACAGTATTTCAGTAGTTCTTACTGTTTACAGCCTAATAACAATCCATAATGATTTTATCCAGCTATAATTTGATATTTTATCCACAGTGCCAGTATCTGAGTGAGTGATCAGGACAACAGGGTGATGCTAAATTACAAACCTGTCCCTCTAGGATATATGAATCTCGTGATCATTTTTTTCACATATTTTCTCAATCAAGATTCAAGATGTTTATTTCCAAACCAGTTATACAACAAGTACAATGTGTGAAATGCTTTTTTTGCAGGGAGGCACCATAAAAGAAAGACAATAAATAGTAAATAAAAAGAAAATAGTATGAAATAGAATCTGATAACAAAAAAATAGGAAGTAATAAGAGGATCAATTTAAGAAAGAGATTGCATTCAAAGATCTTATCATTTATATTGTTGAATCAGATCATGCATCACCTTTTTTACTCTACCCCAGGCTGTATATTCTTCCTTAGCTTGTTGACTGTTGACATTTGTCCCATTGTATCTGTGTTATTCGTATGCAAAGCACTAGCTACATGTGTGCAACATCCATCATGTTTTGATTTGTGTATCCTTAGATAAGGTCATAACACACTACTGTTATGATAACTCTGTGCGTACATCTAGATACTATTATTGTGATGCTCAATCAAAGCTTTAACCAAGCAAGGAGGATGGTTTTCATTCCATTCAGCTATGAGCAGGGCATTTCTTTACTCCGTAGGATGCGTCCTCTGAAGCTACGAGGCTAGCAGCGAAGCAGCATCAAGATTAGCAGCTAGCGGACGACTCAAAGACGCGTTAGCAGCTAAAGTGAGGTGACTTAGCAAGCATTTATGTAGCTGCTTCGACTAACCACTGCAGCTGCTGTCGATGTAGTCAAATCAGTATCAAAATGCAGCCTCATGTTGTGCACACATGTATGGTACACGATGTGCTACAGTGTTGAAGCAAAACCCGGTTGCTAACAATCAGGTCACCAACATCTGCAAAGCGTTCACACACAGCTAATGCATTCTCACCTCTTTTCTCTCTCGCTGCTGAAGTCTCTTTTATCCTTTTAACCAAAGCTCTGACATCATATTGATGTAATCTGTTAACGCTGTGTGTTTGGTTATAAATCACAGCTGCTAGTCTGTTATTAAACGGATGTTTAAAATTGAGTGAAATTGTATATTTTGAGCATCACCGGGCCAGTGTGCTTACCAGCCCGGAAGCTACTGAGTGACGTCGGAGGCATTCTCGGTCAGCGATTGGTGCGCTGGAGGTGGCGCGTGCTTGGGCCAGCGGGGACGTCAGTTTGAGGTTACTAACGGTCACAACTGTCTGGTCTGGGCCCGGCACCGGCACAATGAACCGGGTTTTTAGACCCGGGTTGCCGGGCTAATTTGAATTTGTCAACCATTATTATGACCAGGTTTGAACACGGTTCAGTTTTAACTACATTTTTTTACCACGGAAGAGTCAAGAGACAGAGACAAAGATGAGGACGAAGAGGAGGGAACTGAAACTGAAACCGAAAACTGTAGTAGCCTATATAGTCGTAACTAGGCAACGTGACGTACTAGCTAGCTTGCTAAATATGTGAACCAGTATTTCATCTGTCAGTGTGGGACTGCAGACTGTGAACAGTCACCAGAGGATCCTCCCACGCCCGTCTCCTGTATGAAACATGGTATGAAAGTGACATTAGAGCAAAACCACCTAAACACTTCCCCTTTCTTTGTGGACTAGTCTATAACCTAGCTAGCTAACCACTTACACACCAAAAAGCTGACAATAACCTGATGTTTTCAGGTGTAATTTCATTAATTCATTCATTCTCACTGTGCAATATCATTTTCCACTTGTGCAATTTTATTAATGTCTGTTTATTGTCAATAGTGTATATACTGCTCCTATTTTTATACTTCCTTCTATTTAAATGGTTCATATTTTGTTACACTTTGTTTCTTTTTTACTGTGTTAGCTGATGCATCTTGTTTTTTGCACTATCCCCTTTGCTGCTGTACGCTGCAAATTTCCCCACTGCGGGACTAATAAAGTAATATCTATGTTATCTAATCTTATCTTATGACTAGTGACTAACGCTATAGGGAATAGTAGACCTGTATGGAGGACCACAGCAGTCACGGAAATAGTAATAAAGCATTTAATTGATTAATAACTAATTTTACAATAAAAATAGACATTAATAAATTTGTTTACAATTGTATTCATTAATCTATGATTTAAAAAAAATATATAATAAAAAGTAATTCATTATTTGACATTTCAATGGGCAATAATTATAAAAAAATAATTTACAAATGAAATATGACTCCATCATTAAATAGTTCAAATTAAAAAAGGATTTAAAAAACACCATAAAACAGTCAATAAGTACATAATTTAAAAATACATTAATGAATTCATGAATAGATAATGGAATTTAAAATTCTATTTGAAAAATGCAGTTTAAAAAGAGAAATACAGTACATAATTGGATTAACAAATTGAATTAAGAATGCAGGTTTTAATCAGGCATTTAAAAGGGCAATTTTTTTCCCTATCTGCATTAGTATTTCCCTTGCGTGGCATGCCATTCATAAATATAACTGGCCATGAGAATCTGAAAAAAGGTGAGCTCAAAAGTTGTCTTCCTATCTAAAACAAAAAACAAACGTCAAAAACAGAAAAATAAAACAATAGGCATTTCCCTAAGTAGCCTACAATTTGTAAACAGTTCTTGCACTTCATGAATATTATAATAGTTGTGTTTTGAATAGGCCAAATAAGTTTCTTGACCAAATGCTGTGTACCTATTTTGTATTAATTAATGTGGTTATTTTTATAACAATAGTTACTAAGTGCTTTATCAGAAATGAAAAGACATCAAAGTACTGTATATCATACCAAATGTGTCAAATAAAGTTTTATTGTATTTACTAATCTCAGTACAACAGACTACAGAGAATGTTTTAAAGAACTTGCAATCAGCAACCTCCATTAATATTTTTAATGCAACCCCCAGACATAACACCTGGTATGATGATATTTTCTCACCCACTGCTATAAGAGGTAGGGATACACCAATCTGACTTTTTCAGTCCGATACCGATAGCGGTACCTGGGCTTTGGGTATTGACCGATACCAAGAGCTGATCCGATACCAGTGTTTAATTAATAAGCTGTAAGCCTCACTGTGTGACTGGGATCATTCTTCTATGTGTAAGGCAACATCAGGCCCGACTTCAATATGGCTTTTTTAACGTTGTAAAAAAAAACATAACAAATAAATACATAGATATAAATTAAACTGAATTATTGTTTATAATGGAAATAAGAAATCCTACACCAGCAACTTGGTAAAAAAAATCTTCAAAATTAACAGGGATAACCTTATTAGAAACAAATTGGTGAAAACAAACATGAATTTAAATGCCAGTATAATATATATACTGTAGTATATAAACATAGAATTGAATTGAATAGATCGGCCCCATTGTCACCGATATCCGATCCAGCTATTTGAGTCAGTATCGGCCTGATAAGAGGTCACCCAGAATACAATATAATCAAAATTTTATCCAAGACATTTAGTCAGATTATTCAAATATTATTCATTGAGATGGTATTCAAAGGCCTCTTGACAACCACATAAAAAATCATCATCTTTTAAAAAATATATAGGAAGCATTTCTTCACTGCGTTGTCATGAAGTTCAGATTAACACCTCATGTTCAAAACCACCGTAATGGTAGTTTAGGACTCAGTAGTAAATTGCCATTGCAAAAATGAGCTTTCAGCAGCTGGTGGTGCTAATGTACATTTTCTTCATGTTTATTCAGTAGCTGTATCTCACACTACAGATTTTAGCCTTTGCCATAACTTTTGCACCAGTATAACAGCTGTATTGAAGAGACATATAGATCTCATTCTTTACCATAATTAAACTTTATAAAAACTGTTGTAGGTAGCATCACTTATCTTTAACAAGGGGAACTGATTCAGGGGATGAACGAGTGTCTGCACTACTGTCAGTTGTTTCTGGAAAGTTCTCTGGTGAAGTTTGGAGTTACAATGTGGTGAAAGTTTCCCTTCCTCCCAGCAGTCTGTCTCACCGCTATTTTTGGCCTTGGCTCGTAGCTCTTTGTGCTTCTCCCTCAGTCTGTCCCTTCTGGCCTTGTTTCTTTTCCAGTTCAGTTCTGTCCTTTAATTTGTATGTGTCAGTATAGGATGAGGGCAGCACGGTCACTGCAAGTAGGGTTCTGGGTTCAAACCAGCTGGCCTTGGGCCCTTCTGTGTGGAGTTTGCATGTTCTCCTTGTGTTAGAGTGGGTTTTCTCCGGCTTCCTCCTGCAGGTTAGGTTAATTGTTGACTCTAAATTGCCCGTAGGTGTGATGATTGTGGATGGTTGTCTGTCTCATGTCAGCCCTGTGATAGTCTGGCGACCCCCGTGACCCTGAACAGGATAAGCGGTTACAGATAATGAATGGATGGAGTATAGGATGACGAGGGAGAAGAGAGCGCTCCAGATAGATAGATGGAGGAGGAAGCTCAGGAAGGACAATCGTTGAACCATCTCAACCACCCATGAAGCTATAAAATTTAATTGAATCCCCCTAAACAAAAAACTTTTACCGTTGAAAATCAATGTAGACTGGTCCCATGACAGTAACTGGTGGTCATTTGAAAGAAGATGTCAATGGGCAGAATGCATCAATGGCTGCATAGTTTGCTTGTTACCAAATGCAAAAAGTAACGGCTACAATAATAGCTGATGATTGGTGTTAAAACCCTAATAAAAGGTATATGGATGTATATTGGGCTGACCCGAATGCTTTGAAGCTTCCAAGCTTCAACCGTTGCCATGACATTCAACATCCAAATCAGTATTCAAATGTTTCGTTTTTTTGTTTATATATAAGTATTTACTAATAAAGTATAAATCCCAAAATAGCCCATGAAATAAGGAATAATCCCCAAACAATATTCATATTCAGCACTGACTCTAAACTGCCCGTAGGTGTGGATGTGAGTGTGAGTGTGAATGGTAGTCTGTCTCTATGTGTCGGCCCTGTGATAGTCTGGTGACCTGTCCAGGGTGTACCCCGCCTTCGCACAATGTCAGCTGGGATCAGCTCCAGCCCCCCGCTACCCTGAATAGGATAAGTGGTTACGGATAAAGAATGAATGAGTATTAAACACGAATTATTATGAGTTATTCTCAGACGGATATTGCTGTTTGACGTGTGTAGAGGTGCGTGTGTGTATAATAGTGTGGCAGCGACACTGTCCTGGGTACTGAAATGTGGGAGATGGAGCCAGACACACAGAAGAACATGTCAGCCTGAAGCGAAGCTTCGAATAACTTCGACTATTACTCACCGAAGCTTCGAAGCCCAACATCTAGGGACAGCCCTAGATGTATATGGACTTACGGTGGACATGTAAAAATATTCCTTTTTTTGTGCCCATAACTCTTTTTACTGAATAGAGTGATAACTGGAGGCTGCAATTTAAAACAGCAAACAAACAAAATATGTTTTTATATAGAATTCATAATGTTATAATTGAAACAGGAGGCACATGGTTAATTTCCTCTGCTGCATTCTCACTTTTGTACAGCAGGGAGAGTCATTGCACATTTATTTCATGAGGGCTTTGCACTGCACTCTTTTATGCTATTTGTTTCAACTTGACAGAGAGAAGATCCAACAGTTCAAGACAGAGGAACGTCTTCTTTGACATCTGAAGAGCGACACAGTGCAAGTGAAATGTCTAGGTAAGTCTTGTTTGACACTCTGACCCTGTGCATTGAACCCTTCTCGCTAGTCTTTAGAGTGTTTTCATGCTTGTTAGACCATATGTCTGTTCAGACATATCTGGCAAATACATGCATGCAAACACACAAGTCCATGCCTTTTTCCTCCTCATAAACACACGCTATTCACACAAGCATGTGATCCCATGACGGGTCAGAGAGTGCGTACAGAATGGTGATAATCGCTCTCCTCGGGCTATATGTCTGGGGTCATCTTGATATGGACACAAACCATCAGAGGGCAGATGTTATGAGCAAAAGGAACACTTTCATCTCCTCTGTGAAATCCGTGTGTCCAATCTGGTAATGACACAGGGACACACTTTGCACACACTTAAAGGCAGGACACAGGAAGAAAGGAAATGTATCCTGGAACTGTCTGTCTATGGGTGACCCCGTCTCTCTTGACAGCATGCACAGCGGCTAATGGCTGTTCCCTTAGGATCCACCTATGACAAACCACTGACCAGTGTCATGTGACATGTTATTAGGGTATTTACTTAATGATGTGTTTCTTGCTGCTCTCAAAAAGACTTCCACACACTGAAAAGACCAAAATTAGAAGATTTAAATGAAATATCTTTTGCAAGAGGTGTCACGACAAGACGTCACTGTTGCATTCCAATCTTTTAAAGTGAAACAACTAATAACTTTCGAGCCCCTGGCTGATTATGAAGCCCCTTGACGTCCAGTTGGATTTATAGGGAAAAGGGGGGGAATGGGTTGCAAGGGGATTAGAGAACAAAAGGATCCTTCTCTGTCATCAAAGAGGATCTGCTCCCCAACTCATCCCCTGCTCTGTGGCGACAGCTTTTTATTTTTCGGGAGAGGGAGTGACGGCTGGAGGGAGGGAGGAGAGTTTAATGGTAGAGGATGCAGATTTCAAAGTAATCTTTAACTTTAAGCCCTGCAGTCCCTGTGAAATGAAGCCCTTTGCCCCAGACACAGTGTTGCCTATGGCTCCCAGTGGAAGCCTGCCACCCCTCCTTTTCTTTCTCAAGCTTTTGTCACGGTGGCATTTAAGTGGCATTACTCACCGACTACTGGATGACCAAGTGAAGGAGTCCCTTTGAGGGACCTGAAAGAGATGGATTTTAACTCCCGAGACCGGTGTCGCCTCTTAAAACAACACTAAGTGGAGATAAATACCCACTGTGTTTTTGTGATTCAGATAAACTAAATGGAGACATCTTTCTTGAATCATAACTGATCTAATAACCCAAACAATTGATGTTAGTCTCATTATAATTTTTCTTAAACATAGGAAATGATGGGTGAGAAGAAAATGTGTTTTTGAGGCCTAATTTATATAAAACAAATCCACAGAAATTAAATTAACCATTCTTTTATTGCACACTTCCCTTTAAGAGTGATCTGGGTGTGGACCATAGTTGATATGTTCTTGCAGTTTATATCATTGTGAAAGGAAACTTAAGCCCATCATATGATTTAAGACCCCTAGGAGATCTTCTGCTCTTCCATTGTCTCACTACTTTACAACATTTTGGCCTCCTACCCTAAAGTTATTTCTCTCATCATGTGAAGGCTCACGTCCCCTCAGGGTCACTGGCCGGGGATCCCCCGCTGATCTGGTCCACCACGGGGAGTCAGTGTAATCAAACTCAGGTGGTTATAAGTAGGTTCTGTCATTGGCACAATAGGTCATGTTGTTAGTGGCACAAGAAGATTATAATAAATCAGTCACATAAATACAGTACACATACATTATACATTGGTAGCTTCCCAAGCACCTTATGAAGCCTGTCATGTAAATAATTTCAGTGCAGGAATGAACACGTGTGGGAGGAGAGAAGGGGAGGATACCGCTGTAACGAGCAATCGTCCTATTATTCAAGTCTGCTAATGTTGCCATTAGCAAGACAAGTAAAAAGTGCTCTTTCAATGATTTTCAGTGTATAAGCATTTGTCATGACATGCCTGTACAAACAGTTGCATTGTACTCAAATGCATTCCCTTTAAAAGTAAAAAATAAAGACAAAAGGTGCATTCTGTGAGAAAAGCAAACAGTATGGGAAGGCATTGAAGCTTCACATATACTGTATCCAAACTAGGGCTGCAACTAATGGTTATTTTCAATGTCGATTAATCTGTTGATTGTTTTCTAGATTAATCAATGAGTTGTTTGGTCTATAAAATGTCAGAAAATGGTGAAAAATGTCGATCAGTGTTTCCCAAAGCCCAAGATGACGTCCTCAAAATGTCTTGTTTTGTCCACAACTCAAAGATATTTAGTTTACTGTCATAGAGGAGTAAAGAAACCAGAAAAATATTCACATTTAAGAAGCTGGAATCAGAGAATTTTTACTTTTTTGTCTTTAAAAAAAACGATTAATCGATTATCAAAGTAGTTGTTTAATGGTTGACAAATAATCGATTAATCGTTGCAGCTCTAATCCAAACATATTGTATAGTTTACTTTTACTCTACTGTATATACTGTAAATATAGTTTAAATGTTTTATGGACTACATACAGTAGATAGTAGCCAGGTTTTGCTTGAGCCACAATGCTCATACAATCATACCAAACTATAGGCCTTTTTCACAGCAGACATCTGGAGTCATATCAGACAAAAAGCACAGATAATAACAATAATGATGTCTCTGTTCTATTCAAGTGTCCCAGTAAGTCATGGCAGTATGATAGTGAGCCAGCACGCACAATACCGACGTTACACCGAAATCTGTGACCGCAGAGAGCCGGCAGCAACACATCGGGTCACCATTTCTTGCGGCTGTCGTTAGAAAATGTGACCCCACTGTACCTGTCTTTTACTTTCTTTTAGAGTTTTGTGAATATATCTTTAAATAAAAAATAGTTGTATGTTTTTTAACCATTTAGTTTTGTGCGTTTTCTGTCACTATTTGCCTCATTTATTATACAGGAACAGTGGGGGTCTCATTTTCTGACATTAGCCTTCAGAAATGGTGACCTCATATGTTGCTGGCTCTCTGCAGTCACAGATTTCGGTGTAATAGTGGAGCGGAATGTTTTTCTTAAGGAAATGCATGTAATTGGTCAATTTGAATGAGTGATGTAGAGTTATATGTTTTCTGGTATGCTTGATCTAATTTTTTACAGCTTTAACATCCTACAATAAGTTTTTTCTTACTTTCTGGACGTTCACTGAGTCTTTGCTTTCTTTTCTCGGCTTGAGTCCACAGTTCCAGTTCTAGCACCTGGTGTTGGATATGGAGCTTGTCATATTTCTGCTTATCCGGTCTTTCAGGGAAGGAAACTTTGGACTAATGATCCCCTACTCGACCAAGTAGATGAATTTCTATGAGAGAAACCATTGTTGGCAGGTCAATTTGGCCATCTTGGATTTTCAAGTGGCAGATCCTTCATATTTGCTGAGCGTCCCCTCGGGAATCATCATGCCACATTTGGTGCTTGTATCACTATTTGCACGATTTGATTGAAAAATTTATGTTATCCGCTCCACTATTATACCGAAATCTGTCACCGCAGAGAGCCAGCAACATATGAGGTCATCATTTCTGACGGCTATTGTTAATGAAAATGTGACCCCCACTGGTTCCTGTATCATAAATGAGGCAAATAGCGACAGAAAACACACACAACTAAATGGTTAAAAAACATACAAGTATTTTTTAATTTAAAGATATATTCACAAAACTCTAAAAGAAAAGTAAAAGACAGGTACAGTGGGGGTCACATTTTATGACAACAGCCGCCAGAATGTGTTGCTGGCTCTCTGCAGTCACAGATTTCGGTGTAACATCGGTATTGTGCATGCGGGCTCACTATCATACTGCCATGACTTACTGGGACACTTGAATAGAACAGAGACATCATTAATGTTGTTATCTGTGCTTTTTGTCTGATATGACTCCAGATTTCTACTTTGGTATGATTGTATGAGCATCATTGCTCAAGCAAAACCTGGCTACTATCTACTGTGTGTAGTCCATTAACCATTTCAACTATATTTACAGTATATACAGTAGAGTAAAAGTAAATTATACAATACGTTTGGATTAGAGCTTCGACGATTAATCGATTAGTTGTCAACCATTAAATTAATCGCCAACTATTTTGATAATCGATTAATCAGTTCTTTTTTAAGGACAAAAAAGCAAAAATGTATTATCTATTTGCATGATTTTTCCACTATCTGCTCCACTATAACACCAGGATCCTGAATTCATTCGTCCATGTTCACAAACAGTGACTAAAAGACATCTTTAAGGATGTCTATATAAGCACACTGAAATAAATAACCAGATGTCCCTTTAATGCTACTGACCAGGCTATATAAGCTCTCTGCAGCAGCCAGACAGAGGATCACATAGAAGTGAGGGAACTGAAGTGGCTGGCTTCAGTTTCAGGTCTGTATTTCAACATGCACATTAACCAAGTGAGAATGAGCGAGAGCAGGGCGAGGACACTGGCGACAAACAGACAGACTGGTCCGACTGGCCACGTCGTGTGATTGAAGTTGTGCACAAAGATGAGGCCCAGAAACAAGAGCACCACCATGGAGAGGAAGGAGAAGATGGCGCACACGCAGCCGGTCATGAACGCAACTTGTTTGCAAGTCTGACAGCTGCTGTCGTCGCTCTCTCCGGAGGGAGCCGAAGAGGAAGAGACGGCTGGACCTGAATCTGTGTTTATGGATGAGTCCAGAGGCTTCTTTTTAAGCGGCAGCGACTCAATCAGCTCGCTGTTGTCGGGCAGGTTGCGAACCCGGTACTCCGGCACCGGGGTTCGGTGGCGACACACCGGGCAGCCGACTCTCCATCCTCGACCCTCCCGGAGGTGCAGCGCTTCGAGGCACTGCTGGCAGAAGGTGTGCGAGCAGGAGAGCACTTTGGGAAGGTGGAGGTCCAGGTCGAAGTAGTTGTAGCAGATTTTACACTCGTATTCGTCGCTGAGGAACGAGTCGGTGTCGTCAGGTGGAGCTGAAGAGCCACAGTCACCTCCTGCTGTGCTGAGCGCCTCCTCCGCCATGATCCGTCTAATTGGGCTACAGAAACAGCCTTATTATTCCACTATACAATGTATGTGACCAAGAGCATCACTATTTCCGAATGAGAAAAATGCCTGGATGGTAATAAAAACGTTGTAAAGTGAGAAAAAAAATATCTCCCGAGTCAGTCCTGTCAGCTGTCGTGGATCCATCCGGTTGTGCGATCACAGACTTGTTGCGTAACCGGCCCAAGACTGGGGACAGACTTCATCACGATCTTATTACCTAAACTAAAAAAAAAAACAGCTTACCGCAAAAAACACCCTCAAATTGCTCAAATTGATTTTCCAATCCGGTCTGTGTCACCTGGTTGATTTGTCACAAGTGTGGGTCATGTGTATGAGGTGGATTTAATGCCCCTATTTAACCGTATAATTAGAATTTAGCGCCTGCAGCGACAGTAAAGAGCACCGTGTGTTTTTTGAGTCCCTTTGCTTTTCAGCACCACATGCAGTGGACAGCTCCGATCAGCAGTGACACCCTCAGCTGCAGCTTAAATACCATCAGAGATAGAATTCTGTGTGTTTGATGTCTGTGATTCGTGCTTAACTTTAACATAGGCAGGACAGGTATTTGCAAATGGTCTTTGCCTTTCATGCCATGAGGCCTCATCTTCCACACACTTTAAAAGTCACTTCACTTCCCGTAGCTCAGTAACCTCAGTCTGCCAGTTAAAACGTGATTCCACATCTATAAAAGACTATCTGACCAGCACACACAGACTTATTTATGTTAAAATCGTATCGGCATTAACGGCAAGATTTAGGAGACCCTGTGTTTGCCCCTGTTGCCAACGAGCCATTGCTCAGATACTACTGACAAAACAGTTTAATGTCTAGAAATGTTTTGACAACATCGGCAGCATCCATACCATAAATAAACCACTATCACATTACATCTATAAATATGGCTTTGTGGGCAATAAAAATGCACTCAGGGGTGGAATGTAACTAATTTACTCAAGCACTGTACTTAAAGCTGCAGTGGGTAGAAATGGAGCAAATATGATTTAAAAAAGTTATTTTTATAAAACGATAACTACATCCTGGCAGTAGTGCAGGAGACAGGTAATCTGAAAACAAATCATGTGCCTCTGTGTCCTCCGGTGCCCCTAATGGCATCTGCAAGATTTAACAGACCGGAGGAAAACAACCAATCAGAGCCGAGCTGGAGCCTGCCGTCTCTGAGCAGCTGTCAATCACTCGGGAACTCCGATCAAGCGGTCAAACTAGGCAGCGCTGATCAAATATGAATCAATATTCTGTTAGTGTAATGCCTATTTCTCGCCTCAAATGTTCTCAGAATCATCTTGTAGTGTACTGTTTAGCTGTAAAATGAGAGGTTGTGACCCAGCCGCCATGTTGAGATCAGTTGAGGAAATACCAAGCACCGCCCACCAGCCGGAGCACACTGTCTCATTTTACAGTTAAACAGTACACCACAAGATGCCAAAAACATTCTGCCTACTGCAGGTTTAAGCACAATTTTGATTTACTTGTACTTCACTACTCCACTACATTTTGGAGGCAAATATTGTACTTTTTAAGTTACTTTTCAGTAACCTGAAAAAAATCATGTGCCTGTGTGTCCTCCGGTGCTCCTAACGGCATCTGTAAGATTTCACAGACCAGGAGGAAAACAAGCAGTCAGCGCTGATCGGAGTTCTGCTGTCCATCTGCGTTCTATGAGAGCCGGCTGTCAATCACTCGCAAACTCTGACCAAACGGTCAAACTAGATAGCGCTGATCAAATACTGTTGAGCTGTCAAATGAGAAAGTTTGTGAGGCGGCAGCCATTGTTGAATCTGTTGAAGGAACGCCAAGTTCCGGTCACATGACCGGAGCAAAGCCAATAGGAACGCTCTCTCTCTGAAATGACCTGTATTTGTTCAAAGTCTCCCGTCAAGGGCTAGATTTTTTATAGACTGAAAACAGAGCCACGAGGAGGTGCAGAAGTCTAGTTATCTCTCAGAATACTTGGATTACAATCTGCTCAACGGTTATTATGGAATTTTTGCCCAATGATGCCAAAAATATACTGCCTACTGCCACTTTAAGTAAAAGATCTGAATACTTCTTCCACAACTGAATGTATTCTGAAATATTCTTGTGAAAACAGAAATAATCTTAAAAATGGATTTCGCTGCTGGAAAGTCAATCTGTGGTCAAGTAGTGTGACACCTTCCCCTTGTCAGACATCCTCTTCTCTTCTCTTCTCTTCACTGACTGAGAATTAAAACCGTGTCTGCTAACTAGTCTGTGTACAAAAGTCTGCTGTAATAGCATAACTATGTCACACATGGAAGCACAAAGAGAGATCTTCTCTGTCTTTAAAGAATTTCATTGAGTCAGATTAGATAAATATCCCTGTAAAATTTGAGGTTGGTGGGTTTCATGGTGTCAGACAGACTCTAGCTGCAGGATTTGTCCCAGTAAACTGAGCTAACAGGTGCCCTCCTGTGGCTGAATTTATGCATGCATGTTGGTACAGTGATAGTAGCATATTATGTCTAACTGGATTACAGTCACATACAATTACATGCAATTCATTTTAACAGTGTAGTAGAACACTAATGAGTTACAGTTATTAACCCAAACAGAGTAATCGGATTAAAGATGCTTTTGAAGGTACTTGTTAAATTAGGCCTCCTTTAAAAAGTGAAAAATGTCGGTAATACAAATTATCATATATTAATTGTGGAATTAATGTTAAATCTCAAGTCAAATAATTCACAAGCAATCAAATGTAATAATAGTATGGAAATTCTGGATGCCATAGGATGGAAATGTTTGATCAAATAATAACTGAATATCTGAAAAGAGAAACATAGCCAAGATGTCAAGATTTTTAAACACGTTGACTAAAATGTTTTCAAATAAGCTCCAAAAATGTTTATGTAATAGCTGTTTAATACTATGAAAACAATTCAATCTGTCAAGAGATATTTGATATGTTTTATTATGTTTTCTAATATATATATATATATATTTATAAAAAGACAAAACTTAAAGACATCAAATGTTTGATCCTTGAAAATATGTACTTGAACTGGCAAATTGCAAACATTTTCAGCAATGGACCGGCTTGTGTCATATGTATTTTGTGACTTCAAGGTAAAAAACATTTTGCATAAAACACAGCCATTTCCACATCACTTATCATACAGTATTTTTCTCAGTTGCATACGTACTCTTATACTGTACATAATGTTGTACTGGATATGTCTCACATCTAGAATATATTATTGCGCTTTATCAGAGTGGGGGAAGTGTGAAATCCACTTCAAGGTGTTGTCATAGTGTATTTGTAGGAAAAATAAGAATCTCACAGGAGGTAACGCTGTATATATTCATCATGGGACCATATTCACTATTTTCAATCCCTACTTGCTTGACATTACATGCAATTCATTTTAACAGTGTATAGTAACTGTTATGAGTTACAGTTATTAACCAAAACAGAGTAATCAAATGTAATCAGGTATGGAAATCCAGGATACCATAGGATGGAAATGTTTGATCAAATAAAATAAAAAACGTAGCCAAGACGCTAAGATTTTTTTAAAAACGTTGACTAAAATCTTTTCAAATAAGCTCTAAAAAGGTTTACTTAATAGATGTTTAATGCTATGCAAACAGTTCAATCTGTCAAGAGATATTTGACATGTTTTTTTATGCTATGTTTTCTAATATATATTAAAAAATAGACAAAACCTAAGGACATAAAATGTTTGGTCCTTTAAAATATATACTTGAAATGGCAAATTGCAAACATTTTCAGCAAAGGACTGGCTTGTGTCATACGTATTTTGTGATTTTCAAAGCAAAAATATTTTGCATATTATGGCCACGGTGTTGTTTTTCACGGTTGCAAACTTACTCTTTACATAATATTGTACTGGATATGTCTCACATCTAAAAGATATTATTGCGTTTTATCAGAATGCATCTTTGGGTAAGTGTGAAATCCACTTCAAGGTGTCACAACGTCAAATACAATGTCTTTCTTCCCTTACACACACCCTCATGCTGAAGTAAAGGCGTAGTGTATTTGTAGGGCAGATAAGAATCTCACAGGAGGTAACGCTGTGTATGTTCATCACGTGACCACAAACTATTAGCTCACCATTTTCAATCCTCACTTGCTTGAACTATTAAAGCACATGCCCCGAGGCTGTATGGTTAACAAATGCTCCGCTTCTCTTTTCCTTTTCTCTCTCTCACCTGGGTGCACCTTGTGGCTCTTTGTTATGATAACTGCACTCAGTTTGAGTTCCCACTGAAGTGTTGTGGGTCATATGTATTTGATAAGATCAAACACATGAGGGGAAAACTGTGCCTCTTTTTGGAAGTGCCTTGTAACATTAACATCCCAAGGCTACTAATCACAGAGTGGATTTCCTTATTCTGGAGAAGCAACGTTTTCCCAGATGCTTATCTAAATGTCGGCCCGGCCATTCTTCTAATCTGTTTCTCCTATTTTCACACAATGTCCGCTCTGTAGTCTTTGTGATGCAAAGCTCTTTTGAATTGTCACCGAACTGCTGCAGGCTAATAAAGACAAAACATCAAACATATACTGATGATATATCACAAGCACTGAAACTAAAATCAGATGTAGACCAATTTATTTTTGATAACCGCACTTCCTGGTCACCTCTGTCTAGTGTTAACATAAAACACAGTGTGTTGTGTTAAGATTTAATACATAAAGAACTGCAGAAGTGATCTTGTATGGCGTTTAGACAAAAACAATAAATGGAAAACTTGATTTCAACGAATACAGTGTAAGACCGCAGCTTTATTTAGAAACTGTGTCTGCACAACATGTGGCCAAGAAATAGCACAGTGCACTATTTTCCAAATCTGTGTTTAATATTGCAAAGAAAGAATTGGCAGAAGTGATAGTCGTGTGTCAAAGCCTGGACTATAGTTAGATCTCTGTGGGCGACTGCAGTATAGAAACAGACATTATGGCACATTATTCAAAATTCCCTCACAGCAGTGGCACGATTCTCCCAAGACCAATAAAGGTTAAGCACACGCTGTTTTACAGCTGACTGTTATTTTAACATACTAAAACCTCTATAAAAACCCAATGAATAATGCAAATAAATGAAGGTAGCTGTCATTCTGCTTGTCACAGCGGTACTTTTCCTGCTGCAGTTACAGCGTGTCTTTTACAGTTAGGAATGCATGACAATCGAAGCTTCTTAGTATAGATGTTTACCCATGGTCACATAATCACTGTGATGATCTGATTGCCTACAAACGTCTATTTGATCTGATGGTGTGTTGTTAATCGTGAATACTGAGCAGTATTGTAAGAGTCGCTCTGGAGAGAATGGAGATTTTTACAGCGCTCTAAATAGGCCGCAGTCTGATGTTGGACCTTATCGCTATAGGGCCAAAGATCAAAACTGTCTATGGGTTATCAGGCTTTTAGACTTACTTTATCTTTAGTGGACGCACATAATTATTCTGTTTTTTCTTTATGTGTACGGTTTCAGAAATACAGCCTCAAAAGCCCCTGGCTTATTCTGTGCGTATGCCTGGTAAATTCAACACTATTTCTTTTTTTTTCGGGGCCATTTTGTTCTTTATTTTCGATGCATTTCGTCCACCACCACCACGCCGCATTTCTGACTCAGCTTACCCCACTAATTGATTTGACATGGTAGATCCAATATCCTTTTCATGATAGTCAAACTTTAGTATGATAACTTTCTTTCCCCCCCTCCCCATTCCTTCTTTTATGGACATATAATGTTTCCACATGTTCTGTGTGTCCACTGCACCATGCTTTTTTTTTCTACATGAAGTCTTACAGGGTGGAATAAGAAAATATATTGGGCCACAGGCTGTGGGATACTGCAATGTCTCCTGCTATAATGTTGGGTCGATTATAGTAAAAACATGGATAAACAAATGTCATCATCAATGTGCCCCGTCCACATTCGGAGTCACTTTTTAGCAAAATCTGTCACAACAATAGCACCAAAACAGCTGGCTTTGCTTATTCATATCTATTATATTATATATATTTATGAGGTTCCATTCATCCTCTAAATGAGGTTATGACAATAATCTTTTCTTGATCATTGTTATGTTTAGACAATAGGGGCAGCAAGTGTTGACAAATCTGATGGTGATCAATTAATATCCCTGCCATAATGTCAGCTCTGATGATGCATGAGTTTGTCTTCAAGAGGTCAGGACCAACCAGTTCACTCCTGGTATGCAGGTTGAGGCCTCTGAACACAATCAGCCAGTAGCCTATATGGTCTTATTCCTGGGGGGATAGGGAACAAAATGTATCGGTCTATTAAACACGCCTAATTATCATAATTATCACAAGTCTACAAGCTTGAGAAAAGTCAAATGATCCCTCATGTGGTTGTCTATAATCGACCATTTGCACGGATGTGTTACACTGCCGTGTGGCTGAGCCACGGGGCCCAGCAGCACCTATTGTTATACATCCACACAACTGTTAGATGACCGTGCAGAGCTGTAGCGTGGGGTGTGGTCGTGGAACTCGTGGTAAAAACATAGATCCTCCTCTCCTCTGCATCCATGCTATAGCTCTCTCTCTCACTCTCTCTCTCTCTCTCTCTGTCTCTCTCTCTCTCTCTCTCTCTCTCTCCTGACCTCCATTGTGTGTGTTGTTATGTCTTCCACTTTTGGTGGTTAAAGAAAAAATTAACCACTGTATGTTGCCCGAATGGACTTTTCAGTATATAAAATAAAGAACACCTTATGCAAACCAATCATAACAAAAAAAAAATTAAATAGTTAGCATCATATTCAAGATTCAAGATGTTTATTGTCACGCCGGTTGTACAGGTACAACGTGTGAAATACTTTTTGCTGGGAAGCTCCATTAAAATAATAAGTTATATTACATTTACATTACAATTACATTACAATTATAAAAGGAAATACTTTGTACAAGGGTATATTAAGAACATATACAGGCATATTAAGAACATATATATTAAGAATATATACAGTATAAGATATATTTTTGTGTGAGAATGTTTCGAATGAATTATCTATTTAAAAGTCTGATGGCCTGGGGGATATATGCCATTCATGGTGCATTTACAAAAGTAACACATTATACAAAGCTTTTTCACTCATTCACAGCAACTGAATATACAGTACAACTGTTGCAATAACAACAAATGGGGTTGATCATTAATAGCTATAATAATAATAATAATAATAATAATAATAATAATAATAACAAAAATGTATGAGAAGAACTTCAGGATGTCATACTTTATTCTACAACACGGTTGATATGGGTCATTTAAATAACCGTTAAATGCTATTATAATATTCCCTGTTGCAGACTAATTAAAATTGAAGTCGATGGTGAACATTTTCCCACGTGCTGCTGCTGCTGCTGCCTTTCTTCGCAAAAATGAGTTCGCATAGCGAGCACATGGGATGCGGCACATACTGTAGTTAATGGGGTGCTCAGTAGCTATTTCACATGGACATGCCTTCTCTCTGCTCTACAACAAATATAATTGGAAATAAAATCCTGACCGCTGATCTCTTTTAAGTCTAAAAAAATATATTAAAAAAAATATTTCATTCCATTTGTCATTTTTAAAGTAAATGTTTATAATAATAATAATAATAATGATAAACACATAGGCTAATAAAAACAACAACTTTAACGAACTACAACTGCAATTTGTGATAAAAATGTCAATAACAAGACTCTTTTTTCTTAATATGTTTAAATAAGGGAAATATTGAATATGCAGTAGCCCAAGTCTGTCCCTGTTTTTCATATTTTCTAACATGCGGTAGTAATTTGTTATTTTTTTTATACTTTATGTAATTCAACATGCACTGTTTTCTTTACATCTTCGTACATCATTAAACTTTCCAATGTCCTGATACCTGCACCTATACAATGATTACAGGGCATCATACTGAATAATATAATCATATATATCTTCACCCAGGCAGTTATTTATTTAATCAAAGTTGTGCACTTTAGTGTAAAAGTTTCACGCAGCAGCAGCAGCAGAAGCTTGCGACACCATAATAAAGTGACCTCGTGAGGTCAATGCAGACAGAAGGGGAGCTCCCAGCTGTCCAATCAGAGAGCTCCTCCAGCCTCCCAACGTCCGGGTCTCTGACCAATCAGGAGGCTTAGCGCGGACTCAGAGGAGGACAGCGACCACAGATAAAATGTTTGACTTTCCATCCATCCTCTCAAAACCAAATCCTCCCAAATGCTCGCAGGACTTGTTAGAGACCTGCTCTTTGATTTAAAAAGTCTCACCTCAGCTCACATCAACTCACTGGATACCAGTCAGCAACACTTCATCGTCTTCTTCTTCTTGCAACCTGTTACTGAAGGAAAAAGCAGGCGTCCGTAGTGAAGTGCGAGATAAACAAACAAAAAGGGTGTTTTGTGGGATTAAAAGCGACAAAGAAAAGGCAGCTTCGTTTCAAGTGTTACCTGACAGAGAGTCAGGGATCATGACAGCGCTTACAGGAGGTTTACAGAGGATGATGAGACCGACTCCCCACCAGAACTACCCGCGAGGAGGATACTCTCTGGAAGGTAAGACACCACCACCACCACCACCAGTTGCTGCTCACAACCGATTAACTTCTGCAATGCTGCAAAACTCAACTTCTGCAAAAAGTTTTAAACATGCAAATAATATTATTATTATGAACGACTTCTTTAATCTTGTATTATAGGATTCAAAAGTTTTAAATGTCATTTCACATAATGTGAAGAAAGACAGACAATTTATATGAAATTCAGTGGTAATTTTAAAGATGTTGATATGTGGTTTAAATTCCAAGTTTTTTACTCTGTAAAATCTCATTTTTAAAAGTTTACAACCCCCACACTGTTTGGATGTGAAACACAATATAGGCTAAATAATAAAAACAAAGCAAAGCTGATTATATTACAACGTGAACACGTTTGACTTTAAGATCCTATCTTCTAAGTTAAATAATGTTTTGAATGTCATTTTTTAACAAAACAAAAGGATTAAGTCTGGTCTTTATTTTTCCAGTGTCAACAAGATGTGCTTTTTTTAATTTCAATTTAATTTATTTATTTTGTAATGTATTATCATGTCTCACACTATCACATTAATTGGGAGAGACATGATTGACAATGGTTGGAAAGAAAAAATATTTTTTCTCATGCCCACTTGCAGAAATGTTCTATTTCTTTTAAGACAAATTGATTTTTTTAAGGCTGAATATTTAGCCTCTTAGATGAAGGACATTCATTTTTAACAAATTAGGTATTTGATTTTCCATATTTGATTGCAAAGTGTAACTGCTTGTGCATGATATCCAACAGGTATTATCAGGATAAGTTGTTTCTCATCACTACAAATCATTTTTGAATATTTAAACCAAAAGGCAGCACACATTGTTTAGTCTACAAGTTATTGAGTGTTCAACTAACAACCTGACCTGCTGTGCAGTGTCCACTCCGTTGGGACAGGGTCGGGTCAACCAGCTCGGTGGTGTCTTCATAAACGGCAGACCTCTCCCCAACCACATCCGACATAAAATCGTGGAGATGGCGCATCACGGTGTCCGGCCGTGCGTCATCTCCCGTCAGCTGCGCGTCTCCCACGGCTGCGTCTCCAAGATCCTGTGCCGGTACCAGGAGACCGGCTCCATCAGGCCGGGGGCCATCGGAGGCAGCAAGCCAAAGGTGAGAGATGATGTTATGGTAATTTCACATAATGTGAAGAAAGACAGATTTGAAATTCAGTTCAATGCTGAAAAACTCAAATTCTGAAAAGTTTTAAACCTGCAAAAATATTATTATTATTAAAGACTTTAATCTTGTATTATAGGCTACAAGTTTCTAAACGTCATTTCACATAATGTTAAGAAAGACAGACAATTTATATGAATTTCAGTGGTAATTTTAGAGAAGAACCATGTTGATATGTGATTTAAAATTCCAACTTTTCTACTCTGTAAAATCTCATTTTAAAAGTTTACAACCCCCACACTGTTTGGATGTGAAACACATAGGCTAAATAAAAAAAAAAAAAAAAGAAAAGCTGATTATATTACAACGTGAACAAGTTTGACTTTTAAGATCCTCTTCTAAGTTAAATAATGTTTTGAATTACTGCATCACAACTCTGTATTTTGCATATTATGCATTTTAACAGTCTGGTATATTTTTTTGTACTTTGTATTTTTGCACTACTAACTTTTTTTTACTGCCTTTTTACTAACATGTTTTGCACTATGGAACTGTGATGTTGGAAACTTGAATTTCCTTCGGGATCAATAAAGTTACTATCTATCTATCTATCTATCTATCTATCTATCTATCTATCTATCTATCCACCCAAATTCTTAAATGTGGCAACTTATAATCAAACTTTTTGGAGAGACCTTGAATCTATAAAAAAAAAGTGACAAACTCCTTCTTTCCTTCCCCCCATTGAAGCAAACCGCCTCTCCAGAGGTGGACAAGAAAATCGAAGAGTACAAGAGAGAAAACCCGGGCATGTTCAGCTGGGAGATCAGGGACAAGTTACTGAAAGATGGAGTCTGCGACAGGAACAATGTTCCCTCAGGTATAGGAGACACTTTCTGGAGCTGCAATGTATTAAAAAAAACACCAGGCATGATGTGAAAATAATTGGCGTATATTTCATAATAAAAAACCTGTTATAATTAGACAAAATTAATTTTAATATTTTTATTTTAAATACATATTTAAATATAACATATTTTCAATATATTTTAAAAATATTAAATATATAAATATATTTAATATTATTATTTTATATCCTTTTTTCTAAGTGAGCGCCATCAGTCGCATCATGAGGTCTAAATTCGGCGGAGGCGGTGATGATGAAGAGGAGGATGATGAAGTGGTGAAGAGAGAGATGGAGGAAAACGAACCGCGGACAAAACACAGCATCGATGGCATTCTGGGAGACAGATGTAAGTTAGCATTATCATTTCATATAATCGCTGTGTGCTTTACAATGTAAAAAAACGTGGCAAACTGAATGAACGACAGTTTTCCTGATCTGGTTGGTTGGATGGATGCTTTTTGATTGTCTGAATCAGCTTAGACAGAATTTTTTTTTAAATAATAATAATGATAATAATAACAATAAAAAAAATAATCAAAATAACTGGCAACGCACTCATTTAAATAGTAATTATAAATATGTAATTAATCATAGAGGAATGATCACATCAACCTGCACAGAAAGTGTTTACGCACGCGTTTAGGCTTCTGAGATTTAACAAATGTGCACAGATTTTTTTTGGGGGGGATAATCAAACATTTGTCTAACTTCCAAGCCTGAGAAACTTTTTTTTTTTTTTTTTTTTTTTTAATACACACAATCGGACACTTGAGGATGAACTTCATGGGACAAAGCAGACAGAGTCCATTGAGACTCACACCTCAGTTTGACGAGCACAAAAGCCAAACTCCAGTGAGCGGCTCAGTGGTGTACAAAAAGACGCCAGAGCCTTTCAAAATGGGGAAAGAAAAGGGAGAGAAAACTGCGCTGACAAAAGGCCGGGAGAAGACATTATGAACCCGCAATGAGCGATGAATTATTCAGGGACACCAATAGGCCTCGGTGCGACCTGCTTTATAGACTGCTCCAAAATAAAGTGCCAATTTGGGGGCTTTTTTTTTTACCCAAAACTGTTTATAGATTTGTCATTTAGTAAAAAAAACTTGAGGCAAACACCTGTTGATTTACGACCTGTTGGAGTCTGAGGAGTGTTGCTGCAGAAGGAGAGGTTGCTGTTGGAGACATAATAGTTAATTATTGATGACTAGACCTCTGGAAGCATGTGGTGGTGTTTTGGGAATATCATGGAATGACGCGCAGATTCATTCCCTATACACTGTAAACAATTGCTGTTAATTTACAGCAGGATTTCAACAGTATTAACCTGTTATTGCTAAAAAAAAACAGTGTTTTACTGTTAATACAAAAGAAAACCTGTTAAATTACGCTGATAGGCCGTTTTTTAACTGCATTCTTAAAAAACAGCACTTTACTGCTGATCAACTGTCTAAAGTATCATCAGTAACAGTTTCATGCAGTATTTTTTTTTTAATTCTGGGACCTGATCTGAACATGTGAGGCTTGTACATTGTACATGATTGTAAAATCAGTGAATTAGCTTTATTGTTCTTCACTCACATGTTGTTCTGGTTTGCATTCTGTGCTTGTAGCCAGATATAGACACACATTTTTGGAAAAGTGTCAACAAGTCTATTATAGCCTTTTTCCTAACAAGTGCCTTTAATTGTATTTTGTGTGACTATTCCTATGTCTGTAACCTGCTAAGTCTATTCATCTAGGCAAAAACAATGTTTATTAAAATGTATGTAAAAAATACAACCTACATAGTGCATTAAAACAAATCAGTAAGATAATGTAAAAGAAAGGTGAAAAACAGCTATATAATGTATCTTTAAACAGTAAATTAACTGTCAAATACTGTGAAATTAATAAAAAAAACAGTTCAAACTGTATTTTTCATTATCAGTACAAAGCTGTAAATTTCAGCGACAGTATAATAATGTTAATTTTACAGTAACATAAAGGCAACCCTGCTGCCAGTTCTTTACTGTTATTTTACTGGGAAATTCTTAAAAGTATATCAATTGTTGTAAGTTTGTTTAGATTTTTGTTTTTCAATTTTAAGATATGATAACAGAAAAAGAAAAAGTTAACGCATTTAGGTGATTTTTTTGCCTGCAATGTGTTAAATCCACGCCATGGCCTCGCGTTATCAAATTGAACGGTACCGTTACTTTTACGCACGAAGCTTTTTTTTGTCACAGTCTTTGCGCACTGAGCGTGACGCCTTCTTCAGCCAGTGAGCGCAGGGAAACCCCTTCTCTTCTCTTCTTCTCTCCACTAGATTAAATCCAAACCTTTTATTTCTCTCCACTTTCATCTCATGACAGAGTCCGCCCCTTTCCTTTCCGCCTAGGGCGCACACATTCATGCAGTATCTGCGGGCACTTCCCTCTCTCTCTCTTCCAGACCAGACGCATCTCCAATTTACGGATCAGGCAGTTGACTTCTCTAAACTTTTAAAACTCATTACTGCAAAAAAAAAAGTAAATAAATAATCAGATGAATCAATGAAGTAGGATGCATCCTGGCTTCTTAAATTAATCTGATTTGCTGCACCTTTTGTTGATCACCCTCTTTAAACTGTTTAATAGGCTAAGTCTTGAGGAGTGTGTTTGAATGAATGAATGAATGAATGAAATACTTTATTTCGAACATAAAATAAATAAAACAGATACAAAATAATAACAAACAAAACAAGAGTAATAGTGTCCGAAAAGGAGTAAGTAGAAGTAAAACTTCTACCCCTTTCTCACTTCTCCTCTAATAACTCATATATCATAGAATGATAATATAATATAATATATAAACTATCCCAGATTTATTTACATCCCAAATTAAATATATGAACAGCATCACCTAACCCATTCCACACATCCACCCCACAGACTGAAATACACATACTCTTCTTTGTTGTACGAACACAATGCTTTTTAAAATTCAATTTTCCTCTTAAATTATAACCCCCCTCCCTGTTTGATACAACAATGAGGGAAAAAAAATGTTGAAATATCTTGTGATTATTACTTTTAGGCTGGTATGAATTTTGTGAAAGAAAACAAATAACATTTACATAAAATAGGTGACATCCTACATGCAAACAGCTCTGAGGCACTTTCCCCCCCATTGATATACAGAACAGCACTATTTCATTCTTGTGTCTCTTTGTGGAAGTAGTTGTTGTTTTTCCTCTTTTATAGCTCTTCATTAGAATGTGAAAAGGGTGGTTTTGGGGACTGAGAAGAGTGTCTTCTGGCCAAATATTGATTAAGTAGGTGTTTGCAGAGGCTATTGTTGTGGCGGAGAGAGGCCTGTTGCTCTCTGCCCCTTTCTCCTCCGCCACTATTGTTGGCTTTCCTTGAGTGCTAAGATCAAAGCTGACTCATTTAGATTTATTTGTCTGGGAAAAGGAGTGCTAAGGTTTGTTGAATAAAGTATATACTGGGCAGCCTCGGGTCTGCATGGCATTAGCAGGCTGGAGCATTGTGGGAAAAAGGATGCTTGCTGGGATGAATCTGATGCTAACTTGTTTACATCTCCTTTAACTGTTGAGTTATGGAGGTTTAAACAGCATGCATGGTTGAGCTGCAAGCTTGAGAAGAATTATTCCTGCCATTTATCACATTTGCACATAAAGCAGGAGTATATATCCAACTCTGGTATATCATTTTGATTGGATAATGCAACAGGGCCAAGAATTTGTTTTTTTTTTGCCGTGAGTGGCGGTGAATTAATAGATAGCATCCTTTCCTCTATTTATTACTGTTAGCACTTTAGCCTCATTTAACTAATTAAAGTAACCAAAGTCATGAAAGAGGAGCAGCCACTCTCGCAGGATCCATTTATGGCAGTGGGGGTGAAAGGGAGAAAGAAGAAGAAGAAAAAAAGAAAGCTCAGAAATACAAACAGTCAAAGGGATAACTTTTCTTTAAAGGGAATCCTGCGGTGCCAAATTGAATGAGCCCAGTTCTTTCAAATCTGCCATGGTGAACGCAGTCAACATGTAATAATTGGTTTCATTGAGGTGCATTCCAACAATCTGCTGCCATTCTCCTGCCTCCATTGTCCGGAGGCAGGCAAATAGCCAGAGGGACAGGAGGAATCAAGTGCTGACAAAACATGAAAGATTTAGCTGCTTTTGTCAGAGGAGCTGAGTAGGACTTTGTTTGTGTAAATAAACTGGGTTACTGGCTCCCCGTGACTTTGGCATGGATTTCGAGTGAGGGAAAAGTAATAGGAGAGCAGAAAGATCATATTTGTGTTTTGAGAGTTTACCATATTTTGAAAGCATATAAAATGTGTTTGTAATATATTCCGAAGGGGGGAAAATGACGACGGTAGCAGACTTCCATCTGCACATCCGAGACATCTAATCCAATTTTAAAGTTTCATAACTTATATTCTCGTGAGACATCTAAGAGTGTGTGTGTCTCTCACACACAGGGAGCAAAAGCATCCGAGCAGCAAAACCGAGAGATAGATAGTTGAATTTCTGCAACTTGTGTTGTCTATGTGAGGGGGTCTTTGATTTGCCATGGTGAATCGAGTTAAAGATTGGAGGTTTAGAGGAGGCAAAAGGCCTCGATGCGACCAGAGGAATGTCTGCTACAGCCACGTTTCCATTTTCCGCTCAGGGCTGGATAATGGAGAATTTTATGTGTGGGCTTCACTCTATGTTTTCCTGTGTTAATAAGTGCTTATAATGCTAGTTTAGCCCAGGAGACTGTTAGGGGAAAACAACCCAAAATAGATAGATCGATCTCTGTCACCCTTCTCAAATATAAATACTTTTACGTTCAGTGTTGGCATGACTTTCAAGGCTCCTTCTTTCTCTGAAAAAAGAAAGAAAAAATCCACACTGGCTGATCTGCAACTGAATGCAGACTCTATGCTTCATTAAAGCCTCTTTCTCTGTTGGCACCCTGCATTGTGATCCTCCAATATTAATTCAAAGGACAATTAATGAATGCAGGCCAACTTTGAAGTAATGGGCCGAGGTCCTGCCCCGAGCCGGCCCCTCGGCGCTGATGTACTCTCCTCATTCTCCCCACTAACCCCAGAGACACTGTGAAGTGACTGAAAGAGAAGCGGCGAGCAATGGAAGGTCAAGGAGAGGAGCCCCAGTAGAAAAAGGAGCTCTCTATTTCCTTGGAAGTATTAGCCAAGCAAAACTCTGTGATGGGGAGGATAAAGGAGTGTGAAGAGAAAAGGGTCGGGGGCTAGGGGACTCGGCAAAGAGGAGCACAATGGGATAGTTAATTGAGTAAAGCCAGACAGCGTTGTCAATCACTTAACTTTGTTTAGCCTCTAGTTTTTGTGGAGCTGTTTCGTCCAGCACATTGCACATTATGGACACGCCAGCACACCTCTGTTTCTGTTTTGATTAATGTCTTTTTTCCCCTCTCGGAACAAAGAAATCCACTAAAAAAAAGAACAGAAATTTAGGATGTAAGATATTTTGAAAATATAATGCATTTATTTCCTACATTTTGTCCAAGCACAGCGCAGGCATTAAAACGACAATAAAAGTAGAAAAATGTGCACGCAAAGCTCATAAAACCAATAGAAATAAACCCTTTTAATGCATGACTGTAAGGTTTAAAAAGAAAGCATGGAATGTGAGGATGGCTTCTCCCTCTGTTGTGAAGTTTTGTAGCAGGGTCAGCGGTGAGGCCGTCTTCAACCGCAGCGCTGTGCAGTAGGTGTGAAAAGGTCAGGGGGCTAACTTAGGGTCACTTCACTGTTAAAACTATCAGGCCCCAGGAAAAGGAGGTTACAATAATGTTTGGGAAAAGATGAAAACCGGCCGACTCCCTTAAGTCAGATCAGTGAATCAGCGGTATATAACCTTCACTTTAAAGGTCCCATATTATAAAAAAGTGAGATTTCCATGTTTTTTTTATTATAAAGCAGGCTTAAGTCCTATATAAATACTGTGAAAGTATCGCAACACTCAATCCACAGGGAAATACACACAGCCCGTATTCAGAAACTCTGCTTTTGAAACAAGCTGTCAGGATTTCTGCCCATTCGTGATGTCACGAATATACAATATTTAAACCCTTGACACAATTTTAAACGTAAACATTCTTAATGTGTCCCAGTTTATTCCTGGTTGCAGTGTATGTGAATGTCATCAGCTGACAGGAAGTACACATGGACCCAAGCTGTTGCCTAGCAATGCAATTCTGTTGCAATTCCGTTGCAATTCCATCAAAATGCGCTAAAACGGAGAGTTTCAGACAGAGGGTAATTACAGGCATATTCAGGCTGACAGTATGAGGAAAATAAAGGTTTTTTTGAACAGTACAGCATGTAAACATGTTCTAGTAGAAACACAAAATACAAGTATAATCTTGAAAATGAGCATAATATGGGACCTTTAAGATGTATATAGGCTCTGATCTGTGGTGTAAATTCAAGTGCAGGTCTTTGCTTGTTTGGAGAGCTGGTTATTCTGAGTCTGTCTGGCCTAAACGAGGCCGGGCTGAGTCGGAGCTCTGCTGGTTAGTGTCTCCGTTTGACTGGAACGTGCGGCAGACTGGCCTGTTGCTTTGTCCCCGCGTGGGGTTTCTCTGCCGTTGCTTTGTCCGTGCCCCGAGGGTGGAAATGCCACCGTGAAACTGTCACCTAACTGCACCACGGTGGAACTAAATAATAACCACCGCACACTGGGCACAGATAATAGCCATGAAGGGCCATTTGTGGATTTTTTGTCACCTCACCAATATTAGACTGAGATACATCTTTCAAAGTCATATCGCCAGCTCCTTCTTTGTCCGTTAAGTGCCAACCTCCTGCGCTTATTCACTCCATTTTTTTCTGTCCATCACATCATCATCGTTCTTTCTCTCTATCTGCCCCCCACCACCCCCTCTCTTTTCCCAGGCAGCTGCGGGATCCTGGGGGCTCTTTAGCAAGTCAAGTGAGCAGCCCACTCACTCCCATTTTTCCCTTAACTGTTAACCCCAGCTGAGCCCATAAGCTGTCAGTTAACTATTCTTTTCCTCCAGTGCATCTGCTCGATCTGGCTCTATGTGGCGTGCCACTATTTTATTCAGTGGCCCACTCGCACCATGCTCCGTGGCCTGAAAGGGCCAGATCTACTTCCCTGGGCAAATAACTAGTTCATTTGTCTCTTCTGCCCTTTGTTTTGTGTTGCGAACACATGTCACCAGCTCAATTACCTTCTCTATTAACAGCCCCTGGAGGAAGGGCTAGCCAGCCCCTACCAACACGAGGCTATAAACTGCCCCATATGCTCCGCTTCTCTTTCTCTTTCTCACTTCATCCCATCCCCTTCCTTTCATTCTTTCTCCCAATCGCTTGCTTCTATCCCTTCCTTTAATACCTATTCTGATTCTCTCTTACACTTTCTGTCACTCCTTCCACCTCCATTCATTTTTTCACCATTTCATTTCAGTTGTGAATTTGTGTGCAAGTACATGGATGTGTGCGTCTGTGCATGTCTCTTCATATTAACATCACTGGAACGGATGGGAAGGGGGGGGTGAATGCTTGGCAAGGCGAGTCTTGGCTGATGTAGACTATGCAGTAAACAAGAGCAGTCTTTATTCTCGCAGTTGGAATCCTCACTTGGGTTTTTTTTTGGCCTGTTATAGAGGCAGAGTTGCTGGCGCAGGTGAAGCTAATGGGACTGGACGTTCCTGAAGTTCACATCTGTGACCCTCTTGAGTTTATCTTCCCAGCCTGTCAGTCTCCTCTCTTGATCAATAAATGGTTCTGTTTACGTCAAGTGGTCGGTCTGTAGCGCTGTCCGTTTCCTGCTGATCTTTGAGTGTGTGTACTTTATGTGTTAGATTTCATTTAAGAGTCTCTGATCAGGGAAAGGAACCTGTTGAATTCACTTGTTGCACTCCACAAAACTGTTGCTATACCCTCCAAACTATGTTAAATAAATCATCCACCATCTAATCTACTATCTAAACTGGCTTGTTATTAGTTTATTAAACTACACATTACTGTGTTTTGAAATGTCTGTTTTATGGATAACTCCCCAGCAGCCCCAATTTCCGCTTGAGGGATAATAATCTATCTTTCTATTAAGATTCTTGTCAGGGCCACAGCCAAACTGTGAGCGGCTATGGAATATTTTCAGCTCCCTAGTGCTTTAGCTGCAGCGTAAAATTTGATTTGGGTGTTTAAGTAAGGAGGTCGAGGCCTCCCTTTGTGTGTTTTAGTATCCTCTTCTGAACGTTTGTCGCGGGGAATGTGTGGGAACAGCCCTCTCTTGAGTCCGCTTCTGCGTCGGCGTGCCTTAAAATCGATCCACGGCAGCCTTGTTTGAAGACGTCAAAGATGTGGATGCGGCGACGGGTGAGCACACAGAAAAGAGAGGAGCGGAGTGAATGGATGAGATGGAAGGGACAGGTCCTGCTTTTATGAATGACCAGCACCCCCCCACACCCCCCCTCCCGTTCTCCTTAGCTTGGCACCCCGCACCCCTTCCCCAGCATCTTCTTCAGGTGCCTTCAGCCTCCTCTCCGTGTCAACCTCTTCAACTCCCCCATCCCCCCGGCTCTCTGCCCCTCAGGCCCTGGAGGGAGGGGATGAAGGGGTGCTCCCCTGCTGTGCCCCTCCATGGCCCTTCTCTGGACCCCTTTGTGCCCCCCCTTCTCCCTCCCACCCCTTCATTCCCCCACTCAGCCCCTGGCCTTACAGCCCCCATCTCACCCTACAGCCCCCCCCTACACTCCCCTGCTGGGCAGGTGACAGACCCCTGAATGCGGGCCCGGGCGTCCCTGATGGCTCCTACAGATGGAGCGTGGTAATCGGTCCAACAGAGGCCTGCCACAGGCTTTTCCCTGCTAAGATACAAAGGCTTGGCTTCATCACTTCCAAAAAAAAAAAAGAAGACAGCGAGTGAGAGAGGAAGAGAGCAAAAGAGAAAGTGCGAGCCAGAGGATGACAAAAGCAACAATGTCATTTGCCATTAAGGGAGAGTCTGTGACGGAGTGTTTTCTCTGTAGTTACTAATAATAAAAACAGGGAGGGGAAAAAGAGAGGGAAAGACAGAAATAAAGGAGGAGAGATCCACCCCCACCCTGCAGTTAACATGAGTTACAGTGCCAATGGGGAGCTTTCTCCTCTGAGCAGTTTTATGAGCTCTCCTTCCCTCCCTCAGGAATCTTTTAGTTTCTGCGCCGTCATTGGTTCTTTTTTCTTTCTTTCTTTCCCTGCTCCTCCGTCATTAAAATGGTAATGACATTGCATGTTACTATTTCTCGTCTTCTGCTTCAGTGTTGTTTACGTGCTGATTAATGAAAAGTTTCACTCATAATCCATACAATATTGATGTTTAAAGTAGGAAAGGTATCAAGTGCTCATGCTGTGTGGCCTTCTCCTTATGCCTGTTGCGCTATAAAATCTGGTCTCAGGCCACATCCTTAACCTAAACAAACCACATCCCAAACTCACTGTGCACGTTCCAGGAGTGTCTAAAGCATCCAGCCAATCCTCTGTGAGACTTTATGCCAGCGTGGCGCCCTCGGTTCAAATGTAATAAAGAGCTCTTCTCAGCATCAGAATCTTGTGTGCTGGCGGCCCGGAGCACAGCAGCATTCCCAGGGAGCAAATCCGTGTGTAATGCCTGGTCAGACACACACTGGCAACCGGCACAAACATTTCCTGCTTGGCTCCAGAGGCTCCAGAGGCAAGGGGAGATCCCTGCTACCTCCCCCCCTTCCATGTCTGACTTGGCACTTTTTTAATTAAAGCTTTAAATCTGGAGGGCAGAAGGAGAATGAGCAGTCTGGGGGAAAACAGACGAGCTTCAGTCCTTCTGCTGAAGCCTTTTTTCTGTTGCTTACACCTGTCTCTCTCTCTCTTATTTTCTCTCTCTTAGCTTAGGTGTTGGCTGCATATAGTCTGAGTGTCGAAAAGGTGCAGTGAACCTTCATCATGAGGTCCCTCTGGGGTGGATTTGGGAGTGGATTCCAACTCTTTCTGTCTTGTGTCCATCTGTGTTTGACACATTGTCATAGACTGCGTTCATTGAGTGAAAGCCCGTAGCCGAGACGCAGCAGATGCATGTTTGTGAGTGTGCGTATGACTGAGAAAGAGACGAGGGGATTGCAGACATGTAATGGCGGACAATGGCAGGCTGTCACGGTAGCTTGTGGAGCCTAATCATTAGTTAATAGATGGGTAACCTCCCCCCCGAAAGGCAGCAATAGTCCTCTGTCTCTAGTCTCAAGCCTTCATTGATTCCCTTCTTCTGCTGAATTAGATCCCAATGGTCCGTCTCCCAGTTACCCAGTCGCTCTCTCCTGCCCTCAACTGAACAAACAGATTAAGAAGCACCTGCGAAAAGGCCGCCTGCTCTTTACTATGGGACCCTATCGGCGTAGCGCACAGCATGGCTAAGACTGGGAGAGACACAGTGTCCCAGGGAATAGATGCCCCAGAGGGATCTAGTCCTCTTTAATCCATGTTCAAGCAGCCTCCGGCTTTTGATCCCTTCAGGAACCACTGAGGGGTTTAAGGGAGCAGGAATCTAAATTTGCTCTGTTGTACTCAGCATAACCTATTGTCTCAAATCTGTTCCATCTTAGAGGTTTTATTCTGCATCAGCCTAATTCCCCTGAATGTTTGTTTTGCAATTCCAGCCAGTCACTCAGACGAGGGCTCCGACGTGGACTCAGAGCCCGGCCTGCCTCTGAAGAGGAAGCAGCGTCGCAGTCGGACCACCTTCACAGCGGAGCAGCTGGAGGAGCTGGAGAGGGCCTTCGAACGGACGCACTACCCCGACATCTACACGCGGGAGGAGCTGGCTCAGCGGGCCAAACTGACGGAGGCTCGAGTTCAGGTTAGACACACATGCACAGACGCACTCTTTCAACCTCAAAGTCACCGAGATTCCAATCTCGACAGCGGAGAAATGTGTCGATCTGTCATGGATATGTCTTGTGGGCGTTAAATTGCCTTGGGTTGTTGTCACACATTCCTTACAGCCATTAGACATGTGTCCCCCCCCCCCCCCACCCACAACACCCTCGACCTCACGCCTGACCCCCTTCTCCATATGTACGGACACAGATAAACTCCGATACACTGCGCCCACTGTGTATGAAGACGGCTTACTATTTTTGTCAGACACTGTATAAAAAGGGCTGTATGTAAAGATCCCCCAAATAGATGCCTGACTTAGATAATGTGCTAATATAGGCTTTAACAGCTGTTACCCTCTGAACCCATTGACTTGCAGTAGCACACAAAGATGTAATGTTTGTGGTTTCACTGCATGCTCCAGATGTTAAGATCTCTATCAGTTCAGCTCCCTGTAATGGGTCAGATAGGCCTCGCACGTACACACACACACACACACACACACACAGACACACTAGCACTCTCACATTTACTGTACAGCTGTCAACTTTTGGGTTAACACATAAATTCTCTCTGTTCTTCTCTCAGGTGTGGTTCAGCAACAGGAGAGCCCGGTGGAGGAAACAAGCAGGAGCCAATCAACTGATGGCGTTCAACCACCTCATCCCCGGCGGTTTCCCTCCGTCAGCTATGTCCGGCCTGCAGCCCTATCAGCTGTCCGACAGCCCTTACACTCCCACTTCTTTAGGTCAAGGTGGGTTTACCTGAACACACCCAAACATACTTAAAATGTCTGCTTTAATGGAACAGTGTGTAACATTGGGATCTATTAGCAGAAATGAAATATAATATTCATCAGAAACTATGTTTTCATTAGTGTTTATTACATGACTTTGTTGAATACTTGATTCTGATTGGTCAATTACGGCATTTTACGGTCTTCTGCTATGTATAACAGACCATTGTTATGGACGCTGCTCTGATTTTGGACTCTGGAGGACCATTTTTGTGTCAAATTATTGATTTCTTAAGTAAGTAGCCGGGTAATAAGCAGGATAATGTACAGCTTTGCGTCAGGGTCCTGCATCACCTGTCGGGGATTATTTCACAACAATGACCCACTTGTTGAACATTATTACTTACTTAATCACCTGAAACTAAGAATCATTGTGTTTCCGTTAGCTTAGATTCAGCCCTTCATATCTACATAGTGAGTGGGTCCTCTTCACAGAGTCCACTATGTTCCGGCATGTTTCTACAGTAGCCCAGAATGGACAAACCAAACACTGGCTCTAGAGAGAGCCTTTTACATTTTTACGTTACCTGAAGGCCACCGTAGTTCTCCGACACGCTTCTAAAACTGCGGTAACATGAGCCGCAGAGTGCAAAATCGCGGTACGGCCAGCCGCCCTCTGACTTCCACTGCTCCTAAAGTAGTGTTGTTATTGTTAGGATCGCCTCTGAGCGAGACGAACGGCGTTGCCACGATTTTGCACTCGGCAGTTCACGTTACCGCAGTCTTGGAAAGGGAGGAGTGAGCGGAGGGGTACTCAGTTGGTTGCAATCTGCAACCATAACACTAGATGCCGCCAAATCCTACAAACTGTATCTGTAAAATATGTTTGTAAATTTGATGACAGAATCTAGAATTATCTTATAACAGCAGCGAAAGTATTCTGGACGAAACCAAAATGGGATTTTTAAGTAGAATGTTTTATTCTCTGCAGCATCCGAGCAGCCCAGTACGGTCCACCGACCGCAGCCTCTGCCCCCCACCTCCGTGCACCAGAGTGGGCTCGGCTCGTCGGGCTCTCAGGATGGAAGCTCTGCGTACTGCCTGGCCTCTGGACGACACGGCTTCTCAGGATACTCGGACAGCTTTGTGGCCCAGACGGGACACGCCAATTCCGTCAACCCCACCATCGCCAACAGCCTCTCACCACAGGTTTGTCTCTACATCGATTATTCTTAAAATACAACATAGAAACACACAAACCTATGAATATCTGCTTACATACACGTATACCCATATAAATTCTGTCTCAAACACACACACCTATCCACACACATATGTTATCATACCAGGAAACAGGACACTAATAGTTCTTCATGGTGTTTATGAGACGCGCCATATGGAAGGATAATGATACACACAAACACACACCCTGTGCGACCCAGGAGGTGTCACCGCAGTGACATTGATGAAAACCTTGTTAGGCTAAGAAACACGGTAGCTTTTCATTTTTGTTTATCCTGATGGGTTGTTTGATGAATTGAAAATGTGGCAAACGTCAGTCTTTGGGGAGGGAAGAAGGGACCAGACATGAGGAAGGATGTACGGGTGTCGGACGATGACACAAATCAAAACTGAAAAGACAATTATGGTCGATTACACAGTCATCAGTGTCCATCAGTGGCTCCCTACCAGCCCAGAAGATGGACTAACAGGCGGAAAACGAGCTTTTAACCACCACAAAGGGTGGCCGGCCTACATGCAATGCATGCTGGGTACTAATTCCCATGAGAGAGAATCTCAGACTCCTGTCAGGCACTGATAAAAAACTGCCTCAGGCAGGTTTGTCACAATGTGAATGCCTGAGGATGTATATATATTGGAAAAAAAGCAGATCTTTGTTGTGGCTGCCAGGGTGCACGGTCAGAAAGTGGTAGGTGGCACCATTGTGGCTCAGTATAATTGACTGCTTTGATATATGAGCTCTAGTTATGGACGAGAATTTGTTGTTTTCTCCTCAAGAACTAGCCACATTTTTCTTTAAAATCATTATTCTTTGGGGATTTTTATTTTCATTGGACGGATAAAAGTATAGAGATACAGGGGAGAGCGTAGATGACGTGTCAGTGGTTGATGGTTTTAACTTTAGCTAATTGAGCTAACTTGTAATTTGTTGAAACATAACTGGTATGCAAACCTGCCAGTAGCTGCCTTCCTGTAACTGAGCGCATGCCGTGGTGTGAGTTCACACACCCACAGGGTCACGAGTGACTTTACCTCCAATAAAGAGGCCAAAGGTGCCGTGGCCTCATGGATGGTTTCAGCATTAACCTCAGTGGGCAGCTCCGTACAGAGTGGACGTCTCATCTTGCGTAGGGGACGGCGGCGGCAGGCCTGGAATGTTTTCTCAGTCTGGAATAGCAATCACATAATGTTCCAGTGTCTTAATTGATTGGAATGAAGTAATCTATCCCCTCATAACAAAGTGTGTAATTTATGCAAATGACTCACTTTGTTGGCTAATTTGTTTTAATTCATGTATTCATTGCAGCCGTTTGAATGTATATTGCGATACAGTTTTCTCTATTTCAGACGAGGATAGGAATTAATTCCCTGATTTTAACTTAATAAGAGGGAGGAAATGAGAATTGATTAAATTCTATGACATTGATGAAGACCTCTCTGCACTTGGAAAACTTTACAGCTTCAGTTTTCTCGAATAGCTACGCAGCTTTTGTGTTAAACCCTCCCTGGAATTATCTGAGCTCCATAAAAGCTACTTTATCTACTACTGTATCCATCAGGAGATTCAGAGGTTCATTTAACTCCAGATATGGTCACCTTAGAGCGCCACGGGGTTTTGATATGGATAAGGTTGACTTTAGATAGGCGATATCGTTGTCTGAGCAGTTCTGTATTTGGAGCTTCAAGCTGGACCCAGCGGTTTCCCTGTGGTGCGGCGTCTCTGGCGTCTCACCACTGATCTGGTGCATACCAAAGGAACCCTTTCTCACCAAGCGAGCGAGCGGCCGGGATTTGCACCCCCCCGAGACCTAATCCCCGGAACAACCTCAAAACAGACACCATCGGGAACTGCTGCCGTTTCAGTTGCAGACAGAGAGCGCGCGAATGCATGAGCGTGTAGATAGACACAGGCATGCGCTCACAGACACATACCATAACATGTATGTGTGAGGTTGTAAGGTTATATGGCTAAAGCACCGCTCGATAACCAGCAAAAAACGGTTTCCATAAAAACCTTATATTTAAGTTTGTATTAGCAATAATCTAATTATATATTTCAATACGAAATGTTCTGATGCTTTAAGCAAAGGATAGCTGTTTTAAAGCAGCATGAAGATTTATGGGTGACTGAATTGAATTTGTATTATCTGGAAACCACGCTCCTTACACCTATAAATACTCACATTTTTGATGGACTCTGTCTGCAACAGACAGTATATCACACATTCTTAGCAGTAGGAGGAGATGGTTTGGTGATGGGCTGCATTGATGTGTTCGTCAGATGTGTGAGGTCAGATCACTGACAGGCCAACTGTAAATTATGTACATTAAAGACACCTGAGGTTGCCTCAGTATGTGTGCATGTGTGTGTGCCAGCTGGCTGTCAGTTGGGAAAGCCCTTGTTTTTACATTACTCCGACTTATTCTACGCCTTTTCATTCCATTTATTTTCAGTGTATTTGTTGTGTTTTTCGCTTGGCTTTAAATCTATTTTCTCCTACATGGACTGTAACTCTTTCCCCTGTAACTCTTGTCCGCTCTTTAACTTCACTTTTTATACATTTTTGTGACTTTGCTTCTCACGCAAACCTACATGCAGCTGTTCACGATGTATCACCGATACCCCCACACCGCTGACATCAGAGCAAAAAATGCTTATATTACACACGACCATGCACACACACACACACACACACACACACACACCTACTGTTAAATACACAATTTCCACACGTTGGAGAGGTAGCTCTAACACACATACACAAACACACCCCGCTCCTCGTTCCCACGTACCCTTTGGCCTCTTCACCCTGGCCTCACAAGGACACGGTGATTTTAGGGCATCAAGAGAAAGCGAGAGAGGGGAAAGACAGACGATAAGAAAAGAAACTCAATGCACCAGTGGACGCATAGAAATCTGTTTGAATTCTGCTTAACAAATTTATTGTTTAAATATTGTCCTTATATTATGGTCAGCCAAAAATCTTACACTCTTTATTCTTTTCTATTAATTCCATTTGTAACACAATGCTAGAAGCCCACAAGTGTCATGATTAGGAAAAATAAAAATATGCTCTAATTTGACAGGATAATTCTAACAGAAACCACTAGTGGGCTAAAGGATTGAACTCTTGAGCTACCATCAGCTTTCCAATCAGTCAAGCAGAGTAAAGGGAAACCACATGTGTGAGGGAAGCCAGTAATAATGTATATCTGACAATGAACGAGGACTTTAGGCCACCTGAGTGGAAAAGTTGATTGAATGGTGTAACAAAAAAAATGTTTTTTTTGAGTGAATACATTGGCTATGTATTTTTAATTTTGAAATGTTTTGGTAAATTAAATTATAATGTTATGTTAATAATTTACTTTGTGATTTCTATTCTAATCACTAGGGGTGTAAGAAAATATTGAAAATATCGTGATATTGTATTGATTCTCAAAAACACTATATGGATTTTTAACTCATGGTTTAAATGCAAAGATTAACTCAATCAATACTTTATTTCATTTGCAAAGAGATGTGTCCTCTCTAAATAGTTCTATGATTTTGGATGTTACAGGGACTGTAATAAATGCACACACAGATCCCACTGTTCTGATTGCATAAAAAGTAAACTTTTTTGATCAGATTTTATGCATATAATGGTGTTCTTTGTACGACAAAATTAGATTTGAAATATTGCAATATATCGCCTTGCTTACAGTATTGCAATATATCACAATATATTGTTATTTAACTCCTGTGATATGTATCGTATCGCACATATCCTTGCAAATACACAGCTCTACTAATCACCCAGTTTCCCTCCATTTCTCCCCTCAGGTAATGGGCCTGTTGAACCCAGGTGGAGTGCCTCATCAGTCCCAGAGTGACTTTGCCCTCTCCCCGCTGACCGGAGGCCTGGAGCCTAGTGGCGGCATGGCTGCCAGTTGTCATGGCTCCCAGCGCTTGGAGGCTATACCTGGCCTGACCAGCATGCCCACTCTGCCAAGCACCCAGTCTTACTGCCCACCTTCCTACAGCACCCCAGCCTACGCCATGGACCACCATCCATCCTACCAGTATGGACAGTACAGTCAGAGCAAGGTATGCTTGAAATACATTAATTGTACGTGTCCACAGGGAGTGTTTTTAGACGTGAGGGATTGCCTCGCTTCCCAGCATTGGACGCTTGATGGGCTGCCACTCAGCACTAGGCACTAGTCACCTTATTGGACAAATGCTTTCACTCATGGGTTGCTGTTCCCAGCTTTTGAACCGGAACCAACATGGCAGCTCGTTTGGAAACTTTTTTTCTCATATATTACGAAAATAGTTCACCGAAATGTGTTTCTGAAAATATTGTAGGCGAGAAATAAGCCATGCAGTTGCTGAATCTGTAAGCTTAAAAGTTTTTCGGGAGTTTCCAGAGGCGGCGAGTTGCGCCAGACGCCCCTGATTTGTATAAAGTAACCTAGACCTCAACTTTATGCAAATGAGGAGCGACCAACATGACGGTCCGTCTCTCAAAACGCAATGCTATGCTACCAGCATGCATTTCCAGGCTGCTTACAATGACAATGAATGGGAAGCGTGGAAAGGACGGATCTTGTGGACACGCACCATAAGTGTTTACTTATCTGGTGTTTTCATACTGATTTAGGGTTTTAATTTCTATATTTAAATGAACTATAATTGATTAGAAGTCAATGCCCTCTATAAGCCCTGCTCTGGCTATGCTATTTAGTTTACAATTTCTAACTCACAACCCACGTTAATTGCGCGGACCCCTCTGATGAGCGAGCTTCTCAAATCACCCTGCGTTGTGCTGAAATTACATGTATGTTACGAGAGTGCGAGCGGCCAGGTTACCTCAGTTTACATTACCATCATCCCACGATCCACGTGGCCCGATGCGGAGGCATGTCCGGGTCTTATCCCCAACACACATTTTCACTCGCTGTCCTTTCATGACCCCGTATGATGAGCTCGCCCATCAAACCCTCAGCGTAGCGCACCTAGCCATGTAATGACCCCTGTGTAACAAAGATAGCCGCCCCAAATGAAAGGAGCCACTTCCTAAAGCGTGTTTGACAGGAGGGAGGGGAGAGTGCGGTGTGTTGCTGGGGCTGATCTGAGGTACACTACCACATGTTGACCGGCCCATCAGTGGCAACATCTTGATGTCATTAATTTAGCCGGTCCTGGGAGAGACCCACATGCAGCTTTTGGGGGTTTGGGGAAATGCGTGTGTCTGTGTGTATAGGCCTATGTGAGCGCAGGCATGTATATGTGTGTGTGTGAGTAAGGGGCTCTTTAACAGGGGGCGATTATGGCCCTTGGCAGGCCAGGATTAGAACCATGTGTCCCACTGGAGGTCAGATTTAGAGTTGTTATTGATCAGTGGAGCAGAGCTACAGATCCAGGCTGAGGCTCAGTCTCAGGCTAGTTTTACCGACCACATTAGGTTCAAAGAATGTCTAAGGGAGATTCCCAAAGCTCTTCACCTGTTTTTAGAGTTTTATTATTTAACCTAAGACCCCAGTTTCCATTCTCACCTGCTCTCATGTGCTCTTAAACACCTCTTCCCTCTTTTTCACAGTCCTTCCTGTCAACTTCACACCTCTCATTTAACTTCACATCTCACACTTTTTGCTATGTTAACCATCGGAGGATTTGAAGCTGAATAAAAATGTAAAGAGTCTCTCTAACCGTCCTTCTGTCTTCCCCTGCTTTCCTCAGGTGCCTTTCATTATATGAAGCCCCCAACATGGCCTGAACAGGAGGCTTCCCGGCCGGCCAGTCTGACATTCATCGCCAGAGAACACCCCCACCACGCTGCCTTTGCCAAACGTCCCCAGCCCCGAGGACAGCGAAAGAGAGAGAGAGAGAGAGAACGGTTGGGTGGGTGAAGGGGTTGAGGTGCTCTCCTCCAGCATGAGAACCAGTTGAGGTGGAGGTGTAGTGATGGCGATGGAGGGGGTTGACTGGAATAATTTGGACCAAAGGGCGCAGCCTCTCCTGTTACCTGGCAATCGCTTTGCTCGTGCGTCACGTCACGCTCCGAGGACCAAGCACGGCTCGTTGTCCACGCTTAAAGAGGAAAAGAAGAGGGGGGGAAAGGGGAGTAAATACATTCAAGATTGTGTATTTGATTTTTGTAATAAGTGGCAGAGAGGTGGACTCGGGAAGGCCCCTGTGCTCCGGGGGCCCAACTTGATAGAGGAGGGTCGTATTCTCATGGTTATCAAAAGGCCGGATGATGATAACGCTCAGCCGCTACGTTCTTCTAAGGAAAATAATATTTACTGTACATCGATGCGATTCTCGTACGAGACTTTGGAGATGAAAGTATGACTACACCGGGAAAACCAGCAGAAAGGCATGAATGGAGGCGGAGTGGAGTCATAGTGAAACCACTGCAACCCAAAGAAAGTGCAATACATTCATACCTCATGTGATGTAAATTAACACGGATCAAATGTCCCCCCTCAAAAAACAATATGCCCTCTCTTTTTAATGTCATTCATTTTGGGTCGTGTGCATTGATCAATCAGGGGAAATCATCAAGTGATGAAAAATAGCAAACGTAGTCGTGATGTCATTAAGCCAAAAAATTCTCTGCCAGTGAATACATTATTCAGTTTGACAGTTAATTTTTTATTTTTTTTTATTTTGCATGTGTTAAATTAGTTTTCACCAGGAACTTGCAAACATTAGTTCCATTTCTTATTTATTTAGTGTCGTTCAAGTGTTATGTCTCTTCTGTACGTTTTGTATTAAGTGCTCTTAAGTGCTTACACAGTGTTCATTATACATGTTTTTTTTCTCTCTTTTGTATAATTTACATTTACATTGGCGTAAAATGATTTTGTTGTAAGAAGTTTTGTGTACAATACAGCACTATTTACTATTTATAATAAACTATGTAAAAATGTAGAAAGTTGTGACTTTGAGTGTCATTTTACATTTAATTCCTGGGCTGTAGCTAATATTGAGAAGACTGAGGTCGTGTCCTCATTTGTGAAAAAAAAAAAAAAAAAAAGGTTTACACCTGGTAGGTATTTTATAAACTAATTTTATTATTATTATTATTATTATTATTATTAATAATATTATTAACATATTATTATATTTTTATACTATGTTTTATATTAACTTTTTTTTATAAATATATATCTATTTTTAGCATTTTTAGACTCAACATGTCAAAATTAGACTGAGGCCAATAAATAAATAAATAAATAAAGGCCTCAATATTTATTCTCCAGAATTTTAAACCTTCAAATTAAATTAGAAAAAGTGTAGAATTGTACAGGAAACCGAATGAATGGAATATGAATAATTAAAGTAATTAGAAGATTTGAGGCATTTTTTAATTTTTGTGATTTACTGTCAATTAAACTAGAGAATGTTTCTTTTTTTTCCTTTCTTTCCTATCATTTTAAACATACCAGCTGTTTCCCCCCTCCTATCTAAATCCGGATGAGCAGGATAGTGACGATACCTACATACTCTGAGAGCTGCACAACCCTCGTGCGCACTCCTTGAGCTCTAAATCATAAATATATCCCCTTTCATAAACACTCCTTTTGGACAAATTCCTGCTCCCTAGGGGCTCCTTCACACCCCTTAATGACTAAAGCAGAGCTGCTGTAAATTATAGAAGCACAGCGGCCCGTAGTCACACACCAGGACATCAGTCACCGACATGGCTGTACAGGGTTCAGGAGGGTTTCGGCTCTCACTGCCAAACAGAAACGTAAACACTGTTCACTCAGTTGGCAGACTCCTCAAAAGGTTACAGATATCACCGGTGCATTTTTATCACTCCCTGGCGTTTTCTTTTCTCCTGGAGGTTTAGGGATCAGGTATGCAGCTGTCCATGTCATTCATGGTATATGTTTAAAGTCTGTATGCATGAGACTGCACTGTTTAAATAGTTTGTATGCATGTATTTGTGTGTTTGCATGTTTATGCTCAGTGTCCAACACCAACAGATAAGATCAAGGAAAGATCACATTTCACTATTTTCTTTAGTCTCTACAAACTTTTTTTTTTTTTTTTACAAGTGCTCAACTTGTAAGACACAATGAGTGAATAAGCCAAAGGGGTTGCTTTGGAGCGGAGTGTCAGTCAAGCAGCAACACACTGGAGACAACTTAACCTCTGACCCCAACACTCTTTGAAATGAGTAGACTACTTGACCGGAGCTGACAACAATCCAAGCGTCTCCGCAGCTTCCAAGACCCCAAATTGAAAGTGAAGGAAGGAGCACAAAGAGGATGGGCTGAAAAAAAAAAAAAAAGATATGAGAAAAAAAAGAGTTAAAAGGGATCTTTAGAAAATACTTTGAGCCACAATGTGTTATAGGAGAAGTGTAATCTTAGAGTGTATGACTGATTCATTTCTGATGAAAATGACAAACAAATCTGTGGACAAAATCATTCTCAAAAGGAGGTCATAGTTGTACTTTTATTATAGTTTGGCTGCATCCAAAGGGACAGAAAAGGAGTGGGCTTTATCTCTGAAATACCGCCTTATCAAGTCTCTTGAAGAGTGGGTGGATGACTCACAGCGTGCCTTTCCTAAAGTGGAGTGCCTGCCTCTCACACTTTCCATCTGAGGTCTTTTCTCAGTCACCCCGGTCCCTTTTCTGTCTTATGCTTATTTTTTAAATTCTCCGCTTAGTTTTCCACCTTTAATTTTGATATGAAGCGCATGAACCAGACCCTCCTGCTGTCTCTTCTCTCCAGATGCCATCAGATTCTAGAGGACGCTGGTATGGACATCAGTGGACAGCAAATCAACACGACCTCGGTGAGCCCTCTGTCCAGCACCAGCACCAGCACCAGCACCAGCCCGGCATCCACCACCTCCAGCTCCAGGGAGACTTACGACAACGCTTACTTTTACATCCTGATTGTCATGATCTTCTACTCCTTCCTTGCCATGGCGCTTTTCAAGTGCCTAGGCGGCGATGAGGAAGGAAAGGACCCCTACAAGGAGTTCATGAGTACTGGGCAGCCGTCAACACAAAAATTCAACACAGGCCACATGGTGGAGGACTTTTACTTTGAAGAGGAGAGCAGCTTGTGAGCCACAGGCTTTCTAAGGAGACGGAGGGAGGGGTATGAACGCATGGGGGGGATGTTTTGACAGTCACCAAGCCAGAAAAACGTCAATGCGGACTACTCAGGCAAGACCTGCTAGTGATTTCACAAAAAAAACCTGTAGTAAGTTCATTTTTTCCCCTTCTCCCCCTTCCCATCTGACAATCAGAAAGCTCACGCAAGCAGGCAGGCAGAAGGAGACGGCTGCCTCTGATGATCTGAGAGAAGGGTGGAAACATGGAGAAGTGTGGGTCAATGGCAGGCCGGAATCTCCTCCTGTGAGGCCCAATCAGGATCAATAACACCGGGGCACACACACCACAGGGAACCAGGGATACCTCGGCAGACTGATGGTGTGGACAACATGGACACTGTGTGTGTGTGTGTGTGTGTGTGTGTGTGTGAGAGAGAGAGTATTGACCTGCCATTGGATTTTCCATTCTCTGAATTGAGTTTAACTTAACTGAACACACTGAACAAATTAGACATGGGTTATACATTACTATTTTAATGCATTTACAAGTATTTATCTTAGACTTTGAATTTGATGTATAAAAGTGTTTATTTAAAGCTGCAGTGCGAAGAATTGGAGCAAATATGATTAAAAAAAAGTTATTTTTTTTATAAAAACGGTCACTATATCCTGACAGCAGTGCATGAGACAGGTAATATGAAAAAATCATGTGTTTCTGTGTCCTTCGGTGTCCTCCGGTGCTCCTAATGGCATCTGCAAGATTTCACAGACCGGAGGAAAACAACCAATCAGAGCCGAGCTGGAGCCTGCCGTCTCTGAGCAGCTGTCAATCACTCGCGAACTCCAATCAAACGGTCAAACTAGGCAGCGCTGATCAAATATGAATCAATATTCTGGTACTGTAATGCCTATTTCTCGCCTCAAATGTTTTCAGAAACATCTTGTAGTGTACTGTTTAGGTGTAAAATGAGAAAGTTTGTGACCCGGCAGCCACCAGCCGGAGCAAACTTTCTCATTTTACAGCTAAACAGTACACTACAAGATGTTTCTGAAAACATTTGAGGTGAGAAATAGTAACAGAATATTGATTCATATTTGATCAGCGCTGCCTAGTTTGACCGTTTGATTGGAGTACGTGGCTGATTGACAGCTGCCTCCGTTGAATGAACAGCCAATAGGAACGCGCTCTCTCTCTCTCTGAAATGACCTGTGATTGGCCAAAGTCTCCCGTCACGGGCTAGATTTTTTAAAGCCTGAAAACAGAGCCATGAGGAGGTGCAGAAGTCTAGTTTTCTCTCAGAACATGAATTACAATATGCTGAAAGGTTATTAAGGAGTTTTTCCCAATGATGCCAAAAATATCCTGCCTATACTGCAGGTTTAAATCTGGATATACAATATGAATTTGAATGTGTACTTTCACTTTAAAGTGTACAATAATTGCAGCATTTTAAACGGTATAGCCAACATATCTGCCTACAAAATGTAAATGCATGCAAACATGAAATAAAAATGCACATCTCACTCTCTCAAATTGGTTCTAATTACTAGGGCCAAAAACGCTCCATGCAATAGCCGGGACCGAGCGACATTCCTTTGCCATTACATTGTAACTGATCTATGGAGAGTGGATGTGCAGCTCCAACCTCCCGGTGACCCCGTATATGATCTAAGTTTACAAAGCTGTGGCGAAACGTGAACCCGAGACTCACTCTGTAGAATTAACTTCAATTGCGCAGCGGGATCGTAGGAGAGGAGTTTACAGAGAACACACGCTTCTGATTTGCACCACACGTCGCTAACGTTATACCTTTGAGAAGTGGGAGGACGCTTTAGGTTAGCAGCTGGACAGGTACACTGTGATGCACACAGATGCATCAAAGAAAGAAAGAAAGAAAGAGAGGAAAAGAGAGAAACACAGTTGCATTTTTGCATTAAATTAAAACATCCGGGGTCAAATGTGTGTCTGGCCTGACAATGCTGGTCTAATTTGAACTATCCGCTCCTAGAGGTTGTGCCGGTCCCCGAGGCCATGTGGCCCTGTTTCTTCTTCTTCCTTCATAATTAAATTTTTGCCTCATCCTCCCCTTGAAGTGCTGGGGTCACCACGTGTAGAGATCCGACCCAGCCAAACACCACTGCCTTGATGTTTCCCTAAACAGTTAACTCTGACCAGATAGTGATGACTGAATAATAATAATGGGTATAGACTATAAGTGAGATCTGAGAGGAAACTTATTTTTTTAAGCTCTCATTAATCATTAAAGTGATCTGGCTTTTAATTGTGTTAACATGTTTTTTCTGTCTTTATCTGATTCCCTGGATTTTAAATTGTGTTTTTAACTTGTTTCTGTTTTAATATGATTCAATTTCCACATATATTCACATATGTCTCTATGCTTGTATAGCCTATATATATATTTATTTCAGTCTGTGTGAAGCACTCTGGTGCTCTTGCTTTTTAAAATGTTATATAAATGAAATAAACTTTAAATTTAAAAACAATAATTTTAAATAATGGATCATAATAATTAAATATTTTTTCCAATTTCATACATTTCATGTTATATATAGCCTATTGTTGGACGGAATTCAAGGAGGAATTGATGAATTGAATTAGCTGCATCATCATGATGGTCATTCAGAAAATATTTTCGAGGCAGAAGTGATTTTATTAATTTATGCATGCAATACATTTGTGATTTAACCAATAAAACCACAGTTAGACTTAAAGCAGCAGTGGGTAGAATTAGAAAAAATATGATTAAAAAAAGTTATTTTTATAAAACGGTCACTATATTCTGACAGTATTGCATGAGACCGGTAATCTGAAAAAAAAAAATCATGTTCCTCTGTGTCCTCCGGTGCTCCTAATGTCATCTGCAAGATTTCACAGACCGGAGGAAAACAACCAATCAGAGCCGAGTTGGAGCCTGCCGTCTCTGAGCAGCTGTCAATCACTCGCGAACACTGATCATACGGTCAAACTAGGCAGTGCTGATCAGATATGAATCAATATTCTGTTACTGTAATGCCTATTTCTCACCTCAAATGTTTTCAGAATCATCTTGTAATGTACTGTTTAGCTGTAAAATGAGAAAGTTTGTGACCCGGCAGCAATGTTGAGATTAGTTGAGGAAATACCAAGCACCGCCCATCAGCCAGAGCACAGCCAATAGGAACGCTCTCTCTCTGAAATGACCTGTGATTGACCAAAGTCTCCTGTCACAAGCTAGATTTTCTAAAGCCTGAAAACAGAGCCATGAGGAGGTGCAGAAGTCTAGTTTTCTCTCAGAACACTTGAATTACGATATGCTGAAAGGTTATTATGGAATTTTTGCCCAATGATGCTAAAAACATTCTGCCTACTGCAGGTTTAATTATTGTTTTATTGTTAACTATCTGTTGATCATGATGATCATATTTTAGAGGGAAAGTGATTTTATTAATTTATGCATGTCATTTATTTGTGATTAAGCCACTAAAACCATCGCTTTACAGATAGATTAGTTCATTTGTGCATCAGACTTGCAACATTGTAAATCACATCTTGACAGCATGTGATGTTACGTCAGTGAAACAATATGACAGTAAATGAAAACCACAGAAATGTAGACTACTTTAGTCATCAGTATATTGACAGCACAGACTCCTGACAAAACCACATTGCTGTTTGTTGAAAGCTGCATCTGAACTATATTTAGTTCATGCCGCTAGAGAGGCTGTCTGAATCCGGTCCAAACCTTCCTGCCTCAACAGATCAAAGGGCCTGCAGACAAATTACTACAGGACACTATAGTAAATAAGAAACCAGCTGGAAAATAATTAAAACAAGGCATACAATATAATAATAATATAGTAATAGTAATATACCTCACTCACATGGCGATGGAGGATTGCTGCCTCAGCACCTCTCCCTCCTGCCCCCCAATTCATCCCCGTGGCCACACAGATGATCCACCGGATGGAATTCAGTCAGATAGGTTTGATGTGTCTCATCTTCAAGGTGCAGCTTCCACAGCTCTGCTGGAGAAGGGCTTGGGCCTGGATACAAACTGAGAAAACACACACACACTGAATACATAAGGAAACAGTGGCCTATATATGAAGGATGGTCTCTTGTGATACTGTAACTTCGTGATGCTTATTTGCAAATTGCATGTTGTGACTTACACTAGATACAACTTCTAAAATCACATCTGCATTTTTCTCCTTATGGGTTAAAACAGAGACTTTTAGGTGAACAATCTCTGTTATGACATCTGAAGAGAGAAAGGTGCCAAAGAAAATATATCTTACCTTTGAAAAAACTGTTAACTACATCACTGAGTTACACAAATATCTGTCTCACTGACTGTACCTGAGCTGATGGTGGTCCTGCATGGAGTCTGGCCTTTGGTCAGAATCTGTGCATATGCCGCCATCTGCTGTTAAAGATGTAACACTACTAGCGTTGTACTGTGTTGCCCTGCTGTCAATACAGTACAAGGAAACTGTCAAAACACTGAGGTGTTATTGAGCATGCAGAGGTTTGGCAGCAACATAACTAAGGATTGTTGTTGACTCAGACCCTGAATAACAATAATTTTCAGCAGTCAGAATAGATGTATTTTAGCAAATGTGGGTTTATGAAATTGACCTACCTACCTACTCTACCTGTAGTAGTAGAGACTGTGCACGCTGAAGTCCTGCTGTCATCCCTTGGTGTATCTTAAGTGCAAAATGCTGTAGTAGAGGAGACAGTTGATACTGTGGTTTTGCTGCCATCTACTTGTAGAGATGTTGTACTGCTTTTTGTTGTGCTGGATCCATTTGTCAGTGCACTAATAAAAGCTGTTGTCAAAAAGAAAAGGTTTACAACAACACAGATATTTCCTTAAACTGACTTATACACTGAATGCTTATTGTGCAGCGGGTGGGTCACATTATGCCTAGACCACCGTCAGAGTCGATCATTTATTAATATCATATGTGTGTCACACGTGTATTGTGCGAGATCTCTACTGGTAAGCATGGACCAAGGAAGAGACACATGGGTCGAGGGCACTGGCTGTGGTTGCAATACACTAAAACCTAAGACCACATAAAAAAAAATATATATATATTTATTATAATTAAGTGTAAAAATAAAACTAGCCTCTTTAAATGTGTTTGTATATATGTCTATTTGTTCTATTTACCACCCAATTGTTTATTTTTCTGTCTCTTAGTTTGAGTTCTCATACTGTTGTTAAGCGTTGATAAAATACCAGTTACAAATTTCAAACATTATAAGTTGAAGCTGTATATCAGTTACCGACAGGCCTTGTTTTTTGTTGGATTTATCATTAAACAAGATGGCATGCCATGACACTGACTTATTAATATAAATGCTTTATTCAAGTGTTGAGAGTTAAATGCGAAGACGTTTAACAGACTTATCAGGAGCAGGAATTACAGTGCAAACCAATCCATGACTGAATGGCGAGAGTGCCAACAGTAGTACATATAAACCATGTTGTTGTTGTTGCTGATCGGTAATGAGTCACTGTTTTTGTAGTTAAACTTGAATGTCCAGTTACTTGACTAATGCTGCCCCATTGCAGAGTGTTGCCATGACTCAAAGTAGAAAATCTCCCATGTAAAACATTCAAACACCAAATGTCAGCAACGTTTAAATAACCATTTATTGCACATTACATTGTTTTTTTTTTTACCAATATTATCAGATAGTGACACATATTCCATCTGGAGTCATAATGGCATGTGTATGCCAAAGCACCCATGTAATCAGTGCATTATACTGACATTTATGCACAGCTAAAGACTATCACCTTTGAATAAATAGCATGCACGGGAATATCTATGTCTAATACGCACAAATAATGTTATTGAGTAAAACAAAATGACACCCACTTTAAAAAAAAATCTTATTAGGCCAAAGCTTAACACAATAACACAAGCAGCAAAATACAGTGGCATTTTCTAATAAAAGACAGAAAGAAGAAAAAGGGCAGTATTTTGGGCGGTAATGCACCAGGATGCCAACCAATGCCAACCGCCATTAAACCTAAACAAGAAGAAGAGATGAATAAAAAGAAAACAAACAACCAAAAAAAAATCCCAATTGGAATATGTTACACAATTAAAATACATTCAAGTCTGAAAAAACTGTCTGAAATAAAAAGTCTGAAAACTGTCTGAAAAAAAAAGTTTGATAAATGCTGGAAAAAAAATATCTGAAATTTCTTTTTTGAAAAATGTTGGAAAAAAGGTCTGAAAAAATATCCGTAAAAAAAAGTCTGAAAAGGTAAAAAAGAAAGAAAAAAAAAAGTCTGAAAAATGTCTGAAAAATGTCCCAAAATGTTGAAAAAGAAAAGTCTCAAGGTTAAAAAAAAAAAAAAAAATTCTGAGAAAAGAAAATCCGTAAAAAGAAATTCGGAAAAATGTCTGAAAAAAACAATTTTAAAAAATGCTGGAAAAAAAGACTGAAAAATGTCCCAAAAAAAGTCTGAAAAATGTCTGGAAAAAAATGTCTGAAAAATGTCTGAAAGAAATGTCTAAAAAAAAGTTTGAAAAATGTTGGAAAAGAAAAGTCTAAACAATGTCTGAAAAAGGTAAAAAAAAAAAAAAAAAAAGTCAGTAAAAAAACAATTTGAAAAATGCTGGAAAAAAAGACTGAAAAATGTCCGTAAAAAGAAGTCTGAAAAATGTCTGAAAAAGGTAAAAAAGACAAAAAAAAAAAAAGAATTCTGAAAAATGTCCCAAAAAAGTCTGAAAAATGTCTGAAAAAAATGTCTGAAAAATGTCTGAAAGAAATGTCTAAAAAAAAGTTTGAAATGTTGGAAAAGAAAAGTCTATACAATGTCTGAAAAAGGTAAAAAAAAAAAAAAAAAGTCTGAAAAAAATGCATGAAAAAAAGACTGAAAAATGTCTGAAAAAAAGTTTGAAAAACGTTGGATAAAAAAGTCTGAAAAAACTGTCTGAAATAAATAGTATGAAAAATGTCTGAAAAAAAAGTTTGAAAAATATTGGAAAAAAAGACTCTGAAAAATATCTGAAATTGTTTTTTTGAAAAATGTTGGAAAAAAATGTCTGAAAGAAATGTCTAAAAAAAAGTTTGAAAAATGTTTGAAAAAAAAAGTCTAAACAATGTCTGAAAAAAAAAAAAAAAAAAAAACTGAAAAAATGTCCGTAAAAAAAAAGTCTGAAAAGTGTCTGAAAAAAAAGTCTGGAAAAAAACCTTTGAAAAATTCTGGAAGAAAAGACTGAAAAATGTCTGAAAAAAAACCTTTGTTGGAAAAAAAAGTCTGAAAAAATTTCCGTAAAAAAAAGTCTGAAAAATGTCTGAAAAAGGTAAAAAAGAAAAGAAAAAAAAAGTCTGAAAAATGTCCCAAAAAAAGTCTGACAAAATGTCTGAAAAAAAAGTCTGAAAAAAAAAGTTTGAAAAATGCTAGAAAAGAAAAGTCTAAACAATGTCTGAAAAAGGTAAAATAAAAAAAAGTCTGAAAAAAATAATTTGAAAAAAGGTTGAAAAAAAGACTGAAAAATGTCTGAAAAAAAAGTTTGAAAAATGTTGGAAAAAAAAGTCTGAAAAAATTTCCGTAAAAAAAAAGTCTGAAAAATGTCTGAAAAAGGTAAAAAAGAAAAGAAAAAAAAAGTCTGAAAAATGTCCCAAAAAAAGTCTGACAAAATGTCTGAAAAAAAAAGTTTGAAAAATGCTGGAAAAGAAAAGTCTAAACAATGTCTGAAAAAGGTAAAATAAAAAAAAGTCTGAAAAAAATAATTTGAAAAATGGTTGAAAAAAAGACTGAAAAATGTCTGAAAAAAAAGTTTGAAAAATGTTGGAAAAAAAAGTCTGAAAAAATGTCCGTAAAAAAAAAGTCTGAAAAAGGCTGACAGTGTCTAAAATGAGCGCTTAGTTTCAGAGTTATTTAACTGTCCCCTGTGGTTTAAATGGGCCAGAACCACCACTGCCAGTATAATTAAACATTTGGCTCATCGTCCTCCCTTGAAGTGCGGGAATACAATTCAGTATAATTAAACATTTGGCTCATCGTCCTCCCTTGAAGTGCGGGAATACAATTTGCAGACAATATCTAGCCAAACAGCACTGCCTCGATCTGTTTTCGGCTGATCAGCCTGCCCTAATAGTTAACTCTCAACAGATAGTACTGAATAAATATGTGGTTTTATGTCATTTTATTATCTAAGTTTACGTTTGTTCTTGATGACAAACTGTGCTTTGAATCCCATGTTGATGCTACCTCAAAAAAGGTCCAGCAAGGTCTTTTTTTTGAGAAAAATTAACTCTTAACGTTTCTTCTGAGATGATGTCTGTCTTTTACAGATGTTCTATAAAATCTGTTTTAACCTTTTGTATTATTGCTTGGTTTGGAAATCTAAATCTGTCCAACAACAATAGACTTGGAAGTCTTGCTAAAATAGCCAGTAGATTTCAGGGAGGCGTCAGGCTATATGCTCCTGGACAATTTTAACACTACAGGTCCTTACAAGGGCTACCACTATATTGGACTGCCAGGACAATCCGCTCCTAAAGGAGTTTAAGCTTTTGCCCTCAGGACGTTATTTCAGGGCACCCGATAGGAGAACTAAAAGACTCCACGTCTCCTTCATCCCAAAGTGCTATTAATATGTCCGATAGCATAGCACTCTGGCTGCACTCTTTGCACTTCCCTTACACTTGCACACTTGCACATTTGCACTACTGTATATGAGTACTTGGTACGAATTTCTATTTCCCTACTCTAGCTCTGTGTTTTATTGTGTTGATGTGTCGTTGATGTTGTCTTTTTGTATTCTGTTTTTATGTGAACCCTAGCTGAAAAACAATAGAGACAATATAGATAACCTAAAGGCAATGACAGTTTATTTAGTTTTAACGGATGATAGTGTTGTTTCTGAGAGTTGTGCAGCCTGTTGTCACACTGATGCATCCAAACTGATGTTTTCACTGGCTGAAACATACTATAGGCCCTAGTAACAGGAGAGACCTCAGAGACCAGGTCCAAAGCACACTGGAGCAAACGAATTTAAGGCAATCAACTTTATAAGAAGACTAATGTTTCGACGCCAACTGCGTCTTCATCAGAGTCAAACTGATCAAATCCTCCATCAAAACCTCCCCTAGTTGGGAACTGATTCACCATTGGCTGGGAAAATGGGGAGGGAACAACAATCTGCATGTAGGCAGGGTAAACAATCAAACATCATATAATGATAAAAAGAGAGAACTAAGAGTAAATAAATAAATAGCTGTTTGTGACTTTTCATCAGTGACATCCATGTACATATATCAAAAATGATTAAGTAAGAATAATAATAATGATAATAAATAACATGTATCACAACATATAGGCTCTTTCTCAGGTGGGTTCGATGTGTCTGAAAGTCGAAGTGCAGCCCTCACAATTCTGCGGGAGAAGTATCTGCGATACAAACTGTGTGAGAGAAAAGAGACTCACTGATTAGGTGAGCGCTAGAGGTGTGTATAATATTGTCATTTTGTGATATGATGTGTATTTGAAGGTGGTTTGTACTTACATCAGATAAAGCCTTTAACATCACATCGTTTTCCTCATTCTGGGATAAAACAGAAACTTTTAGGCGAAAGGTCAGTATTTGGGCATCTGTAGAAAGAAAATGTATTTTACCATTCAAACTGTTCACTAGCATAACTGAAGTACAGAAGTCCATGTGACTGACTCATTGTACCTTTGCTTGAGGTAACAGTGGACCCAGATTTGCCCCCATCTGCTGGTAAAGATACGACACTACTGGTATCCAGAGTTGTACTGGTATCTGTCAGTGTTGTCCCTGCTGTGAGGACAAGGAGACATGCCAAAGGAGGTGACTCTAACTGAAGGTCATTTGTAGGGTGATGCAAACAGACAGAAGATTGCCAATACATTTTCAGCAGTGGCATAAAGAATTAATGTATTTCTTTAAATGTGAGATCGTAATAATGACCAACCTGTAGCTGTGGAGACTGTGGAAGCTGAAGTTGTGAGGCCATCTAATGGTGTAGATGCAGTACTGCTGCTTTTTTGGCTGGTTGTTGTTGTTGTTGTTGTTGTGGGTAACGCTATGGACACCGAGTTTGTGCTCACATCTGATGCAGTAGTGCTGCTTGTTGTACTGGGTGCTGTTGTTGAAGAGACCGCGGATGACGACGACGGGGGGATATCTGTCGGTGTAGATGTACTGTTTGTACTCGTAGTGTCAGAGGCTGTGGATGTTGAAGTTGTGCTGATATTTGCGAGCATAGAGGTAGTACTGATGTTTGTTGTGCTTGTGGTGCTTGTTGTGCTTGTTGTGCTGGGTGTGGTTGTTGTGCTTGTTGTGCTGGGTGTGGTTGGCGGCGCAGAGGTAGAAGCTGCAGTCAGGAGGAAGAGAGATTTGCACTATAAATCTTAAACCACTTCTCAAATCCTAAACCGACATGACAGTGTACCTTTCAGTTTTTTTGTTTTCACCCCAACTTACATTGCGTGCAGGTTGACCTGTAGTCAGAACAGCAGTCGTTATTTTGCAGACAGAACGCGTCACAGTAACACACCCTGTGACAGGTGCTGTTTGCACCAGGGCAACACAGCATGGGTGGACCTGCACAGCCTGGAGCACACACACAATAAACAAGATCAACATTGTACCGATTTTATAGCTGTTATTTCACTGTGTTATTTCAAGATCACTCTGGTGTGTTACAAAATCCTGATTGTCTAAACAACTAAGTAATCAAGCAGATGACTAGTAGCACAGCTTGTGCTAGCAAGTAGTGTAGATATAATAGTAGGCCTGGGACGATACACCTGTCTCCCGATTTGATACTATCACGATACTTGGGTGCCGATTCGATATGTATGGCGATTTTAAGTATTGCGATTCGATATTACGTTTTATTGCGATTTTGGTTAACTTTTTTAACACTAGACCATGGGAAAAAGTTTAATCATACACTTCTAGGGACTTTTACTTTGGAAAATATCTTAATTGATACAGTAAAAGTGTTTGATTTTCAGCATGTAATGTTTTATATTTTTGGTGAATATAATCCAATCAATCTCATTTCTATATATGTATTTTGTATATACAGTACAGTTTGTTAACACCTTATTTTGAAAACTGGACAAAATCAAACGCGTGTACTTCCGCTAACTTTGCCAAATCCGTCTCTAGCTCTGCCGTCAGCTCCGTTCTCTTTAAACATCCACGGTCGTTTTGCGGTAACGTGCAGCTTTAGCCATGATGTCTAGCTCTGCTTTTCCTGGCAGTGTGTGAAACCCAAAGTGTTTCCATACTTTACTATATGTGTAGTGTTTACCACGTTTAGACGGATATGACGTCAAGCTTCTCAGACTACAACAATAAAAGCGGTAACTTCCTTCTACCTCCGCATAGACTCAAATGAAGCAAATATATTGATTCTGGCATTAAAAAAAATACATTTTAAAATCGTAAAAAAGAAGAATCTTGATACATAATAATAGTAGTTGGAGCTAAGAGTCCCTAAATTAGGGCTCTGAGATATTGTGTGGCTGCCTGGCAGAGCTGTTAGTGCCCAGGGAAAGGTTGGCAAGGATCACTCCAAGGTGGACTCAGAGTGGTATAAATGTTTGATGCATGGGTGGATGCAGTTGAGAAATAGATGTTGATGATTATTGTGGGGTTGAGATGGAGACAGAATATGTTACACTGGATTAATGGGAGCGGAGAGAGCACCTTGTATGAGGTGGTGTTGTGGATATATTACCTGTTGGAGCTGGTTGAGCTAGAAAATTAAAAGGAACAATGACATGTCATTTCATTGGAATGCAAGAAAAACAAACATTTGAGTTGAGTATTTGCCAGAAATGAAAAGAGAAGGAAACTGGCATGGGTGTCACAGGGAACTGTTTGGTACAACAAACAATGTTGTTCAGTCTTCCTTGTTAGATGGTTTTCAGATAACCAGATCAACTCAAATTCCCCTGTCACAGCTAGAGAACAGTCTATTAACAGGTTTGACAGAATATCAGGGCAGACTCTTCTTAGTGAAAGCGGTGCAATTGATCTTTTTTGCCAATATTCTCCACATGTATTAAGGCTTTTCCTTTAATTTGTCACTGTATAAATAGCAGTTTTCCTAATAATGGTGTCACTTACCCTCATCAAGACCTTACCAAACCTTTACATAAAACATTTACATAATTAAGCCTCTTTTCTTAATTTAGAGAAAAACTGAATTAGTAATTTGTTATTCTTTGTGCCTATTTATGTTCTAATTTTCACACTGAGGTCAGTCCAATTAGCACTGATAAATGACCTCTCACCAACATCTAATATGATAACAGGTGGATGCTGTTTACTCACTACTTTAATTGCTTATGACCTATAAATCGAGTCAGTGACTTTGCTAAAAATAAAAGTAAGCACCCAAGGACAATGACCTGATCCAGCAGGAGCTTATTTATTTATTTATTTTTAATTCACAGCAGTACTACACATGTGAGACACACTCAATTATTTACCATTATTTTTTTGGAATAATCCAATCAGCTTAGTAATGTAGTATTTAAAGTATTTAAACATTTGGCAATAGATTAGCTTTTTACAATCAGGTCAAAGAACAACAAAATAAAGCTCATTATTAAAATAAGTGTTTATCAACATCATTGTAACTGTGAATCCTTAATGTTCAGTTAAACACATTTTTGTAGAGCTGCAACGATTAATCGATTAGTTGTCAACTATTAATCGATCGCCTACCTAATGTTATAGCTGACCAGACGAAGGTCTCTCCATGAATCAATGCTGATCCTAGTGTTGGCTTTTCCTGAGATGATAACGTTTCTCGCTGCGGAGCCCCGTCACTTCACAAGACACGGGAAACCTCTGTCGGTCTGGAGGAGCTGCAGCATTTATTTCTGCACAAACGTCCACTGTACATTCACTAGATATTCTCAGAGCTAAACTAACTCTCCTGCAAGAATCAGAAGCAGAGTACAGCAGAGACTCCGGCCATGGAGACCAAAGCTACGGTCTCCCCCGCGTCCTCTGACCGCGGCCAACACTGTTTTGCAAGACGGGCTTCACTAAATATAACTTTGCTGTTTTGGTACTTCCGTGTAGTTTGTGTTGGAGTCTTGTCTGAACAGCGTAGCCACATGCGAGCGTGCATGGGGAACTGACCCGGATTGATTTATACGTGTAAGAAGTTACAAACAGTCTCTTTTAAATGTGAATATTTTCTGGTTTCTTTACTCCTCTATGACAGTAAACTGAACTTCTTTGAGTTGTGAACAAAACAAGACGTTTGAGGACGTCATCGTGGGCTTTGGGAAACACCAATCAACATTTTTCACCATTTTCTGACATTTTATAAACCAAACAACTAATCGATTCATCGACAAAATAATCGACAGATTAATCATCAATGAAAATAATCGTTAGTTGCAGCCCTACATTTTTATATAATGAGATAATTATGCCATGACATTACTTTATTAAACCTTTTATTAAATGCGATAATGTTTAACTCACCATCATAAAGAGGTAGAAACGCCAATTGGAGGAAGAAGTACAACCGATCCATGACTCTGTGTGACTGCTGAGTTTAACCAAAGCTTATTTATACAGGTGCACTCCTGATAAGAATCATCCTATTGTCTGCCAGAAAAAAAAAACAAATACCTTTTCATCTCAGAATGATATATCATGTTACAGAAGTAATACTTTTTCTTTCTGTAATGATTAGAACACAGTCAGACTGTAGAAATGTCAAGAATGCCGTTGAGGCAGCTGCCAATTCTCTGGTGCTTGCTGTTGTTTCCCTTGTTGCGCAGGGTGTGGGGACTGGCTCTTAAATGATAGTTGAGAGCAGCTTGGTGCATTCCCCTCTTGGCCAATCAGGGTGTAACGACGCCCTTTCTGTAGGGCTTAAAAGAGGAGGGAAACTGCATAACCAGTGTCATTCCGATCTCTCCTTCACTAAATGCAACATGTGTTATCAGCTTTATCAGAAACTCTGGTCTGTTTTGGGCCCTTTTGGGATTCTGTGATCTTTGTGTTTTGTTTGTTGAGAGTGTTGACTCTCCTAGTTGGGGAAACAAGTTAAGTGCCAACCAATTGGGTTACCTGCACTGGGACGTTTAGGTACTATTTGTGCAACGATCTGGCTTGCCTTACAATAGCCTAACGCCTGCAGGCTGTATTTTTGTATTCTATTCATTTGTTGATTTTCAATGAAACCCTTTATACCCATTTCTTTTAGTGTATTTTATTTGGGAAAACTTTAAAGGAGGGTAAAAGGAAAAACACAAACCAATATTTCAGTTTCCTTAATTGTTTGTTAATAGAGAGGCATTTGTTCATTATTGAAGAGGCATTTGTTCATTATTATTATTAAGAAGGCATTTTATTTTATATTATTATGTGGATGGGAACTGTTTTTCAGTCTTCTGACTCAGTACCGCCACATAATTGGCAACCACGAAGGGACACGTAACACAAAGCATAATCTTTCAATAAAGAGATTTAGTTTTGTGTCCCATCTTCTGATATCTATTTAGCAAGTGTATTTGAGTGTATATTTCTGAAATGTGTATTTGGAGTGTAGCTTGACTATTAGTCCAAATAATTACTAGTGACCATCCATCATGTCTTGGGAAGATCCAGACATTACAATGACCGCATTTGAACCGTCGCTTGCGGAATTGGAATCCGAGCTTTCTCTAAATGTTAGCTTGGATATGCCTGTAGTTGGGCAGGAGGTGCACTTACGGGATGATGATGATGATGATGATGAAGAGGGATGGGTAGATGCTCCAGTAGAACCACAATTGTCTGTGGACACTCATCCTCTTTTGGCTTTAGAGGGCTTATTACTTCCGCCTTCATCCCCAGTTCCTGTAGCTCCTCCCACCCAGGAACACTCAGATTCGGATTTAGTCATTTTTGCTAATGCTGTAGAGTCGATGAAACTTGTGTTTAAAAATACAGTGGATTGGCAGCGTGAGTGGCTGTCAAACATTTCAAAGGGCATACCCATTGATAAAGCTCTAAAAATGTGTACTACTCTCATAACAAATGTGGTGGAGAAAGCAAGTAACCATTTGCTCGCAGAAGTAAGGGATTTTGGTTCAAAGTGCATAAATGCCATTCAGTGGAATGCACAACAAACACAGTCTGAGTTCCAAGAGTCCCTGATTACTGACCGTCAAAACTTGATGACCTCCATTACATCCGCGGTCACTGAAAACAAGGATGTACAACTTCTGGTGACCGAGGTGCATACATTGCAACAGCAGATGGGTTCAGTGCAGGCTACCCTTGAGTCTCTTGTGCGTCAACAGTGTGCACTCAATTCTCAGGTCAATTCAATACATAAGCGAGAGGAATGGGTCCTTAAAGAAGCAGTAACACCTATTGCAGTTTCGTCTCAAGCACACACATATCCTGTTTCTCCAGTTGTTAAAAATGTGGTTTTGTTGCCTACCTCCGCACCTGTGGGAGTTCCTTCAGATTGCTCAGGAGCTGCTGCTCCTAAGGGTGAAATTTTCCAGGATGATGGTTGTAGAGTGACTGATGGCAAACTTCCAATTAAGATGTTTTTCCCTTGCTATGGCGGGCCTCAGGATGAGAAAGATCCTTTGGTGTATTTGCAAAGATGCAGTGACTTCCTGTCTCTGAAACCACTTAACCATGGTGAGATCCTAGCGACCATGAGAAGTGTATTGCATGGTTCTGCACGTGATTGGTGGGAGACTGTTAGGGAGAAAATCCATTCATGGGAGGAATTTCAGAGAGCTTTCCTATCATCTTTTCTTCCCGAGGACTATGTTGATGTTCTGGAAGAACAGATTCGAACCAGGGTGCAAGGAAGAAATGAGTCACTACGAGACTTTGTTTTCTCCTTTCAAGCACTTATCAAACGTTGGCACTCTTCGGCCACAGATGATGAGATTTTAAAAAGAATATTGAAGGCTATGAATCCCTTTCTGGCATGTCAGCTCCGTGGTCGGGTTACCTCCATAGATGAGATGATCCGCATTGGGAGTCAAATAGAAGTAGATTATGAAAACCAGAAAAGGTACAGGAGAACTCTGAACGAATCTCACAAAGCTAATGGTACAACTGAAAAGAAGGTTATAAAGAGACCTGAAATGGTTTTGTGTTGGCGTTGCCATGGTGAGCATGCACCAGGGTTCTGCCCTCAGTTTCATGTCTTCCCAGGTAGCTCAAAATACAGTGGACAACAAAAGTCAGAGTCAAAACAGACTTCAGCGTCCAGTAAAAAAGGTTCCATGGCTACTGTTGCTAGTCAGCCTGCAGCCAAGAACTGCCAGAAGCAAAAGTCTACTAGTGTGGTGGGATCTCCATCTCACCCGCCCACTAGTCTAAAACAGTTGGTTGTGCCCATCACGGTACGTCAGCGTCATGGGAAAGCGCTTGTGGACACAGGTGCTACTTACACTTTATTGCATGTGAGTCTGTAGAATAAGATCAAAGGCCCCAATGAGTCCCTTGTATCATGGCAGGGTGGACCAATGTATCTTGCGAATGGCCAGCAAGCAAATCCTATTGGATGTAAAGTGCTGGAGTTCAGCATGCATGGTAACAGTTGGTTCGTACCTACCGCAGTACTGGATGCAGATGTGTTGGTGTATCCATTAGTTCTTGGTTTAGATTTTATGAGCATGAGTGGGCTCCAGGTCAACGTCCGGGACAAGGTATACTCTTTTGCTGGTGATGACACCACCAGGGTTTTCCCTTTCCAGCCTGTCCTGTGCCCCAGCGATGGTTGGGGTGTTCTGAGTGTGAGCAGTGTTGCTTTGTATACTACCTTACCACCTACATTACCGCTCTTGCCTGCCGTTAGTGATGACTGGTGTAACCTAGCTTGTATTCCTAAAGGTGATGACTTACTCAGTCTGCTCCATACTGCTGTTGCAGACAGTGGTTTAACAGGGAGGGAGGCTGAGAAATTGTACCAACTCTTGCTAAACAACCCGCGGGTCTGCACCACCACTTTAGGCCGTACCTCTGTGCTGAAACATAAAATCAAATTAAACAGTGATGTTGTGGTTACCCAGCGCCCCTATCGATTACCCCTACAAAAGCGGAAGATGGTTAAGGAGCAGATCGAAGAGATGCTTCAACAGGGTATCATTGTACCTTCCCATTCACCATGGGCATCCCCGATTGTAGTGGTGCCTAGAAAAGAAGGTGGAACACCCCGATTTTGTGTTGATCTCCGCCGTGTTAATGAACGTAGCGAGGGAGATGCCTATCCTCTACCAACGATTTCTGAGATACTTGAATCTCTGGCAAGTTCAGCTGTGTTCACCACCTTAGATCTCAACAGTGGTTATTGGCAGGTAGAAATGGACCCGGAAAGCCAGCACCTCACGGCATTCGTCACATGTTTTGGATTATTCCATTTTCGGGTTATGCCTTTCGGCTTGAAGGGAGCTCCAGCTACCTTCCAAAGGCTAATGACTCAAGTGCTGAGGAGCTGCCTAGGAGAGTGCTGTATGGTGTACTTGGATGACATCATAATCTATTCCAAAGACGTCCAGAATCACTTTCATGACGTCCAGTGAGTGTTTGATTGCCTCCAGCAGGCTGGCCTTACACTCAATATTAAGAAATGCCACTTCTGTTGTCCCGAGCTTAAATTCCTGGGTCATGTAGTGAGCAAGGAGGGAGTGCAGGCAGATCCAGCAAAGACAGAAGCACTTTGTGACTACCCTGTGCCTAGAAACCTCAAGGAAGTTCAAAGGTTTTTGGGTCTGGCTGGATGGTACCACCGTTATGTCCCTAACTTTTCAATGATTGCGGAGCCCCTGAATGCGCTGAAAAAGAAAGGAGTCGTGTTTAAGTGGTCAGAGGAGTGTCAGAAGGCATTTCAATGTCTTAAAGACCATCTGACCTCTCCTCCTGTCCTTGGTCACCCTGATATGTGTAACACATTTGTCGTCTACACCGATGCAAGTTCTACGGGTCTAGGGGCAGTTTTGGCTCAGAGATCGAACACTTCCTCTAGAGAAGAGGTTATCGCTTATGGCAGCCGCTCTCTAACAAGGTCAGAGCAAAATTACTCCACGACAGAACGGGAATGTCTGGCTGTGGTGTGGAGTCTGGAGAAATGGAGACACTATCTGGAAGGGAAACCTTTCGTTGTTGTCACTGACCACTCTTCGTTGTTGTGGGTCTTTAACACCAATAAAGCTAGCTCCAGGCTTATACGCTGGGCACTGCGTCTGCAGGAATTTTCTTTTACGATTGAATATCGTAAGGGTAAGTTGAACAACGCACCGGATGCTCTGTCGCGGGCCACTGGTCCGGCCTCCCTTGCATTGTACACTCGTTCCCTGGCATGGGATGAGAAGTTTGTACCTTTTCCTCTGACTGATGAGGATGTCTGGAAAGCCCAGAGGAGTGATCCAGACATCCAGAAAATATATCAGGCACTGCTCACTGATGACAAACCTGGCGGTGAAGCAGACTCCGGTTTTGTCATTTTGGAGGATACGGCATTTTTCTGGACAGTGACACTAGTGATGAGGATGAATTTATGGGTTTTTTGTGACATTGTATTAAAGGTAAATAACTGTCTAAAGGATGTGTGTAAAACACCTTGGAGGTGGTGTTTATTATATGGGGGAGGGAGTGTGGCAGCTGCCAATTCTCTGGTGCTTGCTGTTGTTTCCCTTTTCCCTGGTGTTTTTTTGGTTGAGTTGCTGAGTGATTAGAGGGTTATTCAGTTCACCTGTTGCGCAGGGTGTGGGGACTGGCTCTTAAATGATAGTTGAGAGCAGCTTGGTGCATTCCCCTCTTGGCCAATCAGGGTGTAACGACGCCCTTTCTGTAGGGCTTAAAAGAGGAGGGAAACTGCACACCCAGTGTCATTCTGATCTCTCCTTCACTCAATGCAACATGTGTTATCAGCTTTATCAGAAACTCTGGTCTGTTTTGGGCCCTTTTGGGATTCTGTGATCTTTGTGTTTTGTTTGTTGAGAGTGTTGACTCTCCTAGTTGGGGAAACAAGTTAAGTGCCAACCAGTTGGGTTACCTGCACTGGGACGTTTAGGTACTATTTGTGCAACGATCTGGCTTGCCTTACAATAGCCTAACGCCTGCAGGCTGTATTTTTGTATTCTATTCATTTGTTGATTTTCAATGAAACCCTTTATACCCATTTCTTTTAGTGTATTTTATTTGGGAAAACTTTAAAGGAGGGTAAAAGGAAAAACACAAACCAATATTTCAGTTTCCTTAATTGTTTGTTAATAGAGAGGCATTTGTTCATTATTGAAGAGGCATTTGTTCATTATTATTATTAAGAAGGCATTTTATTTTATATTATTATGTGGATGGGAACTGTTTTTCAGTCTTCTGACTCAGTACCGCCACACCGTTGTAGCTACACGTGAGACTGAAAGACTAGACTAATGGCGACACACGTGTAACCACAGTGCATGTTTATTAGAACAGTGAAGATTCAATAGAAAACCACTAACATTCACATGCACATTATGACCTGAGTGCATTTTATAATCATTTATTGCACATTGAGTTTCTCTTTCAACATCATCGGATAGTGATAAATAATCATTATTTTTCCTACAGTATATGCACAGCTCTAAGAACATCACCTGAGTATAATTGGCAATGACACAAAAAGTCTGATATAATGTCACAAGAGTACACAGATTTCTTGGAAAATGCGAAGATGTTAGAGATTTTAGAGACTTTTTAAAAATAGACTTTAAAGCTTGACATCAGATTCTTGAAACAATTCAACATCCCAGAATGATGTGGGTGCAGCAGGGAAGTTTATTTACTATGATATACTTTGTGTATAAAAGCAAAAAGTCATCATCGTTGTGTATTTATTGTCCTGAAGAGCTGGTGGTAAAGAAAGCTGGACATCATTGCCCATGTGTTTATGCCAAGTCATGTTTGGCAGCTTTTTGGAGAGGATGTTTTCTAAAGGAAAAAATGAAATCTGCATTAATTCTGTCTGTTTTCTTGTACAGTCCACAGTGATGTTTCTACTGGTGGTTAAAAGCTCTGCAGGGTATTTTTAAGTGCCATGTCTCATCCTTACATCCATCTGATATTCACACTCTCCAGCTGTCTCCAAACTCTTGAACGTCCCTGGCCCTGCTACCATCTGGCTTCATCCAGTCATTTTTTCTTTGACCGTCAAAGTTCCCGCACAGACCCCCCACCTTCCTTTTATATATGCGTGGTAGAATGATCTCTGCAGAAACAACATCAACAATACAATGTTACATAATTCAGTGCCTCTTCCAGAGAAAATAACTCGTTCATTGACATGGGAATAAATTATGAATTGTGATTTAATGATTTGTTGATGAATCCTACAAATCTCAGGACTACTGCTAATTCTGTTATTATCACTTGTTTAATGAGGGGAGGATGAGTTACCTGCGTTGCCGTGTCCATCAAACTCCACTGAGAGGCCAAAGTCGGTCTTCAGGTAGATGCGAGAGGAATGCTCCCAGATTTTTAGACCAGCAGTCGGTGAGGCGGGAGTATCAGTTTTCTTTCCATCCACCTGGGGGGGAAACAGCGAGGCAATGTCAATGCAATCTATCATATTTAAGTAGACTTGTCTGATCTAGTATTCATTCTTCTATGATTGTGTATATTATGTGCACGGATTCACAAAACATACATTTTTAGCCATGCTATCAGCGCGTCTCTATGGCGGCTCAGACTGAACTATTGGATGGATTGCCATGAAATTTGGTACAGACATTCATGGTCCACACAAGAAGAATCTCACTGCCTTTGTTGATCCCCTGACTTTTACTCGAGCGCCAACGTGAGGTCGGCATTTTATTTACTTTTAGTTAAATGTCTCCACAAATATTAGATGGAGTGTCAGGAAATCTGGTAGAGACATTCTCCGTCAAGATGAATTCTAATAACTCACTTTTCAACTAGCCCCTCTCATTTGGTCAAAATTTTAATTTGTAATTTTTGACCAAATACCTGCAACACTAACGACATTTTCATGAGCCTCAGCTGTACTTTGTGTTCAGTGCTAATTGGCACACTAAACTGACATGGTAACATGATAGAAGTTATACCTTATCAATATCAGCATTTTAGCAATATCATTGTGAGTATGTTTACATAGTGATGTTAGCATTTAGCTCAAAGGTCCACCGTGCGTAAGTACAACCTCACAGGGCCGCAAGCATGGCTGCAGACTATTAGTCTGCATTCCAAATCGCATACTTTATTTTTACTTTTACTACGTACTGCAGCCATCCTTTTAAAGTACGTACTGTTGCATGCAGATTGCATACAACTGGGACACAATGTACCTTGAACTTTGACCCTCTTGCTTATACAGTATATCTACTTGGCAGAGGATTGTGGGTCAGAATGACCATAAAAGCGTGCTGGTTTGCATACTGCAAAATGCAACCGGATGAAGTAGGACATCCTGGTATTTTTTGGCATAGTGCATTTGACATATGTACTGGGACTTACTAAATCTTCTTCTGGCATATTAATAGTATGGTATTATGGGTACTGTACGCACAATTAGTATAGCTTGACTATATTTAAAAATCTCCGATATTGTTAGTTAATGTTCTAGTGGTGATATGGAAAACATTGTTTTCACTCTTCCAAAAGTAACTCTGACCTTGGAAATGTCCGTTGTTTTTTTTTGATTATGTATTCTGACTCCTTTGAAGAAACAATTATATTCTTAATTGTATGAAACATTTAAATAAGAAAATATAAGCTATAGCAATTAAAAAAATGTTACTGCTTGAATATGCTCAAGCTATGAAATACCACTGTTCTTTGGATACTGAATACAATATACTGTGTGCAGGCCTTCTTAAAATTACATGACTCCTGAAAAATATGTCAATAGTGCAGCTTTTTTTTACAGGCTCTCCTCTCTCTGTCTCTCTCTCTGTTTCTTTGTCTCTCTGTCTCTCTCATACACACACAAACATGTGTAAAGTGCCAATAGGGAAATAACATATGACAGAGCATAATTTAGCACACATCATCTGCCTCACTGCTGTCGTAACACCTCGCAGAGAAAATATGAAGGAGCACTGGTTATTTCCCTCAGCGCTTTCACAAATGTCTGTGGGTGGACAAAAATATGATGATATTATCCCATGAACAAAACATTGGGGCTGCTGGAAGGGAGCCACAGGAAAATGAGATGGAGGCAGCGTGTTGTTAAAAACGCCCTTGATACTTACGAGCAGCTTCTGATTCTTCTTGAATAGCAGAGTGTGATTGTACACTCTGATTTTAAGCATTTTTAAGTGGTAGTGTTTCTTATCCTCGTCACTGTCGTCGTCATGTTCGCTATCATCATCTTCATCATCGTCATCTTCTTCACTGTCTCTGCGGTCCTCTTCACTGCTACTGTCATCATGTACGCTATTGATGCCCTCGATGTAGACAGGTGGAATGTTATTTGGCAAGTTATTGGTCCGAACCAGCACATACGAGTGCTCCCCCTCAAAGTCGTGCTTCATTTTATCAAAGGTTCTGTACTCAGGGTCTTCACTGATCGTGCACTCATCGAAGCCTGTGGAGCAACAAGTGTAGAGCAATTCATAAATGAGTGAACAACATGGTTTTGATACATCACAGAGTTACAGTATATGTTGACATTTACAGCACCTGTAGACTGGCAGTAATAATCGCCCTCCTGGTTTTGAAGGCAGACGGCATTCCCATCACACTCATCTTGGTCATCACAGTCAATCTTCCCCGCGCCATTGTCTTTCTCGCATTCACATTTCTGACTGCAGTGATCGGTGTACCACTCTTCATTGAACTGACAAGAAAGAGAGAGTTATCATACTGCTATGACATCAATGTCCACATGCGCCATTTTTGGCAATAATGCACAGGCTTCCAGAAAGTAGTCGTCACTCGTAAGTATTTGACGCTGTATATGACTTCCGTCACTCACACTATGTTTGGTGCCATTCCTGTCAACACATCCACAGTGTTGGATAGGCACACAACTCCTCCGTTTCTTCACAAAGCCTTCATCACATACACATCCCGCCTCGCAACCCACACTGTCACCGCAGCGTGGTAGGCCATTCAGGTTTGAACAAGTTGGACTGCAGGCAGGGACACAAGTGGTGTAATGACTGTTCTCTGGGCAGGAGGGTGCTAGAGAGACAGAGTGGTAGAGACACTTAGTCATAAACTTAGAGTGTCTTAGCTCACACATGAGTTTTGCCACTGGTGTCTTTCATATGAAGTGTACATTATGGGAAACTCATTCCATGTTTTTTTTTGTTTCTTATAGGGAAATAAAAACTTCCAACTTACTTGGTACACGCGTAGTTGGTGGTTGTGGTGTGGCTGTTGTTGTAGGCTGAGGTCTACCTGTTGTAGAATGTGGTTTGATGGTTGTTGTGGGTTGTGGTCCAGCTGTCGTTGTGGGTTGTGGTCCAGCTGTCGTTGTGGGTTTTGGTCCAGCTGTCGTTGTGGGTCGTGGTCCAGCTGCCGTTGTGGGTTGTGGTCCAGCTGTCGTTGTGGGTCGTGGTCCAGCTGCAGTTGTGGGTTGTGGTCCAGCTGCCGTTGTGGGTCGTGGTCCAGCTGCAGTTGTGGGTTGTGGTCCAGCTGCCGTTGTGGGTCGTGGTCCAGCTGCAGTTGTGGGTTGTGGTCCAGCTGTCGTTGTGGGTCGTGGTCCAGCTGCAGTTGTGGATTGTGGTCCAGCTGTCGTTGTGGGTCGTGGTCCAGCTGCAGTTGTGGGTTGTGGTCCAGCTGTCGTTGTGGGTCGTGGTCCAGCTGCAGTTGTGGGTTGTGATCCAGCTGCCGTTGTGGGTTGTGGTCCAGCTGCCGTTGTGGGTCGTGGTCCAGCTGCCGTTGTGGGTTGTGGTCCAGCTGTCGTTGTGGGTCGTGGTCCAGCTGCAGTTGTGGATTGTGGTCCAGCTGTCGTTGTGGGTCGTGGTCCAGCTGCAGTTGTGGGTTGTGATCCAGCTGTCGTTGTGGGTCGTGGTCCAGCTGTCGTTGTGGGTCGTGATCCAGCTGTCGTTGTGGGTCGTGGTCCAGCTGTCGTTGTGGGTCGTGGTCCAGCTGCAGTTGTGGATTGTGGTCCAGCTGTCGTTGTGGGTCGTGGTCCAGCTGCAGTTGTGGATTGTGGTCCAGCTGTCGTTGTGGGTCGTGGTCCAGCTGCAGTTGTGGATTGTGGTCCAGCTGTCGTTGTGGGTCGTGGTCCAGCTGCAGTTGTGGATTGTGGTCCAGCTGTCGTTGTGGGTCGTGGTCCAGCTACAGTTGTGGGTTGTGGTCCAGCTGTCGTTGTGGGTCGTGGTCCAGCTGCAGTTGTGGGTTGTGGTCCAGCTGTTTGTGTGGTTTGTGATCCAGCTGTAGGTTCATGACTTTCTGTTGTGTGGGGTTGGGGTCTAGTTGTGGTTGGGGGTTTATTAGGTGTAGCTGGTTGCTCTGGTCTTGCTGTTGTTTGGCCTTCTTCTGTAGTCTCAACTCCTGGGTGCTCTGTTGTTGGTGGGTAGGGTCTAGCTGTGGTTGGGGGTCCAGTTGTTATTGGTGTTTTTGGGGTCACAGTTGTTGCTGCTGCTGTTGTGGCGGTCATGGTTGTTGTAGAAGGAGTTGTCGATGGTGGCTGTGGTTTTGATGAAGTTGATGTTTGTGGTTGTGTAGCAGTTGAGCTGTTCGCTGGAGGAAGCTCTGGATTGAAGGTTGTGGGAGCTGGGATTGTTGGTCCAGCTACATCTGTAACTACATTTTACAATCAAGTCAGTCACATTTTCAGTTAAGACGTGTGTGAACTACACTGAATATCAGTAGGACAAAGTTACCTGTGCAGTGCCCACGATGAAGTGATACATCATCAATGGCAACATCAGACTGATCATTGGAACCTCTTCGCCCCTCAAATATGATCTAAAATTAAGTACACAGGTTACTAAAGCCAATCACACTCATTTATTGTCGCAGGTAGTACACTATTAGTGTTTTGCTCTGCAAGTTTTGAACATTAGACAGGTTAGGAGAAGAAACATTTCACCTGGAAAGTTCCACTTGTTGTCAAGTCCACCTGAGCCAGGTGCCACATATTTCCTTGGTCATTTCTCTTCCACAAAACGGCATCGGCTAATCTGTCCTGGAGCAGGTAAACATGGAGGCCCATTGTATCCGCTGAGCCGTACATATGGTACCAGAACTGCAGACACTGAGGACCGGAGTCAGAACACTCAGAGCTGATGAGACGAGCCGTGTCTCCATATGACGCACTGTTGGCTTCGATGTAAAGATAGTGGCCATCTGGTTAAGGACACAAGAGTTAGCTAAGTTAAAGTAATGCACAGTTTTCTTAGATAATTTTATACAGGGTTTCTGACAGTTTTCGGCCTAAGATGACTCCTCGCTTGGTATTGGAGTATTGCATCTGAAGGTTCATTACCTCCCGTGGTGTGATCTGAAGAAGGCCCAGTCATCATCGTAGGAGTGGAGCCACTATGCCTTGTCCAATCAAAAGCATCCGTAAGAGGTTGACTCCACTGACATAGATCTTGTCCGAAATTGCAGTTGAGTTGGCAAACTGGAAACAAAAGTCATACATATTTTGAGATCACTGGAAATCCCCAAAACTATGTGGAAAAAATGAATTATGTAAGTCCCGACACCAGGGGTGTACAAGTGCTGCTGTGGAATTAGCACTGTACCTGAGTGTGATGGTGGTATGTTATCTAGAGCTTCAGTGACATTGTCCTTATTAATGAAGTTGGTTGTTGCTTCCACTACGGGAGGTGTGGTGATATTTGGTACAGGTGGCTGAGCTGTAACATTGACCAGAGGAGGCTCTGGCGCTACAGCGGTTGGCACAGGGACACTTGGACGAGCTGTGTTTCCACCAGGTTTAGGAGGATTTGTTGCCACAACACCACTTTGGTCTGCAACAGTTTAAGAAAGGTTAATACCTGTAAATTTTTAATACATTTCCAAGCTACCTAGCCTTATGATAAATAACATGTTTTAAATGTTTAGTGGTACTTATTCAGTGTCCATGTTTCTTACCAGAGCATTGGCCATGATAAAGCTTTACATCATCTATTGCCACATCAGACTCTTCGTTGGAGCCTCTCCGCCCCTCAATGATGATCTGAGTTAGAAATAAAAGTTTGGTCATTATTTGTAAGATGACTATTATAGTTAATATTTTATCATTACAACATAATTGGCTGACACTCTTTGAATCATCTGAGTGCCTGGTGGAAGTTGTCTAACCTGGAAAGCTCCAGTTGTTGTGATGTCCACCTGAGCCAGGTGCCACATATTTCCTTGGTCATTTCTCTTCCAAAAAACGGCATCGGCTAACCCTTCCTGGAGCAGGTAAACATGGAGGCCCATTGTATCTGCTGAGCCGTACATATGGTACCAGAACTGCAGACACTGAGGACCAGAGTCCGAACACTCGGAGCTGATGAGACGAGCTGTGTCTCCATATGTCACACTGCTGGCCTCGATGTAAAGATAGTGACCATCTAGAAAAGAGGAATGAGGAAACAAGAGGAATCACTTTACATGGTGAAACAGATTATTTCCTTAACTCTTTATAGTGTGTCACCTATTACATAAAGAAGGAGTATATTACCACCAGTGTGGTCAGCAGAGGGCCCAGTCATCAGGGTGGGGGTGGAACCACTTTGCCATGTCCAGTCAAAAGCATCTGTGATCATCTGATTCCAGCTACAAAGGTTGCTGTTGAAGCTACAGTCCATTTTGCAGACTATGAGGGAAACATTTGCAAAAAATTAACATGAACTACGTATTGAGGCCCTTATGCAACTTCCTAAAAATTTAGACAATCTGTAACTTCAATTACCATTAGAAATTACACAGTCACTAGACATAAATGTTAATCTGTAACCGCACTTCAGCTTTCTGATGCAGAAACAAGTGGCCCATAAAATATAGCTTCCTGTGTACTTACCCGGGTGTGAGGGGACGACTTCCGTGGTTATGGAAGGAGGCACAGTTCCACTAGCCAGGTCAGGGAAGCTACCTAAAGGAAGTGATTATTGACATTGAGATATTAAAGATATTATTATAACTTCAATAAAATTTAGAAGGTTTTGTTCCCCTTTTAGTTAGTGTTGAATGTCACCTGAGCATGAGCCAAAGTGGATGGAAATGTCATCGATGGCCACATCTGATTGAGCATTAGAGCCTCGAATTCCCTCCACTATGATCTGAAAGAGGTAATAGGAAAATATAATGTTTCACTATATACAATAAGATCATCTTTTAGGCCCATGTATTGTCTGTATATAGTGTCAGACTTACTTGGAATGGACCAGTCACTTTGATGTCAACATTTCCTGGATGCCATTCTGGTCCCTGGTTGTTCATCATAGACCAGAGCTTGGTAACTTTATTGTCTTTGAGCAGGTAGATATTGAGGGCCATGGCTGTGGCAGAACCATACACATGGTACCAGAAGTGCAGGCATAGTGGACCATTATAATGGCACATCGAGCTCCACAGACGAGCCGAATCTCCATGGGTTACACTATCTCCCTCAATATACATGTAGAAACCAGCTAGAGAAACGTTGAAAAATAGCACAATAAACATGAATAATGAAATACCAGTGCAGACACACAACAGATGTGGTGGTGTGGCCTGATATTGTCTTTTACCTCCAGTGGTGTGGTCTTGGTTTGGGCCAGTTGAGCTTGATGGAGTGGGTCCTGAATGTCTTGTCCAATCAAAACTGTCCTGTACGAGCTGCTCCCACCCACACAGATTATTTTCAAAGTCACAGTTTATGGGGCAGACTATGAAAAATCATATAAACACAATGGAAAGGATAAATACTATGAGCTATTATGCGTAGGAATATTACAGTATGAAAAATACAATTTTATTTAAAAATAAATTACCCTCAAAAAAATATTATTTCATCCAATATGTAGATAATTACACCAAGGTCATTCAAATGTATTTTAAATACATTTATACATTAAACGTCTGTACAGGTTTTGGAGGCAAGCATAGTAAAACAATGGTTGGTTTTGAAACGATTAATTATAAGCTGGATCATGTCACTGATTATCCAAACCAGTAACCGATAAACCTTCCCAACCCTGAATGCTCTTACGAGTCTGATCTGGTGTTGGAGTGGCAGGAGTTGGAGGTGTTGGAAGAGTTGTAGTGGTTGGGGGGTCAGCTGAAATGGGGACAACAACAAAACAAAACGCCGAACAAACAAAGAAAGAAAGAAACAAAAAAAGGGAATGAGTTCTCCATCTTAACCTTTTTTGGAGATATTTTGTGTTAGGCAACCCCCTTCACATTTTAACCACCTACTGCAACTAATATAAATGACAAATCAAAGAAACAAAAACGCCTCAGACATGGCTTTAGGTAGTTGCCTAGTTTGCTAATGCAACGGGCCTGTGCCATATTCCGTGCAATGAAAAGCAGCAGCAGAGAGTTTTGAAGCTATTACTGGGAAAGAAAATCAGTAAGCAAGAAATACAAGACATATAATGACTTTATCTAATCTTTAGTGCCAATAGATCACCAAATTTTATTTTGATAAAACATTCTATCAATCTAGTCACAACCAAATATTATTACACTTACTCACAGAGTAACCATCCTATGATAATCATCCTCATGACTCAAACACTCACCACAGGCTGTGTCCGTCTGCCAGTGAGGCAGCTCCACTCCTGCAACCTGGCATGCTGCTGCATAGGACTTGAGAGATTCACATTGGGTGTGTTGGTCACCACTCGTGGCGCAGTAGTCATACACACAACTACTGAGGTAGATGCTTGGGTGAACGGGTTCATGGCAGGGCTTGAAGACATCTCTTAGTAGGGTGTCACACTCGTTGTAGGCCTCGTTCTCCTCATCATAATCACAGAGTCTGGGATCATTTGGATGGGAGACACACCTGGAAGAGAAAGTTTAGACAGTGAAATAAAGATATAGACATCTGAGTTTATTGTTCCACTTCAAAATAAGGTTTATTAATGTGTGATAATTCATGTAATAATACGTCATAATTCTCGAACAACTCAGTTTAATGCATAAATAAAAAGAAATGTTGGGTTTGCCAGGTTGTGAGCTTGGTGTAGGCTATATCTCTCTTTGTGTACATGTGTTCAGCTAGCAATTTGGCACAGTGGTTTGAGCTAAATGTCATCAGTATGCTAACATGATGATGTTTAGCAGGTATAATGTTTTCCGTATTCACCATCTTAGTCTAGCATGTTACAGTAGCATGCTGTCACTAAACACTAAGTACAGCTGAGGCTGATGGGAATATAATTATTAAAGAAAGTATTTTATTTAGCCACGCTGCTAGCGTGGCTAAATAAAACCTTTCTTTTCACCGGCTGTGAAAATGGTGTGTTTTTTTTTTCATTTTGCCGGTATTAGAATGTCTTTGCATCCATTTAGCCCACAGACTGTATATAAAAAGTGGACGTAGTCACCATGACATCACCCATTGGTTCGTGGACTGTTGTTTTGAAGCCTCGAGTTTGGCGTTTTGGCTGTCACCATGTTGGTTTTTGGCTTTCACCATGTTGTTTTTTTGCAACCAGAAGTGACACGAGAGGGTGGAGCTAAGTACAACCGAACACTGAATAAGACATTTCTGGGCGACCAAAAAGGTTATAATTAACTTTCATGAACTAAAAACACACTGTGAAAGGGTTTAAGTTGTAAGACAAAAACACGGACAACTCTCAGACCGGACAACGCCGTGGTAGCGACCTGTCAATCACAAGGTAGCCACGCCCCAAAGCATACCCTGCTTTATTGTCTATTTGACTCTAAATGGGACCATCATTTACTAAATGAACATCATACTGTATTGAAGAAGACTTGAAACTAGCGATTGAAAGCATAAACTCATGTTTACAATGTTTACTGAGGTAATAAATCAAGTGAGAAGTAGGATCATTTTCTCATAGACTTCTATACAATCAGACTTCTTTTTGCAACCAGAGGAGTCGCCCCCTGCTGGCAGTTAGAAAGAATGCAAGTTTAAGGCACTGCCACATTGGCTTCACTTTACAGACCCGGAGGTTGCCCACTAATTTAGCCAAATTTGTACAAAACAATTGTGCAGATACTCTTTATAGTAGAATGGCTTACTCATTATTGCCTGGCACCTTCCAGCTGTCGCCAAACTCAAATGGCCCGGTAGAATTTTGGCCTCCTGGTGTTACAAAGTCATCGTCCTGGCGTTCAGAGTAGGTGCCACACAGTCCACACAGTTCATACTTGTAGCGCTCATCCACCTGCAGGAAGAGTCTGTTCTGCGCGTCTATCATCATTCTGAGGCCAAAGGTCGTCTCCAAGATAATATAATTTTTCTTCAGGTTGACCCACACTGAGCCGTATGCATCACTGGTGGAAAAGGGAAGTTTGACTCGGCTACTATTCACCTAAAGAGGGGACAATCCATTATTTGTAATGAGTTTATTCTTGTGATTTTATTTAGAATGTCTTGCATAAATACGGAGCACTATTATTTTTTTTTCCTACTGTGATATTTAGCTACAAATTAGCTATAAATACTAGCTGTTTGGGGCGAAGTCAAGTGGGTCAGCTATTAGTTTCTGTGTTCTTGTAAGACGCAGATGACGAATGAGTTACTTACCCCAATGACCTGACACACATAAAATAACTGACCCCTATAAACATGGGTGTGCTGATAATGAAGTCATTAATGAATTACAGTAGATAATACAGAACAATGAGACTCCTAATCCAGTAAACGGGCCACTTGCCAGTCTAGAGACACATTTGCACAACAGCCTCTGCTACATTCATACGCTATAAAAGAGCTGTCTGATATGTAGAGAATTACAAGGAGTGTTCATGCTTACATAGACCTCTCCACTCTGATTCAAGGTGACGTATAGATCGTCAACCTGAAGAGTCACAGCGTCCAGCTTGGATCGGGTGAAGTTCTGATCGGGAGGATGCGTGTTGTGTCCAATCACAGTGAACTGGACTGAGCTTTCCTCTCCGCACGTGGTCGTCAGCGTGTAACTGCAGCCCCCTTGAAAGTTGTACGCCATCCCGTCAAAGGTGATGTAGTGCGGATCGCCGTACACGCTGCAGGTGGCGGGTTTGAAAGGGAAGCAGCCTTTGACCCCATCCTTGACCTTACAAACCTCATTGTCTACGCACTGCATTGCGGTGCACTGCACGTTATCGTTACCCATGCACTGACACTGCTGCTCGCACTCTCCCTCCGAGAATGTCGCTCCGTTCTGCAGGCAAAAGGGAGTTGTGTGAATAACTTCTAGCACTAGGTGAATATGAAATTGTTCCCTGTTCATCTACCTCACTTACCTCGTAGTGATTTCCATTATACCAGCATCCACAGTCCTCTGCTGGGACACACTTTCCCCCACTGAGTTTTAAGCCAGAGTTACACTCGCATCTTTCCTCACAGCTTTCACAGGAGCCAACTATATCCAAACTGGAGCACACCTCGGGACAGCCATCAGCGCACGAGTTGTAGTGGCTGTTCTCAGGACACTGAAGGGCTGAGAAGGGAGGAAAGGGCATGAACTTAACTGTTATTGTGTTATTACGGTCATTATTTACCACTATTTCCCTTATTTTAATAACAGGGTAGAGAAATGAAAGCAGGAAGCAATAAAAGAAACATACGGCAGAATGTGGAGTTCCTCCATAAGGGTATGATGACTCCAGCCTCCTGACAGATATCAGTGTAGACCTGTAATGTCTCACACAGTACCTCAGGGTCGCCATGAGTGGCGCACATGCCGACTACACAGCCCCTGAAGTAGCTCTCTGCCCCCAGGACTGCTAGGCAGCCAGCGAAGGGCCCAGTGACGGAGAGGAGGCCTCCACAGTGCAGCTCGCTGGCATACTCAGCCATCTCCAGAGGGTCACACTGATGAGGTACCAGAATGGTCTCACAGGAGGAGGTGGTTTGCCCAGTCTGCCAGCTCTCAGCTAAAGCTGTAGCGTCTTGGGCATTTGTTCCATCTGGCTTTCTGAAGTCATCCTCTCTGAGGTGGTTAAAGTTTCCACACAAGCCACAGACTTCATCAGAGTAAGTGGACGGCAGGGCGACGTGGACTGCACCAGCGTTGTCATACGAGACAGACAAACCAAAGCTGGTTCCCAGTTCGACAGCAGCGGGGTTGCTCTTGATGTTGATCATGCCACTCCCGAGTCTCAACGGAAGCTTCTTCCAGACCCCATTAACCTGAAGAACAGTACAAGATTTAGACTTCCTTACCGGCTCTCATATGGACTTACTGTATCTGACAGTTTGCATAAAAAGCGGCAGATAAGGCAGATAAGTTCCAGGACATCATGACACTGAACTGTGCACTTTACAGAAAAACTCAGTTTATCAGTAGGATGGCCTGCAGATACGGGAAACTGCTCGATTCAGTGCATTACTGAACTCAACACTCATTACAGCATAATGGCAAGGTGCCAGAAAACTGAAGTTGTACAGACAGTACTTTAGTAATTATGCCTTTTAGAGGGATGGGAATACTGTACGTTTAAAGGAAAAAATACTGTCTCCTTTAGCTATGAAAAATGAAAAATGCTCATATTGTTCTCAAATGTGATGTCACTCAGATAACCCTAGCCGAGTAATCTGAACACAAACTATTAGACTGCCAAAAATTAGTTAATTGCCGCATGGTTGTAGTTTCTAAAGCAGAAGCTAAAAAACATTAAATAAGCCCTATTTAGATGTTTGGGCTCAGAAATATTTTTTTATGAACATAAGAGAAAAACTGGTCTCCCTTTGTAGGACGGTATGACATTTTAGCTTTTGGGGAGAATTGTTCACACGCAGTGGAAACCGCTTATAGTGATCAAAAAGCTTGGGACGAAATCATTCCTATCATTCCTATTGTTTAAATAATTTGCTTTTATTAATCAAGTAGTCCGCTTACAGTGTTCAGTTTAGGTATTTTCATATATGACAACATATAAAAAAACATTTTAAAACTACATTAGACTGACGTTAATTACATTTTTGTTTTGTTTTTTACTTTACTCCCATGATACTTTGCCTCACGGACTGTCTGTTTTCCAACTGGATACCTGAGGCTGGTGCTGTGTGCACATTGAAATCGTGACGGGAAAAAGAAAGTAATTTTTTCCAAATGAAAAATGAATGTGCACGGGGAAAAGCACCTGTGGTTGAAGCCGCCCTCGTCAAGTGTAATGCCCCCAAAGTGAAACTCTGACGATCCTCAACCGGCTCTGCCGCACCGCAGCACGGGCAGCACATGCAGATGAACGGCGCCCGCCTCCCTCCATGCCGCTCACCGGGTGAGCGAGCGAGGAGTCCCGGCAATGCCGGTCATCTGCATGTGCTGCCCACGCTGTGGTGACACAGAGCTGGCTAAAAACAGCAATGCCTCAGCCTTGGTTATGGAAAAGGCAGAAGAATGGGCAGCAAACCAGTAAATTGTGAAGCGGTCTGCTTCATATTCATGTAACTATTATACAAATATCAATTAGATGGTTATCTACATGAGAAATACAGAACAACAAAAATAATTTGGCTATATAATCATCTGCTTACAGTGATCAATTTGACCCGGACAGATGTGTTCACTATAAGTAGTATCCACTGTATTAGCAGATGCTACAGGCATCACCTTCATAAATTTCTATTCCTGTTGTAAAGTGACTCACCACAACCCGGTGTGTCTGCCTTTTCAACAGCGACAGTCTGAAGTTCCCCACGTTCACATTGACCTGCTTAACAGTTGGCAGCGATGAGTTCCAGTTCTGCTCATTGACCACTTCCACACTGAACATGGGCAGGGCCTCGGAGGGCGAGCAGGTCTTAGCCAGCGTGTAGGTGCAGGGGGCCATGAAGCGGAACAGCACTCCGTCAAAAGTGCTGCAGTCTGTGTGACTGTGTATAGTGCACATCCCGGAGGCGGAAGTCCCACTGGAGTTTCCTGTTTGAGGGCCGCAGATTTGGCCCTCAGGGCACTGAGCGGGCGAGCAGGAGAGCTGGCCACCAGAACAGAAGCAGCGGGTGGACTCATCTGTCCAGAACTCTGTGTCAGATTCACACTGGGCTCCTGTGGGGGATGTGACCGACACTTTATAATCACAACACCATCTGGCTAGGAATAACTGATTAGTAACATTGATTAGTTATTATGTTTAGTGTTAATATTATATGGAATATTCCTAATTATCTGAATTATCAGCAAGTGATTATCTTTAAACATCTTTAAGCTTTAAAAAGGGTTTTGTGAAATAAAATCTTTTGCAGTTTCACTGACAGTAATCTGACAAGTGTTATGACAGTATCAGTTTATGTGCTGCATAAACATTGTTATCATCATGTATACTTAAATATAGCATGTTTTTTTTATTGAAGAAACCAAAAGTAGGCTGTTCTTATATTATTATTATTTAAGTAAAAGAAGAATATTTACCACATGAGCCTCTCCGTACACCTATCTGGTTAAACTGTCCATCCATGGATACGGCTTTGACTACAACCTGATATAAAAGCAGATTATCACTTTACATATAAACAATACTGTATTTTAATTCAACAAATCAATTTGATTAGGTATGTGGTTATATGCCATTTTACCTGAGTCCCTGGTTCGATGATGTTCAAGGGGACAAACACTTGTCTCCAGGCATTGCTGGGGAGGGCAGGTACGGTCCAGATTTCTGTCAGACCGACGCTGCTATTCAGCAGAACGCCAAGTTCTGACCCGTTAGCTGCAACCGGGGCTAAGTACCAAAACTCTAGACAGGCCTCGCCCTCCGGCCCCAGTGGACCACTCTCTAAAATAGTCTCTACATCATCCTCTGGAGGTGAAAAGGACAACAAGAAAAATGTAATACACTAAAATCTGTCATCCACATTATAAAAAGTGAGCAAACTCATTTATTTAAATTGTTCCAATGTAACACTTCCAGTACAAATTCAATGACAATGACCACTCCATTCTGTTTAAATCACACAGTATAAATGGTGAAATATATTTTTAACTACGTGGGTTAGGAATGAGCTTTTATGTCATACCATAATTTTAATCACATCAGAAATATCAAACCATTCCCTCGTCTTTGTTATTGCAATAAAAAACAAGAAGCACATCTGTTGTGGTGCAATTATCATTAAATGCAAAATAGCAGTTTAGAGTGTTTTGTGCCAAATTTGAACCTTAAGTGCGGGCCCTCTACTTTGATTGCCCCTGGGAGAGCACCAGGCTATAAAAGATTATTAGCCTGCTTCAGATCAATTTGTGATACGCAGCGAGGCACGGACGCAGTCACATCCTGCCTGTAGATTACAACAGAACTGTGGACCGACGTTCCAAATCCCCCTCGTAGGGGTGGGACAAAATTAAAGGTTGCTACAGACAAGTTATCTCTTAGTGTCAACGGGAACTCTTAACTGAACTGAGCTGTAACCTTGCTTGATGACTTTAAAAAACATATTTGGCTTTCCATTTCATTATTAGATTTAATTAACATTGCGTATTGCTGTGCTATTTTGCGGTAATCATGTGTACCTGTTCTTTGTTGGGTCCAGTCACAAATCAGATTGTTGTGTCCGTCATAGAAACACTGTGTGACATATTCTATGAAAGAAAAAAAAGAGTAAAATATAGTATTATGTACAGTATGCATCTCTGTCCATTTATTTCTGTTCATTTAAATTCTTGTTGTGACAAATTTGTATTCAGGAAATGTGGTGATTATAGAGTATAAATCTTAGTAATTGTAAAACTTCATACCTGAATTTGGCCTCCAGTCTGGTAAAGTAACTAATGAAAAGTCATTTTCAGCCCTGAAATAAATCAAAATCAAACAAATATGCCATAAATTAATAAAATATCTGATTGACTAAAAAACAAAAGTTAAACACAAATCAAAATCCCATTTGCTTTCCACTTAATGAAATTAATGTTATCAGTATAACAATATTTCAAGTAACACATCTGCTAAAAATCGACAGTTAAAAGCTGAATTATCTTGACACCCACCTGCACTGAGTCCCTGTGAGAGTTACAAAGAGTAGAGTCACTGTGACCAACAAATCTGTGTGGATGCCTCCAAGCATGGCTGAGCCCTTAACGGCAGCCTCCCAGCTGCTCTCCCGTTGCTAATACTCTCTCTCTCTTTGATGAGTTGAAGAATGAATGAGGAGCAGTAACTGTTGTGGAGCCTCTCTGTGGAAATGCCGTTTATGTGAGCCTTTAACTGTCAGCACACAGAGGTGTGGGACCACTTGTGTACTTCTCAGGACAGAGCGGCGTGTTTTTCTGCATTTATAGCCTCCCCCCCCCACCTAACCAGGTAACCTCGGCAGTGGGTGGAGAAAGAGGAGTGGTGGACAGGAAAAAGTGGTTGGATGTATAATGAGCAACAAATGCCATGTAGGGAAGAAGTCGGGGTGGATGGGTGGGTCAAAGAACACAGGACTTTCGCCCAAGAGACCAGTATCGCTACCCCGTGTGAAACCAGAAGTCAACGCTGAATTTTTTGTCACGTAACTTCCGTACATCTGGTGTTATTTTAACCCAAACCACAATCTTTTCCTAAACCTAAGTAGTTTTATTGCCTAACCAAGTCAATCTTTTCCTAAACCTAACTAAGTTGTTTTATTTTGAAAAGACTGGAGTGGAAATTGACATGTTTGTCACATGTTGCTGGACATTTGTAGGAAAACGCACAAAACATTTTGGAATAACTTTTTGTAACATATCATACGAACTGTTGTATGAGGATACGTCGCGCCAAAACATACATGTTTATAATATGTTGAAATTAAAAACAGATTATAAACGTGCATGTTTTTCTTTTTTATGATAAAAAGCAACAGGATTGTTGCAACTCACCACTGCTGTCTATTGTGGTGTACACACTTAAGCTACTGATCAAACTACAGTAGTTCAAAAGCACACCTGCATTATAAGAAGAGGGTAAGATTATTCAAACAGAAATAATATTCATAGCACCTTTGGAGATATGTTAACATTATAGCCTTCAGAAACCCAAATTGATCTTTGTCAGATTTAGCTTTGAACATATTTATGCAAAGATATTGGAGGTGACTTTCAATATTTCATAATGTGTTCTGTTCAGACAGTCATGCAATAAAAGGACGACAAGATTATTTCCTTTGCAAATCAGAGATAAGCATCTAACTCCATCGCACTTTGCAAAGATAAGACAAAAAGATGAACCATTAAGAGTGTTAACTTATGCAATCCATAGTCTTGAAAGTACAAAATGAGGCTGGCGTGCATTGTGACCTGATAATATTGTAAAAAAACACATTTAGTGTATGTCAGCTAGATAGCAGCGCACACTGTAAGAACAGGTGGAAAAAGAGTGATAAGAAAGACACTGTGTGGGAGGTGCTGTGTGATCCAACTGTTGTGGCATTCCTGAAGCCCCGTTGGTATGAGTCAATAGAGAGGGTGGCCCAAAACAAATATTAGAGCTCTTTAAAACTGTCCAACCTAAAAGAACGTCTTTGTTAGGTATCAGTTGCAAAATATTGCTGTATATCCAGAGTATGAAAACCCTTCACAAGCTTTTACGCTGGTTGGCAAATAGACAACAATGCAGTAACTATCTTAGCTACAGAGATAATCTACACTAAAAAGACACCAGCCTGATTTCATAACAGATAAACAAGGTTTTATCTCAGTGTGTCTTAGGTGTCAAAGGTGTGTGATGAACGGCACAGGAAGTGAGTTACTTATAAACTGACCTGCAGAGGTGTGTACAGAGCGGGGACTGATATTTTCAGAGGCTTTAGCGTGAAATCAAGCTGATGTACGACTCCACAATGTCAAGTCAAAAATCTGTATTTACACTCCAAGGCAGCAAATATATCTTCATTAATATGTCACACTCAGTTACTTATTGCCTTTCACTATGCACATACTTGGTACGGTGCCTAGTAAATTAAGAAATTGTCCATCCAAATAGGCAAATAAATTACAGTATAATGAATATCGAAGCAGGGTTCAGTGTTAAGTTTTTTTTTTCGGGCAAGTGGGTCAGTGGATCAGCAAGTGAGAAAGAAAACTTGCCCACAGTCAATTTTTACTTGCCCCTATACAAATTGTTTTATTTATTTGCGGCTATCAAATAACAAAGACCAAAGTTCAAAGACATCACCCCCACCCTCATCCACCTCCATTGGCTCCCGGTCAAGTCCCGCATCACCTACAAAATCCTCCTCCTCACCTACAATTCCCTTAACGCCCTGGCTCCTCAGTACCTATCTGACCTCCTCCACCCCTACACACAGTCCCGGAACCTCAGATCCTCAGGCACGGGTCAGCTCTCCATCCCTCACACAAGACTGCGAACTTTTGGGGACAGAGCTTTCAGTGTGACAGCCCCCACCCTCTGGAACTCTCTCCCCATAGAGCTCCGCAACGCACCATCTCTGGACACCTTCAAAAGACTCCTCAAGACCCACCTCTTCACCAAGGCCTATGGTCTCTAGCTACTGCTATGTTCTATTGTTGTTATTTATGTCTTTGTTAAGCGTCCTTGGGTTTCTTGAAAGGCGCTATATAAGTTCAAGTTATTATTATTATTATTATTATTATTATTAAAGTTAATAGTCATGTTTAATTTTTATTTAAACCTGCAGTAGGCAGAATATTTTTGGCATCACTGGGCAAAAATTCCACAATAACCTGTCATCATATTGTAATTCAAGTGTTCTGAGAGACTTCTGCACCTCCTCATGGCTGTTTTCAGGCTTTAAAAAAATCAAGCCCGTGACGGGAGACTTTGGCCAATCACAGGTCATTTCAGAGAGAACGTTCCTATTGGCTGTTCATTCAATGGAAATGAGAAAGTGTGCTCCGGCTGGTGGGCGGTGCTTGGTATTTCCTCAAGAGATCTCAACATGGCTGTTGGGTCACAAACTTTCTCATTTTACAGCTAAACAGTACACTACAAGATGTTTCTGAAAACATTTGAGGCGAGAAATAGGCATTACAGTAACAGAATATTGATTCAAATTTGATCAGTGCTGCCTAGTTTGACCGTTTAATGGCAAGTGATTGACAGCTGCTCAGAGACGGCAGGCTCCGGCTTGGCTCTGATTGGTTGTTTTCCTCCAGTCTGTGAAATCTTGCAGACGCCATTAGGAACACTGGAGGACACCGGAGGACACTGAGGAACATGATGTATTTCAGATTACCTGTCTCATGCACTACTGTCAGGATATAGTGACCGTTTATAAGAATAACTTTTTTTAATCATATTTGCTCCAATTCTTCCCACTGCAGCTTTAAGTAGATCAATCTGGCGTTTCAGCCACATCCTCTAATACCACCCAACTAAACTCCTGTTCCAGGATAATTTAAATCCTCCGGGCAATCCTTATGGTTGACTAACCCTGCTTTCAAAGGCTTCTATTTTAAGATCACCATGACAATTACTGGAAGGAAGTTGTCTGTCTGTTGATAAGGCCTATCCTGAAGTCAAGTGCGTTCAAGTCACTTTATCAAGATAAACCCACCTCTGAGGAAACCATCATGCTGCATCTGATTGGCTGTCACCAGTGTAGCAACCTTTCTGTCTCACCCAAAGGGGCAAAACAGAAACAGAATATACTAAATGATAACCTTATCAAAATACCTTTGCAATTATGTTAAAAATAGAAAGATGACATAATCAGAAATGCTGCTCAATTACATACCTATAAATCAATAAACCTGTACTTGTCCTCATACCTCCAGCATGTCTTCAGTCAACAAATAAAAAGGTTATTAATAATCAACCTCGCCCAGGGGGCCAAGACCAAGTGCAAAGCAATATACTGTGGGCTTTTCCAAGGATCGTTGTGGACTACAGATGCCCTGATCCATGACTAACAGTTAATAAGCCTGTGTTTGCTCTTTGAATTTCCTCCATGCTGGCGCCACTGTGTCATAGGTAAAAAAAAAGAAACACCTTAGTAAGCAAAGGAATGTTATAGCCTACCGGGGAAAAAGGAGCGACGTGTGAGTGTTAATTTAGAGGAGCTGGTGTACTATTTAATATTGCATAATGTAAAAAGTGACTTAGCAATTCTCAAGTTACAGGTTTTGATGAGCGGATTAACATACATGAACAATCGGTAATATCTCATTGGTGATTTTCCACTTGCACTTGCAAGATTATCACGAACAGTTTTATTTTGGAAACCGCTATATAGTGAAAATGTAAGTGGGTGGGAGTTAAGGGGCCAGTATGCTTCAACAGAAGTGCTTGTCAGATGGTCAAACAGCTTTCCTCATTCCTTTTTTTTTTTTATAAAAAATAATGTCAATGTGTTGTTTCAGGTTTTTTTTATTATTAAAAGGAATAAAAATGTCTTTGGGGAAATATCACAAATGTTTGATTGACAGCAGCTGGCAGAACCGGTGTTACACCGTAGGAAATGAGAGACATATTAAATAAACTTGAACTGTAGCCTATGGACAAACAGCGTGTTGATAGGGGTATTGAAGCGTAAGGACCACACCAGCAACTAACCGGACCAAAGTGACATTTGCAGGTACTTATGCTATTTAATGTGCTGCAACTGAGCAACTTATTAGCTATCTAGCCTACAAAGTGACGTTAGCAGTGCACCTTTCCACGGTGAATGTGTGTTTGGTGTCCCGTTCAACAAGCCAAGCTGCGGGACAAGACGTGTATTCATGTTTGTAAATTAGATAAGAAGGAGCAGGAAAGCTAACCAACCAACATATTATTTATAAACTCGCATTAGAGTTGGGCCGGTGTAAACATTTTCAAACTGGTTTGATATTCAGCCACAACACTGAACCTTGACTCAGCAGCTGCTCCACCAAATCTTGGAGGAGTGGCTTGTCACTAAAATGAGAGGAGCTGGTCCACCTTAGCAGGCCACCTTAAGTGAGCCTGGTCCAAAGTTGTCGCTAACTTTGGGGCTAGCTAGGGTTGGGCCTGTTTAAAAATTTCGAACCGATTTGATATTAAGCCACAACACCGGACCTGATTGGTATACCAAATTTTACCACTAGATCTCGCACTTGACACGAAATGAGAATTGCTGGTCCACCTTAAAGGCACAGGCGCAGTTTACGTTGGTTTGGGGGGCTCACCGAACCCCCTAGAAATGCATCTTATATGTTTGTAGAATAACGCAGAACTAATAATTTATTGTAATAATGAATAATATCAACCTTGTTGTATCTTCTTATTGCCAGAATAAGAAACCAACAAGATAGATTTGTGGTCTTTTTATTTACTTATAGCCTAATAACATCGGGCACTCTCTGTCCACACACCATTAAATATGCATTTTCTGTTACGCCATGTAAACAAACCACGTGCCTATCAGCTGTGCGGTCAAGATCAGACCAGAGACGTAGCCACTTAAAAGATGTGTGAGTAGTACTTGCTATCTTCTGGCGTTTGTGTTTTTTTTAACAGAAAACACAGGTTTTATACTGCGATATTTAGGCCTTTTGAAAATGACATACAGTACAGCCAATAACTTTCAGGCGATCTCCCTCCAGCCAGCTGTCACCTTATTTAGGTGTTTGCAGTGAAATGAGGAGGTATCGTATATACTGTATAGCCTAACTCCTCATTTCAACTTCACGAGCGACAGGAATAAATAGAAACAGGGCGTCTGACAAAAGTTCAGCGCTTCGTCGCTCGCGGCCAGTTAGGACATTTTAATAGAAAACAATGCAAATGAAACTGATTTTGTCACTGAAGCTTGCTTGAGTTGTATTCTGTTTGGAGGGTGTTTATGGAGGCTACACAGATCCCAATGGATTAGACTTCTCTGCATAGTACACATTACATTCCCTCTAGATTTTTTTTGTGAACCCCAAACCTTAAAGTTCAAACTGTGGTCAGCCCACCTTAAGTGAGCCTGGGCCGTTGTTGTCACTAGCTTCTGGGCTAACCCCCTTCACTTTAATCAGGAGGTGGCAAGCAAGACACGGGAACTTGGCTTGGGTCTTGAAGAGTTGTAGCACCAACAGCCTAAACTGTACACACACTGCACTGCTACATTCACAACTTTAACGTTACTGTTAACTTCATACTACTCGTCAGTTGCACGCTCTCTCTCCTGATTGCACACTCGCCAACGTTACGAGCTACCGGGCTTGCAATACACTGACTGACGGAAACAATACACTGTCTTGACAGAAACCCGTCTTGTCACGTCACTCCAAAGAACACATGAACTTCCTAGTAAACAAACACAACGTGCGCCTCTTCTCCCTTCCACCTCTAATGAAATTTGATCTCCGTCAGACCGGTGTTACATCGAAGTCACCGGCCTCAGCTTGGCAGATGCGCACGGCCTTCCAGACACTAGTGGCTCTGTTAGTCTGTTTATAAACAAACATAATATTATGTTGTATGTCATATTGCTTATTAATAATGCAATACAAACTGAATTCAGCGCTGTCACGCTGTCGGCACCTGTTGCTGATGTCGGCTGCTACTTTGGTGGACTTTTAAACTGCGCAATTAATGTAAGAAGTGAAAAAGTTTCTTCCAGAATACAGCACAGCGGCCGGAGCAAACTTTCTCATTTTACAGCTGAACAGTACACTGAAATATGTTTCTGAAAACATTTGAGGAGAGAAATAGGCATCACAGTAACAGAATCTTAATTCATATTTGATCAGCGCTGCCTAGTTTGACAGTTCGATTGGAATTCAAGAGCAGTCATTGAGAGCTGCATTAGAGACTCCTCGGCTCTGATCTGATGCCATTAGGAGCACTAAAAGGAGGCAGAGGAACCTGATTTTTTTCACAGATTATCTGTCTCATGTACTATCGTCAGGATATAGTGACAGTTTGAGCAAATATGATAAAACTTACCAACTGCAGCTATAACCCCCTTTGAGTGTGGCCGTTCGGAACAAACAACTATAAACATTTTTGCCTTCTGACTTCGGACACACATGTTGAATTAGTTCTTTACGAGCATAACCCGGCCCTTTCCTGACACATTTCACTAACCGAAGCCTTACACATGACCCTAAGTCTCTTTGTCCCTTGGAAAACCTTTGCCCCTTAATCTTGGAAAACTGCCCCCCACCCTGCCCTTTCAAGCATTTCTTCGACCTTTTGTCAGAGTTCAGTTTATACCAGGCTTGCACAACAAAGGTCACCCCTGCTGAAAAACAGAAAAATCAATCCACAGCGCAGCCTTTCATCTCCAAATAGGCCAGTCAATGGCATATGAAAATCTTCCTTCCAGTTTGCTTGTGTCTTCGCAGTCTGCAGTCCCCAGAGATGGCCTTGACTGTAGCAGCAGGTCAAGGTCATGGTTGATGGATAACACAGGGTAAGACATGGCACACGCTGAGCTCTCCCTCATGTCAGAGCTTTGGCACTATGTTTTTATTGAGCTTTCATTCATATACTCGTTCCCTTCCCTTAGATGTGGGAATTAAATGAGGACAACCGGGATCACGCTGCTTCTTCTTTTTGCTGTCCAATGATTCATTGTAGGGTCAAGGTCACCAAAGATGGGAGACCAGTGGGAAAGCAGGTCAGACTACGAGTTCTCGTTCGTGTCTCAAGTTGTAACAGAAATCTTTGAGCTTTTCTGTTGATGCCCTATTTCTGCAGTCTAGGGAATATAAATAGCACTTTTTTCAGCTTTAAAGTGTGTGTGTGTGAGCGTTTTGGCATTTCCAAACAATGCACATGATTTCTTTTCCACTCCTTCAAAGTTTATAGACCATAATGTATAGCCTTCAAAAAACTGCAGAGGATTGAGCGCTTGTGAACTTGAATAATATATACCGTATATAATAATAGACTTGATAATTCTAGTAGTAAATTACATCGGTCCATGAATGTTGAGGACATACGTAACTGCTTAAATGGGCCTATAACATTGCGTTTTAAATCCCCTGACTATTTATGGGCACATTCTTACAGGAGCTGCCATTTATAGTCTGTCTGCTGGAAAATGACCTATTTTCAATGAGGTTTTTAGAATGAAGAGTTACCACTGAAGGGTGAAAGGAAAGCAGCGAAAGGAATGTAAAGTAGGTAAGCTATAGGTTAAAGCAATCGCTCCAGTATCCCGAAATAAAACAAGTCTATCAAAACAAATTAGACCTCAATATGCAGCGTCTGTTTAATATTCATTGAATCATTTGACTTGCCAAAGCATTTCTTAATTTCACAGGGACAAGTCAAACTTGTTAACATTGCACCCCCAGGCCCCAAGAGTGAACAAGTGTTTATAAAGCAATAAAGCAATAAATAACCTCTGTCTCGTTCCAATTATTATTGCAATAAACACACCCAATTTAGCATTTGTTGGTTTTTGTTTATGTTTTCGGTTCGTTTCTTCCTTTCCCTTTTTCTTAAGACAAGGTCATGAGTTGTCCTTCACTTCCTCTCTGTTCCTTCCTTCCGTCACGCTCCACTGAAAAGTTTCCGTTCAATCTTGCAGGTGTTTCTTGGCCTGTGGCGTTTCGTTTCACAAACCGAGCTTGATTCCTCCTTCCGCCGCATGGTTGCTAAACAGGTTGTTTAATGAATACAGGTGCAGTGGTTCTGCTCTGTCTATCAGGGAGACATGATCAATACTGTAGGCAAGCTGCGTTTAATTGTCTTTTGTCAACACTCTGTTTGAGGAGGCGAGAGGAACATCCCCCACCCCCAACATCCGCCCAAACCACAATATTTATTTCCTACTTGATCCTTCATCAGGCTTTATGATACATGCAGCTTACTTAGGAAGAACTCCAGTCACGAAAAGTGATAGAATAATGTAAGGGTTGTTGGTTTGTGAAAAAGGAAATGCACAAGACTAGCATCATTTGTCATTTAATACATCTTTTGGACACCATTGTGAGTATCATATAGGACCGCACATTACAAAAAGCAGTTTTAAATAATGTCAAACCAGGACGCTGTCATTTTTATGCACCAAGGTTTTTTTTTATTATTATTGTTGGTTCAAGAGCTCATGTGCTATTCAGGCAATTTCAATCATCCTAACGCAGTTTTTTTATTGCTAAGCTCATTCTCTACAAGCGACATTCATGAGGACAGTTACTGTACTACGAGCTAGTGGAAGGTCGTGTCTAGAAGGTAACTTCCAAGTTGCGAAAAAAAAGCAAAAACTCTTGCGAGACTCGCTACCCGACAACCTATCCTAACCTTAACCATCTAGCAAGAGTCTCCCAACTTGGGCGTTATCTTCTAGACACGACCCCAGTGGAGCAGAATCAATCATTCGATCAATACAACTTTGTCTGTATTGCACCTTTCACACAGGTTAGTGCAGTTCAAAGTGCTTCACACATGACTGAGTAGCCGAAAATAAGACCGTACTAGTGTGGACCATAAAAGCAGCATAAAAGAAAAAAACAATTCAGCAATATAACAATTTGACAATTTGAGACCGACGCACTGGAGACAATGAAAGGGCAATAAAATAGAATTTAAAGCCATAATAACAGTAATAGTAATAAAACAATGTGAAATTAAAACTATAAAAAAGTAATAATATACAACTTGACTGCAATAAAATAAGTGAATAAAATAATGTAAAAAGAAATGTCTATAAACCGTTCTTAATCAAAGGCCTGGCTGAATAAGTAGGTTTTAAGATTATGTTTAAAGATTTCAACACTTCCAGCAGCTCTCAGATCCTCAGGCTGACTGTTCCAGTGGCTTGGAGCGTAATAGCTAAAGGCTGAGTCACCAAAGGTTTTTTAGTCCTGTACTTTGGAACAACTAACAGATTCATGAGGATCTGGTTCAAACACTGTAAAGCATGCGAGACATATTTGCCGGTGCAAGTCCATGAAATGTTTTAAAAACAAGTAAAAGAATTTTAAAATCAATACAGAAACTGACACATGTAAGGCCTTTGTAACAGGTACAATGTGTTCTCTCCTTCTGGTCCTAGTCTGGGATATTTACATCATTCATCATTCCACCAGAAGGTGGCACTCTGTCACCTTCTGAAAACTACCTGAGTGTCAGAGCCTTGACTGTAAAGTTTCTGAAGGTTTACCAGCCAGACCATATTATAAAAAATATGATGTCTTTGATTTTCTACCGCTGATGGAAATGTACAATGTTAAACTGAATTGAGTAATCATTTTATATTTAAGGAAAGGCCCTGAAATACTTCTAGAAGAAATAATAAAACAGTAATGTAGCCAGATTAGGACATGGACTGGCTTGAACATTTAGTCTGAATGGGGCTCTGCCAGGTCTTTCATGGCCACGAACCTGACCCAGAAACAGATGAAAAGAATATGAATTTAATTACAATAATAATTGATCTCGCTATCTAGTCTGTTAAAGCAAGATAATTCCAATTTGTGAGGTCTGATAAGGAATTGTTTTTTTTCTGGGTTCAGTGATTCTCTCACTGATAAACCCGGCGCCCAACCACAATACTCCGGCAGACACTGGCCCAGTGTCCTATCTCCCCTCAATTAACTTCAAACTGCTCTCCATTACACGCTACAATGAGACACGCAATTTCATTACCTCACACAGGCCCATCAGCGCTACTAATTGTTTTTCTTTTCATTTTCTGCATCCCTCCATCTCCCAGGGAGTGGGTGTGAAGATATCCCATGTTCAGAGAGATAGAAGGATACGGGAGGTCGGGGGGAAGGGGTGGCGGAGAGAATCTAGTTGTCCTGTGTACTTGCTGTTTATTGGTCCGGTTGTGAACAGAGTTAGTCTGTGTAACCTTCAAAGGCCAGTAACCTGAAGCACTCACCGACACTTAATTCACAATCAGCAAAAGGTCAACAAAGACACAGACATATACAGAGAGTAGCTGTAGTTTACTGAGCTAACTGGCCAATGTCAGTGTGGCCCCACTTTTTGTCCTCCAAACACAACAACTCTTCAGCCACGCTTTGCTAGAATGTAGAGGTACTTCTGTTGCACTCCAAGCAATGTTAAGTATACATGTGTGAGAGAAAAAAAAAGAACAGATTTCCTTTGATATACATTTCCCCGATGGGCTTGAGTCGTCAGACACGTCAGTCTCAACAGTAACTGCTTGAATTTAGTAGTATTTGTATTAGTAGTATGTGAATCTTCAGGTTTCTGCATAATTAAGGTCAATGAAATTAATACTATACTGATGATTTGTGTGTGAACAAACCATAGACTGTATATAAGAAGTGGACATAGTAGTCACCCATTGGTTTGTGGACTGCCGTTTTGAAGCCTAGAGTTCGGCATTTTGGCCGTTGCCATCTTAGTTTTTTGCAACCGGAAGTGACAGGAGAGGCTGGAGCTAAGTCCAACCGAATGCTGAATAAGACATTTTTGGGCAACCAAAATACTATAATTAACTTTCATGTACTGAAAACACACTGTGAAAGGGTTAAAATTCTCAGACGAAAACACAGACAACTCCCAGACCAGACAACGCCGTGGTAGCGACCTGTCAATCACACGGTAGCCACGCCCAAATGCGTACCCTGCTTTATTGTCTATTTTGCTCTAAATTTACTAAATGAACATCATGCTGTATTGAAGAAGACTTGAAACTAGCGATTGAGACCATAAACTCATGTTTACAATGTTTACTGAGGTAATAATTCAAGTGAGAAGTAGGATCATTTTCTCATAGACTTCAATGCAATCACTGCTTTTTGCTATTAGAAAGAATGCATGTTTAAGGCACTTCAGCATTGGCTTCATTTTTCAGACCCAGAGGTTGCCCACTGGAAAAAAATACTATCTTGAACCTGTATTAACTTGATTTTTTTGGCACTTGGGAGCAGCAGAATAAAGCTGTAAACACAGCACTGACATATTATCACCGTTTAAGTTAATAAGGCGAAGTTGTCAGCAAACATGGAGCAACATTAGCATTCATTCGGAGTTAAGTTTGTGTCCGTATCTACTCTCCTTTCAGCTATATTTTGCTCTCCACCAACTCCTGAGGGAAACAGCTCTTTAGCTGCTAAATGCTCTATTATGTTCACTATATAGGTGCTAACTTTGTTGAGTCTGTTGTTTGTTGAGGGGCAGGTGGCTAACAGTGCTTGCTGTGGCTCCGTAGAGCTTCTCTGTGGGTTTCTTTACAAGCGACCCCTTTCACATACACATGGTAATCGGAATCCATTATTAATATAGAAAAATTGAATATAGCGGCTTTAATTTATATTTTAATGATTTGTTTTGTATCAGAATTTTGACGTTTTTTTCTGCACCAGTGGGAATGGTGCAACACTATTGATAGTAGTGCTGGTAGCTATGACATAAGCCGCTCTGAGTCAAGGGAAAAAACAGCCAAGGAGCAAGGACGAGTGCCGTTTTAACCACTCAGAGGAAAGAAGTCTCCTAATTAATAATACACAAAGTCGTGCAGATAGGAGTAGTTGTGGTGATGTCATACACAGCGGGCTTCCTGCATTATGAGACCCAATGACTCATTCTGCCTTAGATGACCTCAACAGTTAAACTATTTTTTAAGAAAGTCCAAATTGGACATAAAAGAGTTCGTCATATTGGCAGTAATAGAAACATGGAGAATGTGTTTCCTTTGTGTTGTGCTTATGTATAGACATTTTTTCTTTATGTATGTCCTCATTGGGCTTATGAATGGCCAGTGATTCAGTTTTTAGTGTCTGATCACAACAGTCACTGCACTTCAAATGTAGAATTTGTCGCATTTTGTATTCATTGTCTCAGTGGACTTGATTGTGTGATCCTGTGTTGTTGCATTTAAAGACAATATTTGGGAGAGACCAGTGATTCTCAGAAACTTTCAACAGATAGGATACTGTAGGTTAAATTTCACGTTTCCATGTCCCTCTCTAGCTTTTGCTTCATACCCTCAGCTGTCCTTCAACACCCGCTCTCCCGTTCCTTCCCGTATATGAGCTGAATTGAATCGAATGCATCCAATTGAACGTGCCCCAATGACTGAGATGTGAGGCTGGGTCTCTCCAGTCTCAAACTGAAATCGTTTCGGTCGTGCTATCCGCGATTTGATTCGCTCACCCAACCACCCGAGACCGGTTTGTGATGAGATGCTGGTCTCCAACTGAGCTATAGAAATCACATCCATGCTGTTTCACCTTAGCTGAGGCATACAGCTACTACACTGAGAGAGGGAGGAATAAAAAAAAAAGAATGACAAACAGGGAGAGAGACAGAGAAAGAGAGAGAGAGAGAGAGAGAGATAACGGGAGCGAAGTCTTGAAGCTTCAAGCAAAAAGGTTGCCTGCCAAAAATCCTGTGCAGTCGAGCATATAGGAACAATCAAAGCTTTCTCTCACACACACACTCACACACCTTCTTTGTACAGCTCCTTTCTGTGTCTTACCTTTTTTCACTGCTTAAAATATGTGGCTGTGGTCTGTTACGGTCAGCCAGTAGGACTTAGAGGAGCAGCACCTTCATTTCATTTAACAAGAGGTAAAAGAAGAACAGTGAAAAGACGAAACCTTTGGTATTCTAATTACTGAGTGATCTGCATATATTCAAACAGCAGCATATTAGCCCAAGGTAGGGCCTCTATGCCCTGACAGGAAGAACAAAAGTATTTTTCTGCTATTTCTGTAAAGGGACCTGGCACAGACGCGCCCTGGCAAACCCTCATTATGTTTTGAAGATCTGTCTGCGCCTGCAGCGCCCAACCTATGCACCTTTTCGCTCAACCTCGCTGAAACAGATAACGGCGAGCAGCCGCAACCAGGTAGAAGGGAACGCATTTGAATGTCAACCGTCAAATATCAGAGGGAGAAGCTACAAATGGCACACGGCAACTTTGTCGGAGTCGTAAAGACGCACATTATCTCAACATGGAGCAAGTCTGATAAGGAGCATAAAAGCCATGGGAATTTTAATCATGATTTTGGGGATTAGACTTGGGAACTGAATGGCATAATTTGAAGCTGCCTAACGCAGCCCGGAATGTAAAAATGAAAGCAATTCATGAGAGATGCATAAAGAATAGGCATGGCAGGGGGTATGTTTTAATAATCGATGCACTGCTTTATTTATGCAAATACTAGCTAATTTGTAATTATCTGAGTGGGTGCATGTTTGGAATCTTCTTTAATCATCCCCTCAGTGTATAACTAACAGCACCCATCTATAGCTGCGGATGGTAATGAGGTAACTAGAGAGTACAGTACCTCAGTGAACGATGAGCTGCTACAACAGTAAAAATCTAGCACAATGATGTGCCGTATTTCAGACACTTCAGGTGTCCTACAGTACATTATCAGGCACAGTCACCACTGATTTGGAGCCGGACTTGCCATCAAAAAACAGAGTGAGCAATGGGGATGAATACTCGATGTGTTTCTGAATAAAACAATTCTAATCTTTTGGTGGACTGTCATAGAAACACCAGGGTTGTTTCAGTGGTTTGCTCTAGGCTTGCATCAGGTTGACTACATGGCCTGAGAAAGATTGTTCCTTCCTTGGAGGTCCGATTGCCTTTTTTTTTGTGTGTGTGTGTGAGTGTGCGCGTCTACTCTATTGACTGGGTATTCACCATGTACGTGTTTGCATTACTGTTAAAAGTTGTCTGACCCTCACTTCTTCTCTGATGCAACTCGTGTGTGGATGCACAGATGCACAGTGAGTTTGCAGTTGTCTCCAGAGGACTCGAACACTGACAGAGGGCTACGGGTGCACGCTCGCCGAGTCGATAAACAATCTGAGCACCACAAAGGAACAATAGCCACCATTCTATTGCCCACCCAGCAAACACGTCCTTTTAAAATGTCAAATGAAAAAGCTGTTGCAAGGGTGCAGTGTTCTATTGATTCAAAATGGGCTCATCATTTGACCACCGTGCCCAATTTATAGACTCCCTTCCATCTTGGATACAAAGTGGTGGAGTAAGGCCTACGGTTATTTATGAAATTGCAGAATAACACATGAAATCTTTAAAGTCATAGTTGCAGCGTATGAAAAACAGTAAAGGAAACTAAAATAACAACACTTTGAATCGTGCAATTTGTGGGAAAAGTGTGGAAAGAGATGTGGAGGCTGAGAGAGAGGCTTAAACAAAACACTCACGGGCGAATTCATAAAGAATGGATTGCTCCGTGCGCCGTCTCAAGGTGCGATTCACAAAAGATATTGTGCTAATTATATTACACGCCCATAATGTTTTGCAGCTGATTGCAATTTTCCCTTTTTTGCATCTAATTGCAATTATCCATGTGGAAAAGAAAGAAATATTGCCTTTGCACCAAGAACACAGTAGGCACAACAATGGCAGAGAGAAAAATAAAAATACAATTTTCAGACCGTGAGCTACAGGTCCTGGGCGACAAGGTACAGCAGCATTCCTCAAAACACAGACAGAGAGAAACCATATTTGGGATTTAATACGCCATGATTACTGGAAAGTCTTGGTGTGACACCCCTTATAAATGCGCCTCAGGTACAGGGTTTTTCTTGGTTCAGAATGGGCCTTTGGAGGATGACTAAGCACGACAGTTAGCATGATCAGTCCACGTACAGTAAAGGCAGTGATTCCCGGCTGATACTGAATTTTTAAGGCTGATACCAATATTCAAAGAGAGATGGATTTGTCTATTCTTAATTCTTATCATTTTGGTTCTGGTGATTTTCCTATGGCGCTGACTAAAACTATCTATATTTATCTATAGGGAGCATCAAAATGTCTCTATGTAACCCTGAGGTACCACAAACTCTGTAAAGATGCTAATAATTTCACTGTTACTGCGTGAAGCGTGTGTTAGTGCTGATCTTTGTGAATTGAGCTGTTTTTAAAATGAAGCTCATTTGCATAGAAAGGGATCAATTTAGCACCAAAAAAACCCCCAGCAATAATCTCCGTCAACTATCAATGCAAGAGGTCAAAAATAGCAATGTAGATAAGTGATGCAGGCAGGACGAATAAAACGGAAATTAAATTTGCTACTTATAGAGACAGAAAGAGAAAAGGTCAACAGTGTTGTTTCATATATAAGGTACCCACTTCCTTTGAAGACTGTATGAGTGTGAAGTCGGGTGTAATATTTCTCCTTCTGTGGAGTGTTGCCCTCCCTGTCTGATCAAGCCAGGCCTTTTCATCCCCTCAGTAGCCTTCTTCAACCAGTCCAACCACCATTCTTCCCATCATCTCTCATCTACCACCCCTCCCCCATCCACAAAATCCCCCCTCTTCCATCCTTTTGCCCCCATACCCTACCAACTATCTTCTCTTCCCCCTGAGGCGAGCACATCCTATGTTCCCTCACATCTTTTTTTGAACCCCATATTCCCATGTTCCTCCAACATAATAACATTTTTCATTACATCTTACACCGGTGTTTACATGATTACACCGGACATTTTATAAGAAAAAATGCTGGTCAATATATGTAGAGCGCTTGCTTTGATCCTTACCGTTGGATGGTTGTGTGTCTGGCCTCTGCGGTCGAGCTTTCGCTGCGGGGCAGCTGGTTTCCACCCGGCGCCTCTGCGCCGCGCACACTGGCTGTAACCACTCGGTCCTCTGCACAGCGATTGCCTCATTAACGTTATGGTTCCCTTAAAGCATTGGGTTTTAAATCCCAAATATTGCAGAATAAACCCTAACCAATTCCTCTGCCATAATCTTGTCTCTCAACTCTCTCGTGTATGTGAATCAATTCTGTTACTGTAATGCCTATTTCTCTCCTCAAATGTTTTCAGAAACATCTTGTTGTGTACTGTTTAGCTGTAAAATGAGAAAGTTTGTGACCCGACAGCCATGTTGAGATCTGTTGAGGAAATACCAAGCACCGCCCACCAGCCGGAGCATAGGCAATACGAACGCTGTCTCTCTGAAATAACCTGTGATTGGCCAAAGTCTCCCGTCATGGGCTTGATCTTTTAAAGCCTGAAAACAGAGCCATGAGGAGGTGCAGAAGTCTAGTTTCTCTCAGAACACTTGAATTACAATATAATGAAAGGTTATTATGGAATTTGATGCCAAAAACATTCTGCCTACTGAAGCTTTAAGTAACGCCACATCCGTAGTTATTTTAACGCAAACCACAATCTTTTCCTAAACCTAACTAAATTGTTTTCTTGCCTAAACCTAACCAAGTCAGTCTTTTCTTAAATCTAACGAAGTAGTTTTGTTGTCTAAATCTAACTAAGTGGTTTCCTGTGAATACGGGTGTTTATTTTGAAAAGACTGTATGCAGAGGTCGTGGAATAACTTTTTGTAAGATATCACACAAACTGTTGTATGAGGATACGTTGACCTATCACATTATTTACCCAATTGTCACTTAAAAACATTAATGAGGATAAAAGTAACTTGTTGGATATTTGATATTTTTGTTTAATGTAAGGATAATTGTTCTGTGATATCTACTTGCTCATGAATCATAAGAACAGTCCCTACTCCAGGCAGGTTAGAAAAAAGCTGGTACCTCTCCCCTCCCGCCTTTCCAGGGAGACAGCGAGGGGGATACCTTAACAACGGTGCCATCTAGATCAATGTTAAAATGATTTCTAATGGCAAACACTTTGTATTGCAGACAAGTTATACAATCTTACAGGAATGATATAACCTCTCAGTAATTTATAAAGCACTACATATGCTGTCCAGATCATTCAATAAAATAACTGACAGGCAAATGTACTGAATTACATTAACACCATTATCCTGCAATACTAATCCCATTTGGAGAGGCTATTGTTGGAGGATGGAAGGAACATTTTGAGAAGCTTTTAACCCCGACTGACATGCTTTCTGATAAGGAGACAGTGATGGAATATTCTAGCAGTGGGTCCATTTCCCTGGCAGAGTTACAGAAATATCTATGGCATGGGATATTTTTATTGGTCATCCTTACATTACCTTGTCTGTAAGAGCAAGGAATGGAGGGTGTACGTATCACAATGCTCAGAGCGCCCGGGGGAGGCTAAAGTATGGTCAAGTATAAGAACCTATTAATGTGGACAATTCTAAAATGTATATCGTATCTCATTCAAACCTGACTTCACAGTACAAAACACCCTCCAAAGTACTCAATTACCTCTCACTCATAATCAAGGAATCAAGGGAGTTTGGTAATTCTGTCTACCTGTGTTTTGTTGATTTAGATAAAGCCACATTTTTCTGTGGCAGGTGTTGTTTCTGCCACTGCTGCAAGTCATTTGATCTCTATAGACATAAAAGTAATAGCTGTGTTCACGCTGCTTTTATTACAATACATCAAGCTTTTAATTATCTTAAATAGCGAACAAAATTGCAATGACAAATTAGTGTTTTTTTATCGCACACAAATTATGGTGGAACTATCTTCAAATGCACCATGTAGAGATTGAGTTGAGTCAAATTGAAGCTAACCCTTATATAAAAAAACTAAACAAAAAAGACAATCATGGACTCATGTAGTCCAACTACGATTAAGCATACCCTACTTTATCGTCTGTTTGACTCTAAATGGGACCATAATTTACTAAATGAACATCATGCTGTATTGAAGAAGACTTGAAACTAGCGATTGAAACCATAAACTCATGTTTACAATGTTTACGGAGGTGATAAATCAGGTGAGAAGAAGGGTCATTTACTCAAAGGCCCTGTTCAGACCTAGCATTAACATGCATCTCGGGTGATCCGATCACAAGTGGCAAGCTCTAAATACGTCTGTTAACACTTGTCACTAGAGTGCATCTCCTCATGCGTCTTGAGTGACCACTTGTGATCTGAATCTAAATGTCTGTAGTAATATCCTACATATTCGTGAATTTGGGTACATTTTATTAACATAAAAATATATGGTTATTGTACCGACGATCCCTAGGGACCTCTGTGCCGCCGACACTGCCTTTGCCAGGCAACAGCGTTGAACAGGGCTTCAGAGCTGGGGATGAGAGCGAGCTAGCGAGCAGGTGGGTGACAGCTCACCCGCTCGCTCCGGAACAGGAACACCGACCCATCACCGGCAGTATGATAATAATGCACGTCCCATGCCTTGTCAGATAGTCTGTAGATATGGAGCCTATACATTAGATATATTCTAATAAAATACAGTTGTACCGACAGGATACAGTAGTGCACAGAAGCCGTTTCCATGCTGCGAGGCTCGCATCTGGTCTATTCACATGAGGAGCGCAGTGAGACCATGGGAATCCAAGCGGGACATTAGTTGAGTAGGCATACACATTACTAAAAGAATGTGGCCATATGTAGCCCAGACCTGCTCCGAATCTGGTCTAAGCGATCAGATCTCAATGCGTCCTCTATGCGTCTTGAGTGCATTCACACCTGTACTTACTTGTAATCGGATCACCCAGGATGCATGTTAATGCCAGGTCTGAACAGGGCCATAGACTTTTTATACAATCAGACTTCTTTTTGCAGTTGCCCCCTGCTGGCTATTAGAAAGAATACAAGTTTAAGGCACTCCCACATTGGCTTCATTTTTCAGACCTGGAGGTTGCCCACTGGCCTTTATTTATCTATCGGTATCCCTGATCTAACTTCTTCTCATTGACAAAATCTGTGAAAAAGCATCAATACTAAGCCTGTGTTTGTCTGTCTGTGTCCTACGGACGTGGTGTGTTCTTCAGGCCTCAATAGCTCTGCGATGGATCCTTATGGCCCGGCAGGCATCTGCCTGTATTACAGCTGGGCCCGACTAATGAACTGGACCCAGACACAGTCATAATCAGATTAATGACTGTGTTCAGGTGTAAAATGACCAGATTCAATGGGGAGAAAGCGAGATAGGGGGAGAGTGGAGCCAATCCATGGCTAAAGGGTGATTAGACACCGTGGACAGGCATGGAGCCAAGGTCAGAGACCAACCAGCCGATTCTAGGTCAGAAGAAAGCAACCCAAATAAATATAAAAGGTGAGCAGGTAGTCAGAGGCCTGCAACATTCTGTCGGCCTGCTGTTGGTGCCATATGGAAAATTACACTGAATGAATGCAGATCACTGATATTTTTGAGAGGCATATGGTGACAAAGGTCAGGGCCATTCCTTTTCTGCCCCAGTCACATCCCCAAGGACAGTTTGACTCATGGTGGGGACTGTAAAAAAGGATAGTGATCGCAATGTGACTGACTAAAATTGAAACCACTCACACACGATTCTGGGCACTATCATTCTAAACAATATGTCACGCCAAAGCAAAGACTGTGGAGTAGAGCAAATGTCAGAAAAAGGTAAAGCCTGTGATAACGGGAAGGGACTCCGTGCATGCTAACTAGATCAAAGGACTTACAGTGGCCTCCTCATATCAAATATATCTATGGGATGCAAAAGTACAAAGAATGGAGAGAACAATCAGAGACTTGATTTGTATGGTGCATTTTGATTGCTATTGATGAGCAAGGAGGCTCAGGTGAGGATTATTTCAGCCCTTTTATTTATTGTCTAACCCAGGGGTCAGCAACCTTTACTATCAAAAGAGACATTTTAGGCAAAAAAAATCTGTCTGAAGCCGCAAAACATTTGAGCATTGTGATGAAGGTTGAGACAGTTTATAGTCTAAGTATATAGTATATAAGTCTAATGCAGTGAGGGCCAAAGTGCACATGTACTACAGAGCATTAGTGCCACATTGAGGGAAAAAACATCTGAGATTTCCAGAATAAAGTCATAATATTACGGGAAAAAAGTCGTAATATTACGAGAATAAAGTCATAACTTTAGGAGAAAAAAAGTGTTAATATTAAAAGAATAAAGTCATAAATTTAGGGGGAAAAAGTTGTAATATTACGAGAATTAAGTCATAACTTAACGAGACAAAAGTCATAATATTACGAGAATAAAGTCATAACTTTACGAGAAAAAAAGAAAATAACACGTAAAAATACTACTTTATAATATTATGATTTTATTCTCGAAATCTCAGATTTATTTATTTTTCCTCAATGTGGCCCTAAAACTCTGTCGTACCATAGACCTACAACAATGATACATTTTTTTTTTAAAATTTAAACAAAAAACAGTTATTCATTTCCATTTTTATAAATCCACAGGGAGCCACCGGAGAGAGGCTAAAGAGTATGTGGCTCCGGAGCCGCAGGTTGCAGACCCCTGGTCTAACCAAATGCAACATCATGACAGAAGAGCGGTAGCATTATCAGCCCAAGCAACATCTACTAAACGCCACACACAGCCACCACTTATATACCCTGGCAGTGACTAATTGGAGTCGACTAACTGGCCAGAGGGGGAGCTCACACTAAAGGGAGTGGGAGTTGAGACTAAAAAAAGCTACTGGAAGTAGTAGAACCCAGTGAGGCTTAACCATGCTAGATTTAAAAGGTGTTTACTTCATGTTCTGGTGGCTTACACGGTAACATGCTTACCTCGTGTTCCAGTAGCTTCCCACCATATTTTCTCCATTTTGCTTTTCAGTGGGTATAGCTCATTACAACTGATTGCCGTTTGGTTACATTCTGGCAGCCTCACAAACTTTCTCCAGATGAGTAGATACGGCACTTGAGGGCTTTAAGTGCCACTGGCTGACCGGTTTCTTTTGCTTAAATGACTGAATCGCCAACATCACGCTCTCCAAAGTGGGTCATATTCCACACAGCCCAGTTGACGCTGCACCTAACCAGCCTGGGGGTCATAATGGGCATACAGCTATACCCTCCAGTTAGCAGGCAGCAGCACTGTACCTGGGAGTGGAGCTTAACTCTGCCAGTCTTTGTGTTCATCTATCGGAGCCCAGACACATGATGATAATCCAACTTGTTCAGGCATATCAATCAGCTAAATGTCAAGTCAATCTTTATCTTCATTCGCCCCAGTAAGGAAATGTTATGTGCAGCCTTTCTATCAGACAAAATGCTCACCTATACAGCAAGACACACAAGTAAAGAGGTGAGTCCTTTGGAGACGAGCATCTTTCTTGAGGCTGGGGTTGAGCTTTTCTTTCATGCACAAAAGTAAATCCTTATTTATTAGTATCTTTTTCAGAATTGTCTGAAATATGCCGACTTTATTGACGGCAAGGGCAGCAAGTTTCTGTAGCCTGCCCTGCCTGAAGTCTAGGGATGTCACGGTGAGAAAACTTTCCCACCAGTTAATAAACTTATGACAACACCGGTGTTACCAATTACACCTGACATTTTACAAGAAAAGATGATGCTCAATATCTGTAGAGCGCTTACTTTGATCTTTGATGCTGGGTGGTTGTGTGTCTGGCCTTTCCGGTCAAGCTTTTGCTGCTGAGCCGCAGTTTTCCACCTGGTGCTGCTGCGTCACACCGGCTATGACCGTGTTGTGCCCTGAATAGGGGAATATTTGTAGTGAGACTCGTGACACGATGCCTACTCTCTGGCAGTCTCATGAGAATGAGGCACTGTAGTCGCGAGCTTCCCCTTCAGGCCTCGGCAGGTATCACTAATCAATCTCAGAACAGAGTTAACAGGTAGAGCCCAGATGAGCTACTGACAGGAGATATTCTGGCATTTAAAGAGGTTTTAACCATAATAATGTTTTTAAAGTGTTTTAAAAATACTTTATTTTCAACACTCAAACCTTTTAAATGTTTTTAACCCTTCATGGATTTCAGTTGTTTTTATGACCCATTTAACTATGAATTAATCTTCTATGTCACTATAACTGTTTTTATTACTAGAAGTTTATTTATAGCTGATCAGCTTTCTTCAATCAAATTCTACCTATCACAACCGCTCCGTCCTCCTCACGCCGATTATCTCATTAACGTTATAGTTCCATTATAGCATTGGGTTTAAATCCCAAACAATGCCCAATATTGCTTTGACACCACTTCCGCCATTGTCTTGTCTGTCAAATCTTTCTCGTCCTGTGTGTGTGAAATCTGACTCCTGCTACTCTGAGCTGAGACCACGTATGAAGCAGACACTTTCACTTTCAGTTTGTAGCATCTCTCATCCGACTATGTATTGATAACACAACGCTGATATAGGCGAAAATGAACTAAATGGGTTATATGTCCATTTAAAAAAAAGCGAAACGACGGTGGGCTCGGTGAGCAAGTAATGTAATCAGAGTATGCCCGAACACCATTTAACACCGGTAACATCAACTATTGCGGAGAGCCTACTCGAGTCTTTTATTTTTTCCTGTGATAGTTGTTGAGCATTAATAGATATGCGTCAATAGCATCTGGATGGAAATCATCACAGTGTGACGTTATCTTTTTGTGTTACATTTTATTTAGATACGTAACAATTCTGGTATTAGGGATCTTCATTTACACTACAGCATTTCTTCTTCATTTTGAAAAGATATTCTCTCATCATGCTGTTTGAATTTATTACAGATGCAAATTAATAGCTTCAACAACAACAAATGAAGGAACAGCAGCTGTATTACAAACTACTCGGAAGCGAATGCTCATAGTCCCGGAGATCCAGTGTTGCAGAAAGATAAACGCCCTTCTTGTGTTCAACTTTGCAGATGTAATCAACAGATGCTAAACATGATCTGCTGTGGTTATCACTTGGAATATGGTCCATGGATGCTCTGTGTCCATATCCCGAGGTGGGGCACTTTGCATATTGAATGCATTTGGATGGGGACACACTTTACACAAATCCATTTGAATATTCATTCATCTATTGTGCCATTGATTATGTTCTGGTAATCTTTTTGATTTCTCCCTATGTTTTGATAACGGGTTGTTGATCTGGATGTTTTCCTTCTTTTTCAGTCTTTCTACTTTTCACACACACTTTCAAAGGCTTGCATGCAAACACACACGCACACGCATAATTACCAGATGATTTCACCTCATCCAGCAGCATGCAGGCGTCCAAACAGGGCGCCAGGCAAAAGGGCACATGGGAGTTTCCTCAGAGCAGCCACAAAACACTGCCTGAGAAAGTGCTTCTCATTTTGGTCTATCAGCCCGAGACAGACGCCACCTCGGAATAGAAAAAAGAGAAAGTTTGAAGCGGTATATATCTATGTTTACTCACAAAATGCTGCAATAATTTGCATCAGCCTTTTCATCATTATAGCACGTTAGGATTTTACTGACATAATAAGAATTTTTTTAGCTAACAGCACTTTTTAAGAGCTGCGTTTGCTCATTTGAACGTCAGTTGAAACCAAAGGATACTTAACTGATATAGAAAAGATGCTTTTGAAATTAAGCATAGACTATACTGTAGTATAGAAGTCGTAAACAAATTTAAAGTCCAATTAAAATTTAATTTAATACAGCAGCATACATCTCTGCTCATTAAATCACTTGCCCTGTGTTCTCCTTTGAGATAACATTAATAACATTATTTCGATACAGCCGATCAAATCTTACATAAAGCTGTAATGTCAGCGTTCAGAGCAGACGGTCGCACTGAGCCAGACAGCAGCCTGCTACACAACACAAGAGCCACAGACTCTAAATAACAACCCACATTAGCTTTCCTGCCAAAGTGTCCTCCTAACTTACAAACATGAACACGCGTCTTGTCCTGCACTTTAGCTTCAGGCCTCAATAGCTCAATAGCCACCAAACAAACATTCACTGCGGAAAAGTGCACTCTAGATAGCAGGTTAGAGAGCTAAGTAGCTGCTCAGCTGCAGCACATTAAACAACATGTAAACATACCTGCAAGTGTCACTTCTCTCAGGTTAGATAGCACTGTGGTTCTAACCCTTCAATACCACTAATAACACACTGTATTCATTTTAGGCATCGATTTGAAAGAAAAAGGAAAGATGTTGTTGAACTAGTAACTTATTTGGGTAAAACTGTATTTTACAGGTTTGCAAATTTCATGGTAATTAGGTGATAATTAGTAAGTAACCTATTTGAAATTTCTTTGGAATTACTGCCAAATTACCCCAATATTTACCTCAAAATGTATCGGAAATTATTTCATTATAAACATGATTTAATAATTATATGCTAAAATAGCATATAATCATTAAAATAGGGCCTTTAGGCTTGAGAAGCGGCAGACACTTCTGATCAGGCACAAATCTCACCATTGTGTGACTTATTGTCTACACAAATGTAACCTGGTAGCTAATGTAATGATTCAGGGAGTTATTTGCTAATTATCATCTATTTACCAGCAAAAATGGAAATCAAGCATATCAATTAACTTTGTATTCTTTTCCTGGAAATGTATTAAATAAATGACCAGCTATTGGGAAATAGTGGAATATAACTATTTAATAATGTTTATAAGAAAATAATTTTTGATAAATTGAGGTAAATATTGGGGTAAATATTGGGCAGTAATTCCAAAGAAATTTCAAATAGGTTACGTTCTTATTATCACCTAATTTCCATGAAATTTGCGGACCTGTAAAATGAAGTGTTACCCTTATTTGTTCGGTGAAATAAACTCAAAAGCAGTTTAGATGCTTCATCACAGGAATGCCTGCCTGGCATGTGCCACCCCTAATTGGAAGCTGGAGAGCCTTAGGATACAATGTGATGTTGATATCTTATAGAGCAGGCTACATCAAGATGAGTGACGCGCTGTGTCTTTGTCATAACTCACTTCTTTAGCCCGTCTGGTTGCTCACCATCTGCCACAATACGAGTGACTGGACAAGATGCAGCAGAGAGAGCTTGCTGTCTGTCAGCTCAAACAGCTATAGATTACTGCAAAAAAAAAAAAAACACCCTCAAATGTCAACTTTTCAAATCGTGGTGTGAGTGTGTATGATTACAGTCAAACGAGTCTGATGTTAAATGCGTGAAAATTGGCAGCTCTACATTTTCTTTCCTGCAATTATTATTTAAATTGGCTACCAAAAAGGCATGTGATTGGATCACAGTGATATCGCAGTATTTTCCAAGTGAGTGAATGTTTTACTTGTAAATTATTTGTTAATTTAAAGGTGCATTAATGTAGCATCAAACAACTATTTGCTAAGTAAAGATATAGAGGAGTAATATCTACCTCAGCAGAGAATAAAGTCTCTCTCCCTCTGTGTGTGTTGTAATCAGAGCTTCTTTTCTCTGTGCTTTGTTGACATAGCCGGGCCAGCCATGCGTGCCTTTTAGTGCATGTTTGTGCACATTAGCGTGTCCCACTGGCTAGCTCACGGCCGCCGCTCTGCACTGCTCTCATACGGCGGTTACAGCTGATAATGGACGCCGTTGTCGTGGAAGCATAGCGCCCACCCTCCGGTACCCTCTTAGGTTAACAGTGTCATCTCTGTCAGCACTTTCGCCATTGTTTGCACTGTTTGCGCCGTTAGCTGTGAGCCACCGGCTTTCTGTCGCCAAGTTGAGAGCCGTTGAGAGGCAATAGAAATGCACCTAATCCTGCATATAGCACCTTTATTTATCTTGCAATCAGTTTACTGCTATCCACGTCAGACATTATACTTGTTGCAGATACAAAATTCTAAGTTACCTTTAATTTGCTGTTGGATATTTTTACCTTTTTTTTTTTTTACCTTTGTGGAAATATTGGATTCTTTCCTTTGGTAACTTAGTTTTGATCCGTCACTGATGCCACTTTGTTTCTTCTTTGCATGTGAGACAAGTCTAAAGAAGAAGTGTGTTCTCACTCACTGCACAGCTGTGCACCTATACGAGCATAGTGAGATCAGAAGAAAGTGTTTAGTTTTGGCTTATTTGATTCTAATAGATATTTAGTCACTTAGTGACTGAGCTAATCTCTTAAATTGCAGTTTTATTTTTCCTGTTTTTAGCTTAATTCCATTTTCATTGTAGTCAGGTCTATTTTAGGTAAATCTACTTCAGTCTAATTAGCCAATTACTACAAAAACATGCTGCTGAGTGTGTCCTAGGCTTCAATTTAGATGTTCCTGTCTCTCTGAAAACAAAATTTCCAGGTCACAAATGGTCTATTCTCGTCCTTGTTTCATGTCTTGGTCAGAGTTTACCACAATAACTATTTCCATTCTCCTTGGGAGTGATCAGATAAACTACAAACAGATTTATTGTTTTCCTTTTTGCTGACTTTTGTTGGGTGGGTTAGCATGTGACTGTTTGAACTCGCTGCTTATTGCAGGTCATCAGTGTTGATATGGATAGCTTAACTCCAGCAGGCTGCTGCTCTCATCACATATTCAGAAGGAATCATTGAGAGGTAGTCAAAGCTTGCAAAAAGTCTCTTTTAATGATCCCCTCTACACTGTAAGACGTATGAATAAAACACATCAGGATCGATGAATTATTGACTATGTGTCATCAAGTAAGGCAACCCCTAATGAAAAAGTGATATCAATCCAGGCCGTAATGCAATGTATGCAAACAAAATCCATTTACTTTATATGCTCGCTAATCAAAAGAATTATTACCCTGACAAAATATAAATGTAACTTGTGCACAATAAAAGAAGGAAACAAAGAAATCATCTTTACAGCGCACTCATTCTTCAACACATCCCACAGCAGCTTTAGACTGGGAAACTGGGAAATGCCTATATATTTTTTGAGGCAACCCTACATGTGTGGTGCTTTAAAGCCTTTGGATGATAAAAAAAAGCAATACTTAATCACAGGGGTGATAATGATACCATTAAAATACCCCAACAAATGAAGAAAATACAATTTTCCTGTATATATTTCTACCTAAGTGTCATGCAAATTTCAGCATAAATACTGCCGGTGAGTCAGTAATTCACTCTGCCCTTGAGTAAGAGCCATGTTTCTTTTCCCACATCTCAGATGTATAACACCCAAGTGCACATTTCCATGCAAATGAACTAGAATTGCATCACAAAATATTTAAAATACTCACATTATCACTCTCTGCCTGCGTGTCTGCTGTCTAAAGCTAAACAGTGAAGTGTTTCTGGCTGTCTATTTCTGAAGAGCGGTGAGGCATGCGCCCATTTTCTGTCTTTCCCTGACAGCCCTGTGATGTGTACAAAGCCCCCATTCCTCAGCTGGGAAATCAGCCTTACTACAGCCCCGTCACAAACAATCAGCACTCATTACCCACTACATAGCGCTGCATTCTATCCCATTTACCTGCAATGTCTAGGGTGTGTGCTCGTGCGTCAATGTGTGCGCTTGTGCGTCAACGTGCGCGCGGCTTAGGATGATTTCTCTTGTGCACAATGAATTGTTAGCGCTCTTAGGTGAATTGCTGCGTAGCTTTCAGTCTCTAACTCGGCGAATGAGCTCTATGGTTGGACCTTGAGTTGATGCTACCGAGGCCCTCTAACCTCACGTTGAGTAGACCAACTGTCAAATTCCGAGAGGTGCTTTTATCGGCCTGGTATGATGCCGCAACGTTGAGCACTCAACCAATTACCTCCCCGGCACACATAAACATATATGCCGTTGTGTTACTCTCTCTGCCTGTGCCTCTTTGAAGGACACGATGATCACAACGAACCTCGTGTCAGGGAGAGGGCCATTCCAGGAATTGAGTGTAATTGGTGAGGAGAGGTGTGAGCTGGTTGCTCTGTGTGTGTAAGCAGATTACAGGCTGGCATAGATGAGACCCCCTCAGGGCGCCACAACATGGCTGTTGGTACGTGGTGTGTAAAAACAAGCATGTCGCTTCATGAATTATACATGGGAGAATGCCGCCCAGCAATGAAATTGGGAGAGCAGAGAAAACAAGGGGAATACAAGGAGGTAAAAATAGGAGAAAGACTGGAAGAGAAAGAGGGAGAGAGACCTCGCTTCATGACAATTAAACAGAAAACAGGTGTAGCCAACCGCCAGGAAGCCAGCCGGAATTTGCTGAAAGCGGGCAGCTCCGGCACTTGCTGCCATTTTGCATTGTTCGCAACGCATTGTTGTTGTTTTTGTGTACTCACGCTCCCGCTAACAATGAGCTTGTTTTGCATAGTCCAAATCGTTGCTTATCATGTTTGCCAAAGAAAGGCTTCTTCATGCACAAGCTTTTGTTCTCTCTTGGAAGTGTGTCGTCTTCAGGATTAGTCTCTTTCATCATTCCAAATAGGTCCCTTTTGGACTATTAAGCTTCCCTCAGCTCACTATGCTTCACTGCTCATTAAAAAAAGAATAATATACTCATATATACATAAGCCAAAATATTATTTGGCAAATAGACTCTGGATGTTTTCTTTTTTAGAACTTTCCAGAACAGTTTTGTACAAATAAGTTGCCATCTCACCTCTGCAACCACTGGCAGTTACACCATGTGAAAAAAATATTTCTTCAGATTCTAGCTGCACCTGATTCAATTGTTATCCGGCAATTAAATGTATGGTATCGCTCACTATAATCATCATAGATGTGGGTCAGTAGGGGCCTACTACATTGTAAAACTGAAAGCGAAATGTAAAACCAACATGTTCTAACATGTAAAACTGCATGAAATGTTTTGAACACAAACAAAACAGCTTAGTTTTAGGTTTAGGCAACGACACTACAACTCCTGGGTTTAGGCAACGACACTACAACTCCAACAAAAACACTCAGTGGAAAAACATAGTGTTTTGGCTTAAAATAACTTTACGTTTCAAAAGTGAAAGTGAAACTCAAGGCTTGTGAACACAAAGAAAACTACACATTGGATGCAAACCTCATCGGCCCCGACCTCCACCCCATATGGAGTTTCACGCTGTTTATACTACAGCGCCTCACTTCCGCTTCTGCTCCTGTCATAATTACTACAGTCACTAGAGGTCGCTGTCGTCTTCTTTTATTCCTTCTTTCGGTTATCGACCATGTGAATAGATGACAATACCTATTATTGAGTGTAGCAGGGCCCTACTGACCCACTTCTATGGGGCTTATAACCACTGATGACGCCTATTTAATGGCCTGATAACAGTCTAAGAGATCTTAAGTTGTTGTAGTTCTGTATCTGTAAATATTGAAGGCCAATGGCTTTTGTATAAATTGTACTGAATAGTGAACCACAGCGAGAGCAGGAACTACTTTTTGAGAACATTTATCCCATCTTGGCCTTCATCTGCATATTTGCACTGGATCAATTTATCCACAATTTACAATCTGAATTATTAAACGAGTTCACTGGCAAAGGCAAGCACATGTCGTGTTTTCACATTGATTTTATTCGATGAAATCTACATTTTCTATGTTAAAATGATGACAGAGAAACTGTGATGTTCATCTGTTGTTTGTGGACTTGACTTTGTGCTTCATTGTTGTCGATGTGTTTTGTTGTGTGTGCTGCATTCCTGCTGGTTTCAAGCTTGTTAGGAACCAAAGATAGTTACTTAATCAAACACATTTCACATATTTTCTAGACTACAATTGTAATTGAGCCTGGTATAGTAAGGAAATAGACTACATATTCAAATATGGGGCTCATTATAAGTTGCGAGATGCTTCTGGAAAAGAAAATATGCAGCAGGCGTTCTATATTTGTCTCTTTTTCCGAGATAACTTGCAGTACAGTACAGTCAGTCAGTCTGTGGGCAGAATTAACAACCTGTGTTTCAGATAGTAGATCATTAAATATGCATGGACATTAGTCCCTGAACAAGGTGCTTCAAGATTGATTCAGTTAAAATCTGCGGAAATACATCCACAGCATAAAACTCGGCATACTAAGTTATTTTCTGAGTGACAATGTGGCAGACATGTTCATTTTATCAGTTCATTTACTTCTCAGTCATCAATGAAACGGAGCGAAATGGCTTATCTCTGTCATATTTTTTACCAAAATTACACGGCCGCTGCGCCGCGGGACCCAACCACTAGAATATCAGCCAATTGAGAGTGTCACAGTTGATAATGATGCTCATTTCAAGACACATGACAAAACAAAACAAAGTCAGCACGTAGAAAGGCAGCCTCCAATCGAGATTGTCCAGTGCCAAATGAGCATCGCCGGTGCAGCTTTAGCAATTCAAATCACCTCTCGCCTGCGTTTTGCATTTGGATGCAGCAGGGAGAAAAACCTTGATAATGGTTTTCATTTACCCCCCAGCCAGACTAATCACACCAGCATTGGTTCCACTCACTACTCTGGCTTATGCATTGGAAATACTGCAGTCCAGCGCCGTAGGTGGCAGTGGAGCAGGTTGTTGCCCTCGCATCGCCCTGTGTGCCAGTGCCAGCTTTCACCACTCAACCTAAGGGCAGGAGGACAGAGGACAGTGTTTCTAGGTTGACTGCTTTGGGGCGGCGGCTGGGCTTGGGTGTGTGTGTGTGTGTAAGGCAACCCAATTAAACACTCTACCACAACACCAAATTCCATTCTCAAATGTAACATTTTAAAGTTTCTGTAAATATTTATCAGCTACCTTTCGAAATATTTATCTTTATTTCTTCCACATGAACCACTCACATTGACATAAATTACATCCACCGAACAGCACTTATTTAAAGAGAAAATAAGTCACTTTTGAAGTTGGTTCGCTTGAAACTTACGTTGTTTCCTTCTTCTAAAACAGTGGTGAAGAATATCAGGAGCAAATGCCAGGAGTTGAGTTTTCATTAAAAAAATTTAGACTGGTGTGTTAACTGCATCCCAAATTAGGGTTGCACCGATACTGATATCGGATCGGCTATCGGGCTGATACTGACTCAAATAGCTGGATCGGATATCGGTGACAGTGGGGCTGATCTATTAAATTAAATTCTATGTACTATATACATTATATACTGGAATTTTAATTCCTGTTTAAAGTGGCAGTAGGCAGTATATTTTTGGCATCATTGTGCAAAAATTCCACAGTAACCTTTCAGCATATTGTAATTCAAGTGTTCTGAGAGATAACTAGACTTCTGCGCCTCCTCATGGCTCTGTTTTCAGGCTTCAAAAAATCTAGACTTTGACCAATCACAGGTCGTTTCAGAGAGAGCGTTCCTATTGGCTGTGCTCCGGTCATGTGACCGGATGCTTGGCGTGCACTAAAAGATGATTCTGAAAACATTTTAGTCGAGAAATAGGCATTTACGTAAAATAATATTGATTCATATTTGATCAGGGATGCCTAGTTTGACCGTTTGGTCGGAGTTCGCGAGTGATTGACAGCCAGCTCTCATAGACAGCAGATGGACAGCAGATATCAGGTCAGCTCTGACTGCTTGTTGTCCTCCAGTCTGTGAAATCTTGCAGATGCCGTTAGGAGCACCGGAGGACACAGAGGCACATGTTTTTTTTTTCAGATTACCTGTCTCATGCACTATTGTCAGAGTATAGCGAATGTTTTATAAAAATAACTTTTTTTTAATCATATTTGCTCCGATCTCGCCTACTTCAGCTTTAAGTTTTGACAAATTTGTGCTGCATTAAAACAGTTTACACCTGAATTTTAATTCCTGATCATTTTGGAATTTTTTTGCCAAGTTGTTGGTGTATGATTTATTATATTAATAATAAATAGCAATTCACAAAATGTATGTTATGTTATCTATGTATTTATTTGTTACATTTTGTTTTACAAAGTTAGGAAAGCAATATTTAAGTCAAGCCTGTTGTTGCCTTACACATAAAAGAATGATCCCAGTCACACTGGTATCGGATCGGTGCTCAATTTCTGCCGATACCCAAAGCCCAGGTATCGCTATCGGTATCGAAACTGAAAAAGTCGGATTGATGCATCCCTATCCTACATTAATCCGAGCAATGTAAGATTTATAAGACGTAAAGCTCACTCCACATAAATCGCACCGCGGCTACATTATATAACTTCCAGCAATGTGTAGCATATCCTTTGGGAAGAATCCTCGTGGTCACAACTTGTGATCAGACTATGTGTTAATCATTTCCTCCTGTGTGTGTGTATGTGGCATGACACTGTATGTCAGCCTTATGAGCAGGATGTAAATGCTAAGGTCAGGGAGGGGGCATAAGTATCATCCATACTTTAGACAAAGACAAGCACTGTATTTAATGTATCACAAGCTATAGGACATATGATGTAGAGCTTGTTGCACATTAGATTTGGTAGCAGATATAAAGCAGAAGGTAGTTATGACCTATTGACCAATCAGCCTTCTTGCATAAGCAGCACAGAAGCTAATCATGTGTTCTTTTGTCCTCGGAGTGCTATGAAAATATACTGTCCACAACTTTCTGTTGAGACACCCCTTACTGACTCTTGGGATGCGGTTTGTGGTCTCTCCTATTGTAATTACAATATAATTGTTTTACTTTGAACCCATCAGTGTTTTGTGCATTATTTTGTGTGTTTGTCTGTATGTGTTTGAGTGCTTCCATGTCATTTCCACGACATCGTAACTGGTACCGACATTGTTATCTTCACCTAACCTGTCTCTCCTCGGTGAAACACGAGAGCAGAGGATATTATTGATCCTGTGAAATCTTTAGGGCTGTCCTCGACCAAATACATTTTTAGTCAACTAACACATATGATTTTGTTGACTAATCGATTTGTTGATTTAATCGACAGATCTGTAAAACTGAGTTTCTCCTCAAAGAATCACAAAGAAGCACCACTTTGAATCACATCTGTCCACAGGAAACATCATACAGTTAATGTGCAGAGCGACAGTTGCAGTAAAACTACATCCCTGCTTACTTCTGAGAGGAATTTTGCTCTAACAGAGTGTTGGGTGTGGACAGTTTGTGTGCATTTCTATCTATATCGTGCATCATCACTGTCGGTATTCTCTACAGTATAAATAAGTGGTGCAGTGCTGTTGATGGCACAGGAATCCTGGAGCTGCAGTGAAACGCGTCTAACATAATCTTATTAACTCAGGCATTTAAAATACGCTGAATTATTAAAGATACATTTGACAGTATCCAGGGTACGTGAGTGGAAAGCGGTATGGATTATTCATCCTTATTTTTATTCCTCCATAAATATCCAGGGCAGTCAGTCAACATTCATTCAGAGAATTAGATAACTGGCTTATAATGTGAGTCAATTCTTTTTGCAATCAGGCCCAAGTCCATCCTGCACTGAGTCACAGCTTGTTCTAGCAGGTTGCCTTTTCAGTAAATTTATCGCTGTTTAAATATAGTTTATATAAAGTGGAATTACATTCAGTCATTGAGACATCTTTTTTTTTTTGGAGTGTCTTGCTGATTTATCTCGGCAGTAGCCGTACGATTCGGTGGTTGATACAGAAACAGTCAAGAAGCCTTGCAGCTAAAAACCACCTCCACCTGGCTTTTGACAATTAATCATTCAGACCTGAAGGTTCCATTTGTGGAGATCTTGTCCATTTGCCACATGGTCAAATAACTGAATAAGTCAACAGCAACAATGAGAGAGAATTTGTTCTTGGCTTGGCCATCTCTCAAAATAACTCTCCTGAGGCTGAAATTGAGACGATGAGAAAAGGGGGAGGAAATGGGGAAGCCAAATGCGTGCTGACACTGTGCACCACCAAACTTGCTCGGCTGTCTATGAAATAATAAAGATGGAACGCTGAGGTCATACTTTATTCAGAGTAAAAGCCTCTTGTGTTTTTGTTGTGTTAAAAGACTAATAATAAACCCTGTTGATGTCTGTTTCTGATTCTGTCTCCTCGCAATATCGCCATAATGACGTCAAGTCAAGTCCTCTGTGCTGCTCCAACACCAAATTAAAACAAAAGAAAGATGGAAAATTACAAGAACGAGGTTACGCAGCTTCACTTCTACGCAGAAACACAGAGCGTCCTTATCAAAGGCGTATCAAAGTGTTTTCAGGGGTGCATAAATCTACCAGGAAATGAGGAGGAAATGTAAGACAAAATGCTTGAATTACCAGCGTGCGTTGATTCCCCACACAGATCTGAAACTTCAGTTTTTTCTGCTGTGACTCAATTATCTGTGATTTTAGGCTTAGGGTTGTGCTGCTCGGGATTTACAAACAGGAAATTCTAATTACAACAATGATGCAAGGACAGATTTTCTTATTGTTTGCCGTGATGGTTGATTAGGTGGATGAACTCATTAAACAACATTCTCCTGCATAATTAGCGAGATGCTGACAATCCAATTTAACAAGGATGATTATGAGTTAACACTTAGAGTCCTGGACAGAGGGTTTGGATTTTAGAACCGAAATAGCTTTACTTTCTAAAAGACCATCCGTAACTTCCCCAGCTGTATGAGCATTTTGCATATCAAATATGGTAACGAGAGAGAAAATAGTGTTTACTCATTTAAAATGTTGGTTTCCCTGAAACACATTTATTTACCTTGCAAAAAGAAATGGACTCAATCTATTAAATCTTTTGGGGAAGAGATGCTGGAAAGATTTAACGGAAATATGAGTTCAATTGCCATTTCAAGTCTGTTGTATGTTAGTGGCTATTACTGTAAGGCGAATTAAGGATTGTGACACTTGAAGACACTTTTATATAAAAGAAGGCGGCATCATTTGGCAAGAGAGTGCAGTCTAAAATCTAATGGAAGGCTTTTTGTCCATCCGAAATTACAGAATAATTCCACTTTTTTATTTGATTTTTTTTCCCCACAAAATGAATTGTTTCACATTGATAATGGTTAATTAAAAATGCTATTTTGTCCTGGTATCTCACACATTGAATATGTGGATAAAGGACAGTCTGGTTCTCTAAGATAGCTTTAAAAAAAAGAAACTCTATAATAACTCTTACAATCACTTTACATCTGTGTGTCCAACCCGGTCTTGCGGGAAGGCATTAGCACGATATTACATGGACATTGCGTATGTCATGAGGACACACTTTAGGCTTTTCATGTGTCATTTGTACGCTGTGCAACAAAACTATGGTAACGTCCGCAGTTAGGTTTAGGCAACAAAACCACTTAGGTTTAGGAAAAACGTCATGGTTGGGCTTGAAATAAGTACGTAAACTAAGTAAAATACCAGAACATAATTTTGGAAAACGTGACAAACGTCACTAACGTAACTTACAAAACAACATGCCGGTTTTGAACACCGGTCTCCTTTTTGAAAGTTCTGTGTTTGTTGGACCCATCCACCTCCCCTCCCTCTCGCCATAAGCGGTGTTTCTCACTTTATATTCTACATCACTACCACTGACCGTTGCATATTTATGCAGTCAGGTACAGACTACATGACGTACAAATGACACAACAAAAGCAAGAAAGACATTGTTATTGCACACTAAATGCCTTGCGCTTTATCCTGTCATTCAAACGCCCTTTCCTGCGAACGGGCTGGTATGTGTGTGACTTCATGCTCCATGTGCTTGAATGCTACTTCACTCCACCGCCACTGATGTGCCTTGTTAGGGAGCAGCAACACGGGTCTCTGACCTGCCACATTGTGCCGTGGCATTGTTTGATGATAAGAGAGTGCTGAAGACACTCCGCAGCCTCTGGGGTGATCAAGTGCTGTAGAGGTGCAGCGATACTGCCTCAAATTTGTCTCGGGCCATGGCCGAGGCTGTCACAGGCTTCTCATTTTATCTTTTTCTCCGCCTGCTCTTTGTCCCACACCACCTTTTCTTCCATTTGAGTGGTCTGACCCTTTCTCCTCTCTTAAGTTCCACTAAATGGATGCATGCCTTTATCCATTGCATTCAATGTCAGAAAAGACTGAGGCACATACTTGTGCAGACTGGATTGTCTTCTTGTTTTACTTGAAGCTCTCAGACCCGGCTGTGTCATGTCCTTTTTCTTTCCTTCCCTGCTTCTTGGCTGATTTTTATTTAACAGCATTGAGATCACATTATACTTGACTTTCAGTTCATCTTTGTTAACTTCAGACTTAATATGCACTGCTTAATCATAATTTATGAACAGTCACTCTTGAATAAAGTCATTAACAGAGTGACTGCAGGAGCAAAGTTCTTTTGATATTTACGATCCACCAGCACTCTATAAGACATCACGTTGTGAGCCTGCCAGCCACAGGTGTGCAACATTGAAATGAATCAACACACAGCAGGCTAAGTTGGTCGCAGCGTGGCCTTCACTGTTTTTGTACCATACGCTTGGTTCAGGGACTTCAAAGCCCTTTGGTTTAACCGCAGAACTGCATCATGGGTGAGAAAGTAGGAAAAAAAATAAAAAGCTCCAAGAACATCCAACTTAAGGCTGCTGAAAACACTTAAAGACAGGTTGTTAGTGCTAGCCTTGAGTTAAGACCAACGCTGAGCTTTCTGTAGTGTGGGCTGCTTGTTAACTTTATTCAGCATTGATTTTTACCACTCAGGTATGGCAACGTAAAGTTTTTCCCAAGACAGAAAGAAGACTATAGAAGTTTCTAAGTTGTCAGCCTACCTCTGTTTCAACATTTATTTCCCTGTTTTGTTGTAGCTTACTTGTCTAATAAGTCATGACTTATGACAGAAGACAAATTAATTCTAATTAGGGCTGTCCTCGACCAAAGAAATTCTTATTTGACTAATCGATTAATTGATATAATCAACAGATCTATAAAACTGAGTTTCTGCACAGGGAATCACACAAAAGCACCACTTTAAATCTTGTGTTTACCAGAGATGTGCTCATAAGTTTCTTCTCAAAAAGTCATTCAGCTTGAAAAAAACATAAAAATCGACTAGCCCGTGACAGGAGACTTTGACCAATCACAGGTCATTTCAGAGAGAGAGCGTTCCTATTGGCTTTGCTCTGATCATGTGACCGGAACTTGGCGTTCCTTCAACAGATTTTACAATAGCGGCGGCGTCACAAACTTTCTCATTTTACAGCTAAACCGTACACTATAAGATGATTCTGAAAACATTTGAGGCGAGAAATAGGCATTACAGTAACATAATATTGATTCATATTTGATCAGCGCTGCCTAGTTTGACCGTTTGGTCGGAGTTTGCGAGTGATTGACAGCCGACTCTCGTAGACAGCAGATGGACAGCAGACCTCAGATCAGTTCTGATTGGTTGTTTTCCTCCGATCTGTGAAATCTTGCAGATGCCGTTAAGAGCACTGGAGGACACAGAGGCACATGATTGTTTTCAGTTTACCTGTGTCATGTACTACTGTCACGATATAGCGACCGTTTTATAAAAATAACTTTTTTAATTGTATTTTCTCCAATCTTGCCTACTTCAGCTTTAATTGCTCAATGTGAATAAATTTTTCTCGGTGGTATTACAAGAAATAGCAGTTAGTTGTTATAGAGGCTAGACTAGGACATTTTGTGAGCCTCACATACTGTCTCTTATAATCAATGATCATGACACAAGCTGTCCACTGGACAGTTGGATTTTATTTTTTTTATTTCACAACTATTTTATTTGGAGTCAGAATGAGGCTTCAAGGCAATGCCTCTCGTCAACAGTACACATGGATGATCTTTAAAAAGTGTCTTCGCTGCTGTCCACATCCCCCTTGCTTCCTCACTACTCTGAATAGAACATTATCTTCCCTCCCTCCATGTCCTTTCTATATTTTCTGCCCTCTCTCCTGCTGATATGCTGTATGACAGCTAAACACTGTTGCCTGCAAGGCTGCACCCCCACTGATTTTCATCAAAATTGCATGCATCACCCAATCTCTCTTCTGCTTTGTATCCACCTGTAAGGCAATATGTGCTTAGGAGGAACAGAGGGAAAGGTGGGCCGGGTGGCGAGTCAGAAATATTCTCTGCCACAGAAGAAATGTAGCAAAATATTAGGAGTTAAGAACACAATAAAGTTAATGAATGAAATGTATTTATAATAGAAAATGAAATTAATGAATCTCAACTAAACATGCAAATTAAATCAATGAATAGATAATGACATGTTTAAAAAAAATGCATGAAAATATTATGAGATATGAATTCAAGGAGAAAAGTCACCATTCAGTGAAATAAATCAACATCTATTTAATGTATTAGAAGTATATTCCAACTGCATTCATTTCTACCTCTAACTCATTACAGCTTTCATTTATTATAACTAGGGCTGTCAATCGAATAAAATATTTAATCGCATGATTGTCCATAGTTAACCATGATTAATCACAAATTAATCAACATATTTGATCTGTTAATTGTACCTTAAAGGGAGAATTTTCAAGTATTTAACACTCTTATCAACAGTGGAGTTGGCAAATATGCTTGCTTTATGTAAATGTATGTATATATTTATTACTGGAAATCAATTAACAAAACAAAACAATGTCAAATATTGTCCAGAAACCCTCACAGGTACTGCTTTTAGCATAAAAAGAACCTCTACTTTTCCTGGCAATGTGTAAAACCCAAAGTGTTTTCATATTTTATCTGCACATACTGTATGTTTACCACTTTGGATTTAAAATGGGAGGGTGCAGGTCGTATCCACGTGGACCCGCCGCCATTTGTTTACTTTTTTGTTTCACCTCGCTGCGGTTTGTTTTTGTTGATGGATACGGAACTGATATGACGTCATGTTACTCTGACTATAACAATAAAAGCTGTAACCTCCTTCTACCTCCACATAACCTCAAATAAAGCAAATATATTGATTCTGGCATTAAAAAATCTATTTCAAAATTGTAAAAAAAAAACAGATTCATAGGTAAATAGATTTTTTTTCCCACCCCTACATATTAGGAGTACGGAATTTCCTTACTACATAAACCAGTGTTGGCTTAGCACTTTTTCCCCCCATAACTAAAGCGTGACCTTCTTGCTGTCTTTATCTTTTTGACAATCCAGTCCTGAAAGGCAAGGGTATCTTCAGTGTTTATCTCTAATAAGCTTGCTTGCGAAGCATGATACACAGTAGGTTATTTAGACACAGACTACAGATGTGACTGTTGCTGCAGTGTTTTTACTCAATTACCTGCAGCACATACAGTATAACACTGCTGAATCGGCAATGCTCATATACACTCGATCCTCAGAGGTGGAAAGTTACCTGCTTCAAATTTCCCAGTGGTCTGACATTAACTTCTGATAGATAAGCAAGAAAGACACAAATGAGAGGATTACTCATTTTTAAAGGTATAAATGTGTAATTTAAAACGTATCATCTTTGCATATATCACTCAAAGTCAGACAATATGAGAGAGTGAAGAAATATTTAATTAGAAAGAAAAGAAAAACAGAGAAAAACAGAACCAGGTTAGTGTCTCGACTCAGCTCTTGCCTGCATATGTGTGTCTCCGTATTTAGAAATATCTCCAAGCATCTCTGATTGAATCAGCATGATATCAGATTTGGTGAAAACATGTGGTGTGCTGTCATCCAACATAGAGCTGTCAGCATGCACCGAGACACGCAGAGTGCGAATTGTGAAGGCGGCCTCATCTAGCGAATGCCCTCCTGTCTCTGTGGACTGCCGCCGCTTCTGTTTGGCTCTTTTCCTAATATCATTGAATTTTTTTTTTTTTGGTGACACTGAGTCACGGATCTCCAAGGACAAGATCAACATGATGAGCAAATGTGTTGCCTCTTCTCCACCCAATATACATTACGGTGCTTGTATATTCAGCCGTGTTGTTTTTGCACCTCGGTCTCAGAAAACACTGCCAGAACATGATGGTTCAAAGTGTGCTGCTTTTAAAGGACGGTATTTGATTTGAGTCCTGATTGTAGCCAGTCCCTACCACACCTAATGATAATGTTTTCCTCGTGTGTGATTGTGCGAGGATTGCGCAACATGCCTCTGGCAACAAGATCAACAAATTCAGTTGACATGCCCTGTGTGCTCGTGCCCAGCAGTACCGACTGGGATTTGCACTGTATGCAATTAACCGCAGGTCTCCAATGTATTTTGAGCGTTGGAATAAATACTGTACGCGGAACAAGAGCACCATGTCAGCTGCAGGAAGCACTGACCCTGTGGCAGCTCCTCAGGTCACACTCTTCACTCTTGCCAAGTAGCTCTGCCCCTGCTGGGTCCCCATCCTGTGTCTGAATCGACAGTCTAATTTCCATGTACTGAGATTTGAACTGAGGAAAAGGCCAACTGTTAAATATTATACAATAAGACGTGCCCCCTGTGTTTGAATCAGGCTCTGGCTCGGTAAGTTACGAGGACAGTCTGTTTCCATCCCAGGGAAAGCAAAAATCTTGTCCAGGATGTGGTCAGAAATGACCACCTGAGCAGCTTTACTTCATCCCTTTCCTGTGAGAGCACTGTTCACAAGAATAGAAGGGAAAGAATGAAATTTCCTCTGATGTAAGCAATGGATGGAGGACATTGGATGGCTCCTTAACAAGTGCTCTGCCCCTGTTAAACCCTGCGATGGCTTGTAGTAGCCAGCAGAAGGAGGACAGGTGGCCTGTTGGTGTGACCTTTATCTGGGGCCAGACACCTGGGCAGGAGGGGACTAAGGAGTAAGCAACTGAGACCAGCCGCTGCTGGTGTTGTGAGTAGGGATGTCACGATACCACAAATTTAGTAGTCGATACCAATACCAGTGAAATTCCATGAATCTCAATACCAAATCGATACCACGGTAAAAAACAAAAGAAAACAATAAATCACTTCAACATGCACTCCTTTATTACCGTTTGCTTTTGTGAGGAAGTTAAACAGGTCATAATTGCCTCTCTATTATCTTTTCTATATTGCTGTGAAAACATCTCCTTCAAACACCTCTATTCATTCAAGTTTATTAAAACCACATTTTACAAGGATTAGGTTACATTAGGCTACATTTGAACTAGGGCTGTCAAAGTTAATGTGATAATAATGTGTTAACGCCATTAATTTCATTAACGCAATCACAGTTTTAAAGCTAGAGTGAAAATACTGGTATCATATGAGACTAAAAAACCTAAGGAATCCATTGGTACCATGTCATACTAGCTTGTCGGGAAGGAGATTAAATAACGCTCCAAATGTGTGCTAAATTTTGGCGAGGAAAAACTGTCATGGCCATTTTCAAAGGGGGTCCCTTGACCTCTGACCTCAAGATATGTGAAAGAAAATGGGTTCTATGGGTACCCACGAGTCTCCCCTTTACAGACATGCCCACTTTATGATAATCACATGCAGTTTGGGTCAAGTCAGCATACTGACATACTGACAGCTGTTAACTATTTGAATGGATTGACAGCCCTAATTTAAACACATCATGATAACGTCAGAATTTACCTTCCCCCAATATCATTTTTACTGAATAGAGCCTGAACGCATCATAATATAAATCTCCCATTTTGAAATTGACAGGACGAGAGTGAGTTTACTGCGTCCCAAACATATATTCTACCATCCCCGGGACGACAGGACGCCATTAGTCCCGAGCCCCGACAGTACCTACTGTGCTCATTTTGCAGCAAAGTAGAAAGCCACACATAGGTGATTGCACTTGACGGTGTGGAAAAAGGCCACTCTTAGTCATCTGGTGATTTAAGTGATTTAAAAACTGCACATTCTGTAAAGTCCACTTTTAGTTGGCAATAAGACAACCCACCAATCAGCGGCTTCCCTCCACCCCTCTATCATGTAGGGTCAAGGATATTGGAGAGGAATAGCACAGCGCTTTATGGAGTGATGCAGGGGCGATTAGTAGCGAAGGATTAGGAATGTCTTGGCAAAGCCCCACTAAATGGACCGTACCAGTCTGCTGAACTGAGCCAGGAGGTCCTGACTCCCACCATCAGTCAGACTTTCTTCTTTCCAAGCTGGAAGGGACTGGGCTGGCAGTAAGTGAGCATCTGCATGACTGGTGGAGGTTAGAGAGATCTCCTTCCTGGACTTTATTTTGGCCGGCATTTCAGCAGTTGTGGTAGCATGAGCGAAAGCTCTGTGGTGAATTCTCCGTCTGTCTGCCTTTTGAATGATGACAGTCGGTGCGGCGATGAAGGTTGAACCGCGGATTTGTATGCCAGTGGGATGGGGGACCGAAACTGGGCTCAGTCCTTCTCCTTATGTTGGAAAAACCACGTTGCGTCCTCGGAGCCGATTACACAGATGGTCGACAGAGAGATGAGACCTGAGAAAGAGGAGTTCATATCTTTCTTCTCCAGGGTGGTGATATTTAGCCAAACCTGTCTGTTGCAGATTGCGATCAAAGCTAATACATGGCCTGTGGCGCTAGTGTTGCAGCGAGACAGGAAATGCAACTGACCACACATGAGATTTCTTCTGAGTGACAGAGTACTCTCATCTGCAGGAGTGAGTAGGCAAGCCTATCGAGACCGTTGGAGGCCTGTGTGTGATACAACAAATTTCACTGGATACAAACACAGACAAAAGACACTAAAATAGTTTAATCCTCTCAGCCTTTACTGTATACAAACAACATAAAAAATGGCATCCACAGTCAAGTGGAGATCAGGATGGTTAAATTTAGCATATGCACCACAGATGTTTTTGTGTCCCTGTCCTTTTATGTAAATGCGATGAAACTGTAATTATGTAAATTGCCTCCTCTGCATTGCATCTATCAATCCTTTGGCTTCTATTTCATTTTAATCTAAAACAAGGGCTCATAGTGCTGCATTCAGTAGTGGACATGTCAGGTAGCACACACGCTGCTTAAATGTAATCTGCAGGATTCGGTGTCTGGATTTAAGGCCCGGCGAAATGGCATTAAACGCATGCAGATGCATGCTCAAAAGCTCCTAAAGCTTTCGGCGTAGCTGAGCTCACATATATATATGAATGCAAAAACAAGCCGAAAGCAAAAAACAGCTTTATTGAAATGAATAAATGTTTTTCTGGACCTGTTTTGAGGTAATGCGTTGTTAAGCACCTACGCCCTTTGTAATAAAAGACACTGTAATGAAAAAATGAAAATTGTGATGAGAAAGTCACTTGTGTAAACCCAGTTAATCAATCACAGAGAGCCTACTGCATGCAGTTAGCTGAACCATTGCACAAAATGATTTGATTACAGTTGCTGTTGATTTAAAGAGGTGCGATGTTGAACCGACGTGAACTGCTTGCAAATTTTCATGAGCGACGGACTGACAGCTGTCATACCCGTTTAACGCTTTCCACCTTCACCTTCTATCTACATATGAAAACCACTTGGATCGATGTGGAGGCACAAAGGGCTGTTAGAATGGAAAATCAATGGCCTCAAACATTCATTATGGGAAAAACAGCACCAAGGGGTTGCGCTTTTACTTCCTAGGGTCAGGTCGATGGGTTGCGGAGTCGTAGAGTCCACCTCTGACGCACGTAAGAGTGAGTTATTGGAGTGTCCCCTTTATCTACTGCAATGAGCCTTTTATGTGGGCTTCAGTGTTGCTGAGAGGATTTGCCAAGTCAAAGGCAGTGGGAGATGCAAACACTACATATCTTTTTTATGAAATATTAAGTGGAGTTTTAACGATAGCTGTGTGCACCTCAGCAGGCATCTGACAGCTCTTAAAATACAGGGCAGAGGTTGGAACACAGACAAATGGAGGGCTGGAGGAATATAGGGAAGTTGGATTAAAGCTGAGGGGGGTTACACTCTTGCCTGAAGAAATTGAAGTCAGCTCCCTGCTGAAGATTTTAGATTAAAATTGTATAAAAATGTGGCATCATCGTGCGTTTGATTATCTGTTAGAGGAGCGGGAATGCCGCCTAAATCTAACTTATTCTATTGCATGGTTTCCGTATAATAGCAAGTTTATTTCACGGCTAAGATGTAATTGGTGAAAGAGGAGAAAAAAAAAAGACGTGTGATCCACGTCCTCTCTCTCTCCCTGTCTATCTTCCTTTGCTTTTTCTTCCACTCTGTCTTTTTTCTTGTCCCTGGATAGCAATCAATAGTTATTATCTGCTGAGTGTCGCGATAGACACTGCACAGAGCCCCCATTCTGAGTTGATGGTGCTTTTTCATTATAGCTGACACTAGTCTAAACAAAGCAGGCCTATTTCCCTGCCACCAGACAAACACAGTCTCCATAATGGCACCAGATAAAAGAGAAGCAGGAGGGAAAATTGAGTTTCACATAATGGGGAATCACTAACTCGGGACCACTTCTTTTCCCACTCCCATTTTTTTCTCCTCTTCCGCCATCTTTTATATGCAGAATTTGGCAAAATACGCAAATAACAGACTGCATGTTAATTTCTTACCTCCTACCATTGATCTTTTCCTTCTTCCATTCATTCATCCCTATTATCCAGTCCAATAATGATTTTGTTCATCCGTCAAACACTCATCCATCCGTGGATCTGTCTGTCTGTCCGTCCATCCATCCAGCTGTCAGTCTGTAGGTGGGTAGGGGGTGAGGTTGTTTTGTTTTGACGGGGTTGTTGTTTCATAAAATAAATAAATGATATCTGCTCAGCGGAGTGGAAAGCATAACGAATGGCAGTTGGAGAAAAGGCAATTTAGGGAGAAGTGCACTGGCTGGCGAAGGAACAGAATGGGTTTTTACTGTGAAGTATAACCAATGCATTACAAAACACATCAGAGGTTTATTGAAAAAGCCAAGTACCCCTCACTCCCCCCTATGAAAATGGCCAACATTATCATGGCCTACATGGTTAGGCACTGAAAGTCACTTTCAGAAAAGTCAGGGGAGAGGTTTTTATTGCAGCGGCACACAGAAATAGAAGAGCCCAGGTGAATGGCAGAGCAGGAGGTGGTCGTTTTTCAATTCACTTACATAAATAGGTGCAGATAAGTTTCATGACACATGACATGGGGTCACCGTGGAGTGATGCATTGTGGTTTTTATTCACAGTACGCAATACTTTGCTGTTGACACGTTTCTCTTAATACAGGGAGGGACATGAAACACAATGACCAGACCTTCAGAGAAATTTCAAAATCAGTGAAGTACCATAGCTCCGTTTTAAAATGATTGCAAACCAATTCACCAATAAAAGATTATTCATTTAATGGTTAGCTAAACTATAATTTATTTGCTATAATAGTAAAATTATATCCTCAGTAAAGGATCAAAAAGCTTGTAAAAATGTTATCCCTTCTCAATCTAAAATCAAGCCGAAGTCATAGTGAAAATGTATTTCTCATTATTAAAAGGAAGAAGCTCAGATATTTGGGAATGCCCTTTTGCTTTCAAGCCTCTGAGTTAGTGGGCTGATGTTTGACCGACGGCTGAGCCAGCAAAGGTACTAGGGCTAGAATCTGGCGATACGATACGTATCATGACACAGGGGGTATGATTCAATATATTGCGATACTGTAAGCAAGGCGATATATTGCAGTTTTTTAAATCTTATTTAAAAAAAACTCTCATAGTATAAAGAACACACACGATATGCATAAAATCTGAGTTAAAATTTTTAATTTTTTTTAATGTAATCAGAACAGTGGGCTCTACATTTGCATTAATCACAATCCCTGTAACATCCAACATCATAGCACTACTTTTTGTGCAATCTGAGCCACTCTCTGCCACAAATGTTTGCACGTAAACTATTAATTAAAAATCAATACAATGCTTTGAGAATCAACATAGTACCACAAAACATAATATCGGTGTACTAACTGTTTGTTAGCAGCCAAGGCCAGGCAGTGATTTGTCAGCAGTGTCATTGAAGAATAAGGACCACACCATTAGGCATTGAAACTGACTGATGTTCAGATTTGAAGTTAAGTTTTTAAGAAGTTTAATGTTCTACAGCCAAGTTGCTTATTAGCTCTCTGCTGTAGCCTGCAAACTGACATTTGTAATGTACTTTCCCCCCCCGGTGGATATTTGTTTGGTAGCTCATTCATCAATCCAAGGTGCAACATAAGAAATATGTGTCTGTAGATAAGAGGCAAATATTTGCTAGGAAGCTAATGTGGGTTGCACTTCAAAGTCTTTAGTTCTTTTTGTGTCATGTTGCTGTCTGGCAGTTAGTCAGTGTCACTGCCAGCCAATGATAGAACGGTGAAGGTCATTACTTTGTACAAATACATATACAAATGGTATGGTACTATAAAGGGAAAGAAAAAGAAAAACATGCAATTTAATATCAGTTGGAGTTATATATTTAGAATTTGATATTTTAAAACAAACACAACAATTGTAATAAATGTTATATGAGTTAGCAACATGCTTCTACAAGAAATGTACAGAAATGTGAGCTGAAAAAGTCATTTTTCAAACCAATTGCACTGACTATAATAGCCACAGCATGAGCAGTAACTTGCAGGCCATCAGGACTACCATAAAGCTTACCACCATTGGCATTTCAGACACGGACCATTCAAAACCCTAATGGCAATACTAGAGTCACTTAGAATTATAAATATATGTAGATATGTCCTTCGTTCTTTTTCCCAAGCAAAAAAATTGTTTTTAATTTAGAGAGAATGGAAGTAGATTCACCAGAATGATGCACATACAGAAAACCAGCAGACATCCTTCTTCTAAGTCTATCTAAGTTTATTCAAGTTGTCATATAGCTCTAACTTTTTTATTCTTCTTCTTTAAGAGCAGCTGGATTCACAGTCTGTAAGCACCTGACTGGAAGCATTTCATCATCTGCTGTCACGATATTATATCACTATACCATAATGACTCCTCCAAATGCTATCAGGGATTTCTTCATATAAACTTTCCATGGTCTCTTTATTACATTTACCCAAATAACATTCACTCTTATATTTAAAGAATACTAGCGGGGTCAAGCGTTTTGACAAAATTTAGGATTGTCACACTGGCTTTATAAATGCACGCTGTCAGACACAAAACTTAAGTCAGTATGTGCTATACAGTACAAGCTGACTGTCAGCTGATCCTGATGAATGCCAGTCATGTTGACATTTTAAGCAAAGCAGTCAACTTAAACTGTGAACTCCTGCCAAACAGTGCTGCTGCCTGCATGTGTTACATACTCCTACTGTACCTGCTACACATTGTTCCTGTGTAACTGTCCTGCTACTGTGCTACTTCCTCCCTCCACCACCAACCAGAGGAGTCGCCCCCTGCTGGCTATTGGAAAGAATGCAAGTTTAAGGCACTTCCGCATTGGCTTCACTTTTCAGACCCAGAGGTTGCACACTGGTCCTGCCAAGCAGAATGACAGAATCAGTCGTTTCAGCCAGTTCCCCAAAAATTACATACTGAAATGTGTTCAATTTCCCCATTGTAATTATGACGGGAGTAAAGGAGGAAGTTATTATGACGCGACAAAGTCCAAGTCTGGAGGAAGTTATGGTGGATAGATGGGTCAGCAAAACATGGGAATTTAACATGGGAGACTGCTGTTCATTACCCATTTACAATCAACAGACAATGTTGTTTTTTAAGCATGCCCACGATTGTTCCATAATAACCTTAACCATGTGGTTATTATTGTTACCATGATGACGAAGCTCCCCAAAGTATTAGTTTTAACCTATACCACCATGTTTCCCTAAACCTAACCAAGTCGTTTTTGTACCTAAAGCCTCGATTATACTCCCGAAAGGATGCGTACTCAGACAGCTGCAGATACCACGGATGCGTAGTAGTTCTGTTTACACTGTCTGCTTGGAGTACGCGTTCCACAAATGCGCATTAGATCACTATACTACCACCATGCAAAAAATTGGTGGTATGCAGATATCCGCACAGAGCCTACACGTACACCCTCTGATGACAAAATTTACGTCACACGGACTCTCACATCCTCACGGACATGTGAGGTATAACTTCGGCTGTCTGTATAGTGTTGTTACATCATAAAACTGATTGCTTTTACAGCAGTGATTTGTAGTGGTTTTCGAAGGTACAGACAAATGATGTCCTTCCGATGGGGGCTTCAGATTGGAAAACGCTTCCAACATGGACAAACAACATATCTTGTTGGTTGTATCATGTGTGTCTGTTTATGAACACAGTCAACCTTCAAACAACTTCAAACAAGACAAAAACATTCAAGCCAGGTTGAGCATAGATCCATGTGTTGAAATAATTGTATTGAATAGGTGAACCCTGTTGGCGCTGCTGGTTTTGGGGCTCACATAGAAAACAATGGTCACAGGTGTTTTGACACATATTCACTTGCCTGTGTATGTTCCCATTTAAGTTACTGAAGCTAACCTATTGCCCACTTGCTCATGCTCCTCTTTCTCTATGACCAAAGGGATGTTCATCACACTTTTTCCCTTGATGACTCAGGAAAAAGTTCTTTGGGCTCTATGAGGTCAGAGGCTAACTGATAAGAGATGACAGGAGGAGCACTGGGACCGAGATGAGAGTCCACCAAACACTGCTGCAATCACCTGCTCTGCATATCTGACAGAGCTAATTCCAGGGGCTTAGTCATCTGCTGGAGCCACGTAATTTCTCTGGATGTGTATGAGACTAATTTGCGGCCATAATAACTGCACCGCTCCCTGCTTTGTGTCCCTAGGCCAATAATGAAGTGGAGTCGGCCGGGGCTCTGAATGCATTTTGAATTTGTTTTATCCAGAATGGCTTTGCTTGAAATCCTCACATCTTCAAACCAGCCATAATTTATCTGAAAAACACAAAAGGACCTTTAATTTACTCCTTTATACCTGACTTGTATACTCCAATCCACATAATTAATATAAGTCTGTTGCCTTTTGTCTGTTGTTATTTTGAACAACATTTTGAAGCTGTTGGAGGACACGTTTTGCTTTATTAATAGAACATTATCATTGATAGAAGTCAATACTTGCCGAATTGAGAATTCTCAGACTTCCATGGACACCTAATTTCCCTTTTTACGAATCCTCAGGTACTGTCAGACCTGTCTTGTACTGTAACTCTTTCAGATTTACAATATGTTGACCTTCTTATTATTGCACTTTTTTAAAAGATCCATTCACACAAACAAGGATGATGTCATGTGGAAGTAGTTTTTTTTTCTGCCAAAATCTCTGTCATTTACACCCTGAGTTTATCAGTGCATGTCATCATTGGATAAAAGATGTGACCTCAACCGAGCACTATCGATGCTACACAGATTGTTCCTGTCATTTATGCACCAGCCTTGCTGCAGTACATTGTGTCCTCCGTGCTGTTCAATTGGCTCAATTGAATCCATCTGCTGTAAGCATTGTTTGAAAACCAGGTAGGGTGCTCTATGGACAGCTAAATAAAGTTGTTACATAGGAGTGGAGTGCAGCCTGCAATTTCCCCCTTACAATGCTATAGCATGGCAGTGTGAGTCCTTTGTGGGGAAGCATTATAGTAGGGATAATACAGTCTTGTAAAAAGCATGCCCCACAGTCCAAGGGGACTGACAGACACTCAGGCATTATCACATTAACACCTGGAGCCAGAGGAAATCTGTCCTTCACTATAAAAAGTAGGTTACCGTGAGCCATCTTTTTGCAGATGTATTGTACAGAGAGAACGTATTAGATTACACAAGCAATATGTTACATAAACGTCAATATTAGAATTGTTTTGTATGAAGCTGTTTTTGCAGGAGGAACCACGACCACATTTGCAACCCTATTGCCAAACAGAACATTGATATTGGATTCTACAAAACCCTGGATTATGTTCAATACTGGAAATTGTTTAATGTTCAGTCCAGACATTTCTACAATATCCATGCGTGCCAACTGCATCTCCAAAATATTCTAATTACTATTCTGAGCAGGAGACTGTCCTCACAAGTAAACAGCATTTGTTGTTTGAAGAAATGCCTGACAAAGGTGGAAGCGGCGTAATGTCGTTATAGAACCATAAAACCTCATAGATACGGGGTCAGGGTGGGTGGATGAATCAAAATAGTGTGTGACTTGATGAAAGAGTGTTCCATTAATGCTACTCTTCAGCTGGTACAGTTTAAGGTCATGCATCACATTCATTTTTCAAATACCAGACGATAGGATTTTCCCATCAGTTTTAGTTAATTGTTACTAGGGATGCATCGGTACCGATATCAGATATCGGGCCGATACTCACTCAAATAGCTGGATCTTGTATTGTGACAATGAGGCTGATCTAGTCAACTCATTTCTATGTTTGTATGTTATTTACATTATATGTTGGAATTGTAATTCCTGTTTACGTTTTGGCCAATTTGTGGCTACATTAAAAAGGTTTACACTTGAATTGTAATTTCTGTTAATTTTTATGATTTTTTACTAAGTTGCTGGTGTATGATTTATTTTAATAATAACTAACTATTCAGTAAATTTATATACATATTTTGTTTTACAAAGGTAAGAAAGCAATTTTTCAGTCAATCCTGATGTTGCCGTACACATAAAAGAATGATCCCAGTCACATCCAGACAGTGAGGCATGCATTTTAGCAGTTAAACTAAATTGGTACTCGGTATTGGCAGATAACCAAAGCCCAGGTATGGGTATTGGGACTGAAAAAGTTGGATCCTGCATCCCTACTTGACTCATCTTTTCAGGATTTGCCCTGAAGTAAATGTTTTGCAAAGCAAATAATTCCTTGACTTAGTATAATTATTGGGAAAGAAATTGACCCAGACTGTGCAGCCTACATGCTGTTTGGGGTTGTTCTGAAAGCTCCCTAAACTGCCATATGAGACCCAGCAGGCTTAAACACTTTGGTCATAGCTAAAGGGGTAATTTGGAGATTATGGGAATTTACTTCCCCTCCTTGTTTTAAGAAGTGGCTCAGTAATAGGGTTTCCTGTCTTTATTTAGAGTAGATTAGGGTTTCCATTATTGATTATATCAGAAATCGACTCACATGTAACTAAGTAGTGTATGTTGATTTATGTGCCCATCTTGCTACTTGATACTGTATTTAATGGTTTGGGTAAAAACTGTCAATTTTGTTGGCATTTTGCACATTAGGGCTATCAGATGTGTCGTTTTGTAGGACACTGACAGCCTATGTATTCTTTGTAGTTTGGAGGACTTGTTGCTAAGCAGACACAAGTCTGATGTTGGTGTTAAATCAACAATGTTTGACACTGAAATGAGCAGACGCCAATTTTAACACAATATAATAGCTTACGATAAGGGCGGTGGTTTGCTTTATTTTATCTGAATATAGTGGTTTATTTTTGTTTTTGCAGTGACCTGTTCGGATGGCAGCTGTTTAATGCTTATCTCAGAGAAAAACTGTAGGTCTGTGCTGTAGGTGTCTTTCATGCATTCACAGCATTTGCCCTTGAATGCTGACAGCCCGAGTATAAGAGAGTGTATCAACTGTGTGAGCGCAACATTTCCCAACACAATATCACAATCCTTGCTGTGCAAATAGCTATCTCATTGATATTACATTGAATTGCTTCGGTTGACATCGTATTTGGTGTGTGCATGCTCACACAGCACACAGGATCTATCTATAGGGCTACAGCATGTGCATGGGTGTTTTCTTGCTACTCTGAATATGCGTGTTTACGTGTCTGAGGAGTGTTTACATCAGACAGGGATATCCTCTAGAAGCTATAGGGGATATGTCGGTAATCTCAGCAGCACAAATACATAATGTAATGATGATAAGATTAGCTTGTAGCCCTGTGTTTGCTGACTGGCTAAAGACAAGGGAGGCGAGCGTCTGTAAAGAGTAATGAAAGAGTCCAGCGCAGATAGATGTGCTGCAGGGGGCTTTGTATATATATTACAAATTAAACGGGAGACAACGTCAAAAGTCGACCTTCCAGTGGATTATGATCGCTCTGTGACACTGAAACTAAACAGCATTATTATGCCATCAGTGTCAAAGCTTTTATTGACAAGGCGGTGAGGTTTATTTTGTGGAAATGCGATGCAGTGGACGTACCAAATGTACACAATAAAAGTTTATACTTTAGTTTTTGAATATCATGCATGGACGAGGTTGTTGTGCTAAGTCTGAGCTATATAATATAAGCTCAAAGCGCAAAGTAAGTATGTGTGACAAGCTATTGACTTGAGGATTTGCATTCCTAAGTAGTGAAATGCATTATTACATGGTGGTGCGTTTTAATCTTTTGAATTATAAAACGAGTCACAGCCACTTATGGTCAATTTGTATTAAAATTCAAACTTTATTTATTCATTTCTCATTCTCCTTTGGTGAATGAAAACACCTAGTCAGTATTTGTCTTCTTTGTACTTGTCACAGTGCTGCAGAGAATTGATCTTTTGAATTCAAAAGGGCGTGCATCGTAATACATGGTCCTTACCTGTTATTGATTATCCTTCAACCGGGTTTGACATGCCCTCTTTGGAGAATTCTGCAACAGAATTAGAAACAAGAGGTGGAAGAGGATCAGAGCTTTAATACGTCTGTTATAAGTGCTCTCTACTACTGAATGGGGGAAGTGTAGGTAAAGCCGTTTCTCTGCAGTCAGAACAGGAGTCCTTGGATGTACAAGCTTTACAGTATAACAATATATCACATTTATGGATGCATTCCCTCAAGACTTTTATTCATTGTCAAACTGTTCATTGGGGATATTTTATGTGAGAGTGATGCAATATCAAAATTTGTAGGACAGGACTGAAGATAACCTCTAAAATACTGCTGCAGAGCTCTGATGTTTCAGTTAATCCACCATAAGCATATACAGTCAGTGACATGCAGATTTGTTTTTATCACTGTTTAGATTCTTTGTGCAGTCATTTCACAAAAAACTGAAATGTAGATAACACAACCCGGCAAACCACACAATCCTTCACACCTACAGTAACGCTCACACTGTCTCTGTCGCTGTCACACACACACACACACACAAACTTCAAAGACACAAGGGATGGTCACCTTCCCGCTCAGTGGGATGCTTTCTGCACTAGAAAAACAATGCTGAAATATTGGCATTCAGTGAGCAGAGAGAAGCCAAAGGCCAGAGAGAGGACACACACACCCAGACAGAGAGAGGCAGAAATGAAATGATTTCTTGGAGTGCAAACAACAGGGATAATAGTCTGTGTTAATAATTGATGATATGTTGACATTTAAAAAATACTATAATCACTAAGTAGAACATGTGATTGATGTATTATGGCTGGTACTGTTAGCAGAGAGCAAACAGTGTGTATTATTAGACTCCTTGTATTAGCATAATGTTGATGCAAGAAATCTGGAGAAATGTACTTAACTCGGAGGGAAAAGCTCAACAGCTTTTCACATTTTTTGAGATTATTATATATCACAACGCTCCTTTTGGCCTGTACAGTATCCTCAAATATAATATGAGCTTCACAGCAACAATCATAGATGAATTGTGCAGTGTATAATTTAAACATTTTTTACAGTGCCTTTCTCCAAACCCAAAGATGTTCACACAGCAGGCAAGTACACCTGAATCTTATGATTAACCATATCAATAAATAACACAAGGACTAAAACATTTATAGATTTTCTACAGTGCTCTGACTCTCTGATTATCACCCTGTTAACAGAAGGAAACAACCTGCAATATTTTCACTCTTTCTGGATTCATTTAGGGGATCAATTAATAACATTCCAAATTACATACCTATTTTTTTTAAATGCTTTTATTCTGAATGCATTTCAGAAGTCTGTGCAAGAGGAACTTGTTTTTTTTTTAGATTGTTTACTGCATTTTTACAGTTTGGATGCCCCAAGCCATCCTGATGAAGTGCTTACATATTTTCACCCTTATAGTTTAATGCATTGTACACTGATTCCCACATCAATTTATCAATAGGATGATAATTCTTTACTTGTGGTGCATGAGGGCTCAGCAAAATGTTGCATTTACACATTACACTGGATCTATAATGTCCCAAATGAAATGCTACTGAAACTACTGTTTTTTTAACAGCAGGTGTTTTTTAATGCATGTTTAAAAGCCTGTAAAGGATTTTTTTTTTAGTGATACCCAGAAGTAAAGTAGTAGAATAGTGTGTGCAGTGAACAATCTGTTTTGTCTGTGAGACGCAAGCTCACTTTTTCTTTTTTGAGACACAGTTTTGAAAGGACTCAGCTGATATTTCATGGCTGAATGGCGTTATTTTCCACTACACCATGTTCACAAAAGTCTCCTGCTCAGGTGTTAAAGGTGTTCTCTACCACACTGACCTTGTTGTCTTTGAAAACACCAAAACAACAACAGGAAAAAAACACTATGCTTCGTAAACACAGATGTACTGTATATTCACAAAAATGGGAAACCAGAGGGCAAACTCTGGTTCTGTAAAGTGAAGCCAATGTGGAAGAGCCTTAAACTTGCATTCTTTCTAATAGCCAGCAGGGGGCGACTCCTCTGGTTGCAAAAAGAAGTCTGATTGTATAGAAGTCTATGAGAAAATGAACCTACTTCTCACTTGATTTATTACCTCAGTAAACATTGTAAACATGAGTTTATGGTCTCAATCGCTAGTTTCAAGTCTTCTTCAATACAGCATGATGTTCATTTAGTAAATGATGGTCCCATTTAGAGTAAAATAGACCATAAATCAGGGTGTGCTTTAGGGCGTGGCTACCTTGTGATTGACAGGTCGCTACCACGGCGTTGTCCAGTCTGGGAGTTGTCTGTGTTTCCGTCTTAGAACTTTAACCCTTTCACAATGTGTTTTCAGTTCATGAAAGTTAATCATGACCTTTTTGGTTGCCTAAAAATGCCGAACTCGAGGTTAAAAACGGCAGTCCATAAACCAATGGGTGACGTTAAGGTGACTACGTCCACTTCTTATACACCGATCAGCCATAACATTAAGACCACTGACAGGTGAAGTGAATAACATGTATTATCTCATTACATGTACCTGGCAGTGGGTGGGAACTTTGTGTTTGAAGCAGAAAAAAATGGGCAAGCGTAAGGATGTGACAAGGGCCAAATTGTGATGGCTAGACGACTGGGTCAGAGCATCTCAAAAACTGCAGCTCTTGTGGGATGTTCCCGGTCTGCAGTGGTCAGGACCTACCAAAAGTGGTTCAAGGAAGGAAAACCGGTGAACCGGCGACAGGGTCAGACCCAAGGCTCATTGATCCATGTGCGCAGGATTGATGGCTGGCTGTTCGGTGTATACAGTCTATGTGTGAAACCCTGGATTTAACAATAAATTAAACATAGAGTACTTACCATTTACATCATGTGATCTATGTGCAGTAATGCCTTATAAAGCACTGTAAACTCTACAGTGACATACAAAATATCCTGTATTTCTTTTTCAAAATAGTCTAACATATTTTTTTAAATACTGCACTCATGAATACAGAGATAGCTGTGGATAGTTGTGAGTTTGGTCTTTATTTGGCTCAAGCATTGTTTTCATTTCATTTCTCAACAGAGTGCTGTTGGTGAGAGACACCGAGCAGCAAATGCCGAGCATTAGCTGACTATATAAATGTAAACTACTTATTGAAATCATCAACAAGTATTGTCCCGGGTCATATTGTCCTTGTGTTGGTACTTTAACCCTGCCAATGACAGCCATCGTGTTGTAAACTTACAATCAGTGGACCGGATTGTTTTTGCATACGGTGTCAAGTTTCCCTATAATAGTGCAATGACATCAGCAGAATGACTGAAGATACATGCCAGAGTTTTCACTAGCTTTAATTATTCATTAAAAATGTGCTGTCTGTTTGTCCTGATAAGCCGCTGGCTCAATCAGTTCTTTGCAGCCATGTGAGCATAGCTGATTTAGCTAGCTGTACTGTAGATGCTGCTCTCAACGTGTCTGTCCAGAATCGATGTCCCTCCTCCACGAAAACATCTTTAACTGAGCTGGCCTTGGTTTGCTTGTCTCTTGCAGCTATTCCATTAAAATGCCTTTCATTTTGAATTATATGCCAAAAACATTCGTCTTTTTTCGAAGCTATTTCTGCAATGTATTTCCGTAGCAAATGCTTTAACTTTTTGACAAAAAGGCAAAAGTTTACAAATCCAGAGTCAAAGCTTTGCCAACAATCGAGCTTGTTAGCGGCAGAGCGTACGGTTTTAAATTGGCAGCTCAGAGGTGACAGGTGTGTGGTCCTGCGTAGCCGGTATTTGTATTCATCTCACTTTATTTAAGGTGGTGGAGGTGTGTGTGAGAGGGGAGCAGAGGGATAAAATAAGACAGTAATCAATTAGGCTTTCAAGGGCTCTGCTCTGCTCTCCCCTGTCCTAATCAGATACAGCTCTAATTCTCCTCTGCCAAAAAAACACACAAGGAGGCCAGGCCACCCTAATGAAGAGTGAGGTGCAGCCGTGTCAGCCCACCATGGAGCCTTGTTTTTCCAACATTTCCAGCTCTCAAACAACCTCCAGGAAGATCCAATGTTGGCGATGCTCAAGTGCCACCTTCACATCCTCCCCAGTGGCGGTGAAGTGGTTGTTTTGGCAGCAATGTAAACCTGGACCCAATCCTCTCATGTAATGATTTGGCAGCTGTGACCTTCATGGGAACCTGTCCAATGACCCTGCAGGTGGAAAGCTGCTGCCGCACACCGGTATTAGCGGACAGACAGACAAACAGACACCTCTCTTTGGGGAATGGGGTAGAAATCAGAGGAAATGGTTGGCGCAGAGGAGAGAGCAGCTTGGAGACACAGTAATTTGTCTGGGTCTGAGCCTGCCGAGCAGAGTCGGGGTCGCGCGGGGGTGAGGGCAGGGTGTATACTAACAGCACATGATGAGCGGGCACTGCTGCTGGAGCGTAAAGTCACAAGGCAGGGTGAAAAATAACCCATGCTGAACTCCACTTTTGGCTCATTTAGGAGGAACACAGAAACTCTCAACTTTCTTTCTTCTTACCGAGTCCCTCAGTGACCCTAAAAGCATTTCAGGTGTCAGTCAAAGTCTGCAGCACTGGACAGTTCTAGCATAAGTGTTGAATCTTTTATTTTGAGCTCACATCCCCAATCCCTGAAATTCAGACTTTATGCAGTGTTGGAGCGTTGAGCTGTTTGTGCAGTCATGCATAACTCTTCATTAGTCTTCTCCTTAAAAGAAGTCACTCACTGGATTCGAGGCTTTTTGCTGTGCAAAGCAGAGGTGTATTCTGGGGCCTGTGGCACCGTTCCGTTTACCATACTGTGAATGTAATTAAATCCAAGAGCTGCCAGTATTTACTGGCAGGGGAGGGGGGGCAGCTACTCTCTGCTCTGCAAACAGCCCTCCATCTGTCTGATTGGATTGTGGTCCCAGGCAGTACCAGCCATGACATGGGCACTGGAGGAGGCAGCGCAGACTGAGGTCCCCCCTCAACACAACCTCATGTGGTTTTTAATACAATATGACCTAGCCAGGGGGATTCAGAAGCAGAAGATAAAAAATAGTGTTTGTTTAGGTATAGAAAACTGATAAGAACAATTACAATCCCTCCAGGTTAGCACATACGATTAGTGTTTTCAATGTGATGTTTTCTCTTCATGGAGGAGCACAGCTGTGACAGATAGCGGATACAGTGTGTAGACTATAAAACGTTTAGTGTCAGCAGAGTATTGAAAGGGGGCAAAGGCACACAGATTTACTGTCTGTGGGTTTAATGACTTAATGGTACAAAGATCCAATAGAAAAATTGCAGCATGAAACACAGATCTCATTTTAATTGATTCTCTTCACTACGAAATACATGCTGGAGGTTTATCCAGATGCAAGCAGGACTGTGTGTGACTGGAGTGGCTCGATGACACTGTGTGACATGGTCATAACACACACACACACTCTGGGATATTTACTAAATCATCGTCCAGGGCGCATGATTTTGCGTCATCAGTTTTTTTTTAATTTACTTTGGTCTTCACTAGGATGTAAATGAGCCCAGACGCAGTTTATCTGATTTGCATGAAGTGCCGCTAAACAAGATCTGATGCCGGCTGCCCGGGTTGTTTTGAAACCTGTAATACTGGTTGAAGAGAAGACATTTTTTGGAATTGCCAGCGTGCTTTCATCTCACAAGAGGAAGGCTGTATGTGAGGGAATGTTAAACAGCCTGATGTTGTCAGCTCCACAAAAAGATCAGTGACTGAATGAGATATGAAAAATAAACACTGACTAGGTAATTTCTGTAAACAGGTAAAGAAAATAATATAATGGCCTACTTAAAGCTGCAGTGGGTAGAAATGGAGCAAATACGATTAAAAAAAAAAGTAAGTTTTTATAAAACTATCACTATATCCTAACAGTAGTGCATGAGACAGAAAATAATCATGTGCCTCTGTGTCCTCCAGTGTCCTCCAGTGCTCCTAATGGCGTCTGCAAGATTTCACAGACCGGAGGAAAACAACCAATCAGAGCAGAGCTGGAGCCTGCCGTCTCTGAGCAGCTGTCAATCACTCGCGATCTCGGATCAAACGGTCAAACTAGGCAGCGCTGATTAAATATGAATCAATATTCTGTTACTGTAATGCCTATTTCTCGCCTCAAATGTTTTCAGAAACATCTTGTTGTGTACTGTTTAGCTGTAAAATGAGAGAGTTTGTGATCCAGCAGCCATGTTGAGATCAGTTGAGGAAATACCAAGCACCGCTCACCAGCCGGAGCACAGCCAATAGGAACGCTGAATTACAATATGCTGAAAGGTCATTATGGAAATTTTGCCCAATGATGCCAAAAACTTTCTGCCTATTGAAGCTCTAATGGCTTTTATTACACAGCTGTGTTGAATACTCAATTCTGATTGGTCAATCACGGCGTTCTGCGGTCTGTTATTTCTTTATAACAGACCGTTGCTATGTATAGCAGACCGTTGCTATGGGCGCAGCTCTGATGTCGGACTCTGGCGGACCGTTTTTGTGTCAAAATTTAGATTTCTCCCATGCTCGCTGTACATTATCCCTTACTTACTAGCTGCTTCAATTATGTAAAAAAAAAAATATTTTGTCTTGTGAGTCCTAGCAATAGAGTCTCACCCTCTCTGTGTCCGATAAAACTGTTAAATTTCAAACAATTTTGCCTGCATTTGTATTAACTTTCATTCCCTTTCTCGTATTTCTGAATGCTTGAAATACATCCTGCATGAGACCAAACTAATTTTTCATCAAGGACCAACTCAATTTCTTTATCGCCTTAAAAGGGGCTACAAACCATATAAATCTTCACCCATACAGATAAAATAGGAGTAGAAAGGTCATTGAAGTGTAAATTGACTAGTACAAAAGAAAATGGCGATAGCTGTTAGTTGTCATGGTGACAACGGAAGCCATGTCGGTTGGGCTGTAAAGTGTGGTCGTAGCTTGTCGGGAAGAGACCAAAGACAGCTCCCGGAGACAGCTGGCTGGCTAGTTAGCTAAAGGTAGCTTGTCCCCAGGTAGAGGGACCGTTTAGACCCGTTGCTGCCGCTGGCTCATTTTCCGTAATCAGTGCAGCACCAAAGCCTGGCCGCGGAACCAGCCCAAGAGCTAACCAGCCAGCTGTCCGTTAGCTAGCTATCTATCTTGTTAACTCCACCATGCTTCAATGCCACAGTTTACAGAATACAAGCCAAACAAAGTTTTCACTCATCTGGCGATAGCAACGTGCTTTCTTCCGCTGTGACAAAAGTGTGTAGATGAAGCATTAAGTTGTTCAATTGGACTCATTTACATTTTCTATTTGCCTCGTGACGTTACAACTCTACTGCGCATTTAGCCGTCTAGTTTAGTTTAGTTTATGTGGAAGTCAGCTTGCTACAACTGTCCATATGGCAACGGTTCCCATAAATATGTCCGCCGCTCTGACCATCCTGCTTCGTTGATTTGAATGGGAATGTCCGTTCTACTCCTATATTCTATTTCTATGTCTTCTCCACTATATGTGCTGTATCAATTTATTCCCTCTCTCTGCATACTTCTTCCAACAACCTCAAAATATGTCTACAAGCAGTGTACTGTATATCAAACGTAGTGGGGAATTCAAACAACCTTTTGCTACGGGTTGTGTTTTTCTCCAAACACAGTTATCAGTTATCTGAGACAAAAGCCTGATATTTGATGTATGCCTTTGATATTATCATGTGGGACACTGGATTGAAACCTCTCCTTTGGTGTGTTTCACTCAAAGGCGTGAAAAAGCATCACCATTGTTCCATTTTCTGCTGATTAGACCCTCCTGTTCCGTGGACAGTTGTTCTTCAGCGAGTACACAGACCATCAGGACGGCGTGTCCTCGTCATTAGCTCAGCGTGGAAGCTCCAGTCTTACTTATTACTCTCCTGCGTTACCTCACCGGGGACTGTGGCCGGACACGGGAGCAAAAATATATAAAAAAAACGTGGAGAGCAAAAATGAGAAGAGGCAGAAGCGGATAGATACCCCCTGATTACGGCAGTTAGGGCTCATTGTGTGTGGGGAGAAGGTAGTGATTGAGGTGGGGGCAAGTCCTTGAAACTCCGAGCCGGAGTGACGGAGTGAAAAACAATGACAGTTATGATGAGGTCTTCTTGATGTGCTGAGCCAGTGGGGTCGAAGATGGAGCCGCGGGAGAGGACAAAAGAGCCTCCTGTGGAGACACTGATCAAATGTGGCGTTCAGTATGGTCATGTGGTGCACAGAATGGCCAGATAAAGACGTAGCCTTTGGTCTTGAGTTACAGGGAGGAGGAAGGAAAGACAAATAAGGAAAGGTCTGTGTGGCACTGCGCCTTTAAGACAGCGAAACAAGCAAGATGTTTTTCATTTCTTACTATCCTCCCCTTTGCTCCCCTCATATACACACTCACAATAATAAAACTAACTTTATTTTCCCTCGCAATCTTTCTCTCTGCAGAGTCAATCTCGGTGAAATCGTTTTTTTTTTTTCTTCAGGCAGTTCACCGAGGTTTCACAGGAACAAACCTCAGAACGCGGCCGTTTAGCTGTTTATTCAGTTTCCCCTCAAACATGCACAAAGCAAGGCGGCATATAATTCAACTCAGAGCCCTTTCGCTTCGCACACATGCCAACAAACATCATTTTAATCTACTGTAGCGTACACATATTGTTCCTGACAGTTGGTTTATCTTAAGGTTTGATGCAATTACTGCAGTCACAGCAAAGCACAAAGGCGTACCCGACCTCCATCTCTGTTATTATTAATGACGTATATTCCTCGCTGTCTTCTCCTGATTGTAATTGCATTGTAACTGAATTTAGTTCAAAGACTTTTCTTCGTCTTTTCAATCAGCCTTTTTCTTTTCAACACACTTTTTGTTAATTTTGTGTTATTCATGTTATACTTTTGTTTTTTCCTATTTTTCTGTCCACAGCCTCTCTCTCTATCTCTCTCTTTTTCTCTCTTCGTCTTTCTTCGTCATGCAATAAGAACTCTCCTCACAAACTCCCTGTTCAGCTGAATGTCGGCATTCATCACATCATCCAGGAACAACTCAACAGTACCACTAACATGCTGTATTAGAGTGCGAGATGGGATTTGAGATGCTGCCTCTATCTAATTTCCCACAGCTGTAAATTGAAAAAAAAAAAAATCATCTATGAAATGGAGGCAACTCCTCCGACAAACTCCAATAAGAGATATCAAATCAGCATTTTGTGGATACGCTTCCACGATATAATCGCATACTCTTGAACTTTTCTTTGCAGCAGGAAAATCCGATATCAAACCTTCCCTGTATGGCAGAGGTTGAAATAAGCTGCACTAAAAGGAAATAATACATTAGAAGGCTAATAATACATTATTGCTTTGGATTAAATATGTATCTCCTTGATGTGATATCTCACTTTTATCTCTCTCTGCTGCTCGCTCACTTCTGCGCCGCAAACATCACGTACACAGTAGCTCGTATGCAAGACAGCCACATGTATAATCCACAGTGTGTGTGACACACAGGGAGTAGGCTGGTAGAAGTGGTGAAAGCGAAGAACTCCTTATTCCGAGGAGCACTTTGTGCACTCTGTTAGCAACTGGAACACGAACTGTGAAAGCCCTGTACCACCGATTTCTATCTTTTTCTCTTTTTCTTTCTAAAATGCTCTTCTATGGGTCGTGACATTTCTAAAACCAACACTAACAGTAATGTTTTGAGCAGTAAAAAATGCATTTTTCAAATATCTAAATAACTGAATACTCTGTAGGACCCTGGACAGGAATTCAGAAAACACTTTTACCAAGGGATCAGCCTTATCACCATACTGCTTGTTCACAAGCTTCTTTTATAAGAGAGAATTAAACAACAAATAACACTTAACCACTGGGATTAAATTATTTGGAATAATGATTAAATGTCTACAAACACTACAGGGATTATATGTTTCATTTAATTATGTTCACACTATGTTCACTTGATCTTAACAAAGTAGTTATTTGGTAAAAAAAACAAAAACAATGCCAGACCTCAATTCCCACAAGAACTTTATTGTCAAGCTAAACTGTTACACACCGTCTGCTTATTCTTAACCAGATGAATTATGTTCTTTTAATGATGGCTCAAACACACACTGATGTTTACATGCACAAATTATTCTGTTTTTTGCTCAAGACAATATTCCTACAAAGCTGTTCACATGGCTAATGAAAATGAATATCCCACTAATATTCCTTTTTACATGCAGCTGTGCATACTCCGATTAACGTAACCGGTGGTAACTTGTTTGACTGTGTGAAAACAGCCTCCCTCTTTCATTTCTTCAACCACCTTCTTGTAAAGATCGACGTTGTGAAAACCTGTTGATATCCAAGTCTTTCATAATGTTTAAAAGTAGGTGAGTTTCTCCTTCTGACCAGAAATGTGGACTTTACTTTTGGGCATTCATCTCTGCAAACTGTTGGCTATAGCTAGTTTGTGTACAACACACAGAGCTGGCCATTAACAGGCAAGAGGCCGTGTGTCGCAAACTGCCGTAGAAACCCAAATTGAGACGTATAATCCGAATCCATGTCCAAAGAATGCTCCTAAAACCCCCAAAAATATCGTCATATCCCACGTCTTAATCAGAATATGCTTCATTCTGAATAAGATCGAATTCAGAATATGCAAACGGAATATGCTGTTCGGAATTCGGAATATTGTCATATTTGGAATAACAATTCTTATTCTTAAGATGCAGTTTGTCCATCCATCCATCCATCCATCCATCCATCCTTCCTTCCTCTTGGTGGCATTTACCTCAAATGGGAGAGTGTCTCATTTAGATATGTCAAGCAATAATTGTTTGGAAATATGCATATTTTCTTTATTGATGAGCATTTAGATAAGAAGATCGATATCACTCTCTGGTCTGTATAGTAAATATGTAGCTGGAGCAGCCAATTAGCTTAGCATAACACAAAGACAGCAAACCGTGCTATATCTTGTTTGTTTAATATGTACAAAAACCAAAGTGTAAAAAGTGTAAGATATATCTTGGCTGGGACAAGTAATTTACTGTTTCCAGATTTAATGCTAAACTAAGCTAACCAGCTGCTGGCTCCAGCTACATAAATTATTTACGGGTTATGCTCACGCTATCTCATAACTCATGCTAATGAAAATGGTAAACTCCTTCATCCTATCAGTACTAAATGTATTAAAACAGTCATTAGTAAGCAGGTTTTTTTTTTGTACATTTACTGTACGCTGCAAGCAACCAAAATGGTTTAGTGTTACCAATATGCAGCCTATCACAAACCTGAATAAATAGAAATTATGTCGACCAAAATCTTGTGCTTTTATGGGTTGTCGAATGATAGGAGAGCTGTAATTTGAGAATTTTTCTAACACGAAAGCAGAGAGGAATGAATTTCTGAATTTCTTCCAATTTAAAAAAAAAAAGTCCATTGAAGCCAGAGGCCTCGTGTGTGAGTTGTGTGGCTGTCAAGTCTTTTTATTCCACGTTCTTTGAATAAAAAAAGGCGTCGTCTTTCCAGAATATCCGAGCAGGCATTAAACATTGCATCAGCACGGTCAATGCCATTCTTCTTCTTTGATATTCATTCAATTGTAGAATCTATTGTCTGCTAGTGTGTGAAGGTTACATTTCTTTGAAAGTATGTCATAGGTTGCATCATCAAAGTTATTTTCCATCATGTGAGCAGTGAATTACCTCAATTTAAAGGAGCTCTAAACGACATTCAGAGCTTACCTATGATTCAGAAATTGTATCCACACGGCTCTCAATATGGAGGTGGCTGAGCCGGCAGCTACTCCAATATATATCCACACACAGCCAATAGTTGTTTGCTGCTATATTAATGCTCTGAATGTCGTGGTAGAGCTCCTTTAACACAACGTCTCACTTACTTACCATAGAAATATCACTTAATGCGATCAGACTTTAAAAAGCATTACACAGAAGGATAAATGTAACATGTGTCTTCCAGCAGTCACATGAATATATAATATTACAAGGTTAGTAACATCAGGCAATTCCTTTGATAATAAAACCGTGAAAATGATTAAATAGAACCTGAAAGCTCTCCCACATCCTGTCAGTTCTATAAGATTACTCTTCTTATAGATGACGCACCTTAGCACAGCCTGACTTACCAGCAGGTCTCTATGGAAGACCGCTGGACTTCATCGTTGAGTAATGGACAGCGAGTATGACATGTCAAATGACTGTATACATATCAGGCCTCATTAAGAGATCTGCTAACCTCGGGTTTTCTTACCCTTATTAGATTTACATAATAGCCATGAATGAAGTGCTGCTGGCACATCCTCAGGCATTTCCTGGAGCTAATGCAAGCTCAGTAAAATATATTTTGAAGCTGTGTTCTTGGAAAAAACAGTGTCCACCCCAGTACCATTTAGATGGGGCTGCATTCAAAGCTTCTTATCTTAAATAATTTATAGAGTACTTAACTATTTTTATTACCAGAGTGTTAAAACAAAGGGAAGGCGAAGGTGGCTGTAATGTGCTGTTTTTCCAGGTGCGTCTATCTCCGTGGTCCCTTGAGATGAGAAGAACTCAAATGGATTCTGAAGAGTCCTTTTATTTCGCCTGTAATGAGCTGATAGCCGGCGGGTAGCTGTTGTCTCCTGCTGCGCCTTGTTCCGTATTGATAGTTTCCCTTTCAAGCACACCTCATCCACCCCCCGCGGCCCGCAGCGCCATGGTTGCCATTGTGCCTCATAGTTTGCCCTGATACTAACTCTAATCTTAAGACGCAGCAAGCAAAGAGGCAGAGATCCCCTTTGAAAAGAGAAAACAAGGGCAGGTTGTGTTCATAGAATTTGACATATGTCTGGAAATGGGTTCCTGTTATGCTGATATGGCTTTTCCTGAGGCGTTCAATTGACAACCCACAGCAGGTGACCACCGATTAATCTCTCAACCACACTGACATTCAACCATCAGTGTGGCGGAGGGACGCCTCTCTGATGCGTATCGCAGAGCTGGAGTGAGAATCGGTGAGGAGAACAGTCATTTTGTATCCACACCAGGGTTCTTTAGCACTGCTAGTGAAGTGCTGCTGTGTCACATGTTTAAAATGAAATCTTTTTCCCTTCAGTGATATGCTGCATATGTTCATTGTTGCTCAGTTGTGTTCACAGCAGCAGGACTGTCAAGCAGAAACCTCTCTCATTATCGTGGCCAGAAACGAGAGGGAAATGTCTGAATGATCTTCCAATTATCTCTCTCTCATATTTTTTTTATTTAGCTGATTTAACCACTTGTAGGCTAAATGTTAATTTGAGCCCTCAATCCTAAAATCACAAGTACAGTCTAGTAAAAACTCCTTGTGGAAACTGACTTTGCTTGGGAACTTGAGGCACGTATCCCGGCTGTGTGGAGTCTATTTGATTTGTTACTTTGGTGATCGATCGGTTAACAAACCTGAGCTGATCTGGCCATTAGTAAAGAACATTTTCATGTTGGTGTTATATAGCGGTTGTGGTAGGAGTAATTAACAAAGGGTTATTAGTCTAATGAGTCCCCCTGCTGAACCTTGTGAGAGAAATTAAGGCTGCAGGTTCTGAGGTATGCTCCAAGTTCATCTTCTCGGAGGTGGTGGGAAAGCGTATTGATTATCTCCCGCTGTTTCTGTCAAGTCTGAGAAAGCCCGGGCGAGGAAGTATGCAGCTCCAGCCTTCCTTAGCACAGGTTCAAAGAAACAAAGGGGTTTTGTTGCGCTTTGAAGGTGCCAAAGTGGATAAATTCCAAGGGCATAGGTTAATTTGAGTTTTAATTGACTTGAAATAACATACACATTGTCATAGGCACAAGTTATTCAAAGGATGAAAAACTACAATGTAATTCAGTAAGAATGGAGGAAATTAAAATAGACATAGTAACTCAGTAAGGATGGAGGAAATTAAAAGGTATTAAAATAGACATTCAATGTAAGTGTCTCCGAAGCTTTCAGTTCATTAGGAACATGTGCTACGAGTACATTGAGAAAAAAACCCAGCTGTTTTTAAACAACCAATACATTTACATTTGCTGTTTTTTCCTATTAACCAAGAGCAACATAAGAGTATGTAAAATATTCTTGTTAGAATTTTGTTAGACTTTCACTCATGCATGCTTTTAACATTTACAGTATGAATTTACAATGTCGTTTGCCTTTAGTATTGCCTCAAACCAGAGAGGCTTTGGGAAGTAAAATCGGCAGGAAAAAACTTTTAAACAAATTTCGAGAAAAACAAAGAAGACCACCCTAATATGTCACCTAATTGTTCATTAATTATATCATAAATCACTGTGACAATGACAGCTAGTCCCAATTACAAATGTCACGGTTGGCCTGCCCCTCTATCAAGCTTCATTGTCCCTAGAAACTACATTATGTACAAATCACCTTGTTTACTTAATGCCAGAGCCGTAAGTCATGTAAGAATGCGCAGTAGATCCTAACAGAGTTTATTAAAAACAGAAAAAGTTCAACAAATGTGCTAAGATGTTTTACTTCATTATGAAAATCAAAAGCTAAATTAAGACATGAGAGGGGGGGAGGCTGGGTTTAACCACCAAAGATGGTGAAATATCTAACAAAGGCCGAGCCCAATATGCTGTTGTTTGAACTATTTTCTTGAATATAAGATACTGGAGATGTCGCTGTAGCTACCCCTAGATTGCCAGATTATTTACTAGCTCTTCCAAAATATTAATGTTTAAATATTGATCTTTCTTGAAGTGATTTCTTAGGCAAGGTAAACAGTTTACTCATTTTATGACAGAAGGATATTTTTGATGTCAGAGCTTATTATTTTTGAAAAATCTAAAGTTTGTTAGTGTTTATATAAAAGCAGCTTCATGTGGATGAAAAATGACAACATTTTACTTTAGTCACCCAATTAGCATTCATAAGCAGTATGTAAACATTTAGTAACAGGTTTATAATACGCTGTAATGTAGTTTTAAGCAGAGATATAAATGGGCATGCACGACTGTTGGCTGGGGTATAAACAGATCAACTGGATCTCAAGGGAAAGCGTATAAATACAGCGCACATTTTAGCGTTTTCACGTTATTTATACGCTGTTTTTCATATGTCATTTGGCCGGCACGCAACAAAACTATTGTAACGTCCACTGTGAGGTTTAGGTTACAAAAACACTCTTAGTTTTAGGTAACAAAACCACTTAGTTAGGTTTAGGAAAAGCATCATGGTTGGGCTTAAAATAAGTACGTAAACTAAGTAAAATATGTATGGAAACAACGTAACATTAGTACGGAAAACAAGTCACAAACGTAGCTTACAAAAAGACACCATTCTCACACACCGGTCTCCTGGTTGAGAGTCCTGTGTTTGTTGGAACCATCCGCCTCCCGTCCCGCCCTCCATAAGCAGTATTTCTCACTTTTTATTCTACATCACTATAGCTCTGAGCGTAGCATATTTACGCATATGCATGTGCATTACAGTCAGTACAGATTACATGCTGTACAAATAACATGCAAAAATCAAGAATGCTGTTTTTATTGCACGCTAAATGCTTTGTGCATTATCGTATCATTCATGCGCCCTTTTGTGCGACCAGGCTGAAACAGATTATGAATGACATTGATTGCGTACCTGTACTCTCTGCAGTGACAAAGTTGAATCAAATCGAATTTAATCTGATCTACAGTAAAACACAGTTGTAATTACATAAAATATGTCTTTATAGGAGAAGTTATAATAACACTTAAAATGTGCTTGTGGCTTACGGTTTCTCTACTGCTAATGAATAAAAATGCTTAAAGTAAAGTGTTAAGTGTTTTTATTTATTAGTATGATTTGGTGCCCCCTTTGTAAAGCATCCTTGGGTTTCTGAAAGGCGCTATATAAGTCCAATTTATAATTATTATTATTAACAAAACATCAACAATGCAAAAATGTGGCTGAATGTAGGATGATAAAAATATAATTGCAGCACAAAGATTCTGTAGTTTCATCCTTTTTTATTCATTGAGCAATCTTTGAACACAATCAACAGCTCTTTTTCATAGCCACACACTTAAAATAATGTCACTCTTAATTCAAAATTAATTTACAAGAAAACAAAACATTGAATTCTTTGCAATCTACTTTAACACATTAATCTGAACATTTTTGTAACTATTTATTGTGTTGATTTAACCAGACTTCATACAGATCCGTTGCAGATTTAAACAGGCTTTTTTACTTCTGTTTCATAATGCATGCACTGTTTTAAAGCGGGTGAGCGTGGCTCAGGTGATGTGGAGTCACAGGTCGCTCAACCAGTGACCCCCCTGAACCCTGAGTTATTCACCCAGTAAGGACTTGGCCCTGCTGCAACTCATCCTTTGTGAGTTTTTCCTCTTCCTCCGTGCTGTACATTTGTATTCCGGTCGTGTCTGCATGAAGGCAGTGACAGCTATTTAGCATTATATTTGAATGCCTTTTAAAAGGACCTCTTCAAAGGAGCACAGGCATGGTAACAGGGAATAGAACAAATAGCAGATGGTGTTGAAACTCTATGTTCACATCAGGGGGCGATGCAAATGTTCATCATTCATTAATGCTGAGGACAGTAATTTGATGATAACAGAATACATTTTCTCCATCGTGTGTTATATTCTGTGCACCATGAGCTGCACAAGAACCAGATCTATGTGTATATAGCATGATGGAAAGAGGTCACTCATTACGGATGCAGAGGAGGAAGGCCTCATTATCTGCTGTGTACGCCGAAGAGAGGAAAAGATGGACTGAGAATAACTATCAGACGGTAAACAGGCAAATCAATTTATTAGCAAGAGTAATTGATGGGGCTTCAAAGCTTGACCAGTATCACATAGTAATTTTCATAGCTGCCGCTGTGCCTTACATAGTTAGCCATGCAACAAATCCTCAGTGATTTTAAGACTCAGGTGTCAGTTGTCGAATGTTTGACCCCATATTTGTGGAGCTACATTAATGCAGGGCAAGACATAGCTTCTTAAAGATTCATTATGTTACCCATCTAACTTCAAATACTAACCGTTACTGAGCTCCATTGGTTTGAAGGGTCTTAAAAACATGGAGCTAAGGCTGAAAATCTTATATCACGATATGGATTATTTCCTATCTTGATAACGATATATATCGCCATATACTGTAGCATGTATTTTGGTAGTTCAATAAATATTCTATATGAAATAACCACATGGTAAAAACTTTTTTTTTTATACACCTGTGTGAATTAAATACTTGACAAATGAAAAGTACAGAGTGTTTTCTCATTTTATTTATAACTTTAGTGCAAAATGAACATTACCGTTTAAAAAATTTAAATTATAGAGAAAAAAAAATGAATATGTCCAGCTATCGACTGACTGTTTACATGCATGCACACAAATACAGAGTAATTATATTAAACAAATAGTTTTATTTAACAAAGTTTGATCACATTTTTGGAGAAATTTGATTTAGTATGTGCTTGTTATCAATTTAGACGACGTAACAGTGTGTCACGATATCTCGATATATGATTTCATCACGATACGACTCCGTTGAAAGACGATAAATCATCATATTTATTATCGCCCCTCCCTTCGTGGAGTGCAGACATGTGTTTTTAGAAAAACACTTTCCATGTTGAGTAAACACAAGACCAAACTTCTGTCTGAATCGCAGAGTGAGCAATTTATTCCATGTCCCGCATTGAGGTCACTTTTAAGACACCTACTGCCTCACCCTGGGTCTCTGATATCTAATCAATAAATAATCTGCGACTGGATCTGCTCTACCAATCCCCCATCTATCACTCACTGATCTACCTTTGCATCATTCCGTGAGTTTATAGGCCAGCGCCTGCATGCCAAACGAGATAGCAGTGGTGAAATTTGCCCTCAAATCCTCATACTCGCTTTCTCGGATTCATTATAGTTTCTTGGCATTTTTGGCCACACCGGCGGCAGGAAAACACACACACAGGGAACTTTTCTCATTGTCTTTGTTCAAAAAGTCTTATTGTTCTGCATCATCCGCTTATCTCTTGACCTTATCTTTGTTTTTGCCAAATGGACAAAGCAACAGTACAGTCATGCATCCTGTCACCGAGTGTTACATGTAATTGGATTGTTAGACTCACCGCCCTGAGATCGAGCACAGAGATCTTATTTGGTTTACTGTGTTCTTTCTCTATCTCTCCCACATTGTTATCACTTATTCTCCCTATTCTCTTTATAAGCCACGTCCTCTCTCATTGCCCTTACCCCTCCGTCTAATCCCTCCCTTTCTCTCCGCCGCTCTGATCCACTCTTTGCGTCGCTAGGCAGTGGGAGGTGCAGACAGAGGCAGGATTCAGAGGTCATTTTACAAGTGTGGCTGCTAATTAACAGAAATGGAATGAATCATTTCAAAGGGAGATGGTGTGGACACACATTTCAGCTCTCCATTTTCATCTTGTTGTGTTTTTGTTCTCCCTCTTGCCCGGTATTGCTTCCCTTTCAAAAGTACTCCAAAAACACTTGATCGCTTCTATTTCCACGGATATGGACACCGCTTGGATTAGTACGCTTCGAAGAGTGAACGCCACTTGGACAAATCCAACCAATTTTCTCATTCTGGAGATGACATTTAATTTCACATGCACAGTTCCTGCTCCATCAGCTTTCACCATTTATTAAACTTGGTGACCTTAACGTGAGGTCTCTCAGAATCAATCAATCGATACTTGTCGAGTAGCATTAAGAGCAAGTATGGATCCCTATAGGATCTCTTGTAGGGCGCAAAGACATCATCAAAATCACCTACGTTTTCCAAATGATGGATATATTGGAACATACTGTATGTCAGTTCAGTGAGAAAGTACCAGAACTGCACTTTGGCACGGTACTTAACATTTTGTGAGACTATGATTTCCCTCCCCTACATTTCAAAAAAAAATATTAAAGTCTTTACTCGACTACTTTTACATGAAGGCTGTAGTTATATGTAAATGATGAGCTCTTAAAATTTGATGTACTGTTACGGTTTAAACCATCCATCCATTCATTTCCTGTTCCCATTTATACTGGTGAAAGCTTGATTACCAACCAGGCAAAGAGGTTGACAGACTCTCAGGGGCCTACAGTCATTGTTTGTTGGGGGGTTTTCAAAGCTTTATGACCACAAGCAGTCCTGATGAATTTTACTGGCAGCCTCTGGATCATGACTTACTGGAATCTATCCCAGCATGCACTAGGTATGAGGCAGGAGGATTCATCCTGGACAGGTCACACATACCCTTTAGTGTCGACTGTTAACCTAACCAGTGTTTGGACTGTAGGATGAAATCAGAGCATGTGTATAAATCAGCTAAAGATGTATGGTGTAATTGAATCTCCCACAACACTCTCATAGGTTACAGTCATGATCACATAGGATGCGATTTGGCTCAAGTGCATGATGCAGGTTTAAGAGTTAGAACGGATTGCTCATGCACAATACAAAATTAGTGGAACACCGTGAAAGATCAGCAAGAAAAGGCTTTCACCAACGACAAGAAGAAATTTCACTGAATAAGGAGATGAAATATATTCCTTCTACTGCTTCGACTCCATAAATTTACGGTGGGGCTTCTGTCATGCATAGGCTAACATAACCCACAGCTAAAATGTTCAACTGAACCTCTAATCAATAATTCAAGCATGCAAGCACCCATCCTCATCACATGCCTTTCAATTCAGACTTCTTTGAATGACAGGCAAACGTAACTGTGTGTGTGTGGCAGTGCATATGAAAATAGTTAAAGCAGAGGTGTCTCGTTACAGGTGATGATATTGCAGCCTAGATTGATGCCATAGTTCTGCCTCTGCTGAGGAATCAATGACATGGCTGCCGGTACGAATCAAGCTCACAGCTGTCAGGAAAGTGAAGAGCGAGCTCAGCTTAGATTGGAAACGGATAGAGGGATTGTTTTAAACAAAATTAAACAACAATGGGGTGGAAGATATTTATTGGAAATGTTTATTTGTCTTTGTGTGTGATGGAGAAAGTTGAAGAGAAGGAGGGTTAAGCTTTTATGAGTTTTTGTGAGATGATAGAAAAGGAGCATTTTGGTGAGGAATGAGAAGGTTGGCAAAACATTTGTCCAACTGAAATTACATTTTTTTTATTTGCTACAGCGTACACATCTGCTCTGTAAATCACTTGTACTGTGTTGTGCTATGAGAAAAAAATCTGAAACCAAATGGGAGAGTTTTTTATTTTTTTTTAGCGCCAAAAAGGGGACGACTAGATGTGAGTTCAGGTGGACTTTCAATTTTCTAGCCATTGATTCAGTCAGCTAGTTGAAGTACGATTTGTGCTTTTCACTGCAAACTCCTTGTACAACGACTCTTATTCATAACCAGACTGGATTTCATCAACATTGCTCAACATGAACAAATACAGGATTTAAATGTGTTAAAGCCAGAAGACTGGAGACTACAAAAGATCACTAAGGCAGTTTTTTTTTCCCCCTGTCACACTCTAGCTTACACTCTCAGCGCGGTCACCTCAAAACGAGTGGAGGTCATTGTTAATAGGTGTCAAGAAATAAAAACGGTGTCTGTTGTTATTCCAAGGAATCTTTCTCTCACTTGCCTCCGTCAAGGCCACATTCAATCAGTCCAATCAGCGAGGTAATTCAGAGTAAAATGTGAAGGATGAATACAGTGCATTGGAACCCTGGTGTATAATCACAATGCTGACATATCCAGCCTCGCTTGAAGAGTGGTTAATGAAGAAAATGAGACACTGTCAAATGAAAAAGTATGACTTTATTTGTTGCAATGCACTGTGAAATTAAGTAATATTTCAAAGGCAGTGTTATCTACTGTAGGCTAAAATTACCACCAGAAAAGCTTTTACTTTGGCGTTTCAATCGCATGTGCCGACGCTAAACAAATTTTGTCTGAGCTGATGGACAGAGCTACAAACACAGGGGGCGTTTAAAGGCTTTGATGAAACACTTGACAGTAGTTTATCAGATCAGCAAGGGTAATAGTCATCTTCCAGTGACATCTAATGCACTGAACCTCCTCACATCTGAGATATCAGCGTGGGCTTGAAGAAACAAAGCCACCGTTGCATGTATAATAGTGTGGCGCTGGAATTAAAATGTCTCGTTAGAGTGGGTGTACAGTAAATGTTGGTACTGTTGGTGCAAAAGTATATATGAAGTCAAACAGTATATACTGTAGTTAGTTAACAACTGTTTTCAAATACATCACTGCTAAGGATCCAGCTTGCATTTCACTCTGACTCACTGGCATGGTGGATAGCACGTGTGTTCTGCTGCGTCTCTCAGGGTGAATCAAATTGAATATACTCACTGGAATAAAACCTGGGGATTCACTGGTTTGTGACTGTCAAATAATGTGTCAACTGTCTCTGTGTACCTGTGTCACGGAGGAGGGGGCTCCACGAGGCAGATGCTTAGGAAAAGCTGCTAAATCATCAGATATTACAAATGTAAATATAATGAGAAAACAATGGGGACCAAGATGGAAAGCAGGTGGAGTCAATTAGAGGAAATACGGCACTTTTTACTCATTTTAATTAAAACATATTAATAGAAATATGAAGAAAATACTTTCCTCCCTTTCTTCCTTTAATATCCACTCATCCATTATCCATAATGGTAGTGCAGGATTATCTATTGTACTACCATACTTGGTTTTTTAAATGTTATTTAATCCAACTACTGTATTTTAACCACAGGCTCAACAGTGATTACAAAATGCAGCTTACTGCGTCTCCTATTAGAAGAGAAGGCTGCTGAGAGCTGCGGTGCAGGTCTGTGCCAGCGGAGTTTTAAGTTTAGAGTTCTGCGAGCGGTTATCAGGTGAATAAGAGGGAAAGCCACAGAGGGAACGTCGTCATGGGAGCGAGTTCTGCGAAAGTCATTTTGGCAGGTAGTGAACACTTTGTGCTGAGTAAGGCCAAAAAAGTTTTGGATGAGAAAGAGACGAGCAGACATGCATCATACTGTTGTACAACTCTACGGGGAGGGAGACTAATCTTTCCTTCAACTTGTGGTCCAGCACCGTCTGAGGTGCAGTGTATTATAATGAACGATACAGGCAGTGGGTTTGAGTGAAGGACACTCAGCTTCCTGGTGGTACAGGCAGCTTTTGATACTTTGGATTAATAAGTGTTTTTTTACATTTAGATGTCTTATTATATACCAAAATACCGTGCCAAAACAACTAAAATCACCATGCGATCCAAATGATGTAATCAGATCCTGTTAAATGTACAGTTTATAGCTCCAGCGATTTAGTATTGCACATCTATTCTATAAAGTTGGACTCACAAGAGACAGATAAAAAAAAAATGGTCCAAATCGATGTAACACATATCCTGACTATCTTCTTTCAGGCTGTTCTCATACACCATTTGTAGCTATACTTAACCAAAATGCACTGTAATTCATATATATCCCACAAAATCAATTTGTATCCAATCCACATAATCGTGAATCAGGAAGTATAAAGAGCAACAAACGCTGTGTATAGGGAGGAGGCCAGGTAGATGGGTGGGTCGAAAAACTTCCAACTTTTGCCCAGGAGACCGCTATTCGTAACGTGCTTGAAACCAGAAGTCAACGTTGATTATTTGTCACTTAACTTCCGTACTTAAATTATGCCACTTCTGGAGTTATTTTAAGCCAAATCACGATATTTTCCTAAACCTAACCAAGTAGTTTTGTTGACTAAGAATACGTGGCTCCAGTATGGGTCAAGCTCTTGAAACACTGGATCCTACATTTCCCATTGTGCAACTGGATAAGGTCTTTCATCAGATCCTGACTGCCCTCTAAATGCCCACTTCTTTCAAACTCAACACCTGAGTTTATAACGCAGGTTTCCTGTTAAAAAGAAGGACGAGTAAACTTAACTTCCGGTGTAAGATTAGAGGGGTTCTTCCTTTAAAAAATGCTATAAAAATACATGTTTGTTTCTGTGGAACAGACTTTTGACTTTGTGTAATATCATACGCTGTACTCTACATCGCACACTACCCTTGTCAAATCAAGGTGCTTTAAAATCTTGCACACAGATGCTGCACATAACATTCAGAAAATAGTGCAGATTACAACAATATGTTCACAAAAACACACTGCACATTATCATAAAAATGTTTCGCTGCAAACAATTGCAGCTGGAAATCTGTAATTATGTCCAGTCCTTAGCTGGTTACTTGGTTTCCATCGAGGGGGCACGTTGACATCAAACAGCATACAAAAGAGATGTTAGTACATGATTATAACCTTTGCATTTAGACAATATTTGTTATTGTTTTAGGTTCCTCAATTAGAGCAAGCTGCAACAGAATGATGTTTTCTCCAGTCAAATGGTGCTCCTCAGCTCAGAGGGTAGGAAGCACAGCACAAACATGCAATCTGGTAATAGAAGCTGAAGTCTTTGATATTGGTCCCCATGGGCAGAATCCGCTTGAGTTCGGCGATGGGGTTGTGTGAATCCTCAAAGAAAGCTCCTACTGCAGGGTCAGAGCTACACTGGGAAACAACACGTGCTGAATACATTTGAAAAACACTGTGCTTTAATATCGAGATCAGCCAGCTCTCTGTTTGGAAGAGCCTCAGTATTATCATCCAAGGGAGTAAATCTATGAAAACGCATGTTGACTTTTTGCACTGACTAAAAGCATACAAGGATGTCGCATACCAACAGCTCCAATCTCACTTAATGACTATGTGACACTTGCTAGATATATCATTTCAATGAGACACATGTAGAAAATTGCATGAATATGAAAATTAACTTGGAAATATAGAAGAAAAGAGACGCGCAATTTATTCTTGTCTTTAAAACGAATAAGTCAATTTGTAGCAATATCCAGTGCAGAAACCAGTCAACCGTTGTTAGTGCGGTTTCTTTTAAACATTTCCACGATTAAGGAAATAATGAGCCGGTGTCACTTCTGTGTTTCACATCAACCAGGGCTCATGCAGAAAAAAAAAAATTATACTGGTATCTTTTTCAGTGACCTGAATAGGAACCTTACTTAGCAATCAATAGAATAAACGTGATAAAACATTCTGGTCTCGACCTTTAATTATATTACTTCCTATCCCATCTTGAGATTTAATCATTGCACAAAATTAATTCTTCCACTGAAGCAAGAATATTGTAACCTTAGGTTATGTGAGGTTCTGTCCTCTTATCTAATCACCAGATAAAACACCAGTGGTTTTAATTATTGATAATTAACCTTATGAAATGTGATTCATGCACCCATCTTTTTCCTCTCTGTGTCTTTTTCATTAATATCTCTGTATTATGTATGTAGCCCGCCTCATTTATCCTCTAGTTTTAAAGGTGCTATTGTTAACATTGATCACATTCAGCCGCTAGATGTCGCACTCTCCCTCCCCCGTTTTATTGCATTCACTTCACAACAGGTGGTTGCCAGTTCGTTGCACAACCTGCATATTTCATGGTCAAGTGGAATGACTCAGACATACGGACAGACGGTCATGTCAAGTGATGAATCTTTGGTGGTGGAGTAATGAAGTCATTTTGCAACATGTAGCTAATCATTAGCTATGGATTTAGGTTACTGTGTGGTGGTGTTTCAAGATTAATGTAACGTAATCTATGCTAAACTATGGCTAGTTTTAGGTAATGTCATCCAAGCGTGGTGAAGTGATATACGCAGGTATACGGCGTACACCTACTTATTTTTCAGTCGACTTCTAAATACCCTCTGATGCACATCTTCATTATACATTGTTTAAGGGAACTATAGCGTTAAGTAACTGGACGCAGCTCTCACAAATGCTAGGATGCTAACATACTGTAGCTCCTCTGCGATTGAAGCTGTTCATTTTTCTTATTTTGACAATCTAACCAGTAACATCACATTAGTTAAGGTTGTAAGGATTATGGCTGTTGGTCTTGCAGAATTGTAATTTTATGGGTTATTGTTGTTCGGAAGATTAAGCTAAAAAAAGCTAATATGTACTAACATTAGTTGTCACTTGTTGCCATGGTAAATATTCATACTGTATATTCTGCAGCCTGATGGAGACACCAGTGTCAAACTCAACCATTTATCCATTTTTCCACACTAACTGGCAACTTGATCGCTGATGACACTAGGGGTGTAAGAAAATATCGAAAAAATTTAATATCGCGATATTTTATGTTGCGATACTGTATCGATTCTCAAAAAACCTATACATTTTTAATTAATGTTTTACTTGCAAAGATGAACTCAGTCAATACTTTTCATTCATTTGCAAAGAGATGTGCGCTCTTGGTGTATGTGCCCTCTCAAAGTAGTGCTGGATTTTACAGGGTCTGCGATGAATGCAAATAAAGAACCCACTGTTCTGATTGCATAAAAAAGTAAACTTATTTTGTTCAGATTTTATGCATATGGTGGTGTGTTCTTTATACTACGACAGTTTTCCTAAAAATAGATTAAAAGATTGCAATATATTGAATCGTAACCCCTGTATCATGATATGTATCGTACCACCAGATTCTTGCCAATACACAGCCCTAGACAACACGGAGATACCAACGCCGCTATACCATCGGCTCACAAGCCTTGTTAGAAGCGGTCAGATATCTTCCACAGAGATAAAAAAAAACATTAATATTGGACCGGTCAAGATTTTTTAAATTATATATTCAAAGTCGTAATAATTTTTTTAGGAAAAGCCATACTTTTATTCGGCACCTTTCTTAAAGATCTTTGCATGTATCACTCGTCTATATACAAATGTTATCACTAAGACCTTTAAATACTGTTATTTTACTCCCTGTAACAGAGTAAACCAGATGACCTCAGACCTTATAAAGAGCACTTAATCTAATCATCAAATACGCGTTCTGGACACGATCTCATACGTTCCACCCCAGCTGCATAATCTGATCCATGTTATATTGAGCTGAGAGGCAACTTCCCTTGGTGATGGGCTCTGCTTCTGCATACAGTCCAGTAATGTCAGCTCATATCAGTCATATCATGCCCCACCTCTCATGTTCCCAGTCTAATTTCCATTGTCTGACCCAACCGCCCTCAACTTGAAAGGCTGATCGTGGAAGATGATGCTCTCTCCTTCCTAGGATCTCATTAGAATCCCCTTCAGCCACTCCATCACCGGACCATCCTCAGTGACAAGTCTGTGTCATCCGCACTCCAGTGAGGACGAGAATTTGACTGACAGCTCTTTCTATATACACATATCCTTATGTGCATTTAAGGTGCGAATGTGTGTCCACAGGCACACAAAACAAACATTAGTGAATTACATTACACACACTTTTCCTACGCCAAAGTGTTCACATGCATACACGTACACACACACGTATGTTATTGCTCTCAGCGCCGTCTCTCGCCACATGCGTAATATCATGCGTGCCGAATTCATGAGCAAAGTGATCAGGCCTCCAGGGCTCATCAGCTGGCTTAGTGCCTCTTCACCCACCCTCAGCCGCTGTGGCCGGCACGGGTTTGGCGATTGCCTTGACAGCTCCATTAAAAAAGAGAAGGTGATTGCATTCTGTTTCATTCCCATAGCATGCATGACTAACCAGGTTCAGCTGTAAGTGGGAGGGACCCACTTGAACTCTGTTTCCATTGGGTTTATGTCAGTTTTAATACAGAGCTTTCATGTAAAGATGGCTTTACCTTGCACCACTGTCCTATGAACTGAGGATGTTAACAAAGGGATTCACTGTGTTTACATGCACAGAAAGGAACCATGGTACTTGGAGGAATAAAATGTAGATGGTCAGTGATCAGATTCTTCGCCTGTTATTTCTCCCCTATTTTTTTGTAACCAAGGCAGCAATATTTTTTAGTTTAGATTATTGACTCACATGAAGATTTATTTCTGCGAGAGGACAGGCTTTAAGTAGAAAAACACACTCTAAAACTTCTCCCTCAAACAGCGATTGTCCAATCATAGCTTAGCAAATATAACCAGGCACAGCATGCCTGTCAAGCTCTGGATTTCTCCACATGTTGAAGTGGTGTGCATGGGGCTCTAATAAAAGAAATATGAGGGTGGTGGGGTTTTTTTATGTATTGTTTTATTGGTAAAGCCAAAAACACAACAGCAAAAATGTCAGGAATGGATTAAGCAATGTGTGTTTGTGTTCGCTCTAACGTAAGCTGCAAATGGTATCATGTCCGGCTAACTACCTCAATACCTAACTCTAATGTAGTGTTATTTCTAAAGCCAAAGAGCACATCAATCAAGATCAACTAACGTTACATTGTTTTGTAGAGTTACAGCTTATGTTTGAATAAGACCATTTCAGGACTGGAACTGTCCTGGATGCTACTATATCAGAGTGTAAGCGCCCTGTCCTGCTTTTTACTCTCGCCACTTGTTAAATGAAATAGTGTTATGTTTGACAAAGACATTGGTTAGTCCTTATCCTCAACAATAATGCATAAATCTAACCTCTGCTGCTTGTCCAAGAATTAATTTCTATAGTAAGCAAAGCATCCAAACAGAGATTATGTTAGAACAAAATAAAACTCTCTCAAATCAGAGCTGACAGCCTGCTAAACTAAACTAAATGTGCGGTGGAGACTTTTACTGGGAAAGTGGCTTCATGTCCGCGACACTACACGCAGCAGTGTAGCTTCTAAGTTAACGCTCCCAGACGGGTGAACTGGGCACTCCCGTCAACGAATACCTGTTGTGCTCCTGCTGTTGGCGCACCTCTGCATGCGAGGCGCAAAACGTCGGTTAACTGTTAATATTCGGTTAACGAGGGTCGGTTATCGGTTAAGAACATTTTTCAAAATTAGCATCTCTAACTGCCAAACATTTCATTTGTGTACTGTAATTATTACTATTGCTTACCTCCAGGTCAAAATTACTTTCTGTCTCTCGGTGTTTCCTCTCGGGACGCCGCTCTTTCCATGAGACCTTTTTTTTTTTAGCTTTTACAAAACAATCTCTAATTTTCTTTCACAGCCTGCGGCAATAAGCCTCTTCTTTCCCAAGTGTGTTGCCTATTTCTTTCCAAGTATTTACTGACATGTGACTGTCCCTGTGGTCTCTCAATGAACAGTTGTAGAGGTGTCTGTACAGGCGAACCTGCTCGGCCATTCTTCCCTCGACGGCATCCGTGTTGAAATGAAAGGTGCAGCGCGCGCAGTTCTCGCGTAGTTACAAAAATTTAGAAGTGCACAACAAACCACCGTGCCAACTTGCGGAGCCTTCGCACACCTCGTGCAAGCCGTGATGACGCAATTTTCTGGCGCACGCACCTCGCGCCAGCTTCACTATGGCGACCATAAACCACGCTTTAGAGTGGTTCTTCTTGCTTAGTTGCAAATATGTCCATATCGTACAACTTATTTTGACTTATTTTATTTTCAGTTTCTCTTTTTAGTCTGACTCTACGTGTAATTTGGATGTAAGGATGCGGCGCTATGAACAATGTTTCTTTTCATTTCACACTACAGTGAAAACTTCCCTGTTTGAAGTCTTTGTCATACACATGCAGTCTTGTAAAAAAAGGTTTAAAGCCTGGTTAAGCATATATACATGGCCAAGAATAATTTCTCCCATAAAAATAGAGCTTGTTAACTGGGCTTCTCTCCCTTATACTGATTAAGGAATCTAGGTTTCTCGTTTACATGTTTAAGAAATCAGGTTACTGCATAAAGCTGAAAATGTCTCTCAACACTACCAGCAGTTATATTATGGGGCAGCATCCTGTGTGGAAAATGAGAAAATACATACAGTAAAGCAAAAAGTCAATACAACATTAGTGATGTGCAAATGTTTACAGAGTATTAACATACTGGGCAGTAACTCTGGCTAAAACTCCAATTACGACAAAACTTTTATTTACAAACTTACTGAGAGTGTAAATGTTTCCATTGGTGTACTTGCAGAGAACTCTGTACACAAGGGGAATCATTAACATAACATTAAAATTGATCCAAACAGCCCAGTTCACCACTGCTATATTTGAAGCAAATTGGTTCGGAGGGCTATTTATTCTAATCTGGGTGCTGAACGCATAGTGTCAACATCAGGATTAAACCCAAACAAGACAGACGGAAATCTCCCTCGTATCCCCAAATGCAAAGGGCTCAGAGTAAGCACTGCCACTTTATGACATCTATGTTTAATTATAACGTCTCTGATCGAGCCTGTGGAATAGGGCTGTTAATGTACCATCCACAAATGTTGTCAGAGTTTATTAAGGTTGCCGCGGTAGTCGGTGTTACCGGTATTACACGGATTAAATTACATGCCCACCACCCCCGCCGTCGTTTTGCTTTATTTATAGAAATAAAACCCATTTTAGTTCAGTTCATTTTGGCGTATCGGCGGCGTGTTATCAATACATAACTGGACGAGGGACGCTGCAAACTGAAAGTGAAAGTGCTCCGTATGGAGTCTCGGCTCAGAGTAGCAGGAGTCAGATTTCACACACACACACGGGACGAGAGAGAGTTGACAGAAAAGACGATGGCGGAGGATTTGGTGTCAAAGCGAAAAGCAAAATTTGGCAATACTTCGGATTTAAACCCAATGCTATAAGGGAACCATAATGTTAATGAGGTAATCGCCATGCGGCGGACAGAGCGGTCACAGCCGGTGTGCACGGTGCAGCGGCTCCAGGTGGAAACCTGCGGCCTCGCAGCGAAAGCTGGACCGGAGAGGCCAGACACCCAGCCATCCAACGTTAAAGATCAGAGTAAGCACTCTACATATATTGAGCGCTGTCTTTTCTTGTAAAAAGTCTGGGGTTACAACACCGGTGTTTTATCACCGTCACATCCCTAGAGTCTATCAGAGTGACGGTTTCCTTCTAAAAATCAACGAGAAACATGTTTTCATCGATAACTTGGTACTATGTACATGAATGAGGGGATGTGTCTCACCTTCTCATCTTTCCAAAGGTTTTCTAGCCTTTTGTATGACTAGTGCAGTGCCCGTTCAAAACATGTTCAGAACAGGCTGATTGCTTTGCCTGTGGTGTTGCTGCTTGCAGCTTTCTCGAGGACCGCTCACACAAACAATTTCACACTCGACACACATAGTTGCGTCACACACCCAAGTTGCGGCTACTCATGGTCAGACACACCGGTGCAGTACACTCTAGTTCATGGGGAAAAAAACACCAGCCTTTAGCGTTAGGCAAGGTAGGCAAGGTGTCCTGGATAAAGTACCGGAGTAAACACGGCAAAAGCTACTCTAATACAGCTGCAAATTAGCAAGAGAATAAATTAACCAAAAAGCGGAATTCTAGTCTGTCAACTTCCACATTATACCACTGTAGGGCCACTGTTGGATCTGAGAAAAATATCATCATTTTTCGTGAATTAATTAATAATAGAATAGGTTGCTTCGAGTCATATGTGCATGTTGTAGTATTTTTTGACAGTCCGGCTACTGTAGCTTACAGTCATTTTGACTTTTCTCTTACTTTTAGCTCTGTGTCGCTGTCTCTGCGTCCCCATCAGGAATGTCTCCATGTACTTCAGGATGCTTACCACTGAAAAGCTGAGAGAAGTGGCTGTGAGCTGCACTTTATCTTAGGTGGTAAAGTTAACATTGGTGTGGACAATAAGTCACACAATGGTGAGGTTTATGCCTGATCAGAAGTGTTTTCAGTTAGTTTCGATCTTCCACCTTCGATGAAGAGCAGCACACACCCACTTCCTTCTTTCCACTTCCACTACTTTGTCTCATCCAGAGACCAAAGTCCGAAACAGGGTTATGTGTCTGTCAGAAGGTCTTAATGTGATACCATATCAGCGGACGCAGAGTAATAACATAATGCACAGCAGACTATAGGACAGGTACATTTTGTCTTGAAATATTAAGACTTTATTCACATAATATTACAACTTCTTTCTCAAAATATTACAACAACTTTATTCTCGAAATCTCAGAGAGCACAATATGTTATGAACATGAGCAGAAATCTTGCTGAAACATATAAATAATAAATGAATTATTGTATCATTGACGTGAATAGGTGCCACATTTAAAGAGGTTACTTCCCCAAACAAAAGACACAAAAGAGGATGGAGGACTAAATCATGCCTACATGTGTGTTGACTCAGCAGGGAAAACATTAAATCTGAAAAGTTGAATAAATATTTGAAAACAATACAGAACGCCTGAATGCATTATATTCCATTTCATTTTGAATTGCCACCTGGCGCCTGAATTTTGTGTATTTTCCTTTAAATAAATAAAGATATTGCCACAATAAATAAATGCAGAAAAAGGACAAATTGTTATAGAAAAATTCACCAGAATGCAGGAAATGAAGTGTTTGACACCCTCCCCCCCAAATGTTGAAACAAAACCTGCGCCCTTGCTTGAATGATTTCTATTACATGAGGCATTCCAAGTGAATAAATACAGTATCTTCGTACGCGACGGAAGAGTGGTGAATGTGGTGAGGCATGCAGTCACTAACCATTATGCAGGATGTCAGAAACACTTCAAAGCAGCTAAGTGGAGTTGTCTTTCCATCACAGAGGTCAGAAATACTCCCTGTTCAGAAAGTGCAGCAAGAACAAAGTGACTCCATATGTATGAGTGTGTTTGGTGGAGACGAATATGGGCTTGTGCTTTTTCACAATACCGGTGACCGTTACAATTTCAACATGTTCAGAAAAGTGAACTCTTCCTAAAGGTTCTCTATATGATATCCAGAGCATTAATATAGCAGCAAACAACTATTTGCTATAAAGATATAGAGGAGTAATGTCTACCTGAGCAGAGAATGAAGTCGCTCTCCCTCTGTGTGTGTTGTAATCACAGCTTCTCTATGCTTTGTTGACATAGCCGGGCTGGCCGCACGTGCCTCTTAGTGCTCGTTAGTGCGTGTGTGCCCCACTGGTTAACTCACAGCCGCTGCTCTGCGCTGCGACCGACGACGTAGTTGGTTGGCGTAGCGCCCACCCTCCAGTTTCCCCTCGTGCTAACACTGTTATCTCTGTCAGCACCGTTGCCGAGTACCGTTAGCTGCGAGCCGCCGGCTCAGCCGTGTTGAGAGCTGTGTGAAGGCAATAGATATCCTCTGAATTTTGCATTAAACGTCTTTAAAAAGGGACATCATCTTTCCTTGGCAGCATATTTGAGCTGCTGTATTTTGAAACTCTGCACGTCCCGGTCGACAAGTTTCCTCTGAGGGGAAACTCTCCACAGTATTCCCAAACTCTCAGTGCATCATGAAAGCTCTGTGTTCAACGGGGATGAAATATATGATAATTCTTCTGGCCCCAAGGATGCACCAGGCAAATTTGGCCAATTTAATCATCTATTATTGTTCTATCAAGTACAGGTAGTTTAAAACCTGTAAAAAAAATTTAGTCCGTGACGGGAGACTTTGGCCAATCACAGGTCATTTCAGAGAGAGAGAGAGCATTCCTATTGAGCGTTCCTATTGGTTGTGCTCCGGCTGGTGGCCGTTGGGCTGGTGTACCGGGTCACAAACTTTCTCGTTTTACAGCTAAACAGTACACTACAAGATGTTTCTGTAAACATTTGAGGCGAGAAATAAGCATTACAGTAACAGAATATTGATTCATATTTAATCAGCACTGCCTCGTTTGACCGTTTGATCGGAGTTTGTGAGTGATTGACAGCTGCTCAGAGACGGCAGGCTCCAGCTCGGCTCTGATTGGTTGTTTTCCTTCGGTCTGTGAAATCTTGCAGATGCCATTAGGAGCACCGGAGGACACCGGAAGACACAGAGGCACATGATTTTTTTTCAGATTACCCGTCTCACGCACTACTGTCAGTAAAGTGACCATTTTAAAAAATAACTTTTTCTAATCTTATTTACTCCATTTCTACCCACTGCACCTTTAAGTTGGATCCTCAAATTGCTTAGACTCCAATAGTAAAAACACAAATTACATTTTATAATATAAAACAGAAGAAATTAAACAAATCTTCACATGTGATGCATGTAACCAATTAATTTACTGTTGATCAGCTAATTGATTAATCAAACTGTGGATGCTTCCTTCAGCTTCAGCTTTGTTGTTTGTTTATATTTTATAAATATACATGAATTATTTTATACTCCGTATAAAACTTGAAAACTGAATCATGGATAACAATCATTTTACTCCATTATTCCCGGTAATTAAATATAGATATTAGTTCTTAGTGCCTTTGTGACTTGTCCTGACATTGCCCATAGAATAACACCATTTATAATTCCCACCTTTTGGAGGCAATTACACGGCTGCCCTAATCTCATCAGTTAGGGAGACAGTCAGAGAGACAGCTGTTGGAGTGTTTCATTCTTATCTCTTGTGCGCGCTATCCTTTTTCCTCTCCGTCTTTCTCTCCTCCCCTCTCCTCCATCTTCCTCAGGCTGGGTGGCTGGCACGTCTAGTGACAGCGAGTCCTTGGCTCCATCTCACACTGGCTCTCCCTTTCATAGCACCGAGCGCGTGCTGACAATTATCAGAGCCGTGTGTGCACTCTGTCCTTCCTCCTCTCCTTCTTGCTTACAGTAAGAGCAGTTGGTCAATTTCGGTAATCTGCCTCCGTGACCGCAATAGGACGAGCAGCAAACAAGTGAGTTGGACGTAAATCTGCATCCCAAGTGGGCAGACCATTAAAATCAATACGAGCTCATCTCCATATCTAAAGCTCTGGCTGCTGCGGCGAAGCATTTGTCCTCTCAAATCTCCACCGAACATGACGAAACATTGTGTAAACATTCGAGAAACCATATGTCGACATGTGACACCTGCAAATATTTCCCAAAAATCCTCACCCTTCAAATACGAAAAAATAGCTCCCAATAGAATCCACTCTCAGCATCACCTTTGTGTACTGAGCAACATTTATTTCGGTGCCTGTTTTCTCTGCGCGGATGACAGTATCTTGGCCGTGTACTGTCCAGGCAGCCTGTGAGTGGTGTGTCTGCCATGTTTATTTTGGATGACAGATGCAATCTGTCCCTGTATCAGCTGACGGGTCAATCTATATCTCATTACTCTTTCCAAACAATATCATCTTGGCTGAGCTTCACAAGGCGTCATAATAAATTCAGTCGCAGGGATATCATGTGTGGCTACTTTAGTAAAGCACCCCAACAACAATGTAGCGGCAAATATAGTAAATCTTTTTTTTGCCCCTAATGCAACAACTTAAAAAGATATTCAATTCTATTTCACACACGTTTACTCTTCATTTTCATCCCCTCTTCTACCCTTAAATCTTTCTCCCCCGCTTGCTCTCTCTCTCTCTCTCTCTCTCTGCTATTATTCGCTTTTTTTCCAGGGCAGCGCTAAGGCAGGCTTTGCTAGTGTGATTTACTTTCTATTAGGGGATTAAAAATCAATTATGCAGGAAGCCATGCGTAGGCGTGATTATAGCTGCGCATGACGGCACCATTCATCACAGGACCACTCATCTCTACAGCCGTTAGTTACACAACACACACCAGGACAGCCATCTTTTACCGTGAACTCTGCCCCTCATCTTTCACACATTGTAAATGGAGTAGGTCCACCACAATACTTTTTGCAGTTTAAAAAACCCTTTGTGCATAATAGTGAAAAAGGTGAGAATATAAAGTGTCCAAAAGCACGGCATGTAATATCTACGGAACCAACAATATAAAAAAAGAATAATTCATGAAGGGAATTCATTAACAGTTGAATGTAGCCAATTATGACAATTACAGACCACTTTACTGAGAATAGATTAACGCAGTAACAAGCTTGACAAGGGCCCTGAAACAGAACTGAAATGGCATCAATAATAATTGCTGAAATAAGAAATATTGTCAGGTTATGAATTGCATTCTTGTGAATAGCGACTTATGCCTCTGTGAGTCGATCGGTGATACTGACCTCAGAGACCTCAGAGAGGATAATTACTAGGATGAGAATAAAAAACACCTGCTTATGGCAAGACAAGGTCAGCTGTAGTTGCTCAGGTGTGTCCTTCAGTTACCTGGAGATACAATAGAATATAAACTCAATGGAATTAATGGACAATACATTTTAGTTCCAAAGATCTCAGACACAGTAAAATACTCTATCTATCTATCTGTCTGTCTATCTATGCCTAACTTCTGAACTTCACTCTCTAAAATAATTCCACTTTCTCTAAACATTATGAAATAGGCTATATGTCAGAGATGTAACTCCGAATTTGCACCAGAGCAGAGGCGAAGTGCGGCCTGCGGCGAGCTGCCAAGCAGTGTCTATGAAAAGCTGCGGCGGCCTCTCCCGAGTTCAGCATTTGAGCTCAAAACCGTTTGATTCTGCGGTGAAGTGAGGCCGAGCTAAAAGTTGGGAAAAGTTGAACTTTTTAGCGGCGAAGCGCGGCCAGAACCTGTGACTCCTGTGACATGTTGACCTATGTTACAAAGAATTTCTTCCCGCCTGAAACACATGAACACGCCTCCAGGCTGCAGAAAAATGTAATTGTTATTGCTGCTAGTCGCACTTCGCCACTGCATAACAAATCACAATGCTATACCTTAATGGACTAATCTACAGATGAGTCAGTAAGTCCTTGACAGACGTGCAATAGTGTCATATGAATGGACACAGACTCTAGTGATTATAATGTGTCATACATTGTGCATTGCTTTATCTTGATTATTGTTTGCTGTCTTTTCTGCTAATCATACTTGACCTTAACAGATAATCCTTAAACCCGATGTTTCATTTCAGTATCGGTCTGATAAGACTTTACTGTAGCTCACGTTAAATCCCAATGATCCATATTCTACACAACCACAATACAAAATGGTGGATGTGCTGGAACATTTCTCCATTTATTTCAGTCCATTTCTGGACTTCGCAGATAACATGGAGGCAGCGTGCACTGTGCACACTGTGTGTGTCTTCTCAAAGAGGCTCAGGTTTTTCAGACTACTCATCTGTGGTGGCCAGCACGCTGCTGTGTGCAGTGGTGTGCTGGGGAGAAAACATCAATGCTGGGGATGCAGACAGGACAAACAAGCTGGTGATAAAGGCTGTCTTTGTTGCAGGGCTGAGTCTGAACACCCTGGAGGCCTTAGCACAGGAGAGGAGGAAGAGGACTAAACTGAACTCCATCTTAGACAACCCCTCTCGTCCTGCCCATTCTATCATGCACTGACACAGCTACAGAGGCGTCTTCTGCCTTGTCCCTCCAAGGTGCAACACAGAAACACAGATTTCTTTTTTGTTCTAGCCAACATCAGACTTCTTCCTGTTCAAATGGATGTTGCCTCAGTCACCTTGGAGAGAGCCAAAGCAGGAAGCAGCACTGCACAGTGCTGGCCTAATAAGCTACCATGTCCTGCTCTCTGAATCCTCTGCAGTATTCTATTAATACAGCACGTTATTTGCTTCACTGTTTTCTCTGGACATATTTCAGTACATTCCATGAGAATGAATTCCTGCATACAAAACTTTCCCACAAAACAGTATGCTACCTCTTTTATTTCTGTCTTCTCTTCATTATTATGTTTCCCAAATGCATGTCTATGTGCTGTCTGTAGGCTTCAAGTGTATTCATTGTGAACTTGCACAACATGTACAAGTTAAGTTCATATGACAAAATCCATATTGGGTGAATGACAATAATTGAAATAGAACACTAAGCATTCCTATTTCCTTCTATTTTTATATAATGCCACTTACATTTTGCATCTAAATACAGATTTATTTCAGTCAGATATATTTAAAGGAACAGTGTGTAATATTTCAGGGGATCTATTAGCAGAAGTTGAATGTAATATTCCTACCTCCGTTTTCATTAGTGTATAATCACCTGAAACTAAGAATCATGTTTTCGTTAGCTTAGAATGAACCCTTCATATCTACATAGGGAGCGGGTCCTCTTCACGGAGTCTGCCATGTTGCTCCGCCATGTTTCTACAGTTGCCCAGAACGGACAAACCAAACACTGGCTCAAGAGAGAGCGTTTCACGTTTTTATGTTACCTGAAGGCCACCGTAGTTCTCCAACACGCTTGTGAAACTGCGGTAACGTGAGCTGTAGAATGAAAAGCTGTGGTACCGCCAGCCGCCGTCTGACTTCCGTTGCACCTAAAGTAGTGTTATTATAGTAAGGATGGCCTCTGAGCGAGGCGAACGGCGTTACCACGTTTTTTTTCCGTTGGTTGCAATCTGCAACCACACCACTAGATTTTGCCAAATCCCACACACTGTACCTTTAATATGAACATAAAATCTCAGTTAAAACAGCACTTGCAAAAACTCTAGAATAAAGGAGGAGGTCAGGTGATGGACGGAAATCTGGGAGCATAGTAATAGTGAGTGCCAGGTTATAATGTCTGTGCTGTATAGCCACATTTCTATGATTGTATCGCTGGTAGCCAAATAGCTGATGAATGAGCCTGTGATTATGAAGCACGAATGAAGCAGCAGATGCCAATCAGCTAATGCAAGTGCAATTTATTCATTATTTCAGTGAACGTGTACAGATAGCTTTGTTTTACGCCTCCTACTAAAACCCAGACTTTACAGGCAACATTTGCTAGATTTATTTATTTACAACTGAAGGAGTTTTATCCATTACCCTCGAGCAGACCTTTAAAATTTCAGTCTCTTCCTTTGTGGTGCTGAACATTTGCCAGGAGCGAACGGAAGATGCTTTTGTTCAATGGATGAGTTTTTCGTCAGAGTTGCTGGCAAACATTTTCACATCAATAACTGTGGTACATAACGCAGTCATGTTCTGGCAGAGCCGCAGTCAATGTTTGTGTCTCTGCAGTTTCTTATGTGATGCACACGCATGTACACACCAGCATTCACCAGCCTTTTCATGCCGCGAAGAGTCCAGACTTCTGCAGAATGGCACGTCTGTTTACTCTGAAAGGTTCAAAGATAATTTACCTGGATTAGAGGAGCCATCTGTGCCTGCCATCCCAGATTGCTTTCGAGGTGTCTCAATAAATACTGAGCAGGCTGTGTGGCAGGCAGTGCAATGGAAAGGCAGTGAGAGGTTTGCTCTAAAGCGGGGCTTATTGCCCCTTTTTACATCAATTACTACTTGGTGCACACTGGTGACATGACTTCTGTTTATCAGTGGTCTTTGGGAACTTTGTTTGGCCCACAGCGCACAAACCAAACAGTAGAGGACATACACGTAAATCTGTATTGTGCATGGAGTAGCCCTGTCTCCTAAAATGTACCTTCCCATACAACTAAACTGCATTCTCAATTGGAAAGAAATATATTGTGTCTTGGATTACATTTGTCTTTAAGGTATCACAAATATGTTTGTAAGTCTGTGAATGGCTGCAGCAAGTGATGTAGTACAATGAACAACATCTAGCTGCCATTAATGAAAGTTACTTGGAGTCGTGTCTAGAAGGTAACCCCCAAATTGCGAAAACTTGCAAACAGCTCTCGCGAGACTCGCTGCCCGACGACCTATCCTAACCTTAACCATTCGAGGTCGATGCCTAACAAACAAATACAGGACTTTCAACCAGGAGACCACTGTTTGTGTCCCATGTGAAACGTAGTCATTTTGAGCCAAACCATTATGTTTTTTTTTACTAAACCTACAGTAAGTATTTTTGTTGCATTTTTTGTTTTTTTGTTTCAATTTACAACGTTAACCACATGTTTAAAACTGTTTAAAGCTGCGACCATAACCCGATAGAAAATATGTTTCACTCGAAATGTAATTGAGAATGTAGTTTAGTTGTATGGGAATGTAATGTTTTTAGGAGACAGGGTTGGCATGGAGAGATTTTTATAGACCTGTAATCTGTCTTTCTTTGTTTTGTTTTTTCTCCAGCACATTGGAGGTTAAAGTGCTGATTGTCAGCTTTGACTGTGTTTTGTAGTGTTCTTTCCCATATTAGGCAAACAGTGGAGGGGACTATGTTAAAGAAAAAAAGGGCTACAATGTCTGCATGGTTCATCGAATGTCAATGTAAACACCCTCAAAATACAGCTAAAGGTCAGTACTTCAACATCATGCTTTCAGTTTCATTTCAAACCCACTCTGCTAGAGCCAAAACAAGCGAAATGTCTCGCTGTCCTAATACATTCCGACTGCACTGATGATGTGTTCATAGAGATTCATCAGGTTTGTGACAAAATCTTTACCCTTCTGGACAGCGCTGTCATACAGACAGATGTAATGAGGCTGCCGGGCGTGCAGACAGGAGCCTGAGAAGCAAACTGAATCGGCCACATCGTGGTATCAAGGTTACTATGACCTGCTGTTTGTTCAACTCGGAGCACCATTGTGGAGTATATTATGAATTTGCCACTTCACATTTCATGCTCATCTGTAGCGGTGTGAGTGAGAGCTGAAGTGTTTGTAGATTTTATAAACCTACTCCCTAATGTAAACCCTTTGTGTCAGGGCTTATTTGAAGTAAACTTAGACAGCCTTAGACAGTTGTAGCCACTGGGAAAGAGGTAAGCTTGTAAAAAAAGAAAAGAAAAAAGAAGCATAAAATCTGCCTAAGGTGAGGGTATTGATTTTTAAAAAGGTTGCATCTGGTGGTTTCTCGAAACATGCTGAGGTGCAGAAACACCTCCCCTCTCTATCTCTGAAACTCACAACCCCTAGCACATTACCCTCTTTCAGCCACCTCCATTACACACACACACATATTTAATGGAGACGCCGATTCAGACGCCCAGGTAGTTAGTTGCACAGTCATTAGATTCTGTGTAGGAGTTGGAGGAAGTTATCACTAAATTAAGTCGGGAGCCTGCACCTGCCTGGAGACACACCTGGGGCTGAAGTGGATAGAGATCCCACCACAACGTCAAGTAGTACACAAGTGGCCAAACTGACTGCACTGCACTCTCTGGTGCAGTTCAGATTTGCATACTCGCCCATATTCGGTTTTGTCTTATTCAGTCGCCTTTTCCGAGGTGAAATATCAGGAGAGCAGAGGTGGCAATTTAGTAAAACCTTACATTCAGGAAATAAATTGTTACTTCCATCCTCGCTGTGATTAGAGTGGGAAAGTTTGGACCCGAGAAGCCGATATCCAGATTATATCCCGACTGCTGCAAAGAAGAAAATGAAACCGCTGCATTAATTTTGAGTAGGGCTGTCAGGCGATTCAAATATTTAATTGCAATTAATCGCATGATTGTCCATGATTAATCGCGATTAATCGCAAAGTAATCTCACCTTTTTAATCTGTTCCAAATGTACCTTAAAGGGAGAATTGTCAAATATTTAATACTCAATCAACATGGGAGTGGGCAAATATGCTTGCTTTACATGTATATATTTATTATTTTAAATCAGTTAACAACACAAAACAATGACAAACATTGTCCAGAAACCCTCACCGGTACTGCATTTAGCATACAAAAATATGCTCAAATCATAACATGCCAAACTCAAGCCCTACAAGCAACAACAGCTGTCAGTGTGTCAGTGTGCTGACTTGACTATGACTTGCCAAAAACTGCATGTGATTATCATAAAGTGGGCATGTCTGTAAAGGGGAGACTCGTGGGTACCCATAGAACCCAAATTCATTCACATATCTCGAGGTCAGAGATCAAGGACCCCTTTGAAAATGGCCATGACAGTTTTTTCTCGCCAAAATTTAGCGCAATTTTGGAACATTATTTATATATATCCTTCGTAACAAGCTAGTATGACAGTATGGTTGTGGATTCCTTTGGCTTTCTAGTTTCATATGATACCAGTATCTTTATTCTAGCTTTAAAACTGAGCCCACTACAACCTAAAAATCGCAAGTTGCGTTAATGCGTTAAAGAAATGAGTGGCGTTAAAACATTTTTTTGCTAATGAGTTATTATTGCTTTAACTTTGACAGCCCTACTTTTGAGAGATGTGGAAAAAACTGCAATCTTAAGATGTCAAGTGCAGCATCTCACTGTGCAGACGTGAACTTGAACGCATGCCGACACACTCCCTTGCTTGCCTTTAAAAGTTATGGCACAGAGTGTGTGTGGTGAGATTGTAAAGAATGCAGCTCATGCATCTGTGCCACTGATAAACCTGCCTTTACAGGGGAGCCGGGGGATCTGTATTCTGCAGACGCTGCATATGGCCAGGGGTGCACACATCTCTCTCTCTCTTAAAACGCACACAGACACTGCACATGTGGCACATACCACCAAATCACATGCAAAAAAGCTGGGTGTGCTTCTGCTCTCTGTTTAAAGGCTCACGCCAAGTGCAATCCATATTGTTGAGATGGCGAACACAAGAAGAGCTAGACTTCCTGCCTGGTATCATCAATAAGAGGAGAATGCAGTGTTATTAGGCTGTGCGAGCACTTAACAGACTAATATCCTGTTGTGACATTACACTGCACCACTGCAGGATATCATTCTCACTCAGCGGTCCTTTTGAAGACGCCCATTACGCTGTCTTGATGTTTTGCAAACTGTCGACTTTTGGTATGAAACTGAAAAAGTTAGAGCAAGAACGCCTTACCGCTTCTGCTTGGAGTGCGATGATGAAATACACTTTATTCTACATCAAAAGCGTTGTACCCTTTTTAACGGCAGAGTTGATCTTAAAGAAGGCCATTTTCAGACCTGGCTGTCAGGTAGGTGCTGAAAGATTTGAATGATTCATGAATCAATTTGCCGCGTGTGAATGTAGTGCTTATAGGAGCGCAGCGTTTCACTGCTAGGTGAGGCTGGGGGGGCGGCTGCAGTACGGCACTTGTCTGAAGCCGAGTCAGCGGCTTTGAGTCTGTAGTTTTACTTCTCAGGCCACACAGATGCCATTACCTGAGAGCATTTAGAGAGGGGAAAGTGAGGTCATACGCAGCCCGGCTTCAGTGAGGTCACACAACCAGAGGCTCCTGTTCTCCATCACACACAGTATCTTCACTGTAACTGTTAGGAATCAGTTGCAGGGTCCTCTGTCATGTTTTGGTCATCACAGCACTCTTCCTACCTTACACTGAGAACCGCAACACCCCGACCCCTTTTAGAGTCACATTACTGAACACACACACAAGCTGAAACACACAAGCCTTTTTTTTTTCTCTGCCTCACCAAACACCTTTCCTCTATTTTCTCTCTCTCACACACATTCTGACAGGGGCAGATAGTGAGAGGGAAGAGGATGGATGACATGTTTCCTGAGGAAAGGCAGCCAACGTTATTTGTTATAATTCAGCTCTAATTTCAATATTTTCAAACCTTCCCGGAGATTTATATGTGCTGCCTGGAAGCGCATCCGTCTTGGCCCGAGCCCTGGCCGGCCTCGACTGTGCCGGTGTCACATGATCGATGTTTTCCCTGGCCTCCCGACATCTTCTCCGGGTCACATGGGCCTCTGTCAAGCTTGGTTAATTTTGCACTCTCAGCTCCACGGCTATTAGCATATGAATATCCTCGTAGCCATACATATTCTACAGCCATGCATGGGGATTTTCAAAAAGTGGTGCTTTTTAAGAGGGGGAATCTGAAAAGACCGGAGGGGACGAAGAGGAGGAAGGAGTGGATGGGGGGGCTTGGCAGGATGTTTTCACAGCTGTCATGGTGATGAATTAGGCTCTTATGATTAATCTGTATTTAAATGTAACGTAACCATCTCCAGACAGTTAGACCCAGCCCATTTTCAGTGGACCGTGGCCATCCAACAGCAAAACATGTTGATTATATTGAACGCCGCCGAATGGAGCAAATCAAACACTAACTACATTATTAGCCTTGTTAGATGAAAGTCATTTATAGCCTGTGCACGGGCACTTTCGAAAAGTTAAAAGTTAGTAAAGCTATCAAGATGTTCAAGATGTACAGATAACCGTGAAGTCGGGTGAAGTTCAGCTTCATAATCCCAGTGTTGTAGTGAAATGGAGAGGCTGAATGGGTGGCTATAAAAGCTCCCTCATCCATTGACTCTGTGAGGACAAACTCTCCTCCCATCTCCTTTGTGTGTCTACGTGCTGTAGCCGTTAGGAGCCGAGTTAGCGTTAAAGTCAGATTTGGGCTCCCACCCCTGCCATTTAGTTCCCACACGACCTTGCCGAGATGCAAAAGCGGCCGCGTCGAACAGCTGCCCACTGGGGCGACAGATTTATGCGGGCCAAATCAAACCTCTAAAACACCAACAGCTGACCTGGGCGGGCGAAGAGAAATAAAAATCACAATGTGCACATTATTGCTCTTCTGAGGCTCTCGTCCTCTCCAGTTCAAGGCTTCAGCTGTCATTAGTGTTCATAATAAGAGCTTTCCCATATGCTTCTGTCCACAGATGTTATGATTGGGACATAACATGTTATGACTGCACATTCCCAAACAGCGTTACAGGTCAAGTGAGGGACAGCCTTAGTAGGAGTGCTAAAGGGAACGCGTTGCCAGAGAGTTGTGGTTGTAGATGCTGACAGAAATCAAACATGATCTGATGTTAACTGTGCTTGGCAGGCTGAAGTGACACAGTTGTACGCTGACTCTGCTATCCTACTTTCTATCAGGTCAGTCGACTGCAATAGGAGAAAAAAAATTAAAGCTGTTACATTGCGGTGTGTTCGTTAAGATTGTGCCGGTCACAGGGGTGACAAAAACATGCTTATTTACTTTGATTGGAAACGGCAATTCAGTGGCTCTGTGCAAAGGTAACAGAATCAACATGCACATCTAAAACTCACTAATTAGCACGTTGTATGTGTGTTTAATCCGTATGCACTGTAGAAAAAAAAGTGGCAAATTGGCGCTAAATACTCAAAAATGTTGCAGAAAACTGATTTTATGAGGCTTTATGATTTCCAAGGTGTGTTCAAGCTGATTAGATTAGATGTCAGAAGATCACTGACATGTATTTTTCCCTATTAATTTTTTAAGGGTGCTTTTTAAAAGCTTTATAATCACTATATCGTGAACATCGAGTACAAACATTAATTATCACGTCATGTTTTTAAGCCACCGGCTGACTTCAAAATAAAAGTGACCGGCAAAATGTGATTCACATAAATTCATAAATAAAGTCAGTCTGTCAATAATAAATAAATAAATAAATAAAACAAAATGAATAAATATTAAATAATAAATAAAATGAATGATAATTAAAAAAAAAAAATACCACCTACAAACTGTATTTCAGAGAAAAATGTAATTTCAGTTATGATAATAATTTGCCAAACTTAATAAGAACACATTTCCAATAACCAGTCTGACTTTAATATGACAGTACACCACCTCAGAGAGTTCAGATTAGTTTGCTAGAATAAACATGCTGGTATGAATATACATATCAGAGGGTTAAATCAAACAATATTGTTATTTTAGAGAAAATATTGAGATATATTGTATGCTGTAATATAGCCTAGAAATACAGAGATATTATTCATAAACCCTACATGAGTGGTAAAAAGTGTATTTCCCAAAATGTTGAAATATTCCTGTAAAAAAACATTATTTTTCTCATTATATAACATTGTACCAAATTTAGAGAGCCATCCAATTCCCCCCAGGCAGTGTCCTGCTAATAACTGCCAGTGCCGTAAACACGTCCATTCAATACAGATACACTGTAGCCTTTATAGTCTTTAATCTGATGCCAAACTAATCTACAGGCCATTTTTTATTGGCATTATTTATTTTTGCTCTGCTGTGTGTTCTTCTGACAATATTCCCTGTTGCCAAACATCTGTTTTGAAGAGATCCAGAACCAACGTGCGATTGTTTATCACCTCAGGGGGTATTTTAATATTGAAGAAGCTGCTGCTATTTACTGTATTTGTGAGATGAAATGGTCAAACCCAGCTCTGAATTTATGTCTCATGCATTTCCTCCAAGATTTAATTCAAAGGTGGCTGATTGAAAGGTCCGTGGAGATGGTCTTAGTTCCTCTTGGCTGAGCTGATGGGAGACGGCGGAGATAAGAACGCCAGACCTGACTATGATTAATGGCTTGGTGTTGCTATACCCGTCTCATGCAAAGCACCAGACTCTGTGTAAATTATGCTTGAAATACGTCTGAGAGCACTTTGTACGTTTCTGTTTTGCCGTGTATTCATGACATCAGAACAGAGAGAGTAGAAATAATTTGACAAGTATTTGGCAGGTGGTTTTTAAAGGACAGGAGCAGGAAATAGGATGAGACATAGTGAGGCCACATAGCCTGTATAATATGTCTTAAAGATGAAAAAAAAAATCTGATTTAAATTCACACATACCACCACCGTCTCCGCACCTTGAAGTTCCATTCACCCAATGTGAATGCCAGCATTTTTTGACCTTGCCTTTCATGCTGCATGCTAATTTATACAAATGTAAGCATTTCTTTCCCCTTCATGCTCTATAGCTGGAGTTTGTTAGCCTCTTTCTGGGTGGGCGAGGTCCTGCCTCGAAACACCCAAATCTCTTCCTCTTCCTCTCCGTCTGTCCCTCGGGAATGAAGAGTGTGTGAAGATAGAAGAGGGAAAGGGAGGGTCACAAGAAACTGAAATTAAAGCTTTGCAGCGGTTCACTGCCTCTTCACTTAAATTAAAGACATTCATGCATTTTGAAAAGGCATGGAGCATTTTAATGAAAATGTATACAGTGTGGTAAATGCCTTTGTAATGCTCTGGTAATAAAGAATTGGAGATGGGCAGGCAAAAAAAAAAAAAAAAAAATAGCAGGCTAATGTATTTTGGAGGATAAACAGAAAGAGTAAACATTACAGAGGTAAATAGTTTGGATATGTGGCTCCCTCATCAAAGCTAATGCCCTGCTGTGTAAATTTGCCAAAGTCTTTGTGCGTAATTGATTCGCGTAGAGGATGATAGGCTGTGCTTTGCGATAAGAGGATGCTGAGAGGACAATGTTGTTTGAGGAAAAATTGGAATTTCAATCCAAGAATTTCACGCAAAGGACAAAAGTAAATGAATTATCACAAGGAATGAGGTTGAACATCAAAATAATCAGACTTAATTTTAGCCAGTAATGCTGAATCCAATTACTCTATTCTATTTTCCCTCAGCGCGGTAATAAAGTGCATCTGAAATCCCCGCAGAATATAAATTAGCTGTGTTTCTAACATCTAGAGGTTAATGATATGAAGAGCTGCATACTTTATACTTGATGACTAAGTGCTCTTGCAATCAACCCCTTCAGGCATATGGTGCAATCTCAGGCAAGTCCAAAGAGGAACACCACGCGACTTCCCATATAGTAATGAACAGTCACAGTCAGTGACAGTCGTTTGAATTTTCAGCAGCATCTTCTTATCTAAGGAGTAAATATGATGAAAAAGAAAATTTCTTCACTACTCCTGTCGCCTCATTCCGCCCCGCTGCTGGGGGAAATTCTTCTCGTCTTTCTTCTCTGATGGAAACTTTATTGAAGCACATAACAAAAGAGAAAGACAAAACCTAACCAGCTCACTCTAATATACACACCCTCATGTACACAAATGCATATCTGTACAAACACAGCAAGGGGCCACTTTATCATGCAAGAGGCAGCAACAGGTATTCCAACACATTCTCATCCCAACTTGTAACATACTGCTGCATTGTCACGACCCTTGGAGTCACTTTAGGATTAGGCAACAAAACCGCTATAGTTAGGTTTATGAAAAACGACATGGTTGGGCTTAAAACTACTAGAATTGTTAAGTGAAAATGAAACGGAACATTGTGAACAAGGGACACAAACGAACAGCTGATTGTAAAGTGAAACTAAACGTACGGGACAGATACAGCGGCCTCCTGGATGAAAGCCTTGTGTTTGTTGGACCCACCCACCTCCCCACCTGCCCGGTCATACTTGCCAACCTTGAGACTTCAAAAGCAGGGGGTCTGGGAGTCCTCGCACAGAAACAAACGTGTTTCAGAGACTTCTGCATTATCCTGGTGACTTTTAAAGAATAAAAATGGCAAAATAATAAGTACACTGCAACAGCATTTTTAATCTTAAATACTTTAAATTTTACTTTTAATTCTCAGGAAAGAATACCAAATAATTCACCACTCTAGCGTGAACTTGTGTGAATTTCTGGCATAAGCAAATATTCAACAGTTTTTATTCTTTCATTCATCATTCTTTTGCCTCTGCTTGAGTATTTATTTTTCTTAGTACTATGCATTTCTTTCTCTCTGTCTCTCACTCACTGAAGGCCCTTTCAGACACAACGTGACAATGCCACCAATACTATCCGAAAACCCGTTATTTCCAATGGCTTGCGCCACGACGGCTTTTCGAATATACTTGATGTATTGCGGCTGGTTCTACGTGGGATGTAGTAAATGACTATATTGTGAACATCAAGTACAAACATTAATTATCACGTCATGTAAAATAAAAGTGACCGGCAAAATGTGATTCGCATAAATTCATAAATAAAGTCAGTCTGTCAATAATAAATAAAGAAATAAAACAAAATGAATAAATATTAAATAATAAATAAAATGAATGATCATTAAAAAAAAACAACTATCACCTAAAAACTGTATTTCAGAGAAAAATGTAATATCAGTTATGATAATAATTTGTCAAACTTAATAAGAACACATTTCCAATAACCAGTCTGACTTCAATATGACAGTACACCACCTCAGAGAGTTCAGTTAGTTTGCTAGAATAAGCATGCTGGCATGAATATACATATCAGAGGGTTAAATTAAACAATTGTTATTTTAGAGAAAATATTGAGATATATCATATGTTGTGATATAGCACATGACTGTGATGTGTGTCGAGCGCAGCTCAAAGCGTGTTGTCTTGCGATCAGCTCTCTTCTGCCAGTAAACGACATTAGGTGTGGCTGTATTGTTGTCCGGGTGGAAACAGTAAGTCTTATACACGCTGTACAGAGCCAGAAACAGGTTGAGATAACGAAAAGGAAAAAAAGGTGTGAATATTTGTCATAAATATGGGAGAATTGTGACACCGGGAGGAAACCAGGAGAGGGCAATGAAAAACGGGAGTCACCCAGGAAAATCGTTAGGGTTTGCAAGTAGCGCCCGGTGTGTGTCTTTTTGCTCTTTTGAACCACGTCACCACAGTCACTCCTCTGAGTGTTTACTGTTGCCACACATGGGTTTACATTGTAGTTAATGCAAAGCCTGGTGCGTCTCATACCGCTGTTACAGGGTGCCTTGTGTGGCGGTATCACATGGGTTTTATAGTGACTCTGTCCATTACTTACCTTGGCCTCCGCATCCCATATTTAGCTATCCCTCTATTTCTGTCCTCCCTTTCTCCCCTCAGCATGTGGCGTCGAGATGACGTGAAGGCTGAATCATCTTGCTGTGATGTGAAACAAGGGTATTCCCCGGAACAACTCAACAAAAGCAATAAAGAGTGTGTGGGCTTATTATGAAAAGAATGATCAGACGCCACACAGCTCTCAATGCACAATAGAGGACATTTTACACCAATCAACATACATGTGAAAGTCTGTCATCCCTTCCTCAGCATCCCTTCTTCTCTCCATCGTCTCTAAGCGGCTCTCTGGTGTAATTACTAAGACAAAGAAGCTTGTGGTTTGTGTGTTCCTCTTAAAAATCAACCTCTGTGCTTCTCAAATTGCTAAATGATGAAGTAACTAATATAAATTATAGCTTTCATGATCAACAAATTCAGATTGCAGGTATACAATGCTTCATTTGGCGCTGTGTATCAGCAGTTATTGTGCTACTCAACAGATTGTTTGTACTCAAAATTCACCCCGTTTCAAACGACATGGATCTCTCCTTATGAGAAAATCCTGATAAGCCAAAAGAATATGGATAATTTCTGTTTTCTCCAGCGCAGTGGAGGTTTCATAACAGCCCTGACAAACAGACTAAAATATGGCAAACATTTTCATCAGGGGTGTTTATCTGGCAGGTGCAGATGCACACACAGGAGCACATGAATGCAGATGGCATCAAATTTCACTTACACGCATATTTCTTATTAAGAAATATTCCGGTTCTCCAACATTAGAGATGTTTTAAAAACTGTGGCTATTACTTCTTGAAATACTTAAAAGGTAAAAACAGAGATTAGTCTGATACTGAGCAGCTGAGATAAAATGCTGCGGCTCTGCTTCAGTGTTAGACTTTCAGTCTGTGTGTCTTCACCAAGCTGGCTGGCTGGCTGTGACTCTTTGGACCAGGCAGCAGCAGATGGCAGTGACATGTCTGCATTGACAGACATTGGTCTGAGGCCGCAGAGAAAAACAAAACACACGGCTGTTCAGTTATAGGAGACAGGAGGGACTGTGGAGAAAGCTTGGCAGGCAGATGTTGGGAAGTCAGCAAAAAGACTTAAATACCGGTGGGAATGGAGGCCACGAACAAGGAGTTTACAGACAATGATTGGCGGTCAGCCTACCACCCATACTAAGAATGATAACTATGGACGCATCAACCCAAGGATGCCCCAAGTATCATGAATTCTAGTCCACACAAATAAATTATATTTTTTTTTAACTCAAATCTTCATCACAGGTGAGAAGTACAGTTTTATTTGAAAAGATGTGTGTTTGTAGTTGTAACCAGCCGTGACAGCGTGTGACTGGTATTGTTTTCACCTTGCGAGTCTGTGTGTGTCATCATAGCAAAATGTTTATGAAGTTTTATGAAGTGCATAGCAAAATTCTGGAGACACCTACTGTAGCAGGAACTTTCACAGATGCGGTTTGGAGTACTTTGTCGGAATGATCCCATCGCAAGATGGTCTGTAGTTTACCCTGCGTACAAAGAAAAATGCAGCTATCCGCCATTACGGACTGAATTGTACTGACAATAAAACCATTCAAAATCTATTTTTTGTCCCCTTCATACATGTACATCTTATTCAACTATTGAGCAAAACCTGTTTTCAGAGTTGTAGCTAGTGACATTTGCTGTTGTTCTGTCCTTAAAAGGGCCATATCATGAAAAAGTCACTTTTTCAGTGCTTGTGCGCTTACATTTGGGTATCCGGTGTGCCTACCAACCCACAAACTGTGAAATAAGACAACCCGGTCATTTTTTTGTGGGCTGCCTGGATCAGAAAACAACCTTTGCAAAGGTGCACCGTATTTTTCAGAGCAGACTGGGCTTTTTCGGGAGGAGGTCTTAAAGAGACAGGCACTAAAACTAAAACTAAAAGTGTTTCAGACAGAGGGTGAATACAGGTATATTCAGACAGACAGTATGAGAAAAATAATGTTTTTTTTTTTATCTTTAAAGCATGTAAAAATGTTCTATTAGAAACCCAAAATACAAGTATGAGCATGGTATCTCTCATTTTATTTAAGAAATCACGATTTATAATTGTTAGTGGCCAATTAAGGATCATAAAGTTTGGAAAGTACATTTCTGTCTTCTCCCCTCAGTTTTTAGTTTTGTTCGTGACTTGATCTGTCACAGAATGTGTAGCACAACCAGTAGCAGTCAAAAATAAAAATGTTAATTGCTCTCTGAATTTCTTGCTTATAAATGTTCAAAGGAGTCACCATTCTTTACTTGAGACAAGCCAAAATAAGCTCCTGTGCCTTTACGCTCCCCATTAGAAGCATATTGCTTCGTAAGGCAGGGCAGGATGTATTGCAGGGTCCCCCAACAGAAACATAGGAATGGCATCTTCACCTTGTAGCACCACACTTCACCGGTACATTAGCATACATAAAAGTATACCTGTAATCACAAGACAGTTATAAAGTTAAGGAACATTTTACTTGTTTTTGTCCAGGTAATTAGTTTGTTTCTGGGTGTTTAATTTCAGCGTGTGTGCAATCCACTGCCTCCGGGCACTGTTGCGTGCTGTGCGCTTGATAAAAGTTGGTAACGGGGTCAGGGTTTTTCTTTTTTTCTAAACTGAATGCTGCTTGCATAAGTATTTTTTGACCAATTCAAAAGAAAAATGCACACAAACAAATCACTGAAACTAGATTGTTGTGCTCACAGGTTTTTGAGTGAGGAAAAAAATTTAGCCTATTTGAGAAACAACCTATTTGATGAAACAACTGCAGCCCGTCCAATATATCAAAGAACTACAATCATCAAATCAAAGCACAGACATTCAATAAACAATCTTTTATTAACAGCTAATCATTTTTACATCATAAAAAAATAAAAAAACAGAAAATAGCTGCACAAATACAGCGGGAGTCCAACTTGCCCAACCACCCACCACAACCACCTGTGTGTTAACGCTAATTTGTGATGATTTAGTAGTAGCGCTACTGAATTTCTTGGTTAGTTGGCGAGGTGGGAGCTCATGACAATAATCATTTGAAGTGACACATTCTAAAAGCATTATTAACTAAAGGCTGATCATTTACAGATGTATCGCCAGCAGTGGTCACTTTTGGGGATTTGGTCTTCATTTAGACCTTTTAAGTTTTTCACAGATTGGGGAATTTGATTTAATGGTAAAATGCTTCATGAATTACTGTTGGAACAATACAAGGAGTTATTTAATAAGGTCTGACACAGCATGTATTGTTTAAGAGATTCTCCTAAATTGGCCACTTAGGAGCTGATTCAAGAATATTGTTTTGATTATGGAAACAGGATTTTATTGTTCCTGACAGAATATGTTTTATAATAATGTACTGGGTCAAAGAAACCAAACCAATATGGTTCCATGTACATTTATGCTGGAAGGGATGATGTTGCACACTGTAACTATTTTAACCTCTCTATCATGAAAACACACAGTGGAGAAAACCAGGATGCTGCTCTTATTAGGGACTAAATGACAATGTTTACGGTCTGGTCAGACACTGCAGTGTAATTTCAATCAGCCCTACTTCCCCCACATACAAAGCGCAGCTCATTACCACTCACCTCTGTGGACGCACTGTTTTGTTCCCTTGATTGGAGGGCCTCAGCTCCAATTAATATCTTGGAAGGCTGACATTTCAAACGAGGCTCCGTCCTCTCTTGTTTGGAGCACATTGCCTCATTTAATGAAGGTGCACAAATAGGAATTTCTGGTGTGGATGAGTGGAGGTGTTTGATCTTTTTTAATGTTGGCATATTCTATGTATACCAGCAGGTGTTCATTTTCGAAAATACCACCCCATGGTATTTTTAAAAAATGTGTTTTTTGCACAAAAGTCAAGTTATTCATGAATAGGATTCAGAGGACTGACTTAATGACCATGCATTAAGCAAAATTGCCTGTGAGTGTGTGTGTGTGTGTGTGTGTGTGTGCGTGCGTGTGCGTGTGTGTGTGTGTGTGTGCGCCAGGTTTATCCATGGTGTCTAAAAGTGGGACTCACCCTTCACATACTGCTGCAGCTCAGGCTCCTCAAACCTAATCCTTTCCTTTAATGGCATATTATTGATCGCACTATTCATTTTTTTCTGAGGCACAAATTACAATGTGAAAGGCAATGGTATAATACCATTGTAGTTGTCTTCATTGCTAATAAAAAGTAATACAAATTCAAACAGTTTACACGAGCTAATAAGAAAACACGATGGCGTTTTGTCTGAACTGAACTGAGATTCATTTAACGATTCTCAGGAAGAGAAAAATAGAGAATATGTGAAAAGAGAAGAAATGATGTCAGACCCTGTTTTGTATGCAGAGCGACATCCTCTAAGCCATCAGTCCACATAACCTCTTTTCCCTTTTTCGAGCTATGGTGGATTTCACTATCTCTTTCTCTCGCTCCATAATGTAGCTCCAGCCGGCCACGCCGCTTTGGAGATGTCACGCCGGGTCACACGCGTGACGCTATTTCCCTTCCCCCTTAACGTCTGGGCCCTACAGGTTGTTTAGCATTTCAGACAGGGCTCTTGTGTTGCCTTGCAGCAGAGCACAAGGGCGCTTAGGGATGTCATCTCCTCAAAGCTAATTGGTGTGCCCTTCTCTTAACGAAACAAGATCAGGAAATAAATAACTAATGTGCCCCTTGGTACGCTCATTAGCTAACTGCAAATTCGCTGTTCCACAACTTTCCTCGCTCTCGACCATCTCACTCCATTTCACTCACCTTTCACTCCGCATCCCACCTACCACTACCACACGCCCGTCACACTCCTCTTCAGTCAACTTTAGTCTCCTCCATTTTTCCTCTGTCACATTCTGTCTGCCAGGAGAGATCAACGTAATGAGGATGTTAGGGAGTCTTTTCTGCAATTCCTCTGAAGCGTTCTGAACCGGTTAAAACAAACAGCTCTATTCCGGAGGAAATAAGAGATCTTGTTATCATTCCTGACATGAAAGCCACTGAAGGCTGTGAAACTTGACACATTCTTTTAAGTTGGAATTCAGTGACGGGTGGTGGTGCCGGGAATAGTTAGAGCAATGTTACAATTAATGAAGTAGTTAGCAGTTATGTGGTTTTTAACTTATTGAATGAACTAGCATGTTAAAAACTAGGGCTGCCCCATCTTAGTCGATTGGTCGACTAATCAGTCGTTTTGGTCTTAGTCGACTACAATTTCTTTAGTCGATTAGTCATTTTTTATGCTTTTTTCATGCTGAATGACTTATTTCTAAGAAACTTATGAGCAAATCTCTGGTAAACACAAGATTTAAAGTGGTGGTTTTGTGTGATTATTTGTGGAGAAACTCCATTTCACAGATCTGTCGATTAAATCAACGAATCGATTAGTCAACAAAATTGCATCGAGTGTTATTCGAGAATTTCTTTGGTCGAGGACAGTCCTACTCAAAACCACGAATGTGAACCTCATGGTGATAGAGGATAAGTCAGGGGATCGCCAATGTCATTTGGATTCATCCTCTGGGGAACATGGATGTTTGTACACAATTTAATGGCAATTCATCCAATAAATGTTAAGATATTTCCGTATGGACGAAAGTAGTGGACTGACCGCCCAACAGACGAACTGTCAATGCCATTCCTAGTACCGTACCGAGTAGTCCTGTTTTAAACTCTTTTATAAGATCCTTTATGTGAATAAAGAAAACAATTTGGTGTTTTTCCATTTCATCACTGCATTTCTGCATTTATAGTATGTTCCTTGACCTTGACATATTTTGAGATCAGTGCTGAAATTGACAATGACAGGTCCTGTGTAGAAAATCCGGTTCCAAGAAAGGATCAGTCTGCAGAAAACCCCATAGAGGAGTCACACCTCGTTCAATAACTAATGGTTTTACAGATCTGTCGATTAAATCAACTAATCAATTAGGCGATAAAATCAAAGAAGTGTTAGTCGACAAAGAATTTCTTTGGTTGAGGACAGACCTATTCAAAACAGTTTTACAGGCTACAGGCTACATTTTCTAATAATAATCGTCTCTACAAAACTAACAGTGAGGTAATTGTACTTCATCAGGGTCAGTCATTTAAAGAGGAAATATCTTTTGTGATCTGAATGTGTGGAATGTGTATCTGAGTGTGGGAACATTCAACTCCACATTTTCTTCCAGTATGCCCCATTTCATCCGTTATGCAAGAATAACTTTTTCCTGATCTTTCGAGCGCATATCAAGCATCATTCGTCAGCGGATGGAATTTGTTCAGTTGTCAGGAAGAAAGTTCAGTTGCCCACAAGACGTAGTCATGACGGAGATCTCAAAGGGATAGTTTGGGTATTTTGAAGCGTGGTTGCATGATTTACTTATCCATAGTAAGAGTATTACCTACAGTACATGACGGTCGGCACGCCCCCCCAGTTTGGAGCTACAGACAGGAGTACCAGCATGGGAGCAAAGCAATGTGCTGCGGAGAAGGAGGCTGGTAGCAAAACGCATCTAAAAGACAGGCCCATCTAAAAAAATCAATATCAGTTTAAGGGTATGCTATATTTAGAATACTTTCCAACGGGTAACTGAGATGTAAGTGAAACTCATCTATACTATTTTTGTCAATGGAGTCTGTTGCCTTTGAAGACAACATGGATAAGTTTCACTTCGGGTTCAATTCCCCGTCTGAATGGGCGGTCTGACGGCAAGATAAAGCGGTGAAAATATTCTAAATATATCATACACTTGAACTGATATAGATTTTTTTTGGTGGGCCTTTCTTTTTAGGTGGCTAAAACACATTTTGCTGCCGGCCCCGTCCTCAGCAGTACAGGAAAACTTCATGCGAGAATAACTTTTTCCTGAGCTTTCAAATGCATATCGAGGGCCATTCCTCAGCGGATGAAGTTTGCTCAGTTGTCAGGAAGAAAAATCAGTTGCCCGTAAGACGTAGTCATATATAAGGCAGAGAGCTTAACCCATGTCTCTATTCAAAGATGGCCTTTATATTGATAAATATCTTTTTTTTTGTCAAACAACCCAGAGTCGTTGGAAAAAGTCAATAGCCTTGTAGACTTTCCCACCCACAATAAGGCCAATTGTGCTGAAATACACAAGCAATCCAGATGTATCACCATTAGGGATTAAAATCCAGTGGTGGGTCAGACTTTTCCAGGGACGGATTTCCAGGACAGTCTTGACTTGCAATAGATTAAGGGAAAGCCAACAGGAAATGGCAGTATAGATAGTTCTGCTAGCTCAGAAGTATTTTTATAATCGAGATTAAGAAACATCTCTGACTCTGCTTGCTGAATTTACCTTGTAAAGATGTCCGTTCCCTCTCTGAAATATGAATTGCTTAATAAAATATTGCTCCTGGCAGGAAAATGTATTCTGTTAAAATAGATCTACAGGTAACCCCTCTGCTGCCTTGTGGTATAGAGAGATTTTGGATACATTTCCATATGAAAGTATAAGTTTTGTACTTAATGGTAATGATCTGGTCATTTCTCAACGCAAGGAGCCCACATCTGGACTATCCTGCGGCAGAGATTCATAACGTATTGCTGAATGGACATTTCTCTGGGATAGAAAGCTTCAGGGCATAACGCTGGCACTAATTTGAGACAGTGCTAGGACTATGATATTATGGCTGACAGAGGGTGGCATATGGGACATGATATTGGGAGTTGTCTCTTGGCATTTTCTTCACGTTTGTTAAAAGAACTAAAATAAAAGAGTTCTGGGATTGGCTGAATATCCCCGTGTCACATCCATGACTATCTCTCATCCATCTGTAACTACATTTTCTACCTGTTCGAAAAGAACTATTTGAGAGAATAGATTGATTTTGAATGTCATGAATCTTTGGAGTAAAGGCTGTCTTATTGAGCTTAATTTTAATGCTAGGAATATGTGGACACACAGCTCAAAACTAATGTCTACCTGAGCCCACAGATAATCATATGAGGTATTATGAACCTTAGTAGAAAGCGAGTTTTCAGGCATTCGCAAGGAAAATATCTGATTTCTACTACAATATCAACACAACTGTCCTTGGCTAAGCACAGGCCTTAGGTTGTGGACTCATTCGGCTTCAGTTCTCCATTAGTGAACTATGACTGAGACATAGCTATCATTAAATGGAGGCGCTCTTGAGTGTAACTTCATAAAATAAATAACACAATGTCACCTTTTCATATTATCTCTAACCCCTTTTTATGGATCTGTCCTGTTGTAAAACACAGCGGCATTCTTGTACTACTTGGGCAAGTTTAGCAAATGGAAATGTCACCCTACATGCCATCACAAAAGGGTAAAAGAAGATAAGAGTGAATTGCTAAAAGCCTGAGTCCCATTGGAGCTTGCGTTCAAGTACAAAGGAGCATGTCTCTTTCAAACCCGGCTCCTGTGGGGAAATGGGATAATGTAAATATGTCACTGCATGCCAGAGCACAAAAGCACACATGCTTACAGTGCACATGTGGATTCAGACACACAGACACACCCAGCTCTCAGATGGGTTTACGTTGGGCTAATGAATGACTGGCAGAGAGACATGAATACCCATTAGTCCCTAATGACTAACTTTTAAAACGTATAACCCCAGACTACAATCGAGCAAATTATTGATCCTCTTAAAAGAGAGGATGCCTACAGAATGGATTCTTATGTTTGGACCTTGTCACTAAAGCCTGAGTAATTTCCTCTTTAGCTATACAGCATGTAACCTGCATTCAGAGACCATGACAATGAGGAATGTTCCTCGTGATGCAGCCATGGATGTTAATCGCTTCACATACCAGAACCTCACAGCGATATTGCACTATAGCAACCGATAGAAAGCCTGTATCAGCTTAGTTTAGATGAACCGTGCACATGCAGCTATTTCTTAACTTAATGGCTCTGCCTCAGGTAATGGTAGAGAGCTGCAGCATCTTCCAAATTAATTTTGATTTCTGGGCTCAGCTCAAACCTAATCAGGTTTCTCCAGAGTGCCATTGCTTTGCTTTTATAGATTTCCCATAAATACACACACACACACACACACACACACACACACACAAACACATGCATAGGGTAGTATTACAATATATTTGAGGACCTACATTGACTACTTTTATTCCCAATTTGTAATCCTAATCCTCTGCACAGCATGCCCTAACCGAGCCCCAGAACAGCGCTGGGTTGTAACGTGATTTTTGTAGTAGTGGCCATACTTCACATATATATCACATACACAATCATTACCAAATGAAAGGCTGTAAATTGATGAGTACATTTTTTGAGCATTACAAACACACCAATATGACTCTGTGTATCATAATTTCATTTTTATTTTACCCATTTGGTCCAATGCAATTTGAAAAGTCTCAAAAAGCCATATTTGTAATTTATTTCATGCCATACATGTGTGCGGGGAGTCGGCAGGAAGTCAGCCGGCACAGCCAGAGGGAGTCACTAACGCGCATGCTCACAACCCGTTCAGCTGGAGGAAGACTCTAAGGGCCTGATCAGACAGAGCGTTTTTTTGCAGTTTGCTCTTTTTTAAAGAAAAAAATGTTGCTAGGCAACCACTGAACATTACCTCAATACACAGCCATGAAGAATATGCTACTTAGTACAGTTTAAATTAATGAACGCTAGGGGTGCACTGATACCTGATCGGCTGCATTAAAAAGGTTTACACCTGTATTGTAGTTCCTGTTAATTTTGAAGGTTATTTTTGCCAAGGTGTTGGTGTACAATTTATTATTTTAATAATAAACAACATTTCACACATTTTTTTTATCTATGTATTTATTTGTTACATTTTGTTTTACAAAGTTAGGAAAGTGATGTTTAAATCAAGACTGATGTTGCCTTACACATAAAGAATGATCCCAGAGACTTCCACACAGTGAGGCATACAGCTTATTAATTAAACACTGGTATCGGATCGGTACTCTGTATCGACCCAGGTATCACTATCGGTATCGGGACTGAGAAAGTCGGATCGGTGCATCCCTGAAATTAGCTTACCCAAAATACTACTTAATTACTAATTGCTTACTTGCCTCCTGCTGTTTTCTGTTCAGATCATGGTCACTACGGTTGGTAAAGTCATATACTGTAGCTCCGGGTATCCAGCAAAAGTCATCACAATGAGAAAAAAACACTAATGATGTCAGGCGATTTTCTGCTCTGAGTTGAATTTCTTTCAACTCGAGGCATTCAGGGAGCTCCTGTAAAAACGCGAGGTGCATAGAGTGGAGAAACACGAGTTACTCAGCAACGTAAAAGTAGCGTGCAAAATGCTTCGCTCTCATTGAAAGAAATTCCAAAAAGCCGACCCAGGCTGCTTAAACACTGCCTTTTCTTTCCTTTGCAAACCAGCAGAAGATGTGTGCATTTTGGCTTGTGCATGTTGGCTAGCTGTTAACTGTGGTCTTTGCAGTGTGTGACACTTGTCATTTGCAAGAGTGATGGATGAGAAAATTGGAAATCGGAAATTTGCAATGTGCAGTTTGGTTCCACACTGTAACCATCTAAAATCCATATGCCACCTACAATAAATTGGCATTATTCTGATAGCGAGGAGCTTGGGTTGGTGAGAAAAATGTGTATTTGATTAGGTGTCGTGGAAATATAATGATGATGACAAGCATATTTATTTTTAAACACAGATGTTGGTGCACCCAGGTTGAATAATATACAGCTTGATAATAATCACATTACGCAGCCATGCTTCAAACCACAGAAAATGATCAGTTTGCTCGATACTGCAGATCGGCTGTAATCATGGGGTGGACAATATGAAGACAATCACTGTTTAATCACAGTTCTGTGTGTCTAACCAGCTTTAAAGCAGATCTATATTGTCAGCAATATCTAGTAGTTTGTTGATTTTGTACCTTAGGACATTGTGAGAACTCAACATTTTACTCATCTAATAGTGCATAAAGACCCCCACAGCTCTGCTGTTTATCTATTTTGTAAGTGAAGTGAAGATGGAAGTCTCACTTAAAATAGACTACTGTTGGATAATATATCGAAGTCTGGTAAAAGCGAGAAGAGGAGGAAAATAGTAGTCAGCAAATGAAAAGCTTTTCTCATATTGTGCGGAAATGTTTTGCAGCAGATAGACCTACTACTGGGTCAAATTGACTCAAAGATTATCTCCGTGATATTAAGATGCTGGGGGAGGTTGTCTCTGTACAAGAAAATGATTTATTTCTTTTTTAAAAAGTTCATTACACGGAGGCAAGCAAAGAAGGTGCAATGCTGAAAGGGAATACGCCTTCTCCGTGTGAGAAATTGGAATGGGTCAATTTGACTTGCAACATAACAGGAGGTAAAAGACACCATACATTTTTTTTTTTCTTCACAAAGTCTTGGCAGACCAAGCTTCTTTAGAAAAAGTACGAGACTACAGAAATTTCCAATGCATGTTAATAATTGAAAACTGAGCTTTCTCCCATTGGTCTTTATGTGATGCGCAACAATGTCTGGGCCTCATTTACAGTCAGGGCTGCTGAGACTACTTCATGCATTCAGATGTGGTTTTGCTGCCAGGCTCGGTGCATGAAAACGAACAGCGGATTGAATTGTCAGGCTGGAGCCATACTAAGAGGAGTCGCTCTGCAGTGAAAAACGGAGTTGCAGACTAATGTCTCCCCTTGGAATAGCTCCTCTGCTTACAATGAGACAGCAACAGTCTGCATTTTGTATCTAACGGCATCGACGACAACAACTCTACTCTGTCTGCGTCTGGGTTTGTGTGTTTGACACAGAACGGGAGAAATAGTCAGGACAAATCGTCCCAAAACAATCACTCTTGCGAGACTAATCAAATCAATTCTCCAAAGATATATGATTAAATGCTTTTAGTTTCAATTCTTCTACTATTCCACTCTAGATATCTGAAAATTAAGAGTTATTGCTGGATGATTGGGCTGTAGCTACAATAAAATGACAAACATAAAACACTGGAAGTCTTTGTAAAGGATGGAGGTGGGTAAATGTTTGCCCCAGGGGGAAAAAAAAGTTATTTCAAAATACTTACTAATATTGTTTTTCAGAAATTTAAAACACATGTCCAGCAGGTGGGAAAAAACAATTGAGAGTTAATGTCATGACCTTGCCTCTGAGTCTGTTTTTAGAGAACCAGTTAGGACAATGGCAACCTGTGCAAACACTGATATTTATGCACATAATCATACACTCGAGCCACCAGAGCTACCTGTCAAAATCGGGAACCAATCTGCAAGAGTGATTAGTTATGCCTGACTGAGTTTGCTGAACATTCTCCATCTGCATGCGCTAGTAATGTATGGAATAAGCAGAGTTGGTAATAAGGCTGGAGACTGACAAGGTTAAACTGATGCAGATGCGGGATAAACAGTTTGGCATGGACAGAGGTCACTAAGGTCTGACAGTTTGAAAGTTTGTTTTTTTCTTTTTCAGGGGGATATCAAAATGGATGAAAGTAGAAGATAAAGATAAATGCCTGCTGTACTGTCCGTGACTGAGCTGCTCACATATTCTATTATTATAGTTTTGGAGGCTGATTTGTGGCAAAGAACAACAGCAGCAGTGGAAACGTAATGATGAGAACGTACTGTATGTCTTCTGCAATTTAAGCTTTTAGAGCATGAGTACATTTACACAACTTTATAATAGTAATAAAAGGACAGACAGGTGTATACAGATATTTTTTTAAATTAACTGTTACAAAAAACCTATTCAAATTGGGGTTTAAAATGGGGTTAGTGATGTCAAATAGACATAGCCCTATTGACAATAAGCATGTTAGTTATCTTGCCAGAATGGCTGAAACAAGACGCATAACATGTTAAAAATGCCACACATGTTCTCTGCCTCAGCCATTTACAACAAATTAATAGTCGTCTCTGGACTTCTTACCTTGAAGTGATGCAGTTATATAGAAATATAGAGTGGTAAAGTAAGACAAACAGCATCAGTAAAGAAAAAGGTAACGCCTGCACAGTACTCCATGCTACAATATTTTTATTGATTACGTTTTGATCCTGCTTAGACCTTTGTCAGGTCAAAATGTTTTATTAAATATTTTGATCCAAGCAGAATCGCAACGTCAATAATATAATAATTTAATCATCCAAGTAGCATGGATGGAGTAGCGTGCATGCGTTACCTTTTTCTTTACTGATGCTGTTCTGATAGCCTCACACCTGCGTGATGTGCGTATAATTAATCTTCTTCTACAAAGTGAGACGAACAATCAGCAACTACGCTTGCGTCTTTGTCTGTGAAAATGTTCCTTCTGCGAGCGATGTTGGTGCTGAGGGAAGTAATAGTCTACCTTTGTACTATATCTCTATAGTACAAAGGCACTATAGATGCCTACCTTTGTACTGTATCTCTATTGATCTGAGCCATAGCGGATGCAACCACAATGTGCAACACTGCCATTTAAGATATCATCCATGGACAATTGCAGAATTTTGTCAGCACTCTAATCTGGTTGAAACCTACAGTCACCTACACTGTATTAAGAACACTATGTAACAGCACAATGTGTTATGCCCTTGGATGACATCATTGTCGTGGAGAGGGAGGCCAGAATTGTCTCTGAATGTCTTTGACTTCTAGGATTTATTTGATTTATAAGGCTAACAACAACACGCATTAAACTTTCAAGAAAATACTAGAATGCGTCCCCTTAATAGAAGCCACTTAGAAGACTATTTGTCAGCTTTTTCTTCTTTTAGTGGGATGGTATCTTGATGGGGGAAATAGCTGTTTCCTCAGTTGTTTCTAATAGCTCTTTTTCTCTTTTTATTTTAAAGCACAGCTACAAAGGTCACTAGAATGGTCTTTTTATTTAAAGATATTGCAGTTTTGCAAGTTTTCTTTTTTTAATTTAGAAAAGGACTTAGTCTTATAAGTCTAAGTCTTATTATGGCTGGAAATGTGTGCTCAGTCTCATTTCAGGGACAGTAAGGTTCATCACAGCTGCAACGATTAATCGATTAATCGATTAGTGGTCAACTATTAAATGATAATTAACTATTTTGATCATTTATTAATCGTTTTTTCAAAGGAATAAAAAGTCAAAATTCGCATTTGAGGACGCCGTCTTGGGCTTTGGGAAACACTGATCAACGTTTTTCACAGACAGGCTAATCGATATTGAAAATAATCATTAGTTGCAGCCTTAAACTCTTGCTAGTTTCTTAAGATTACCAACTCTAGCTTTAAAATAATAATTGTTTAAATAATTCTTGGCAGCAATTTCCTTGGGTGACATCATTGTCGTGGAGAGGGAGGCATGAATTGTCTCTGAATGTGTCCGACTCCTAAGATTTATTCGATTTATAAGGTTAACAACAATACGCCTTAAACTTTCAAGAATATACTGGAACGTGTCCTCTCAACAGAAGCCATGCATCAGTAGGAAGGCTATTTGTCAGCCTTTTCTTCTTTTCCTGGGATGGTATCTTGATGTGGGAAATGGCCGTTTCCATCAGTTGTTTCAAATAGCTCTTTTTATTTTGATCTCACCGAAGCCACAGAGGTCACTAAAAGCATCTTTGTAAAGATCTTAAAGATATTGCATTTTTGCATTTTTTTCTTACTATAGAAAAGAACTTAAAAGCCCTATTATGGCTGGAGATATGTGCTCAGTCTCACTCCAGGGACAGTAAGCTTCATCACAGTATATGCATGAAAACAGAACGTAATATAATACAGTGACAGACACCTGCCTACATACCCACACTCCTAAATCCATACGTCACAACATCAAGATAACCTGTTTCTGCTCAGATGACCGACTGCTGTAGGGATAAAGGATCTCTTACAGGGTATTCGTATGGATAAAATGACAACTGTCACTCACTACCTGAGGCCTCTTGTATAGACCTTTTCATTGCCATTCTGTTGCTAGGGCAACAACTCTGGTCCAAGATTACTTCCTGTCAGCAATTGCATCAACAAACATTGCATGAGGAAATACAAAAGGGAACCATTTAATGTTGTCAAGTTTGAAAAGGTCTATATGGTTATAAAACGTTGTTTTATGATATACCCTGCTAATCTTTGTGGACAATTGTTTAGGAATGCTTTCATCATAACAATGAGGCTTCCATTTACATTGAGGTCTAGGAGTTTCTGGAGAAGGTGGGGTGAAATCACTGAATAAAAGCTGTGCATAGGTTTTAGTTTGTTGGTGGATATTTGGCCAACAAATTGACTACGGTGAGAGAGACATTGTCCATGTCCCTGTTTGCTTAATAAGCAAACTGAAAGGGATCCAGTTGTTAAGCCAGTGCAAGCTCAGAGAGTTGCTCACAACTCTCTTCACAGATTTATGGGATCTATTTCAGCTGGTCGGCACACAGAAGCTAATCAGAGACAGACAACGACTAACTACTGTCTCTGGACAATCTACAGTAATAAAGATTTCAATAGAAGTTTAATATAGGAGAAAGGCAATGATCATTTCCTCATCACACTTGGTGTCTCATGTGGAAATTGACCCACTTCTTTATGCATGCTTTTTTTCAACCAGCGTTCAAGTTGTAGCTGGAGGTCCTTTAAACTAGCTTACCAACAGTAATACATACAGTAAGTCCTGCCTATGGCTCCCAGCCGAGGAACCCCTGTGTTGGCAGTAATTTGTTGGCTTTTACCCTCCATACAATAGTTTCACATCTACTGTCAAAACAAACATCTGCATGTTCCTCAATGGTTGAACTTTTATTGGCTAATGGTTGCGTAGGAAACACAGTCTGAGCATAAATTTTGTGTCAAAACAGGCTGTGGAATTGAAAAACGTTTTCTATAAATCCTGGTGCTTAACCTTCTCTTTTAGTCCCCATTAGCCGTGGTCTTTAAACATTTTTGAAGTAATACATTCTCCATCTCCTCTACTGCTGCTGCTGCAACCAGATTCATGGTTGGAGAACCGAAGTATAGCGCCAGAGCTCCATTTCCCAACGCTCTCAGCTGGAAAAGCAACGTCTTGAGGGAACTCCCATCTCCCCGGGTGTCAGTCAGCTTGCAGTCTATAGGAAATGACACATGAGCTGGCCACATGCTGTGCCTGCTTGGTGGGATAAAGGCAAATGTCTGAAACCCCTTGCACCTTAATGTGATTTGCTTTAGAGTTCAACAGGCTTTTACAACGCACAGAGAATTATATTAGGATTATGGTGCCCAGGGATATGGGCTTCTTAGACCCTAGACTGTGAGGGAAACACTTGTCAGCTGTCAGTCAAAAGAACTGAGGCAAATGTATCGATGGTGTCCAAGGCTCTGACGCTGCTGTTTTAATCATTCATAAGAGGGGATTGTTTCACAAAAGCTGAAATGTCTTAAGTGCTCCTACTGACAGAATACATCTTATCAAGGAGTAAAAGGATTTGAAAGTACATGTTTGGGGCTTGATGTTTGATAAGCACTCTGAATAATGCAGGCACTCTAAGTATGCCACCCATTAATGTCTGTCCCTGTCATAATGTACAAAAATATATGCATTTATTCCTGAGACTTTCCAGCGTTTTGTTTATGTAAATACAATGTTGGTATCTTTCATGCAGCAGCACTGGAGTTCTACTTTATTTACAGCCAGCTCATCATACTGCAGTAAGGACAAGCCGTGGTCTGATGCAACTAATTGGGTTAAAGCAAAATGTAAGTGTATTTTCTCTTGCTGAGTTGACAAAACTGACTTGCAGCGCTGGAAATGTCAATAATTAAACACTGGCATGGCAAAACCTTCTTGGTTCACAGCTTGCATCTTCGCTCTATTTGATCTTCAAGGCTGGTGCGGTCTGGCATCGTCAGTCTTTAATGTGGGTTCAGGGTGGATTCCCAGGACTGAACCCCACCCTCTAAAGTCTTTCCTTCTTCCCGGCTTACTCGGGCCTGGGCCTGGCAGGAGGCTGAGATCTGCCTTTTGCGTCAACCCTCTGAAGGTGCCCCCGCACTGAACGTATTTCTCCTGCTGTGATGAGACATCTCGGAGCTTTACATGCACACACACACAACTATTGACTAAAAGTATGTTTTTTTTTGCCTGTGTGTTTGTACACATATATTCACACATACATTTTAAATGGGTTATTATGCTAAAAAGCAACTCCTCACAACAACTCAGAGAAAAGAAACGCTAGCAGTATGGCTCTGTCGGTCTATCAGTCCTCCACTTTTATCCAGACTGAAATATACTCATAAATATATTAAAAACCGTTGAATGGATTGCCATGAAATATTGGACATTCCTGATCCTTAAAGGATGAAGCGGGCTTTGGTGATATTCTGACTTTTCTTGTAGCGCCACCGTGAGGCCATGGTGATCATATTCCCATTAGCCGTAGCTGTAGCCTATACGTTATGTGGTAATTAAACATGGTAAACATTATGGCTGCGTCCGAAATTGCATACTATGCATTACATACCCAATATGTGTACTATCGTTCAACATACTTTTTTTTTTGTGTGAATGAACAGTAGTATGTATTGTTTTCGGACACAAATGAGCAGTAACATCGTTACTTCTTGAGAGCCTCCTTACCGGTTGAAGACGTGGTAACCCGTGCCAACCTCATGTGACCAAAACGATGGTTTGTGAGAATCATGAAGTCTGAATTAATTTAAAATATATATTACGCCTAGCAAAGTGCAATCTTATACTTACAATTAAATTGAAGCATTATTGACGTTACAGAGCTGTACGTCAACGTCTGTTATGAACATTTTCATCACTATCGCATTGCATTGTGGGAAATTTATGTCGCTATATTGTCTAACGTTGCATACTGTAACATTTCACCGGAAATAGTATGCAATTTGCGTACTAGCATGGCTATAGACTTAGTCTCGTTGCAACGGTTGCACTGTTCTGTGAACAAAGGGGGTATTTTGTTTGTCCCCTTAATATACTTACCACCGAATGAATACAAAAAATCTAAACGATTTGCATGCAGTGACTCCCATTATATATTTTTTATGTAAAATTAAAATGCAAACATAAATTGAGAGCATATGTGGGAGACAAGTGAGCAAAGTGGGAAAGTAAAAAGAGGGAGTGAAGCAGGTGGATATATGAGTCTCTGTGGTGCTCTGTCTGGCTCTGACTGGTCGAGTTGGAAAAGGAATGGTGCTCCTCCATCCATCCGTCCACCGGCTGTGCTTCTCCGCGGCCTAATGAAACCATAATAGAGGATGACAGGAAGCAGGGTGGGAACGCGGCCTTCACTGATACACTGACTGGACCTCTTTGTGTGTGTGTGTGTGTGCTTGTGTTTTATGTATGTGTGCAGCCATATTGTGTGGCTGTTTGGGGAAGGACAAGCGATTTAGTAAACAGAAAAGGCGGACGCATACAGCAAGAAATGGTTAACCATCTCAGAACTGTGCCAACTGTGTAATCATGTGGAAAGTCATTACAAATGTGGCCGCCGTTTGAAAACTGTACCACAGTAGCAGGCTGTTAAGTAAAATCAAAACTAATCAATAATTCCACTGTGCCGGACCCGGCCAGATGTCTCATATGAAGATAATGCCTTTTGCCTTTAAATGATGGCTCATTTCTGTGAGAGAGATAAGGGAGGGTGGGATTCGGATGAGGGATATGCTCCGTGCCTTTTCTCTGTTTCCCTGGTTTGCTTTTTTGAGTCTGTTAATCCCCTGGCAAACTCTGATGAGACTGCAACTCCCTGGGAGTGCTAACAGCACATCAATAATACATCCAGTCCAGCTGCATCCACTAAACACTCCACACACACACCCACACACACACTCACACATTCATGCTCTGTATCTTTCTCAAACACACATACATACACCCTTTCCATTCTCCCCTCAACCATGGCTTGACTCCTCGCTGTCACTGTCATAAAAGCCTTGCATTATTTATTCATGGCAGACCCAAAATATGAGCTAAAATCGTCCAGAAAAGAGGTGACACCTGAGGCGTTTTCTAAAGGCTGCTGTATCATTCGAGAACAGACTGATTGCTAAGTCTGAAAGGAAGGTGACAAGTGTTGTTTAGGCTTCAGCTTTTGTACAAAGTGCCTCTGTGTTTACACTTAGATTGCATATTCAGGGTGGTGGCTTTTCTGAGGTCCCACTAAGTGCATATCAGGCAAAGTGTTAACATTTCCTTCAATACAGTCTCAATTTATGTTCTACAAACTATTGATTCTTTGGTAGATGATTCAAGGAGACAATGCTAGCAAACGGTTATTGTGTTAACAATACTATGACAACTGATTTGATAACAGTTGTTGCTGAATAACAACATGACGGGCACACACAAAGTTGGAAATAAAGCATATTGTGTGGGGTATTTTGTAGCTTTAGACACTGGGTGCTATTGCTCTATGCATGTTACGTGTGCTGTTTCTGTATGCAATATTTTAACCTGTCCTGTGCCTTATTAAAATATGCATTTGTGGCTGTTATATGACAGGGAGCAAGGCTGTGAATGCAAAATTGTCTATTTGTTATTCCACTGCCAGCAGGTCAGGAAAAATTAAAAACACGCACTCACAGAAGTGCAGTGGCAACCATCCAGAATAACTATCTAATTAATTTCAGTGCATACGGTGAGCGCATCTTTAGTCTATTTCTGAAGGTTTATAATCTTTTGAGACCTTAGTCAAGGCCAAAGTGGAAATGGTTCATTTTACTCACATACATAAATGAAACTGCGTCCTGCCAGTCCTCCATCTGGTCTGTTTCTGTGTTTGCTACAGAGACCAAGGTTGTGAATAAAATACAAGGACATTACTTGAAAGATAAAAAAAATATATATATATACAGCCATGCAGCTAAATACAATACATACTGAAAAAAGGAAGGAAAATGGTGTTTTGTATTTCTTATCGGACACATTTCCAACTAGCCCAAAGCAACAATAAAAGGAGGTAGTAAAATTAAAGAACATCCCTCTATTATGATTATACACTGTGTCTTTAATACCTTGTGATACTTTTCAAGGAGGGGCTATTTCACCTTCTGCCAATTATCAGAGTTATTGTCTAAAAGAAAACAAGAAGCTATTTTCTTTAGAGCGTATAGTGGAAATATAATGAAATAATGTGTTAGGCTTCTGATTGATGAGTTCCATCAGATCAGTGCGGTGATTGATGGAGCTGTTAACGTTTTTGCACTAAATGGAACCCTTTAAAGTCCTAGACGGTCTGCTGGATGACTTGAATAAAAACTGAAACTATGAAGGAATTTAAACTTAAAGGTTTTCTATACGGTATCCACAGCAATAATATAGCAGCAAACAACTATTTGCTATGTAAAGATTAGAGGAGTAATGTCTACCTGAGCAGTGAATGAAGTCACTCTCCCTCTGCGTGTGTTGTAATCAGAGCTTCTTTGTGCACTGTTGACATAGCCGGGCCAGCCGCATGCCTTTTATTGCCTGTTTGTGCATGTGAGTGTGCCCCACTGGCTAGTTCACGGCCGCATCTCTGTACTGCTTTCATATGGCGGTTATAGCTGATAACATTGTCCCGATAACACTGTTATCTCTGTCAGCACTTTTGCCATAGTTTTTACTGTTAGCATCGTTAGCTGCGAGCTGAATTTCTCCCAATCTCATATTTAGCACCCCTAAATACTACCAGGTTAAATTAATTGAAACTTGTTGGTGGTGTGAAATATTTCCCTGTAGTTATTTTTTGGATTCCAAAAAAACGATAAACTTTTATACTTCATGAAATGTTATTTATGGCGCCTTCAAATGGGTCGTGTTTACCGTGTTCACGAGACGAGTCCATATGAACGCCTCCCCCTTGTGGTATTCACAAACTCGTAAGAGGAAAGTTTCTGAAAGCTCAGAGTTTACGAGTTGTGACGTGTTCGTTGACGTTGTCAGAAATGGCGGAGGCCATGGAAGTTCATTTTTCGGCGCATAATAAGTTAAGATATTGTAATTTTAGTCGTATATTGTTTTTCTTCGTAATTTCATAATATGTCTGAGAAAAATAAACATATTCCCAACGGCCTCATCTTTTTCCTCTGTCATTATGCCTTAGCATTTTCTGCATTACGTTACCTATTTGCTAGCTTGATTAATTGTTATCCTCTGTGGCTTCTAGATGCCGACAGTAACGTTAATATTGCCGTTGCTTAGCAGCGGTTTTCTCATGACTTAACCACTTGAATGCCAAGCATATCGTGTACACGACTTCCCATGTTGTAAACACGAGCTCATGAGTTTCATTTAAAGGCACCAATATTATCATTACCTGCCTGAGATACCACAGTATCAAAGACATTCCTTAAAAGCCAAAGGGACCAGCCAGCTGATTATTACCCTAAAAGATTAGAAATGCCAAATGATCTATTTGGCCATATTGAAAATACTAATACTTAATAACAAATTGTGCACAGGCAAAATTAACTCCCTTCTTCAATCAGCATGATTACGCTGTGTGGTAGCACATGTTAGAAGAATGATCCTCTGTTCAGTAGTCCACTGCTTATCAACACCTCCTTCTGGTTCGCTCTGTGCTTTGTCTCGACTTTCCACCCTTATTTTCCTCAGATAACAATTGAAAAACAGATTGCTTTTTGGTGCTGGCCTAATTGGGATGACATGGCTCATCAACACCTAGACTGAACCAACCATGTCTCTTTGGTCTGAGTGGGAATGAGACTCTGAACAAATGAGAGAGAAAATCTTTACTAATTCTCCGGGCTCATTGCTTGTTAAGAGGGACAACCGGGTTTTATAGGTTCCTCTATCTTTGATAGATCCCTTCAAAACAAACAACAATCCCTTCATGCTGGATGTTTGAAGGCAGAAATATGTCTCTTTAACACGGTATGCAACAAAACAAAAAATACACACATTTCTGATATAGGCTACAATAATATTGTGTTTCTGGGGTACTGCTTTTTTCTGTTTCATCCATCTGTTCACTTTGTATACCACTTATCCAGTCCAGGGTCACAGGGGGCTGGAGCCTATCCCAGCATACGTTGGGTGAAAGGCTGGTGTCACCTGGCCTCCATGCTGGACCCCACTCTGTCACATAAATAACACATCTAGACAGACACATTCACAGTTATGGGTAATTTGGAGCTCCCAAATGTCTTGAACACTGAAAAGCTCCAGCCAGCTTCAAGCCCAGGACTCTCTTAATGTGAGATGACTATGCTAATCACTGAACCAGCATGACTCACTTCAGCTTCATCCAAACTCATTAAATCTTTGCTCCATCATTTTTATTGGATTGTTTGGCTAGATGTTGGGACTAATGCTACATGGCTAAAATGCCATATACTCAGTGGTTGATTTGAACCATTTATGCATCTACACCGCGGCTGTAACCGTGCCTGGAGGCATTATGTGTACATCCGTCCGTCCGGTCAATTCTCGTGAACGTGATATCTCAGGAATGCCTGGAGGGCATTTTTTCGAATTTATCACAAACATCCATTTGAACTCAAAGATGAATTGATTAGATTTTGGTGGTCAACTGTCAAGGTCTCTGTGAACTCACAAAACACATATTTTGGCTATAACTCAAGAATTCATATGCTAATTATGACAATTTCACACAAATGTCTAACAGGACAAAATGATGAAGTGATGACATTTTGGACAGACATGAATACAACCGTAAGGCGGTAACTCTAGTTTTCTTTATTTTTTCTTAACATATCACATGCATATTCACTGTCGTTGATATTGGGAAGCACTGTACCATCAGGTTATTGCATTGCTGTTTTGTTTGGTTCCATTTTTAGGTGCAAGCCTTTTGCAGAGCAGCCCCTAGAAAAAAAAGTCCAACAGTAGTTCCTCTGCAGATTCAACTGTCATTTTTTAAATAAATTACCAAAATTTGAGGGTTTAAAGAATCATTCAGCTTTTGGCTGTAATTATGATAGTATCTTACATTAGACTGTCAGTTTTTGTATATTAGGAAATAGAACTGTACAAGAGCTCCTTTTACAAAGAAGAAAACATCTCTGCTTGAGATGCATTGCCTTGGGGGATAACGATGATAAAACAGGGATGTGTGGTAACTCAGATAGAGGATGGCAAGATGCATATGACTCCTAGGTATTGCACACACTCACAGATGTAATCGATATCTGCCCTATTGCTTTGACTGAGAGCGGGAGGAAGGTAGAGAGGGAGGAGGGAGGAAGGTAGAGGTGGAGCCGGAGACAAAGAAAGTAGTCCTCTGGGATTAGTTTATGGAGGCACCTCAGCTATTTTCCAGCTTTACTTCAAACAGAACCCTTAAACAGTCTCACGGAGCAACAGCAAAGGTTATTCAAAACCCAGCGGTACCTGGACGCTGGATCTGTTTTTAGTGTGTGGCCCAAAGGTTAGATAAGACAGTTTTTTTTTTCTGTTTGGTGTCAGGAAAATAAAGGCACTACCAACACAATGCATCTGAAAACAGACTGACAAAACCCACATTATAAAACAGCAAGTCCCTCACGGAAATCTCATTAAATAGAAAAAACCTTGAGAAACATAGTCAGAATGCCCAGGTGACTTATACAGCAGAGAATCAGCAACTTCTTAGTCACCATCATTGTCATCTTCAGGGTCACTATGAGAACAATAACTGGTGCCTAAGAAATATGGTTGGAATGTTTGCATTCATGTTAAAAAGGAGACATTATGAGGTGAAAACCACACATCCTGTCACCAAAGCAGTGAGACTGTACTGAGTGTTCTTTCTGCTTGTTTTACTGCGTAATATGCTGTAAATACGTGACTGTAATAAAAGAATTAGCAAATAAAGTCGACGAGTCTATGGGGCTGAATGTAGACACAGTGTTGCTTTGAGCTGAATGCTAACATCAGTATGCTGATGTTTAGCAGCAGGTATAATGTTAACCATGTTCATCATCTTGGTTTATCATGTTAGGATGCCAACATTTGCTAAATAGCACTAAACACAAAAGCGGCTGAGGCTGATGGGAGTGTCATTAGTTTTACAGGTATTTGGTCATAAACCAAAGTATTTGGACAAATATAAATCTTAACCTGATGATGGCACTGGAGGAGAAGTCATGGGATTTGATGGTAGTATTTGTTGAGATATTGCACTCAAAGTTAGGGCTTCCCCCTCTTAGTTGATTAGTCGACTAATCGGTCGTTTTGGTCTTAGTCGATTATGAGTTCTTTAGTCCATTTGTTGTTTATTATGCTTTTTTCATGCTGAATGACTTATTTCTAAGAAACTTATGAGCACATCTCTGGATAAACACAAGATTTAAAGTGGTGGTTTTGTGTGATTCTTTGTGGAGAAACTCCATTTCACAGATCTGTCGATTAAATCAACGAATCGATTAGTCAACAAAATTGCATTGAGTGTTATTCGAGAATTTCTTTGGTCGAGGACAGTCCTACTCAAAACCACGAATGTGAACCTCATTGTGATAGAGGATAAGTCATGGGATTGCCAATGTCATTTGGATTCATCCTCTGGGGAACATAAATGTTTGTACAAAATTTAACGGCAATTCATCCAATAAATGTTGAGATATTTCCGTATGGACGAAAGTAGTGGACTGACCGCCCAACAGACGAACTGTCAATGCCATTCCTAGTACCGTACCGAGTAGTCCTGTTTTAAACTCTTTTATAAGATCCTTTATGTGAATAAAGAAAAACAATTTGGTGTTTTTCCATTTCGTCACTGCATTTCTGCATTTATAGTATGTTCCTTGACCTTGACATATTTTGAGATCAGTGCTGAAATTGACGATGACAGGTCCTGTGTAGAAAATCCGGTTCTACCAAAGAAATTATCAGTCTGCAGAAAACCCCATAGAGGAGTCACACCTCGTTCAATAACTAAGTAGAGTGAATAGCAGTCAAAAGTTAATGACGCAGTAGGACAGTGGAGCGGCTCCTCTCTTCTGTGGGTGCTGCTGTCTCCTGCCCAACTTCAAAGCCTGCTTTGAAGTCCCTAGGTGGAGATCTCTCCGTTCTCAGGGAGATATCTATCCTCTCTTCCCTCTCTTTTGTTAGCTAATGCACACCGATGAAAACGGGGTTGAGGCTGAGAGAATGCCAAGGGAAGATCAAAGCAAGAGGGGCAGAGGAGCCATGCAGTTAACTGCTTTGCCAGTCTTTGACTGAATGGATAATAGGAGAGGTGCTCTCTTATTCTGTTGGCATCTTAGATAAGAATGAAAAACACCATGTGGAATTAAAGCACACTTAAACCTGCAATACACAACAGTATACATCCAAATAGAAACAGATACATAAGACATGCATTGCCATGTGTTTTGATAGGAACCAGGCTATGCAGACAGTGACAGTGGCCACAATTGAAATGACTCACATGAGGAGCTCAGGCCCAGAACAACAACAAAAAAACACTGTTAAATAATTAAAGAAGACCTATTATGCACATTTTTCAGAGTCATACTTGTATTTTGGGTAGAGCTGCACAATTATTCGAAATTATATCGAAAGCGCAATATGTACTACTGCAATTTTCAAATCCCAGGAGACGCTTTATTTGTTAACGGCGACATGTGTTTCCAAATACCATTTTAAATTAAATATTGTCGTGCTGCAGAGATGTCCTGGCCTTCACATCATTCTATAGAATTAAGCAAACATCTTTGTTTGGTACAGATTCCCACAAACAGCACACCATAATTGATGTGTTTTTAATGAAAATAAGAATAATTATGTAAAAATGATAATTCCCTCTAATATCGCAAATCACATCGCAATTGCAATATCAATCAATATAATCCAAAATAGATATTTTTTCAAAATTGTTCAGCCCTTATTTTTGGTTTCTACTCGAACATGTCAACATGCTTTAATGTTCAAACAATGCTTTATTTTGACGTTCTGTGAGAGCTGTTTGATTTGTCAACCGAACCAAACTCTTCAGACTCTGCTCCAGCTCCGCTCTAACTAGCTTTGTTTGAGACAAACTAGCCACTAGGCAGGTATTATGCAAATGTGTTACTTGGTGACATCAGAAAACTACAATCTCAAAAAAATATATAACGCACTAAAGGAAAAGGGAAAAGCACAAAAGCATAATAGGTCCCCTTTAATGTGTAAAAAACACTTTACTTTTCTCATACCGGCTGTGCTGCATCACCTGTTTTCACCTTCTGTTGACTAGTTGCTCTGTCTCACGCTCTGTTTGATCTCCTGTATGCCCTGTTTAGTCAGCTGGGCTTCTCTGTTTTGATTGGTCAACTGAACCAAACTCTTCGGACTCCGCTCAAGCTCCGCTCTAACTAGCTTTGTTTGAGGGCGTGCCAAACTAGCCGCTAGGCAGGTATTATGCAATGTGTTACTTGGTGACATCACCGCATTATGGAAGAAAAGGCAGGACTTCAAGTGAGGTGTTTCAGGCAGTTCAGGAGCAGTGTTTCTGTGGAGGGGAGAATAATTCCCTCTGGCGTGGATTTTAGACTTTTGTAACTCTACAGACTTTTTACATGCACTAAAAGAAAGGGAAAAAGCACAAAAGCATAATATATCCTCTTTAGATTTTTAAGATTTAGAATCAGAAACACTCTGAAAAGACTCTTTGTATTATTAAAATGTAAAACGAGATAAAGAGCCTTATCAGTGTGTTGTTGTGGGGTATTTATTTTCAGTTTAGCCAGAGAGTGAGTCTAATGTGCCTAAACTATGGGCCCGAACATTTTAAAGCCTTAAGCAACTTTCTTTGGAATGCACAGGTCACCATCTTGAAACACAGTATCCAGTTCTTTTACTGTAATACACCCACGCTGTTCACCGATTCCAGGATATTCAGGATGTTTTGGAACATATTCCATTTCCTTCGGGTGAGCAGCTATGAAGGTGATGCTATTAGTAATATTAGCAGGTTAGATATTGCAACAATAATGTCTCATCTAGGTTCTGGCTTTTTGAAATTAACTTACAAATAAATTGAGTCTGCCTTACCTTCATGACCTTTTGATTTTTCATTTCTTGAGTGTTTTTTTTTTTTTCACATTTTGTGGTCAAGGTTTGAATATGACTATAAAAATTAAAAAGTACATAGGTTTTTTTTTTAAAGATAGTAGATATGCCAACTTTTTTGAAGCTGAATACCTCAGGCTCGCACTCCAGCCAGACCCCACATTGTAATGCCAAGCTCATACATGTTAGAAAGCAATAAGAAAGAGGTGTTACAGCAGAATGTGTCGCAGACAATGCTTTTGCAAAAACGTGGGTGAGCGCTGGTATTTCTTTTATACTGTAATGTCTCATACTGACCGTCTGCTTTGTCAGAGCCCGTGGTGGCTTTAGATACACCAGTTACTTCAGCCTCAGGCTGGAAACTATTTCAAAGTAGACGGCAGGATGATTGGCAAGTGTTGGAGGGTGAACCTGACCAACTGAGGAGGAGGAGGGCAGGAATAATAATACGCGTCGCAGCCTCATGTTGGATAGTTTCATGCTGTAGGAGCTGTTTGAATATGGAAGATGCAGCTGTTTCCATACAGTACGTCCTTGTTTATATTAATGTGGAAGCATGTTGATGTTCCTCCAACCGTTGCTGGGTTGAATAATGCAGCTGCACCTTTGTTTAACCATTTTAGATTAGAAATTACATTCGACCAATAAACTTCATTATAAACGGGATGCTAATAAGTTAGCAATTTAGCATCATGCATCAGCTTTATTAAAGTGTCCCGGTGATGAACGCACACATTCATATGGGTGAAGCAAATAAAGTTGAGTTTATGCAACAAATAAACGAGTAGTGCCAAGCCAATATGAATCCACCCTACACAAGCTCCCGAAGCATCAAAAGAAAATATTGCTCAATTTAAATTTAATGACTGCTTCCGCTCAACCCGGCACTGGCAACTGGGCGCAGCGCCCGTGCTCTAATAACAATAATGCACTGCTTTATGAAACGTCCTTCACACAGACGTGTATGTGTGTGTGTGCGACTAGCTGAGCACAGCACATTAATAACTTGGGTCCTAACTAAGAGGTTGAGTGCATGTGAAATGTAGGAGCAAAGTGCAAAATTTAAGTATAAAGCGCCATTTCAATCTTTTTTTGGAGTGTGATGGATACATGTGTGAAAAAGGCGCATTAAGACTCACTGATATGGGTAAAATCCTGGATTTGGGCTGTATGCTTTGCAAAGGTATTTTGTGTGTTATGATCAGGCATTACACATTACACAGTAGACTATTCAAAGAAACAGGAAAATAAGTTAAAAGACCAGTGTGTAACAATTAGGGGGACCTATTGGCAGAAATGGAATATCATATTAATAAGTATGTTTTCTTAAGTGTATAATCACCTGAAAATAAGAATCGTTGCGTATTTGTTAACTTGTTGCACCGCCATGTTCTACAGTAGCCCAGAATGGACAAACCAGACACTGTTAACTTTACCTGCTTGGGCCGGAGTCAATAACCTTACTTGCTCCCATTGCCTCCGCTCTCTCTCCCTTGCTTCACCACTCGCTTCCCATGTACACACACATACTCCAAATGACCTACGCTACTCTTACAACAACTGGCTCTAGAGAGGACCATTCACGTTTTTGCGTCGGCCAACGTAGCTCTCCAACACGCTTGGCACACGGGAGAGGTTTTAGTTGGTTGCAATCTGCAACCTCACCTCTATATACCACCAGATCCTACACTCTGGACCTTTAATTAGAGAAATACAGCATATTTGTAGTAAATGGTTGTATATGCAATTTTAGTTATTACTGACTCTGTGGGCACAATGAAATAGCACCACTGCAGACTGAAGCACTGATGAATTCCCTTGTGGTCCATGCAAATTGCTGTTATCTGCAAGTTATGTGTCTTGGTGTCCTTTAACTGAATTTCAGATGTATAAGCCTTGCAGCCAAAGAGGACTGATTTTGTGTAATTTGTAGTACTTGAAATCATTCACGTCTCTAAGGAATGATGCTTTTCGTGTGTTGGGGTCCTATTTAGTCAGCCGCACAGTGTGGGATAACTGTGTGGAAATGTATTTTAGAAAGTACAGCAGCAGAGGCAGGAAGAGAAACCCGGCCACTTGAATGACATATCAAAACACTCCAAAAGCATGATCTCCCATAAGTAGACTTTTAAAGGTGGAGGTCTCCTCCGGCATCAAATTATTCTCTTTTTCTCTCCATCCTTCATTCAGCCCTTAAGTGTATTATAATGAGTAGCAATCACAGACAGATACTTGTGTTTTGCTCAGTGAGGAGTTAAGGCAAGAAATGGGCACTATACACCTACATACTACAAAAAAAAGACATGGTAATTTAAGTCCTTTATAAGAAAAATAATAGTACATCATCAGCCTGACACAGTGGAGATGTAAATCATATTGTGCTGAGCTGCAGTTAACTATGGGTTTGGTGCACTTACACAGTAATCCAGCTGTATGAGCTACTATAACCACAGGGGGTGCTACTGCATAATTTAAGTGTATAGCCAGTGAGATGTCATGCTACAATAAAAGCCCTTGATATCTGCTGCTGTAATCCTCAGCTAAAAAAAGTTTTGTAAGATATTGTGTATAAATATGATGATAAATATGCGATAAATCACCATGGGAGTATTTAATATTAGAAGAGCAAATCCCCAGAGACGTACAGCTTCATTGGAGGCAGTCGTTGGTGCGATCAATGATACTTCCACTCTAAACACACACACACAGTTGTTCATGGGCTACTTGTCTTAGTTGCCGATTCTAAACGGGAACTTAAGATTTGGAGTTGGAGACCTCCCCCCCACCATCTATCTCATGACAGCCTCTTCTGATGGTGCCGAGAGGTAAATGGGTTTGACCCGCTCACCATGCTTCTCTCCCACACACCCACCTTGTTCCCATAGCCTGGCTTCTCAAAGGCCCACCTCATCTCTGTCTGAATCCCTCTCCACCTCCCTCTGATTTCTCATCTTATTTTTTTTTCCTTTAGTCCTTACTGCATCCCTGTCTCTCGCTTTCTCTCTCTCCCCTTTTCACACACTCATGAATTTCTCCCCCGCTAAATCCCTCTCCGCCGCGCCGCTCTCGATTCTGTATCTGACGTCTCAGCCTGCATCTTCCATTTGCTCCTCTCTCCATCTGAGCCGCACGAGTCATTGTCTGCCCTTAAAGAATGAGTGCTGACAAAGAGGCAAATGTAGATGAGACGATGCTGAGGATGTGTTTTTGTATTGAAGGAAGGGTACGGGAAGGTGGGCGTCGTGAACTGAGATCTAGAGGGCCAGCTGCCAAAACATTAATCCCTTTTCTGCGCTTGAGCAATGGAGCGTTTGGCAAAATCGGTCACCGTACACACAGCAGAGATGTGCGTGCGTGTGTGCCCTTGCATGTGCGTGTACAGTGTAAGAAGACAGAGTGCTGAGCTCAACACTGGTCTCTGCGTTTCTGTTGGTGGTTGGTGGCTTACCCCCTTTCAGATGGATAGTGGCAGAGCGGTGAAAGCAGAAAATTAATCCAGCATAGCAAAGCAGCAGAGGCACAGGAAACAAATTGTATTAGCTCAACACCACAGCAGACCCTCTCAACATCGTTTAACGCTCCGCAGAGCATCCAGACCACACCATTCCCCGCTCTTCAGCCAATTACTCAAATATCCTACAAGTGTACATAAGGTCTTAAATTGTGCAACATCATGTGGATGTATTTTTTGGTTGGATATTTGTGGTCAACGTGATCTAACCATGTAAATGAAGACTTATAAACTCATAATAACATCAATCAAAACCATTAAGCTTAGTCTCAAGTGGAACTTAACCTACATTCAAATCACTCCCTCTGTTTTAACACTCCTTGCTTTAAAAAAGTGAGCTTGTTCTCTGTAAGTGGTGAATTATAAATGTTTGATGAAGCTAGCACTTTTTGACCACCGTCTGCTGACAGGCGCTGCAGTCTGAGCCGTGGGGTTTTATCCAAAGTGAAAAGTTTAAAAACATATCCATCAAAATATTGTTTGGCCGTTCACCTCACAGTGGTAGGGCATCAAGTAAAGCTTGCAAGCTCTTAGAATTTCTTATCAAGTCATTTTTCCTCAAAGCCCTCAAGCTCAGCACGGGGTAATCCTGCAAATATAATGTTTGTTTTGGACAGTAGTCCCATTAAACGCCCTCCTTTGTTTTCCCACTGAGGAGTTCAGAAAGAAAGAAACGCGTTAAGAGGCACATTTGTTACCAATTATGGGGATGAAATTTTAACAGGTGCTGTTACACCGACTCCAATGTTGTGTGATCAAACAAAGAATTCCACATTAAGTTGGGGTCATAAATCATTAAAAGCTAGCAAATGGCAATTAGTTCATGTTGATAAATGTTTAATGAATGTATCAATAAATGATCATTAGGATAGAGTACTCCATGGAGGACGAAAATAATGGAATTCTTGGAATTGCCAATACAGTGTGAATGCATTTGTGTGGGTGTGTGTCAATACAAAAAGAGATACTATACAGCAGTGGTTTAAAAAGTGGGGTCTGGGGCCGCCAAGTTTGTTGTGTTCCTAGTGTGTGCATGGTTAACTTTATTTCTAATAGAAAGGTATAACAGGGGGTGAGAACAATCAACGTATTATCATACAACGCTTCTTAAGATATCTAATGAAAAAGTTATTCCTCCTTTTTCATTCGTTTTCCTACGGATGTCCAGCAACACGTGTCAATTTTCGCTCGTTACATGCATACAGTCTTTTCAAAATAAACTTCCGTCTTCACAGGAAACAACATCCTTAGGTTTAGGCAAGAAAGCTACTTAACTAGGCTTAGGAAAAGATCGACTTGGTTAGGAATAGGCAACAAAAACTACTTAGTTAGGTTTAGGAAAAGATTGTGGTTTGGCTTAAAATAGCTAATAAGTGACTAATAAATAACTAATGATAACTAAGTGGCATAACTTAAGTAACTTACATGACAAATAAATCAACGTTGACGTTCGCATGGGACACGAACGCCGGTCTCCTGGGTGATTTTTGTGTTTTTTGACCCACCCATACACCCTGACCTCCTCCTTATGCGGTGTTCGCCGCTATTTGTATTTCCTGGTTCACGATTATGTTAATTACACACAAATTGATTTTGTGGGATATATCCAAATTAGAGTACATTCATTTCCGTAGTTACAGCTACGAACAGTGTATGAGAGTGTGTGAGTGTTGAGCAGATAGATAGATGGTAGGATAGAGTCGGAGCTAGTCTTGACATTGTGCAAGGTCTGGTTTTACTGTTGTGGTAAAATGTGTACAGTGGAAGATGAAACATCATCTTTATCTGTTACACCCACCTGATTTTCCCTGTACTGCCAAGTCACTGAAAATTGCACTTGGAACACTGATGTGTAGCACGCACACACCTGTTTAACAGAGAGCTCGTTCCTAAATCTCTTCTTTTTTATTGCCAGCTTTGGTTGTTACGTTCATATGATATTTTTAGTTCCAAACTGCAGCTGATGGTAGAAAATGTGCACTCTTAGGCGTCATTAGGTGTTTTCACAAGGCCACAGTTAAAGTACTAAATTGCAATGACTCACATGGCTGCCTTCCATGAGGGCTCCGGGTTTTCATTGTATGTTTTTGGGTCTCTGCCGCCAAAGGATAGATGTGTATAGCATTGTTTAAAGAAGGAGGGAATTTACATATAAATTGGGAAGTGGAGGTAAGTGAGAAGGGTAGAAATGCAGACAAGGAGGGATGCACTGACAATACAAGGTTGTTGTGCTATGAGCGAGGCTGGCATTTGTGATCTCGACGCATGTTTGCAGAAATGTTTTGGCGGCTCAAATCTCCATAATGCAGCTGGCTGGGCCTCCTGGATCCCACTCACAGTCTCTTTATGTTTCTCCAGGGAGAGCATGAGAATAAATCATATGGAGATGGTGGATAACACCAGGTTCAGTTGATATGTCTTCACCCCAAACCCTTGGAGATTAACCAGGTTGCTTTGTAACCAAATCGTTGGCCTATAAAACTGTCTTTGATGCATTCATGCCCGGCAACTTGTGTATTATGGTTGAATATAATTGTTTTGCCAGAGAAGCTTCATCTCACTTCCTTTTATCAGTCTCTATTGACCCTGTTGATCACAGCACTGCGTTATCTATGCATTTCCAACCATCTCTCCTAGTATTCCCCAAGCCTTGTAGATTCCAATCAGCTTACCTGCACACAGGTTTCCCTAGTGACAGCGGTTCGGGGGAAGTTGGACCAAATGTTAACTGTGATCTGATTTGCTATCTGATTGACTTTTTAATGTGACTCTCCCGCTGTTTACACAGTTGAAGGTTTGGAAATAGGCTGAAATAAGAGTAAATGCCATGTTGACAACGTAAATAAATGATTCTGTCACAGGGTTGCATCTGTTTTATTACAGGGTTGACACTATTTTCCAAGAGGTGTAACCAAATACACAGTCCTCTGCTTTCAGCTGAGGAATGAAACCATAAATGGAGACAATATTCAAAAATGAAGAGATAATGCACACTAAACAGATATGAAGGCACTGAAATAGCCTTTGCTTCATGTTGTAACTGACTCATTGTTACTCTCTAGACTCCATACAGTGGCGGTAGACAGAAGCAGCACCGCAGGATCCAATGCCACTATCTTTCCCTTTAGACATATTATGATAGTCCTGTGGAAATAAAGCCTTGCCTTACCTAGTGCCTCAGCAGTGTTAGTCTTTTCTAACATGTTATTGTATAATAACATTAATGTTACTGTCATTACATGGGTTATATTTAGACATCTATTATATCTCTCACGATCACATCCATCTGTAAATCTAAGAAGTCAGCATGTAAACAGCTTATCAAATTGATAAAGGAGAAAACAGAAAAAAAAGAGTATACATGTTCCACAGGTGTGCTGAGTTTAGCTTGTCAGTAGACAATCTGGCAACCTATACAGATATAATGGACTGTGAAAACCCCATGCATTGCTGTTTTCGGCTTGATTTGGGAATTTCTGTGCTTGTGTTTTCTCATGTTTGTACACTATAGTGCCGTACGCTCGGATGTCACAATTAAGGGGCACTACGCCCATTTTTGAAATTCATACGTTTTATGCCTATGGTCTAAGACGGTCCAAAAAATATTAGTAAACATGAACAACTCTCTCCCAAATCCAAAATCTAGAGAGATAAAATTTGTGATGTCTTAGGCTATAAAGTAGGGATGCACCAATCCAACTTTTTCAGTCCTGATACCGATACCGATACCTGGGCTTTGGGTATTGGCCGATACCAAGTACCGATCTGATGCCAGTGTTTAATTAATAGGCTGTTTGCCTCACTGTGTGGAAGTGACTGGGATCATTCATTTATGTGTAAGGTAACATCAGACTTGACTTAATCATTGCTTTCTTAACTCTGTATAACAAAATCTGACCAATAAATACATAGATATGAATGTATTCCGATCCAGTAATGGTGCATCCCTAGTATAAAGTGTAGAACTGCTCCATAGACAATGAAAGGGAAGAGATGTTACAGATGTAACTGAGAGCACAAGGTTCTGAGTATATGGGTACATTTTCTGTTTCAAGTGAGAACACTATAGAAAAATCTCTCAAAAACCTAATTTGGGTATAAAAAAAGGAAACAAACATTCTGTGGGTCCACAAAATCAGTCTCCCATTCATTGCCTGTAGAGCAGCTTCAGACGTTATACCCTATGACATCACAAATTTGAGTTTTAGCTCTCTAGTTTTTTGGATTTGAGAGAGAGAAGCTCATGTTCACAAATATTGATTGAACTTTCCTCGACCATGGAAATAACATATTGGGATTCTTAATTTAGGAGGTTCTCCCCTGTAACATTCACCTTTACAGCTTTCAGTGAACCATTTCAAAGTGGCTGATTTCAGTCAACAAATCAAAATACAATGGTGGGAGGTCAGGCCATAACCCTGCTAAAAGGCATCAATGCAGTTTGAGGGCCAAACGAATGAAAGGTGTCTCCTTATTAGTGGCATATTAACAGAAAATTGATTTTGCCTGAAATAAAAGGTCAGGATAAATGACTTGGGAGCCGCTAGCTCAGCTATTTATTAGCCCTCTATCTACAATCTAAGAAATTACTGTGCCTCTCAGAGGGCAGAACAAATAGGGAAGCAGGGAAGCTACTTCTAAAATGTCATTCCATAATGTCAAACCATGGATTATATGTCAGAGTCTCAAAAATACCTTGTGCTCTTAGTATTGCTCTGCTATTGTCTGATAAGTTGCTTCCTTTGGCTGTGTTTTTGTTGCCTTCCTCTCACAATCATCCTCTCCCAGCGGGAAGTGGGAAGTTGGAGCTCACCCAGCAGGAGGTATGAGAGTTGGCACACTTTCGCTATCATCATTATCCCTGCTTTAGCTTTTAGTTAATGATATAGTATGGGGGTTATTAGTAAAGGGAGGGCTATTTTCATAGGTCAGATGCCAACACAATTGAAAGAAAAAAAATGTCCCTGCTTGTTTTCTCACCTTTACAACAACTGGATGAATTTGATTGGCAGGGACAAAGGTATTAAGATAGTATTAATTTGTCCAGTGGCATTGAAATAAGAGGATATTGTTTAATTAATGAACTTTCTTTAGCTTGATGCAAGGGTGAGCATCAGTGCACCCTGAAGGCTAAAATCCATGCTGATGCTTATATTTCATGCCATGCACCCTGCCCCTGTCTCTCTTGGTGAGCAACATAGTGATATGTGGTAATGAGTATAGCGGGGGGATGGAGAGAGAGAGTGAATTAGAGAGAGGGAGAGTTGTGTACGGGAGTGTTTTGCATGCTTTCACCTTTGATTTACCTATAATTACCATTGGATTTACCTTCAATGACTCAGTCGCTAAGCCAATCTCTTAAATTGGATTTCTGCATAAAGTAGCTTTCCCTGCAGATTGGTGTCCCTCACAGCTGCCTTATTACAATTTTATTCCCCCTCTTCACCCAGCGCCCTCCTTCTCCTCCTCCCCACCAACACCACTGCTACTGCTGCTGATAGATTAGCATATCAGAACGGTCATAGAGGGGGAAAAAAATACAATAAAAAAAAAAGCTCAAAGTTTTTGGCTTGACTGGCCTCACTCTGACCAATTTGATGTGGTCGTCATAGTAACGCAGCACACCCCCTTCTTCCAAATGTGGTGGGGCCGCAGCGATGGGACTTGGCTGATGATGACTCCATCTCTCATCCAAATGATGGTGATGAGACTGCTGCTCTCTGCCTCAGTACATAAACACAGGCTACAGGAAGATGGAGGACAGAAGAGCGAGGAAGGCCGGGAGAAGAGGGGAGTATCACCCCGCCGGGACGAGCTTTGAGATATTGTACCAAAGCCCAGCAAACAAGCAATTAATAGGGCAATTATGCATCATGTACCAGAGCATTTACATTCGCATTTGCTCGCTTTATTATCTCTTACTGCTATGGACGGAAATTGGATAATGCAGTTAGTCGGGATTGGGAATATATTTCATTCTGAGCAGAATGTTGTGGGTGAGGATTGGCCTTAAGCTTTCCTCAGCTCTCACCCTGTGCCTGCCATGCTTCTGCAATCAGACACAAAGCAGCTCAAATCATGGTTTTTGGTTCCATTCTGCCTGGTGGTACTTATGTCGCCAATGCTACATCTTTCAGACTGCACACAGAAACCATATGCATCAATATTTGTTTGAATATATCCCAAATACTCTGCTTCTTTGTTGGTAGAGTTTTAAAGCAGGCAAACTCAGCATGCGTTCGCAGATACAGATGTCCTCTCTCTGTAATTGAAGATGATGAAGAGGCTGCCCGTGTGCGGGGATATTGCTCATGGACCACTTATAAATCAAAGAGACAGAGTTTAGTAATTGATGATGTGTTTTGTAGAATACAACCATCTTTAAACAGGGGCTTTTACCATCTCATTCTACACAATAGCATAGATTAACTGCAGCCAGAAAGATATAGAACGGAGCGGCATTTTGTGTCAGCTCTTAATCTTTTGACTGACAATAATAATGATAGCGTGACAAATCCTTTGTCAGAAGCAATTGTTGAAGTGGTGGTGTGTGATTGTAACATACCCCACAAATAGCCTCAATATATTGGAGAAAAATACACAATTCATGTATCCTTGAACAGATTACTTAGTCATTCTAGTAGGTCTAATGATGGAAAATCGAGATGTGAAGGAATGGAAAGCCACATCTGAACATGCCCTTCCCAGGAGGATCCTCCTCTCCTCCAGCTCTGTAACCTTTGACCTGGGAAGTCTGATTAGTGAGCCCCCATGCTTTTAAGCAGGAGAAATGCAGAGCCACGAATATGCAGATAAGGTATGCACCCTGGGCAGCTTTAACCACTCTGGAGTCCGAGTCAAGGTCTTCTACAAGCAGCTCTTACAGTCAGCAATGTTTCAGTGCACAGTGTGTTTTGAATTTTCTCTCAAAGTACTGTAGGAGAAAGTTATTTAAAATTGGAATAGTAGTTTCAGAAATAAAGTATATGAATCTTTGAAATCACTCATCCTGGGTGTCTTTTGATTTAGTTTTGTGGACCACAGGGTGGTTAAACCTGCAAAGACTTTAAAAATCTGCCCTTAAAGGACCTGAAACATATCTTCTCAATTAGCCTCTTACCAGGATCCATGAGGTCCTTTACATGAAACAAATAAAATCTGTCCAAATTTAAGAACAGTTTTGATCATACTCCTTGAGAAGTTTGTGTTTTGTTTATGCTCTTCTCATGTGGCGTGTGTGTGGCTTTGTTGGAAAAGGTGATGTCACATGTCAAATGTGAATACAGTTGTGGTTATTGGCTTATGTTACCAGGGAAATGGCACTGTCAATCAAATCTGATCGAGCCACACCCACATAGTCCTCGATGAAGCAGATTAGTTGAACAACTTAATAAATAATAGGGGTGATCTTGAATAATTTGGACAATTAGATCTAAGGAGCCCGATTCAACTGCCATACATCTCACAGTCGAAAATGTGGTTGTGAAACAAAGGACCATTACATTCGGGCTGTATTGGGGTGCTGAATGTCTGATATAGAGTTGCTTGGTTTCTCCCAATAAATCATCATATAAAGCCTGTTTTTTTATAAATATCAATTTATTATTAATACTGTTAATACTGTACTCTTAATAATAATAATGTACTCTTAGTGTGTGTGAGAATAAATCACCATGTAGACTAAGTTGCACAATCCAAATTTGCGGGACCATCGGAGCAGCATCTTGGCGATAGCCTCAGAAAGGCTAAATAATATCAACATAAGGCCACTGTTTCAAAATCAAAGGATACATTTATTAATGTCTTGCGTCTCTCCCACTCTCGTTGACTGTCCCTTCGCTTCCCTTTCATTTCCCTTCTGTCTGTGGATTGCTACAATGGGTGGAAAATGGAATTAGGGCTGAAAGTTATATTTACAACAGCAACAAGCAAGCAGGCTAAGAAACAGTGTCTGTCTATCGATCAGTGCTGAAACAGCTAAGCTATAGTCACGTGTATCTTGGCCAATCATTTTGTTGTTTTTGAAGTTTTTCTCCAGATAAATTAAGCTTAAACGGAGGGGGATCAATGAGCAAAAATTGACGATCAGTCGACGATAGACAAGACTTGACCAGTCAGATTCGGCTATGTAAATTCTCAGTCGAGGACACCCCTAATAGATGATAATGGATGTTTTTCCCTAACTTTAGTTTTAATTGTTGCTTATTAAGTCATGTAGAGATATAGAGAAATGTGTTAAAATGTGTTTTACAGGTGTCTATACTTTAATCTATTATTAGACGGTACTGTACTATTTGTTGATGAATGTAGTGGAACTTTCATATCAAAAATGTCATTGCACGTTCACAAGCATCATGCCTGTCTAGTATGGTTGATAAACTTAGTGGTGAAAGGGTTGCCTATTAGAATATACTATTTAAAAAGGATACGTATTATAAGCTTAAGCTTCAGCCTACACCTTTTCGGTCAATATTTTTTTTGTTTTCACTTTAATTCAATGCATTATTGTTCTTTATTTATTTTTATGTGCATTCTTTTTGGAAAATTGTTAATAAGGACCAAAATAAATGACTACTACTACTACTTCTACTATAAATGACTACTTCATGTCACACGTCATTTTGTAAAGAAAGTTTAAGACAACACTTTGCCCACGTTTTTGGGATTGCATGCAATAACATGCCCCCCACTGTGATGATAATAGGATCATAATAGAAAATGGACAGGAAAATGAAACCGGAGCATGCGGGTATCTCCAGAGACAGAGTATGAGGCAATAATGGCATGGCATTGATTGACATTTCACTGTTGTTTTTAATCATAATAATATGCTTTCAAGTTAGGCATGGAAATGACTTCATGATCGTATAATGACAGCTCAATAGCTGTCAGGGTGCTGTGTAGAGGATAACATCTTTATTGTTTTCCATCATTGCATGCTGACAGAGACGTGACTTACAATGAAAAAAGTTTCTTTCTGGGTGTGTTTGATGTACGATTAATGGTCGTGGTTATTCAAATTCGTGGTTGCTTTTTGTGTCACCCAGCACCTTAATTGTTTCTGATACCACACATATTTTAATGTGCTTTCTTTTAAGCTCAGCAGCTTGTAATTTCCTTTTTATCTTGTAGCAATAAATTTCAGTTATGACATTGGACAGAAAAGGCGTTATCATGCAGACCATTGGTATAGCCAGGAACAAAAGTTTTTGTTTTGGACAACTGACAACAATAAAAAAAACAACCAAATACAAGCTATAAAGCAGTTTTGTAAGTCTAATCCAAGTGACTGCAGTCTGATCAAGGCCTATTCACACATATCAAAAAGCAGCTCTCCATTCAATACAATACCATGGGAAGAAAGGCTTGAGATTTGCATATTACCTTTGCCGACAGCCAATTACAGAGAGACACCATTTGTTGTTCCTTTTCATTCCGTGGTTTAGTTTTTCAAACTAGCAGCCAAGGTGAGAATGCATATTCATGACTGGGCTATGTGCAGCCCATTAGTGGTGTGTGTAGGTGGACTCCGGCTTGTAAACAAGTGGAACCATTAAAAAGCGTATGAATGCCCCTGACTCCGTTGCCAGTACCTGGACTCTCCTCAGTCAGTAATTACTAGGAGAGTTTTGATTAGAATGCTGCGAGGAAATGAAAGACTTTCTCTCCTGCGTTACAGAGAACAGGCGCCCATATGGATCTTGACCAGATTCAAATACAAGCGAAAGAGAAATTAAGCTGCTCTGCACTTAAAACTAAAAACTGTATGGCTGTATGCCACATCAGAGTGCAACATTTCTACCCTTATATCTCTTCAGCAAAAACGATTTGTCATATTGCGGCAAAGGTGATATGAAAGATTTGAAACGTGTTTCACAGTCGGAGTGACCCAATTACTAACTTCTGTAGAGATCATCTTTTAAACATTTTGGTGTTCAGTTATTCTTATTGCTGAAAAACAGCTTTCCATTACCTTCTTGACCCCCATGTTCAGGGTCATTAACATTAACGCTTGAAGACCCATCGCAATCGACTAAGGTACATAAGGATAAAATATTGACAATACTAAGGACTATTGGCTCATTAAGGAGCTATAGCCTTGCTAATAAGCCTGAAAGAGTTCAATGCAATATTAATGGTATAGGATTTCTCACAGCCACCATTTCAGAGACCATTCAGTGAGGTCTCCTAATTATTGATGGGCCAAATTACAAGAAAGACTTCATTACATCTCCTAATGAATGAAGAATTCATGAAAGCTTGCCGAGTGCACTGCATGCTAATGAAAAACTGTAATGAAGACTATTTAATACGTGTATCATCTATTTCTGTGTCATCTACTCCCACTACCAGCTAAAATATTTAACGTGGCTGTTTAAGACTCTGTTTGTTTCTCAAAGTGAAATGTTCAGACTCGGAAGTTACAATTAGTATGGCATTTATTAAAAAGTTAATTGAATTGGGTGGGTAGGGTTTTGTTTCATTTAAAGATTACGAAGATAGTGTCTGTTAATTTAGAAACAGAAATAGGAATCAACCAGGAAGGTAATAGTATCCTTTTACTATGCAACTATATTCATTCGATTTATTCTGAAAATCACTTCAAAAAATGGAAAACCCACTTGTATCAGTGAGGTTTCTTGTCACTGTGCCTGCATCACAAGGCTAAGATTACATGTACGCTCACCCACATACATGTAATGTGCTTTGCATACTGTAGCCTACAGGGATACATTCTATTATGCCTGTTTTTCTTTGATGTCCACCATTCATGTCAAGCCTGTCCTATGAGCTGAGCTGGCAGTACAGTGCAGCCATTATCAACGGTTCACAGTTAGACACTCTGAAGGGACCTGTATTGTTTTGTTCTGCAGGAAAACATGTTTGTTAAGCCACCTTAATTAAAAAGCCTGACAGTCCTGCACAAACACTCTTAGAGCGCTCTCAGCGTTCAATTTAAAACAAATTTCTCTCTGCACTTAATGACGACTTGTCTGACAAATATGGCAGGTGTTGAGAAGACGCTACTAATCATGGAAGAAAAGGAAGTGCAAGAAATGAGGAGTTCAAACGAAGAGGGGAGTGTAGAGAAGAAGGAGTAGTGATTAGGTGACAGAGTTTCTCCTATGGATAGTTGCCTTCCGTGTCGGTCTGCCCACACGCCCTCAAAGCAAAAAAGAAACATAACTCCTCTTACGCTCGTTTTTTTCCCCCTTCCTCCGTCTCTCTTTTGTGTGATATCCGAGCGATGCTCTGTGATCACACTGGAGGCTGTGTCTACAGTAGTGCCACACACACATCTGTCTCTTGTTAAAATCTGGAGTGCGAGTGAAAATACGCTGACCCTCACATGTGTGATTGTTTTAGCATCATAGTTAGAAGAGCACCCTGTTATTTATATACGACAGTCTGTCTCTTCCTCTCTCTCTTTCCCTTTCAGTTTCCCAAAACACCTCAACCTTTTGTGGTGGCTTTTGTTCCTGCTCACTGCTCCCACCTTAAATTCAGAATCTCTCCCACATATGCAATGCAGAATCAAAAGTCCCTTCTTCTCGGCCCCCATGTCCTCCCTTTGTTTCATCCACGGGCGATGAATGGTAAGAAAAATGCTGTTAGACAATTAGACAAGGCCACACGATGCTGTAATGGCGGAGCTCCCTCCCCCACAGCGAGACAGACATTGACGTTCCTCCCAGAGGCTTCACGCACATCGAACAATAAAGGAACAGACATGCCATAGCCACATGTGTGCATTTGATGGACATGCCGTTGGTTGTGACTGTTACGATTTTCAAAAGGCATTACGATGACGAGCGATCTCCGCTTCTAAAATCACCACCAATCCAAAGCTGTTACCTCACCAGGACGCCTCATTATGTTGGCCCCTACAACAGCCGCTATTAGTCTAATTGTCTGTGGCAAAAACTGGTTGTTCTGTCAAGGACTGGGGGTGAGGGTGACCTCACATGCTGAGGCTGCATGTTGGGAGCTGCAGGTGCCACGATGTATAGATCTCAACCGGGTGGCTCCCTTGGGAGAGTTGGGGACATCATGTTGCCTCGAGGCAATAATCCAGTTTTTATCACATATTATTTCTCCTTTTGTTGCTTATTCCTCTTCCACTTGTTCTTCTGTTGGATGCAAGGATAAAAAATAAGTTCCGTTCATTCCAATATCGGAAAGACTACAGTATCACTCTCTTCCCTATACTTGCATTCTGCAAGTGGGCATTCATGTAAACACTTTCTCAGCCTGCAGTATCAAACTATCCCTCTGTGCACTGTGTATTATTAGCTGGCCATGTCTAGTGAAAGATAGTTGACCCATCAGCTGTTTTCCATCCCTGTCAAACTAAACCCCGTAAGGTGTTTTTTATTGTATTGTATATATATATTGTATAATCTGAAGACAGCCCGTCCACACATACTGAATGTGTAAATCCGATCTGCGTTGCTGTACTCTTGAGAGGTCCACGATGGGAGGGAGGGAATGTTGGTTGCCTCCGGCTTATTGCACATTCAATGTGTTGATCAATGTGATTTCTTTAGCATTACAGATGTTGAGCTGCAGCACAGGGAGAGTATACTCAGTCAGTACAAATATTGCAATAAAACTCAGTGTGCTCAGAGCTGTTCTTTTAGGGTAGCTTTAACAATGCAGAACATGGACTGCTGCAGCATGTTTTTCTCTGAAAAAGACACAGCACTTGATAAATGGCCACTTGTGTCACATAAAGCAAGAAAGCATTTACAAATGAAAAATAACAGGAAAAAAACGAAATGTGCATGCTAGGATGGATACACATGTTAACGTGTCCACAAACCCTACATGTATAAAACTTAGGGCTGTCAAAGTGTACGTGATAATAATACATTAACACAAAATCATTTTTAATGCTACTAATTTCGTTAACGCAATCAAACTTTCGGAGGGTTGCAGGCTCAGTTTTAAAGCTAGAGTGAAGATACTGGCATCATATGAAACTACAAACATAAGGAATCCATTGCTACCAACCATGTCATACTAGCTTGTTGCGAAGGAGGTTAAATAACACTACGAACTTACACAAAATCTTGGCAAAGGAATAATTGGCATGGCCATTTTCAAAGGGGTCCCTTGACCTCTGACCTCTATGGGTACCCACGAGTCTCCCCTTTACAGACATGCCCACTTCATGATAATCACATGCAGTTTTGGGGCAAGTCATAGTCAAGTCAGCACACTGACACACTGACACTGAGTTTGCCATGTTATGATTTGAGCATATTTTTTATGCTAAATGCAGTACTGTGAAGGTTTCTGGACATGATTTGTCATTGTTTTGTGTTGTTAAGCAAGCATATTTGCGTACTCCCATGTTGATAAGAGTAGAGTCAAATCTCCCTTTACAGTGCATTTTGAACAGATAAAAATTTTTTGATTAATTTGCAATAAATCGCAATGAACTATTTCAATCGATTGACAGACCCTAATAATAATTTTATGATTCAACTGTTGATCAAGTCACATATGCACAAGACATTTTAAGCACACATGCTGAAAAAGAGGCATACCATTATTGCACATTAAGCATACACATTTACATAAGTGCTGCTGGCTACGTTTCGTTCCCTGATTTCTATTTAAAGGAGACGAAAATGTGATTACAAATTATCTAAAATGGTAACTAACACCAACACACAAAGTTATACCCTTAAGAAAATCGGTTCCTGTTCTGCATCAGGAGGCATGATCAACAGACTTTGATACATTCCTGTTTCTTCAAATGCCACCGTTGGTCTCTGCTAGAAAAAACTGACTACAAGTTGCTGCCTTAGAGCATTTTCCTCTTTTTGAAACATTTCCTCAACAGTGACACCATTGTCAGTTTGTCTCTCTACAGTAGGAGGATGTAGCAGGTGGTCAAGGCACAAGTGTGTATGTTAAGAGAACACTCAGAGCTGTCAAGACTTGCAGTGCCTTCCTCTTCTCTCTTCTCAGAAAGAATTACACCTAATTCTCAGCACCCGATGCTGAGTTTCTGTGTCTCCTCTTGTAAGGCGAGATTTACATGACAGTTAGTGGGATTATAATGTACAGAACTGTCGTCATGGGAGCCATTCGTAGTAGAGATTGGGAAGTGGCTAATTGGGAGAAACGGGAAGATTCCCGGTGGGCCGGCGCTGGTTGTTGTCGCGTTAGGTTCTTGAAAAAACTCTGATGACTACTGCGAGTATGTTGATGACTTTTATTCAACATCAACTTCAAATGACAGCATTTAGCAGTAGACATGACTAGCTCCGCCTGGACTAGGGATGCACCGATACCGGATTGGATATCGGGACAATGCTGACTCATATAGCTGGATCGGTCCGATCCACAGCAGTACACTGATTTGGTTCCGTGTCGGTACTCTTGTCTGTTTCTCCAAACTCACCCAAACTCTCATCTACTGTAGGTAACACACTGACTATGGATAAGTACCTCATACAACCCCACTTCAAATCATCCAAAACTATGCCTCTAAGTCCAGTATAATGCATCCATGTTCCCTCTAGACAGTACTTTTCTTTCATGTAACATCAACACCTGCTGGGGCATCGGCCGCTCCTGCACGGCTCAGAGTACTGTTCCTCTAACATTATACAAAGGAGGGCATTCTAGCTAGTGTTAGCTGTCTGTCTTTTATGGTTCGAGTTGGCAAATGACCAGATGGTCAAAACTCACAGCGACGAGTAGTTCTGTAACATCAGCGCTTTGTACGTTACTCTGTGGTTCGTATCATGACAGGAAGTGAACATACAGAGTGCTGAAATCGCAGATGATGAGACAACTACCTCGATCCTCCATAGACAACCTCCATAGACACAGAAACTGTTTAACTGTCTCTGTGGCTGTTAGAATTTAAGTGATATTACAAACAATTTTTAGTGCCTGCACACACAGATATTGCACCAATCCTATTACCGACATTGTCAGTCGGAAGGATAAATTCATATCCCCTGGAGAACAAAATAAGTACCCAAAACACCGAGGACATATACTGTATACAGATTCCTTAGCAAAAATGAATTTAAATTACAGTTTGACTTTAAATAACAACTCTTCCTTACCAATACAGTACACACACAATCCCAAGAAAACAGTCAACTCATATTCATACTTGTATTACAACAACAGTTTATTTGGACAAACATTAGGCTTTTTTTTTTCTTTTTCCGACTAAACAATTCTGACTCGGCTGAATTCAGCTTCATCACATTGTCCAATACGTAGCTGTCATGGCGGGAGTATCTCTAGCTGGTGTTTGTAAACAAGAGTGCAGGGTGAAAGTGAATAATAAATTAACTCAAAATCATACTCCGAATGTGAAAAAGAAAAGAGAAAATAACAAGAGAACAAGGCAATAATGGATGTTTCAAAAACCTCTTCAGACTCCTAACTTAAATTGGATTTTAACTCCACAGAGTGCAGGTTGTAGATGTTTATTTTCATTCAATTGTCAAGCGCCGCTGATGACAAGTTAACAGCCCTGCCACAGAATGCAAATCATGTTGGCTTTCTCATTTTGCTGCCAGGTGGAGTTCTCAATATGTCGTTCAAGCGAGGCTTGCTTCCACTACGGAGCCTACAAAATGTTTAATTGAAAACTCTGAAATGGGTCCATTGTCAGGTACTGTTGTTAAGACCCAGCTTCAATGCCTGTCATCCTGACAAGCTACCAAATACCTATTTTTAATACCTCTGGCACTTCTACAAATGAAACATGCCATTTCTTTTTTGAAATTGCCAGGAAGAAAAGAAAATCTGGTGCCAGAAACAACCATGTTATTTATATGATCTATTATATGCTGTCATTAAGACGCACAGACTACATTAAAATGTTAAAATTTCTCATGCACGAGAAAATTACACCATAAACACAAGTGTAATCTTTAAAATCACAGCAAGGAAGTACGGGATAATGCATCTATTTGCATCGACAGAATCACATTACTTGTAAAGGAAATGAAGAAAAAGCCCCAGGAATAGAGCTCTGACTAGGTTTTCTTTATGAGGATCTCTTATTGTCCAAGCACAAAACATTAAATAAGATTTCTATTCTGGGATTCTACGCTGGTACTTTAAAGAAACTCTGACCACTCATATACAGTATAACCTGCCTGCAGCCACAGCTATAAATTAGAGCACCGATCGATCGACTAGTGAGCGGCCACTCGGTCTCAGATATATCGGATTCTGTGCCGAACGATGATTCACGTCGCGCGCAGAGATCCAAAGACAGTAACAGACTATTGTCACAGCCACACACACACACACACACACACACAGTATCTTTTTTGCCAGATTTTGCGACTTTTCAGACCCTTTTAGCGACTTTATTCCTAAAAAGCGACAACTTGAAAGTTTGCGACATACCGAGCTTTCTCATTTTACAGCTAAACAGCACACCACAAGATGTTTCTGAAAATATTTGAGGCGAGAAATAGGCATTACAGTAACAGAATATTGATTCAAATTTCATCAGCGCTGCCTAGTTTGACCGTTTGATCGGAGTTCGCCAGTGATTGACAGCTGCTCAGAGACGTTTTCCTCCTACTCGTGCAGAAGCCTTTAGGAGCACCGGAGGACACCAGAGGACACCAGAGGACACAGAGACACATGATTTTTTTCAGATTACCTGTCTAATGCTCTACTGTCAGGATATAGTGACCGTTTTATAAAAAAAAAAATTGTTTTAATCATATTTGCTCCATTTCTACCCACTGCTGCTTTAACTGCACAATGGGTCCTCCTCAATGTTTGTAGTAAAATGACAGATGTATTAAATCACTTGCGGTACACGTGGGCTTGTTGCAAAAGGGGATAAAATGTCTACCTTTATGTCGGCTCTTCAGGGCTATGACATGTTCCCGTCAATAGCGCACCACAGAACTTGACATCAGGTCTCCTAGCTGCGCTGGCTATCAAATGTCAGTCAACAGCTGCCATGGGAAATACCCACCCAGAGGCTTTTGATCTTAGACGCTGTTTCCACAAATATAGTCATAACCTCTTCTGAAAAAATGGAAAAATGTGCACAATAGCTGCAGAACCATCATAGTTTATATTTGCTTCAACAAAACGTTTTCAGAACAGCATCTGCAAACCAACACAAGGAATGAAACAGCATCTGTCGACTTCCTTCATCAAGACTTTTTGCAAACTAAAAGAGTTGAGCCAGTAACAAATGAAGTGTGTGCGATCAGTTTAGGAGCATTTTTTTTTTGTACCTTGTAGTGCAAACATCAAAAGGCCGGATGTGTGTAGATAGTGGAGGCGCTGGAGAGAGATTCAAGGAGACCGGAGTCTGGCTGGTCAGCTCAGTGTTCCACACTCCAGGCTGCTGACTCCTGCAGCTTTTGAAGTCAGTCTCTTTTAAGTCACCTGGGGATACATTCTTGAAAGAGATAGAGCCATGGATAAGCAGTTTTTTTACTACACATCTGCAGAGCTCCGTAACACGCACTATGATAAGAATGATAAGAATCTCTCTGCTGTCTGCTCCTGACCATTCAGACAGATATATTACATGGGAGGCAGGCCTATGCTTGTGTAACGGACACAGGACTTAACAACAATATTAGCTGGTTGAATGGATGGATAGATTAACAAGAGCACTATGCTTTTGTGTAAACTTAAGTAATTTTTCAGAACTCTTCAGGAAAATGTCAATGTCTTTAACAGTGAAATAGAACTTTCTCATTCAAAGTTTAGGTGTACAAGTCATTTACTCAGTGGGGCGACTGATATAGAAGTAAACAACACATTTTTATTCACAAACACACCTCTGTAGAGATGCTCAGAGTCCCTGCCCCCCACGGTGTACCTGCATGGCTCAGATGTAGGCTACAAACAGTCTCAGAAGCTGCCTGTGATCTATACATAGAAGTGAGGCAAACAGCAAAGGCTAACTTTGATGGAGCACGCTTTATTTATTTATTTTTCAAGCAACAACAAACACATAAACACGTACACAGGCACAAAATAAAAACAGCAACTTGTTGAGAAAGTAAAGTTGGATTGAAGATAAATGTCACTCAGCCTGACAACTCAGCATTTACAGACCAGAGGGGGAGGTTTTTTATTTTCCCTCCATGTTTTATGTATAGAAAACAGAGTGACGCTGAAAGGCTGTGTATGCAAATTATATATCAGAGTCAAAAATGATATCGAGCTACATATTCAGATGTATGCAACACAGCCTCCTTTACATATGTGTGTGTGTTTTCATTGCAGTGCATGTGATGAAAGGAATGTGAAACAGCATAGTTTTGTGTGCAAGATACTTGACTATAGACATACTTCTCAGTTTTCACTTTGGCTCTGCAGTAATCCAGTGAGGGCCAATGAAAACTCCGATGACCTCAAACTTGACCGACCTCACTGCACGCCAGTTTATAAGTTAAAAAGTTCATGTTTTATTGAAAAATAAAACATGAACTGTTGTTTTTGGTCCGGACTTCACACATGATAGTAGCGTAATACATGTTGTCTTTTACATTTTTAGAAAGGGAAACCATTTTGTACTCTTTATTGTGTAGTTAAATGTTACTTGTAATAATAAAAAATAAAAGTTTTGAAAATAATATATATCTCCCAGTCATTTAGGATGGGCCAGTTGTAAAAGTGTCTGATTCGGCCCACCCACACAGACTCACAAGGTGAAAACAGCCACACGCTGTCGTGGCTGGTAAATACTATACAGGGTTTATTCTGTTGAGTAGTATCACACACACATTCTACACACCCACAACTTCTACGCAGTGTGTCAGCATTTGCAGACAGATGCACGCGCAGATAAAGACAAACTTGAAGAACACACACACACACACACACACACACGCACACACACGCACACACACGCACACACAGAGATGATAACACACCTGCTGTTATCATCAGAATGTCCGTTGTGGTTATAGGATGAGCACAAGCACATTTACCCATCTCATTCATCTTGTGCTGTCCTATCTACCTGGCAGGGCTGTGCAGGCTCACACATCTCCCTATCCAGGGTACAGATGCAAGAGATCTATTTAGCTTTGCTCTGCTATTATCTTTTGTTCCTCTCCGCTCCCCTGTTGCATGCATCCTAGATTTATTTTTTTGTCTCCTACTCTGTTTGTTGTCTCTGTTTCCTTTGCTTTTAGATCTCGGTCTGTTGTATTTTCATCCACCGAGTTTAGACAGGTCATTACATTTAACTCTCCTCTCCTCTTCTTAAAAAAAAATGTATCTCACTATCTTACTATTCAGTCCTGCACTCCTTCTTTGTCTTGACCCCCGTCATCTTTCTATTTTATTTTCATTTGCCTCCCATCTTTCTTGTCCCCCTTTCTCCTCTTGTCCTACTCTGTCGTCTCCTTTCTCCCTACCTCTCCTCCTTTCCTCCTCTCCTTCGAGGCTGTTAGAGTCTTATTTTGTTCTAGGAAATCCAGTCAGTCTGGCCCATCTGCATGATTATGCAGAGCACCACTGATTGGTTCCAGGGAAATCATTCCAGTGGAACATGATGTCCTGGATTGAAATAGCCCACAGAGTAACAAAATAACTCATACTTCCTCTCCAATTTCAAAGTTGCAAACTTTATATCCACTCATTTCGAGTCTGTTCAGACACCCAAGTCTGTCCTTAAGTGATTCGATTCATATTTCCCCCATATTATGGATTACAGTAATTGACAACTCTATCCTTTTTCTTTTAAGGCCCGGTGCTTCAGGGATCACATTTTCATTAAATCAGACCGGATCTGACAAGGTAATTTGATGCATCTGCTATCAGGGGACAGTTTCATTAACTAGTTATTTTTCCCCCAGACACCTGGATTATCACAATCTATAGTATGGCAGACTACCTGTTAACACAGATTATTTTTTCATATTAAATTGATTGAGCTACCTCTGTCATTTTTCTTTTCTTTTAGCTATCTGGTCATCCACTTTTGTTTTTCTCACAAAAATGATTTACGTTGGTGAAGTTGGTACATAATGAACTGCATCTATGTAGCACTTTTCTAGTCTCAGCGACCTCTCAAAGTGCTTAACAATACTCCCGCTCATCAGGAGCGATAAACATTCACACGCGCTCACACTTTGGGGTTCAATATCTTGCCCAAGGGTCACATCGACATGTAGACTGCAGAGGCCAGGGATCAAACCACCAACCTTCTGATTAGTGGATGGGCGCTCTATCTCAAAAGGGGTGACAAAAGGGGTACTAAATTGGTGGAGTACTCTTTTAATATCTGTAGTTTGTGTCTTTTTCCTCTTCTTCAAGTTGGCATGGAGCAAAGAGTACAGAAATATCTCATAATGTGTGAGAGGGATACATTTATAATGCTATAGAGTTTGACTTAAAAGTGATTTGTCACTTACATTACTCCCCCCCAGAAAACACAACACAACTTATAATCCATCCGCTGTCTCGCTTTTTGTTTGTTTTTTTGTCATTTTTTTTGTTGAGCATGGGTGAGTGAGAAGATCTAGTGTTTGATGCACTGGATTTTATTACTTTGAAAGACCTTAAGTAACACTGTTAAAAAAAGTAAAAGCAAAAAATGTCTTTCAGGGTTTTACTAGTAAAAGTTTGAGAACCACTGCCTTTGATATTGTAATGGTGTCTCATTCCATATGGTTTCATTGAAAACAACGTATCGATGGCTTACAGGCATAGAAAAAGGAGTGACACTTGGATTGAAGGTGTGAGGCTCTCTATTTTCTTGTCAGTATGTGGAACCACGTATCAGCCTACTGAAGGCAGAAGATTATGTCCAAATAATTTGTGGAGCAGGGCACAAGTGTTCAATAATCAATATTTAAATATGAACAAATATGCCTGAGTGCCTCTCCAGAAACACTTCGAACTCCAAACTCACCTGCCAAGTTTAATATAACAAAGACAAGAACAAAGAGAGTCATACTGACCCAGATGTTGCCTGGATTAGCGAGGTCAAAGGGAACCGGGATCAGCTGGAAGGCAGCAAACCAAAGAAGAGGTGCCAATAGTCCAGCATCCACATAGACTGAGAAACATCTACATGTAGCTACCCAATGGTTAACCAACTGTTAGTAAAACTGGAAACTGATGAAAGTACAAAGGTTCAGACAACAGCTTCAAGGCCCCACCTTTTAGAAGACAGAGCGGTCAAGACAGTGCAGGCAGACCAACCTGAGCACAGCACGGACTGAATACAGAGAAATAGTTATTTTTTTGTTGAAGGCTATAACAGCAAGTTTCTGAACATGCCCAAGGCAAGAACAGAGAGTTCATCTTACAAGCATACTGATGAACTTCAGACAATCTCGCCATGCGTCCACCCTCACCTGCACATACAAGGTCGGTGAAGGGTGGACACATGGTTATTTAAAAAAAAAAAAAAAATGTGCTTCATATAAAGGTCACATACACATGCTATACACAAACATCCAACCCAATCCAACCTCATGTCTGCCACGTGAAGTAATTGGCCTGACTCAGAGAGAAATCTACTATCTGAGTCTTGGGTTGCCATAGGTTGCTCTCTCAGAGGACCTGACCCAGCAAGGCTGCAGCTTATCTAATGCCTGATAGGAGGTTCAGCAGCAAACACACACACACACACACACAATTAGGACAGGCTTCACACACACACACACACACACAGGAATGTGTATAAACATGAATAAAAAAATCTCACATGCACATGCATTTTTAAAGCTTTTTCTCTTTGGCATACTTTCACATTTGTGTGTAAACACTGACATACATGCACATACACTCATGCACACACATGCACACGCGCGCACACACTGCCTTAAGAGTCTTGTTGGTACATCACCCAGTCAGGGGTAGCCTTGGATAGTCCGTTTGATGTCCACCACTCGGCAAGATTAAAAACAATCAACAACAATAACAGCAGCAGCCGCAACAACAGCTCCAGCATATGGCTATTAAATCTAAAAGGCGTTCATGCATCAAAGGGAAAACTAGATTTCTATCATTATTATCAACCCTATGTGGCTGCTTCGGGGGGCTCATTTTAGCAAAAATCATTTCCCATAGATAGATAGACAACAGATTGGGCCATGCGATGGGCTGAGAGTGGAATGAACAAATATGCTAATAGGATGACAGAATGTAATGCATAGAGAATACATACAGTTCCATGCACAGATAAACAAACATAGAAAGGAAAAAAAAAAAATACTGCTAATGGTTTCCAATGTTGCAGAACAAAACAAAGATAAGGTTGAGTTCGAGTCGGAGAAAACTGTCAAGTTAGTCGACACCCAGCGTGTCGTGTTTGGCAAATTATCCCGGTGATATAGAGCTCCACAAAGGCATGAGATTAAAGCTTCCCATTCTGACTGTATCTGAGGGCAGGTCTCTACCCCACTGAACAATGCAGCCCATTATAATTTATGAGTCTGAGACCAGGCTGCATGCCTCTCAGTTCCCATTTCATGTGATATTAAACCTCTTGTGCTCCTGGCCCGTGGGCTATGCGGGGAAATCTAACCTCATCCTGGCTACCAGTTCTACAGGTCAAAATGAGAAACACTACACTAGTCAATATGTAAAGCAAGCTAATCCCATTGTGAGAGTGAGCAAGGAATGCTTTGAGTTCACTTCAAGAATGGATGTACTCACTTTCAGCCAGAGAATATATCAATATGGCTGCAACGTTTCATGCTGGATATACTATCCTACATTGTGCCCTTTACATAGGCCCACACATCTCCCCGGTGTAATAAGTGACGTGTCAGAGGTCAGCCCTTGAGTTATGATTATTGCGACCACAGGGGAGTAGGGAGTGTTAGATTTAGGGTGCTGGGCATGTCACATTCACCCTTCAGCTGTCACAAATCCCCTCCAGAGGCCAGGCCTCCGCTGACTGACAGGTGTAAGTAATGACTCGAGTTCAGAGGTCACGAGTCAACATAAGCACACGGGCCATGCACAGCTGCATGCAACCTCTGCTACACAAACCTTAACCTCCCTGAGGATTCAATCATTTAGTGAGAGTTTCTATCATGTAGTAAAAACTCTGCAAATGTGGTGTGTTTGAACAAAAGATTAATTAATTAATAATAACAGAATTCCACTCCTTAAAAAAGCAATTAATATCTTTTATATGATTTTGTTGCACTATTACTTCATCATAATCGGTTCATTTGAGGAGTACCAAATTATTTGGAACTACTTTATTTCAATAAAAACTCATTAATTTACCAAATGGATTCCCTTCCAAGCTGCACTTCATGAATTTGAAAAAAATAATAATTTTCATTACCTTCTTTATTTCGCCGTTCATCAGCTTGTGTGTGTGTGTGTGTGTGTGTGTGTCGTTCACCTACTGTTACGGGAGGAGAGCGGGGCCCTTGGAAACAAGATGGAGGACGAACATGGTAGATGGAGGAAGGGGGGGGGGCAGTGCTCATTATGGCGTCGCGCATTCCAGAAAGTGAGAGATCAGCCTGGAGGCCCTCGGCAGCTGACAGCAGCTGCATTTCCCAGACTTGTGAGGATGGTGGTGGTGGTGGTGGTGGTGGAGACGGTAAGTGGAGAGGACAGTCGAAAGGGAGGCAGGGGTTGGGAATGGGATGGAGATGTCTGGAGGGACTTAGTTATCATTTGGCATTCCTCATCTCCTTTCATCACTTTGGATAATGCCTCACATGTGGGTGTAGCGGGAATAGGGTGGTTTCATGGGGAAAGGGTGGGTGTTGGGTATAGAGGAGAGATCTTGTTCTAGGTAGACGCGATTTTATAATTGTGTTGAAGTTTTGAAGGCACCACACCTCCTTGCCTCGTTCCTCCGGGCTTTTTGAGCCATGACTTGTGACAAACACTCGTACCACAGGCATCTGATTTGACAATTATAGCTTTTACTCGTGATGACAGAAGCACTGGATACACGTCAGGGTTTTGAGAAATAAAAACCTGTAGTAATGGACAAAAAGACGAATAGATTCATTTGAAACAACATAACATTTTCATAGGCCGTCTGGTCAATTGTTACAGTACATCTACCAGCATATTCTGCTCTACCAACTGAAAATCTCCAGTGTGAGAGTTGGTGGGTAAATTACTGTCCGAGACGAGAGCACAGACTTGGTGGCGATGGATTTTACCCATTTATTTCTACTTTTCTGTCACTATAATCCATCCTGTTTCTTTGTCAGAAAGGTGAAAGGCCTCTGTGAGCATGTCGGAGAGAGAGCAACTGAGAGAGGACTTTCAGATGGCTGCCTGTCTATAGCAATTACACTAACCAAGACTGTGTGTCTGTTTTGGCTGTTAGCGTGCACTGAGGCTGTTGTGTCCCTCTCCACTGTCTTTAACAACCGATCGACTCTCCCCTGAGAGCCACTTAGTCTGTCCTCCATCCAGCCTCTTGAGTTACAGCTCACCGACACACACATGCTCCCATCAGAGAAGCCACCATCTGGGCACACATACATACACGCACGTGCACAAGCTCTAACACACACACACACACACATGCATTTATGAGCACTGCAATGTATAGAGCACTCTACTGACCCAGAGAGGTCAGAGTCGGCTTCTCAGGGTCCTGCAGCCATGAGATATGAATCATTTGTTCCGTGTGCACTTCACAATAATCACAGCAATCGTCCGATTCTAGTGGCTGTGTGAAGTGGGTGAAATGACAGGGATTTCCGACATACACCTGTATTCGCTTTCCTCTCAGAGGGCTTTCGGTGGACAATGTGGGGATGCAGAGTGAGATAAATGCCTGTCTGAACCATTATCACTCCGTCATGGGATAATTTCTCTTTTAAAAATTATGAATTTAATACTTTGATCATCACTAACACAATTCCACTTACCTCCATTATCTTTGTTCCAACAGGAGAAATCTCAGAGATGGATATCTTAAAGTTTGAAAATAAAATCTATCTGCGTGGCGGGATACCATAGAGGTAAGTGAGAATTCTGTTTTTTTATTATTTGTGTCAGCTAAACATTTGAATCAATCCTAATTATGTAATTGTGATTTCACAATAGTTCCACCAGGCAACATACCGTAGTGTCCTGGGTATAGGCATGCAAGGAAGAATTCCTGGCATATCTGTGTTCCTACATTGTTGCTGGTGTTATTGTGCTTTACATCGTTTTTACACTGTTTCCACATGAGTTTTATTGTGTGCACTGATGACTGACTGCAAAAACTTCCCCACTGTTTTTTCTTGCCTTTTATTTGTTGAAAAAAGAGATGTCACAAAAGTAGGGGAAATAGAGATGGAGAATGACATGCAATAAAGCTGCCCAGCCGGATGTATATTGTGGTTTATGGTCCATGCACCTTAACCCCTAGGTCACCATGGCAACCAGAGTTTTTGTAATATTGATGGTAAGCCTGTTGTTACCAACAAAATCACACGGTTTGACATGAGATCTTATTTCTAGCCAGCCACAATAAGGGTGTGAGAAAATATTGATATACACAAGTATCACAATATTATGTTGTGCAATACTGTATTGAATCTCCAAAACACTGTTTCGATTTTAATTAACATCTTGACGGTCCGCTGTCAGGCCCGGCCAGTATTCGATCTTCCAGAGATTGTAGCGGGCTCAGTTTTAAAGCTAGAGTGAAAGTACTGGTATCATATGAAACTAATCTAAGGAATTAAGTTGTACCAACCTATGTCATAGCTGTCCTAGCTCGTAACCCTCCAAAGTTCCGCTAAATTTTGGCGAGGAAAAACTGGCATGGCAATTTTCGAAGGGTTGCCTTGACCTCTGACCTCAAGATATGTGAATGAAAATGACTTCTATGGGTACCCATGAGTCTCCCCTTTATAGACATGCCCACCTTATGATAGTTACATGCAATTTGGGGCAAAAACCATGCAGTTTTTTGAACGCAGTATAAATGTGTTATTTTTGCGTTTTCTAAAATTGTGTATTTCTGGTGTGTTCTTTATACTATGACAGTTTTCCTCAAATTAAATTTAAAAAAATCATAATATAGCTCCTTGCTTACAATATCACAATATATCACAATATATTGAATCGTTACCCCTGTATCATGATACGTATCGTATCGCCAGATTCTTGCCAATACACAGCCCTAAGCCACAATACCTCTGGTACTAGTATGAGGCATTTTGATTTGTGTTTAGCTGACATGGGTCTGTTTTTATTGGGTATTTTAGCCAAGCAGAACTGGCGACTGGAAATATACATTTTACCCATTCTTTAGTCAGTTTGCCCACACTGGCGAGTCATAAAGCTGGATGTTGTATATTCCCTATGGAGCTCTGCAACAGCCAGTTAAGAGCATCACATAAAGTATGACTGTGCAGTGTATGCCTCTTCACCAAGTATGAATACCATTACACCGGCTGAAGTGCATCTATGGAACGTACCTCTCGATGCTATGAGCATCTGTTAAAGATGGCAGCTGCTGGTTAAGAGCAGTAATGACTGCCATTAACCAATGTTTCACTGCTCTACATAATTCTGCTTCACATGCATCACGACTGTGTAGTGCTCCGCCAGAAGAACGTACTTTGAGAAGTTGCTGTAAGTGTGGAGAAAAGAACTGTGTTTTTATGATGAACCGATTATGTATCACGCGGCTGAGGACGTTTTTAATGAATCATCTGCCGTCATGATAATACAGGTATGTGCTGTATAGCAGAAGTAAAGGGAAAGGGTATCCGTCCTCCTTGACACAAAGGGCTAAAGGCAAACTTGGTGGGAGATTTACATATCTTTATCCCCCTCATTAGAGAGAGGTCAGCATTGTCTGTTATCATCTGCTCTCATGCATCACCCTGTGAGGGCAGTCAAGTTAAGGGCATTGTAGAATTTCTACACAGGAACGACACAGTTTACCTTCTGCACTTACCCAGAGCAAAGACATCAGAAGGCCTTTCAATAATACAGCAATATGGCAGGGTCTTACACTTCCATTTTTAAGGGGATAGATGTGATAAAACACAGTGACATGTCTCTTTACACATCAGGGAAGGAGACAATGAGAGGAAAAGCTTGTAGCTTCTGGCATGGCACGCTGTGTGCACACAGCTGTGGCTAGAAACGGAGAGGAATGTCAGCCGATCAGATGTGCTTTAGCTGCCAAGGTTATGAGTTATGAAGTTGATATTAGAGAGATGGGAGCAACGAGTGGGTAGTGTGTGACCTTCATCGCTCACTTTCCCTTTCTTTCTCCTCACCCTCTCTTTCTGTTCTGCAAGCCATGAAGCAAAAGGAGCCCTTTTGTGTGAACTTTCTAATTAGGAAGACCTTGACGTGCGGATCTCATCCATTGTTCGTCTTCATTTTGGTGGGAAAATATTTCATTGATTTTTGCAGCAATCGAAGGGCGGGCGGAGCTGAGAGGGGCTCTGTGTGGGATTAGACTCTGCGGGGGGTTTTCTGGGATGGGTGGGGAGCTTGTGAGGCTGTGTGTGTGTGTGTGTGTGGAAAGGGGTAATGTCCCTCCTCATAACCCCTACCCCCTCTCACCTTCTGAAAGAACCAATTACAGCTGTGATCCTCGAGCCATCATAACTCACCTCTTCGCCCAGCTCCCATTGTTCATTCCGTACCTGCTGTACAAATGCAGACTTATCTTTCTTCACATATTGTTGTGATAAATGCAACTCATTTACAAACATCTGGATTTGGCAAAGCTTTTGTTTACGTTCTCCCGAGCGCAAGTGTGATGAAAGATGGCCATGTTTTCATAATCAACCAAAATCAAGTACTTGTCAAATGTTCTTTTGTAATCCCGTTGGATACTAAGCAGAATGACACCAACACTGGTTAAGTGGGGTTTACATTTTCTGTAATTTTCCTAAGCTCTTACAGTAAGAAAGAGGAGACTGTAGCAGGCCGACTGCTGTCGTTTTCCCCAGTGGAGTATACAACAATCACCCGTTTCTGTCCCTTTTCTACCTCACTCTCTTCCTCCTGTCACTCTCGACGGTCTCTAAATTACGCCTTTCCCCTGCAGGTGCCAACGTCTCTCTGAAATGATTATTCCTACCACACAGAAGATTGCTTTTGGTAATTATATGTATCATAATTAAATTTGATGAACTCCTCCGAGACATAAAATCTCATTTGACCCAGGTGCTGGATTTCTCTTCCTATACACAAAAGGAGAAATGTCCTCAGCTATTAAGAGAGATACACTTTGAATCTTGCAACTGACATCTTGATTAAGCAAAGCAGTGTTTCCACATTTACCGAATTCACTGAGGTCCATCAATAACTTCATTATTGAACAAGTGAAATGCAAATTCTCCATCATTACAGGGGAATGAATCGAGCAGGATTAGCTATGTTGATTCTGCAAAGAAAAAATTTGCCTTCTGAAGCAAGAAAAAAAGCTGAAGGTCAATACGTGTTCAGCCAGACCACACGTGGCTGCATGAGTCGGAGCGCTCCACCTGCGCCCTAACACTGTTTATAGAGGCAGACACAGAGTAGTCTTTTACTCATTTACTGTTTTTATTTCATTATTATGTAGACACTGTAGTCATTTGTACTCCAGAAGACTCAGCCTCACCACTTATCTCTTTTCCTTTTGTATGAATGGTATCCTTGAGTTTTGCCTCTTGTGTGTACATGTAGTCTGTCCTCTTTCCAGGTCTCCGTTATTATTGTTATATGAGTCATGTGGACTAGGTCACTTGAGTTTTGGCAGCAGGTGATATTTGTTTGACATCTTCCCAAATCCATATTCATCATACATGTTTGCAATCTATATAGCTAATATTGTCAATCTCTTACTGCATAGTGTAATTTTTTCACTATTCATATTACTGTCTACTGTACTGACAATATTGTCTGCATGTCCATCCTGCAGACTGAGAGGTGCACTAGGGCTACAATAGCATGAAACAACTACAAAAAGCTGACTCCTTCTGTTTAGAAAACACTCAAAAATACTACGGCTGACCACTTTGATGAAGCTCTAGCTAAACAGGTCTGTGGCATTGGCACATTTATTACAGGTTACCTCTTCATTCAGACACACATCCATCATCTATGTTTGTTTTTTTTCTTCCTTCTGTGCAGTAAGGACAGCAGTATACGTTCCTCCACAGACACCATGTTTGTTTATCACTGTGGTCATGGATTAGTTTGAAATCGCCCACTCGAGGCCTGATGTTTGTTACCTCTACTGGTGCATAAAAGGCACGTTGAATATGTTCACCGGTGTCGTGCGATTGTGACATCTGGGTAAGGAGTCGTAAAAAAGTCATCATATGGTATGTTGAAGAAATTTGTAAAAAAGTGATGGTATATTACAGTATGTTAAACAAATCATAGTATAGAATGTCGAAAAGAACCATTGAAAATTAATAGTATAGTTTGTCGAAGAAAATTTAAAAAGTCATTGTATGTTGAAAAAAGTGTGGAAAAAAATCTGGCACAGTATGTCGAAAAAAGTCAAAAAGCCATAATATCGCATATCTTAGAAAAGTCATAAAAAAAGTATAGTATAGTATTTTTTCAAATCCCACCTCTTTTGTCTTTGTCTATTTTTTTTTGCAGATGCCAGTGGGGTCGGGTCGTCGTTTGGGCTATTGGACACACCTGGACCTGGTGTTCCCAGTCCTATAAGAGCGCACATCATCTGTTCCATGTTGGAGAGAGAAAGGAGAAACTCTGGTCCCTGTGCTTTACGCTCCCCATCCTTGCCTGTGTTATTCCTTTGACTATACAACACTCCACTCACTACTCTTTCATTCATGCATAGATGTTAGTAGTACTGACTTACTGACTCCCACATCTCATAACTTTTTGATGTTTTTAGTTGTTTGTTAGTTTCAATTAAATTGATGGCTTCTTTGCTGTAACATCTTGTGTCAACTAACGTTTTAATCATAGTTTTAAGCCTGCCATGACAGTATGTCATTAAAATGTAAAAAAGTCATAGTACAGTATGTCGAAAAAATAAAAAAATAGTCATAGTATGTAAAAAAATAAAATAAAAAATGTCATATGTCGAAAAATTTAAAAGTCAGAATATAGTATGATGAAAATAAATCATAGTACAGTATGTCGAAAAAATTTAAAAATGTCATATGTCGAAAAATTTAAAAGTCAGAGTATAGTGTGACGAAATTGTTTTTTTAAAAAGTCATAGTATAGAATGTCGGAAATATGTTTAAAAATGTATCATATAGTATATAAAAAAAGTCATGGTATAGTATGTCGAAAAAAAGTCAGAGTATAGTATCTCATAAAAAATGAAGAGTCATAGTATAGTATAACGAAAAAAGAGTCAATATAGTATTTCGAAAAAAAATGTAAAAGTCATATTATAGTATGTTGAAAAATTAAAAAGAAGTTATAGTATAGTATGTCGAAAAAATATCATAGTATAGCATGTTGAATTATTTTTTTAAAAAGTCATAATACAGTATGTTGAAAAAAAGTCATGGTATAGTATCTCATAAAAAATTAAAAAGTCATGGTATAGAATGTCAAAAAAATAAGTCATAGTATAGTATGTAAAAAAAAAGGCTTAGTATAGTATGCCGAAAAAAAGTCTTAATATAATATGTTAAAAAAATAGTCATAGTGCAGTAAGTCGAAAAAATTAAAAAAAAGTCATGGTATAGTATGTCGAAAAAATAAAAAAGTAATATTATATCATGTTGAAAAAAAGTCATAATATAGTATGTGAAAAAAAATCAGTATACTATTTCGAAAAAGAACTAAAAAGTCATAGAATAGTATGTCAAAATAAGTGTTAGTATAATATGTTAAAAAAAATAGTCATAGTGCAGTAAGTTGAAAAAATTAAAAGAAGTCATGGTATAGTATGTCAAAAAAATAAAAGTCATATATTATATATTATATGTCATATTATATAAGAATAGTATGTGGAAAAAAGTTTTTAAAATGTCATAGTATAGAATGTTGAAAAAAGTAAAAAAAAAAGTCACAGTATAGTATGTCAAAAAAAAAGTAATAAAAAAAGTTAAAGTATAGCATATAAAAAAAAGTAATAAAAGTCACAGTATAGTTTGTTGAAAAAAGTCATTGTATAGTACCTAAAGAAAAGTCAAAAAAGTCATAGTATAGTATGTTGAAAAAAGTAATTAAACGGCATTGTACAGTATGTCAAAAAAAAAAAAGTCATAGTATAGTATGTCGAAAAAAGTCATAAAAAAGTCATAGTAGCCTATAGTTTTTCAAAGTCACAAAAAAAAGTCATAGTACAGTATTTTGGAAAAAGTCATAAAAAAGTAATAGTATAATATGTCGAAAAAAGTCATAGTATAGTATTTCGAAAAAAACATCTTAAAAATGTCATAGTATAGTATGTCGAAAACGTAAAAGAAGTCATAGTATAGTATGTCAGAAGAAGTCAGAAATTAAGACATAGTTGTAGTATGGTATATCATAAAATACTGTCATAAAAAGTTATATTATAGTTTGTCATAAAAATGTCATAAAAAAGGCATAGTTTAGTATTTCAATAAAATGTAAAAAAAAAAAAAAAAGAAATACGTGACAAATTAAAGAAAAAACTTTAATAAATGACGTGATGATGAGGAGAAATATAACGAATGCAGATGCTTCCATATAGTGCATGAGGGGGTCACTAAATGGTTCAATGAGTATGAAAGGGTCCAGAGTCACCAGATCTCAACTCAATTTAACAACCTATGTGAGACCGGTGTGTAAGCATGGCAGCACTCTCCATCGACATGATCAAAAACACCAAATTTGGGAATATCTTTTGAAAGAATTGGGTTTCATCCATCCAATAGAGTTGCAGTTGTGGTTCATGGTTTTTCCCTAAATTTGTGACGCATCTTTATGCAATATTTCGTGATTTGTAAAATCATGCATATTAGAAAAACAACAAAGTGCCCCGCTGAGCTTGTGAACCATATTCAGACTCAGGTCTCCTAGATTGTGCTGCAGGCTTTTCCTAGACGCCCGAGATCACTGTAAATACGCACACAGCTTACAGAGGCCCTGCAGCCAGCAAGCGCTGAGATTAGATTTAGGCCTCAGACAATCTCACAAGGCGAACAGCCAGTCACTGGGGATCGACGCAATTCTAGTCATGTTATGTTCTCCGTGTTTCGCTAAATAAACATGTCTTTAAAAAATGCACACACAAAGACAAGGATTTGAGAAAATGCCTACTTTCAGTTCAATCATTCCTCTCTCTCTTTCTCCATCTCTGTGCCATCATCTTTGTCCCATGGTTGTAAGTTCACTATGTTCCTTCGCTGTCCTTCACTCAGTATTCACTCCAAGTTTTCTACTCCCACACTCTGATCTGCACCGCTGGATGGATTGCTTTTCCCCCAACTCTCTCCCCTTCTCTCTGCAGGAGTTCCCTGCTGTGCACCAATCCCTTTCTCGCAGGTGATTGCTCAGGGAATATTGATTAAAGCAGAGATTTGCTGCTGAGAAGTCACTTTTTCAAACTTCCTGTGACTTTAATGTGAAATAAAGTGAGCTGACTCCCTCGTCAGTGATAAACACCCTGTTACGGGTGAAGCACACGTTTAAGAGAACGCTCTCTATACTCATCTCCGTCTTCATCTCGTTGGATGTCAGCCTCAATCGGTCTATCTCATTTCTATTTCTCTACACGCATACACACACATGCTTTCACACCTAATGTAATGTAGTGCTCCCTGTCACGAGGGCACATATCTTCCACTATCTCTCTAATTGCTCTGATTAAAGTGACAAACAGGTCCAATTAAGCTAAAGGCGTAGGGGAAGGATACCATAAAGAACATCACCATATCAATGGTCATTACATCTGTTTAACTATTAGCGGAGCTCTACACGTGCAATTAAAGCATCTACATGACCTTGAACTGTCTCCTGAGCAATATGGCTTCTCCTGTGAAACGTGTGGTAGTATGTGTGAGGGTTAGTATTAAAGCATATCCTTTCAAAGACCATATCCATTAAAGGAAAATTCTACTTCAACACAACTTGAGCCTTATATTTTTAGATTTGACCATCAACTCTAAGTTATGTTATGTTATGATAACATTTTACTCACCAGAGTAATTACTGAAATCTGGGAACACGGCATGGACAGGGCTAGATTCAAGGATTCCGACAATTAGGGGCGTTAGTTTAAGCTGTTTATATCTCCATAGGGAGCGGGTCCCCTCTCCGCAGAGTCCGCCAATTTGCACCGCCGTGTTTCAACAGTAGCCCAGAACAGACAAACCAAACACTAACTTTTCCTACTCGATAACGTTACTCACTCCCACGTACACTCAAACTCTAAGCACTCTACTCTTACAAAAAATGGCTCTATAGATAGGGCCATTTGCGTTTTCACGTCGGCCACCGCAGCAATCCTACACGAGAAGTAACCCTAACCTCACCTCTAGATACCACCAGATTTTACACACTGTTCCTTTAAATTTTATTTGAATTGTCGCATACATACAGGTACATATATGAAATTTGACCACTGAATTTCACCCATCTTAAGCAGTGGGAGCAGTGGACTGTTTTAAAGCGCCCGGTGGAGCAACTTGGGGTTCAATGTCCTGCTCAAGGATACTTCGACATTCGGACCACCAACCTTGTTATTAAAGGATGACCTGCTTTACTCCCTGAGCCCCAGTCACTATAGGGGGCAAACGCAAAGCTGACATTTTAACATAAAGAGTAAGATAACACCCTGTGAAAATCTGTTTCTTCTTACCTCCAGAGGTTTAACTTCTAAGCATACTAAACGTACAGGACCCTGTGACATCACTGTTGGGTGTGGTTACAGGCACACCTAACCAGACATGGAGTAAAGGTAAAAACAGATTTGAAACTTTCAACCAGAAATGACAGCGACAGGCTCCTTTTCAGCCTGGTGTAAAGTTACTCTTTACTTAAAAAATCTCCACATTTTCATCAACACTACATCAAAAGATTTGTAGGAAAACAGCAGACGCTTTCACCACTTCTTCAGTGACATCCTTGCATATGCCCTCGTAAAAGGACAAAGTGAGAGTGAACATCACAAACTTAAAAAGACTAGAAAATTAACTGTTTCATGAATCTTGTTGGCTTCCTCGGTTTGGCACAGCAGTCTCTTCGCTATAATATGAAGCTGGATATTATCAATCAATTAGAGTCAATAAACAGTTATGGGGGGAACGCTAAGAGCTGGATACATCCCCACATCTTTCGACTCACCTCATTAACCATATCATTACTGTGCAACACGCTTTCCAGTGTGTGAAGTGCTCTAAAAGTCTCAGTGGCAACTGGAATTTACGAGACTGCTGTGACTGCTCGTGTATTTGTACGCATGTGTGTGTGCAAGTGTGTTACGAGAGTTAGACGGGAGGATAATTTCTGCTAGTTTGTCAAAATATTGTCACTTTTCTTAGAGAGTCATTTTTTGGGTTTGCGTGTCATCCGAGTGACGGCTCGTTTATTAGTGGCTGATGGCTTTTAACACGTGCTGCCAGCCAGACCCGGCGCTGACAAAATGCTGTTTATTTCCTTAGCTAATATGAAACCAAGCATTAGACGTCACGCTCACGCACAGCGCTGACAGTAGTGTTGCTGGATAATAACCCTTCCTATCCGCTTTCTTGACTCACCATTAATGAAAACAGAATTATAGCCCATTGAGTCACAGACCATAAAGTGATTGACTTGTTTTCCAAGGCGTTTATTGAGTGCATTTTTAGTACAATAGTTCTCAGAAAGTTACAGCTTACAAACTCTTGACACGTACTTGTCACAATTTACAAGTGGTACTGTAGCTATACAGAAACAAAAAAAAAGAGGAAAACTTAAACAATGTACCTGTGCACACATAAATGTCTGTACACACAAATGTGCCCGCTACGCACACACACAAACATTCACTCTCCTGCACACAAATAAACAAACTATGACATGTGCACACTCATATTCAGCTTCCTCATCCATTGTGTACCATAGGGGGAGGTTGTGACTGGTATCCTGGAAAGGTCTCTCTGTTCTTCCTGCCCACTGGCTGCCCACAGCAAGTGTTCATGGTGTGTGTGTGCATGTGAAATTGTGTTGTGTATATGCTGTTTTATATGTGTGTAAATCTTTGAGTCCACAGTCTGAAACAGAAGGGGAAAGAAAGAGAATGGAGTAGTTTAATAAGTAGTTTTGTAGGGTGTCGTGTCAGGCCGTTTTCAGGTGAACACGGCTTCTATACGGTTCTGACCTATAAATGATAGGCATGGTATCAGCTACTAAAAGGATCGTTGGTCACTTCTCCGACAGTTACGGCACCGTGAAACATTTAACAAGCTCTGTTCTTGTGTTTTGTATCAGTGTGTGATGAATGGCTTCCATACAAAAGCGGCTTTGCAGAGAGGGATGGCGACCCGCCTCTCCATTCATCACACTGGAGTGTCATTACAGTCAGATATTTAGAAAGACAAACAGAGCAAATGGAGAATTACACTGTTGCATAATGAATACATTCTATCATCTCATTCACAGGCTCTTGGGGTGAAAAGCAAATACACGAGGCTGAGCTGAATAGAGGACTAATGCATTCAAATTGAATCATTGGCTTCAGCGAGAGGGATTTATGCCAATCTCAAGAAGCATGTGATTATTATTATATTGATAAATGGAAAAAGAGAAAGCAATTGATTTTGCCCATGAGGCAAACCAGTTGCTTGATTACGGTATGTTCCGTTACCAAACTAAACCAAAAGAAATTATACAATGACAAAGATGTTGCCACATAAACCGCGCTGCCAGAAGAAAGGGGCTGATTCACATCAAAGAGCTAACTTTCTGACTTTCATCTAACATCCCGTCTTTATGCCACGTCTGTCCTGTGACCCCCACCCTCCTGTAAACTGACTCATCCCCCCTCTTTCTATCACATATGCACACGCACTCTGTCGGCTCTCTGCCCACTTTCTCTTCATTAAGCATCAGGCTGGAAACCAGACGTGGGCATAACATAATTGAGGGTTCTTTAGTGTGTGTGTGTGTGTGTATTTGTTTTTTAACGGTCCCATCAGTCTCCCTCCCCGTGGCTGATCAGATGCCTGTCAGATGGGGGTCCCGGCAGGTGCTCACACCCCTGCCTGGGCCCACTGGAGCATGGAGCCAACCATTTCTCAGGCCGGGGCGGCCCTGGCCCAACCCAGCCCAGCCCAGCCCAGGACAGCTTGGTTACACCCAGGATGAATGAGCTGGAGATGTGCCAGCTAGCGGGAGTAGCCAGGCAGAGAGGGCAGGACAGACAGAGGAGGAGGATGACTTGAGGGGGGTGAGTATACTTAATAATCTGCTAATGGGTCTGCCATCAATTTCTAATTTTGGATGCAAGGTGGTTATAACCGTCTTCACTCATGTCTCTTCAAATAGGGCCAAAAGGGATTTCAGCAGGGTCACAAGCTACTGCAAAGAGTTGATAGTACAATAGCTCATGATAATTGTCTGTGAGCTAAGAGACTTTGCTGCCATGGTTGCATGTCAAAGGAATATTACCCCAGGAACATTCAGGTCGGTTTGCCTCCACTTTTAAAGGTCAGTGTTGTTGGTAGTATTTCATCAACACTTGACAAAACTTGATTTATGAAATATAACAATTCCTCATAGCTTTCCCAAACTCTGAGCCTGAAGCATGCGACCTGCTAGACGGAAAGAAAGTAAGCAAAAACCACCACTACTCATCACCAAGCTGTCCTGACACCGTCTCATTGCACAGACCAATCACACTGCAATCATGAGAGACCATCCCCAGACTATAAAAAAGAGAAATCATCCTTGTGCACTATCCAGAACTATCCTCAAAATATATTCCAAAATAGTGCAGTGTAATTTCACAGACAGTCATCCGCAGCATCCCTCGGGAACAATGTAGACATCTTGCAATCAAATACTACCAACGAGTGCATTTCCAAACACAAATTCCTGCAGCTAAGACTTATGGAGAGAATCATATATGCGCGAAACTCTCTGTAGCACAACAGCGTTTGCGCTCAACCTGCCTTCCCATATGGCAGCAGCATACAGTGAGAGTGCATAGATTTACTCAGCAGCTTAGCTACAGCAGTCTATGGAAGGTTTTGGCTACACTGTGAGCAGTGTGCCCGTGTGGGCTGTTTAAGCCTGCCCGTTCATAGGAATGGCATCAGGCGTCTGTTGGCAAACCTCAGCCCAGATGTTCACTTTCACTGCGATGCTGATTCACTCCAATTTCCAGTGCTGTGATTCGCTACTCTCCTATGCATTTCAAACTTGCAGCGAATCTTGCCTTGCCCAAGATATTTGCAGCACCCATGAGAAAGACTAACTGGATTTGCCTGAAATAAAATCTAATAGATACAGAGCAATTTGATGTTATGTTTTCTTCTTGTGTGATCAGCGGGTATTTACCATGGATTTGGGCCGGGCCGAAGCGTGGAGTTTCCTTCCCCCTCTGGATGTTGCTGAGCTTTCCCAACACAAACAAACAGCAACAGAACAAAAAGAAATAAAAACATAAAACATATCTGTACAAGTAAGTGCTCACCAGCAAGAGACAGCATGTGTACACCCACATTAAACATGATCTCCAATAAATGGATATTTTGTCAATTATTTTAACTCCTACAGCAATTTTCATATAGATCTACAATACCAATTCTTTGCCCACAATTCCTTTAATGTTTTCCTCAGGTTAAGATTCAGTCAGGATTGTCCTTGTGCCCCTGGAACAGGGAGACGTACAACCCAGTGTCCGTTGTTCGGCCGTCCGAAGGGAACCGGGGCGCCGTAGGGAATCTACACATTGCATGTGTCTATCACAATCTAGTCAACAAACATGTCTTTGCCAAAAATGCAAGCAGAGAGTTCTGTACATACATATTCATACATATCACCTTCAATATGAAGGTTTATTATGAAAGATATAATCATATTTAGCAAGAGATAAACATATTTATATTCTCTGAATCTGGGTGGGGCTGGTTAAGAAGTCCTTTGGCAAGGCCTTCCACCCAGGACTCCACAGGTAGTGTTAAAGTTAAAATACGAGTGGGCGGCATCTTGCTATAGTGATAAAAAACAAACAAACAAGATGGTAAAAGACAAAAAATAAAACTGGCTCTGAATTTTCGACCAGTCCGTTTACAATACATTTTTCAAATTCTTCAAACGAGCAAAAAGATGACGTGAAAGTTGAAAATGGTGCTCCACTGTACATCCCTGTATTCTTCTCCCTCTAATTATTCCTAGTGGTAATTGCTTTTTCTTCCGGGACTTATTTCTGGCCAGTGTCAAGGCATCTTCATTGCACACATTGACGACGGTAAAATCACAGGTCACACGTTGTTTCTAAATGTCTCACACTTCGGTTTACAATTTTAACATCTTCTAGTCCAGATAATATAGAAGTACAATATCACTCGTTTTACCATACAGTCTGAGATTGTGAGAGATTCCCTGTGTCGATGTCGGATTGTTGGGAGTTATTTTGGTTTACAATGACATGAATGGCAGTCCATAACCACAGCGACTGATATCTGTCTTCATATTGTGGATACATGGAGAAACAGCATCAAGTCTGGACCCTGAACTCCTGGCGCGGATTGCATGAAGTGTGATAACCATGTGATAGTGTAGACCCTGGTCTCCTGTTGTCATGGTAGTGGATTAGATTAAGACAATAGTCTCGACTCTGGCGCGTTCCGATGGATCGGGGGTCATTCGAGGGCTGCCATTGTTGTTGGTCCTGCGAATGCTGCCCGCTCCGTGGCACAGCGCCCCCTGTAGTCATGCCATAGTCGTGGGTGACTGGCTCATCTGCACCCTCATGGACTGGATATTACTGAGGATCTTCTTCTGGTGGCCTGCCAGGGTCACTCCTATTCTCAGCAAGTCCCTTGAGAGAAAAAGGCAGAGAGAAAGAAAATTGAAAGGCAAGAACATATTTTGAAGCAGTAGATGAAAAGCTTTCCATCACATTGAAGATGGAATGGATTATTTGAGTATGAAGTGATCATACTAGCAAAACAAAATCATTTTCTGGTGCATTTATAGTCCTAGCATCATAATAAATGAAAGGGCAATTTCAGGGTGGAAAGCTAGTGGCGACGAACAGAAAACACAAATTTACAAAATTAATTCCATCACTTGAGAGAAGACTCGGTAATGCATGTTGCTTTGCATTGCAAAGAGACTGCATAAATGCCACAAAGCCCCAAGCATACATTTTTAATAAAAAATGTTAGAATGGTTTTACGGTTTCACATAAATTTGTAAACCAAGCAATATTGTTAATTAAAATAAATGAAGAGCAATATGCGTGTCTATTGGTACCACAAGTGCTGCAAGAAATGCTGTCATGACCCATGCCACACTCCACATAAACAGCAGCGAATAAATATGCCTCTTAGAAGTGTGCTTTTAAAGGATTTACATCCTTTGGAAAATTGTTCATAGAAAATCCTTAATTATTAGTCATAATACTTGAAGAGCACAGATTTCAGAAATATTTTTACCACAATGACCATGTTATTTCCTGTTATAATGAGATATATATTTGCGTGTTACCCATACAGGCTTTACTTCAATGCAATCATTCAAAGACTTGAGTCACTGGGCGCATTCACGCTAAAAATACATGCACTTGACGTTGAGTCATTTTATACAAGTGTGCCCATCAAGTGCCATATGGGTTCAGAGCTCTTCAATTGCACAAGAGCAGGTGAACTCACTCTGAGGTCATTTGCGCCACCAGCTGCAGGGAGGTAAAGCCTGAGTTGAGGAAGTTGTCTCTGTACTGGCTCATCTTGATGGCGGCGAGCCAGTCCTCTACTGAGCTGAAAGTGTTGAAGTCAGGTATGGATCTGTCCAACAGTGGCTGAGAAGGCCTGCAGGAGGGAGAGGGAAGAAGGGGGGTAAGAGGAGGTAAGTATAGAGCAGGGCTTTGATGCAATATTAAGGAAAGGAGGATTGATTTGAGGATTTGAAGAGAAGGAGAGGAACTGTGGTCATGGCTTTTACGTAGGTGTGTGTGAGAGGATGCAAGATGGAGAAGGAGAAAGTGTGCATGTATGTACTGTCTGAATATTGACTTTGGAAAGCGTCTGATCCCTCTATCTATCTATCTATCTATCTATCTCTCTATCTATCTATTCAAATGTTTTAAAAGAGCAAAAAGTGTATAAAAGATTCTCTTGTATCAATAGAGAAAACCTCCACTCATTGGCCTGAATGCCAAGTGCTGCAACCGGCAAAAACGAAGACACCACTCATTGGTCGATAATATCCCTATGGTGATGTTTCTCTGTATCAGCTATTAGGAAACTGGTCACAATAAAAGAAACGGTGAACTGAGCTAAATAAAGGAGGGACCTTGAAGAAAAACATGCTCCATTGCACAAACTCACACAGGGCCTAAAGTTCACCTTTCAACATGGCAGCAGCACAAAAAGCATGTAGCCAAAACAAGTGGCTCCAGGACAAGTCTCTGAATGACCCTCAGTGGCCCAGCCAAAGCCCGGAAATTGGAACGGAAAATCTGCGGAGAAACCTGAAGCTCGCAGTTCACAGAAAGTCCACATCCAATCTGGCCGAGCTTGATAGGATCCTTCGAGGAAAGGCGGAAGAAATTCCCCCAAACAAGGTGTGCAGAACGGGCAAAATCATACCCAATAACACTCAAAGCAAATCAAGGCCAATGGTGACTCGACTCTAACGAATAAACATTCTGAATATGTATGTAAATTAGATGTTTCTGTATGTTTTCATTTTTCTAAAAACATGTTTTTGCTCTATCATTATGGGGTGAAAAACATCACAAAGAGTGGAAAAATTGAACTTGCTAAAGCCAATATGGGGGTGTGGATTGGTGGGAGACTTCTAAGCAGCAGGAAAAACAAAATCCTGGGGAGGAAAAGTTCAGGTTTCGATGCAATCAACAGTAATAAATTCATGTTTATTTTATGAGGGGATAAAAAGTAAACATGTGCGCACTGGATAGTTTGTGCAGACAGCATGTGTAAATACTGTATAAACAGATGAAAAGCATATTTCTGTATACTTAATGTCCACTTCAGGGTGAGTGCATGTATCATGCGCTGTTGAAAATGTGCTTTTTTTACTCACACTGCAGGGATGTTGGCTACCGCTTTGAGGCTGGTGGGGTTACGGATCATCTTGTCCAGGGTGCTGACGATGTCGGCGAAGCGGGGTCGTACGTTACGGTCCTTCTGCCAACAGTCCAGCATCAACTGGTGCAGAGCACTGGGGCAGTCCATAGGCGGCGGCAGACGGTAGTCCTGTTCGATGGCGTTAATCACCTGGGGGGAGATAGGGTGGGAAGGAGAACTCGGGTTGTTATCTATTCCGAGTTTAAGATTGCGGATAATTCTATATCATATACCACACTGTATACAGTAATTACAACTAATTGCTGTCAGTTGTAGTGTTTTTCTACCAGCTGGCTGGTTGTCAATAATATACCTCATTAAAAACAAAATACTAATTTGAGTTTGCAGTGACTAATGACATTAAGCTCATCCACTCTGTAATCCTGACACGCTCATCCCTGCCTCAACAACAGCCCACCCCTGCCCCATACAGTCACACTCCCTCAGGTCACTCAAGAGACAGTTAGCATTCAGGCCGACGTGCCCTTCCTCTTGACTCCAGCCAATCACATGCCACTCCTGGAGGACAGAGCGAGGAAAGAGACTGAGAGGCAGTGTCACTGTGGAAAGAAGTCGCTGGGGAACAGGCAGATTGCATACAATTAACGCTGTGAAACACAGCCACTTGACACATGTCTTTTAAAAAGCTGCGCAGCCTATCCTGGCCTTGTTAGAGAGAAGCTACGACTAAGAGTTTCAGGGTAGTCAGAGGTTAGAGTGAAGTGTTTCGGAAGAGTTGAACGAAGTTTGATCAGAACTTGAGGCAGATTTGGAGACTTAGGCAGAAGTGGAGTACCTATAATTCACCCGTCACAACTTCACACACTGTTTGTTAGCTATAATGTTTGGTTTGTGATAAATATACAAACAATAAAGTCCAAATAAATATATTACACCAAAGTAAAAAATGCTTAATCTGCAGCTATGAAGCCACTTCTTAAAACACTATCAAACACTAAAGATTGCCCAGATTGCTGCATTGCACATTGATGGACCTTGCTCTCACCCACATCCATATATCCACACTGTCTGTAGATGTAATCTTTTCTTAAAAATGCATAGTTGCGAGATAAGGGTCTGGTGTGAAATCAAGTGTAAAAGATACTATCATTAAAAATTAGAGGCTGCTCTGTAGGTTGCCAACTCCACCCTGGAGTTGAGTGCAACTCAGCACAATCTTGACAAATGGTGCATATGGAGAAGTGGTTGTGTGTGTGAGTGTGTGCGTGTGCGTGGACTGAGCAGCCGGACATGCTGAGCGGTGCCAGTCCTCCTCTCTGCATTAGTCCCACCAGGCAGTGTTTGCTGCTGGCCCACTGAGGCAACATCTGCTGGGTTGGACGGTCCTTGTGGAGCGGGGTCCATAGAGGCCTGATGGTTGGCTGGTTGTCTCACTAAGGGAGCTTAGGGAGAGAGACCTCATAGTATGGGACTATTTCCAACGGTTGTGTGTGTTTGTGTTGGTGCCTGTGTGTTTGTTGGAGTCTGTGTTCGTGGACCTTATCCAAACGGACATGGGGAACAAAGCGGAGCTCTCAGCAATCATTCATTGCTCTCAAAAGCTGGCCAGGAAGGAAAGAGAGTGGTGTGAGACTGTGTCCATAATAAGTCTGCTTTCAAAGTCAGAGTCAAGGACATCTTCAGTGATGATGCTACGAGATGGGAGCTGATAAAAACGTGTGATTTATTACAGCTTCCTCTCTCATGACTTATCCTTGATTGTGTATCTATGGGGTGGAAAGACAGTATAACCACATCTGTACGGAAATGGCCGTCCTATTAATGAGGCAGTTTATTCAGATTCAAACTTGTTTTTTACACTCAACTTAAATGTTCCTTTTTATAATCTTTCTCAAAGATCCAATGAAACGGACACTTTAACTCCCTGGAAAACTGCTTCTTTCTAGAAACAGGTGCATCTTTCAGTGGGGACCCTGTCTCATCAAATAGAACTGCCTTTCTCTCTTAAAATACGCTTTCTAAGCCTCAAGTTCGGCATTTTGGCCGTCGCCAGGTTTTTTTGCAACCAGAAGTGACACGAGAGGGTGGAGCTAAGTACAACCGAACGCTGAATAAGACATTTTTAGGCGACCAAAATTTTACAATTAACTTTCCTGAATTGAAAACACACTGTGAAAAGGTTAAAGATGTAAAACAAAAACACAGATAACTCCCAGACCGGACAACGCCGTGGAAGTGACCTGTCAATCACAAGGTAGCCACGTCCTAAAGCATACCCTGCTTTATGCTCTATTTGACTCTAAATGGGACCATAATTTACTAAATGAACATCATGCTGTATTGTAAAAGACTTAAAACTAGCGAATGAGACCATAAACTCATGTTTACAATGTTTACTGAGGTAATACTGTAAATCAAGTGAGAAGTAGGGTCATTTTCTCATAGACTTTTATACAATCAGACTTCTTTTTGCAACCAGAGGAGTCGCCCCCTGCTGGCTATTGGATAGAATACAAGTTTAAGGCACTTCCGCGTTGGCTTCACTTTTCAGACCCGGAGGTTGCCGCCAGCTTTCTCTCCATAACTGACAGCCCAATAATTGCTCACTATCTATGTCTATCATGTTCTGCCCCAACATTTTTCAAAAAGAAATACATCATGGGTTTTTTGATGTTTACAAATAAACACTTACATCCTGGTTGGACATGTCCCAGTAAGGCCTCTCTCCAAATGACATTACTTCCCACATGACGATGCCGTAGCTCCACACGTCACTGGCTGAGGTGAACTTCCTGTAAGCGATGGCTTCTGGTGCTGTCCACCTCACTGGGATCTTCCCACCCTGAGGAGAGCAGAGAGGAACAAAAGGGGCAGAAGGTGAAATGAAAGAAATGTCAGAGTTCCGAAACAGTTTATTGGCCTCATTCATTTCAGTTGTAACACATTAAAGTCAGCCATTACCCTCAATACCACTGTGCTCGCCTCAGCCGTCCTACTCTAACTCTTTATCACCCCCCATCCACCCAGTATCAATACTCCAGCAGCCAAAACATACACAAGATCCTGCCTGTGTCTCAGCAGTGGCTCCCAACAGTGTTCGCCCTTCACACATCGACCAACATCACATTTAGCGTCTGCTTTCCCACAGCCGCGTTTGAATAAAGGAAGATAGGCCTGGGCTTCTGCTCGTACATCGAGCGTGTCTGCCTGTAATTGGGCTACCTGGGCCTCAGGCATGCCACGCGCCCTGTTGACTGAAATTGACAGCTGCTTATTTAAAATTCCACACACACACATATAGACACAGTTGGGAACATATGCACAGGCACAGACATAGACGATTGTGCGTGCACACCCACGCACACAAACACACCCACCCCCCCCAACAGCACCTCCCCTTATATCTGAGTTGAGCTCGCCACTAGTTTAATAATGCCAATTAGCTAAACCTGAGCATTTGCAGATAAGCCGCTGCTGGAAACAAACCCAAACCCAGAGAGCAACCTACACAGACCACCCTGTTTTCTCCTCGCTCTCTGAGAGAAAGAGAGAAATCAGAGAGAGAGCGAGGGGGAGGGAAGAAGAAAAAGAGACAGAGAGGGAAACGAGAGATTAGTGAAGAGAATGAGAGACGGAGAAAATGGTTCTTCTGCCGTGTTTCCATACTGCAGGCGGATGTTTGAAAGGCTGGACTGGAATAATCATGAACAGCTTTACTTGTGTGTATTCCTGTATGTGTGCATCTATACTGTAGGTGTTACAGGTCAGCGCTGTGTGGCACCGCAGAGGTAGAGAGGCTGAGCTCATTAACGAGCACCTCTTTAGGGTTTGACCTTTGAGAGGCTGCTGACCCTGAAAAGAGATTTAACATCTGACCCTGAATGGAGACTTGCTATCAAGACACACTGCAAGACGCAGAGGCAACACTCAGCTCTCACTGAGCACACCATGCAGCCAGTGTAGAAAAAACACATGAAGCATTGAAGGAATTAGGAATGGTGCAGTGTGTGGTTGTCTGAGTGTGTGACCGACAGAGAAAATGAGAGAAAAAGAAGAAAGAAATACGGAGAGGAAGAGATCAATACTCTAAGCCCCAGCGACTTCAATGCTTCTCTCATATCTCTCAGACTAGTTCATATCTGAATCGTTTCATCTAATCTAAGACCCCAGGACACTTTCTCTTGCCCTTTCTTTTGTCTAAGGGCAAATGGAGCTACACAGATACCAGCCCAATATCTTTGCGATGAAAAAACTAAAAGGGCCAATTCCCGTCTTCTTCATCTGTTATTCTGTCAGGGGCAATGCTTCAAGTCAATTATTTTATTTGGACGAACATACAAAAGATGAAAAACGAAGAAATAAAACGCAGAATAACACGAAAAAAATTGCCGCTCCAAGCCAAACGCTGTCTATTACAGCCTCTCTTTATCATTACTCGCTTACTCCCCTCCCTCGCTTGCTACATCTGGTCTCATGCCCTAGGACCCTGTTGGGGATATGAGCTGAGTGTCGCTGGAATGGCCTGAGCAAAGACACAGGCTTCACAAGAAGGTCCCTGCGCGCCTCCAATGAGACAGACCTTTAGTAATAACATTTCCAAGGCGGGTGAGTCAGAGGCAGCTATGCAAACCCTTAGTAATTACTGCTGTGGGCCAGTGATAGCTCCGCCAAAATCCTGCTTTAATAACATGAAGTGCTGAACAGCTCTTGCATACAGGGAAGAAGGCAAAAACATAATAAAAAAGCATTGGAGCTTTTTTTTTTCACAAGTAAAAAGAGCGTTAACACCACAGGAAATGAGTCGGGGGGTAGTAGAAGTGATGATGGGAATTAAAACAGACCTAATGTCAACACAAAAGCAGGAGTGCTTTGTGAAGCCTCGAAGCATGGGGAGAGCTCTTTGGATATGCTATATTGTGCTGGCTACTGAAAAAGGAACAAGCTGTTTTCTGTTTGCCTTGAAGTGAAATATCGCCCCTGAAACAGAATTCACACACTCCTATTATCTCGGACAGTTAACTCAGAATGTGTGTAGATAAGCCAGTATGTAGCACAGCCACTGCAGCGGCAGAACTTCTAGGGCCTTGAGAGGAGTAATCTGTAATGATATCAAGTGACACTTTCGCAAAACTCCCTTGATAATAAATAAAGTGGGTGACATACAGTGCCTGATTCTCCAGAGATACTGGATGGGTCTATTTTCTGGTTGATGAATGTTGGCACAGTGAAGAAGAAGCGAGTGGCCACAAGGGCGTGAAAACCTGAAATAAATGTGCCACAAAGATACCTTACCATCTGCTGTCAAAGAAAATTTTCCCCCATTTCCCACACTCTGTGACATTTTTTTTCTTTGTCTAATTTCCACACAAGGCATGTGGACGGCACATCCAGCCATGTTTGCACACAAAATTCCCATCTAGAGCAAGTGTGCTAGAGTGTGCTGTGAACCCTAATGTCACCAGAATGAGATTACAGTATTGGTTCCACCTGGTTGTGACCGCCTGTGACAGGCGGTGACCAGTTGTGACAGCTGTAGCGACATGTCTGGAGTGCGACTGCAACAGAGATGTGCAGGGAATGTCAGGTTAAGAGGTATCAAGGTGAGACGAGCGTGTTACCGTGACAGCCAGGTCCAGAAAGATGAAGGATAAACATGTGGTGGCCAGGTAATGTGGGTACTTACTGGTGTCTGTTATGGTCTATTGGCTCGATAATGTGTGTGCACTGATACACATAACAACGATATGAAACACCTGTCATGTCTTGCAGTCGCTTAAGCTATCCATCCACCAATGTGCCAGTTACCTTCATGTAGACTGTCACTAGCATGCTGCTGCAGAATGAAGTAAATATACCTGTCAGAGTACAATGAACTAACATCATCACTAACACGCAGCAATGTCCCAGAAAAAAACGTACTGTAATTGAAAAAGAAGAGTCCAGTGTTTGGTTGTTTTTAATCCGAGTTTTCACTTCACAGAAGCTATTTAGAGATTCCAAATAAACTTTCTCCTTCATCTGGAAGACAAATATGTAGATCTCCCTCTCCCTGTCTTCTTTTTCCTCCCCCATTCCCTCCTCTCCTTTCCTTTACTCCTCCAACACCAGTTATCCATCTCCAAACAATGCGCACTCAAATGGACTTGAGCACATTTACTTAGGCTGGGGAGAGTGCTCCATCAACATCCTTTTAATGAAATCCTGAGAGGAACGATCTGCCCTGGATGTCTGCCCAAATATAGTGAGAGAGATGGAGAGAGGCCTGGAGAGGAAGAATGATATGGAGTGATGGGGAGAACAAGAGAAGAAAAAAAAAGGGGTGGGGGTTGGTGACGGAGATGTTGGTTTCTCAGACACCCATGGGAATGTCTGGCAGAGAGACAGACACAGGTCTTTCACCATATATACAATGGAGTCATGCAAAACTTGAGGAAAGCATTTGTCAAAGTTTTATTTTGTGTTCCCAAACAGTCTCACATTATAGGCTGGGAATTGTTTTGTTTTTTTAGATTTGATTAACAAACGGATTCTGAAAATGTCTCTATACTGCGTGGGAAGATAACAGAAGGGAATGAAAAAATGCCATACACCCAAGAATAGTCTTCCATAATTGCTCTACTTCTGGAAAAAAATGAAATTGTGATCAAGATTAAAATATGTATGCTTCATTTCGCCGGGAACCTTCTGTCTGTAGCATTCTGATCCCATTTCAAAAATAATTGCTGCGAGGAACTGAAATCCAGTCAGGTTACAGTAGAAATGACAGCACAGTACAGCAAGACAGAAACAGATATCGTACTATTTTAGTGTCGTGAGTGAAGTTTCATGTATCTCTTATTATTTAGAGAATGTGCTTATAACTGAGAAATAAGATAATCATGTAATTTAACAACTGCATCCCAATAATCTAAGTACTGTCATAGTCTCCTATGTCATTAAAGGAGCAGTGTGTAGGATTCAGTGGCATCTAGTGGCAAGGTTGCAGATTGCAACCAACTGAATATCACTCCTCCCTTTCACAAGCGTGTCGGAGAACTACAGTCGCCTTCAGGTAACGCAAAAACGTGAAAAGGCCTTCTCTAGTTTGGTTTGTCTGTTCTGGGCTACTGTAGAAACATGGCGGAGCAACATGGTGGACTCCATGAAGAGGACCAGCTCCCTATGTAGATATGAAGGGCTCATTCTAAGCTAACAAAAACACAACAATTCTTAGTTTCAGGTGATTATACACTAATAAAAACCTAGTTATGATTGTTATATTCCATTTCTGCTAATAGATCCCCCTAAATCCTACAAACTGGCCCTCTAACAAACTGTTCAGGACTTACTAACTGTTTCAATACTCTTTATTGTCAAATTTAATTTGTGGTTCATCATTAATTCCTGGAGTTTACTTTAATCTTAATTAGGGATGCACCGATCCAACTTTTTCAGACTCAAAACCGATAGCGATAACTGGGCTCTGGGTATCGGCCGATACCGAGTACCGATCCGATAACCAGGGTATAATTAATAAGCTGTATGCCTCGCTGTGTGGAAGTGACTGGGTTCATTCTTTTTTATGTGTAAAACAACATCAGACTCGACTTTAAAAAATGCTTTTCTAACTTTGAAAAAACAAAATGTAACACATAAATACATAGATATGAATTTACTGAATTGATATTTATTATTAAAATAATAAATCGTACACCAGCAACTTGGTAAAAAATCTTCAAAATGATCAGGAATTCCAATTCAAGTGTAAACCCTGTTAATGCAGCAACAAATAGCTCAAAACTTAAACAGTATATAATGTATATAGTATATAAACATAGAACTGAATTGAATAGATCGGCCCAAATGTCACCGATATCCAATCCAGCTGTTTGAGCCAGTATCGGCCCTATATCCGATCCAGTATCGGTATCAGTGCATCTCTAATCTTAATTAGCCAGCTAACTGCAGCTGATAAAATCGGCTAACGACAGTTGTTTCAGCAAAATCGATGGTCTCTGGCTAAAAGTAAGAAATCTGCAATTATCTACCTCAGTCTGAAATCAAGCACCAATTGTTTTTTAAAACAAGTGTTAAATCTGCCACCGTCATACTGCATAATGACTGTCCATATGCCTACATTTCACCATCAACAATAACAAAAATATAATTGATTATGTAGACCATATGTGTATGAATTATGCATTTCAGTCGCAAATACAAAAGCAAATTGGCTTGGTCAATAAAAGTTAGTGCAGGACACAGCAGTTCATTCTTGTCAGCCAATTGTCAATCGTGAACTTGCAGACAGTATTTTTACAACTAGGCAACTAGTACACAGCACATATTTTACTGTTATAGCTGTAGCTTTGGGCAAACATTAATGTTTATTCATCTCCATCACGATGCCTAAAATACACCCTCACAGAAAACACACAGTCCTTGCTATGCCATTCAGTGGCTTATTTTGAAAGAATTGGGTGCAGCTCCTTCAGACTGTTTAGGTTGTTAAAGCTTCTCTGGCTTGAAGGCTGTGAAAACTTTTGTAGCCTTCACAGCTGTTTTTGTGTCCTTCTTAATTATAGCATATACTGTATAATAATACAACATATAATAGAAATGGCCGTATGTACCATCTAAACTTATTAGGCTAAAATTTAAAACAATTATCCTCATCAAGCATCATCTGCACCTAACTGTGTTCAACAGTTAAACAGACATTTCAACGCCCTCAGGGAAACCTCACCAATAGTCTTCAACATATCTGGTATCTGCTGGCACCATCAAATTAAAACTATAGCAAGTACTAAGAACCATGCTAATATTAGTTTATGACCTTGGCCCTGGGATTCCTTCACAAAATGTGGACAATAGGAAATTACATTTTTGACGGTCTTATCAAATTGGGCCACAATAGACCTTATTTTCCCTTTAATGATGAGGCTAATATTGTTACACATATTGTTAAAGCTCCTGGGAAGGTAGTTATGAAGGCCTCTTTAATGAGAGCAATGTGTCATCTTAAAAAGATCTTAAAAAGCTTCTTATTTGGAAGTTACTGCTTTGGTTATTCAACAAATTAAATCTCCAACCTTGTAACACTGCAGTCCGTATTTATATGGAGACACAGGCTCACCAACAGAGAAGGTATCTCTTTCACTGATTTAGTTGTACACAAACCACTTCATTGTGAATCCTGCTCAGATGCAAATGCAGTCCAACAGCCACAGATGGCGAATCAATGCCCACCTTATACTGACTCTGGCAAACACGACAGAAGGTATAAATCAAGGTGGAGTGCTTCGGATGGTTGCTCCCTCTTTGATGCAGCGGATCACGTTACTTTCTTTCTTGTTTTCTGAACCTATACCTCCTCCATATTCATATTCATTTCCCATTCCTGGATATTTTCTGCTGCTGCACTTGCCCCACGACTGCGCAAATTAAACTCTACAATCTGAATAAAATTAGCCTGAAAACATCTTAATTAGTTTCAAATACAAAACTGAGAGATAAAAACAAACCAGGGGAGGGTAGCATGTTTAGGATTTCGCTGGAAATATGAATGAGCTTGACTGGGCTTCTATTCCCAGCAGCAGCGACTCTAGCTTGGCAGGACACTCGAGTGGGAAGCCAGATGGGGATCAGGCTTGGTCACTGCAGTGGTGACTCATACTTACAGTATGGGGGGTGGGGAAGTGGAGGATCTGTTCAGGAGAGCGTGAAACTCTCTACGTGCTATCCCATATGTAGTCTACGCCCTCCCCAAGCTTAAAAAAGGGAGTTGGAAATGGCAACGACATCCAGATCAAACCAAATGTCAACTCATGCATTTAGAGGAATCAGTCCTACATTGTTTTCCAACACAACTGATACTATATCAAGCTACAGCTGCAAAATATAGTCAGTGAGAGTTGGAGAAAACATGAATCTGAATTTGTGTTGTTCCAACTACAAACTAAAAGAACATTTTTGGAACTTCAGCAATGTATGCTGTGCATCATCAAAGGGAATCAGTAGATTACATCTTCATTTTACCTAAATCAAGAAATAAAGACAAAAGCTCTTGATCTTAAAATGTATTAAAATGTATTAACAATACACTGTTAATACATTGTGTTAACAATGGACTACAGCATGTCCATTTTTGACAATGCTGTAGTGTTAATTGCCATGTGGCGTAGTGTGAACTAGAGAGCAAAATGTGAGATCAGTATTTACGGTTGGTCATTTTAAATGCAAGCACTATTAACGGCTTGGTGGAAACAGCTGTCAACTTATCCAAATGCTTTTTAGCCTACATTCTGATAAATGTATCTCTTTCACATTAAATGTCAATAAATAAATAAGCAAGATATTTCATTTCATTTTCTGATCTTTGTGTAGATGAACTTGCCGTTTTGCCTGAAATTGGCTGTGGTAATATATAATAATGTTTGCATACAAATGTGATATATTTCAGACAAAGTCCCTTTGTTTGCTTCTGGCTATAGGTCCATATGGACGTGTTCCCATTTCACTTCTTGTTTACGCAGAGACTCTGTCCCCTTAACTTGCAGTGCATAAATATTTCAGTACAAGTTGAATAGACAAGCCAAAAAAGTGCATGGGCCTGAAGCCAGAGAGAGAGAGAGAGAGAGAGAGAGAGAGAGAGAGGGGCACGGATGCAAATGGAAAACAGACAAATGACAGAAACAACAGCGCAGTCCACATAGTGTGAGCACCGGAGCGGAGCTGAGAGAATGTCACTCAGGTCACAGGGATTTGACGGATGAGCTTTGTTACTGGCTCTGTGTGACCTCGCCTTTCAACCCCTCTCAGCCTCAATGACACAAACAAACAAGCACACACCTGTATACACACACACACACAAAGAAAGGTACCTAGGGGACATATATGTACCTAGCACAAACACACACTTCTAACCACATCCATACACACTCAGTCACAACGTACAATATGCATCGCGCGTCATGCAAGGCAATGACATCCTTTCCACATCGACAGCTGAGGCACACATTTCTGACCCACACCTGCCGTCCTCGCGATGGCCCTGTGGCTAAGCTGTGATAGACTTGACACGCTACTCTCACAACGCCAGATTTTACACACACACACAACATATCAACACACACTTGCTCTTTTATCTTAGCCACAAACTGTGCATTAAACCCCAGGGGCCTTGCCCAGATCCCTGACTTTCACTCACCCATGAACACAAACCACACAATAAAACATTACACTGAGTACGCCGTTCTGATGCGCCTTTGTGTTGCGGGAAAAGCCTTGAAATGGAAAAAGAAGTGGACAGCTGGGCGAAAAAAGGAAAGATGGATAAATGGATGCACGGATGGATGGCTCCTCAGATAGATGGATTGGTGAATAAAGAGAGTAATGTGAAAGTCTTCTCGGTTCGCCGGGTGTTCAAAAATCAATCCTCTTCTTTGTCAGGTGAGCGGGGTCACTCACATCTCACCTAGACTTCTGATCATGCTCCTATGGGCTACTTCTAAAACCATGCAACCAATGTATATGTCATCAGGCAGTGATGCAAATACAAGAAAGGCCGCGGTCTGCAATGAAACACCCAGTCTTTAAAGTCTTTAAATTAATTAGCACACATCACCTAAGCAAGACCAGAGCAGTCCGAGCGTTGTCCTGTGAGTCTAATTAATCACGACTTTGGTTAGCAGCCAACAGAGAGGGAGGACAGCCCCCTTCTGTCTGAAACCTCCACAACATCGCTCCGGAGTGAACCCGCATCCAGGGTTAACACAATTACCAGCATGTCCTCCTAACCATACATCCAGCATCACACCACAGGCACTGTAATTGGTGTTCCTCGAATTGCGGGGAAAAATTAGAAAAGCAGTAGAGGGAAAGAGGTGATTAATTTGCTGGAGGAGGAGGTCGATGGCGATGTAAATCACTGCATGTCAGCGCAATTTAATTTTCCGGATTCCCTCGGCCTTGTCTGCCACGCCAGCCTTGCTCGCTGATTGGTTAGCGTCGGGTCGTAGCTGAAGGAGTCAAGGAGTGAAGGGCACTGTGAATAGCTTAATTACAACATAGGACCCTGTGCGGGACCTATATGTGCCCCCACTCCCCCCCCACGCTTGTTTGCATGTTCCCCGCCTGAATACAGGGGGATGAGGGATCAGGAGAAGTCTGCGGCAAAATCAGCTTTTTACTAACTGTCCTCATATTAGATGATCACATTTGGTTCTATTTAAGACTTTAACAGGCATATTGACGGACTCTCATTATGCGATATGAATGAAACTGCTCTCTTGATTTGGAAGGAACAAAAATAGTACTGAAGATTTCATCTGGATGCTTATGATAATAAGGCAGCGCTGAGTATGAAAGTGAAACGCAGCCAAAGCTTTGATGTGCTCGTTTTAAAATCTCCATCAGTGGAAAAAAAAAAACACACCATCAAAAAAAATGTCCGTGTGCTGCCATCAAAACAGCTCCCCAGGTTCAAACTTCAAACCTCACCTGCTCTATTGACTCTCCAGATAATGCCCTCAAGGAGACTTTGTTTGCATTAAACAACATCAAAATGCCGACTGCAATCTATAATCCAATTCACCACCTTTTACACCCTGTTTTATTAGCAAGCTCAGCTGCACCGACAACAGGGATGCTGCTCCTCTTTGTTGCTAAATAAGACCCATTCAGCAAGGTTTGCCCAGAGGGGTCAAGCACACAAAGCCAGCTATTCCTTGGGAGCAATTAGCTCCTAGCCACACCAACGTGAGGCCATGCCTCCTCTGGCCCTTATGACATTTCCTGTTCACGCCTGGGCTACCACCTCCTGCCAATCGTTTACACTCTCTGTACTGTATGTTGTGCATGCGTGCTTTTGCATATAACCTAAAGTAATAAGAAAGAGCAGTTTCTAGCTGAGCACAGCCACAAAGGAGGAAATAAAATAGAAGTAAAGTACATTGTGGGTTTTGTTTCTTCACCTATATTTAGATGAAGACAAATTATTTTCAGAACTCTCTTTTCGTATCTGCGTAGCACTGACTCACAGGCTATTGGGCTGTATGCTTTTGATCTGAAGTTTTGCATGTGTTGAAATACCTCTGAAACTAACTTTTTATGGCATAATATAATCACATTTATTCATAATATATGCCGTGCTACCACAATGCTGTAAATTCACAGTGTATACAATGAATCACTTTCAGAGAAAGCCCCCGAGGCGGTTTTATGAAACAAGTGAAAATCTCTACTCCCAGGCAAGACTGGCAGATTAGGTTGTGTAGGGCCACTGGAGGCTGGTGACCCAAAAAAAGAGGAGGACAGGTAAAATACACGACGTGGTTCAGTGACTTGCAAAATAAAAGGGTAGGGCAGAAATGTATGGTTTTTGTCAGCATATTGATATAAGTTTATACAACTTACAATATACGTGAAAGTTAAAAAAAAAATGATACCTTTAGGTAAAATGATATATAGAAACATGCTCTTTATCCTCTATGGACCAGTTTTGCTTGCACAAGGCCTTATGCCCGGTTCAGACTACACGATATCAGCCCGATTATATCCCGACATAGGCGTCGTAGGGGATCGGGAACGATAAATGTGCGAGTGTTGTGTGCGAAAATCGATTCTCTTATCTCGTGTAGAGTGTCATAGCAGACGACAACCGTCGCCACATCTGGGACGCCCCACGAAACACTGAGGAAAAGTCTGGCCTTTATTTTTCGTCTTGACACGCCTAGTGTGACATCTCCAAGGACCTGTTCCTTTGCGTTGACCAATCAGGTGCTCTCTCCAACGCACAGTCGCAGTCAGGTCACTTGGTAATCAACAAACATGATGTAAAGGAGGAGGGATGCCCAATACATCCATGTGGTTGCCGAGTTTGCTGCTATCAGGTGGGACAACGAAACTGACTGAAGTATTGACAGCCCATACCGTCCTCCACAACCGTTTTTTCTTTCTTTTCGCAACAAAAGACAGCCAGCATCACACACAACGCTTCTGTCACCATGATTGACAGTTGCTTCAACCGCCTCCCCGATGACGTAATAACTCGCGCATGATCGTGGAATACGATGTGCCATGATTGGTTGTGGTCTTGCCAGGAGTCTTGCCAAGAGTTTATGGCGCTGTGATCGTTATATCTGACATGATGAACATCGCCAAAGACAAAAATATTGTGTAGTCTGATCCCGGCATTACTGTCTACAAAATGTAGCAACCCACAATACATTGGCAGTAAAACAAGCAAATCTTTGCAGCAAAGTCTCAAAGCAGAGTCAATGAGGTGATACTAGACACATGCACATGGACCCGCACACACACACACCCACACAGACCGTGCGTGTACACATCATCACTTATATACGCTCACTCACACACACAGACACTCACGCACAAACTGAGGCATGCCGGGAGTCCTAATGACCTGTGCCGCGTGTTTGCGAGGGCGTAAGAGTGTGTTTTGAATTAGGAAGAGGAGAGGCAGAAGATGAACTAACGATGGCTGCTAATAATTACAGATCTGTAGTGTGGAGGAGTTAATGAGGAGCCAAAGCCTCCCATGATGCCCCAGTAATAATGAATGAGGAGTGTGAGAGAGAGGAGGGAGGTGGAGAGAGAGAGAGAGAGAGAGAGGGGGTGGTAGCTGTCAGTTTGAGAGGCCGCAATGCCCTTTGGTTTCCCTGCACTCTGGGCATGTCAACGAGAGAGGAGCCTTCCCAGAGGAGGCTTGCCTCCACACTAATGAAGATGTGACAGACCTGTGACTTGCAGAGTGTAGGAAAGAGGAGGAAGGCGGATGAGGAAGACAGACAGCTAATATAAAATGAAAGGCACCGAAAAGGTGAAAGGTTGCCAAGACCTTCAAAAAGAATGAGACAGCGTCACGCAGAGGCAACACTCATGAGACTCATGGTTTTAGGATGTTTCGATTGCTGCATATGTTAATAACAAATTGACAACCTGGACGATTACAAGACACATTACATCAGATAAAAACTGGATTAGTAAAATAAAAGTTGAACATTGTACTCACTAGAGAGCTGGTGTAGCTGGGATCAGAGGTGTCGTCCTGTAGGTAGCGTGACAGGCCAAAGTCGGACACTTTACACACCAGGTTGCTGTTGACCAGAATGTTTCGTGCAGCAAGGTCGCGGTGGACGTAGTTCATTTCTGAGAGATATTTCATCCCAGCTGAGATCCCGCGCATCATCCCCACTAACTGGATCACCGTGAACTGACCATCATTTTGCTAGAGGACGAAGAGAAAACAAATAAAAGCGGTGATTTAGATATTATCTTTGGCCCGATTAACATTAATGAGAATAGCTGGGGGATAGATAGATGTCAGCTAATATTACAGCTTTTTAATGATAGTGAACTAATTATGTTGGTTTACTTGGTATTCCAGGCTTGAATGTTGTTATTTCAAATACATACTGTTTTCTATCAGTACAAAATAAATTACATGTTTGTGCTATTTTCTGATGTATTATACAGACACATGTAGTCTTTAGAAAGGCTGCCCAATAGGACTCCAATCCAGAATTATAAAGACTTTGTAGTATATCATTATTGCCACAGCCAGAGGGTGCACACTTATACAGTGGCAATGGAACAAGGTGTGTTGTCAGACCTGGCATGTACATAGGAAATAAGTGGGCGAATCTACCAGCTTTTCCCATCTATTTGAGGCTGGAGCAGGTAATTATGTTCACTTATTTCAGGTTGGTTTATTTTTTTCCTGCCCCTCGTTTTTGATCATTTGTTGTTTACACTTTGCTATTACAAAACCAACATCCCAAGCTTGTTTATTCCCTTTCGAATCCTCTTAATATCCAGAGGAAACTTGTATTAGATAAGCAAAATGGATTTCTGAAGCCAAACCTGCCCATTGTAGTTGTTAAAGCATTGTTCCTTTCGGGCATGCAGGCATCTATCTCGTCAGCATCCACGCATGGTGCCCCTACCCCTCTGCGAATGCTCTGAAGAGCAAGCTTTGAACCCCCGAAACACAGTAACAAATAAGAGGGTAAGGGAGATCGATGGAAACACAAGTCGGATGTGGCGGTTAGCAAAGCCAACTTCAAAGAGCCCCTTTAAACCCACCCTAGATCAAAGTGGAATAGAACAGCAATCCATGAGATTGAAGGGGGGGGGGAAAAGCGAGTTGAATATTGATTAAGCTGTATGTCCGCTCAATCCTGACTATAAAAGAAAGAGTGAAGAGTCCATTAAAAAGCTCCAGGCATTAATGGAGAAATTAAAGGCCGATAGAGCTAGCTAATGGAAATTTCAAATTAAGAATGATTGAAATCATGTTCATTGTCATGAAACATATTCTCTGTTGGCACCAGATAGGTTTAGAAGGCTCGTTCTAATTTGTATTAGGAGGGATTCTTAGCATGGACTCTGTTTCTGGGACAATTAATTTCCAATCAGCTTCTCAGTTCCATAAGGTTTCTATTCAACTACGGAATATGACTTTTGATCACCCCATTTAACTGTTTGCAACTTTCTATGACGTAGTGCATGTATGTATCCACAGCATAGACTGTACAGAAGTGAAGCCAAAATATCCCAGATACGGGAGCTGCTATCTTGAGATTTTGATGCCAAGTGGAGCCAGAGTCTATGCAGTAGTGATCGGGTGGTGGAGCCGCGGTATCAAGGTCACCTGCCCGAACCAACCGCAAGCCAAGCACGGCCGCAGCTTTTCAGCGAAAGAGACACACAGCTGCCAATCATGACGTCTCACCCCTTTTTTATAGCATCAAATAACTAATTAAAACCCAACTAATCAGAAAAATGAACACTTGAACATACATCAGCGTGATAAACGTGTACTTAAAATGACAGAAACCATCTTCGGGAAAAATGTATTTGATGTGTACTTTGACTTTTTAGTTTGGCCCATGTCTCATCCGCTAACATGGAGGAGGCGGGCTTTATGACTTATACTGCAGCCAGTCACCAAGGGACGATCAAGAGGTTTTGGCTTCACTTTTGGAGAGCTGTAATGTCGTCTATCTTTATTCACAGTTTATGGTCCGCAGAAATTACTCACCCTTAGGAATGAGTCAAGGGCGCCATTCTCCATAAACTCTGTGACGATCATGACCGGACGGCTCTTTGTGACTACACCCTCCAGACGGATAATGTTCGGGTGGTCGAACTGGCCCATGATTGACGCCTCGGACAGGAAGTCCCGCCTCTGCTTGTCCACGTAGCCTGCCTTCAGGGTCTTGATAGCTACATAGATCTCCCTCTTACCAGGCAGCTTCAAACGGCCCTTGTACACCTCCCCGAATTCACCTAGAGGGGAAAATAGAGAGATGTGCAGTCTGTCAAAAAAAATGAGAACTGATCTACTTTTGTCTGATCAAAATGTAATCACACAAAAGATTAGTAGAGCTGACAAGATCTAAATCTATCCATTTATCAAGCTTATTTACATCTCACGTCCCTTGGCAGAAATTATGGATCTTCATTTAGTCTATATCAAGCCCGCTGAGTGTTGTCCAATACTCCTCTAGTGTTGCTCCTTCATAATATTCTTAACAGTGTGGCTCCTCTGACTCACACGATTCATCTATCCTAAAAGCCGGCCAAGTGTCTCCGTATTCCCCAATCAGAGAATAACAGGCAAGCACTATCTGGTAAATATCTGGAACCCGTTTGATTAATTATCACCACCTCGGTGTCCAGCAGAGACGCCACGCAGTGAAATCAACAAAAACGGAAATCTTTAATTAGTTAGTCCCCTTGCATCCTTACCCCTATCCTATCTCTGTCACTTCCTCACACCTAGCTTGCTGAGAAGGCCGGTCCGCAGGAGAGCTATTCCAGGCCCTACTCTCATTACCAGGGGTATTTTAGCCACCGTATGAACCGACACATATGGTACCAGCATGGCCTTCCTGCTGTAAAAAAAAAGGTGTGCCCCATCCAAAGGAAAAGACATGTTGGAGACAGGTGGACATGTTAAGTTATTTTAGCCTCCACCTGCTCAGAATTTACTTCAAAGCAATCAGCCCCTAATCAGCAGTCCATCAATTTGAACAGACGTTTTAGCAATAAATAAAAAGACGAGGAAAGAAGTACAGAAAACAGAATCTACCTATTTGACATGTGAGGTAAATGAAAGGGGCAAGGCAAAACATGTTAGAGAGCAACACTAATAGGCCCCAGAAACAGAGAAGCGCAGGGAATAGGCCGCAAGGCTTGAGTTATTTCTAATGCCATTATGTCCCAGGGTAGCTGGCCTATATGCTGCTAGTGCTCTTGACATGGGCCCTTGACATGTTCCCATCTGATGGGGCTGCCAAAAGGCCTAGGCTTTATGACCTTGAACAGATGCAGGCTTAACTTGTTTGCGCGCAAGCACAGACATATGAATATATAGCAATCCTCACGTACACACATACAACCCGTTCTCCATACCTGCACCGATGACCTCCTCGATCTTGACGGTGGAGACGTCAATCTCCTTGGCGAATTCTCGCACAGCCTCGTTGGGGTCTTCGTAGGTAAAGGGGTCGATGTAGATCTTCATCCCCGGGGAGCCTGAGAAGTGGGTCGGGCAGCCCAGTGGGGAGGGGCAGTTAGACATGTCGGCTCGCAAAGAGAGTTCTAGAACAACCAAAGTGCTCAATGAGCTTTAAAGAAGAAGACACTGTTCTTTTTTTGTTTTCTCTTTGGCTAATGTCTACTGTTAACAATTGATGAATGCACTTGCCCTTCAAGTCGTAGCTTAAATCACAGAGTGACACAGCATTACTTACAATCACTACGAGCTCTTAACAGTTTGTAAATGATGATAACTCCATTTGCTCTATGGTCCTCCTCAGAGACAGACAAGAGCACTACAGTATGCAAATGAATATTAGCACGCATTAAATAATATAGGTGTATTATGACAGGAGCCTCAGTTACGAGTAGAGCAGACAACAAAATGGTGGTTTGATGATTCAGTACTTGGAATTGGGAAACAGACCAGAAAAAAACAGAGAGAGAGAGAGGAAGATGAAGGGATGAGGGTTTATAGAAAAAGTAAATGTAGACAGATTTTTTGTTTCCCTTTTATCCCTTACCCTAGCAGTCTCTGCTCTTTGATAGTGGTAGAACCAATTTCCCCACAGCCTTTCCCTATAGGAGCTCATAAAGAGATAAAACCACCGCGCTATCAACTAGCTCTTTATGCTGTTTTGCAATAGGTGACTCAGTTCACAGACTGGAGATGTGTGCAAACGGAGGAGAGATTGTCAGTGTCGACAGGCCGGGGCGGGGAGGACTGCCGGAAAAAACACTTGTAAACAAATTCAATACACGCTGCCACAAGACGGACATTACGGCGAGCTAGCAGACGTCAAATCATCATTTCTACAGTGACACCCAAGGGCAGCCCTCTCTCTCAAAGCTGTTTAGTCAAAACCTTGGCAGCCATGATTGGAATAAACCCATCTCCATCAAGTCAATTTGTGACTGCTCATTTGCATAAGCCACATAGAGAGAGGGGAGGGGTCTCCAGAGACACGAGGAGGATAAGGTCTGGTCTTGGAGGGATCAAGGTGACTCACCTCGCTCTCGACTAGAAGCTGATTCTAGTTACCGCACTAATTGCCTTGAACCCTGTCTGTGTGAACGTAATTGCTCATTAGAGATTCCATACAGATTGGATTCAAGTTAATCCATCAGAGGGTTTGCAGCTTTTGCATTCCGTGAAGTCGTTCTATTTACAAGTGTCGCCAAGCTGCTCGCGCAGCAGCACCACTGGGTGGGACTCAAAATCTCAGCAGGGACAACAAAAAAACATATGAGAACACAAGCGCTCTAAATCTCACGCACGTCCATGTACACATACGTACACCCATTACTTTCTAATCCACAGTCCAGAGCCCACGTTCATATATAATTTAAAATGCAAACAGTTTATCTCCCTCCCTCCCTCCAGTACAGCCCTGGCTAGCTGGACTCATCTTTTTATGGCCATCAGATAAAAAATAGATTCCTGCTTCTTTAATATTTCATAAGTCCTTCATTTGAGTGTATGAAGCAAATGTATCCAAACGTCACTTCTATTTTTACCCAACAAAACAACAAGCCTGTTGGGAGCGAATGCACGGCTGCTGCAGTGACTCATGGGCATATAACACATAACTTCATACCTTTTTAAATTACATGGCCGCATAGAACTTAAATGGGACAAATGGTCAAACTCATGAATTTAATGAATTTGGATTACGTATCCAAACAAAACCCCTAGGCTACGACACAATTGCTAAAGCGGTTAAGGGTATTTAGTTGACCTGAATTATAAATGACAGTTTGCTGCACCGCACTTAACCATGTTATTTTCACCAATGTCCAGCATTTAGCCTGTTATTAGTCTGGCCTGCTCGTTTGCTGAATGGCCCTAATGTATCCACAAATCAACCGTGAGGCAGTAATGCTTACATTCATCTATTACTGGCTATGGGTACAATCAAATTACCGCGCAGAATTTACTTATTGCCTAAAGACAAACAGCAATGTCAGTAAGTGTAACAGCAGCTTCAATGACGCTCATCTTTTTAAGTTAAAGGAATTATTTAATGTTAATGTTTAATGTTAGTCTTTTACCAGAGAAACATAATTTCTTCTAATTCATTTTGCATGACAATATTTGTAATTTAGTAATTTCATTATATAGTAATTATATGTTTTATGTGATTATCCACTTTGAAAAATTAACACACACAATTGCAGGACACTGAACGTCTGCTAGTGAATACAGTCCCATTTCAAGTCAGCCCGAGATGCACACTAATCTATTCTGTGGCTCTGTGAATTATAATGAGTTGAGTTTATTTCCCATACACAAACTAATTATCCATCGTTTGATGTCAGAAAATCATTTGTCAGACAGACACACTGCAGCTTATTAGCATGGAAATCACAGAGGGGATCTAAAAATTGTATGGGATTAACAGTCACATTTGTATTGATGTTAGTTTGGGTTTATCCGGCATGCGGTTTGACCTATAATACTCAGGATGATAAAGGTCAAAATATTCTACTGATGCTTCTGTTTATGCCTACTCACCGAATTCTCATGTATGAAAGCAGTACGCTGTGGCAAGAAGCGACTGAAGTATGAATATATTTGGCATCTAACAATAACTAGATCTGTTAAATGGGCTTCCAAATCCCATTCTCATTCAGTGTGAGCACCAGATGCTGAAGCACAAACAACAGCTGAAGCTACAAAGTGACAAACAGGGTTTGAACATAAGTGATTTAAAGATGTGTTGGTAGTCATATGCAGAGAAGCATTGGGGCATACAGTAAACATGCAGCGCTTAGAGACGTCTATCTGTTAATTAGCTGGTGTTGACGGGCTGTTAATGTGTGGAAACGACTGAAAGGGAATAGATCCACTGAGAAAAAAAATTGTAAATGCTCTAACGCAGTGAGGTGAGTATAATATGTTTGGATGATGATACTGACGATGCGTTGATGTGTGCAATTGAAGAGAAACAAAATCCTCCAAGCCACACACTTGATTCATGATGCGTGTGTTCATGCGTGTGTTCCAATCTGCTTGTCATGACATCCCACCCAGCGTTTGGTGTAATGTTAGAGGTCTCATTTTCATAACCACGACAACACTACTGGATTTACAGTATGAGCAGCATCCCTCTTGACGCCTGTCACATTAGGTGGGCTGGGAAATGAAACGACATCACCTGACGTGTGTGGCAACAGCTGGAACAGTAGGCAGTCGGGTGAAAGCACATTTTTGGAGATTCACCCAAAACAATATGGCTGAGCCGCGTTATTTAATTGTTGCGTTGAATACCGTAATTATAAAACTGCCAGTCAAATCTTGAGAGAATAGAAGACAACAATGCATCATGGGGTGGGGGATTACTTCATGAGTGTTGGCGCTGTGAAGGTTGAAGGAATAAACCTATGAATAGGATCCCTTATCAGCGTTTTATTTTCCTCTCCACTTCAAATTGCTTATTTGATGATTAGGGCTGCAAGCGTCTCTGATCTTTTGTTTATTTCCACCACTCATGTTAATTGCATTTGGTTCCCCCCAAAGATAGCCTTGTGACAAAACCGACTGTTCTGCCCACATCAGGTTTAATGAGCCCCGGGCTGCCACTGCTGCAGCTTTGACACAAAGTAACTGTGTTGAAACGCTTTGCAGTGTCAGGCTCAACAAAACTCTATCCCCTCGAGTGAGCCCCTTTTCAGACTGCCAGGTCGACAGTACACAGGGCTTTCATTTGAGGTACAAATCTTTGTGTGTATGTGTGTGTGGGAGGTTATGTGTGTGTCCCTCCAGGCTCCTTCCCCTCATCAGTCGGTGCCAGGGGAGCGCTTGAAACATGACTCAATCACGGCGATCGTACAGCCCTGAGAGATGACTGTCAGTCAGTGTCATTGTGTGAAGGAAGGAAAATGTCATTTACATCCACAGACGCCTGCTACCTCGGGTAATTTGTCTTTTACCTTACCTCCTTTACATTAATGCATTATGTAAGAATACATGCTTTACCTACAAGTCCTATACCATGCATAATATGACAGCACTTCGACTGGACAAAATATCAATCATGTAGCAAATATCAATGATATATATGAGAACACCCAGAAAAGAGATATCTCCATCTACTGTATGCATCACAATCCTCTAATTTTTGTATATAAAATTTAAAACTGCATCAAAATGAGCATAAGAGACAATCATACTAACTGCCTGATAGCTGCCATGACTTTTGGAGAATATCTAAATCTTATCTGGGAATATGAAGGATTTGTACAAGGATGTTGGACTCCTGGCTACTAAGTTACAGCCTTTTAAATGTATCTGTGGTGCCATCTATAGATCTACACTATTACATAAGTAGTAGAGTACATAGATTATGTGGATGTGTCATCTAATGTCAAATAAAAACGTCTGCAATTATCTGTCGGCATGGTGTATCAGAAGACAAATTAATAGTATATATATATATAATTATTTTATGTACCAAATTTGAGAGGACATATTATGCTTTTGTGCTTTTTCCTTTTCCTTTAGCGTGTTATATAATTTTTTGTGCATGCAAAAGATCTGCAAAGTTACAAAGCCCACGCCAAAAGGAGTTACTTTGCCCCACAGAAACACTGCTCCCGAACTGCCTGAAATGCCTCGCTTGAAGTCCTACCTTTTCTTCCGTAACGTAGTGATGTCACCAAGTAACACATTTGCATAGTGGCTAAACCTGCCTAGTGGCTAGTTTGGCACGCCCCCAAAAAAAGCTAGATAGAGCGGAGCTGGAGCAGAGTCCGAAGAGTTTGGTTCGGTTGACCAATCACAACAGAGTGGGACAGACTGAGGGTGAAAAGAAGTGCTGCAACACAGCCAGTATGAGAAAAGTAAAAAGTGTTTTTTGAACATTGAAGCATGAAAACATGTTTTAGTAGAAACCTAAAAGACAAATATGAACCTGAAAATGAAATTGAGCTTAATAGGTCATCTTTAAAGATTGGATGAAATTTGTAGTAGGAGTGGTGAAAAATACTGCTCTCCTCAGGCAGAAATCTGCCAAGTAGTCTTTAAAATATCCAGCAAATTAACAGACAAACAAAACATATGGGACTAACCACTAGCTTATAGGAGCTGTAAATGTTAGCGTTGACTCACCTCTTCCTGTGCTGTAATGTTGCAACTTGTCACTGTACACCGCCTCCTTGGTGTATGCCCTTTTCCTGAGGGAGCGATGAATATTGAGAGAGAGAAGAGAGAGAAAATGAGAGAGATAGAGAGAGAGAGATGACAGGATGAAAGGATGTGTAAACGAGGCCTTATTACTCTTCATGTTTCTCTGTATGGCCTAAAAAATGACGTGGCTGAAATTGAATCAGTTGCAGAGGGTTAGCAATGGCAAATGAAGTTTATGAAAATGAGCTGATTTTTAATTAGACCTTGATAGGATCTCTCTGCTTTTCATCTGTCTCCTCTGCCTCGGCATCAAAAGAGCCTGGGCCCTTTTGATGAACACTTTACTTGCTCAAAGTTGCACACAGCACTGCAGAAAAAATCGACTTTCATATATTTAAAGCGGAGCAAGATAGGAATGTGACAATGTGACAAACTGCGGCAAAATTAAATTGGCTTGACTTAAGTGACTTAACGGGGCAAAGTAGGAGTTGTTAGGTTCTCTGTGGAATTGAATATTCCATTTAAAATGTGTCAACTTTTCTTCCCGTCAAATTGATTGCCATTACTAAATGCTCTATCTGTGAGTTTATGGAAGGAGCTCACACACTGTGTGTTCCAAAGTATGACCTGGGGATGTGGCTTTATCGCTAATACAGTATGTCTCAAAAACATACTGTACTGGATGAGTTTGAGTACCAAAGAATGTCAGTGATGTTAAGACACAGATGTATCACAGTGGAACTTTGCTGTAACAGAATGTATTATATGCAAAGTAGTCATATATGGTTACATTCTGGTTAAAAAACTGTGCAAACATCACAACGTGATGGAAATGCACTGTTGTCAGGCCTTTAAATAAGCTTTATCAGTCACTATAGGCACCATAGATGTGGGTCAGTAGGGGCCTACTACAACCCATATTAGGTTTTATCATCTATTCACATGGTAGATCACCGAAAGAAGGTATAAAAGCACATGATAATGGGGATCTAAATAAACAAACAAAAACATGACAACGACCTCTAGCAACTGTAGTAATTATGTTTGGAGCAGAGGCTGAAGTGAAGCACTGTAAAATTGACGGCATGAAACTCCATATAGGGTGGAGCACAAAATACAGAGTTTTCACCCAGGTAACCAGGGGCATCCTGTGAGAAACCAACAACATGTAGTTTCACTTTTAAAATGCAGTTATTTTAAGATAAAACACAATGTTTTTCCCTAAACTCAACCAAGAGTTTTCGTTGACTAAACCTAAAGAAGTTGTACTTTTGTTGCCTAAACCTAAAGAAGCCTTTTTGTTTGTGTTCAAAACATTCACTTTAACAACGTAGTACGCCTTGTAGGTCCCTAATGATCCACATATATGGTGCTTATAGCAACTGATAACGCCTATTTAATAGCCTGATAACAGTCGAATCGGGTGTTGAGTAATCCATTTTCATGCTGTGTTGCCATTTGTGTTCCAATAGTTATTGGCAAACAGGGGAGCATGCAGGGCTTCTGTATTAGATAGCATAGTGTTCATGTTATTATGTCCACCCCCTATATTTGCTACAGTTCCCCAGGAAGCTATATGCTGTCATTACGAGGGCAAAATCGGGCCAGATGTGTTGCTATGTTTTTCTTGGGGAGAAATATCAGTTTAATATACAGTAAGTTTATTTGGGACAAATGAAGCAATGACGTCATGAACTTTGCAGCAGCTTCTTTCTGCATGCATCGCAAAAGAACAAAAAGTGAAAATGTGGTTACCTGCTGCACACGATGGAGATAGCAACAAGGGAAACAATAAAGACCACTCCGGCTGCTGCTGACCCCGCAATCAGAGGAAGCTGTTCCCTCAGCTCAGACTTGAAGTCATCTGGGTTGCACAAAGAGAAAGACAGACATTGAGAGTGGCTTAGGTAGAGCTTATTTAGAGGTGTGTGTGTGTGTGCATGTGTGTGTGTTCAGAAGGTAAAAGGATAGACGGGGAGAAGAAGAGCCAGAATGGTTAGACTGGGTGTACTGACGGATAAAGAAAACATATAGATCTCTCTGCTGAGCGGCGCTGACTGAAATCCGGTGAGCTTTAGCGAGACTGACTGACAGGTTGTGTTTGATAAACCAGGAGAGAGACAGGAAGACAGAGAGTGACAGAAAAGCATAAAACTGATGGTGAGAAAGAGCGAGAGGGGGCCTCTCTGCCTTCTCCGCTGCAATACCTGTCAGAAAGGAGTGGACAAGAAAGTGCACCTTGGAATGTTGTTTCTTGGGTGTTGAAAAGGACGCTGTCTACTGCCAAACACACACAGCCCAAACATGTTTTATGTACATAGCCGGGGCAGGCTGCTGGTAGTTCTGAGGACAGCTTAAATGCCTGCCTAAAAAGTCCACACAGCAGAATCTTCAGTTATCTTTTTGTGTGCCGGTCTTCCCGCGACTTTGACACCAGCAAACACTGTAGTTAAAGCAATGCGGGATTTAGCATGCTGCAGGCAAATCAGCAGCTTCCAAATCCAATCCCCCGTGCAGAATGGGCCCATCGGATTAAAGTGATAAAGGGAGAACTAATGCATTTTCGAAGCAGTGTGAGAGCCGGGATATATGAGGAAACTCAATGTGACAGGAATTGCTCACTCTTTTAACTTGCACATTTATCAAGTGCGTTTCAAGCAAACAGTGTGAATGATGTTCCGGCTCCTCGAGCTTCCAGGCAGTCTTCCCGCTCTCTTTTGATGCACATTTAGGCGTGAGAGGTCCAGATAAATCTCCCCATCACCCATATGAGAATGGTGATTTTCCCTGACAGCCAGAAATCACGCAGCTACTTGTTCCTGCGGTAAATAGGCTCCTATTACAATCAGTTAGTTAGCGGGGCCTCTCAGCCCATTAGAGAACTGTAGAGCTGTGACATCAGTAACCCTACTGATGGACCAATCGCTTCTTTTTCCATCACACCTGTCAATCAAGTCTGCACTGCTTGTGTGTTTGTGTGTCGCGGTGGCAAAAGGATACCTTGCGGAGGTGTATGAAAACGTGCCGACAGGAAGACAAAAGGGATTACGTGTTTCGAGGACAGACACGGAGGGGGAGCAGCAGTTTTTGTGGCGAGGTGGCGTCTTCATGAGACAGTGGAGCAGCCTGACACGGGGAGGGAAGAAACCGGCAGAGGGGCAAGAGGTGGAGCCGTGGGTGTGATTGTCAGCAGTTCTCTAGCGTCTGCTGCTAATTGCCTTGACGAATGTCGTGCTGTGGCAGCGAGCCAACGGATGAACCGCAAACGGTGTTTGTGTGAGCGAGAGCGTGCGCGTACATTCGGGCGTGTTTGAGGGAAAGATAATTTGCGACCGTGAGGGTGATGCAAAGGGGCCGTGACTGTGCCACTTACATCTGCTCTGCGCAGGTAAGTAGCCACAATGATCACCTTCATCATCATTATTATCCCTCCCATCTTCCCCTCCCTCAAGATCATCACCGTCTTATTCATCATTATCATTAATGCAATACAATATGGAAATGTCACTCCTGTATTTGACACGTTTAGTAGGTAGTAGTCTAGTAGTCCAGACAGGCACAATGAAGCATGCACTTTCAGATCCAGTCAAATGTTTAATCCATCCAGACGGAATCATGCTGTGTTAATTTTAGCACTGATTTTTACTGCCTTGGCAAGTCTATGAAGAAGTACTACATGAAGAAGTGATCAACCCTGCACACACACCTCCTTGCACTTACACTAATAAACTTAGTTCCACAACCTTGCCAGTGCAGCAGGTGTTGCGGCTCCTCTTCAGCCCCTTCCCTCTCTCCAACAATCCAGCCCCCCCGCCCCCACGGCAAAAAATTAATCTCATCAACTACTAATCACAGCTATGCATTCTGGGACGGCTCTCCAGCAACAGAAGGGCCGGGTGAAAACCAATTAGCTAAGCATTTTGGATCAAGCACAGTTAGTTGCACAAACAAAAGACACTCAGCGTTCTACATATTCAAGGCACCCACACACACACACACACACACGCACACACACACACACACACACACACACAAACACACTCAAACCTGAAATTAATTTAGCTGTAGAAATAGAAATGCAATCAAACATTACGGTTCCCGTCTATCTCACCTACTAATAATAATGCAACAACAAATACAAAGAGCGACAAGAGAAAGAGTTAGAGTGTGTGTGTGTGTGTGTGTGTGTGTGTGTGAGACAGAGAGAGCTGTTTCTCCTGGCTCGGCGATCCTTACCATCTGTGAGGGTTTGGAAGCACATCTTGCTGCTGTATTTGCCAAAGCCAGCCACAGTCCTCGCCCGCACCTGTACCACATAGACTGTACCCGGCCTGAGGCCCTCCACGCGTGCGGTGTTAGTTTGGCTTCGCAGGATGGTGGAGTTAATCTCGGCATGGTCCTAAAAGGAGCAACGGGCACACGGGAAGCAGGTTAGAGATGGCTTACAGAAAAGATGTCAGCGGGAAAGTGTGTAACCGCACAGTTAAAAAAAAAAAAACTCCAGCTCCAGTAGTAGTAGTAGTAGCAGGAGTTTGACAGTGAGACAAGAAACAGACTCATCGAGCGTTGTATATGCAGGAGATAAAGTGGACCAAATTTGGAGGAAATCATTTTAGGCTGTATATTATAGTTGTGCTAAACCAGAGATACAGGAAATGTAGTCTACTTTTGATAAACAACACTGACAGAGTTCAGATGAAAACAGTAGATAGTAGAGAAAAACGGAATACAGAGAACAGTTAAAGGTAGTGAACTCTCTTAAAAATGATGTCTTAAGGGCCCATTTAAACAGCAAGACGTAATTTGTTTCTTCTTCCAGTTTTTTTATAAGACTTTGGTCAGTTTGAACTTCAAATACACAACACTACAGCACATAAAACACACCCACAAGAAGCACACCACTCCCGCAAACACACTATAATTCCCATTCACACAGTAACACACACGTAGCACAATATGGTAATTAAAGGCAATCAGTTTCTTGCAAATTACAAAGGGCAATAGCTACTTCTGAACAGTAATAGAATAGCATTGCATATTTGTCTCCTCAGATGTGCTTTATGAGGCAGTTTAATTACTGCAAGAAGTTTGAGCACTACATCCTCTTGTTTTGTTGTCTGAAGTAGGTTGCTTTTTGAGTTCCACCCACAGAAAAGCGTTTTATTTTTTCATTAAAGGGAATGCTATAAAAATCCTCGGCAACAATCGCTGTTTGTTGTAACATTCTATGTAGGTATTTGACCTCTTTCGTATGCTGTTTTTACATTTTAATATCTGTTTAGAGCTCTCAAAATGTGTGTACATGCATACATATAGCCATTCATTATGTGAATGACCGTGGGACATGCCCTCTTTCTCTGTCCTGGCTCAAGGGAGCCAGTCAGACAGTCTGCTGCAGTGTCGTTTGGGGCTTGCTGGAGGTATCTGATACGGGGGATCAGTAATTACTTAGCCCTGTCACCTTCTCATAACCCAGAGTGAATATGACAGCCAGAAAATAAGACTGCACCAACACTACACCCACCACCACTGCAGGCTGCTGATAGCTAGATGCAGACATACTGTAGTGAGGGAGGGGGGATGCTGGTTGTAAGTGAAGGGGTGAGATTCCCTGTGTCAGTAAAACAGTGTAAATAGAGCTTTTCAAAGCTTGGTAAACACACTATTGTATAATGCTGGACTACATCCTAAAATACACAAAAAGTTGACAACAGCGTGGAGTGGAAAAGGTAGATAGGCAAGGAGGAAGCTAGGGAGGGAGGGAGGGAGAGAGAGAGAGGAAGATGATGGCAGGAAGCGATAAGAAACTCGAGGCAGAAGCAACCCACATCGAAATCATTATCCAATCTGATTGGTGTAATTGAATCATTCCGGTTGCTCCGTCATTGAGCAGACGGAGCAACCCCACATAATGATTTGTGCAATCACATTAGCTCTTATTGGACACTCTGGGCTTGATGAAGACAAATGTTTGGGGTTGGGATGGGAGAGAGCATCGCACCAACCGGCTTTCGTTCTATCTCGGAGAGGAAAGAGATGTTTATAGATGGAATTCTGGATGTAACTGGGTTAGGGAGTTTAATCATCCCACAGACCTTTTGTCCATTACATCACACAATCTGTCATCTCTCCAATGTGCAAATACTCTGAAATTGTGAAACTTGAATTTAAAGAGGCAGTTTGAAAGAAGACACGAAGCCCCATGAGAGCCATAGTCACCTATTCATCTGGTATAAGACGTGGTTGAGTGCACAGGGACCACTGGGGGTCACTCCTGCTATCAGTCTTCCTGCATGTCTCAGGACCACACCCCTAACTGTTGAGTTTGAATGGAGGACAGGTGAGCCGACAGATGGCAAACCGCCAATGGGGGAGAATCCCTCGAGGGAGCACCAGCTAGGAATGGCCCTCTCATGCTGCCAGTCAAATAGGGATTATGGGACACACACACACACAAACACACATACACACCCACATCTGCCACTTAAAAATGAGCTGGCATTTGGCGCTCCAGCAGGTTCGGGGGATAGCCAATAAAAGGCCATGCCAGGAGGGACTTCCAGCCACGAGAGGTCCTCTCCTGCTGCCAGTCAAATGGGGATTATGAGGACCACACCCTAACTTGCTAAATAAAGACAGAGATGCAGGTGGGGAAAGCAGATGGCAGAGAGCAGCCAATCAAAAGCATTGCCAGAGGTGACAGACAGGAAGCACGGCGGGGAGTTTGGTCTCTGCAGCAGTCGGTAAAATCACTGAATATAGATTGTTTATTGGTTACTGTCTCATCCAAATTGAGGACTGATGCTGCAGCCCGATAATAACACCTTTCTTGCGGTTGGTGTGTCATTTGTTCGCCATGTAGTCCGTACTGACTGCAATTTAAACGCTCTGTGGGAATATGCTACGCTCAGAGCTAGTGACGTAGAATAAAAAAGTGAGAAAGACCGCTTATGGCGGGCAGGAGGGGAGATGATCCAACAAACACACGACTTTCATGCAGTTTTTGGTACTCATGCTACGTTGTTCTTTACGTATTTTACTTCGTTTATATACTTATTTCAAGCCCAACCATGACGTTTTTTCCTAAACCTAACTAAGTGGTTTTGTTGCCTAAACCTAACGGCGGACGTTACCGTAGTTTTGTTTTGCGTGGCGTACAAATGACACATGAAAATCCTTAAATGTGTCCTCATGACACGCTGAATGTCTGTGCAATGTTGTGCTATTCATACGCCTTCCTGTGAGACCGCGTTGGATACTGGACTAATGTGGACATAATAATTAATAATAATTGGACCCATTTTAATGGATTGACTAAATTTACTAGACGTACTACATTAGCACTGTGTCTATTATAATCATATTGCTGGAAGTCCAATAGTTTATTTTCTTCTTGTTAAAACTTTCAAATAATTTTTTGTAATTGCCGATTTCCTACCAATTGCCAGCTGACTGCAGAGGGGAGATTTCCTTTCTGCCACTTTCCGCCATTACCCACTTATTTTCCAGTCAAAAACCATTACTGTTGTGGGGCCACCAAGACATTATATGTGATGTCGGACTGTAAAAATAAACCTCACTTGATATGTGTGTGTGTGTGTGTGTGTGTGTGGGTGGATCTTTTTTTTTTCTTTTTTCAAAAAATGCCAACCACCCAAAATGGACAGCATGGCCACCTGGCAGAAAGACAGACATTGTGGATACCATGTGTCCTCTTCACAGGCTCACACACTTGCACACATGCAAATACACGCACACACGCACACACAAAGGGAAACGGGGGAGGAGAAGTGTATGAGGAAGAACATTCTAATATTATGTTTGTAAATTGGAAATGAAAGATCTCCCATTAATGTTAAATTAAAATGTATTGCCTACGGTTAAAAAAGAAAGAAAGAAAGAAAGAAAGAAAGAATGAAAGGGGGGAGAAATATGGGCTAACAATTTAAATCTCAGAGACTAGATGGGTTTTATTACCAAATGCAAATAATTACCATTGCCTCATGAATTCTAATCTAAAAGGAAATGGTAATTATTTTGTATGAGAATACAATAGCGATAAAATCTGATATTAAAGACCATTTAAGCCTCTTAATCATTTCAGGAAATAAAGAAACTAAAATAATGCAAAAACAAATTATTATCACCATATCTCAACAAAATAAAAGAAAAGATTTTCCTCTCATTGTGATTCTGCAGAGCTACCCGCTAAACACTAGTGAGCATGCTAAGAGAGCGGTGCAAAGGATCATCTTACCTACAGAATAATTTAAAGGGAAATGTATTTGCGTCAGTGCTTTCAGTTAGTTTTTCAAGCCTCCTTTTGAGATGACTCTTTGTATGCGTTGCATTCACCTGGAGACTAACAAGGAGGCCTGAGTGAGCGAGCTGGGAGACAAACAAAAACGGAAAGAAGAAGGGAGTCTTGAGGAGGAAATGTGAATACCCTTGCTGGGGACTGAGGGAGTCCTGCTTTTCACGTTCCATTAAAAATCTAAACTTGTCTGTACAACATCTGTGTGTGTGTGTGTCTACTAACGTGTTGTGGTGGACTCTGAGGGCTGGCAGGGAGAGAAGAAAAGAATAATAAATACTTCCTCCTGGCTTCTCTTCTGAGGAATTGCTAATTGTATGTAAAGTACAAGGGGGATTTCAGAGTGCCAAAAATGCAGGTGGTGCTATGGTCAGCATGTTGCACATCCCGGTGACGTGCTGTAAACTTGTATTTGATTCTTGAAGTTTTCACATTGCAGCATGACAGTATACTGCTGTCATCCAGAATGGATACACCTGAACTACGGCTGACACTCACACACACATACACACACCCTCTCTCTGACACCAATACGCACAGAGCCATCAGTACTCAGAGCCAGTGGCTGCTCTGCTCCAGACTTAATGGAAGGCCTGACCTCCGCTATGCTGAGTTATTTCCACCCTCCCCAAATTTTCAAACAACCAGAGGAAAAAAGGGTATGAGAAAAATGGAGAGACCGGGGAGCAAGGGATTCTACTTTTTCTCTGAAAACCTTTAATTCATTTCATCTTGCTTCCCAATTTAAAGGGTCCCAGGACCACTTACTCTGCAATGAGAAGGTGGGCTGAAGAAGGGAGTGAGCCTTGCTGAGAGAACAGCCTTCAGCACTCACTACAGCATTCAGGTGAAACTGTCAAAATGCAGTCTTTTAATATCATTACCATCCCCGTCCTTCATGTCATAGACCGTGGAAGAGGAGGGACCAGGGGTAACCTTTGGAGTTAGATATTCTATATTCGATTTTTCTGAATAAAAGTGTGAATTTTATCTATGCTGCGATGCAATTAGACATTTACCTACCATGTGCATTGTTTATCACCGACATTGTTTCAGAACTATGGACAACGCTGTTTGTTGTGTGTGGTGGGAGCGTTTATACGGTAGGTGCGGCACTGTTCATAGTACTGAAACGGAGGGGAGGAGATTGATTGACAGACAAACAGAATATGGTGTCTTTGTTCAGTTTCTTAGCCTGTTTGATTTTTCGTGGTTGTAAAGACAAAGGGAGAGCACCGCAAGCAGATGTTTCTACACATCTGATAAGCCTTTAAACACATCAAACTGTTACACAAATTGGACTTCTTGGATCGAAATTCCTTGTCTCACCGGCACCGTGAAGAGGACTCTCTCTGTATGTAGATATAAATAGTTCATTCTAAGGTAACGAAAACACAATGATTCTTAGTTTCAGGTGATTGTACACTAAAGCAAACATACTTAGTAATATTATCTTTCATTTCTGCCAATAAATCTCCCTAAATGCTACACAATGTTCCTTTAAAAAACACAGCCTGCACCAACGCAGCATCCTGCAATGGGCTGTGTTCGGTCTCAAGCCCCACTAATAGATAAAACTGTGAAGTTGAGTAAAGGAACAGCAGTATGCTAAGAGGCCTAAAGGGTAATGGCCACAGTTATGTGATGCACACTGGTCAAAAAAAAAAGAAAGCTGTAGCAGTGAAATATTTTCGTGCCATTCATGTATACGTCATGGATGTGCCTGGTGAACAACATTTATTGGAATGATTAGGGTACCATCTTGGAACATGGCACCCAGTTCTTCTTAATACACCCATGCTTACGTCCTCATAGGGTGTTCTGGAAGCCCACCAGTCAAGGTCAAACAAGCATGTTCATAGTTCAAAACTATCTGTGGACCTTTGTCCCATGACAGCTCCATATTTAATTAATCACTCTCGACTGTGAACTTTCAAATCAAGACAAACGTGTCACAAAAATAATCTTTTTTTTCTTCTTTTTGAATTACTTATTCATCTAGAATTACCCCCTCAAGGTTGTATTCCTCCGCCAACCAGTCAAGTTGCAGTTTACATCCACGTCTGTCCAAAATGTCATCACTTCATCATTTTATCCTATTAGACATTTGTGTGAAATTGTCATAATTAGCATTTGAATTCTTGAGTTATGGCCAAAAATGTGTTTTGTAAGGTCACAGTGACCTTTGATTTTTGACCACCAAATTTGAATCGTTCATCCTTGAGTTCAAGTGGACTTTTTATCTCCATGCGTTCCTGGGATATCGTGTTCACGAGAATGGTACGGATGGACGAACAATGTGTAAACATAATGCCTCCGGCCACAGCTGTTGCTGGCACAGAGGCATAAAAATATGTTCCTGCATCTTCAACAATTAGTTGTGCGAAATATGTTATCAGGTCGACGGCTAAAACCTCAACATTAAGCAAAGGATGGAAAAAAAAAAAAAAAAAAAAAGTTGAATGCTCTTTTATGATTACCCTGAGGTATTACTCAACACAGAATGTGACAATGCCATGCTGCTGGAGAAGTCGCTCTTGTAAATGGGTATACTGTAGGGGGCTTCCTGTGAGATGGAGTGTAAAGAGAGACAGCTCTCTGCTGTGCTAAAGGACTGGCTGACTGTGCCAGGCACGCTGAGACAATCAACTCCAGAGCCATAACAGTGTGACTACTCTCAGATTAATGCAAGCATCAGTGAGATGCATAAAAAAGAAGGTGAGTAGAGCAAGGCCATTTTTATATATAAAAAGCCCATTTTTTATGACTGTATTATCCAGCCTATAGTGCTGGGTAAAGCTGGGAGTGTGTGATAGACATGGTGAAAGACATCCCTCCATAATTGCCTCTCATGACTAAAAGGCCACATCATCACTTTGCGGCTGTGTGAAACTTCCAGATTTTCTGGACCTCTCAAGCATTCAGGAAATCAATAGAGAGCTGGCAGCACTGACCTCGATGGACCACAGTTTAATTTCCTGCTTCTCCGTATGCAACAAGCAGGCTAAACATGCATGCAACAGTACAAGCCAACGCGTGTGACACTGAGGATTTATGACGACTTTTCATCATGCATGTGTGTAATAAATTTTAACTGGTATGGAAATTACACACATGGCATCCGATTTGCCACCATCTGTTTTTTTTCTTCCTCTGAGGGTTGGTGCTTAATCAGGCACAAAAACACATCAGCAGTGACACTTTGGACAGCAGTGGCTGGCTGAGGAAAAGTCTGTTTAGAGCCTATAAAAAGCCTCGTCACATCCAAAATACAGAGTGTCAAGGGAGGACCACCAACGTGGCAATCTCATCTCCGAAGCCTGGTGTGGCGCAAAGCAATCACTCTGACTCACCTTCTGTCTTACGCACACTCGGCGTGGTGGTACATTTTCAAATATACAGGGGGATATGAAGGTGCATTAAGACCGAGGTAGACAGCGTAGAGCGCAACCTCTCTGTCACCTGAATCATCCTAGTGCAATTAGCAATCTTGTCCTCGTTAATTCACTAATTTGTGATTACCCCGTGCTCATCTATTTGTGCGAAGACATGCTACATAAACATCAATAGGATTAGGTTTCATTGATATTCATGAGCTAATGGGAGGCTGTATAAGTGTTATTTACACGACACTAAGCTGTCTGGCAGATAAGGTTTCTCGGGGCAATGGCAATCGGATTCAATTTCATGACCTGTGCAACGCCAGAGGGGGAAGCGGCAAGCAATGCGGCTATTATTGGATAACTGAGTTTTCCAACTGCAAACATAATTTAAAAACATGATTGTTGTTCTCTCAGATAGAAAATGCTAAATGTGACAAACACTACTCTGAGGTGGAGCTGTGAATATTGATCCACGAGCCTTAGCCAAAATGAGTTTGTGTGAAATAAATAACTCGACAGAAAAAGAAAAACATTTATAAAACGCTATTGATTTTTGTCTTTTATTTGGAGAGCAGAACATAGGTCGAGTCGAGTCTCGCAAAAGTCTAAGCTTAAGATGACAAAGACTGAAGGAAAAAAATGTGCATGACCAACCTTGCTATAACTATCGATCAGCTTTAGGAGGACAAACAAGGGCCCAAACAAAAAGCTAGAGTCTCCGATCTCTGAGTATCATTATGTCGAAGGCCTTGGGAAAAGCCTACAGGTCAATACTGGAGCAGCACAGGCGCTGTGGGGTAGGGCTGGCGACTTAATAAAGCAGACGTATTGTGTGCGAGCAGACGGGTCGATGTGACTCCCCCCAGACGCAATGCATTTTCACAGCGGGACAGGTTGCTGCACTGTGCAGAGTGGGCCTGGAGCAGAGGTCAACCTATTCACTTCATCAGCAGCAGAAACCAAAGAACAGTGGGAGAGATGGAGTGAACACAGTGAAAGAACATATTATCAACCCAGGGGATTCTGCTCACAGATATCAGGGAGAGCTTAGAGTTTTTGGGGGGCTTTAATGCAGTTTGCTATGCATGTGCAGAGTAGGAGACAACACCTCGTCTCTGAAAGAGCTGGCACTTACAGTATACTGTATATGCTATCAGACATAAACATGTAAATTCATGCATTTACACACACGCATACACTTATCTTACCTTTTCGTAGTAGCGCAGTTCATAGTCCAGGATGATGCCATTGGGCTGTTCTGGTTGTGGCCAAGACAGTGTGAAGCTATTCATGGTGGAGCTGATCTGGTGCATGATGGGAACTATGGAGGGAGCTGTAGGACACAGAAAGAGTAAAACTAATTAAATACATATCTAGAATAACATTGATTATTACAGATTAGGGGTGTCGCTATATACCGGTATTGATGATTACCGTGATATTTTAAAATGAAATATTGATATCATGTTAATAATACACACATGATAATATTGTATAAATAATCTTAAATCATTTTATTAGCCACAAGGTGAGAGTTTAGATTATGTGTGCAGCGCAGCTCGCCAGCCAGTTCATATTTTCCTAAAACATGACAGTGGCCTTTTGAAGCCATATTAATTCTTTACTTTAGATTTCTAAATTGGTATATCAAGCCAGCTATGGGACATTATCTGCCTAATATTCACATAACTTTTATGACAGCTAATTATAGTTGGTACATTATCTGCACTTTCAGGAATGATGGTGCGCATTTTAAAAACAGTGCACGATTGCAATACATATCATCCAATGTGTGTACCCAGAACAAACCATCATCAGCTATCAGTGCTCAGCACAGAATCCAAGTTTCAGCAACTCTCATCAGTACCCAGGTAGCCAGCTGAGTCGGGCCGCTTAGAGCTTCGCTCAGCCGTATTCTGGCACTGCACGACCAAATATGTGCCGGCTTTGGCCGAAATCAGGCTGTCAGAATTGGCAAAGATTTTAAGGGTGTGGACTTGGGCTGAGTGTCAGCTCTAGTTAGCAGGACTCCGGCTACCTTTGCGCCAGGATGGTCAGTCACCACGAGTCTGGCGTGAGTCCAGCAACCAATCATGTTGGATTTAGTTCGCTTTTGGGATGAGTGATTTTGGCTATCATGGAGAGAATATCGGAGCACCAAGTGTGGCATCCACAGGATGCATTGGGATGCAGTAATTACTACATATGGCTATGCTAAACAACATGATGTAATGTTGTTTAATAATGACGCCGTTGTTTTTGTAAAAATTAAGTATGGCAGGAAAGAAAACAAGTCATTTGTGCTGTCTCAGTATAAGCCATTTACTAATGTACTGTAATTGCATTTTTAAAGTAATTCATGCAGTTATATAAATAGCTTAACTGGGCTTTTGTGTTGCAGTAATACCATGATTGTGCTCAAGTAAGTGAACCTGAGTAGGCATGCATCTAACTTTACAGTATAATGCACAGTGCAGCAGAGATTATTCATCAGAATAGCATGTAGAGGGTCATATTAAATTGCTCTCATTCAGGAGCCATTCAGTTAGACATGTTCAGGAATGTATGTTAAAATGAAATGGGCAAATCTAACATGAAGGGAAGATGTGTATCTGATTCGCTGATCTGGACGTAACTTGACAAAAATGACACAAAATTGATTGTGTTTTAATTCAGGAGGGGACGATATAGGATTTTATTGTGGATCATGATAAAAAAAACACTCACAATAAGTTGATTGTGGTGAATTTCCATTATCGGGATAATCATGAATATCGTACATGAGTTTTATTCATCCTTTATTTAAGCAGGCGGACCTTAATTGAAGTTGTGTGTCCTATCTGTGATGCAATAAAATATTTGTTTCTTAGCAAAATGTAAGGAAAACTTATTCTAGTGTGTTTTAGTGCCATTTTAATAGTTTTAAGCATATTTTGATGATTATCGGGATAATATCGTGCATCGTATTTGCATATCATCCCATGCCTAATATAGAGTCTTACAGTAGACAGCAATTGCTGATTTCTGTGCAAATGCTGTCATGGTGAGCCATGAAATGACTAAACAGTGGCAGGAAAAAATATGCTTGCATCCAATAAAACTGCCACTTTGCAGGCACAAGCAGACTGCACTGGATCTTCAACAAAACAAAGACCCTGAGTTTCTATAAAACTATACTCACAAAGAGGACATTCTCTAGCCAACATGAAAAAACAAAAACATCTATGTATGAACCACAGGTTATTCAGTAAACGGAGCGCTAACATTGTGATCGTTTTGGCCCAGCTGCCCAGTCTATTTCCTCCTTCAGCCCCAGTACACCTGAAAGCACACATGGGCTGTCAATTAACCCAGACACTCAGCAATTTCCTGCTCATTCCGTCATTTCTGTCCTCTGAACTGTCATCCCTTCATCACCCCTGTTCCTCGCTGCTCTTCAAATGCAGCTCAAAGATTGTGTTATTGGACATGAGGAAGACATCATCCAGAATAAAACTCTGTATATACAGTATGTGTGCATGTGTGTGTGCTGGTTTCACATCTTTACATTTCAGTTAGACAGAAATCTAAGTACAACTGCCTGTCTTTACTGTAGGCATTATAAAGATAGATAAGAAAAGAGCCTAATTTACCATCAGAACAGGTATCGTATGCCATTGCAGAGTCCATCCTCCTGTCTTTTTTGCTATGATACCTTGGCAGATTTCCTCACAGTTGACATTTAACAAATCCGCGGATATCCTGTCACTGCTGACAGCAGCGTCAAGGTAGTTCAGATTTTCTCCTCTGTGAGGAAAAAAAGTACATTTCCCTGGTGCTGATACTCACTTTTTCTGCATCTATTTGTTATGTAAATATGTGTAATCTAGGGCAAACGGACAAGTTCCTAAATGTCACAGGCAGCAGTTTCTAAAATCTGCACAGTTCAAATCATTATACACTTCCCAGGGATCATTTAGACCGCTAATAATCAAGTTAAAAGGTTCTGGAGGTATTTTGTCTTTTCACCGGTCATGCTAATTGCAATGTTTTTTCTTCTATTTGTTCTAAACAAACTATTGTTGCTGCTGGAGATCTTCCTGCTCCATTTTCCTGTGTCCCTTTTCAGTGGATTTAAAGGCCCTGCAAACATATTCTTTCATCATCTTCTTACTATAAATGACACGGTCCCACGTGAACACACTATTTTCTGCAAAAGTTAGAACAGTTTTAGTTTTTATGGCCCTTCAGAGATTTCTGTATTTGTGTTTTTCTCTGTGCTCTTCTTCCCTGTTTAAAAGGGCGGGGCTCAGTTGGAAAAATGTGATGAGTCATACTTCCATGCACCAGTTAGGGCAGAGTAACATCTGAATCAGAATCTGATGACAGTTGCACAGTTGTTTGTTAATATTGCATTTCAAGCTCCGCAATGGTTTGAAATAGGTTACACTTCCTGTCTCCTAAGTGGGTGCAGTCATGGCGTGTTCGCTGTCGTGTTGGTGTCAGAATGTTTGGAAGATACTGTATGTGGCTTGTGAAAAATGGATCCAATATTTACTTTGGTGACTATGGGGTGAACGATTCGGTCATAATCTGTGTGCACCGACAGAAATTTAAAAATGTCACAAAATATTAAACAAAAATACAAATTGCTTAGCTTTTATGCACAAATCAGTCTCTTTAAAGCCATGTGAATATGCCCCAAAATCTGACTGTATGATCACAAACTCCTCTAAGGTGCTGAGATAAACTCTAATTTAGTCTCAGAGTTCAAAGATGATGAATCCAACCAAACTTACTCATCAAACCAATTTGTGAACATACAAGTAAGTTTGATTAAAAATTGATTCTGCGGCTGCTCACATTAAGTTCAAAGCCTCGGTGCTTGTATACAGCGCTGGAAACGAATCTCCACCCCCCATGTCTGCAGGCATAAATACAGCCCCGCACAAGCCCATGCTCTACATTTTGTGCCCATCAGCCTCTTGGCTGTCGGCCTGCTCGCTGCTGAGGCCTCGTCATCCCTCCACCTGGTCTCCACTCACCATCTTCCTGAATACCTCCTCTATTCAAAAGGCAGCAAATAGCACCCTCTCACAACTAAATGATCCTTTTTACCAGACTCCTTAATGCGTATTCTACTTCTTTCCCTTCTATTCGTACTTCACCCTTGCACAACCACTCGATGGTCACGGGAGTTTTTGTAAAGAGAAACCTTTCCACTCAATGGTGGCTTATTCTACGGTTTTGATTAGAGTAAGTATTTCTTGATTTGAGTGTCAGATAATTACCTAAAATGTAACTATAAACAAATGACTGTTTATTCTGTCAGTGCGAATGGATTCTGTTACGTCTCCCTCCCTTGGCTCTCACCTCCTGCCTTCCCTCCCTCCTTCCCTCCCTCTCTCTCATACCTTACACAGAGAGTGTGAGGGCTAAGCTTCACCTCGGTGCACTTCAGCCTCTCTGCCTCTCAGGCTGGTTCACGCTCCACTGACCAGGGCTAGGGCTGCCTGGGCCGCATTATCAATTACCGGCCACAGGCACACACTGTTCCTGACAGACCCAGGGGAGGGGCACTCCACACACAAATTCCTGCAATGGAAAAAAGGGGCTGAGAAGGAGAGGTAATTCCACAGCCATGGCCTCGAGTCCTGGTCCCAACTCAATTCATGCATTCAGGCGCGCAGACAGAATAACATCCATTTTTACCATGGATAATTTTTTATGCATGTTTTCAAGTGCTGAGCATCAAGTGTCTAAATGTGTGCTAGTCTGGGTTGAGACCTCTGAATCACTACCCACATCCACAGCAGATTTGAGGGCTTTTATAACCCCATTTGGAAAAGCAACAGAGCCAATCAGAGCTTTGTAGGTGGTATTAAGGATTGAGACATCATCTTCCTGTGAGCAACTCCTTTTTCTACTAACAACTTAGTTTGGCATAATCATCAGTATTTGATCAACATGTTAACTTCTTCTTGTGAGTGCTACCAAGGTTTCTACGTCACCTGTAAACGACAACGACAGGAATGATATGTCAGTTACTACTGATCAGTTGAGGCAAAAGTAACCCTAGATAACATGACCGTAGTGTCAAGTCCCGGTGAAACGGAGGTAAGAGCGTCTTTAGCTTCTTTACTGTGCATACTTCCCAGTGAAACAGAACATTTGAGCAGTGTACAGTTACAAGAGGGATTTAAATCAAATCCTTCGCATTTGATTGGACCAATAAAAAGTGGGTGGGCTTAGAATGTAGCACAATATGGAGCCTCCACCCTTGTTGTAAAAGTTGGTCGTGTCTAGAAGGCAACACTCAAATTGCAAAACACTCGCTAGATGGTAAAGGTTAGGCACTGACCTTGAATAGTTAAGGTTAGACATTGACCTCGAATAGTTAAGGTTAGGCATTGACCTCGATTAGTTAAGGTTAGGCATTGACCTCGATTAGTTAAGGTTAGGCATTGACCTCGAATAGTTAAGGTTAGGCATTGACCTTGAATAGTTAAGGTTAGACATTGACCTCGATTAGTTAAGGTTAGGCATTGACCTCGAATAGTTAAGGTTAGGCATTGACCTTGAATAGTTAAGGTTAGGCATTGACCTCGAATAGTTAAGGTTAGGCATTGATCTTGAATGGTTAAGGTTAGGCATTGACCTTGAATAGTTAAGGTTAGGCATTGATCTTGAATGGTTAAGGTTAGGCATTGACCTCGAATGGTTAAGGTTAGGCATTGACCTTGAATAGTTAAGGTTAGGCATTGATCTTGAATGGTTAAGGTTAGGCATTGACCTCGAATGGTTAAGGTTAGGCATTGATCTTGAATGGTTAAGGTTAGGACAGGTCGTTGGGCAGCGGGTCTCGCAAGAGTTCTTTGCAAGTTTTTGCGAGTTCTGCAATTTGCAGGTTACCCTTTTGACACGACCGTAAAAGTTGCAGGCTGATTGATGGATGGATGTTAAGATATTATTGGTTGAAATTGATTGGTACTAGCTTACGCAAGTCATACTTTGTTTTACAGGAAGAAAAGATAATTGGATTTTTTGTTAAAAAAATGTTTGCATATATTATTTAATAAGTGCACAATCTGCCCGGGGATGTGATCTAGAAGGGTTAAAAAGGCATTTTTAATTTCATCTCGACTTTAATTAAATTGAACACAATGACAAATTAGTCAGATTATTAGGCGAGCAAGTGTAAATTCTGATTATAAAATTCAGTCTTTCCAACACAAATTCTCACATTTTTTTTCTCACTGGCGAGTCCCACTGGACAGACGGTGACCGTGTTTTCGAGAGGAAAAGCAGGAGCGAGAGATAAGTAGCGTGTGCACATGCATGTGTGTCTGTGTGTCCTCGTAGCCTATGTGTGAAGAGCCTGTCAGAGACAATGTGTTGTGCCTGTATGAGGGCGAGGTTCAGCCCAATGAAGCACCGCTGTCCCCTCCAACTGCGTCCCCCACTGTCACCCTGGGACGCCGACGCTGACAGTGATTGGTGACTGTGTCCTGCACTCCTCTCTCCTCCCTCCACCCCTCCCATCCCTTGCTCCTGTGCTCCACTTTTATCTGGCCCCACTTGCTGCCCCTGGCTTTTAATGCAGAGCTTGGCTCACCATTAATCAAAGTCAAAGCCTCCCAGTGTCTGGCTGAGACAGAGAGAAAGGGAGAGAAAGGGAGAGGAGAGACAGAGGGAAAAAAGGTAAGAGAGGGTTTGAAAGAAAGTGATGAAAGAATAAAAGCTTCTTTACCTTTGTACGATTAATCTACTTTGGAATACAGATGAGTTGGGGCATCATTTTACATGTCTGGCACAGACCCGAGCCTCTGTTTTCATTATTGTTACTTCAGTCAGTGTGCAGTCACCATGATTCACGTGGAGAGGGGTCGGCATATCAAATGTGCTGTTCTACATCTTAAAAGAGCACACCGGTGATTTAATACTGGAGAGGCTCATTAGAGACAAACTATAAAGAACGGTCAAAACTGATGCATCCTTACTTTTAGTCCCTTTTATGGATAACTGCCCAAAAACTCTTATGTTTCCCGTAATGCAACTCAATGGTGTGACTTCGCTGGACACTCCCTGCCCATATACTGTATATAAGAAGTGGACTTCATCCATTGGTTTGTGGACTGCCATTTTGAAGCCTCAAGATCTGCATTTTGGCCTTTGCCATCTTGGTTTATGGCCTTTGCCATCTTGTTTTTTTGCAACCACAAGTGACACGAGAGGGTGGAGCTAAGTAGAATCAAATGCTGAATAAGACATTTTTAGGCGGCGAAAGTGTTATAATTAACTTTCATGAACTGAACACACATTGTGAAAGGGTTAAAGCTTTAAGACGAAAACACGGAGAACTCCCAGACCTGACAACGCCGTGGTAGCGACCTGTCAATCACAAAATAGACACGCCCTAAAGCATACCCTGTTTTATGGTCTATTTGACTCTAAATGGGACCATAATTTACTAAATGAACATCATGCTGTATTGAAGAAGACTTGAAACTAGCGATTGACACCATAAACTCATGTTTACAATGTTTACTGAGGTAATAAATCAAGTGAGAAGTAGGGTCATTTTCTCAAAGACTTCTATACAATCAGACTTCTTTTTGCAACCAGAGGAGTCGCCCCCTGCTGGCTATTAGAAAGAATGCAAGTTTAAAGCACTTCCACATTGGCTTCACTTTTAAGAACTGGAAGTTGCCGCCTGTCCTGCCAAGTAAAAGCCCTCATCTTCCAAACTCCAGACCCAAAATGCATGCTTTCTGTTAAGAATTGGTAGTTAGATTAAGCAAAATGACATCACCAAGGGTAATTTTCAGACTTTAGAAAACTCCCAACAGCCCCTGAAGACATTATAAAACTTTCACAGGCTGAGAAGTACTCCCCATGACTAAAAAACTGAACTACTTGTGTAAAATTGGTGAAGTTCCCTTTTATACAGTAAGTAAAATGTATTCTGTACCCCGTACAAAGTAGCCAATGTTAGTTTTATGAGTTCCACCCCAAAATGAGCATAAATGATTAACGTCTCTAACTCTCTCCTCTCACTGTGTCCTCTCTCTCGTTGTGAGATTCCCGGCCGTCTGTGTTCCTCATGCAGCACAGCTTTCAACTCTGAATTCCCAGCTGGAAGTTCCTGCTCTGCCTCAGCTACTCTCAGTGAATTGATTGGACAGAAAGTTGCACTATAATTGGTCGGCTGATCTCGTACCAAATTTTCATTCAACTCTGTGTACAGAAAAAAACCACACAAACGCACAAATACATATGGGCGCATTCACTAGCAGAGTTGTTCTTTCTCTGTAGTGCACATGCTGGCACACCATTGAACCATGCAGCCTCCTAATAGGGGCTCAGTGTCTCAGACGGGGAGAGCTGCCTATAGTCATGTGCTGTGCCTCTGTCAAAGGCGTAGGTTTAACTACCACCCTCCCTATTAGCAGGGGCTCAGACGGCCAAGCCAGCCATGACTACATGGTAATGGGCCTCTCTCAAACATCATAAAGAGGGATCAGTTCAGCACCATGGATTTCTGTCAAGGAACCATGGTTGGAATTATTTCAAAAATCACATTATACGTGGACGACTCTAAACGGAGCTCTAAGTTAAAAAGAACAAGTACACTGCGTGAGCATACTTTCACACAGACACAAACACACACAGACTTTGTAGCGCCACTTAACACACTATATGAAGACATCAGAATTGACGAAAAAGCTCAGTAGCATTCAAGCCCACACTTTTATTTTTGCCTGCAGCTAATACCTCCCTTTCTGGGTCCGGGGACAGGATCCAACATTTATGAGAACAGGCATCAAATGAAATAAAAATGGCACCCGGAGAGAGCCTGAAGAACTGTCTAAGATGATGAAACTCTTGGACACCCTAGCTCTGATACGTAGAAGCAACAGCGATAGGAGAAGAAACAAGGAAAAAGAACCCCCCCCAAAAACAAATGGAAAGACTCTGTAGGCTGTAAACTGTAAAGACATAATGAGTGGTGTCTTGAATACCCTCCACGGACATGTTTGCCTAACATCCCGTCTGATTTTAGAACCCCACAGAGCGCAGATCTCTTTAATTCGTCTGGTTGTTTGGATTTCAGTCCAGCGCATAACATCTTAGCATCTTGAATGCAAACCACCCGGTCGGACTTGCCCATAGAAGGCCGAGGATAGCGGTGTTTGCATTTCTGTGGGAATAGCTCTCCAAACAGAGCAGCTAAGTGGAGGAGGATTGTTTGTAGATATACTTGGCATTCTGCGGTCTGAGGGACTGTTGGCACATAATCTAGGTCAAGGAGGCTGTGCATGTAAGATCAGAGAAACTGTTGAGCATCAGGCGTTAGTTGAAAAAGATAGCACCAGTCGTGAGGTTTATTGACTTTTTTTTCTTTTTCTCACGCATTGTTCATCAAACCACCCCCGCGTAGAGTGGAAAGGAGTTGTAAAATGTGTAAATGATGAAAAATACCCTCTAAATATGAAGCAGTGCTGGATGTAAGTTAAGTGTCCAGGATGGATTGCATAAGAAAACATGGCTGCCATGTCTGTAGTTTTTCACCACAAGTACTTCTATCGCCCACAACGTGACTACCATATATTTATCTTTGTGGTCATTCAGCAGTTTAATAAATTCACTAGAAGCAGAGAATGTCTCCCACCCTCAAAATTAAACCACACTATTTCACAAAGAGACATAAAATGGCTGGTTTTCTATAGCTAACATAGATAAATATGACTAAGTTCAGGCCAGGCGTGAATGATAGCCTAAGAGGGGGTCATATATAATCTTTGTATGTCTGTATCTGTATATGTGTGTGTGCGCGAGTATCTCCTGGAGAGCACAGGCTGTGAATGAACTCCTAAATCACACTATTGATCAGTCCTTCCTCCCAGACACACGCTGGGATCGAGGGCAGTTAAATGGCCTCTTCGGTGATTCACACTAAATCCCTTCAACTCCCTCCTCTCCTCCTTCTCGTCCACTTTTCCTCCTCTCACCTTTGTCTCCTCATGGCCAATTTAGACCATAACCCCGCCAAATGACTGCCGCCTTACTGTTTTCTAGGGGGTCTCTTGGTCTTCCTTAATCTCACAACAGTCCACACTAGAGCCATGTCAAGTTGAAAAGGCAAAGACTCCATTGAGACAAGCACAAACTTTATCTTTCCTGGGTAATCTGACTTAAAGGACCACTTCACCTTTATCTATTCTCTCATAGGCTGACATTCTTAAAGTACTAGAAGGGTAATAATATACCATTACACTTGTCAACAGTCTGTATCTCATGGGAAGGCTGCAAAATCCCATGTCTGATGATGTGGTTTTGAGCAGAGTAAGCAAGAAAGATTTATTTTGGTCTTGACATTATTGTAACCAGACAGAACTGTGAGACTTTGAAACTACAAAAATTTAAAACTAGGCATTGACAACAGGAAAACTGCATTTTTCTTGCTTTTGCTTAGCTTGAGACTGCAGCCATACAGTAGATTTTGTTGCGCTATTGGCAAATGCTGTATGTACAGTAAGCCAGTCAATGTAATGGCTATAAATTAAGATGAGGTTGAACATTGGTGAAGTGGTCCTTTAACCTCTTCCACTCCTTGAGGGTGCCAGTGACTAACCAACCATGTCAAGCTAGCATGTCGGGAAAGGAGGTTAAATAACGTTCTAAAGTTAGGCTGAATTTTGGCGAAAAAAACTGGCATGGCGATTTTCAAAAGCATCTCTTGACCTCTGACCTCAAGATATGAAAAAATGAAAGAAAATGGGTTCTATGGGTGCCCACAAGTCTCTCCTTTACAGACATGCACACACAGTTTCCTGTATACTATTGATCTGCTATCTTTCCCCCAAAACAGCCTGTCCAACCCTAGAAAAAGGGGTCTATAATAAAGAGGGGTGGAGTGGAGATGTACGTGCATGTGATTGATATTACAGGCCCTTATTTACATGACATGGTCACAGTGATGACCGAAATCGCTCTTCTGCTTTGCACAAAAAATTTGTGCATTATATAAATGCACTAGCAATTTACTTTCATATTAAGCGGAGGCACATCCATGCATGTTGTTTGCAGAAAGGATGGATGAAATGGAAAATAAACAAGAGGGTATGTTGATTAATTATTATCTACTAAGCAGTCATTTTACTCATCTCAAACAGCTGCTGCTGAGCACAACAGCACATGACAAAAATGGCTCACCTTGACAGGCAGAGCCAAGAGGCATTAGAGGAGACTGTGCACCCTTTACCTTTAACTCTGCCACATTCTCCTGGCAAAAATGAATTCCACTTTCAAAACTAGGAAAAATAAAAAAGATCTCACAATGACTTTTTATGATTTATGAATGTGTGAGCTTTTATGCACACTGCCATGGCTTCGTTAGAGTCCAAATGGGTAGCTTTCCAGAGTCACATGTTTCTGCCTATGATTTCAATTTAAAACAGAATCGTAATGAAAACATTCAATGGACAAATTCAAGCTTTTATATCCCGGATATCTGTGCACCTGTGCATTCCCAGACGCGCTTAAACACGACCATGTCACATGAACAAAGAAATCTGTCTATTCTACTGCCAGGCCTGGCTCTGACATAGAGAAGACATCATGTGAAATTAGGGTTGTGCGATGTTCGTCTGTTTAGTTCAAACAGTGCCATCCTTTGCTTTTGTCTCACGTCATTCTGATGCTGAAGCGATCAAGTCAGTTTCGAGGGGGTTTCAATCGTGCTGTTGTCATTTCGCTGCTTTAATAGTGAGATGAAAGAAAAGTTTGCCGTTATATACAGAATGGGCACCAACACCCTGGATACCAGCAGAGTGCTTATGTATTTGGATTACACTTGTTTTTCTTTCACATTACTTGCCATTTGCAACAATTACAATATATTGTGTAAGATTGTCGCGATGACCCCATTGTTTGTATGATGACTGGTATTGCAATGGGAATTCCCATGATGCTCCAGGCTCAGAATACACCTCTCCTACTTCATTTACATGGAACTTGTTACGCCACCTCTCTCAACCTTGCATCATGCGAGGGCGCAGAGCACAAAACTACCAAATGAACGGACAAGAGGATTTCACGGTCCCAGAAAATTTCTTAATGCAGTCTTCATGAATCCACACACATAGAGCCCTACATTTTAAAGAGTGTCTCCTCTTTTAGTTTTTTAGCAGTGCATTCATATCAACATGAATCCCTTCTGGATACTTCTGCCTCTTCAGCCAATGAAACCCCCCTGTCGAAACTAGGACCAGTGCAATTACCTGGCTACAAAGGACCACATAGGGCCGGACATAGACCTGGCAGATTACTGGCAGACACCTCATTACCGTAGCAGACTTCAACAATAGGCCTGGGCATTGCTTCTTCTACATCTATCTGTCAAGTGTGCTATTAGCCTGTCAAATGGGGACAGTCAGCACCATTAGGCCACCCTGATAATCAGACCTATTTACTCCCTCATTTTCCTCTCCTTCACTGTCACAGTCTTGCAGTCTGGTCAAAAAAGAAAAGAAAAAGAAAGCTTTCCCTTTCTCCATCCCACCCTGACTTCCCTCCCACTCATCCTCTGACTCATTTTCAGACAAAGACAAGTTCAGTTTGTCATTACTTTCTTCTGAGAGTCACCGCAATCAAATACGGTATGCCCTCCACCAACTGGACCGAATTCAATTTCAAAATGTACTCCCATACAAAAGGGACCTGGATAAAGGAAATTCACTGGTCTTTGAGAAAATGTTCAAGTTCATTCCACAATTAAAGTGGAAATGTGCATCAATAATCCTGAATTGACATTAGGTATTTCATCATTGGGTCAGACTATGTACAGTAGAAAACACAGAAAATCATAGTGCATGTCCAACAAAAAGGTCCCAGGGCCCCAAGCTGACAAACGTGTAACTCTTTCCTTATGGGAGCCTTGCCAACAAGCTCTTGTCTTTCACCACGCTGTAACTCCACTTCATGTCTGTTATTAGCTCCCACAAGCCCACGCTGTGACTTTCACGGTCCGCCTCATCCACAGAAAAATGAAGAGAGCCTCATTTACATGTTTCACTTGGTCAATACTTGTCTCTTGTTAGGTGCTTCTGTGTGCAAGTCAAAGATCTACAAGAGCATGAAAAACACTGTAGCGAAAAAGGACCGGCAAAGACAATATCCTCGACCTGTCATTTCCATTGGCTGGGCTCAGGTCCCATCAGGCACAGTTAGAGGATGAGCACACGGCAAACATACAGAGAGACAGAAAGGGAGAAAAAGAGAGAGAGAGAAGGAGAGAAAGATAACAGGATGAAGGTCATTTTCATTCGCTGGGCTCGGATCCATCACAAGCAAAGTCAGAGAATGCACACACAAACACAAACATACAGGGAGACAGACAAGGAGAGAGGGCAGAGAGAGAAGAATATTTCAGTGTAGCCTGAAAACAACAGCTGTCCGCGTATCTATCTTGGGTCTGTCTCCTTCAGTCTGACATTAAAGTATTGAACAGTGAACGCAGTTGAACCAAGGTAGCTGTTATACAACACTAAAGGTGAGACTTGTAGTTCAGCATGTCTGTCTGCTGTCAGCTAAGGTACGAGCAGTGAAACAAAGAAATGACGGATTTGCGGATCACGCCTAATGCTCAGTGTAACTCGAATTTAAGAAAGGTGCAGAATTATGTAGGATTAATTCTCTTGTTGTTTTTCTTAATTCAGAGAGCAGTGCCAGTGTGTAAATCTGAAGATTTACAGACAGGTTTCAGATGGGGTGTAGCCTTCTGTGAAGAGAGAAGTACTGACTTGCTGTGCGGCATTGCTCTCAAAACAAAGTCTCATTAAACAAAGACCAAAGACAAACAACAAAGAGATGCGTCAGTCTGTGAAGGAACCAGCCTGCAACCTCCAGATGTGAACCTCAAAAAAAAAAAAACAGGTTTCATAAATGAGTCGTGTGTTGTTCTTGGAGGGATGATTACCTTTAGCAAAAGAAAGAATTCCTGGAATGCCCAAAGAGAAATGCAAACCGGGGCTATTTCCATCATCGGATTTGATGTGTAAATAAACTACAAAGGAAAGAGGGATGGTGCAGTGAATGGCACTTGTCCTGCAACAAAATGTAACATGCTGTGTCTTGGGTCTGGGCCTGAACTCCTCCATCTTGTTTTCAAAAGGGAAAGCCATTACTTTGATTCAGGGAAGAGAGGCTGAGAAAGGGAGCACGTATGTATATCTTTCACTGAACCAGCTGGCCTCACGCTTCAAGCTTTAAAATCATTATTCACGGTGGTGCGACGTGAAATCTTAGCAGCCCTGAAGAAAGACTCTGAAATGCAATGATGCTCCTTTGAGGTAATAATGTTTTCACAAATAAACTGATATAAAACTACTTACTCAGGTTTTTGCTTGCAGAAAGGATAGATTTAAAGAGGACCTATTATGTTTTTGTGCTTTTCCCCTTTCCTTTAGTGTGTTATTTAGTTTGTTGTGCATGTAAAAGATCTGCAAAGTTACAAAGCCCAAAGTCCACGCTAAAGGGAGTTACTCTCCCCCACAGAAACACTGCACCTGAACTCGCCTCGCTTGAAGTCCCGCCTTTTCTTCTGTAATGTGGTGATGTCACCAAGTAACACACCTGCCTAGTGGCTAGTTTGGCACGTCCTCAAACAAAGCTAGTTAGAGCAGAGCTGGAACGAGGAAAGAGTTTGGTTTGGTTGACTAATCACAACAGAGGGCCAGCCGACCAATCAGAGCAGACTGGGCTTTTCAGAAGGGCAGGAACTCAAACAGAGCGTTTCAAACAGAGGGTGAAAAGAGGAGCTGCAGCATAGACGGTATGAGAAAAATAGAGAGTTTTTTTAACATTAAAGCATGTAAACATGTTCTAGTAGAAACCCAAAATACAAGTATTCACCTGAAAATTAGCATAAAAGGTCCTCTTTAATAAAACAAAACAATAATACTAGTATGGAAAGTTACCATATCAGCCACTTACCAGCCTGGTTGGTGGTGATGTCTATGGAGACATGCTGGGCAGGGTACGGGCTCTTATTGCTGACTCCGTTGACAGCCTGTATCTCAAAGCTGTAAAGCGTGTGGGCCCACAGGTTGCTGATGAACACCCTGGTGTCAGTCAGACCCAGCTGTCGAGGGACGAAGTCCACGTTGTCGTCGCAGTGGGAGCAGGAGCGTCGGTCGGCCCGGCACTTCTTGCACACTATGTTGTAGACGACGTCGACGCGGCCGCCCGTCTCCCTGGGAGAATGCCACTCCAGGATCACAGAAGTCTCGTTCACAATGGAGATCACGTTCCTTGGGCTGGAGGGGACACCTGGAGACACACAGAGAAAAGATGTAAGCTAGGACAATTACCTTTACAGCTAGACCCATTTCATTTTAGAAAACATTTTAACAGAAGGCAATCTGTCATGATCCTTAAAGCAAAATAACATATTGCTTGTCAGAGAAACTGTTTGGTAAATCTGCCTGCTGTTAGGTCAATTTAGTCAATTTACAACCCTGTAATAAAGTGTTGTTGACCAAGAGAGCAACTTGTCTTTTTCTCCTTTTTCTCCATCTTCAGCACAATTGTAATGCTAATTTATTCCATTCACACCCAGGGAGATCATACAGCGAAACGTTTGTGTCTATCAAACATTGGTTATTTAGCAAAATGCAGTGTTGCATGGAGTATTCTTATCCGAGTGGCTCTGGAGATTCACGCTCCCATTCACTCCCTCATAGCCCGCAGCTGGAACAGAACCTCAAAGACGACATTCAGAAGGAAATCAAGAAATAATAAAACAATTGTTTTGCTTGAGTGCATGGTGGCTTAATATTAGGGTGCAGAAAAGTGGCTTCTTGTTCAGCCTCCCGCAAATGGAGCGCAATTCTTTAAGAGTTCAAATCTGCTCAAATGGCAGTGTATAATTTTGCTTCGCTGAGACTGCTGTGTCCCCTGCAGCTGCTCAGAGGCAGCTCTTTCTTCTCAGATACCAGACACTGCCGATAAAGCGGAAGCTCGCCAAAGCCCTTAGTCAGTGCTGCTTGGGTTAAGTGAGGCTGCCCTGCAGAGCTGATCTGGTACCAATTTATCCTCCATAAAGCCTGACCTTTATCTTTAAAAGAGTAGTTTAACTGACCCACTTCTAAACCCATGACTACTGTGAAACTAAAAATCTGCTAGAAAACCCTTTGAAGAATTACTCAGCTCTCTAACATACTCCCTTTCCTCTTCTCTTTTTACCCATGAGAAAGATATGACAACAAGCGTACATATAGACTTTTAAGCATATTATGATACAGCACTTGAGTTTTCCGTGGGCTTAGGGCAGATAGTTACTTCAGTCAACACAGACACAATTAATCATTGTTGCTGCAAAGCCATGTGAGATAGCCCTGGGGAGCTGGGACAAAGCGCCCGAACACACAAGGGTGAGGGAACGGCACTGTTACTGCGACGACCTCGGCTCGGCGCCTTAACAACAGAGAGGTCAGTGACAGGAAGGGCGTGATCTCCAGAGTGTGATTATTATGGTCTGGCTCCAGATACATGGTCGAAAGGCACATAATTTGGTCCGTGGATGCTACCAGATTTCGTGGAGTGAGAATATGGCGAAAAAGGGCGTGTGCTGGTGGAAACAGGCCATACGAGGGAATTGGCAGCCCTTTAGCGTTTCCCCTTTGGGGACTGCACAATAGGCGCTTCGTATGTTACTCACACTGCTTGCATCCTTTGTATCATCCATCACATACATGAACTCGCCCCCAAACTTGCATCGCTGGGAAAAGCAATGCACATTTGCTCATGCGGAAAATGCATGTGACACAAACACACACGCCTGAGCTATCTGTTTCTGCGTATTCATGCCTGCACTGTCTGTATCAATGTATTCTTACAACGGTGAAAGGAAAAAAAATTGCCTGGTTGAGGTGTGAACGAGGCGTCACACCCCTTCGTCCCAATTACAAGCGAGCTCCGCATATGCAAGGATGGTACCAGAAATCAGATGTGACGGCCACTTAACCAGTGATTTGCAGACTATTACTGCAGCCTGTGGCTGTTTTAATTCGCCATAGGATTTAATTTGTTGAGGATGTTACTTACAGGCTCTCAGCTTGCATTCAATTTAGCTGTGCCAGTCAGATTTGATTGTGCTTACATACATGTTGCTTTCATTTAGGAGCAAAACATCATCTCCAAGCAGCACCAGTGCTCTTTGTGACATGTACACAGTAAGGACTCTATTTTAATAGTGCACTCGCAACAAGCAGTGTGAAGTGTCAGGTCATTTGCACAAGGCCAACGAGGACGTATCAATGTTATTTTTGTTCAGTATGGCCAATTGCATAATTTGTTTTATACCCTTTTAACAATCGCAGGGACACAATGATACTAGCAAACCAACTAGCTAAGTCAATGTGATTCTCCAGAAAGCACAGAACAGCACATCCTATAGCAATGCAAATTGGGAGCCAGATGATTGAAGCTTTTTCAGCTGAATTTGTGGAGATGGTCAAAGTCTGGTCACCTGGTTTTCCAAGTGTCATAATACACATTTAAGACACAAGAAACTACATGTTAACTATTTTGTGCAGTTACTAAGGACCAAAATGTTGTATTGTTTTTACTGGCTGCTTTTGGTTTGTTTTACTTATGTGATTAATGCGCTTGTACTCAATTAGATCTGCTCATGTTTACATGCAACGACAATGCCATTGCTGCCAAAACTGTGAGTCAAGGAATAGTCTGCGTAAGCTGTTTACATGGTGGCACAAACTGACAATACCCCATAATAATCCCGCTTTTTCTAACAACATAATAAGTTTCTTGAGTCGCTCTCCTACATTTAACCAAAATAAAACAGTGATAATTCTGCTGTTTCGCATCATATTGTAATTAAAAATGATTCACAATATTTAAACCGGTTGTTATTAAGTGTCATTGTATCTTTAACTCATCTGGACAAGTGAAAATGTCATTCAGCAATATCATGATGTGCATTACCTACAGAGTTATGATCAATTATACCATGCCACTCTTCTTGTCTCCCACACATATACATTGATGATGAAGTACTCAAAGACTCCGTCTGAGTTGTGACTACTGCTACAGGTGGACTCACAGACTGATATGTCTGCCCTTTTAGTGAGCGGACGTTAAGGTGCCACCTGGGCTGTAATAGACCATAGTCCAGTTTTCTCCCTCGGCTGCTAATATAAAGTGTCCCAGTGCCCGAAATAAACACTTCTGCACATTGTTTTCTCATCTACCCTTCGAACGGTCTGAGACCGGAGCTTCTCCTCTTTCAAACTGTTTGTTTTTATGATGTGAAACAGGCCTTGAGGGACCAACAGAAGGTCCCTGTGTGGAGATACTGATCACAGCCAGAGGAGCTGGGAGAAAGAAAGAAGGGCTGTGTGGGTTGGTGAGACATGAAATAAAACATGTCATGAGGACTAATACTGTCTGGCTGAGAGACTGAAGGAGTCATAGATAGACTGTTTGTGTGTTAGTGTGTATGGGAGAAGGCAGTGCAGCTTGGGAGATGTGGGTGCATCCACAATGACACGTCGGAGGAGACACAGTATGAATATGCGGAAGCTTTTCTTTAGGATAATCTCCACGCACACATTACTCACTACAGTCACTCCAAACGTCATATTACCTTGGCTGAAACTAATGTCATTTTGAATATGTGTGCATGTACTAGTCTGGAGCATTATGTCTTCCTGCCCAGTACTGGGATTTAGAGTATAGGCCAGACAATTACCTTGACTTAGCTCCATTACTATTTACTGAGAGTAAAAAACTGCTGTGGGAAGCACCCTCAACTGACTCCAGAACTGACAACACAGTTCATGTGGAGAAAACTTGGATAAAAGAACAGAATATTTATGCACTTTGACGGCTCCCAGCTCTTTCTCTTTGAAAGCAGAACAAGGAGAAAGGAGATACAGTGAATAGAAGAGCAGAGATGAAAAAGAATCTAAATGGACCGCTGAGAAGAATGGAAAAGCAGATAGCGCTGTTCTTTCAGTAAGGAATTTTGTTTGTTTTTCATGCAGACAGTGTTTGACAGGGCTCAAGGAGGTTTTCAAATGATGGCCGCAGTATTGAGTGAGAGCCGCAAGATTCAGAGCCAATGTGGTGCGGATCAGGAATGCAGAAACCCATCAGAACCATCCTTCCCTTTCTCCTATATTTATGTTGATTGAATTACATTCCAAAGATTTTCCACATGAGTTGGTTGGTGGCTGGCAGTGGTGGTTTCCAAGATGTAAACATGCATATACAGCATATTTTGTTTTTTACATATTGTGCCTCACTGCTGGGACTCTCATATCCTGCGTTACTGTGAGCTGTGTGCAGAACTTCCCCAGATGGCTCTTTTAATCCATCATTTCTTCTACGTTCAGGCTTTGAATGTAAAGATTCAAATCTCAGTTTTGTCACATCCCTCCCTCTGTGTCGATGGATTTTTTTCCCTGTCCTATATTTGTCATTAGTCCTTCCCTTCCCTCGCCACTATCCCTCGCACCAGGATGCTCCATCACTGCATCCCTTCCCCCCTATGGACCAATCAGCACTGGTTTCACCGCCCGACTCCCCTCAGTCACCACTCAGCTCTTCATTCTCCCTCTCTGACTCACACATTGAGAAACCCAGCATGCTGGAGCTGGCTGACCTCCCCGCAGCACACACACATTACTTCTTTTCATACGTGTACACCCATGGGTAGATAGAGGTACGTCACGCTGGGGCCTGGGAGCCTGAGGAAGGGACCAGTGCAATGCAAACCACTGTCCCTCCCAGAGCCAACGATGCTGAGTAGCCCAGCTGAGAGGAGTGGGCTTCACGCTGCGAGACAGAACGCTGGATGTGGTGTTCAGGCATGGCTGGAGTCAGCACAAGACAGAGGATTGAAATGACGGAGGGCTGGGAGGTTTTGAAGTGTACCCCAGGCTTGGCATACCCCTGAGGGAAAAGGGTGGGAGGGCATAACGTGAAGCCCCCCCGCTGACAGAGCCAGACGCCGGACAATCCATCAGCAAGCTAATCAGACTGATCTGGAGCACGCAGGGACCCGCGCCTCTGATGGCGGCGAGAGGCGCCAAAGCTACAGCTTCTGCTGCTGCAGATTGGCCTGATTTATGCTACTCAAGCAGCGCTCTTATCAGGACCAGCAGTATTAAAGAGATTCTTACTAGCATGATCTCTCTGCCTGACCCCCCCGCTGAGATCTAGGGCACCCTGAGCATCAAGCTCGGCTGCTACTGTATGATTCAACCTTCAGAGAAGGCTTTGAATGTGCTGTTGCAAGAATTCTGTCAACACAAATTGAGGAGGAATTGAAGTTGGTTTAAGATGTTAAAAGGGGTGGTTGAAACCTAAAATCCTCTGTAGGACATTTTAAATTCATGTGTGGTAAATAAAAGCATTTTTCTCTTGTAATGAATATTTTACTTCATCGTGCACTGTGTAATTGTAACTTTTTAACTGGGCACCTAGGATGTTTTATCCATGAAAACGAGGAATAGCCTATAGCCTAAATGTTAAAATATTGAGAGGAATGAAGTTGTACCGAGCATGAGAGGAAAACTGAGTGTGAAGTAGAGGAAAAAAGAACAGAACTGACAGACAAGATAAGACAGAAAGTGGCGTGATTGAAAGCAGAAGAAAAGTAACACAGGCTGCATTTGGAAAACTGAACACAGACCAGGGGGATCCGTTCAAGAAACTCCACTGGGGAGCTGTTGTGGAGATTGCTTGGGGAAAATTCAAGGCCTCAAGGTAGAGGCAGATGCTACAGTTGATGGAGCGTTTGCTAATTCACCGGAGAGCTATGTAGTACGCCGTGGGAGGGCGGAGAAAACTCAAGGTGAAAGTGGGGTGTCATCCGTCGAGAACATCCGAAGCCTAAAGGTGTGGATGGCTACGCATGGGAAGCGTCCAAACAGTCAGTCAGACAGACAGCCGTGCTGCGTTGGGGTTCCGCTGCAGCTTTAAGGCTCTTATTCAGAGTTATAAAAAAAGGAAACACTGCAAAAGAGGTGCATTCAATACACGTTTTAGCCGTGAAGGCTACAGCTGCTAAACGATTAAGAAAGGAGTGTGGTCCGGAGCCCATTCCTGAGGCCAATTAGCCAGGTCTGTGTGAATAAATCAGGACTAAATTAATACATAACCACACCAATAATGCTTCCAGGTCTGCTGTTGTGAGGAAAATAAACCATTAAGACGATCCCCAGCGGCGGCAAAGGAAGAGAGAGGTAAACAAACTTTTTGGGGGTCTAACGGTGCTCTCTTTCTGCGTAACTGTGTGTCAGCAGGGAACGACAGGAAGGCTTAGCATATTGCTTTTACATCGTATTAAGATAACTACAATGCTGTGAGAGGCCTTATTGGATCTCCAGCGGATAGCGGCAGGACAGTGTCGACGCTTCGCAGCATCTGCCTGAGTAATTAGGACTTCAGGGGATGATAGCAGACGGAAACGAAGAACAGCAAGATACAGAGACAGAGAGAGGGAGATAACTGAGAGGAAACAGAAAGTAAGCTCAATGGCACAGTGATGGAGACGTCAATGATGGAAACCCTGAAATGTAATTATTATGACCAGACAGAGAAGACAACTAGGGCTCTAGATACAAGCTCATTTAAATGCTACATGTGCTGGTTCAATGACAGTGAGAAAGAGACACAGACAAAGTGAGATAGGACAAAAATCAATCTCCCCACTGTCGTTATGAAAATATAGTGGCTTGTATATGCATCATTCAATATCGATGTCACATATACATGCACACTAAAATGGATAATGCATACATGGGTGCCTATTACAGGTGCTTGTCCTACAAGAATGTAAGCGTGTGACAGTGTATGTAATGTCATGTAGGATACACTCACTGGTGCAGGGTTCATCCGGCTGATCAGCGTCGCCGCGGTAGTAGCCGTTGCGGCACACACAGATGGTGGCGGCCTCAGCTGTGGAGCGGCTGTTAGGAGGGCACTGTAGACACAGACCTGGACCCTGGGTTGACTTGAAGGTACCCGGCGGGCATGCTGCGAGAAGAGAAAAACAATGTCAGGAAATGAATGAATGAAAAAAATAATAATAATAATCCACAAGTCAAGTAGCATGCATGAGCCGGGCATCTGGGTCGAGTATATCAGCTAGAACGGTGAGCAGAGATGAAAACAGACAGAAAAGAGGCCACGTTGAAACTGACTAGAAATATTCCCACACATAACCATCATAACATCACACACTTTCATTTTTACACTTTTGTTCCTGCATGGATTAAACAAATGAGATATAACTCGTTCATTAGTGAGCTTTAGGTGGATTTTGTTACCTTAGGGATGCACCGATACCGGATTGGATATCAGGCCGATACTGACTCAAATAGCTGGATCAGGTATCGGTGACAATTGGGACGATCTATTCAATTCAATTCTACATATATACAATATACATTATATACTGGAATAACTGCATTATAAAGGCTTACTATTGAATTGTAATTGCGATTAATTTTGAAGATTTTTTACCAAGTTGCTGGTATACAATTTTATTATTTTAATACAATTCAGTAAATTTATATCTATGTATTTATTTGTTACATTTTGTTTTACAAATTTAGGAAAGCAATGTTTAAGTCAAGTCTGATCCTGTCACTTCCACACAGTGTGGCAGTTTGCAGTTTATAAATTAAACACTTGTATCAGATCGGTACTCGGTATCAGATCGGTACTCGGTATCAGCCGATACCTAAAGCCCAGCTATCCCTATCGGGACTGAAAAAGTCAGATCGGTGCATCCCTACCTTTGGACAGAGCTAAGCAAGCTGTTTCCCCTGTTTCAAGTCATTATGCTAAGATGAGCTAATCGGCTGCTGGCTCACGCTTGTCACGCTTTGTTTCGCCGAGCCGTGAATATTACACGCGTGTCTGAAGGTGCAGTACCATCACTAAGGTTTAGGCAACAAAGCCACTTAGTTAGGTTTAGGAAAAATGTCAAAGTTGGTCTTAAAATAAGTCTGCAAACTAAGTACGATACAGCGAGAACAACGTTCTTATTACACGCTTTTGCCTTGTGCATTATCATGGCATTCACACACCTTTTCGTGCGACCTGGCTGCTGTATAGCTTCATATTTGACAAGAAATGAGAGGGGATCAATTTGCTCATCTAACTATTGGCAAGGAAGCAAATATTTTCCAAAATGGTGAACTTTTCCTTGAATACTGAATCTACAATCATGAAAATTATGCTAATGTGCACAATCAGTAGACTCAGTCTATCTTACTCGAGCAGCCCTGATGCACCCAGTGGACAGTTTGCCATCAGGTGCTGTTGGACAACAGTTAAGTGTCTATGGCAAATCATTGGTAGGTTTTTTGTATTGTGGTGGTCGCTATTGTCACATATTCAACCATTTCAGCTTGTTAAATCAACGGCTGAGGCAGTCGGTAATGGAGAACTGGCTGACTGGCTGTACATCCTGGCAAAGTAAGGATTTCAGCTGGCTCTGTCTTATTTTGTCACCTCTACTTTTCTCTGTCCACACGCAAAAGATCACAGGCTGACAACACCATTGTAAAGATAAGACATGAAAAGCAAATTAAAACTTTACACTGCCAATTGCAACATTTTGTCAGACACATTTTCAATTTGTATTCTGTATTAACACAACTGTGGCATGCAAATGGTTGGTTGTTTTGTTTTATTTTCCATTATGTGTAGATTAGATATATAGCCTAGACTATATTTGGGAGGCACATAACATACATGCCTGTCAGTGATCAGCTGGCAATCAGCTGTAGCTCAGTAGTATGTCCAAGTACAAAGACATGAGGCAGAGTAGTTAGATAATGGAGGCTGGCTTCATGTGTTTGAGTCCTAAATTCTAAAGGCCGTGGTGGAGGACAAAGATTATTGCGGCTGATATCACTGCGCCTAAGTCCAGGCAATAACCTAATCCATTTACACTCACATCCCAAAAGAATACAAAGCTGAAGGGTTTTCTGCACTGTGCGGAAGGATTTACTGACTATAATAACCATGATAAATGTCTAATATTTTAGCAGGCTTACTGATGGGGGAGGAAGCTGTGGTGCTGCTGCTGCACTCCAGAGGGGAGGGGTTATAAATTTAATGGCACAAGCATCTTACAGTTTCTCCAGCTGCGTCTATTTGCCTGGGTAATAGATTGTAAAGGCTTGACTGCGGCTGAGAAATGGGATGCGGGGTACTAAACTCATGCTTGTGTAAAAAACACCAATGCACAGCAAAGATATATATCAACAAAAGATTTCTGCAGACAATGACAGACTTTATCAGGTATACAAAACGATGAGCCATCTGTGTTTCAGATAGTCAAAGCAAAAGAAATCGGTTAAAGCAATATTGAATTTGCTTACCGCAAAATGATATCTGATTAAGAGCCCTCTTTTCCAATAGTTATGAAGAGCTTAGTAAATGGAGAGTTATTTAAAGCAATAATGACCAAGGAGTACCCCCTCACTGCCGGATCAAACAGTGGAAAATGTGGCACAGTAGCTATGTGAGGAAAAACCTTTAGACCTTTGTATCAACAGGCTTTTAAGATTTAACTTAAACATTTTATGCTTCATTAAAAAATGCACCGAGGGGCTGGGTTTGGAAGCCCGAGTCTACTTTACTATGTTGTAATAAAAAAAGGGCAGGTTCCTGTTTTTACGAGTCTTCCATTCATAGCATTCAGCCGGCCATCTCTGGTGGGCTGTTAGTGAAGGATAGAGAGAAAGAAAGAAAGCAGGTGAAGGAGAAAGAGGAGGCATCATGCACACACACAACTCTAGCAGCCGCCCCCCAACGGCGGCCGCTCTCCTGATCTCCTTTGATGGAGCCGACAGACACACCAGAAGCTAACTGGCTGACCTCATGTCTAGTCACACAACACTGTCAGACCATCACATATAAACACACATACATGACCAGACCACAATAACCACAAACAGCTTATAAAACAACCCCAGGAGCTGTAAGGCATATCACAGCTGCAATACACAAGGGTATCCCCCTGAGAAAAACATATTGCTGTGCGGTGGATACTCCAGAGCTGAAACTACAGATGCATGTGGAGAAATATACAGTTCTACAGGGTAGAGTGCTATAAAGGTAATAGTGTTTCTATAGGGGAGTGTGAGCCTCTGTTTTACTGTGTGGGAATGGAAGTTTGTGACCTCTCTTGACTTGTAATACACAGATCTCATGTGTGCGAAGACCGAGCTCCATCTAATACAAGAACATTGAGACTCTTAAAAGTGCTCCCCGGCCATATGGGGAAGCACAAACCAGCTGCAGAGCCATTTTTATAAAGCAATAACTTCCGAAGATATCAGAGATTACAAGGCGATAAAACACAGATCAAAAATTCATTTTCGGCGGGAGAGCGGGGGGAGAACTTATGTGTCATCATCTTTGCTATATAAAATTCATATATCAGGGTGAACCACATGCTTGCATATGGCCAACGCACACACAAACACACACACACACACACACAAACCTCAAATCTATTGCCCTGACTCTTATGAAAAGGGATCACGGTAAGTGGTTCAGCGTGTGTTTAATAGGGTGTGAGCGGAATATGTGCGTTTGGGGTTGTGCCCTCAGGGTTGTGTGTTTACAGACAGACAGTACAGAAGCTGGCCTGGACACTCATAAATGGGCAAAAGTGAGGAGAAAAGCAGGGAGGGTTGCGCTGCTGAATCAGCTGTATGAGATAGCAGCGCTGCAAAAAGTGCCTCAAGGCAAACTTGTGAGCAGAAAAATGCACACACGCACACTCTCTTATACTCACGTACACAACTCACTGAACAAACACACACCCTGAGAAATGCTCCCATATTGGCATCAACGCTATCCTCACCTCCACGATACATTTACGGAACTGATTTACACAGCGATACATGTAACCACCACTGACCCAGCCCGTTCTCATTCCCAGGGCGTCAAATACTGATGCTTTGTCACGGCCGTCGGCGTTAGATACCGACGCTCAAGGTACCCTTTAGTGTCGAAGCTTTCCAGGAGACTGCTGTTCGTTACCTGTGTGTCACATTTCAATCAGCTGTTCGTTCATGTCCCCTGTTCACAATGTTCAGTGTCATTTTCCCTCTACAAATATAGTAGTTTTAATGCCATCCATGTTTTTTCCTAAACCTAACTAAGTGGTTTTATTGCCTGAACCTAACTAAGTGGTTTTATTGCCTGAACCTATTCAAGTGTTTTTGTTTACTTCACAACATTGAAGCTGCAGTAGGCAGAATATTTTTGGCATCATTGGGCAAAAATTCCATAATATCCTTTCAGCATATTGTAATTCAAGTGTTCTGGGAGATAACTAGACTTCTGCACCTCCTCATGGCTCTGTTTTCAGGCTTTAAAATATCTAGCCCATGACGGGAGACTTTGGCCAATCACAGGTCATTTTAGAGAGAGAGCGTTCCTATTCTTCTGTTGAAATGTGCTATACAAATAAAGCTGCCTTGCCTTGCCTTGCCTTCTCGGCTACTGCTGCTTTAAGCATGTGTTTACTGTGACAGAAAAGAGTGACGCCGAGGGGTCTGACAAAGCGTCAGTATATGACAAGTTGGGATGTGAACACGTTGGTTGACCCCATTAAATGAAATGGCGCAACCACATTTCCTGCCACTTGACTAGCACATGCTCTACAGAACCTGAGATAATTTAATGCCTCTCCTCGGACAGCTGAAGATGCTGCGATCAGCATTAAATGACAGCCAGGCGAAAACAAACAGGCAGCGACACAAACACACACACGCAGACACTTCACGCCCAGCACATGATGAATGTCCGTCTAGATTATAACTCCCACCTTGGAGCTGAGGCTCTTTCTCTAATTGACACACAACATGTGCACGAATCCCAGCATTAAACTCATTAATTAGCCGCTCACTGATCTGCCTCACGGAGCGAGAGGGAGGAAGAAACCGAAAGAGAGAGAGAGAGAGAGAGAGAATGAGAAAGTGATGGGAACAATGTTAGCAAACCCTCTGAGGTATCGTTTTAAGGGCGGGCAGCGGTGGGCCGAGTAACGTTACGCTTCATCAGATTTGGAACTGAGCCCAAAGTCTTTTCTCCTGATTTGTGAATATTTAGATTGGAGGAGGCCAGGAGTAAAAAAAATAAAAAATAAAAAAAAAGCACATAGACCCATCAGTCATCAACTGTGTTGGTTTTCAGGGACAGGAGGGGAAAGAACATTAGATCAACAAGCAATTAGTCTCCCCAGTGGGAGAATAACCCACAACTGAACTGGCTGCATGCAAAAAACTAAACATTCCTCCCTTTCAAGTGGTCTCTACAGGATTCTCTTCTCTCCTCCTCTCCTTCTCACCTCTTCTCTTCCCTCACATCTTTTTTTTGTGCGTCTGTCCCACTGGTAATGAATTGCTCTCCCTCTCTTCTCCCACCTTTCCTCCCCTGGTTGCTTTCTTGTCTTGATTGACAGGTTTGAATCCTTGTTAAAGTTGGCTGTCTTTCCTTCTTCCTCTCCTTCTGTCTCTATAGCTCACTCCGACGCAGTGAGTTGACGGAGGTACTATATGGCAGCTGCGGATCGCCGCTCTATCACTCATCAAAGTCTAACTGTGGTGACCTCGTGTCACAGCAAGCCTGACCGGGATGAGATGAGATGATGATCTCTTCACTGTCAGTCATTTTCCCAGCAGGCATTCTTCCTGTTTAGATTACTGATAATGACAACAATCTAAATCTGAATGTGGCTCATAAACAAGCAGGCGGGAGAGTGGGCTTTGTATATGACACATTTCAAAATTCAAAGTTATTTGGACAAAACTTGGATCTTCTTTCTACACAACAGTGATGTATTGATTGGCCTGGACACATGAGAAGATCTGCAACATGAGCTAGTCTCTGTGGAGAGGGTTAGTGCTCAGGGGTTAGACTACAATGTGTCTGCAGAGCGTATAGGCAATACATCATGGAAGCACGCTGGCTCCGTGTCACATAAGGTGCATGTGTTTAGAGTGTGTATTTGCACAATGTATTTAACCAGCATGAGAATCCAAAGTAATTGGAGACAATTGGATTTCTGGAGGCAGTGGAATAAGGCTTATATTAGCTTGTCATGCAAGCATCGCCAGGTGTGTGCAAGATAAAATGGAATATGTACAGTTAGGAGTTTGCGGGAAGCCAATGCAAAGGATTACTGTATGACAAGATGGGTTTGGAAATGGCTTTCCTACTCAAACCCAATCAAACTTACAGTACACTAAGTCCTCCCCTGACTTTTCCTTTGGCATCTCTCTGAAGTATGTATGAGGTTTTAAACCCACCAGAAATGGCTTGGCAGCAAATTGTGGGAAATGCAATCAAACGTATGCAGCGGTCGATGTGGAAAGGGACTGCGATAAATCTGAGATTCATAGGAAAGAGTTCCATTCTGTAATATGAGATATTTATCATTTAAAAAAAATTCTACAGCATTCCAGTGTTGACAAAGTTATACACATCAAAATTGTGACTCATTTTTTCTTTTGTAAAATAGGTATTTGCCTGATGAAATCCACGCACAATTTCCCCCCAAAATGTATACACAGTCTTTTAAAATTCAAAACTTCAACTATGCATTTTTTTTATACCAATTTCAGCTTTGAAATACCAACTCTGCTTGTCTGAGGTTTTAAAACATTGTGCAGAGAGGGTGCGTGACCCAAAGAAGGGCACAAGTTGTGATTTAGCATCAGTGACCCTTAAGTAGGAGTCTTATCCCCCCAATACACCCTTAACCCTGGCCCTCATCCATCACATGGGATGGATCACAGTCTTTACAGGCTTAGGAGTCATGCACGCACCACCCCTGTTCACAAACACTCATACAGACAGGCTTATGATCGGGTCAAGACCCCAGTTGACCCCTATTTCACAATGATGTTGCTCAGTCACTCAGAAAAAAACAGCTTTCTCATTCCCACTCAAACCGCAGGTCCACATACACGCCAAGTGCACGCCTGTATAGATTCGCTTAATCAGACAATATCAATCGAGCGGCGAAATGAACACGTTTTGTTTGACAGAGGGGACACGAAACGTGGCAGGACAGCCAACATCTTAAAACAAAAAGGCAATCAGTGCTGCAGCCCATTGGTATTCAGTCTCGCTCGTCTGTCATTGTTCATTTTCCAGCCACAATTCACGTAATGAGCTGCTTTTCCAACCCAGGTGTTCCATTTCTCCGCAAGGTCATTGAAAAACACAATACGATAATTTGAGACGGAGGCATGGCTCGAAACAAAGGCATGTCAGAGAAAATGCCCGCAGGATATTAAAAGTCGGCGTAAAATGCCTTTTAGGTTTATGATTTATTCATTCATAGATTGTGATTCAAGAACAATTTTTGCATATTTCTCATAAACTGCCAACAGGGACTCGTGAAAAACATCTCAGTCCAAGATCTGGGACTATGTAGCATCGCTTCTTCTTTACTTGAAGGCATCCGGGGTCCACAGCGGTGACATCACTTGGCAAGTCTGGTCAGTCTCCACTGCCGCCCGTCATCACCTTCTAATCTCACAGAAAGAGAGAATGTGAGGAGGAGTAAAAGAGGGCCGGAGAGGTTTTTCTCAGGAATAAAAGGGATAGTTGAAAGAGTGCAGCGCTCGGAGCATACCTCGTCTGCTTTTGTTGAGGGCTGCGGCGCTGAAGAGTTCCTCCCACAGAGAAACTCCCCCTGATCATTAATCATCTGTCCATTCTGGCCCTGTCACAGCCTCTCGTCCCAGCTAAAACACTGCACCCACAACACACACATAAATCCACACGCATACAACTCTTCTAAACTTTCTGCTGCCTTCACCGAACAACGATCATCTTGACACGCCTGTCCTCTCAACTAGCTAATACAGCAATGTCTGACGCTGCAGAAACCCCAGTGAACAATACTCAAACCCCCCTGAGAAAGCTGAGATATCCTCCAATTAGGCTACCTTTGAAACTCTGGACTGTACTATATTACTGTGTAGTCTTGTATCGGTAGAGAGAGGCATTAAAGAACACATAAGGAGGAGGAAAATGAGACAACAAATCGCTTCCTCAGATAAATTTTTGACACCCATTAATGTCCTAATATTCAGTGGGTAATAGCCGTTCAACACCTGCATGTTTGTGGAATGAAAACCATGTCTGACTGGATTCAATAGAGGGCAGTGCAGCAGTAAAATTACTACAAGATGAGAGAGAGTGTGTCCAGATAAAGACAATAAATAGGCCTGTGTGTGATTTCTCCAAAATAATCTGTTTGCTTTACAGAAGGATGCAATCCAGCAGTCTGACTGCTAATACTGATGAACAGAGCAGGTGTCTGCTAGACAATGAATGTAGGAAGACTGTTGAAATTAAGGTGTGTGTGTGTGCGTGTGTGTGTGTGTGTGAGCCTTAACAAACCAGCGCACAATTTAGCAGACAGCCCACGCCCCTGGGCAGGCTGTTACCATGGTAACCTCACAGCCAGTATTTTTTTGGCCCACACTTTCCCTTTGAACAGCCGGCCAATGACAGACCAGCCGACTGGGAAATCTGGCTTACTGAAAGTGTGTGCATGAGTCGTGTGTCTGCATGTGCATGTGCACGTGCATGTGCACGTACTGTATGTCTGTGTATGTGTGTGAGTGCATAATATGAGCATGATACAGATCAAGAGAGCCATATAATCTCTTAGCTCCACAAAGACTCGTCATAACCGAGTGGTGCGTTGGCCGCTCTGCATCGCGGTATGGCACATTGGCTCAGGTCAATTTTATTTCCCAGGAAGATGCAGCTATGTGCCAAGGCGGGGAGCATATCTTTCAGATAGAGGAGTGGTCAGGAGAGGAGCAGGGGAACGAGATAGAGACGACAACAACAAGGAGGCATTGGTATTCCAGGAGACTCCGCCGTGCCAATCCATCCCTGGCTGGCGAAGGGTAGCAGAGAAGCGCGCCCTCCGAAACATATCGGCGCTCAGCAGGCAGTAACATGTGCTTGCACTACAATCTACACTGTAATCAGAACCTAACAGGGGACTGACCAGGCTCTTTGCCCGCCTGCCAACTAACAGGGAGAAAAAAAGGCGAAGGGGTAAGACAGACAGAGATGAAGAGTTACTTGATGAGGGGTGAAATCAGTCAAGAGAAGTTGTGTGTTTGATTGCAATATGATTGCAGTGCTGATTTAATCAATCTAGCTAGCAAACTGTAATCACAAAAGCCTCATACATTACCAATTTGGACACATTAATGCGGTGGCGTGAGGATGTTCACAAACTTTATTGTCACATTGAATCCTGTTTGTCAACTCTCACAGAAAATGACTACTCAGCTATCAGTTTGTTGTTTCCCGTGTCGAATCGTCTGTGGATCATGACTTGCAAAGAAGGATGATCCCAATGAGGTAATAAAATGAGCAGTTACAGGCCCCGTCAATTACCTTGCGATCCTGTCACGCGGCGAATAAAGTATATGTTCCGAGATAAATAGCTTTCTCTTTCTTACCACTCCAAGTTGTGAGAGACCATTAGCTTCCCTCTGTCTCAGCACTTGTCTCTTTTAAAAAGGATCTAGCTCATTAACTTCATGGCTAGATCAATTAATCTATAACAGTTAGCCAAAGATGCCCACTCTTGTTCTTTTTTGCTCATTCGCTGTTGCTCTGCTCAACAATGTCTATTACATTTACGGCCTTCAAACCTTTTTTTTTTTTTTTTCCCCCCGCTCATTGCTTTGTCACGAGCAGAGCGTTACCTGATGGGAAAGTGTAGATTGTAAACAATAAATCATTATGCAGGGAACGAATGGGGGAGCAGAGAGAAAAGTCTGAAATAGAAACTAGAATAAAAAATAAACAAAGTGATCAAATCAAGTTGGACTTTAATCAGCCAATCCAGTTATTTGGACTCTTTACCTGTGTAGCTTTGCCTAATGAATAATGCATACGCTCTGGTGCCAAATTAGATTCGTTTTTTGTTATTTCTTCCCAAAGTGTATGATTGAAAATGAATGTGAACAAAGATTCAGGGCTTTACAGTTATGGACATACCTTGTGCTGATACAGTACTGCAACATGCACAGCACATACAGTTTAGAGCATCCACAGTAATCTATGTCAGTCATTACAGAAATCCACAAAGAGCACTGATAGACTGTGCATGCAGGTAAAGCATTGTGAAATGTAAATGAGAATTTTGTTTTGCCATTTACCGTGTGATCAAAGAGAACCGCCAGCTTTTTGATAGGCTTTGTTGTTTTTTCCTATAATTAACTTTCTTTATTGTTTTATTTGATTGAAAAAAACGTGTTCTACTAATAATCTAAACAGAGAGCTGGTGAACAGTATAATTAAGTAACCACAGCATGAGTAGCAGTTAACTACAAAACAAATCATATATTCATATATCTTGCTGTTAAAGCTTCAGTAGGCAGAAGGTTTTTGGCAACATTCGGCAGAAATTCCATAATAACCTTTCAACATATTGTAATTCAAGTGCTCTGAGAGAAAACTAGACTTCTGCACCTCCTCATGGCTCCTTTTTCAGGCTTTAGAAAATCTAGCCCGTGATGGGAGACTTTGACCAATCACAGGTAATTTCAGAGAGAGATCGTTCCTATTGGCTGTGCTCCGGCTGGTGGGCGGTGCTTGGTATTTCTTCAACTGATCTCAACATGGCTGTCGGGTCACAAACTTTCTAATTTTACAGCTAAACAGTACACTACAAGACGTTTCTGAAAACATTTGAGGAGATAAGTAGGCATTACCGTAAAATAATATTGATTCATATTTGATCAACGCTGCCTAGTTTGACCGTTCGCAAGTGATTGACTCATGGTTCTCATAGACAGCAGCTGGACGGCTGACTCCAGATCAGCTCTGATTGCTTGTTTTCCTTCGGTCTGTGAAATCTTGCTGAAGCCATTATGATTTTTTTTTAATCATATTTGCTCCAATTCTACCTTCTGCAGCTTGAAGAAGTCACAGAATGAGTAGCAACTAACTACAAAACAAATCATAAATCTTGCTGTTGTATTTCTCTATGGGGCTCAGGCGTACAGCTTGGCATTAAAGCAATGTGACTGTAATATTGATTAAGTATAAAATACACTTTTTAATGCAGCGATGTAATGAGTGGAGTTAGAGTAACAAGGAATTTGACAGATCCGCTCCCTGAGCCAACAAGATCTCTCCTGTGGATTGATTGTTTTTCCTGGCTGCTTGTTTTCATTCCTATGAACTATAATTAAGAGGAAAAAAAACATTTCATGCATTCCTCTTGTATGTCTGAAATACCTTAAAAAATAATTTGTCCTGGTTGTCCTATTTTGCAATCCAAAAGCAGTGAACTCTAAACAGTCACAGTCACAGCAGCTGTGTTCAAGGAAACAATGCTGGTACCTAAATCTGTCGCCAAAATGCCACCCAAACAGACTCTTAAACAGTGAGTCAGCAGAGTTGGTATGTGGCCTGTGTTCTTGTGACTGTTTCTGTGATAGAAGATAAGGTGGACCTAACATCACTGGGACTTTATACACAAATGGTGAACTCTTTTTCATAAGAAAATACCATTAAACTGATATGGAAATTTGTATTTTTTGCAATCTTAGCAAAGGGAATGCCTTAAAGCAGTTGTGTGAATTCTGAACTTCAAAATGTTTGACCTCCTACGAGAAAAAGTACAATGGAACACCACTCAAAGTCTGAGTTTTTACTTGTAACCTCAGGGTAAATCCATCTACGCCCACTTCAAAAAGAAGCAGTTGTCTGACATCACACAACAATGGAAGAACTCATTCTAAATGGTAAACCATTAACTAAAAGGTAACGTAAACTCTGTTTGCCTGTATTTAATTAAAATAATACATACTATCATAGAGTAAAACCTGTTCTGCATGTCGTCTGCAATTGATGTCAAAATATGTTGCCATGTTGTATGTAGCTGGTTAAGTTTAGGGATGCCACAGTTAGGACATTTTCCCACCGCTTAATATACTCATCACAACACCGGGGTTACCGATTACCCCGGACATTTTACAAGAAAACATGACACTCAATATCTGTAGAGCGATTACTTTGATCTTTAACGTTGGATGTCGGTGTGTCTGACCTCTACGGGAGAGCTTTCCACCTGATACTGCACACACCGGCTGCGACCGCTTCGTCCTCTGCATGGCTTCATGCCAAAAGTTTACAGATTACCTCATTAATGTTATGGTTTCTAATAAGCAATGGGTTTAAATCTGAAGTATTGCCAAATAGGCGCTTTTGCTTTTTGGTTTGACACCAAATGATCCTCCACCATCATCTTGTGTGTTAACTCTCTCTCGTCCCGTGTGTGTGAAATCTGACTCCTGCTACTCTGTGTTGAAACTCACACTTTGTATTTTACAAATTAGAGTTTTATTATGTGATAAACGCAGGCGCTGATACACGAAAATTAACTAAATGGGTTTTATTTTTATAAAAATAAAAAGCAAAATTACAGTGGGGGCAGTGGGAAAGTAATGTAATTGGTGTATGCCCGAAGACCGTGTAACATTGTGTAACATTGTGTAACACTGACTACTGTGGCAAGCCTAGTTAAGTTATCTTCTCTGCACAAAAGTTATTTGGGGAAGTTTGTTACGGTAAGCCATGGTTTTTGTTTATGTTTGGCATCGTGCACCTCGAACGCTTGGAGGTCGGAAGTTGGAAATTTCACCAAGGAAAGATCTGACCTCCGACTTGTCTGGAAGGCAGCATTAGAGAGGAAGTTTTATATTCCCACCCCCCGGCATTAATATCTAGTACACTTGTTTGAAATTAAGTTTTCCACACATCTGTATACTACTATAAAACTAGAAGCAATGCAAGGAGAATTCAAATCAGCTTTTTATTTGATCTAAATGTGCACATTTGCATTTAGACTACAAAAAAGAAAATCTGAGGCTAATACACTGGTAACTACCCCCATCCTAATCTAGATGAAATCTCTAAAACACGTCGTTCCTCACCAGCCCGTTTAATGTTAAAATGCTTTGAGAATTGTTCTAGCAGGGCTTAACAATGGCTTTTCAAATACCCATGTATCCTAAAATACCCGGCCCCTCGGCTCAGGGTTGAGGCCCCGCTAATGAGCGGAGAGGCCTGTGAATGGGGATGAGTAATTATGCACATTTGAAGGTAGCAGAGGAGTAGAATGATAAAACAACTGGAAAACAAAGGTCCCGTCACTGTTTACCATTTCCTAATTTGATTCCTAATTGGGCGTACGTAACACAATGTTTACACTGAAATATTCTGGCAAAGATGAGCACCCATGGCAGAATCACACAGCTGAACGCGGCCTACTCTTCCCTCTGATGATCTAAGGGAGTGTAACCACGAGAGGCCCTTCCATCCACACCATCACCACATAGATGTGCGGTGACGTGTCTCCGACCTACTAGTAAACGTCTGCACCCTGTCATGCAGATGTTGACATTTTCACACATGGCAAAGAGGCTGTCAGACATAGTAGGAGGCCAGAGGTTAAAAGTGGAGATGGATGACAAGAAAGGAAACAGGAGGAAAAACATGAGTCTAGCTTGTTGAAATCCAACAGCGAGGTTAGAGCCTACCCTCGGGGCGGTTTTAGCCTGCATCACTGATGGCAGGACGAGAGAACAGAAGAGGGGATGGGTGGCGTGAGCATTACGGTGATGGAAAGGTCACCAGGAGCAGCGCCGCACGCTGGGATCATGATGACATCAACTGTCACAAAAACAGCTACATCAATACAATTAAAGCATTCACCGGCGAGATATTCCTCCAGCTGTGTGCTGGCATATATGCACTGTTCATCGCCCCTGCTGCTATTATGCCTAATGGGAAATAATGATAAAAAAGCTCTGCATCAAAAGAGAAGACACAAATTATGTGTGAAGCGTGGGAGAGGAAAAGTGACCAGGATCAGGGAAATAGAGAGTGAGAAAGGGAGATGCAGAGAAGTGGGAAAGTGAGAGCAAAACAAAGTGAGAAAGCACTCAGGAGTGTGTCTTGTCAGTCAAATTGTTGGTGGCAGAGTCACCACAATACGCGTGTTGTGCAAAGCAGCCATTTCTCATTGCATACTAAGTGACGGCCAAGCTATTATTTCTAACACTGACAATCGGCAACAGGGAATAAAAAAAAGCCATGCTGTTTAGAGGAACTATGCATCTGTCCTGCCCGATGTGGACAGCTCCATTCATTCTTCGGGATGGGTGTGCTTTTATACATACAAAACAACGATTGTGTTGACATCAGGCCCGGGCATGACCAGAAAGCTCAATGGATGAATGACGTGCATGCATGGAAATGTACTTTGAAAACTGTACAAAGACAAACTGATGTGTTCATCAAATATTCTGTCGCATAGCGTGAATGAGCAGAGGTTGACCCAATTCCCTGGCACGCAACGCACCTGCACCCCTGATATCCTCCAAAGGTAACCCACAGCACATCTATATTCATATTTACATATGCATGACCTCCACACAACCTTATCAGAAAGCTGTATTCCCTTCCCGACAGACAGACACACACTATCGCACAGAAACGGTGTGTGTGTGTATGTGTGATGGTGGACTACAGCCCACATCCCACCTGTCCAATCTTGGACAGCACTGACCTTTATCAGGCAGCATTAGTCAATACGCCCCGGGCTATGAAACTGGAAAACATATGTGTTACTGTATGTGTGTTACTGTGTGTGTGTGTGCGTGTGTGTGTGTTTGTGCCTAAAGGGGGTGTACCCATGCGGGACCTCCTTATGCCGCATGAACATCTTCACACATTCGGCAGATTGATGAAGATCAGAGTTTGTTCATTTGTACGTAGAGTGAATGATGGGCACTGGATCACAGCAGCCTCACAGCAAAAAGTTTCACATTGGTTTATACCAGGGCTGTCAAAGTTAATGCGATAATAACGCGTTAACACAAATTTGTTTTAACGCCACTAATTTCTTTAACGCATTAATGCAATCGATCTTTCTGAGGTCTCGGCAGGCTCAGAGTGAAGATACTGGTATCATATGAAACTAGAAAAACCTAAGGAATCCATTGGTACCAACCATGTCATACTAGCTTGTTGTGAAGGAGGGTAAATAACGCTACAAACTTGAGCTAAAGTTTGGCAAAGAAAAACTGTCATGGTCATTTTCAAATGGGTGAAAATGGGTTCTATGGGTACCCATGAGTCTAATTTTGCCAATTTTGCCAGTTGAAACTTCCAGAAAACTGGCAGGTCTGCCAGTGAAGTTACTGCTGTGCTGCTCTGGGGGCATGGAGCAACAAAAGAAAGATAGTGTATAGTGAAGTGTATAGTAAAAGCTGGCGTATGTGTGTGTTTGGCTAGCTTAAAAGAGTGTGTGACACATCCTCATTAGGTCTTTGTGACTTTGTGGACTTTGTGAAAGACATCAACACCTTGTCCAGCAGAGAATTGAGGGGAAAACACAACACGGCAAACCGGGAAACTGGATTAACTGTATAAATGGCAGAAAGCCATTAAAATGAGGGTACGGTCTAACAAGGTATAGTAGCAACAGTGTGTTTTTAAAAGAGAGAAAGAAAGTCGGTATGTGTATGAGAGGAGACATATGAAGGACAGAGGTTTGATGTCAGGCATTCCCAATCAATCACTAAATCGATCCCAGCAGCCCACACACACTTATCCCATTAAGATTTTAAAGGTTTTCAAGTCTGAATTATACTACTACCATCTTATTTACACATATTAAAGCATACAAAACAAGCGACACCTGGGACTGAGCATGTTTTCTTACTCTTCGTGCCACACAAGTGGAACTGCACATCACATACACACATGATGTACAGCTGCTATAAAGACGTGCCAGTTTCAAGAGCAAATGTTGACTGCTTCATTCACTGATGTAGTGTTACTGCGGGTGATGACCCGAGAACATTTATGGTCTTGCATGTTCACATTCAGCACAACTGCAACATAAATACACACACAGTGACAGACACTGTGCACCGCAGCGTTGTACTGTAAATCCATAGCAACACATTTCACAAACGAATACACTCACGGATGTATACACATGGCAGAGCATAACCGCATAGATAGGGTTAAATATGATATGCAATGCCATCATATATGCATGAATACACACATGCAAAGCATAGCAAAGACAAATCAGACGCGTCTCTGTAGATGTCATGTGTGTTCTCACACGTCAACAGTCAGGCACGCATTCTTGTTGTCACATTTTGCATGCAAATGGTATGCAAGCCCCCTTCTAAACTCAGAGCATCCAAAAATGCATCAAGACACGGGGTTTATACACACACCTACCCATGACACGTGGTAAGTAGGAAACCCATGGGTGCACACAAATGCGCAAAACAACTTAACACACAAACCTTTGAAAACACACCTTCCCTCGGCAGGACATATTGGATTAGGAGTGATTTTTTTTTTCTTTGCTCCGTCTCAGAGGTGCTAGATTAAATGCCATTCCCACTTTACTACAGATGGCTCGAAAATAAATCATACTATCCATATACACACACACGAGGACATTTGCACACACACATACATACAGTACAGTCACACACACACACACAAGCAAACACACATAAATACAGAGAAACACTCACGCGGGGAGATATATAACATGTTGGCACACCCAAACACTAAAGCACCTGTACGGTCCAGCGCGTCTGCTCTTTGTATTTCAATCACTGAATCGATGGGTCTAAATTGATTGTAGCTGAGCAGGGGCCAGAGATGTTCCCCCTGGCTCGCTGCCCTGGCCCTCTATTGATTAGATCTGAGAGAGCCAATTGCTTTCACACTGGATTAAGGTGTTCCGGAGCAGTGAGCAGGGAGAGAGAGATAGAGTCAGAGAGGATGAAAGGAAGAGAGAGAGAGAATAGGTTTTGCAGCTAGAGAGACACACCAACAAACCACTAAGATGAGGCCAACAACACTAATTAGTTAAAGGAATACCTCACCCCCAAAATGTGTATCAGTTACTCAACCTGTGTTACCTTGAATTCTTGAAGAAAACTTTGTTTTTCTGGCATGCTTCCACGGCATAAGGAGAATACAAAAACAGAGAAAAGTCTTAAAGGTGCTAAATACGGGATTGGGAGCATTTCTGTTGCCTCTCAATGGATCTCAGCATGGTGACGGCGAGCTGGCAACTTGCAGCTAACGGTGCTAACAACGGTGAAAGTGCTGACAGACCTTACGGTGTTAACCTGAGGGGGAACCGGAGGGTGGGTGCTTCGCTAACGCGACGATACCGTCGGTTTGGATGACGTCATCAGCTGTAACCGACGCATGAGCGCAGTGCAGAGCGGCAGCCGTGAGCAAGCCAGTGGGGCACGCTCACATGCACTAACATGCACTAAAAGGCATGAGCCCGGTCATATCAACAAAGCAAGGAGAAACTCAGATTACAACACACACAGAGGGAGAGTGACTTCATTCTCTGCTCAGGTAGACATTACTCCACTATATCTTTACATAGCAAATAGCTGTTTGATGCTATGCTCTGGATATCAAAATTGAGCACCTTTAATGAATTGAAGTAAACGGACGCCGCGTTTAACTACAGCATATCAAAACATCTGTTTACAAACTCTCACACAACTCGTGCAGAATAATCCAAGTCTCATGTATCCAAGCGTATGCTCACTACTTCCCACTTTCCATTTGCATTTTCGCTAAAACCTTACTACTTTATTTAAAACACTTCCGCATGTTTGTTTGAGCCTGTTTTAGCAGAAATGCATGCATTTCTGGGAAGTAGTGAGCACTTGAGACTTGGATTATGCTGCACGAGTTGTGTGAGAGTTTGTAAATTAATGTTTTGATATAGTTTTGCTGTTGTTAAATGCGGCCTCCGTTTACTTAAATTCATCAAGACTTTTCTCCGTTTTTTGATTCTCTGTTCACTGTGGAGGCATGCAAGAAGTTTTCCTCAAGAATTCAAGGTAACACGGAATCGGTAATTGATATACAAATTGGTCATTTTGTGAGTGAAGTATTTCTTTACCAACTCCTTTCTATGAGGAGAAGACCATGTATGCACACTAACATATGGGTGTGTCAATACGCACAGCACACGCGGCTTACAGTACGTTTGAATTAGACACACATGCCGTATATACATAAATCAATGTACACATGCAAAATCTGTCTACAACACATATATACAGACACATGCACATATGCCTGTAACACACACAGCACACGCACACACACACTCACACACACGCCCACACACACACACACACACACACACACACACACGCGCGCTCACACACGCACGCGCTCGCGCACACACGCACACACACACACACACACACACACACACGTCTACATTGCAATCCTGCCGATCAGACGGCACTAACACAGATCAAGGGTGTAATCTCATTTGACCCTGGAGCTAAGTAGCCCAGGGCAACAGCATTACACTTCAAAGCTTCACTCTGAGTTTGTTACACATTCCAGCTCCAAAGTCTTTTGCACTGTCACCTAGAGGAATCAAACCAACCCTTACCATCAGCCAGCATCACAGGATCTGCTCTGACCTGGATCAAATGATAAATAAACTGCGAGTGGTGGATAAATCTTTTTTTTTTAACAAGGTAACTCTTCTCCTTTATCTGTCTCTCAAGTCTGCATTCATCCTTCCTCATTGGTATATACCACTGGGGGCAGTGTTAAGCAGGACATCCACTCAACACCCCATCACTCTTCCTCTCCATACAACAATTAGCTGCTCCTGCTGGGGCTTCTGTATGGAAGAATGGGAAGGGAGGAACAGGGCTAAGGAGGCCCCCAGTCTCAGAATAAAGTGAGCCCTTTTTGTCCGGGCCGAAGTCCCCCTCTCAAACCATTTCCACAATGGAGAGTTTTACAATCCAGATTAAGCGCTTATGAAAATGAAGAACTGTGCGCTCTGAGATGGGGACCGGCACAGGGTCACGAGAGCCTGCAAAAGGGCCCCTCACTCCGAGTGCTCGCGGAGGCGTTTCCCTTGGAGCAGCAGGCCCATTCACATGGCATTAGGGGTGTAAAAGCAGCACATTGACTGCGCGAGTCAGGCAAGCTTAATATACATTTGGTTAATACCCCTATTGTGGCAGTCCCTATAAGACTTCTCTCCTAGCAGAACACAAGAGAAGGAGGACAGTGGTGGAGAGGGAATTAAAGAGGCAGTAAAGATGAGATAAAGAAGGAAAACAAGGGAGGGAGGGAATAGGATTTGCTGGCCCATTCATGCCGTGATGGGTGTGAAGTACACACAGACATGCCTTTACGCACACACAATAATATCCTTATAAAAAAAAAAGGCTGCTGTGAGTCCTGTTTGTGGGAGTCTGACATGACACTTGGCTGACACAATAAACATAGCGAGAGTCAAGAAACGCAACAGAACCTGCAAAAGCCAAAACACATAATGATAGGCCATCCACAGTAGCCAGTAATATAAAAGGTCAGTTTATAGGGAAGTAAGAGAGAAAGATAGAGGTGAAGAAGAGTGAAAAAGAGAGAGGGAGAGAGAGAGAGGCAGTGAGATTGTGAAATGAGTGTATGAGCATGTGTGCCTTTGTGTCCCTATCACTCTGTGTTTGGTTCATTCCCCAAAGGGTCTTATTATGCTTCGCGCTGGCTCCAACACAAAGGCAGCGTCTCTGTATCTCAGCCCATCCAGCTCCCCCAGAGAACATTCGAGACACAGCAAATCCATTTGTTTGTCAGCTTCTGCCTCTATTCGGACTCGGACTAATCAGATATTATTCTCTTTGAGAAGCATACCACTGTGCAGCCTGGCCTAGCGCTACAGTAACGCTGGCCCAGCACTAAGATAACATCTCTAAGAGAGGACTTTTTGTACTTGTAAGCACTGTGCACCGACATCATAAAACAATGTTAGAGGGTAAATTATAAAGGTATCTCTCAGTGCATCAAATAATCATCTTTCTAGTAATAAGGTCTTTACTTCTAGGAAATATCTTCCATCTTATTAACCAATTACAGATGAGCCTACTGGTGGGTAACTAAGTTTTTGGCCCTTGAATTGGTTGAGGATTATTGGGATATAAGAGCACAAGGAATACAATATCCTGTTTTTAAAAGCAGCCATATAATCCAAGCCCAAGAGCATGACACAGATGGAAACCGATGGCAGATTACATATCTTGACAGTGCAGAGAATAAATTGCTTTTAAAGAATGAGAGAGACACTACTGAATACAGAAGACACTGCACCAGTGATGGCGCAAGTATACACCAAATCCATATCTATTGATTGCACGGTCACAAGGTAGCCTCATTTCTATTGTCGGATTTTAAAGAGGACCTATTGTGCTTTTTCCCTTTCCTTTAGTGTGTTAAATAGTATTTTGTGCATTTAAAAGGTCTGCAAAGTTACAAAGCCCAAAGTCCACGACAAACGGAGTTACTCTCGCCCACAGAAACATTGCTCCTGAACTGCCTGAAACGCCTTGCTTGAAGTCCAGTCTTTTCTTCCGTAATGTGGTGATGTCACCAAGTAACACATTTGCATAATACCTGCCTAGTTAGAGGGTGAAAAGAGGTGCTGCAGCACAGCCGGTATGAGAAAACTAAAGCGTTTTTGAACATTAAAGCATGTAAACGTGTTCTAGTAGAAACCCAAAATACAAGTATGAACCTGAAAATGAGCGTATCAGCACTTTAAGTCTTCTCTAACGCAGAAAAGAGCAAGAAGAAATACTATACCAAAGATAAAGGCTATCAACTGTAATACAGCAGGTAGCTAAATCAGTTCAGTCATCAGATTTCATGTATTGTTTGAATTGGGTTTCACATCATTCAAGCTACTGCAGCAATGTGCAAAGGTTACCTCTTTGAGCTCAAAACATGAATAGAACTGAGTGTTTTATTCTGCTGATTGAATTAGTGAGGACTGGAATACTAAAAATGCAGATTGAAAGAGATGTACAAAATCATGTTTTCAAAATGTTTTGGTTTAGCACCGTCATATTATGTCTTACCGAAACTCTGTAAATTATAAGGCACAATAGATGCAGCCAATCCAACCTTCTAACAAGAGATACTGTCCACCGCAACACGTAGGCAGCAGTCAACCTGTTGACACAGACTGTGTTCCCACTCAGCACACTGAAAGCACGACGGGTTTTTATTACAAAATACAGCCAAAAAAGGGTGTCTGAGAGGTTAGCAGGCTTGATCAGACTCTATAAAACCACACTCACTTTGAAGATTTCATTAAAGTCGGGTTGCCCCAGCCGATGAGGATGCGCTAAGCTCTCACATCATCAAAACTGCACACACACATAGAAATAAACAGGGACACACACGCATATGAAGAGCCACACAGATCTGACTACAAGTCTGGATATGCTAATTCCAGTCTTGGAGAAAAGCTGCAGCCCCCCAGCCAGTGTGGGAACTCAGTAAACAAATGGAGCACAAAGCACAAAGTGCTCAAAGAGAGGATTACCAAGTCGCTCTCTTTCTCTTTTTTCCTCTTTCGCCTTTTTTTCACACTGCCCCCCCAACACACACACATATAGATAGGCACACACTCCTCCTCCTCCTCCTCTTCTTCCCTATCTTGCAAAATTCAATATTCACGCGATGTCTTCTCCAGTGGGCGTTTTCGGAAAGGTAGCCATAGCGGGGGGTCCTCGGCATCAGGAGTGACAACAAAGCCAAGATCAATAATTTGTCACAGAGCTGGTCTGCCAGGTTGAGCTTCATCTCTTTCTCTCTCTCTCTCTCTCTCTCTGTCTGTCAGTCTGAAAAAGAGACGTTTCCTCTAGTTTCTGCAGAACCACATGCGCTGACCCCGGAAAGTACAGGCTGTGTTTACTGTCAGCAAAAACATTCAATTAAATGAGCACAATGACATAGTACGATGCGGATTATGGGAGTTGTCTAATTGCCGGGTAATTGCATATTGTGAAGGTTTTGAGGTCGTGTTTGATATGACCTGCCCAGTTATAGGGAGCTGAGTTGGTTTAGGATAATGCATGGTGTCATAACAGATTACACATACATAATTCTTCACGTATGTTTAATCAGGGATACTTAGCGAGCACTTTAAGTGGAACTGTAATGCTGTTTGCTTCAAGTGTGCTGCAATTATGGCACACATGATTAGGTTATGAAATTGGACACGCAAAGTTCAGCTCAGGGTGAGCGAAAGTGTGTGTTTGTGTGTGGATTTGTTCATTTGTGTGCAGGCCTCCCACAAAAGAGAACAAATAGCTCACAAGCTTTGACCCAAAGTCCAGAGATTTTGAGGCTTTGAATTGATTTCAAGCACTCTTGCGGATTGACTGAATCAACACAAAGCATGGCAGAATACACTTTTGGCTTATTGCAAAGCCCAAACTCGCCATGCTGACTGCACTGTATGCTGAGCAGGCTCAATCTACAGGAACTGTGCAAACTCAACTACCTTTAAAATCACAATGCTTGAACTGTAATTTGCAAGACTCCAGGAAACAGTCTATAAGACAACAACTTCACAGTCTGGTCCGTTGAATTTTGTACTAATTACAAAATTCTTTCTTACAGCTAGACAGATAGTTTGATAGTTTGAGATATCAGCCTGAAATTGCTGCTGCCACCCCAATACAATGGAGTCAAATGGAATTTTTGTTTGTGGTGCTTACATCATTAAAAGGACGATGTGTAGGATTTGGCGGCATCTCTATTGGTGTGACTGCAGATTGCAACCAACTGAGTACCCCTCCACTCCACTCACTCCTGCCTTTCCGAGACTGTGGTAACGTGAGCCGCCGAGCGCAAAACCGTGGCTGGCGGTACTGCAGTTCTGCATTCGGCGGCTCACGTTACCGCAGTTTCACAAGCATGTCGGAGAACTACTGTGGCCTTCAGGTAACAAAAATGTGAAAGGCTCTCTCTAGAGAAAGTATTTGGTTCCATTTTGTTCATTCTGGGCTACTGTAGAAACATGGCAGAGCAACATAATGGACTCCGTGAAGAGGACCCGCTCCCTATGTAGATATAAACTTCTCATAAGTTAATGAAATCACAACGATTTTTAGTTTCAGGTGTTTATACACTAAGGAAAACATAGTTCTGAACATTATATTCCATTTACACTGTTCCTTTAAACACAGAAACCACCCCAAAAAATCTGTTTCTCCATTACTTTTAACTTTGACTTCATTTTAACTAGATTCTACTCAAGAAATGGACTCTATGAGGGACAGGAAGAGGCAAAAATTCCAAAGATGTATATCTCAAAACTGGACAAATAAAAGCAAAACTATTTGCAATTCTACGTGACTAGATACCACTAACATGTCAAGGAAACTGACCCTTTAATCCACTCCAGTAATAGAAAAATGTGGCCACTACCTTTCTCTTGGTTGCTTTGTCGACTAGTTCTCACTGCATGTGGAATGAACAGAGGTATATTGGCTCTACTATAATTGCAATTCAATTCTAATTAGATCGTCAGTCCACAAGTTCCACAACATAACCTTGACTAATCCACATCTATCATCCCGCGGCTGATAACCTCCAGGAAGGGATGAGACAATTTCCTCGAAGTGAAATGTGTCCCTCCGCCGTCAAACCAAACAGACCCGGCTGTGTTATTAGCCGAACAGTGAATATTGATGGACAGTGATGAGGCAGAGGGGGAATCAACAAATGAGGGGCGATGGAGAGAGGGGTGGGGGGGGACTCTGTGGAGAGGCTCACCATGTCTCCTCATTACTGCCTGGCGGAGCACACTCCAGAGGGGGAAGAGCACAAAGAAAAGAAGAGGTGAAGCAACAAGGACAGTTTTCTACGTGCTGTCCAAATTCCTCTTGACATTTAACTTTTGGTCCCTTGTGAAGACAACACAGAGATAGAAGCTGACACTTTTCCACAGCATTATTGATGATGTCTTTGTTGTTTTCTTCAATGTGCAATCATAACTTAAAAGCATAAGGTGAGGGATTTGATTGATGGGGGTCATGGTCGGGGTGAGGGGGTGAAGTGGAGCCCCCTTGTAGCGCTGGGCTTTTGTGTTTTGCCAGCGAGGGCGACATGGGCAAATTACGCGGAGCCCCAGCCATCTGCTGAATGTTAGGGGTCCTTTGTGTCCCTGTGTCCCCTCGCTGGCCTCAACACCCCAGTGTCCATCACTGAGAGAGGAGAGGAGAGGAGAGAGGAGAGGAGAGAACAGGAGCAGACATATGACTGAGACTGAAGTAGAGGAAGAGATTAAGAGAACTGAAAAGGATTTGGCGAGGAAGATTGGATGATATGTCGGGTCGAAGTGGAGCCTTCTTGAGAAAGTTCCTGTGCAGCAGCTGAGGGAAAGTGAGAGATGACAATGAAATGCTTTGAAATAAAAAAGCCCAGTGACCAAATACATGGCCTGTAAGGAACTGAAGGTTAGAGAACCAAACAGAAAAAAGCAGCGAGTGAAAAGGAAGACAGAGAGAGTGAAAAATAATAGGAGTAGGAGTATGTGTCCCTCCATAGGGGATAAGAACAGCTCTGTGTGGGGCGGGTATTTCCATTATGAGCGAACAAAATCTCCGGATTCCCCTCGCATTATTAGCGACTGACTCTGCCGTTGCAGTGAGAGCAGCGCATCTGTGTTTGGGGTCATTACAAACATTCTATTTGGGCCTTAAATTCAAAGAGTCTTTGTTTGGGTCACACTCTTTCACCACTGCTCTCTGCCATCCGCCCATTCAGCCTATTGAGAGCCATGGAAACAAGAAGTCTTTCACTCTCTGCTCTCTTTTCTTACAGCTTTTCTCCGACTCTTCCTCCCAACTACTACTCCATTTTTCTGTCTTCATCGCACTGGTCCTCGCTGCCATGTGACTAATAGGAACAGGAAGAGTCAGACGTTTACTTAATTGTGCTTCAAGGTGACTTAGTAGATGTTGGTGTGTGTGTGTGTGTGTGTGTGTGTTTCTCTGCAAATGAAGTAAACTCTGTGGAACAGAAGTAGACAAGGCCAAATGGGCTGGAATTGGCTCTAATAGCTTACCGGGCCCTGTGTGGGTCCGGTCTGCCAGATCCTGTACACCCAGATAAGACATATAAAGAAGTAATCAAAGCTTCAGTGGGGTGGAAAATTGTAAAACCAAACATTTACAGTAAATGACTTCCAAAGCCACAACTTCCATCTATCCATTATCTGTAACCGCTTATCCTATTAAGGGTTGCGGAGGGGGCTGGAGCCGATCCCAGCTGACATTGGGCGAAGGCGGAGTACACCCTGGACAGGTCGCCAGACTATCACAGGGCTGACACATAGAGACAGACTACCATTCACACCTATGGGCAATTTGAGTCAACAATTAACCTAACCTGTATGTCTTTGGACTGTGGGAGGAAACCGGAGAACCCGGAGAAAACCCACGCTAACACGGTGGAGAACATGCAAACTCCACACAGAAGGCCAAGCCAGGTTTGAACCTGCGACCCTCTTGCTGTGAGGCAACAGCGCTAACCACTGCACCACCATGCCGCCCTAAGCCACAGCTTTAAAGCTTTAAATTGATCCAGTGGTTGTATGAGTTTTGTGTATAATTTGAAAGAATTACACGTATTTCAGTTACACTCTCTCGCTCCTAATCTCTCTAATACAGAGCAATAAACCAGCAGGCATGTATCCATGACAGTGAACTCTATAGGGGTATATATTGAGGTTTATAAGGTTTCACTCTAGGGTTCATAATATGATAAATGTGCCTGGAACATTTTAAAAATGCACACATGGAGGAACTGACACTTTTCCTGTGCGTATATGCCACAAGATGTGTGTGTTTGTGTGTGTCGGTGCGCGTGTGCGCTCGCGCCCCATGATGGCAGCCATTAGACAGGAGTAAGGCAGCCATGATGAATCGGCACTTAGCCCAGGGAAGCGCACTTGCTCAATGGGCTGTGAATCTCCCGCTGCCACTGTCAGCCTGCAGAATGTTAAATAAAGTTATTTGAATATTTGTAATATTAATGTGCCAGCGTGTCAAAAGCCCGCTGAAGCCTAACGGTGAGAGAAAATATGAGAAGATTCATATTAAGGCTGCTCTGGTGAGGAATTACATAAACACCCAACTAAATAAATACACAGATATAGTACATAAATTCTATGAGTTCCATAAATAACTAACCAGAAAATAGTATGGATACTAATATTACTCGTTATGTTTCTTATTGTGATATTTCACATGAAACAATGCTCCATCCTTTCTAATGCTTTTACTATCTGTCCCCATCCAAGTCCATGTGGTTGAGAGGACTGTGAGCAGCTATGTGCTTGGCATAAGAATGGCCCACTGAGGTTAAAAAAGGAGAAGCAATAAGCTTTGAGCATGGTTAACCAATTACAAAAGAAGACAAAATGGCCTATAGTAGAGGGCCTCATAAAATAAGACTGCCAGCTTTATAGACTCCAAGCAGGCATTTATCAGCTCATAGAGAAATTTGCTTCCCCAAAGAAAAAAAAAAGTGTTAACAGCAAAATGAAGAACAGGCAGTCCAAAAGTTTTGAATTGCTCTACATAGTATGGCATTTAGCCCTGTTTACTCTGCAGCAACATGCGCCGCATCATTCACTTTTAAGAGTTTAAACGTCAAAATAATTAGTTTACCAGGGAGCTTTAATCACTCCATATTTGAGAATACAAGGGACATTAAAATGATCAATGATTATAACAGATTATTAAAAAAAAAAACACAGAGATGGATGTGAAGCAAAGCTAATCAAGGTGATTCTATCAATCACTCAGCTGGAGGCCACGACAGCGACCATGAGAGGGTTCAGTAAAAAAAACGTCAGATCAGTCTTTCTTAGATACTTGAAACACACACACACAAAACAAGCTTTGCGTTGTTGGTGGAGGTAGTGGGGTGCTATTTGGAGTGTCTCCGCTCGATTTAACATGGAGGGTGATAAAATATTTAGCAGATTGCTTACATAGCCAAGGGGGAGAGAGAGGGAGAGAGGGAGAAAGAGAAAGAAAGAGAGAGAGAGAGGGGGATACCCAAATGGCTTGTGTGGGAGCTGGGGAGCTGGTAATGAGGATGGCATGCTGGCATCATCGTTACAGAGCACAACAACTCAACATGGTCTCTCTGCCCAGCTGACAGCAGGCCACACACACACACACACACATATACACGCACACACACACACCACGCTACCTGTCACTAATTAAAACATATAGATTACAGAAAGCGCAATCAGGTACAGGGAGGCTCACACACACACGCTGACACAACACACAGCGTTTGAACATGCACACACACATACATACACACACAATTAGGGTAATTTTCTCTGTGATAACAAACGACTTCCATATTTAAACAAGTAAAGAACTATTAATGTGTCACTTAAAAACAACATTTATGTTTCTGTGACTGACACAGCGACTGTCTGTTTAATTATGCCATATAGACTGAATGCGTGTTTTGTCATTTTATGTAAAGCCATAAAGCCTTAGCCAGTTTTATATCAAGCAAGACTGATTGTTTTGTCATTAAAGCTGCAGTAGGCAGAATTTTCTTGGCATCATTGGGCAGAAATTCCATAATAACCTTTCAGCATATTGTAATTCAAGTGATCTGGGAGAAAACTAGACTTCCACACCTCCTCATGGCTCTGTTGTGACAGGAGACTTTGGCCAATCACAGGTCATTTCAGAGAGACAGCCGTCCTATTGAGCGTTCCTATTGGCTGTGCTCCGGCTGGGGGGCGGTGCTTGGTATTAACATGGCTGCCGGGTCACAAACTTTCTCATTTTACAGCTAAACAGTACACTACAAGATGTTTCTGAAAACATTTAAGGAGAGAAATAGGCATTACAGTAACTAAATATTGATTCATATTTGATCAGCGCTGCCTAGTTTGACCGTTTGATCGGAGTTCGCGAGTGATTAACAGCTGCTCAGAGACAGCAGGCTTCAGCTCGGCTCTGATTGGTTGTTTTCCTCCAGTCTGTAAAATCTTGCAGATGCCATTAAGAGCACCGGAGGACACCGGAGGACACAGAAGCACATGATTTTATTCAGATTACCGGTCTCATGCATTACTGTGAGGATGTAGTGACCGTTTTATAAAAAATAACTTTTTTAAATCATATTTGCTCTATTTCTACCCACTGCAGCTTTAATGTATTATGTTTATGCTCTCACGCCAACCATTCACAAAATACACCAAATGGACAATTTTCACATGAGCGTGTGTTGAGTAGGCAGAAACATTTGTCTACTCTTTATTTGCCCTATTATATATTCGGACAATATTGTAAAAGACTGCTCAAAACAAGCAATTTCTTGTCATGTTTTAATTTCCCACAGTGCTTTTTTCTTTTAAGCACCACACCGCCTTCCCTTTCCTATGTAATACCTTTCCTTCTCATGTTGCTCTCAACGAGGGGAATTATTTCAGCGTGATCTCATATTCGTTTTGTTCCTGTTCCTGTTACTTCATCTCTAATGGGCAATTACTTCAGACCCGATGCTGAGGCCATGTTATTGCACCAACCCCCAATTGATTGGTTGCCCATAGTACTCAGCTTCCACAAGCACTTTAAGGTTGGATTTCCCTGTTTAAATAATGGATTACAAGCCCATGAAAAGAGACTTGGAGGAAAATAAAAGGTTGAGGTTGCTCTTATTGGAGGGGCTTCTCGGAGAAAATGAGAGGGGAACGGATTCCATACGAGTCTCCGGAGAGTAAAGCTAGCGATGAGAGATAGAAACGCCAACATCATCTGTTTCTCTCCTTCTCTATAACTCTGTTTCTCACTTGCATGTGTGTCCTGAGACTTAAGGTCAAGTACAGGTTTATACTACTCTGCTACTACTACAGCTATACACTAACAACTCCCTCCCTCCACAGGTTGTTTTTCATACATCCCATAATGCTTCATTTTCCATCAGAGAGACATGTCAAACTGAACACAGCAGGAAGTCTACTTGCTGTGGGTGGTGAAAGAAGGAAATCAGGGGGATTGTGGGAATTAGTGGAAATATACGTCTCCTCCTCTGTTCAAAGAGTCTTTGTAGTGCAGTGCCTACCGGGGGACTGTGTGTGTGTGTGTACGTGCCCGTGTGTGTTTGTGTTTGTGGTGTTTACAGCAGTGCCAATGCCCCCCACTAACACAAGCCACAACAAGCCTCCTACCAACACTTGGGGATATAGGGCTCCAATTACTGTGCTGTGAGTGTGTGTGTAAGGTTGAGGTAAATAATGGAGGGAAAAAAGGAAATTCTGTGGAGAAAAGGTGGACAAAAAAAAGACAAGGATCAGCATCAAGTAAGTTTGCAGGACTTAAAAAAGATTCATCCGTTAAAGCCTGCAGGTTTGTTTACATTAGAGGGCAGGCAAGGTTATTTGGCTAATTTGTTATAAAATTCCTGTACTGAACTTCGCCTTACAAAGTTTAACCTTCAAAAAAATCCACAGACACTAATGTCTAGCTCTGGTGAGAAAAAGACAGAAAGTAAAGCTAGTCTAAAGGGAGACACACATAGAGTCAATCCAAAAATATTGTTATTGTAATTTCAGTATCTTTCATCCATTTCATCATTTAATAAAGGTTAAAAATAAAAAAAATCATCCATGTTGCAGTCATATTTCGAAGTGAAACAGACTGTACTTAACATAACACACGGCTTAAATATGCTGTGTCACATGTTTATACATTACCTAATGTATAAACGACAATGTATAAGTAGAAACTTAACACAGGGATTTAAAACAAGTTGGTTAAAGGTACAGTGTGTAGGATTTGGCGACATCTAGTGGTGTGGTTGCAAATTACAACAAACAGTACCCCTCCGCTCACTCCTCCCTTTCCAAGACTGTGGTAACGTGAGCCACCAAGTGTAAAACCATGGTAACGTCGTTCGCCCTGCTCAGAGGCCATCCTTACTATAATAACACTACTTCAGGAACAACGGAAGTCAGACGGCGGCTGGCGGTACCGCGGTTTTGAACTCTGCGGCTCACGTTACCGCAGTTTCACAAGCGTGTCGGAGTACTACGATGGACTTCAGGTAACGTACAACTGTGAAATGCTCTCTCTAGAGCCAGTGTTTGGTTTGTCCATTTTGGGCTACTGTAGAAACATGGCGGAGCAACATGGTGGACTCCGTAAAGAGGACCTGCTCCCTATGTAGATATGAAGGGCTCATTCTAAGCTAAAGAAAACACAACGATTCTTAGTTTCAGGTGATTATACACTAATGAAAACATAGTTATAAATATTATATTCAATTTCTGCTTATAGATCCCCGAAATGCTACACACTGGCCCTTTAAACAAGCCAGGTTAAATGGACATAAACTGCAGTCCCATTGGTCGGAGGGTTGATTGAATTAAATATAAAGAAAACATAAGAAGAAGTAACTCTTTTCTATTGTGTATCAAAAGCATAAAGTGTCTCATGTTTGTCTCATTACGGGATCTTGTTTAGCTCAAAATGCAAATATTCAGCTGTTTTATTTCCATCAGTTTGAAACTTTCTATTAGACATAATGATGCTATGGTAGTTGTTTAGAATATCACACAGCTGGAATAAAGATTCACAGCAGGCAAACTACAGACAGTAGATTATTAGTTTGCACATTATGCACTGAAATACTTTTTTTACCGTAGGTGTGGGTTACAATACAAAGTTGCTTTTAAAATATGTAAATTAAATGAACCTCGCACTGAAACAAAAGATAATAATCGCAGAAACAAAATCATGTAAAATGAAATGAACTGTGAATAATGTAAAACACAGTTGGGATGAGATGAGATGGCAACGTTAGATGTGAAATGAAAACTTCCAGTAATGAACTAAATAAAGGCAACCAACTTTTACTTTTGTCATTTTCATTTGAAAGTCATTCCACCTCAGCCACCTTAGACTGTGTGTGTGTGTGTGTTAGTGTGTGGGTGTGTTTTGCGTAGGACGTAGAGCAATGCGAGAAGGATACAGTCAACGCAGTCACACACAGTGTGCTTTGTAGATATGTGGCACTCTCATATCTGTTTATTGATCAGAGCAGATGTGCGTCAATCAATCTTATCTGGGCTCCACACACTCTCCAGCTAACCTCCAGAGGCAGGCCAACCAATACTGTGCCACACTGAGAGCCCCAAGCCACTTATATTATCATCAGACACCTTGAGCAAATTTTCTTTGTATGTGTGTGTGTGAGTGTGTGAGAATAACAGAGCGTAAAGGTGCATTAGAGGACAGACAGAGAGAGAGAGAGAGAGAGAGAGAGAGAGAGAGAGAGAGAGAAAGTGACAGCTTGAACCGAAAACCCAGATTAACCTAGTCTTTATGTGTGCGCTATTATCTATTCCTCAGAACTTAGTCTTCCGCACATCATACTGAGGCAGAATCAAAACCTCTCGCCATCTGTAAAGTATGCTGCACAGAAGGCTGGCATTCGCTACAGATTAAGACTCAATGCTAATGTGCACTTTCTAGTATGCCGGAGGTGGATGTGATCAAGGAAGAAGTACGGCACATCATGCTCAGCAAAACACATGAAACAAAATCAATTCAGCCATTCCAATGATGTGGAAAAACCTGTGATCTAAGGCACGCTGGTGCCTTGTTAAAATGCAAGCCTAAAAATAGCGCAAATTCATGTCACCTGTCTTCAATGAGGTGTTCTATTATGAGTAGTCTGTCTTTTTAAAAGAGAGTGAATGATGAAAAGCTTGCAACTATCAGTGTTAACACTCTCAAATAGCAACCAAATGTATTTAGCTCTGCTCATTACTTACCTCGACATACGTTGCCGTTGTCAGGCTCAAACCCAGCCTTGCACGTGCAGCTACCGATAGGAACCATCCACTCTCCGTCTCCGTTGCAGTACAGCTTTATAGGGACGTCTACTTCCTCTGAGTTGGGAATGCAGATGCCTCTCGCGATCACCAGCGAGGTGCTCTCAGCCCCCGTCATGGTCTCTGGAAAGATGGCAAAGTTCTGCACCACACTTGGGCACTTCTTATAAAAGACCCTGACCGACAGCAGGGACATGCAAGCGCCGTAGTCCTGAAACGCCAGGTAGAAGCCATTTTTAGACAACGGGCCGAAGCTCCGCACCTCTGTGTTGACCTTCATCAGGCGTCCGCCAAAGTCCACCTGCGAGAAGCTTTCATCTGCAGCAATGGTGTCCACCTTGAGGTAAGGGGCCTCCATCCAGAAGGCGGTGCCTTTAGTGGCGATGACGGCGTCAGTTTCATAGTAATAGAGATTAAACGTCTCCTTGCATGAGCCGGGGACGTTGGGGATGGAGCTGCAGTCACGCACGGTGAATCTGATCTCCACGTAGATGCGCTGCGCGCCACGCCGATCGATGAAGGTGGTGAGGAGCCAGTTGTTCTGACTGGGCTCGAAGACATTACACACCTGGTAGGTCCTGATTGTGTTGAGGTTTTCATCATAGCCGCTCACCTCCTCCCACTACGGAAAGAGAAGGAGAGAGAAGAGTGCACATGATTGATTAGTAATCATCGGTGATAAGGCTGTAGTGCTTTCTCATTTTTTGATAGGGAATGCTAATATTGGCTGAGCCACAGAGAATTTGAACACACATCAGTAATCTCCCTAAAGCACTGAATTTGAGTCTACTTCCTGGATTAACAGAAGGGAATCAGCATGGCGAGCTGTGGGGCTTATTCGTCCATTGAGAATACACAAATGTCCTTCTTTTTCCGAATTATAAACAATTCTTTAAGTGCAGCAACAGCAAAAACATCACTTTGCCAACTTGTTCTCTAAATAGTATGTGTTCTGCCACTGCATAAGCACAAACCCCATAATTACTTTGGATGCGCTGCTATTTGCCGTCTATGCCGAGCATGGCTAGGCACAGAGTTGATGCATTATAAAATATGGTGTGTAACAAATTCAAGATTATGCACTATTGAATTACAATTAGACAGACGGGGGGGGCTACTACATGGCAGCCAAGTGCCGGTCTGATGGAAAGGCATTCGCCTGCAGACTGAACTGAAACACACTGTAGGCCATTTCTTGCAGGTGTGACCCAGAAAGCATGTTGGATGAGCATCAGAAGTCCCTCGGGGTATTAACTCAGTGCACAAAATCATGATGAAAATGTGCCATTACCATTTGGCTGGAATCACTGAGAGATTTGGGAAGAGAAATTACTGATAAAAAGATGCTTGCCGAGAAGCTTGCATTCAGACGAACATTTTTGTATAACTGTCCAGCTGTGCAAAAAGCTGGTCAAGCTCAAATTGGTAGAGACAGACAGTCTTCTATTCTAAATGTGATATTTTAATTTGTAAAGCTATTTTTATGATGTTATACTTTGGCATACAGCTGTAGAGCAGACAGAAAAAAAACACACATAAAGGCAGTATGCGTTACATAAAAGCCACGCCGACTTGAAATGAATATTTTGTGGAGCAGAGAGAGTGATTTGAAACAGTTTTGAACATTTTCCCTCTCAGATCACTCCCACCGTCTGTAATAACACCATTCTTTTTTACTCTTATTTGAAGCAAAAGCTTGGCTCACAGATTTATTTCTCCAACCCCACCAATGATCCAAACAGCTGTAGGCCAGGAGGAGTTAATGAGGTCTATGGAGGAGTAAGTGGGCCTCCAGTCAGTTCATGTTTCTTGTGAGCATATATCTCCTGGTGCTTCCTCCTTCTTCTGACCTTTAAGGCCCCAGCTGCTCAATCAGGCCTAATGGACATTCAACTCTCCACACACAGCAGCCTCACACAGCTGGTCAAATGATGGGAGGTATTCAGAAATCTTGCAATAAGACAATGTTAGACGAGATACATGTACTGTATACCATCAAATTTGGGAAAATATACAAAAAACAATGAGGATTGCAAACTATTTGGTCCAAGAAATGCATGGCAACATCTGGAGAAAAACAAGAAGCTTTGGGTCAGGTGGGGGCAAGGAAGGAGAGGGAGAAGACATGTGGAGAATAGCGACACCGCCGACATGATAAACGAGTTTACAGAAATCTGAGGTGCAAATTAAAGCCTTTTTTCACCGCTGCTCCCTCAGTGCCCACTTCGCCGCTGTACTCCTCTCCCCCCTCCCTCTCCTCTCTTCCCCTTCTGCTCTCTTCCCTCGTCTCTGCTCTGTAATGACCATTCATCAGCATTACAGCAACCTGTCCCTTCCAGCACTGCCTGTTCATTAATACAGCCCAGCCCGAGGCTCCTCTGCACTCGTCTGCTCCGGTCTAGGAGGGGGTCCTCACCGCCCCCCCGTCTAGCCAAATGACCACCATCTTTCACGCCAAAGAGAGGCCGGAGGCGTCTCCGATAATGCCCGTCTGAAATCTGTCCAGAAATTCATTGGCTCCTATAATAATGAACTGCAATATCTTCTGTAGATATTCGGTGTCACCATTGTGCCAAAGACAAAGAAAACTATTACAGGTGCTTCGGTTACTTAGCAGAGACTCTTTCCTCGCATCCTTTTAGCGCTTTGTATTCATCTTCTATTTACGCCCGTGTGTGTGTGTGTGTGCGCACTCAGAGATCGTGCTGTTTATAATTTGATGGTTTACCGACCACATATTGATTTGCTGGCTGTTGTTTTGCTGCTGGAGAGCTCGAGGCAGCACGCCACGTTTCTGCTTCTGTAGGTCCAAAACATTTTATTACTCTGAGTATTAACATTGGTATCAATTCTTCAGCGTCTTCATCATCCGTCCTGTTCTAACAACATTGAAATGCGTGCGAAACATGCATTTAAGAGGCAAAGACGCTATCTAGATAAGCCGCAACATGCCCAGCAGTCACATCGATACTCTGCCTAGGTTTCCTATTTCTATTTCTTTGCTCTTCCACAGACCTTTTACATCATTTAAATCAAATCTATCTCCTGCACTACTGCGTGACATCTCTCTGACCTTGCCGGAGAAGAGAGAAGAGAGGAGGCATTATCACCTGTCACCTCGCTGATAATGGAATTCCCTGGTCCTTGCATCCATTTCCTCTTCAAGGATTTGTGTGTGATATAACACTGTTAGTCCTGCACTGTGTATATTTAGTCCATGGATTATGGGCGTAAGCGCAGATGCATGTTGGAGGCATGTATCATTCATATTGGCTCAAGGTGAACAAGGTGTGGAAGGCAGACTGGAGTGTGATTTTTATGTTCCCAGGTCTTCATTTGTACAACGCCACCACATGTTTTTTCCATAAGCTCAGGTGATAAGAGATGATGGCAGTCGGCAGTAGAGGCTGTGGATTACATCTTGATGAAATTGAAGTCATGGCAAAAACAAAATGAATACAGCGGGTGTAAGTGTTTGACTGAAAAGCATCACTTTGGAGAGACTTTTATGTGCCTCTATAACGTCAGCTCTCTCCCAATTAGTTTTACTGTACATATTTCTGCATCTCTATATCATTACCAATCTCACTGAACACAAACTTTCTTGCTGATGGAACACCAGACAAATATTGAGAGCCTCTTCACACAACACTAATTTTCACGCCAACCAAATGCACCCATTGGCTCCACTCTAATGGCTTTGCTTTTGCCAGTAATATAGGAGACGCTCTTCTCCTACCCTTGATTGTCAAGTGTGGCCATTGTGTGTGTCATTATGGCTGCTCTGTTTTATGGGCAGCAGCGAGGAGATGGAGGAGCTATGGATTCACAGAGCGCTTAATGTTTGTGTTAATGACCAGTCACAGCTAGCTGAGCTGGAGGAGAGAGGGCGGAGGAGAGAAAAGAGACAGAGTGATGGATAAAAGAAAAATACAAGAGCGGAAAGGAATCAAGGGGAAGGAGGGGTTGAGGGAGGGTAATATATTCAGGCTGATGCTCCCCTTCCCACAGCCTCAGCTCGCTGCCATCAAGCCATCGATACTCTGCCCTCATAAAGGCCATTCATCACATTGATCTCCTGCCATTACCTTCAAAGGCTAAAATAACACAGAGCGGCTCAGATGGCCACAGTCGAGCTCTAGAGGACCGCAGCGTCCAACAGTGAGCCGGGGACAAGCAGAGCCCCAATCACAGAGCTGAGAGTAACCTGTCAGAACACGGATGTAACACCTGTGGACAATAACGGGAGAAATGGACTGGACTAATGAGTCATTTAGGGCAGGCATGGTGGGAATGGGACAGGAGCTACCGCACACATGCTGCAAGATTACAGTCATGCTTGATAGTGATATAACAAAAGCTATGGAGATGAGATCTGGCCTGAGAATAGTACAAAAGGTCACATAGTCTGTTTCCACCACATTAACCAGGGAGTTTTTCAGGATTGTTTTTAGGAGCTCAAGAATTTTACTTGCTTTTCAACTTAAGGAACCTAGATCTTAATGTGATTCCTGGGCCATACTTCCTGTTCCCCAAAAGTCCCTGCACTGGGGGTTGTATTTTCTAATAGGCAAAGACCGAATTTTGCAGATGTGACCATTGCTGACTGGTCAAACACAAGCCTCAAAGCTACTACAACTTGTTTACAGCAGTCACTCACTCAGAAATCAGCAGTGGGCGCCAGTAGTATCAATGTTTCTATACGGTACATACTAAAGTAAGAAATAACCTGCACTGAGCAGTAATTTACGTCGTCACTTCCTGAGAGCCTCCCTGCCGGTTGGAGATATGTAACCATGGTAACCAGTGCCAACCTGAGTTGACCAAAACGACGGTCTGTGAGAATCAAAGTCTGAATTAATTTAAAATATGTATTACACCTAGCAAAGTGAAATCTTATACTTCTGCTGTCCGTTAACGTCCGTTATGAACATTGTCGTCACTACCACATTACATTGTGGGATATTTATGCCAACGTAGTGTCCAGCGTTGCATACTGTAATATCTCACCGGAAATAGTATGCAATTCACATACTATTGGTTTCATACTAAGGTTTCAGACATACTAAAATATCTCACATACTGTTTTTGCTTACTAAATAGTATGTTAGTATGGAATTTCGGACGCAACCTTTGACTCTAAATGGTACCAAAACTTACTAAATGAACATCATGCATACTCACGTTTACAACATTTACTGAGGTAATAAATCAAGTGAGAAGTAGGGGTTAATTCTTCATAGGCTTCTATAGAATCAGACTTCTTTCTGCAACCAGAGGAGTCGCCCCCTGCTGGCTATTAGGCACTTCAGCATTGGCTTCACTTCTCAGACCCCGTAGGTTTCCCTCTGGACAACACTTGTATTTTCAGTCTCTCCCTCTACCTCTGCGGGTTTCTTTCCAGAAAACTCACAGCAGTAGATAACAAAGAATGACGGGAACTCTGAGTTGTTGTTTTGTCACATGAAAACAATGTGTCTCAAAAAAAAGCTGTTGCTTTCCATTATGGGTAATTTACCTCATCTTCAATGTTCTTTAGATGCTGTGGAAATGTAAACAAGAGCACGCGAAAAGGATCTTTATTTCCCAATTTAGGTCACGAGTTTTGTTCCTGGGGCTTTTTTCCAGGGACTATTTGGTGGAAGGAGGCCAATGGTTGCCACAAAATGAAATTCGGGAATAAAGTACAGTAGGAGCACTACAACTTCTGTCCTGATGTACTGTAACTATACCCTCAAACCAGCCAAAACACTTGGCAGCAATAGGTCTGGTTGTGGCCCAGGCTTAACTACACATCCATAAAGACAGCTCTTGACTACTTTAAGCTCATAATTCAACAGCAGTCAATCCACACGAGATGGAGACTTGAATAGAGAAGCATCTATTGGGCTGATCTCTAACCTCCAGTCTTCTGGCTGATTCTCAGTGGAGTCTCACTCACTCACTGCTTTTCAAATCCATCAGCACCAGTTAATACAGCTATACACGCTCAGAGCTACTGAACACAGATGGATGATGAGCAGCTCAGAGCATTTCCACATTTAAAGCTTCCTCAGCCTAGAAAAGGTCTACAAAATGCCACCGCAAATAGCAGATGAGCGCCGGGAAACTGTTTCTTGAACGGCCATCAAAAGTGCCATTATTCAGTCTGACGATGGGCTTTTACAGCAGGACCGAAGGCAAGAGGTGTACTAAATAGAAGACAGCAATGGCCAAATGTAACCGCTCCATCGCCATCTCCTCAACTCTGTCCCAGACTACGCTCTGCTGGTGCTGTTTACAACTGAATGATTTGTGTCCTTTTCAGTTAAAGCACTCAACTTTGAGCAAAGGGACAGTCAGTACGAGAGGTTGCTTCATTTTTTTTACATGATCCCCAAAGGATTCTTGGACTAGATTGTGTTTATATAGTGTTTCCGCCAACAGTATGGCTAGGGGTGTTGGGTAACCCCAAGAGAAATGGCTGGCACATTTGTGAGCACTTTCTACCCAATACTTGTCTGTTCATCTATCAATGCAGGACTAAAACATGTGGGTGGAGGCAAGCAGGAGATTGCTTTTCATACTACAGGCTTAGGATGGACATTTCAATAATGAACCTATTTGTTATTCATGACAACACAGCATTGCACTGAGGCAGGGAAAGTATACCTTCATAGAATCCATTTTTTTAATAATTAGGCATGAATAAATCAGCATTTAAAGAGCTGGCTTTTGATAAAAGGAGAGAAGAAAAGAAAAAGGAAGGGCGCACATGCAGGTGAGATTCACATTGACATATTTGTAAAGGCCAAGGTCTCAGAAGGACAGTGGATTATAGCTGGACATGAAAAGCTGAGATAGGGATTGAACTCTTTATGCCCCTGTTGAAAGATGCTCTTCTCATTTTCCAAAGCTCACCGCCGACGGTAATCACAAGACAGACAGCTTTTTCTTTCCAAAGGCTACTTCGAATAACCCTGACTTAATGAGGATATTTGCATTTCAACCTTTGGGTCCGTTCCTTGAAGACGAAAGAATGGACACGTCATGTAAAGCAACAGTTGGTTTACCTTGGTAACAATAACTGCAGCCACATTTACCCACATCTTCTATAAGACACATGCTCGTCTCGTAAATTCACATATTTCTGAAAGCTACGCCTCGGCCTCCACCTCACACACACACACACACACACACAATCAGACTACAGCCTCTAAAATATGCGGCGGCATGATTGCTATTATCATTTCTGATCAGCTGTGTTATTGAATGAGGGCCGCTGTCAGGCCAGTTGCATGGGAATGATTATTTTGCGGGGCATCTGTGGCCTAGTTCCGCCTGGCTGGATGTGATGGATGGGGAGGAAATGGTGATGTCTGAAACACTCCCAGTCCTGCCAGATCTCAGCCACTCTATAATTACAGTCACACAGTTTGACTGAGCCCAAATAGAACTCTGTCTGTCTGCGTCAGAATGAGGGACGATGAAGATCTGCTCTTCGGCCACGCCCACGCCCCCGATCAATACGTTTATTTCACTGAGGTGTTAGGCAAGGAAGTTCATCTTGATGTAGCTGAGCATTAACACTATCCAAGGCTTTTTTTTTGTTTTGTCTTGTTGGTACAGGTTGCTTTCATACCAAACTTGATGTGAATATATGTTCACACTGTGTGAGAAATGTGCTATGCTGACATATTCTTTGCAATTTGGTCTACACACTCCCAAATGTCTTTGATATGCCTTTTTTCTTAGCTCTTGTAACAGATGCACATAATGTGGCGTCACGCTGCGCCATTCAAGTGAACAATCCACTTGGGCGCCTGGCTCTCCCACTCCTCCATCCAACTTTTGTACTATCATTATTAACACTCGCATTTTCAATTACGTGCTGGGTGCTTTGAAGCGGATATGCTGGGCTGAAGATGTTTTTAGATTTAGCTGCTAGTAAACACAACCCTCTTAGATAGTATAGTAGTAGTTAGTCACTCATTGCAGCTTCTACTGTTTACTTGGAAGACAGCATTAAAATGAACAGAAATGCTCTTTTTTCCACCCAAGAAGAGTGGCATTTAAATGTTAACAGCAGGCAATTTACCCTCATCATTCCTACAGAAGATTTAAAATGTGGAGATGTAATTATTAACACAAACATAATTTGCAGTGACTGGTGGGCGGTGGAGCTTTTACAAGGTTGCTTGGTGTACAGTAGTAGGTGGGAAAACAGAAACAAGAGAATTATACAGCAGCTGATGTTTAAAATAGAAAGAAATGTGTTCTTGATAACTTCTGTTCAATACATTTGAACAATATTTACCATTGAAAAATGTAGTTATGAAAACAACTGCTTGAATTATGGCTACAAGACTCTAAACTATGAACATACTGTGTTTAGTCTACCACACGTTTTCAGCGAGGTTTTGTCAAGGCCATTGGCATTCGATACCACCGCACAAAGGCACGCTTTAGCGCCAGAATGAAACGCACCGGGCGTTCCACTAACTACAATGTAAACCCATCCGCAGCAGCAGTAAACACACAGAGGGAGTGGCTGTGGTGACGTAGTTTAAACAGCAAAAAATACACTAAAGGCGGGCGGGAGGGGAGGTGGATGGGTCCAAAAAAACACAAGTCTTTCATCCAGGAGACCGCTCTTTGTGTCCCGTGCGTTAAGTTTCACTTTCACGTTACAATCAGCTGTTCGTTTGTGTCCTGTGTTCACAACGTTCAGTTACATTTTTTAGTAGTTTTAAGCCCAATAATGTTGGTCTTTCCTAAACCTAAACTATCGTGGTTCTGTTGGCTAAATCTAAAGTGACGCCAGGGGGCGTAACAAAGCGGCAGTATGTGACGAGTTGGGATGAGAATGCGTTGCCATTTCATATACAGTAAAGTGGAAACCGCTTATAGTGATCGACGTCTGTCAGGGTCAAATTGATCACTATAAGCGGATGATTATTATAAACAAATTTTTGTCCTTGTGTCGAGGATCCGGTCGGCAGAGTTTCACTTTAGGGGCATTACGTAACGAGGCATTATCAATCCACTTGATGAGGGTGGCTTTAGCTTCAAACAGGTGCTTTCCCAGTGCGCATTCATTTTTTATTCAGAGAAAATTACTTTATTTTTCCCGTCATGATATCAATGTGCACGCAGCACAGGCATCCAGCCGGAAAGCAGACAGTCTGCGAGGCAAAGTATCAAGGGAGTAAGGTAAAAAACAAAACAAAAATTCAATTAATATTAGTCTAACGTGGTTTTAAAATGTCGGACATGGACATTTTCAACGATAGTTATAAATGCCAGCAGTCTCCAATTATTAATTTTGACTGCTGAAAAAAAGGAAAGTGGTAATTTGTGCAGGTCTGTGTGGAATAAGTATAAAACTGATAAAAGAATTTCAGATCTTTACACAATCATCATGTTAGAAGTGAATGAGTAAGCCTAGAAATAAACCAGTGAAAGTTTCGGGAAAGCTTCATTAACTCAACAAGGTATTTAAAAGGACAAAAACAGGGTTAAAGGGATAGTTTGGGTGTTTGGGTCTTTCACGTAATTGTGTTGAAAGAGAGAACTGTTTCCTGAAGACTTTAATCCCAAGCTGGTAACTCCCACTCAGGTACCTTCAGAGAAACCACGCAGCTGACGGAGCCTCAACAGGGCTTTCAGTTTCCAGTAGCAACATTACCTTGAGTCACCCTGTGTAAAAGGCTATAAAGCAGTGTTGGAATCTGACAGCCTCAACCTTATAGATCTATTTTGTAGGATGATAAGGAGGATGACTAAATGATTCACCAGGACTTTGTGTAAATATAGAAGTTGGAGATGTGCCCTGACGCACCAGCAGGTATGTAAAGAGAAGGAAAGGGAAAAAATGTAAAAGTGGAAGACGAAGGGCGAGAGATAGAGAAATCCACGGATGGAGCAGACAGAAAAGAGTTTAAATTATTCAGAGTGAATGAGAGGTATACAAATGATGAACAAAAATGAAATGTTTTTAACAAGGAATAAAGGGAGTGAGGGAAACGCAGAAAGGGAGTGAAAGTGTGAAAGCTGTCGCTCTGCAGGATACCTGGCCCCCTGTGGCCCAAGGCGAGGCCATTTAGGAACAAACCACAAAGAACGTGTCAGCAGGGGACAGGAGAATGGCAAGGTATCAAGGCTTTTGGGTGCAAAAGGGGCCCCTGCCTGTCTAAGTGTGCGTGTGTGTGTGTATATAAAACCCTGCAAAGCATGACACCTGACAGCCCTATCCTCCAGACACAAAGACATGGAAAGGGAGCGAGGGTGGGGGAGTGTTGGTTAGGTAAAGATAGAGCAAAAAGGGAGTCTGAGCTTTGAGACAGACAAGCTGCAGTAAAGAAAAGCAGAAGACACGGAGACAGTCAGTGCTGGTAAAAAGATGGAGGAGAAGAGGATTTAGTGCTATTTCTGCCAGCTCTGTAGGACTGCTGAAATAGCAGGTATACCGCAGGTAGAAACACAATCACTCCCACACACATAAGTCAGCCTCCAGCCACTCCTTCGCACTCCTCCAAATTCATGCCAATTTAAGGATAGACTCATTTCTCCTTTCTTTTTTTTGCCCTAGTTCTATCACTTTGTTCTTTTATTTATTCTTTGACAAAAAAAAATTGTCCTTGGCTCCTAATACATCCAAGAGAATACGTGCATGTGAAATATGGAGGGGGAAATCCACAGGAAGGAAATCAATAATTGAGGTAGTCACATGTTATTTGGTTTCAAAGAGTATAAAAATAAAAAAAATGGAGGAAAAAAGGTAGAAGTGGCACACAATTGCAAACCGGCCGGATTTAGCTTGTAACTACGTTCTGTTTGTGTTGCACGCATACTGTAATGTTCTGCAGTCTGTAACTATAGATGCTGCTGTCTTAGCAAATGATTCAGAATGTAAATGAAAACTTACCCACAAAGAAAACAAATGTTTACAGCTAAAATATGATACGGGAGCGGTTCTACAGAAAACACAGACTAACAAAATTGCATACAAACACGGAGCCACACACGCAAACACAGACGAGAAAAGCCATGGGTTGCATTGTGATCCAAGCGATTCGTTGTCTTACTTTTCTGGTCTTCATGCTGAGCAGAGATGTCTGAGCTCAGAGCAAATTCAGCGGCCTGGCTATACACACCTAAATCACGCTCAATAACCACGGAGGCAAAATGAAACAGGTCTCCCACTGATACGACAATGACGGCCGTGTGCGAGTGTGTGCGTGTTTGCACAAATATGCACGTACACTCAATTTCACTTTATCCGTAACTCATTCCTGAAAAGTTTATAAGGAGTTTATGTGTGAATGTGTGCATCTGTGCATGTCTGGGTAAATTCTTATACACTTGTTCAGTTTCCATCAGTTTGCGTGTGTGTGTGTCTGTGCTTGTGTGTGTGTGTGTGTGTGTGTGTGTGCATGTAATGAAGGCACTCTTCTCACCTGGCCACTGAAGCGCAGCCAGCATGACTCACTGTCGTTTTTCTCCTCTCATTCCATTTCAGCTCGGGCTCTGCAGGTTCAGAGTTCACCTCCATCCCTCTCTCTCTCTCTCTTTCTTTCTCAATCCTTCTCACACGTCCTTTTTTCCCTCTCCATTTCTCTCACACTCTTATCATCTACATTCAATCAGCCTCTTCCTCCTTCTTCTCTATACCTTTAGCTCTTTTTCCTCACTTTACTTTTCCTTCTCCCTTATGCCCGTTGAGCCACGGCCTGTCTGTCTGTCTATCAGGATATGAATAATTGAGGTGTACTGAGTCTGGTCAGCAGATGGTGAGATGGCTGTTATGGATCTATCTGTGCTCTTTAGGAATCGCTGAGTGTACGCTGACACCTGTCCAGTTAACGCCCACAGGAGCTTTACTTAAGCTCACGCCGGGCACGCCCCAAAATAAAAAATGCAGCACCTGCTCTTGTGCACGCTCACATATGCAGGTGAAGATATGCAACAGCGAACTTGTTCACTTGAAAATATGCCTGAGCACACATGAGCCCACATGTGGAAACACAAGGGAGTGTAAATACAAACAAACATGTCAGGCTGAGATCCATTCTGTTTCCATCCCTTGTTGTGCACCTGCTACAACCAAAGGACAGAGGGATTTCTCTAAAATCTCCCCACGCCTTTTCCTGTCCGTTGTGTCGTCCCCCAGCATTTATCCTCCACACCCCTCTCTCTGCTCACTCGGCCCACTCTTGATCCCTCTTCTCCCCAAGCGCCTTATAACCACACCAACCTGCTCTGTTTCTACACGCTTGACAGCACCCACAGCCTCTGTCAGCACCGCCACCGCCAACCCGCCGACCCCTTAACCCCCCCCAGACACCCCTCCCCCCCCACCCCCAAGGCTCTCACCTTAAAGCCTGAACTCTTAAAAGTCTGTGACCTCCCAGAGTCACATGAGTTAACCCAAGCTCTCTTCCACACGCACACCAGCAGCAGAATGTTGAAGTTCTACAGCGCTGCTGTTTATTTTTTTTGTCCCGTTCACACACAATTGATCTCTTGCACTCTCTCACTCCAGTTCCTCCTCATCCCTCCAACCTCACCCCCCCCCTTTTCCTGATCCTGCAACCCTTTTCAACCCCTCCGCCATCACTTCTATTCCTTCTCTCAGCTCCTCTCATCCCTCACCCTCGCCCCTTCCTCTCTTCCTAATCCCATCCGCCTCCTTCCAAACAAAAGCATTATTCTCTCACACTTAAAACAGGGGTCTTCATCACTGCTTTTAATGGCAAAAATGGGAGAAAGGCTCATAGTAATTACAACAGCAGAGACATAAAGACTAATATATAGGAGCATAGGGGCCAAACACACACTCTTCCTGGACTGTTTATGGTTTTTATATCTATATATTCCCCTGTAGTATAGCTTAGTGTTACAGGCTAGTTACGAGCCTCACGGTATCTCTAAGCATTTTGTCTGACACTTTGTTCCACCTCCTGCATAGTGGACACACAGCCTTGCTCGTCTTCTGCTCTCTTCTTCACTTCATAAAGTTCCCTTAAACGTTTGTAATACAACGCCCCAACTTGTCACCTTCCTTATCTCCTTCTCGGCAGTGTCTATGCTTACATCATGTACACAGGAAACCAGATTACTGTGAGAAATCAAGCAATAAATCTGATTTATATCCACAACAAAAGAGGGATAGCTCTAAAAACGTGCATTGAATTGGTGGGTAATCTGATTTCTGCCTGTCCCCTCACCATTTTTGGAATCAGTATTGACAGATAAAGTATTTCAGTTAACATGTTATGTAGGGAAAATAGGTTGAGTTAACCGATTTTCTTTTAATCATTTAACCAGGTGAAGAAACCCAGTTTCATTATTTAGATGACGTTCAGGAAGCCAAGTTTACTGTTGAAAGTTGGGAATAATCACATTAGTTGTAGGTGCATGTACATTTACATTCGGGAGACCAGTGTATGTGTGTGTGTGTTCTTCATTGTCTTTCATGTCTGCTACATGGCAAGGTCGGGGGGCATTAGCCTTTCTGGGACTCCATATTTTATTTGTCATAGATTAAGTGTGCATAAGAAAAAGACAAAGATAAGGATGGAGGTCAGACAGAGAAAACAGAGAAACACGACATGAGACATTGAAGTCCACAGAGAGAAAGGAGGAATATATTCAACTGAAATGAAACAACAGAAAAAAGCTGGGGCAAGAATGGCCCTTATAAAGGAATATTGTAATGTTGTTTTCTCTACACATCTGTTTGCCTTCAGAGCTCTCCTCTCCAGCAGCTGCTAACATGAGAGTGTGCATTCGCATACTGCCGCTCCATTATACATTCACATGAGCCAACCCTGATACGTCCTCGTGTTTACACCACTGGAACTAATGACACTGCTTCTGCAATCCTTCAAAATTAACCCTTCAGGTCAGCCAAACACAAACACACACACAGGCACACACATACACACCTCTTATGAACTCCTGAAGGAGAAGTTACTAAAGGAAATTAATGAGATGTATCGAATAGCACAGGGACAACACTGTGTGCCTTTTCTCTTGTTGTGTGTGTTAGAGAGGTAGTTATCAGGTTCACAAAGAGAAGTAAATTGACCACTTAGCCACTGGCTATACAAACAGATATACCTTATTGTTAAATAAGTGTGTATAGTCATACAAGTACATTGTACATTCTGTTTCTTTACATTGACACCGCAGCCCAGTCACCAGGAAAAAAATGTTGGCATTGTACGTCTCTGCAAACCATGGATACGTTAAATATGGAGCAACCGTTAATGAAAATTACAAGGTTTAATAACGAGTACAAACAGCGAGAAAGTCCACTTAGGGTGGGCTGGAGTGGTGGTGGACGGTTCAAACAAACACAGGACTTTCACCCAGGAGGCCGCTGTTCGTGTCCCGTTTGAAACCAAAAGTAATTGTTGTGTTTACGCTTGTTATGTAACGTTGTTACGCTTTCACAACATTACGCAAGAAAGTCCGCTAAGGGTGGTTGTTATTTATATACACTAGTTATGTTGTTAGGGTTGTTGCGTTATGTTACGTTGCTTCGTTACGTTGCTGCGTTACGTTGTTGCGTTGCGTTGCTGTGTTATGTTGTTGCGTTACGTTGTTGCGTTACGTTGCTGCGTTACGTTGCTGCGTTACGTTGCTGCGTTACGTTGTTGCGTTACGTTGTTGCGTTACCGTGTTGCGTTACCGTGTTGCGTTACCGTGTTGCGTTACGTTGCTGCGTTACGTTGCTGCGTTGCGTTGCTGCGTTGCGTTGCTGCGTTACGTTGCGTTGCTGCGTTACGTTGCTGCGTTGCGTTGCTGCGTTACGTTGCTGCGTTACGTTGCTGCGTTACGTTGTTGCGTTACGTTGTTGCGTTAAGTTGTTGCGTTACGTTGTTGCGTTACGTTGTTGCGTTACGTTGTTGCGTTACGTTGTTGCGTTAAGTTGTTGCGTTACGTTGTTGCGTTACGTTGTTGCGTTACGTTGTTGCGTTACGTTGTTGCGTTACGTTGCTGCGTTACGTTGCTGCGTTACGTTGCTGCGTTACGTTGCTGCATTACGTTGCTGCTTTACGTTGCTGCGTTACGTTGTTGCGTTACGTTGTTGCGTTACGTTGCGTTACCTTGTTGCGTTACCTTGGTTTGTTGCCTTGTTACGTTAACACAAACCATGATCTTTTTTTTAACCTTAACCAAGTAGTTTTGTTGCCTAAACCTAAAAAATTGTTTCCCAACGTTGACCACATGGCATTGTGCGTTTCTGCAAGGGTGATACGAGGCTGAAATTAAACATATTAATGAAACATATTTTTGGTTCAGATACGTCGACATTCAACGTATCCCGTGGTTTGCAGAAACGTACAATGCCACCATTTTTTCTGGCGACTGGGTTGGACACCGCTGTTAACACCCCGTCATGGCTACAGTTGTGGTTATCAAATTTACCTCCAGCTGTCTTGCAGCTGATACAAAATGTCCATGACATGAGATAGGATGCACTCAGATGGAAAACATGAGTCAAATATATCTGATTATCTATCAAATACAGGGTTTCCAAATCAACTGCATGGAACACAAATAAACTTGTGCACCAACAGCCCTCAAAGCATTGTTCATTTGAAAATTATCTGATATTGAACATAATTACATCTTTATTTCTCACGCAACAGAAATCCATTAAAAACCTGCTGAATTTAGTGTGTGTGTTTGAGAGAGAGAGAGAGTGCATTTCTACACAATCACGCTGCCTCACTCACACACTACCAGCGAGGTCAAGGCGGCTGTGTAGCGTGGTTAAGTTTTTCTGTGAGCGCTAGGAGTGTATTCTCCCTACAGCAGGTCTCTCCCTGCCTGCACCTTTACACCAGGAGCAGCTTAAAAAACTATGCTGAACACAGACAGGAGGCTCTGTGTGCCTGGAGGCTTGCTGCACTGAACAGGCTTCGATGGAAATAGCACTGTAGATGTCTCCACTCAGTCGGTCTTACTGGATGTTTCCTCTTTACAGGGAAAAAGATGTGACAATGTGAGGCTGATCTATGAAAGAAAAATCACTTTTATTCCATTGCATTTCATGTAAGTGTGTGTAAGTGTTGACCCGACTGATCCTTTAAAATAAAAAAAATAAAAATAAAGCACAGCATTCAGGGTGAACAGCAGACCAACATGCCTCATCCCTAAAGAGGAACTCAGAATCTCTGGATTTGGTGCAAACTGCCACTAAACAATTAACAACCTGTGAGGGAAGTTATGCCTCACTAACACATAATGAATGTTTTGAAATCAAAATATATAAATACCACGGGTGCGCCCTCTTAGTTGATTAGTCGACAAATTGGTCGACTAAGATTTCTTTAGTCAAGTAGTAATTTTTATGCTTTTTTCATGCTGACTGGTTTATTTTCAAGGAATTTATGAGCACATCTCTGGTAATCACAAGATTAAAAGTGGTGCTTGTGTGTGATTCTTTGAGGAGAAGTTCAGTTTTACAGATCCGTTAATTAAATCAACTTATATCGATTAGTCGACAATTTATATACATCGCTCAATTTAGGTTTTCTTCTGGTGAGGACTCTCTGCTCAAAAAAATGCATTTAAAGGACCAGTGTGTATGATTTAGTGACATCTAGTGGTGAGGTTGCAGATTGCAACCAATTTAAATCTTTCCTGTAGGCCAAGCATGTAGGAGAACTACGGTTGTCGACGCGAAAACAGCCCCATTAAGAGCCAGTTTTTGTAAGAGTAACGTAGGTCATTTGGAGCAGAGCCATTGCGTAGAGTGTGTGTGTACGTAAGAAGTGAGTGGTGAAGCAAGAGAGCGGCGAATGTGTGTGAAGACAAGTGGAGCAGAAGACAGAGTTAGGTCAGCTCTAAGAATATCAAATTAATTTACAGTGGAAGTTGCAGTTTGTGCGGAAATAAATGCTGCAGCTCCTCAAGACCAACAGAGGTTTCCCGTGTAATGTTTCCCGGCAGCTGAGTGGGGTGACGGGGGTTAACTCTGGAGCGATTAATGTTATCGACTTCGGCCCCAGTAGGAAAGGTTAACACAGTTGTTTGTCTGTTCTAGGCTACTGTAGAAACATGGCGGCCGGCTCTATGAAGAGGACACGCTCTGCATATAAACGGCCCATTCTAAGATAACGAAACACAATGACTCTTATTTGCAGGTGATTATACACTAAAGAAAACATACTTACTAATATTATATCCCATTTCTGCCAATAGACCCCCCCTAAATGTTACACACTGTTCCTTTTAGGACGTTCCCTCCCTGATTCTAGGAAACTATATTTGGTATGTGAAAATATCCACATAACTTGTTTGGGATGAATGTTCTTCATACGAGCAATACAGCAGCTGACATCAGCAAGGTCTCGGCTGTGTGATCCTGTTAAGATGATTTTGCACACACACACATACTGGTGCGCATAAAATGAACACACAAGGTTTATTCCAGGGTCCAGGTTGTTTTAGTTAGTACTCCTTTGGGGAGAGAGAGAAAAAGCCTGGACTGCCACACTCTCCAGTGTTTAAACAGAGCCAAAGCTCTATTCAAAAGGCAATAAACGCTCCCTTTACACGTGTGTAAAATGCCTCATAAAGACCCAAAGACCCAGAAAATGCAGGAAACAGACATTGTCATGTCCTGGATTGCTCCTGTAAGATTCATGCTATCAGTGTTGGTCTACGGAGCTTTTCATTGAATTACAGCACAGAGAACAAGGCCTTAAAATTTCCCTTTAAGTCCATTTGTGTAATAGGGCAATCATACTTCTGATAGTGTGATTCTTTCAGACAAAAAAAAAGAACAGTTCCCATTCTGATGACTTGGCACTTTCTTCTATTTCCACTCCTTTCATGTGCATGAAACTACCTGAAAGTTGAAAATAGTTCCCCCTAAAATCTGAAAAAGCCCTGAGCGTCTCCATCCTCTTAGCTCCTCCTCCCCCGTTTCATCCTAATACCTCCACTTCCCTGCATAAATGTATCATTACAGTATCATTATGTCTATGGTATCCCCCCAGCCTCCATTTACAGGGACTTAGGTACTGTGTTCTGGGGCTTACGTGGACCCATTATGTCATTAAGTCATTATGAGCGGGGACAGAGAGAAAATAATACCCATAATAGGAGCTACATTGGGCACTACTTAAGTCTATACTCTCATCCTGCCTGGCTTCCTGTCTATTTGTCTGTCTGGCTGTAGATGTTACATATATCTTCGAGTTTGAACATAAACTTCTGAAACAGTTTTTTACCCAGCATGCATATGTGTTGGCAATAATAACCGACTCACCCCAGAATTAGGATACGCTGTCCAGCCCAGTTCAGCTGTGGCCACCCGAGTGTCCATCACGGTCTCTGCAGCCAAGAAAGAAAAAGAGGTGGAGAGAGAGAGGAAGACAGCGGTTAGCCTCGGAAATGCTATTTTGAGTATCATTCCACAGAGTTGAACTGCATTCAAGCCCCAGTGATTGCTTGACACAATCATCGATGAGCAGAGAGAAGATGAATCCGTCACAGCGTTTCATCCATCACTGCTAGACTTCTGTTAAGACAAGAGACACGGAAACAAAGCTTTGGCACTTTGCTGCAAGGAATGTCTGAGAGCCTCTGTCATGCTGTTAAATGCTGAGCTTTGTGTTGCGTTCTCTGTGTGACAGCGTGAAACTACAGTGTGTGCATCCTGCCTTTGTTTGTGTGCGTGCATGTATTTGCACGACATGCAGTCATTTGTGGAGAAAAAAAACGAGGGGATATTTTTGTATTTGTCTGTGTGCACATGAGAAACACTATGCATGTGGTCGTGTGTGAGAGCTGAACTTTGTCACATTGTTTACCCAAAGAAAGCGTCACAGATGCAGAGGGAGACCTCCAAGGCCATGGCCATGGCACTTTGTTTACTACTAGTAAAGGGACCAAATTATTGTTTTGCAAGTCACAAGTAAGTCTCAAGTCTTTGCACTCAAGTCCCAAGTCAAGACAGGTAAGTCCCAAGTCAAGTCCCAAGTTAAGACAGGCAAGTAAAGGGTCAAGTCCCAAGTAAAGACAGGCAAGTCCCAAGTCAAGTCCCAAGTCAAGTCCCAAGTCAAGTCCCAAGTCAAGACAGGCAAGTAACGAGTCAAGTCCCAAGTCAAGACAAGCAAGTCCCAAGTCAAGTCCCAAGTCAAGACAGACAAGTCCCAAGTCAAGTCCCAAGTCAAGACAGGCAAGTCCCAAGTCAATTCCCAAGTCAACTCCCAAGTCTAGACAGGCAAGTCCCAAGTCAAGTCCCGAGTTAAGACAGACAGGTCCCAAGTCAAGTCCTAAGTCAAGACAGGCAAGTCCCAAGTCAAGTCCCAAGTCAAGACAGGCAAGTAACGAGTCAAGTCCCAAGTCAAGACAGACAAGTCCCAAGTCAAGTCCCAAGTCAAGACAGGCAAGTCCCGAGTCAAGACAGGCAAGTCTCAAGTCAATTCCCAAGTCAACTCCCAAGTCTAGACAGGCAAGTCCCAAGTCAAGTCCCGAGTCAAGACAGACAGGTCCCAAGTCAAGTCCCAAGTCAAGACAGGCAAGTCCCAAGTCAAGTCCCAAGTCAAGACAGGCAAGTAACGAGTCAAGTCCCAAGGCAAGACAGACAAGTCCCAAGTCAAGTCCCAAGTCAAGACAGGCAAGTCCCGAGTCAAGACAGGCAAGTCTCAAGTCAATTCCCAAGACAAAACCCCAAGTCAAGACAGGCAAGTCCCAAGTCAAGTCCCGAGTCAAGACAGACAAGTCCCGAGTCAAGTCCCAAGTCAAGACAGACAAGGTCAAGTCAAGTCCCAAGTCAAGACAGGCAAGTCCCAAGTCAAGTCCCAAGTCAAGTCCCAAGTCAAGTCCCAAGTTAAGACAGGCAAGTAAAGGGTCAAGTCCCAAGTAAAGACAGGCAAGTCCCAAGTCAAGTCCCAAGTCAAGTCCCAAGTCAAGACAGGCAAGTAACGAGTCAAGTCCCAAGTCAAGACAAGCAAGTCCCAAGTCAAGTCCCAAGTCAAGACAGGCAAGTCCCAAGTCAAGTCCCAAGTCAAGACAGGCAAGTCCCAAGTCAATTCCCAAGTCAACTCCCAAGTCTAGACAGGCAAGTCCCAAGTCAAGTCCCGAGTTAAGACAGACAGGTCCCAAGTCAAGTCCCAAGTCAAGACAGGCAAGTCCCAAGTCAAGTCCCAAGTCAAGACAGGCAAGTAACGAGTCAAGTCCCAAGTCAAGACAGACAAGTCCCAAGTCAAGTCCCAAGTCAAGACAGGCAAGTCCCGAGTCAAGACAGGCAAGTCTCAAGTCAATTCCCAAGTCAACTCCCAAGTCTAGACAGGCAAGTCCCAAGTCAAGTCCCGAGTCAAGACAGACAGGTCCCAAGTCAAGTCCCAAGTCAAGACAGGCAAGTCCCAAGTCAAGTCCCAAGTCAAGACAGGCAAGTAACGAGTCAAGTCCCAAGGCAAGACAGACAAGTCCCAAGTCAAGTCCCAAGTCAAGACAGGCAAGTCCCGAGTCAAGACAGGCAAGTCTCAAGTCAATTCCCAAGACAAAACCCCAAGTCAAGACAGGCAAGTCCCAAGTCAAGTCCCGAGTCAAGACAGACAAGTCCCGAGTCAAGTCCCAAGTCAAGACAGACAAGGTCAAGTCAAGTCCCAAGTCAAGACAGGCAAGTCCTGAGTAAAGTCCCATCAAGACTGACAAGTTCCAAGTCCTTAACTTTGAGGTTTGAGTCCTAAACAAGTCATTATGCGCTCTTCACCAAATGTGATGCCATTTTATCAACAGGGTAATAATATATTAAATTTACAAAAATCATGAATGCTTTTTAGAATTTGTATTTATTTGTCACAACAAGTTTGTTAAAACAAGTGTGACTGAACTAATCATGAAAAAGATCTGGGGACTTAACTGTCGACCTGCTGGGAATGAACAGTGTTAACGTTAGTTGACTCAGGAAATGAAGGGAAATTAAGTGATTCGTGGCACACATTTGTTAAATAACATATTTTTTTTAATCTTTGGTCTTGGGGGAGGATGTCAAATAATTTCAAGTCAAAAGGCTCAAGTCCAAGTGAAGTCATGAGTCACTGGTGCAAGTCCAAGTCAAGTTGCATGTCTTTTTTTTATTTTGTCAAGTCAAGTCTAAAGTCATCAAATTTGTGACTCGAGTCCAAGTCATGTGACTCAAATCCACACTCTGGTACTCTTTGTCAGTCAACCCACAGTTATGAAACACAGACATTCCCAAAGCATGCAGTGTATGTGAGAGCTCTAATGAGAAGGACAAAGATGTCTTGTGTTTCTCTGTGATTTTCTGAGCATTTGCACAAAACCTCAAGATGCACCTTAGATACTGTAACTATACGGTGCGCTGCTTGCAAGCAAAAATGAGACAATAAAATCTTAGAACCTCAGAAAGGAAAATCTGCCATAGGGGAACAGTTCAGGGAATATTTTGAATTTATCTATCTCACTTTGGACTTGTATTACACAAGGTGTCTTATCTGGTCCCATATCTATGAAATATAAGACAAAGATTACCTCTTGCTAATCCTCAGTGACACATCGTAGACAAATAAGTCTGGCAGCTCACCCAAGAAGTTTGTCAGCCCCGTTTTGATTAATATCTGCCTTGTTGGCACGCTGAAAACTGGAAACCCGATATAGCTCCAGGAGAGAGGAGAGAAGTATGACAGTTATTCTCTCTCTCACACACACACGCACAGATTTATAGAGTGATGGACTGGATGACACGTTGGCCTTAGCAGTGTAATGATAGATTCATAATTTCCCCAGTAACAGACAGTTTATTCTCTGGTCTAAACCTTCCATCTTACGGAGAGTGAACCGGGGCATATTTCACGCGGTTTTGATGTCCCCTGCCAACATGCCTTCGATTGTGTTTGTTGTGGCAGAGGAGACAGACAGAGGATTGAATGGTATGTCTGGGTGATGATCTGTAGTAGATAAACAGGGTGTGTGTGTGTGTGGGGATTTTTCAGAGGAACTGCGGTTGCCGTGTGTCTTCGACTTGGACATCTTCCACCATCACAGCAAAAACGGTTGGCTAGCGACGCCCACACGTGTTGTTGATAAGGGAGAAATCTCACTCCGACTGAATGCAAAGACACAACCGGCAGACGCCGTGCTCGTTCAAGAAGAGGTTCAGCACCCTCCCTTTACCTACTCCTCCACAGGAAGCACACACCGGCAGCTGTTGCTTATTTGGAATCTGACTGAACTTGCGGGTGATTTAGAAATCATTCCAAATGATAGAGCACTCGAAGCCCGCCGTCTTCTGCGGTTCAAGTGGTCTTGGTAAAAAACAAGTACACAGAGGATGAGTGACAAGCCACCGGTAGGAAAGAAAGAGGCCTTTCATTCTCAATCTCCACTTACTGGGAGAAACTGTCCTCAGACATGAAACCAATTAGCCCAGGTAATTCGGCTGCACACACACACAAGCACTCACACAGATACACATTAAGCCACACACGTGCTGCACACACACACACATTCAGTAGCCAACTCAGAGAGCAATTTTCTGTGTACACCTACAGTGACAGGCTTGTTCACACCCGGCTTCCATCAGAGTATTTCAATTTCCCTAAGATCAGCCTTGCCTTGTCTCGTTTCCACAGCCAGCCAGCCAGCCAGCTCCAGCCTGCCTGCCCGCCTGCATGACTTGCTGTCAGCTGGGGAGATAGGAGCATGAAACAGCCCTCAGCGCCAGCCAGCGTTGTGGGGACTGCCAACCCTTTCTCAGGGGAAATCACAGAAGCTTTAGTCAAATCACACAGGCACTTGGTAGGCCATTTTCCATTTCCTTTTAAAAGGAGAGGAGGGAGGGGGATGGAAGGAGGCGCAAGATGGCGAGGGTAGGAGACAAAAAAAAGGTCAAAGGCCCTTGGGAGGGGCGGATGAGCCGTGTCATGTGACCTAATGTCTACCATTAGCAGAATACCAGAGTAGCAGATGAGTAAATGGGGTATGCTAAGTGGTTATTAGCAACAGGGTGGGGCTCGCACACCTGTCCACTGGCACAGGGGATTTGGAGAAAATGTCCCTTGTGTATGAGTGTGAGTTTTAAATGAGCTGTTATGTGGACCATTCAACCATTTAATCATAAGTGGATTTGAAGAGTTTCATTTTAAAACAAGCTGCAACCCACATTAATTAGAGAAGCCGGCACTTTCAAAATTACAAGGGGCACATTTTGGTTTACTACTAAAATTATAAATCATCCTGTGACTTTAGCTGATGAAACAATTAGGTTTCGGAGGAACTAATCATTTTATATATATATATATATTTATATATATATATATATATATAAATATATATATATATATATATATAAATATAAATATATATATATATATATATATATATATATATATATATATATATATATATATATATATATATATATATTTATATATATATATATATATAAATATTTAATATATATAATATTTAATTGCGATTAATCGTATGATTGTCCATAGTTCATTGCGATTAATCGCAAATTAATGTATATATTTATTATTGGAAATTAATTAACAACACAAAACAATGACAAATATTGTCCATAAACCTTCACAGGTACTGCATTTAGCATAAAAAATATGCTCAAATCATAACATGGCAAACTCAAAGCCCAACAGACAACAATAGCTGTCAGTGTGCTGACTTGACTCTGACTTGCCCCAAACTGCATGTGATTATCATAAAGTGGGCATGTCTGTAAAGGGGAGACTCGTGGGTACCCATTGAACCCATTATCATTCACATATCTTCAGAGGTCAGAGGTCAAGGGGCTCCTTTGAAAATGGCCATGACAGTTTTTCCTCACCAAAATTTTGCGCAAGTTTGGAGCGTTATTTAACCTCCTTTACCACAAGATAGTATGACATGGTTCGTACCAATGGATTCATTAGGTTTTTCTAGTTTCATTTGATGCCAGTATCTTCACTCTGGCTTTAAAACTGAGCCCGCTACAACCTAAAAATCACAAGTTGCGTTAATGCGTTAAAAAAATGAGTGGCGTTTAAACGAATTTGCGTTATTATCGGGTTAACTTTGACAGCCCTTATAGGAACATCTTTCAGGTACAGATACAAATTAATATTTATACATTTTGGGATCAAATATGTGTTTGCTGTAACTGTGAATTTGCATTTTAAGCAGCTCTGATTCATCTCTCCACACTGTATGTGGGTTCCAGTAGTTTAACGCTGGGTTACTCCTCAGCTAAGACCATAAAACCCTCGTAAAAACATTTAGTCCTCCCTTTCCATGGCTCCATGATTCTGATCGCAGTTATTTCTGACCGCACCTCCCGTTACTCTCTAAGTCATTTGGAAGACAAGGGAAAGACAACAGCTAGCTGTAGTCCCTCATGTTTGGAGGCTAGCCCAGAGTGTTTTCTCCTGCATTCATATTCTGCAATGTCAGCTCCACCTGCGAGCTCCAATAAATTAAACACAGCCAGGTTCACTAGCAGTTCAGTCTGTGGGAAAATTATTAACATAGAGAGCTTAATGTTGACTGCGTCATAAATCAATTGGAAAACAATAGCTTGTAGGTGTCAGGGTAGCTTGCCTTGAATGGATTCAAAGAGCCGCAAGGCCGGGGGTGGGGGGTGGGTGGGGTGTATTGTGACTACATCGCAGAATATTAGTTACTCTAAAACATACAACGGATGTGGGATGGCTCATTGTGTAAGGCTCATTCAAGCTGATACACTGCCAGCGCGTACTATAGTCAAAACCCAGAAGTCGCAAGCCGAGCCAAAACCTAGGGCCTACAGCTCCCAATGCCAGAAAGCACAGCTCCTTCTCATTAGCAGCAAGTGGTAGATCAATACCAAATGGTAGGCTGTTTCCACAGATACAGGGAGAGGGAGGGAGAGAAATGAAATAGCGAGAGAGACTGCATTAAACATTGATGGGGCCTTGCGCTGCGGATCGATAAGGCAGCCCTCTTCACACAATTACACGTCAGCAAGCAGTCGCATGATACATCACATAGACACGCGTGATTGCATATTGCTCGGGCCAAAGAACGTCTATAGAAAAAGAGAATTCGGAGAAGAAAGAGCAGCAGGAATGGATCGGCCAATCTCTCCACGCTCTTTGAGCCTTTATGTATGACTTTAATTCTACAGTTTGCAAGTCAGAGTGGCAACATGTCTGTGTAATTCCCCTCCTTTGTGGCCATGTCTGTATGATTGTATGGCTGCTGGTCGATAGAACATGTGCTGAAGCGCCTCTCTGAAGCTCCCTGGCTCCTTTAGTCAATATGGCAGACAATTCTCTGCGGATTTCCCTTCCCACCCCATAACACATCTTTTCCATTCATCTATCCTTTAACCCCCCCCCCCACCACCCACCCTCTTTCTCTCTCCTCCTGTTCAAGGATGCTGGTACACTTTGTAATTCAATGAGACAATCATGTCCAGATGCTGGATGCTGGACTGAGAAGGGCCTTCTACTTTGTGATTGTAGCAACAAACTGAAATAAGATCCGAAGGGCCTTGAACGACATTATTTAAGAGAGGGTTTATCTTTTCTCAGAAATGGAATCAAGATGGGAGGACAAAGGAGAGGGAGATATCGAAGGGACTAGACAGACAGAGATGAAAACGCAAGAGGAGAAATCAGCGGGATTGAAATGAGCACTTAACAATGATGAAGCCCCATGGCAGCCCGCTGAGCCTGGCATCTTAATATGGGGTTGAAAACAAAGTGACAAACAAACAAGAGTAAAGGCTGCTGCGTCTCCCAAACTAATCAGCCGTCCACTCAGGGGATTTATGAATAAAAGGGAACATTTTTGACAGTATTTTCTGAACAAATTGTGTGGAAGGTTTGTCACACAGACAGACACTGTTCACTCACTACACTCAGGGAAATCACACGAAAAAAAAGATTGTTTATTGGACGGTAGAGGACGAGCTCAACATGGTCAAGAGCAATGAGCTGATTTGAAAACGGTGACTGGGTTTATGGCGCAGCACTGCTCCAGGGTAAAAAAGAATATGAAAGGGAGTGATGTCTTTGATTGAGTCGCCGTGTTCAACAGAGAAGACAATCCTTGCGAACACAGATGTGAGACTTTTCTAATCTGCGCCACACTAAAGCTGTGTCACTCATACTGAAGGGTTTTTCGCTTTAAATAGAAGATACAGAGAGTCAACGGAAATACATCAGAAGAAATATGTTACTTCTACGTCTCCCCGAAGACAGCGATGACAATGTGGCTGATTTGAAAATTGAACAGAAAATAATCTGCCATCCTCTGAGACATTAGCGGGGAGCGATGGGACACACAAGTCCCGCATCGGTGAGCCACAGACAGAATAAATGAATGGTCTCACAAATCACGGATCGCGCACACACACAAATGTATTAACAGTGTTCTGGGCTCGCAGACACTCTCGCTCTGGCTGAGTGAAAATAACATTTTCAGCATGAAAGAAGACCAGGTCTCGGGGACAAGAGGCGAAGCCAAGAGAGATGAGAGGAGATACAGAAGAGGGGGGGGACTTATACAGAAGCCAGAGAAGTGGGAGCAGCAGCAGATGTTAGGAAGACGATTATTATACACTCAGTATCTGCAGAACCTGATGAAATTATCCGATCATCACGGCAAGGTGACATTCTCTTGGCCTTACACATCTGGGCTGCCACGTCGCATAAAACTTAAGATTCAACCTTGCGGCACTCGGTGAGCAGCCGCACTCTCTTTCCCCCACTGTTAGCTGTTTGTAATTGAGTTGCTGTGGAAGGGGAAGCAGGGAAACACAACAGCCCCCCCTGAGGCAGACAGGTAAACACATTCAATGCACACCCCACCAGAGGCTGCTGGTGACAACGGACTCACGCATCTAATCACATCTGCGTGGTCAGTCGCTCATTCAGCTACAGGCCTGTGATAGAAACGGCACATTTATACGTACATAACCCCCCACTTCAGACCTCTCCATCTCTCCTTCTCCCTCGCTCTCTCTCTCCCTTTCCCTCTCCTGGTCAGGGGGAGAGAGGTTAGGCACATCATTTGCATTCATTAACATTACATTAGCAGACAGAGTGATCTTTAGAAACCAGGCTGCCGGAGAGTGTCATCTTTAATTCATCATAACCCCACCGCCCACCCCTCTCTCTCTCTCTCTCTCACTCTCTCTCTCTCTCTCTACCTCCACCTTCTTCTCCTCCCTCTTTCCTCTCCCACGCATCTCTTCTCCCCCTTAATCCCAGCGCATCCTTTCTCCTCCTCTTCTACGCGCGTTTCTTCCATTTACCGCTGTCTTTCATCTTCTTCACTTCCACCCCTGTCGCTTCTTTGCCTCCTCGCTTCCATTCCTTCCCCCTATCTTTCTATTTCTCTCTCTGCCTCCTGTTAATGACAGGCTACAGGAGGGGGGTTTGATTTCTCTTCCTGCATGAGCTCTATGGAGGATAAGAAGGAGAAGGGGACACACCCAAAAACCACACACACACACACCTTATACTGTAAGCATCAGTCTGGGAGGCAAGACTGAGCTGAGGATCTCCAGGCTTTACACAGGGCTCTCTCGTGTGACCCACTGACCTGTGCTTTTTTACCAAAGAACTCTTCCAATCAAGGAGGCTCAACACACATACACACAAAAACTCTCAGCTGCAAAAAATATGTGCTTCCTATCTCTTCTTCTAATGCTTGCAAATGGAAAGTAATTTTCTAGCTGACTGGATGTAAAGGAGAGGAAACCAATACTCTTCTACCATTACCAGAGACAGATAGGGAGACACTAACCAAGAATTAGTCTCATCCTATGGGTCAATTGAAATAAACAACCCAATTACTTTTGGCGTAAGTGCAAAAGACTTCCAATTAATCCTCCTCCTCTTCTACACAAAATAAGAGGGCAGTAAGGAGCAAACATGGGTAAGAGCTAAACTAGATAATAAAGGGGCTGTAGAGTCATGTATGTAATGTAAGCTGAGCAAATTTCCAAAATATTTCACAACATGTGTATCAGTTTCAGGCCAAACAGTGGGCGATATTAACATTTCCATGAAAAGGTTAAATTATATCAACATAATCTGGTGAAACACAGTGTTCAGCATTCTGACAAAGGATATGCCATTTCAAATGTCTCGTTTTCCCTCGGCTCCTGACGCACGCAGCAGAAATATGATCGCCCCTCATGTAGATCTTTGGAGTGAGTCTGGCGGTGATGACACCGCTTAGGGAATTCTGCCCGTCATTTAATGGATTCTCACAGGGACCAATCAAAAGGCAGCATTTTTCTATTGTTGTCCCCCCACTCCCCTACGGTGAAGATAATGCACCTCACTATCCTTTTGGAAAGGAAAATACACACCATGGCATGTGTGTGCGAATACACAGACACAAGCACATGAATTATTAATACACTCACTGACATGCAGCTCCTGGACACATTTTTTTGTAAGATGTTTGAGATTTTTACATCTTTACCGCTAATTTTAGAAAATATTTTAAAGATGCAGTGTGCAACATATGGCAGCATCTAGTGGTGAGGTTGCAGATTGCAACCTCTTCCATGTGCCAAGCGTACAGGGTAACTACGATCATTCTACGATTCTTATTTTCAGGTGATTATACACTAAAGAAAACATACTGATTAATATTATATTCTGCCAATATATCCCCCAAAATGCAACACACTGTTCCTTTAAAAATAAATAGGCCTGTCAATTGATTAAAATATTTAATCGCGATTAATCGCAAATTAATTGCACATTTTTTATCTGTTCAAAATGTAGCTTAAAGGGAGATTTGTCAACTATTTGATACTCTTATCAACACGGGAGTGGGCAAATATGCTTACTTTATGCAAATGTATGTATATATTTATTATCGGAATTTGGAAATCAATTAACAACACAAAATAATGACAAATATATTGTCCAGAATCCCTCACAGATACTGCATTTAGCATCAAAAATATGCTCAAATCATAACATGGCAAACTCAAGCCCAACAGGCAACAACAGCTGTCAGTGTGTCAGTGTGCTGACTTGACTATGACTTGCCCAAAACTGCATGTGATTATCATAAAGTGGTCATGTCTGTAAAGGGGAGACTCGTGGGTACCCATCGAATCCATTTTCTTTCACATATCTTGAGGTCAGAGGTCAAGGGACCCCTTTGAAAATGGCCATGCCAGTTTTTCCACACCAAAATTTTGCACAAGTTTGGAGCGTTATTTAACCTCTGACAAGCTACTATGACATGGTTGGTACTAATGAATTCCTTAGGTTTAGTTAGTTTAGTTTCATATGATGCCAGTATCTTCACTCTAGCTTTAAAACTGAAGAAATATCTCATATATCTTTTTCTAGATACAATAAAAATGTTTTCTTCAATGGAAAAATGTGAACATTAAAAAAAAAAAGTGTGTTTCGCAATTGTGTATATATTTTCTTACTATTCAAGGTTAATGCTTACATACACACTTATCAGGCTGCCAAACACGTAGTGCAGAGAAACTCAATATTAAACCGTTTATACCACACAGTAATGAGCCCAGGATCTGCTAAGGTTTGCAGACCAGCAGCAGTGGCCGAGCAATAATCCAGATGGAAGCAGCGCTAGCCTCCCACAACCATCACAATACTCATTACTGCTGATATTACCTCGGCCAGCCTGTCTGCTTTTAAGAAACCTGGCAATTTGCTGCAGTAAAATGAGGTAATTACAACTCTTATCAGGCTCCTCACCTTACAAAACAGAATTCAGGGAGAGGGAGACTACTCCCCAACGGTTCACTGGCTGTGGAACAAGGCTCTGGCTGGCTTCCCAATCACTCAGCCACACCCACCAACTGTCATTCATTCTTTCCGCCACTCCCGCTCCTCCCACTCCTCTTTTCTTTCCAATAAAAGCAGAAATTTGATCACTTTAATGACACAACTAAAAGAGTTCCACGATCAATGCCCCCAAATTAAAAGTGCGGAGTGGCTGACGTGAACCATGAGGGCCAGAGGAGTATCGCTTTACAGCACAACTGAGCCAAAAAACGCTCCCTTGCTCCCAAAATGGAGAATGGAGAAAATTAGTACCAAACTCTGTTTATGTTGGAGGGCTAGCACGGAGGGGAAAAAACGGCAATGTAATTTAACCTTTTCCCATAAGGAGAATGGCTTTGCAATGAAAGTCTATCCACTATAGCTTTGACATTTCTAAACTTCACATGTGAAAGTTAGAAGTTCACCACCTCTGGCTGGCTGGAGACACAAGCAGACTGACGGAGAAGAGCTGTGTCCGGGCCGCACTGGGATTGTGTGAGGTTGACATTTAGAAGTATAAGCTATAGCTAATGGGCCACGCAGGCAGGGTGAGTAAAAGCATCTTTGTTTTTCAAGCAGACCAGGAAACAGTGCTGAGTGAACAAAATGATGTCACTCAATTACCTCCCACTGCAGTCCTTCACTCTGATTAGGACAGTAAGGATTGTCATTAGCACAGTGCGTGTGTGTGTGAGTAGTGTGTGGGGAGAAATCACAAAACTAAGTACAAAAATAGAGAGAAATAAAGGAATCAATAAAGTAAATGTCAGATGTGTGCACAGTGTCTCTGATGGCATCTCAGTGTGACTCGCCCGGTTGCATTTTATTGCAACTGGGGGTTAGAAGGGCAAAGAAATAGATAGAACCGACTGTCCTTTTCTGTCACACACTTGAACTGAGATAACCATCCCGTAATATGTGGAGCCAGCATCGATGGCAGAGAGAAACCTACCGAGAGAGACGGAGAGATAAAGAAAAAGAGAAAGCGAAGGAAGAAGGTCTGCGGTTCATATGAAGAGAGATACCGAAGAGGATATGGACGGAGTAATCGGAGAGACGCTGGCGATGGCGAGGGCATCGTGTGGCAGCACCTTGCGTCATCTTATCCACAAATGGATCTAACCTTAGCTGAGCACAGGAGTCGCATCACTTCTTAGAAACCACCTGACCCCATTTCTATCCTGCTGCCTGAATGTACAAAAGACACACTCTGCTTTTGTGTGGTGCCTGCAATATTTATGAACTGTAAAACACAGGAACAAAACGGTCTCACCCTAACACGGACACGAACATCACGCTAACGGGCAGAAAAAAGGAAATGCATAAAAGGGATAAAAAGAACATGTACAAGCACAGAAAGACACGATACATGCGTGCTAACACAGCACCCATTAAACACAGCAAAGCAGCTGCACCTCCGTCATCACCTCCCTCAGAGTCTGACTCAAAACGTCGGGTGGCATGTATTAGGGCAGTCCCCAAAACAACAACTTAAAGGGATAGTTTGGGTGTTTTGAAGTGGGGTTGTATGAGCTACTTATCCAATAGTCGGTGTAGAATGTCAGCATGCCCCCTGCTAAGAGAAACAGACAGGAGTTACACACACAGAAGCAAAGCAATGTACTTTCTGTGGACGGGGCTGGCAGCAAAATGTATTTTAGCCATTTTAAAGAAAGGCCTACATAAAAAAAAATAAAAATAAAAATATTCTTAATATAGCGTACACTTAAACTGATATTGATTTTTTTAAGGTGGGCCTTTCTTTTAGGTGGCTAAAATACGTTTTGCTGCCGTCCCCGCCCACAGCAGTACATTGCTTTGGTTCCGTGCCATAACTCCTGTCTGCTTCTCCAAACTCGAGGCGTGCCAACTGTCATCTACTGTAGGTAACACACCGACTATCGATAAGTACCTTACAAGCCCACTTCCAAATACCCAAACTATCCCTTAAATACGTATTATCCTCTGTTACTGTTAGTTTCTCCCCAAGAACAAGGCACTGGAAAGTAATAAAGAAGACTGTGTTCGAGGCGTAAAGTGGCAAACACCAGCTAGCTATACATCCAATCTCATTAAACGCTGTTGTTAACTGTGTTTGGATGCACCTCAGAATTGCCCTGAATAATTCCCCCACCGGCAGAGAGGGAAACCGACGAGAGAGCACAGCAGAGAGCGGCAGAGACAGAGAGAGAGAGATAGAGCCTTGAGGGTTTGACGCCGTGCTCTCCCATCATCTCATCTGTGGCAGTAAAAGAACAACCTTCAACCACCTTGAACCCACTGGAGCTGAATTTCAATAAAAGTCAAATTATCACCCTCGCCCATGGGGCTCGGGAAAAGGCACTAAGCCTGAATTGACTGTGCATATAAGACGATTTAACAGTCATATGGAAGTGTGAGTGAGTCAATCATATGACGCACTTCTATTTCTCACCGAGAGGGAGTCTCGGCGGTGAGCGGCGGTTAGTGTACCCTGTCGAGAGAGGGTGCCACTGGGATGGATCACTGATTGTTTTCCACGAGTGTGAGCGTGTGTGTGTGTGTGTGTTCGCCAGCACATATGCCAACATGCGATTGGGAAAGTGTTATTCAATTTAGCTGCTGTTCTCCCTTGACCGACGTAGTGAGATCCAGGTAATTGATGCCTCAGTTTGGTATTCCCCAGCAGCGTGCACTACACCACGGGGACAGTGCTGGCTAAGCCGGTGCGAATGAGAGGAAACGCACGGTGTGATCTCACTCCCTTAACCGCGAATGAGGTGTTCTTCTGGGATCTCGTTAGTGCTGCTCCGCCACACACCAACACCACACATACATAAGCGGAGAATACATCCCAAGAGTCTGACTAAACTATTGGCGACCGCAAACATTCTCAGGTTGAGATCACCTCTCATTCTCCCTCCCTTCATTCCTCACCATCTATCTCCATAAAAAAATGCCAGTGGCCTCTCCAATGCCTCCGAGCAAACACAGCGCTTTCCATTAAAAGCACATACTAAATCCACCTTCTTGCAGCATATGCTCACATGCCTGGGGAAGTCTATATATTTTTGGAGATGGGCTTTGTTTTTCCTCCGGGGCCTCGCTGGAGTCTGTGCATTCAGCAGTGGGGGAATAGCAGATAGAAAATAGTCCTGAGGCTAAAGGAAAAACTTTCAGCAGAGGATCTTGACCTTCTAGCACGAGGCTGACAGAGGCGGGTGAGGCTCCCCAATGAGAATCAGGAGAGAAGGAAGGAAAGAGATAATTTTTACCTCCGGGGAGTATGACTGAGACAGACCTTTTTGAGTATATTTATCTGGAGGTCTCTCATCCTGCAGTGGAAAACAGTGCATGCCCTCTCTGTGCTTTTCAGTGCTTCTTTAGAGTCGGGCAATGGAGACCGTAAAAAGAGGGAAAAAAGGCTGATTCTTTTAGTTTCCGGGGAGGAGTTTGTGTTTGATGTCCCTCCATTTGATGCTGCTGCTGTTTTTTTTTTATTTCCACCATCAACCTGCCCACTCTTTTCCTTTGTTTCCTCTTTTTAATCAGTCTCTTTATCTCTCTTCTTCCTCCGAGCTACTCTGAATGCTAAGCCACAGCTCGGTGAAACGCTGAACTCTTCTGGGAGAGCAAATGTCATTTCACACACATTACATTCAGTCTGTTTTGCCACAGGGAGTGTGTTGGTAATTTTGAACTCGTGCCACCCACCATCCACACAAATACGCGCAAACACTGTATCTGACCTCATCTGATTTGGCACCCAGGATGCCCGGGTGCTTGAGCTCTGGCCCGGAACGCAGCCCCCAAATGTCACAGCTGTCCAATGACACCAGTGGGGGAGCGCAAACATCAGCCATCCCTCTGGCCCTCTCTGCTCTCTCTTGACAGTAGCAGTGCCAGTACTAGCTGTCATCTTTTAGGCAACATCCACCAACATTTCTCTTTTTTTTAACCTGCCATTTCGAATCTCCCGATCCTTCTGTTGATCGCTGATGTAACGGAGACAACATAGGTGGATCAGAGGGCGAGTTCTTGGATGCGGTAAGACAGCCTGTGGGTTACCCTCTCAGTTAAAGCTCTGCCAGCCAGAGGAAAAGCAGAAAGCTCCCAGGCAGCGCTGTACTCGACAGCCCCGCCAGATGAGGCTGTTTGCTGGTGCGACGTGAGGCGTGCTCCAGAAGTCAAAGTGCGACACTCTGCTCGCTGCTCTACAGCGGTGAAGCTAAAGAGCTGAGACGCCTCGTTAAATATGTAGAGCCGCCGACCCATTTCAAGCTGTTCCTTTACTTCACGCGCAAGAAGCGGCGGCAGCAAACACTCGCTCACTGCTCGCTTTGCCGAGACACACACACATGCACAAATACAAGCAGCGAACACAGCCGTAAAAGCTGCTCCGAGCTGGTAAATTATTTCTCCAGTTGTATGTCACTGGGTTAGAATAGATGCAGGTGTCTGTCCTGTGTGGGTGTGAGTATGTGCTGCTAGTGTAAATAGCTCTGATGGGAGATACAAGTGGTTTGCAGGTGTTTGGAGAGAGCAGCAACCCGTCAGGACCTGCTGTATTTTAGATGAAATGGCAACAGTGTTTGCGTTGGAGGGAGTAAGTGCACCTTTGGGTGTGTTGTGTAGGAGAAAGAAAGTGTATATACTGTAACACTCAGCTGCTTGGAGGCCAAGACTGGAATTTACTGTACTTCTGCATGCCAAAACGTTTAGACAATAATAGCTTATATAACTCTATCCATCCAGTCCTCATGTAAATCGTACACTGAAACCTTAAAAAAAAGCTGGATACACAAGCGGCGGCATATTGATCCACAGAAGCAATGATGACTGCAGATGTTCCAGTCATCTCTGCCATCGACCTGCATTGTGTTGAAAGAGGCAAGCCAGAGAGACGGATAGGAAAAAGAGCCAGGGAGGTTTCATTACAAATGTTGAGTAGAGCAGAAAGGCTCTGTCTCATTCCCGAAAAGAAATTAACACTCAGCCCATGGGGTTCAACAACTCTTTGGCACAAGATTTGGGTAAAGCGTGCCACTTCAATCAAATATGAATACAAAGAAGGAGACACAGTTTTTGATTTTTTTGGCAAATATTAAAATCTTGGACCGTTTTTTGCTCTCTTATACACACACACACATTTTACATAAATTTGACCATTGTTATGCCAACAATGATAATGATTCGTGTTCCCTGCAGATCTTGAATAGGTTGAAAAAAACTCTGAGGTAGGAGACACTAAAACCTTCCACTGCTATCCACACAAATGAGTGGGCCATAATTTCTTCCAGGCAAGTTGACTTAAAGGAACGGTGAGTAACAATTAGGGGGATCTATTGGCAGAAAAGGAATATATTAATAACAAGTATGTTTCTTTAGTGTATAATAACCTGAAAGTAAGAATTGTTGTGTTTTCGTTATCTTAGAATGAGCCGTTTATATCTACATAAATCTGTAAATGAAAAATACAAAAAAAAAAAGCCATGACAAACCAGACTCTTCCTGCTTGGGCCGGAGTCGATAACGTTACTCGCTCCCGTCGCCGCCACTCTCTCTCTCTTACTTCACTACTCATTTCCCACATACACACACACACTCTACGCTATGGGTCTGCTCCAAATGACCTACGCTACTCTTACAACAACTGGCTCTAGAGAGGGCCATTCACGTTTTCACGTTGGCCACCGTATAGCTCTCCAACACGCTTGGCACACGGGAGAAGTTGTAATCTGCAAAGTCACCGCTAGATACTGCCAGATCCTGCCCACTGTTCCTTTTAAAAGGTTCTTTCTCAATGGCAATGATCACTACTTTACAAAGCAAGTTATTTAAATTAATGAGTGATAAGGCAGGGCTGCCATTGTAATACGTTCAAATGAATTCAAGTGGAACACACACAGCCTAATCTGTTGCAGAATTAACATTGTTCCGGTCATTATTAGTGGTGCCTCCACTGCACCACTTTTATTACTCCTCTTTGAAACTGAATATAATTTAGTTGTGGAATAAACACGACATTTGAGGACCTCATCCTGCGCTTTGGGAAACACTGATCAACATTTTTCCCCATTTTCTAACACTTTATAGACCAAACAAGCCCCCTGTTAAAGTTTAAAGTACGGCTTGTTGTGCTTTTACCCAGTGAATTTTGAATTCAAACACATAATTACATATTGACTCTTTTTTCTTCCCACGGTAGCTCGAGTTTCAAATAAAAAAGCCCTAATGCGTCATGGCGATATCAGTTTACAGATATTGTTAAGGAGGAAACTAACTCCCCATATCTGCAGTACGTGTATGCCATAATACTCATGAGCAATTGAAAAACAAAACTCAATGTACCTTTAGTCGTAAGCTCGGTACATACAGCAGTTGCACAAATGCGATAAAGAACAAAACACTGTGCGCGACGGTGGCAAGAACATAGATTTCACCCACTATTACAAAAGGCAATTTTCCAAATGTTTGCCAGTATACACAGCACATTTCAACAAAACACTTTTGCTCAGGCTTTAAGTGTATGCTGAGCAAATATGACTACCGTTTCATGAAGTGTTTGTTATCTGCGGTGGTGCCGTTATTAATGTAGATGGGTGTTGGAATGACTCCCGGAGAGTTTTCACACACTACCACTCCTCTTTTCTCCTCCCCAGTGGTGTTGTTAGCCCGTGTGTCCCCAGACAGCTCGCTCCACATAATGAGGCTGACAGACCAAAACAAACACAGGTACAGAGCACAGGTAAGAAAAAAAAAAAACAGCAAGAGCCAGAGGAGATGAAGGAACGAGGCGGGCAACTCGCTATCTTTGGCAAGACCTATGGCTACTGCTGTGGTGGCTGTGGCTGGCTGGGGTAGAGTATGAGTCATCCCCTGCCTTTTGCACCCCCGTCCCGCTTTTCTTCCGCTCCAGTGTACACAGATGCAGTTGGTCATGGTCTCTGTAAAGGCACCGGGCGATAAATTGATGGAGCGATAATGCACTGTGCTATCTCTTCTTTCTTTATTCTCCCTTTCCTTATTGCTTCTATCTATGTTCCTCTCCCTCTTCTTCTCTCTCTCTCTCTCTCTCTCTCCCCAGGTGTGCCGGAGCTACATGATGAACAGAGCCACAGTGTCTGCGGTCTCTAATGGGGACGTTATGCAGGAGGACGGGAGAAGTGCTCGCACCGGGTTCGTAAATCACAAACTCCCGTAGAGAGACTCACTGCAAGGCCTCACTGCTCCACTAACCCTGCTACGGAGACGCGCATATAAATGGGAGAAAAAAAAGCACACATATGCAAACACATTGAGTATGTTGCATACATAGACACATGAATATAGATACGCACATCTGCACTGCACAGCCCATTTACCTGACCTCCAGCGCATAGTCGACGTTCGCGCATGTAACTACCGGGACACAATTCACTTACATCTGTCCGGCGACGGCACCTCTGCCAACAGGACAGTGCGCTACACCGGAGCTGGTGTCAATGTGATTGAAGTTTGACAGAGCAGTTAAAGCATTATTAGTGCTCCCTGTCACAGCCCAGCACACACAGAGGCCTGCCGGTGCCACAGGTGAGGTAAACACAGGCCCCATTTAGCATATTACCCATCAGTCAACACGACAGGCAAAGCAGATAAAGAAATGCACACCCACTGCGAGTGGGAAAACAAGCACTCCAGCGCTGCCCCGTCTCACGAGGAGGGCTATATGGAGGTATTTTGTGTGCACAAAGCAACCCACACACACACATACACCCGCACACACAAAGATACCACGCAGCAGAGGATGCTTCTATGCACACACACACACAGGTTGATGACAGAAGAGGCATTAACCCGAAGTGAAATATCTCCAGGAGATGCCTCACATAGCTAATTGACTGTGATGAGCCAGCGCCAGCATGCCTTGATGCTTTCTTTTTTTTCCCTTTTCTTATTTATCCCCCAATTTCCACTTTATCTGCACAAAGATAATCTGGAGAAAATCCACAAAATTGGGTATTTTCTTCTGTGTGATTCATAAGCCACAAATCCTTGGAAAGATCCCCAACTGCTGATGCGTGGCTTATTGCTACTACAAATATGCTAATCTGGGAAAAAAATCTGAGGTGAGGAATTTGATTTATTATCTCTGGCGCCTCACAACAACATGCTCCGTTTGACACCTGCGATGATGGGAGTGAAAGATAATGTCAACTCTCAGTTTCAAGACCATTTAGGGGTAAAAACCTGGCCAGTTAAGGTAGGGGTAACAGTCATGGGAGGTAGCGCACGCCAACAATGGTAAGCTTTTAACAGTTAACGTGTTGCCAAGAGGCGGGGGGCCGTGATGTGGCAACAGGGGCTTAGCCAACAGAGCTGTTTGGACTAGAAACAGACAGCTGGCACGGTGGTAGGGAGACCCGTTTAAATGCTCTCTCCTCAGGAGGCCATGAACCAGGTTGACCTTCGTAGACTCAGTCAAATGTAGACATAACTATATACAAACACATCGGGGTATTCTGAAGTAACTGGCAGACTGCAGGAGCCTTTTGGGTTGCATTGTGCTTTTCAATTGTGCCACAATGGCAGACAAGAGGGATGTTAAAAAAAAAAAAAAAAAATAGAGGTAGGTTAAAAAAACAATAGAGTGAGACAGGCTGACAGAGCGATTGATAAAGCGGACAAAAGGGAGACGGCCGTATACTCTCACTGCAATGTTTACACGCTCTGCTGCTGGTATTTGTCTTACATCTTTGAAATGGCATGAAACAACCTTTATCCAGCGCGATTCCTCCCTGAAGATAATGGATTGTGAGCACAAAACCTCCTCCTCAAACCCCCGTCATCTGCCCCCTTCCTCACTTCCCATCATCAACACACACACACAGAAGCGCAGACACACACACACACCTCTGTCAACACTCCCTGAGGCAGTAGTGTTAATTCCTCTCAGCCTATTCTCAGTCACACATGGCCGCGGAGGCAGTCGCCAGCGGAGCCTCGCTGCCAGATTAGCCTTTGCTCCCGCCACAGATCTGTTTTTCAGTGGGACCGGCAGTCGGACAGGGGCCACGGCTGGCAGATAGTAACTCATTGTCAGGACACTGTCAGCGCTGCATTAGCGGCTTTTGAAGAGAGGGACTGTTGACGTGGGCTGGGTGCCAGCCGAGAGGAAAAGCAGGCCTACTGCCCCACACAGCACTTAACCTGACCTCTCCCCTCAGGATGTGGGGAGAAGGGTGGAGGAGTGTGTGTCGCTGTGTGTGTGCACTATAGTGTATACCTGCGTCGTGGTGGTTAGAATAAAAGTGTTTTCTCTGTGCTTGAGCATGTGTGTGTGTTTTGGCTGTGGATAAATCCCAAATGCAAGAGAAAGAAAAACAATACTAGCACTTTCTGGTGCACACAATGTGCGATCCTGTTTTCCCCATTCCCCCCTGTGGTCTGTGTTACATTTACCAGAGGAAAAGGTCACATGTCATAGTAAATGTAATGAGCGTGTTCTGGGGAAATACAGCCACCGGCACTCGAGCTGCACAGTTAAAACAGGACTTCAAAATAGTGATAAAATCTCAAGTAAAAACACTGAACTTTGCTTTTATTAATTCTTCACACACCTCAGCAGAGTCACATGTGAAACCAAAGGCTTCAGTTATGATCTGTGGTTGAGCTGATGGTTCGACCCACATGTGCATCAGTAGAACTATATGCCGCAAGTAAAACCATAAAGAATCAATTGGCTGTGAAGTATTTGTTTTGCTGTCAAAAATCAATACTAAATGCCTTTCACCATTATCAATGGAATACACTTACAACACTCACTGACTGTTTCTACATTCTTACTTACAGCTTTCACTTAAGACAAGTGTTGTGTTGCAGTAATGGAGAAATAAATCGCTTAGACTTTCAAACACGTCTTTCGACTTAATAGACTAGAACGGACTTCACGGAGTAGAGAGAGAGAGAGAGGGAGGGAGAGACAGCGCGAGGGTGATATATGCACGATAAAGAGACAACACGATAGAGCTGCTCAACTGCTTTGCTACAAATTTGATAAGATATTGGCCTTTTAACCGAGCTGCCGCACGCAGCAAATGGCACAATGAAAAACAAATTTCCTGCAAGCGAATAATGGTCAGAGGCCAGTTCCACCTGCCTTAGCTCCACTCCTGCAAAAACCCGGTTTAAATGGCTTATAATGTGGCGGAGGGAGGGAGGGAGGGAGGAGGAGGAGGATGAAGAGGTGGAGGGACGGAGCGGGAGCAGCCGCCGGCAGCTTTGTACCCCATTGTGTGGCTTGAATAACACGGAACGGCAAGATAGCGCCAAACAAAAGCGGAACAGGAAAAGGCCATTGAAGAGTTCCTTTTCAACAGCCCCCACGTCTCGCTTGTTCTCCCCCCCCACCCCCGTGGCACCCAGGTGAGTCTTCCCTGCTCTGCTGCTAACCAAGTGAAAAGCCATTGCTGCCGAGGACATTCCCAGGTGGGTAATGTACTCTTTACAGCACCTTATTCTCAACTAAGAGCAGGCAGGGGGCTGCAAAGTCATGAAAGTGAACTGCTCTTAACAACTAGGCCCGGCCCAGATATTGAGCAGGCAGGATGTGGGACTTGCCGGGCGGGCGGAGAGAAGGCTGTGACTGAAAAAGCGATTTGGGTTTTAATGAAGCGCTGATGAATGGGTCTCAGACCTCGGCAGCTATAACTCAGAGCCCAGGCGGAGACACACGCCTGGCAGGGCTAAGAGCCGCACACTGCTGGTTCACGGCAGGGTCACAGTACCCTCACACTTCTTCTTAGCCATGGACTAGATAGACATGACATATTGTCAGGTTTGTAAAGCAGCAAAAGGGTTCAGTTTTGGTTTGTTCAGAACATAGTTTTTACAGGCCACTGTGCGGGTATGAGCAGATATGTGCAAGACTGGGTGGGGGAGTAGATTGTATGTGCATGTAAAACCCAGTCATGCAGTCAAGAAGCACATTAAATGTTCAGATTGATATGTCAAACCCACTGAACAGGATCATATAAAAACCCTGGGCCACGTCTAAGCAAGACCTCAGGCCTGTACCGCATTACAAAGAATATAGGAAAGTCAAAGCGCATTATGTTTATTATGCTTCTTGAGTTACGGCATCTTTCATAGTCTTTCCAATAAAAACGTCACAATATTGCTCTTAGTCTTACACACATACGATTCATTTTCCCATTTTTTGCTTCGAGCGGCTGTGTAGACTGTAAATATGGAACTGTGGAGGAAATGCTCTTGAGATTTCTGACAATGAAAGATGTCCCAGTTTGTTACCACATATCCAAAGTAAAGACGTGTGAAATTGTGGCAAATTTGAACACCAAGATATGGATAACAGGATTAAATTCATCACTAGGTGGTGGTGGCCTTGTCAAATGTGACACGTAAAACCTGTAAACTCATCAGCTGAAAAAGCTACTGTAATGAAGTACAACAGAAAACTGCCTCTGTGCTTTTATTTGTAATGGATTTTTGAAGAGTGGATTAAGGTACTGTTGCTGTTTTTGTTGGAATTACTGTACACCCAAATGAAATGTCACACTGAGGAACTTGATTGTCGCCCTGCTGTCGACGAACATTCTGCATTATTGCCCATTGGTTTGATGAAACGGCTTTACCGTCTACAATCGTAGCACTGCCACTTATAAGGCTTAATTATGCTCATCTGCCTCACTGCCCCCTTGATATCGACTTTGCACCATGCAGATTAACCAGTGGCTGTCAGTGGCACGCTGTACACAATATAGGCAGCCAGGGAGTCCTCTACAAAGAAGTGGCATGAGTTGATCTCAACAGCAATTGGCTCACAAAGCTCACTGTAGCTCCCAGGACTCAGAGTATCAAGAAGAGGCCAAAGCTTCCATGTGCACAATTTACAGAAGAAGTAGAAGACAAACAGCAAACTAAAAGTCACAGAGAATGTTTTTTTATTCTGTTATGTAACATGTTTTACTTGTGAAATGAACAAGTGGGAAGCCACTAGAGACTGCTAGCAAGGAAAACAAGTTTGCCACTTGGCTGCATTACTTATAAGGAAAGGGAAATATTGGCCAGCACACACAACAAGACAGTTGTAGATATTTCACAATAGGTTTGTGCCTCAGCTGTGATAAAAATAGGAAGAAGGGTGATGGAAAACCTACTGTAACCAGTGGGCAACCTCCAGGTCTGTAAAGTGAAGCCAATGCGGAAGTGCCTTACTTGCATTCTTTATAATAGCCAGCAGGGGGCGACTCCTCTGGTTGCAAAAATAAGTCTGATTGTATAGAAGTCTATGAGAAAATGACCCTACTTTTTACTTGATTTATTACCTCAGTAAACATTGTAAACATGAGTTTATGGTCTCAATTGCTAGTTTGAAGTCTTCTCCAATACAGCATGATGTTCATTTAGTAAATTATGATCCCATTTAGAATAAAATAGACCATAAAGCAGGGCAGGCTTTTGGGCATGGCTACCTTGTGATTGACAGGTTACTACCACGGCGTTGTCCGGTCTGGGAGTTTGTGTGATTGCAGTTCATTAAAGTTAACTATAACCTTTTTGGTCACCTGAAAATAAATATCGTATTCAGCGTTAGGTTGTACTTAGCTCCACCGTCTCGTGTCACTTCTGGTTGCAAAATAATGTTCTTACTTTCCAACAATTTAAGCAGCATGTTTTCTATAATTAATATACCGTATTATTTAATGATGCTCTTCTACAGCTGCAGGTAAATTAATTTGATTTTATTTGTCAGTGAAGTTGACGGACAGGTCTGTATTTCTGCACAGGGTTTGGCTTTTTCCGTGGCTGTATAAGTTATGATGTACATCCATAACTGTACTGTACCATTACTGCATATGCATGAGCACACACACACACACAGTTACACACTCATATGCACTCACTTGGATGAAACTTTCCAGTTTCCACTTTTAATCATAAGCTACCATATGTCTCCTTTCTGTAGATCCCCTGCGGCCTCGCTCCCAGCCAGGCAAGCAGCAGAGCTTTTGGGGAGTCCACCTGTGATGGTTCCAAAATAAATCCAGCGAGCATCTCAGCTGCTGCGCTGAAAACCCTCTCCACTTGGTTTCACAGTGGCCTAAAGCCAGTACTGAGAGTCAAGCTCGGTTCAGAAAAGACGCAGAGGACAGGCTCGCGAATAGTTAGTAATTAAACTCTGTTTTTCCTCCAACTGTTTCTCTTTTCTTTTTTGCCTCGCAGACCGAAACATACATACCCTCCTCCGTCTAAAAGGATGGAGCAGACTGGCAAGCAGAAGGAGAGGTAGATCGCGCCGAGGCTATCAGGGATTCCAACACAAACCTTGGACACCTTTACTGTGCAGCACCTGTGCCAGCAGCAATGCACATCTGCCTTGCATCTGCTCATTACAGGTGATTAGCGAGATGATGTGGTGTATTCTCCACCTTCTAAATGCTACCCTGCAGTAAAAGTACCTGGTGTCTCTCCACATTATAAACAGCACTTACCGAAAACATACCATTTAGAGATAAGGGGCATATTGGAGACAAAATGTGTGTAAAAATCATGTTCCCCATCTGTCCTGTTATAGGCAAACACATACTGTTGTTGCTTTTTCTTTATGCATGGCCTTGGTATCCGAACTCCTGGGTGGGCTTAAAAATAACCTGTCAGACATTACACCTACATCACAGCAAAAATGACCCAACAGGCAAACAAACAAACACACGCAAGACTGACTCAATGATCAGCCCACATGCCTACGGAAGACGGCGTACCAGAAAACAGCTCCTAGCTTCAGCAAGTGAAGCTCCAAACATTTTATTTATACATGGCCTGAGCTAGATAGTGACATTTCAAGAATCCACAAGATTCTGTTTTCTCTTTCCTGTTTCCTCATGAGTTCAGCCACAAGGGGGGACGTGCAAAGCATCCATCTTTCGGATTGTTTGGCTAAGTGACGGGGACGAGAAAGACAAAGCGAGTGTGGCAAATATCCAAACATTCAAATGTCAAATTCAGTTCGATTAAATACATTCAGGTGTGTGTGTGTGTGTGTGTGAGGACCAAGGAGACAAAAGCAAACTCTATCAGTATTCCTATAAGGACAGTGAGAATCAGCTCTATTAACATAACCATTTACAACAACAACGAAATAGAGCGCCGAGTTGAGATATGAACTCCAAATTGAGAGTCACAGACAACCAATGGCGGGTAATTTGCAAATAATATCAGTAATTGAAGCAATTAACTTTGTTTTGTTGTGGAAAGGAAACCATTTAGACGCTCATGAACACACACAAACACGCTCTCAGACACAAACACAAACATACCTTTAGTAGGGTGCAGGATGATGAGGGTGCAGCTACAGCTCACAGTGCGTCTTTTATTTATATCCAATGCTAAAAAAATCAGCGTCTTATATATAGGTATGGACAAAAGGCCACTTATTATTCAGATTAATAATTAACAAACTGTTAAAAGGCGTTCCAAAAAGCCTTGTCGTCTGTCATTTCCACAGTGTACCAGATGGTGGTCCTCTCACTCCTTTGTTAACACATTTTTCTATTGTGTTATTTCTGTGTCTGCTATACCTCCGTCTACCAACAGACAGATGAGTCCTGCTTGGACACAAAGCAGGCAAAAAAGCATCCGCCCCTCTCCTATTCCCCACAATGGATGCTCGGATAACTAGCTCGCAGGCTTTCATGCAGTGATGCAAATCTCTGCTGCCCAGTCTTCAGGGTGGATTGTTCAACACACCTGCTGGAATGGGAAGGCCTACAATCAAAACAATGCCTCATCAGACAGTTCTGACTGAATTCTGATGCGAGACTGGGAGAAGCAAAAGCCTTAAGTTATGCATATGTTTGTCATGGAGGAGTAGCCAGCTTTCCAAAAATAGCTGGCAGTGACAGCACCATTTTATGCTGCTGTTTTTCATGTCGTCTTTTCAAAAGTGAGAGGCATAGAAACGAGGGGACTGCGTAGAAAGTATATTATTTATATCTTTTGTGTTACAAGACATTTATTCCTGGTTTTAAGCATCTATCATTTACAGACTTTTAAAACCTTTTCGGTCCATTTTTAGGTTGTCAAAAGAGTCGTTATGTTATACTTGGCATTCTGTTTAAGCGCATCAATGGAAGTCCAAAAATAATACAAGACAGTGAGACAGACAGATAGATGGAGTGGCAACACACAGAGGCTACACGCTAACAAACAACGCTGGCTGATATTATAATTGCCTTGATGCAAAATCTTGCTTTTATCTCACAGCGAGGGAGATCCTCTCCCGTGGGCGTTAAGTAGAAATTCTCATTGCAGGATGCATCCCTGGATGTGAGCAGCTTGTGTAGTGCTACATTACAGACAGGAGGGCAATTCTACTTATGAGCCTCGTTATGTTTGTGTAACGCTCAATGAAAGAAAAACAGGAACAGGTAGCAAGTGGAGACTGTGTTGTACATAACTCAGCAAATAAAGACCCTGGATCTTATGTGTTAAGGGGAGACACTCAAAGGCAAAAACATTGTTCTTCATGCACTGGTCAATTTAAAAATTTTGAGCTATTTTGCTTCCCTAACATTTCAGACTAGTGGAGAGAAAACATCCAAAATATACATTTAAGTGTTTATTTTACTACTTTGTCTATTTGCATGTGTAGACTAAATTCCCCCTATCTAAACATTAGATAATGCCTCATTTCCATATTTAAATATACATGTTCAGAAAACTTAAAATAATTGCCTTAATGTAAGTAATCAACTTCGGAAGTGTCATTGTAATATCTATTAGTTATTTTTTTTACCCAATTCGCCTGTAGTATCTTGCAAAATGTATGAAATTTTACAAAACATGTCTTTAAAGGCCGTTTTCTTTCTCATAATGAGGTTTTTCCTCATACTCCATACAGAAATCTCCACTTCAGTAGCACTTATATACACCAAGATTTCCAGTTTCATTCTTATATATAGGTTTTTATATAGGGTTTGTTCATATATCATTCATAGCCTTATATACTGTATATCATATGATATTCCTAAAAACATTGTGAAATGTTTTGTTTTTTTTAAATGGCTGTTGACAATATTTTTAGATTTATGGAGTGACAAAAACAGATATCCAACACTCCCTCGCAAAAAACCTTTGACTCTAATATGCCAACAAAATGAAACAAGAATTCTGAACCTGGCTTTATTCAATGTTCAGATTTCTGTTCTGGAAATGTATGCAAATTAGCACATTATTTGATAAGATTGTGCCTCATTTGCATATTTAAACATACATTTTCAAAAAACTTGTAATGCAAAAAAAGAATTGTCTTAGTGTAAGTAATCAAGTGGGGAAGTTTCATGGTGATATTACTTACATTTTTTTCACCCTATTCACATAAAGTGAAATTAGGCTTTCAAGATACATTGTTTACATACTGTAGCATGTGTCTGCTGTTTGAGGCTGAATACCTTGATTTATATTTCTATTACATGTTATGATAGTATTTTGACCATTTCTTGAGCTATCTGAATCCCGAGCAGACTGCCGAGAGCCACTGCCTTTAAAGTTTGGAAGTTAAAGAAGGTAAGAGGACGGCACCTAATCTGCTGATCAATAAGAGGATTTAACTTCATACAAAAGACTGCTCATCTGCATTCACCGCAGCAGCCCGGGAAGAATCCTGCAGAGAATCCGGCATGCTATCTCTCTTTGCCTGTGTTCTTTTCCCGGCCCTGCCTTTTTCTCCATGTTCACCTTTCGTCTGTTAATCCCTGTCTTTCATGCCAACAGGAATGGGCGGATTAGAGCTGGGGAAAGTAGTATTCACACACACCACACAAACCTCTCGCACTCCGGCTATATATCCCCCTCTCCAACCCACACACTCTCTTCAGCAAGTGTCTGTGTGTACTGTATGTGCGTGTGTGTGAGTGTAAGCTAACCACTATTGGACTTCCATGTAGGTGTGGAATGCGTGTGGGTGGTACAGTGCTTTACAACACAGTATAATTTACTGCGAACAGTCCGTCACTACTTCCTCTAATCCTGTTTAAATTAGCTTCTTCTGGAGAGATGCTCAACACACACACACACACTGTATATACAGACATATCCTTTGTATTTCTCTCTCTCTCTCTCTCTTACACACACATACACACTCTGCACAGCTGAGTCTTTTTAGCAACTTTGGAGAAGGATAAACACACCTGTTTAGAGCAGACCTGTCTGTCTTAGGCACAGTCTAAATGGAGTTAGCTTTTAATCCTTTTCACTCTCCTCTGTCATTCTTGGGCTTCCTTCATCTGTGGACACAGTTAAACCAGACCAGCCACCAGCGCGCGCACACACACACTCAAGCTTTCACTCCCTCGAGCTGAGCCTTTGTGGGACTGAAACAGCAGAGCAAGCAGTCTCTCACAGATGACGGGCAAAGAGTGGCAGCATCTCATAAAATGGCATTAGACGGCCCAATCTGTCCGATCCATTTAGGGCTGATGCCTCTGCCTTCCTGCTCATTGCAGATGGTTTGAGATTCATTTTCAGAGGCACGCGGTGCACAAGAGGAGGGTGACCCTCTCTCTCAGGTCACTTTCACATGCTTGATCAACCACAGATGTGCACAAACACATATTTATTCTGGGGTTGGAGTGGGTGCTATTTTCCACCAGCCATTAGTAGTTGTATTAACACTCCAAAACGGCCACCTAACATTTTGAGACCTCAAAGCTTTCAGCGGACGACGGGGTGCTCTTAAGGCACTTAAATCTGTAGACCTTGACACAAACAGACATGCACATGTCCATACACACCAAGGCCACTCAGTCACACAGCAATAAAAATAGATAAACAACGCTCCACCACTCTTGAAAACATCCAGAATAAAAATATCTAATAAGAGTGCAACCCATTTGGGTGTAAAGAGCAACATGGTTACCATCACCGGCGCATTTTGCGGAAAGAGCAACCGCAGCAGGACGAGGCTATCACGCCACGGAGAGCACGTTTCCATTCCAACCACAAAACCACACTTATTTCTGCCAATTACACAGCTCAGTGGAATCATCTGGTGCAGTCTTAGATGGTTGCCTATCCGTGATCTATAGTATGTGTGCTACAGATCCTCAACGACCGAGTAGAGAGAAAGCTCCTACACTGCACAGCCCCCGAATGATGGTTTTGCATTATGTGTCAAGCCAATGCAAGACGGAGCAACATTTAATTAACATTTCTAATTGTGCCTCGAAGGCTGCCTCGATTTAGTGGCGGCTTCATCCGCGGCTGATTATGTTGCAATGATGAGGTTAATGGTGCTGGATATTTGGCTGCTTGGCAAACAGTGAGCGTGAGGATGCTGTAGGGTCTGCGTTGCCCCTGGCAACCCCATATTCAGATGTGAATTAATAGGGGGCTGTGTTTAAGTGTCTGTTTATTCACATTACAACCTGTGTGTGTGTGTGTGTGTGTGACCTTGACAAAGCCACATGCTTTGTGTGGTGGTGCTCGACTTAGTCAGTTGTACTCAATACTTCTTTCTTTCCTCAAGGATTCACTTTTAGAGTCCAACAACAGCAGCGGAGTCGGAGCATTCAGGGGATGAGTACATTCTGGAGTTGTGCCATCTTTATTTAAAAGCACCACTTCTACCAAACTGCCACAGTAGATTGAGTCATATTGTGAGTCCCAGGCCAGTTAGTGGTTCTGGTGTGTCAGCCTGGACTGTCTGTTAGATAAAAACTGACACAAAGTTGTTGAGCCACTCATTCGGAGCAAATTCAAGCAGAGCCTTCCATATAGAGAATCCTGGGTTGTTCACCAGTCAAAAGCAAACGCACACACTACGAAAGGCACATTTCAGCCCACCACACTCAGCCCATATTATTCTGCCTCACTGAGCTCACTTGACTCTCTGCCAGTATAACTGCAAAAGTCACTCCCCCTCCCTCTTCCCTACTTTGGTCTACACTCCTGTCCTCACTTTCCCCTTCCTTCTCTCCTTTCCCTCTCCAATTCCAGCTCTTCCTCCCATTTCAAAACAAACACTGTAATCCAGAAACAAATTAGGGACCTTGGGTTTATTGTTAACAAATAGTCTGCAACATAGCAAAGCATTCATTAGCGCACACAGCGCCGGCCCGAGCCGCCGTTTACAATGGTTGTCCAGTGGAGGAGATGGAATTGGTAGAGCAAAGATAACAGCTGTGAGATAACAAAGACAAACCTGATAACACAGAAAGAGTCAGAGAGGCACCCAGAGATCTGAAAGCCATTAACTCTAGTGCCGGCGAGGAGGAATGGGGTCTGCGCAATGGCCTATTTCTGTAGGCTCTATATCTCATCAGGGGCTCTCACCCCAGACTCCATGTTGTGTGATTTATTTGGCCTCAAAATCCATTTTTTTTTTTTTTTAAATCAAGTGTGTGCATGTGTAAACCCAGTTGTACGAGCCTGCTCCATCACCCAAAGACCTCGAGCACAGTTGTCATGGAGATGGGGACACAGGTGCTCCAATGGCTCCCTAGACAGTTGTGATGTCATCACGGAACAGGAAGAGGAAATAATTTTGCTCTAAATTCCCCTCGCATACAGAACTAATTAGTCTTGGCCACAACATTGTTATGACTCAAAACTTTCTGGGTCACCAATCCATGACATGCTATTGAGTATGTTTCACAATAGTCCATTCACTATTAGCACTGCAGGCCACCTGGTTGGGTACAGCATCTGCATGCAGACAAAGACTTTATAATGAGACCTAGAGCAGGAACTTTCTCTGGCAGGTACTCTCTGCTGACAGGTGACTGCTGATGATGATGATGCACACTCTGGATGGATCATCCACGTTTGTGCTAAATGTTGATGGGAGTCAAGGAGGAGGAGGACAGGCCTTGACTCAGTGTCAAATTTGAATTAATTGAAACAGGCTATTCAATAATACATCTAAAAAAGACAATGTATTCACACAAAAAAATATGCGAAAGACGATTTTTCTGTAATTCATTCTCTTGCGGTGACCTCTCTCACCACACATGCACTAACACAACTGAAGAGTAGGCGCTTGGCAGACCAGGAAACACGGGGTTAATGTCCGCCTGTCCTCAGATCTCAACTCTGAGGCAGGAAATGAACTGCTGTGTCCACCAATCACTTTAGATAATGGAGAGATTTATTAGAATGGGGCTGCTGCTGCTGCTGTGCCAACCCTAATTAATTTCCCTGTGTGTGTGTGTGAAAGAGAAAGAGAGAATGAAATTAGTGTATATGTGAATGAAATACTGTATGTGTCCAAACATAAATACTCCCAAGTAGGTTTATGGATTACGTTTGTTTTGTTGAAAGCAGCAGCAGGTTTCCACCAGACTTGTACTCCATTCGTCGCGAGACAATGTAAAACATGTGGGCTTGGCAAACCAGAGACCTATAGATCAGACAGCCAGGCCCAGCCAGATGGCCCCGGCCAAGCAGCCCTCCTCTCTGTCAACCACAGCACTAATTAGGATGTTTACATTGGGCCGCATGTGTCTGTGTGCAAGTTTAAGAGCTTCCTAAATGAGCGGAGAGAGTTGAAAACCGCGGCGGTGCAGCTATTGCTGAACCCCCACAACTATGGCAACAGGCATAGCTGGGCAAACAGTTTAATGCACTATGAATGATTTAGGCAAATGAGAGTGTTACTCTCTTAACTTTAAAGGTGCAGTGTGTAGGATGTGGCGGCATCTAGTGGTTTGGTTGCAGTTTGCAACCAACTGAGTACCCCTCCGCTCACTCCTCCCTTTCCAAGACTGCAGCAACGTGAGCCGCCGAGTGCAAAACTGTGGTAATGGCGTTCGCCTTTCCGAGAGGCCATCCTTACCATAATACCATACCAAAGCCACATAACACTACTTTAGGAGCAACGGAAGTCAGACGGCGGCTGGCGGTACCACGGTTTTGCACTCTGCACAGCGTGTCGGAGAACTACGGTGGCCTTCGGGTAACGTAAAACTGCGAAAGGCTCTCTCTAGAGCCAGTGTTTGGTTTGTCTGTTCTGGGCTACTATAGAAACATGGCGGTCCAACATGACGGACTCCGTAAGGAAGACCCGCTCCCTATGTAGATATAAACGGCTCATTCTAAGCTCACAAAAACACGATTCTTAGTTTCAGGTGATTATACACTAATGAAAAACAGAGTTATGAATATTACATTCCATTTCTGCTCATAGATCCCCTGAAATGTTACACACTGTTGCTTTAAAGTCGACTTTTAAGTTATTTAACTTATTTCTATGGCAACTTAAATCAATCAGTTTCAGAGCTACATTCAAAGATTCTCTTTGGTCCCAAGTTATATCCTATATCTTGAAACTTTCATGTCAATAAAGCATGAATTGTGCTGAATTGATTCTAAACTACAGCTCTGCTTGAGACATAATGAACAGGTTTGATGCTTTCGAAAATAAACGAACCCAACTGTGTCTCTGAAGAAAATCCTTTATTTATACACTCAAAAAGAAGAGGTTTATCAAGATGTGCTCGCCCTACCAGTCCCACATCTACCCCTGCTACCTTTATAATAGCTATTCAATGAGAATGACATTGCTTCATCTCCTCTCTGCTAAATCACTGCCCTCAATTTCTCCACGGGTGACCGGCTCTTTTCTCCTATCAATCTTAACTTCTGCCACCACTTATTCCTTACCCCCTCTATTTTATATCAAAACGTTCTGGATCTCTCTTGGTTTCTCGATTACTTAAACCCTCCTTTCTTTTCCGCCCGCGCCACATCTCACTATTTCCTCCTATATGCTGTGTTGCTGAATGAGCCTGGAACCACAGCAGCAGTGTGATGGCTAACAGCAGGGGGACGTGTTGAGGGGTTTACTAAATGTTTAACATGCAGTCAGAACCGGCCCAGACGGGCGCACGGCCAACACGCTTGTTTTATTTGCCATAATGGCTTCCTCTTAACAAAATATCTGCTGGCGGAGGCCGTTGATGTTTGTGTGTGAGGGAAATTTATATATGTCAAACATGAGCGGCCATAACTTGCGACTAGACTTTAACCTGCTCATCGTAGATCTTTTATTATGTGTGTGTCTGTGAGTGATTGTTTTTTGATACTGTGCTACCACTTCACAATACATCTTGTGTAATGGCTGGGTGACTGGGCAGGCCTCCTTCTACATGGTGGGGTGGCGTAAATCAGAGCTGATTTGGCTTCCTGCCACAGATGTGTCAGCTCGCGTCCAATGAGGATCCGACAAATAGCATTCCATGTCACTCACATCACACTCCATAGATCTTCCAGACGGCTACAGTATCCCCCCTCTGCCTGTTTAAAGACGGACTCCCCCAGACTTCTAGTAGTGCCCCCCACACACGTCCCTCCTATGGATTTGCTCCAATACAATGTCATCTCTCTTCCTTTGGCCCCCTCAAATAGGCCTGTCAGAGTATTTCCACTGGATCAAAAGCCCAGATGGCTACAGTCAGCGGGAGCGAGAGGGAAAGCCTCCAGTACAAAGACTGGACTGAAATCAGATGACATGGAATATAACTGGGTTCAAAATCTCATTGTGGTGCAAGAACATAGGGATGGATCTGCATCCATTCATGTGCAGCTCAAACAAATGTAGCATGATATGGGGAGGGAAACATGAGAAACAGGGCGAGACACTGAGAACCCCTATTTTTTCCCCCGAAAATCCTACCTGCTGTGCTCATGTCGCAGTGGTTTTGGAGAGGGAAGCAGAGCACTGGTCCCATCTGTGTGCTTCCTGCCATGTCTGCTTGCTGTGTGTAAATTCTCCATGACCATGACAGAGGAGCAACTGTACAAAGTAGCGGGTGTGTGTGTTCACGCCGCTGTTCTCTTCCTGCCTCGGCAGTAGGACAAGCAGATTGATGCCGCAGCAGCCAGCGCTATTTCGCTAGTATGTCAGGTCACTAGCTGTGCCTCAGGAGAGAGCAAAGGAAGAACACGGTTCACCCCTTTGTCTATGTCCTCGTCTGCCTTGTTCTCTTTTCTGACCACAGGCTCTTCCTTCTCCTCGAGTTAACAGGTTTTACAAAGTGCCGCCCGTCATCTTGACCATTTGACTGCCTGCAGACAGATCTGAATCCTCTAGTGTCCAACTCCTGCTCTTGGAGGTAGAACACAGGTTGGCTGAGCAGCCAAAGTCAACGGGATGAAACATGAGAGACTGCGAGGGGGGCGCTTTGAGTCGAGCCTCAATATAAACACTGGAGACCAAGTCACAGTAGAAAATGTATTAGCATCATTGATACAGCCGCCCGCAACAGCAACTTTGTTGTCGGAGGATCTTTTGAACATCAAAAGGAATCAAACGCTGTGATATGAGAAAAAATGAACTAGCATGCACACACACGCCCACATTGGGGACAGTGCAGAACATCTGTGATCAACATTAGTCAGATTGATCTGCTTGAATTAACATGAAAATCCAACTAGTAGACGATAAAGGCGAGACTATTTTGGCACGCGGAGAAAAGAGGAGACGGACAGGAAAAAAAGCAAAAGAGAGAGACGAGAAAAGGGCAACAGAGATTGGGATGTAACCAAATAGTTTTGATATTTCCACTCCCAGCGCTGCACCGGCTCAGTTGTGTAATTTACTTACAAGGGCAAGGCAGCGCGTCGGAGAACATGAATGTAGTTGGAGCAACAGCCTGAGCGAGAGGGATGTTAGAGAGAGGAAGAAGAAGAGACGGAGCTCAGAATAAATGGGGAGGCGAGGAAAAATGAGAGGCAGACAGGGGAACTCATTAACTTCTCTTTAATAAAGCCCAAGTCACATGGGGACCCTTTCAGTCCTTCATCTATCTAGTCACACACACACACACAATACACTCTAGCGCCACATTGATCACCTCCAGATATCTGTACGTCTCCACAGTCACTTGACTGACATTAGAAATCCCTATATAGAACTTTATGTCCCTGACAAATCTTTGTGACTCTAAAGTGACTGCAGATCATACAGTGCTACTTGATTCTGTGAATATATTACCGGAGTGCTGACTGTGAATACACTGAATGTAAATATTTTGTAGGCATCGACGCAACTCGACACCATAAAGAAACTCAATATCTTAAAGCGACAGCCCGCACGCTTCAAGGAAAATGTGCAAATATGAAGAAGAAGCAAAAAACATTTTTCATCACATTTCTATTTGCAATCCGTCTTCAAAAGACTTAAAAAGGGAAAAAAAAGAATTTCCATGATAAACATTGGAACTGGCGCTGGGCCCAGTTGCAGCTTCCCTCTTGTCCTTATCGTTCGTGGGATGAGTTCGCTCTGACTCGGAGGCATGGGAGTGGGACTGGGATGGTTGGATACTATAGGAAAGGAAAAGAGCATTAAAGCTTCTTCTATATCTGAACATCCATTCCTTCCCCAGGGGCCAGACAGCAAGGCTAATTTAAGAAGCGTGGGCCCTGTCAGCTGCCATTAGCTTGCATGCTCAGAGACACACACACACACAAAGTGGGCACATTTATCCGAAAACACACATGCACAAATGCGCCCGCACACTCGCCACACAAAGCTAATTCCAGAAATGTGGGCAACTGTCAGAAGTCATCAGCTGCGAATACAAAGCCAACCAACATGTTACACAACCTGGCGCTCTAATGGGCAGAGGCAGGGAGATAGAGACACACACATAGAGAGAGAGAGAGAGAGGAAGAATTATTGATTAATAACAACACAGCAATAAAAGTGTCTACTTAACATGGACCCCATCAATCTAAGCAGTGTGTGAAGCAGATTCTATGACCCCCTTTTGCCATGTGAAGGTGTGTTAATCACATCAGTGAGTGTTTGGGTTTTTCCAGGACTAAAAAATACATAGCAGAAAGACAAGAGAGCTCCCGCTATGCCATGCATAACAGCAATCTTGCAGCTTTATTGCATGTCACTGTGCAAGTTGAGTCTCATAAAAATCTCGGTCGCAATCTGTGTATAGAAGTCAGTGTTATAGTCAAGACCACCAAGACCAGCCACTTAAATTCACATTATAAATCTTATTTTTTGTCATGGATTGTCTATGTTGTATTTTCATTATGTTGTTACTCTGTGGACACGACATCTATTGCACGTCTGTCCATCCTGGAAGGGGGATCCTTCCTCTGTTGCTCTTCCTGAGTTTTCTTCCATTTTTTCTCCCTGTTAAAAGGTTGTTTTTTTTTGGTTACGTTTTTCCTTATCCGATGTGAGGGTTGCACTGTCAAGGACAGAGGGTGTCGTATCCTGTACAGATTGTAAAGCCCCCTGAGGCAAATTTGTGATTTGTGATTTTGGGCTATACAAATAAAATTGACTTGACTTGACTTGTATTGAGGCCGAGACAATACCAAAACTTTGAGGGGTTGAAGCCAAGTCAAGACCATGGCAGGGCGAGGCCCACACTGCATGCAAATCTTAGCAATGGTGTGTCTTTCTAAGCAAGGTCAGTCAAAAGAAGCAAGGCCAGAGGTAGTCCAAACCTAAACCCAGACCACACACACTGTCTCTCTATATCCCTTCATCCTACATAAAATCAAGCAATTACACAAATACTCGGACACACAAATCCCAGTGAGAGAGAGAGAGAGAGAGAGAGAGAGAGACTAGGGGTGCTTTTCTTTACTGTTTTCGTTCGCAAATGATCACATCCAGGTGTTCTGTGATCAAGAGGGATTTCAAAAGCAGGGACTCGCAATTGCCAGTCTCCAGGGGCGACATGCGGCCTATCCTATCAGAGGCACAGATTCCCCGTCCTCCCCAATGGGCTGCTGACCATTTTTGTCTAACATCAGTCCTTCACTTACGCAGATCAAAGAGACTTTTAAACTGCGATCAAATAATTCCAACAAACATGATGCACTGGCTGCCACCTAAGGAATCCTTATGCCAGCAGTCGCGCAACGCCGTTTCTCGGTAATTGTGTGCAGGAATTCATTGTCCCAAGATACCTTGTGACATTCCTCAAGCAGATTTCCATCTCATCGCCACTGTGTGCACGATCGCTCATTCACTCATATGATACAACTTAGGGGGTTTGGCACTGAGATATTAGCATTTTAGAATACATTAGCATACCCAAAGGGAACTGCGGTAACATTGATTACAAGTAACCGCATGCATTTAGATGCTGCTCTGCCTCTGATCACACACAATATGCCATCGCTACACCCTACCCTTCCCCCCTCACACACACACACAGACGCACACACACACACATACACCTCATCTCGGTGAAGCAGTCCCACCCCCTGCTGCGGAGCAGGTGCCTTGATATGATTCCCCTTCCCTCCGTGCATGCTGACACACATGCATGCACACACAAACACACACGTACACACACACACACACATTCACTTGCATGTCTTCAAAGACAGAGCTGTGAAGCTGAGTTGACAGGTCTCTGGTTCCATGCCATCCTCAGCAAATGTAGTGCTAATTGACATTCCCCCACTGTTAGAGAGCAGCGGGCCTCCAACATGGGGTCCATATGGACCCCACGATGGAGTCATCTCCGGCTCACTAGAGGATCACGGGAAGAGAGAACAATCAAGTGGCGCTCACTATATAGTCATGTTTCCATTCAATTGTCCAGTAAATTTTAAGCAAATTTTTTAAATGACGCAAAAAAAGAAATTTAAAGAATTAGGTGCATTTCCATCAACTAGTTTGGAGCAAATAGACCGGGCTACGCAAAGTGTAGTTCAGTCAGAAGTTATCGCTGTAGGCTACGCTTTACGCATGGCTGTAATCCACCAGTAAAAGGAGTAGAAGAAGTAGAGCCAAACATTGTACTTTTATGTATACAGTATGTTTATGTGTATTCATGTATGTGTATGTATGTACGTACACGTGCATGTATATAACTTCCACTGTTTATCACTATTATCGTTAGTAGTAGTAGTTTGATTTAATTTCTTATTATTTTATTTCTTATTTTTATTATACATGTATTTTATTTTTGTATTTTATAATATTTTATTATTATCATTATTATTATTTTATTTTTTTAGATGTTGGGATCGTGGGATGGGATTGGAGGGACATACAGTAGCTGTTATAAAGTTGTTTGTTACTTTGAAACGTTTCAGAGAACTACTGTAAGGGATCACAATTCAGTAAATTCTAAAGTATGAAAAGAGTATTAAAAAAAGGAAGAAGAAGTAGAGGTTGCAAATCGGAAACAAAACAAGTCGCACTGGCCGATCTACCAGAAAAAAATGGAGAGGTCATCAAGATTTTTATTTATTTATTTATTTTTTCAATCGGGCAAATTTTAATTGTTCTTTCATGTCAGCTAGTATTGGCCATGTATCATGCTGCCCAGAGACAAAGACAATTATACTGTATATATATTGTATATATATATCATAGAAGAGGCCGTCAGCGAAAACAGATGATCAGTCGTGTGAGTTAAATGTTCACTACGTCAGAACTTATTCAACAAAGGCGTTTCCATTTCCGAATTAGCGCATCTACTATTTTTTGACAAAAGGCAGAAAACACCTCAAGTGAGCGTAAAAACTTGGGTTTTACCAAATGCCGTTAGCATACCGCTTGTCTAATGCGATCAAAATGCGCATAAAAAATGTGTCTATGGAAACACGGCTAAACACCTGTACACAATTCACAAAGAAAATATAGAAGTTGTCATTTCCTTTGTGTATTCAGCCTCAGCTCATGAACTCGTATTTGGCAGCTGGGCACATGTAGAAGCTGGTGTTGTTAGTATGACAGCTGATTAGAGAGATGAGAGATTTGAGTGTGACACCTCTAATGATCTCTTCATCTGATTGACGGGCCAGGCAAGGCTCCAATTCACACATCTCGCACAACACAGAACGTGGTGCACATACAGCAAAGAGGGTCAGCGTGTCAGACACACACAAACACATTCGCCACACACACACACACACACACAAACACACACACTGCTCCACTGAATGTTAGAAAAAAAGACTATTTGCTTCCATAAATCCCTCCTGTGACTTCCAGAATATTCCGCTATTATGTTGGCCCTAGCAGGGCTATTTCCTCCCGCAGTTAGCCTGTCATCAGGGGCATTGTACTCTATTGTCTGGGAGCGAGCCTAAATGGGGCCCTTTCAGGGGTATTTTCAGGTACGTTTATGAAAGAATGGAGAGGATATTCATATCACATTTCAGTTTTTTCTATCGCTGAGCAAACACAGTTCTGAACACACAGACACGCCTGCATTGACACACACACACACACACACAAACGCACACCGGCACTTCCTTCGTTGACCCAAACGAGCGAGTCAAGTGCATTCCAGCTCCCAGCGATTTCCTCCATCTTCTCCCAACAGACAGGATCCCATTACAAGCGCCTGGCTGCTATCTCCCACAAAGGCAGCAGCAAACATTGTAATACACGTCGTAAAAAAGGGAACGTCCTAAACATTTCCATAAGACATCTACAATTCTGGAACGAACATTGTATTGAACTTCCAACATTAGCATTGGCAGCCGTCTCTACAATTGCTCTCGCGAAAGCCTATTTGATTACCCCGGTGTACTAAACGAGGGCAAACTGATCAGTCCGAATTTCTTAAAGGAACTGGCACGCTGCAGCGAGCTCCTTTAATTGCACTCTCACTGATCCATCTCGTGATTATTGGCAATTATCTGTCAATTAGCAATGTGCTGATGTCACCGCAATGTGAAAGGCAAAGCAATCAGGGGCTGTTAGTGTAGAAATGGTCGTCCATATTAATGACCCGATCAACTGTCCAGCTCACAGAGGACCCTCTGTGTGCATTTGTGTGTGTGTGTGTGTGTGTGTGTGTACGGTTCTGTAACTAATCTCCAGTGTGACTGTAGCAATCACAGCATAGCAGGCCTGTCAACACCGCTTCATGTCTACACTGCTCAGTAGTTAAATAGGATACATATGCCACTCAAAACGACCTTGACTGAAACACACTTAACCCCTCCTTCAATAGCCCCCTCAACAACCATCACCCCAGTGAGGTGCCCCATTTCTTAGAGTCAAATTGAATCTGGAAAGAAAGTTCATGTAATATAACTGGATTTTGGTAATTGCTCTATTAAAATGATTTGTGCTTAGGGAGGTGGTAGATCCAAAAGAATGTTACAATAGAGAAGGGGCTCAATATTTGAAATGTATCTTAAAAACAATCATGGACTTCAATTATATTCTAGTATAGGTATGTCACAAAAAAACGATACTATGGTACCAAGTCGATGCCAAAATACTGAAAATGTGACGGTACTTTCTACAGTACTGTAGGCACCATCAGGCCTCGAGACAAACGGCGTCCTGGGGACGATAGAAAAAGTGTTTGGGACACTGTAAACTGTTTTTTTTTACTGATAATTATACTTTGTGAACAACAAATCCATGTTGAAATCGGCAGGACAAGAGCTGGTTAACGTTAGCAGTTAGTTGCGTGCAGGACTGTGCTCTGCTTACCGGCTTCTAACAGCTAACGTTAACTAGCTCTCGTCCTGCCGATGTCAACACGGCAGGTGCCATTGATTTACATTATGATGCGTTCAGGCTAGGGCTGCATCATTTTGTAAAAATATCTAATTGCGATTATTTTGACTGATATTGCAATTGCGATATGATTTGCAATATTAGAGGGTATGATCATTTTCACATCATTTTCATTGAAAAACATATTAAAATGATTATAGAGAATCAAACAAAGATGTTTTCTTAAGTCTGTAGAATATGAGGTGTAGGCCAGGACATCTCTGCAGCACGACAATATTTAATTTAAAATGGTATTTTGACACACATTTCACCTTTAACAAATATTGCAATTTCCTCCGCATCCTGGGATTTGAAAATTGCAGTAGGCCATACTGTGATGTCGATAACATTTCGATAAATTGTGCAGCCTTAGTTCAGGCTCAGTAAAAATTAGTATTGGGCGAAGGTAAATTCGAACGTTATTATAGTGTGTTCAAATGTAATCTTGTAAAATTAAGTTTTTGGCAAGAAATTTTAATAAATACAATTGTTTGAAGGAGATGTTTTCACAGCAATATCAAATAAATAATAGAGAGGGAATTATGATCTGTTTAACTTCCTTACAAAAAACATAACGCAAATGATAATAAAGGAGTGTAATTTGAAGTACATGGGATTTACTGTTTTACTTTTGTTTTTTACCATCGTATCGAATTGGTATTGGGAATCGTGGAGTGTCACTGGTATTGGTATCGACTACTAAATTTCTGTTATTGTGACATCCCTAGTCTATTATGTTACTTAAACTATAAATGTTGATGCAGTGATATACTTTCAGTTTGTTTTGTAGTTATACTTGCTAACTTTGGGGCATTGTTCTACATGGAACAGAGCCTTTGTTTGCCCTGTTAAATGTTTACGAAAAACACAAAGAGACACATAAGAGAAGACAAATCATTCCTTGCATCCACCAAACGCAACCAATCCATCAGACACACTCTCGCCTCTCAAATAAACAGAGGACGGACGCTTACGACATCTGTCATTCCCTCCCCACGCTGTGATCCATGATATGATCGCAACGCTCATACGTCCTGGACGATTCACAATCAATCTTCAGAGGCAAGGCAACAGACAGTCACAGACAGAGAGAGAGAGAGAGAGAGAGAGAGAGAGAGAGAGAGAGAGCAGATTCTTGTTTGCTTTTTGTCTTTTTTCGCTTTTTTTTTCAGAAGCACTACGACCATCCATCATGCTTTATCTTTTAGAAGCTGCCTGCCGCATGATGTTTATCAAAGGAAGTAGACTTTCAAAGCATTACCTGAACCTCAAATTGATTGAGAACATGTGCGGAAATGCAAGTCACTCTCCGCGCTTTCTCTACGTTTTCAACTGTCAATAATGGCAGATAGAAGGTGTACTCTCTGAGCCAATCATTTCCAGGTGTCTGAAAGCCCTTTTAGAGCAAGCTGAGTGATTTTTTTTCTTATACATGCTCGCACACACATACACACAGACACACACAAGGACTCCCACAGTGACCTTGTCAGGAGTTATAACCATCACATGAAGAGAGCATTGCACATATGTGTCTCTCTGTGCCACCTTGGGTTAGGTAGGTCCACATATCAAGTAGCCTTCGTAAATGCGAAAATGAACGGTGCCTTTGGGGGATTGTTCCAGACGTAAAAGCACATTTTTAGACTGAGAACATGTATTTTTCAAACCTTGAAAGTAGCATAAAACTGCTAGAAGCAGGTGGGTTGTTAAGATTTTAATGGAGCCCCTTTATTCACTTACAAAGAGGGGAGTCATCAACTGTTACACACACACACACACACACACACTACTTCACACACGCTATGAAAGAAAGCGCAGAGTTATCAATACATAGTCACACATACCTGTGAGTGCAAACACATTCATGTACTGTATGCACACGGATGCACAAAATACACACAGAGACTAAAGCATTTCTCATCATTTTTATTAGATGGTAAAAAAACAAAACAAAGAAAAGAAAAGACGACCTTTGAAGCGTGAGTTTGCAAATCGCTGCGGCCTAAAACACTCACGCACAGCTTTTAGAAATATACAAATACAGAGACATCGCTCCTTCATCGCCCGGACCTGTTTGGTGATGATGAGGACTGAAAGACGAAAGCCTTGGCATGGAGAACAAAAGCCAGGGAGACTGTCACACAACAACAAATCCCTGCATGACTCTGCATGGCCAGCTGCTTTTGTCGGGACAGACGTTTTGTGATTCGTATCACACAGTCAATATTAACATTAACACAGGTTGGCACACGATATATCCACCTGAAACGGTTGGGAGGAACTGAGTAATGTGTTTCATTCAAATTTAAGAATGTAAATACTGAAGTGCATCTAATCCACAGCTTTAAGTCTTAACGTGTTCACAATTTGTGACAGTTCCAGGTGTCATGAAGAACAACGCTGGAGAGGCAGCGTCAACCTGAAAACCGTAAAAAGCCGTAATGAGTTGCGGAGTGAACAGAAATGGCTGATCAAATGGTCATTAAATTACACACGTTAGCCACGCCTTGCTCTGCCATGTTTTGATTAAATCATTAATATCGACGATGTGTGACGGACAACGTTTGCATTGGAAATCATAGTCATAGACAGTGTTGGTGTCAGAGAGGTCAGCCAAACACTTTCGATAAAAAGGTTTTTTTATGTTTTATGTTTGATGTAATTTTTCTACATTAAAGAGGACCTATTACACTTTTGTGCTTTTCCCCTCTCCTCTAGTGTGTTATATAGTTTTTTGTGCATGTAAAAGGTCTGCAAAGTTACAGAGCCCAAAGTTCATGCCAATGGGAGTTACTTGCCCCCACAGAAACACTGCTCCTGAACTGCCTGAAACGCCTTGATTGAAGTCCCGCCTTTTCTTCCGTAATGTGGTGATGTCACCAAGTAACACATTAGCATAATACCTGCCTAGCGGTTAGTTTGGAACGCCTTCAAACAAAGCTAGTTAGAGCGGAGCTGGAGCCGAGTCTGAAAAGGTTGGTTCAGTTGACCAATCACAACAGAGGGGGCCAGCTAACCAATCAGAGCAGACGGGGCCCAAACAGAGCGTTTAAGACAGAGGGTGAAAAGAGATGCTGCAGCACAGCCAGTATGAGAAAAAAATAAAGCATTTTTTTATTAAGTATGCACCTGAAAATTAGCATAATATATCCTCTTTAAGTAATTCTCAAACCTCAAACTTTCAGAGTGGGAAACAAGTTAAGTTAAGACAGTCTAAGAAGAGATTTTTAGAACACAATCGAACCAGACACACATAAACAATGTTGATACTTTGAGAGGATTGAGTACAATCCACACTCACATACTGTACACATACACATCACAGACGTCCTGTCAAGTTAGGCCTTTAGAAATCATTTATCATTTACTAAGCCCACAGTGTAAATTCAAGGCTGTGCCGGTGTGCATTTAGATAGAGACTTTATGATAAAAGAGGCCATCATTGGATATTATGCATTAATAATCCCTCATCACATATATGTCAAGACTGCATCTTTTGATATTGTCTGAATTTCCCTCTAAAAACTGATGCGAGACAGTTGTAAAACACAAGCCAGGAAAAAAACGCTGTACAATTACATTCAGCTCGGCTTAGCGGGAACGTTTGTCATCTTGACATATCATCAGCTGAGTGCAGCGGCAGCAACAGCGCGGCCATGGTGCAAAATTTGTGCATCCGAACGAGCACATCTGTTTCGTTCACGTCCACCTTCCACTTCACTTTATCGGAAAAACTACCTGAGCGCACGCCGTACGTGTGCGTGAACAGTATATTCCCGCAGTTCATTTCCCAAGCTCTCAGAAATGGGCCGACTCCACCCAGACATCAGTGTCAATCTGATGAGTGGGTGTCTAACAGTGTGTGAAGCTCACATCAAAGGCATGCCGCTTTAAATGCCCAGCCTTGGGAAAAAGCGGGGAGGGGGGAAGGACTTCATAAGAATAAGGGATGAAGAGGGAGGGAACAATCGGAGAGAGTGGCATGAATTTCATACTGTTCAGCGAGCCCCATTACAGGACAGGTTTGGGTTAGGAGTGTGACGGCTATGCTAACAAGTTGAATGAAGACATCCTTCGTAACAACCTTGACAAACAAGCTCGTGCTAACAGCAAATACACACACACACACACACACTACCCTGACTCACTGCGCCAAACAATCTTCTCCCCATCATTCATTATAGCAAAGATTTTCATATATGAAAAAAGGCAAATCACACTCCCAACAGACATCCAAGGACGCTCACAAAGATACACGCAGACTTACACACTCTAAAGGGCTGGATGCGCTTAAGGGTTAGCAGCCAGAGCCACCAGCCTCCTCATTAGCACAAATAAGATCTTAGGCAGATACAGGCCTATCCCTCTTTCCCCTTCTGTCTCTTTGTCCCTCTTCGCCTCTGTTCTCCTGCACAAATGAGCCCTTATCCTCGTCCTCTAGCTCGCTTCTGACAAAATGTAGTAGAACATACAGCCGTAGAAGAGGAAGGAACACAACACCGTCTCTTACTTGATTTATTTGTGCATCTGCTAAAAGTACATGCTCAATAATATTGGGTATGATTTATCACTAAGGTTGTGATGTGACCTCTGCTTGCATCACATTGAAACGAGTCCCCTTGGCCCTTATTTGTCATAACTATTCATGAAGCGGGGGGCGAGGTCAACAGGCCAACATGGGCTGGGATCAGTTTGTCGGGGATATAATAAATATGCTAATTAGGGAGAATATATTCAGTAATATTGAATATTAGATAACAGAATCTGATACTCGTAGTCTTGAATAGACTTATCTGCTTTTCCCCTGATAAACTCTCTTTGCCTAAATACACAGGACAGAACTTGAAAGCCAAACAAACCACCTTTGACCTTGGCTCTTTTAGGGAAATGCCTCTTTTTCACCCCGTCAGTTTTCTAGTCGTACTCTAGCCAGCCGGGCGACTACTGCTGGTAGATCGAGATGCTGCCCACTCATCTCCCATTACCCTCTATGCTTCAAATCAATAGTTAATTACCTCCAAAAAGCTCTCTTCTTATCGAGCTAGAGAAGTGGACAGGCAGAAATTTGCCTGGCAGAGGGGATTCAGTATTACGAGGGGTGAAAGCTGCCCTCCCACCACTGCTACTTATTGGCCCATCAGTGTCCCTCTCAGAAGCCGCCATTCCATTTTGCACCGCGCCGGCACTTCATTTTCTCTCCACCACACAATTTTCATTTCTCATGCTAACGCAGACAACCGCTCCGAGATGCAAATATTCATGCACAATTTCTCTCCATCTGCCCGCCTCTTGCCAAGGAGCCAATGCTTAATAAGAGATTACATTTATAGTGAGGAGAAGGGCAGTCGAATGGTGAAATATGTCCACATGTCCTGAACCTAGGAGAGGCGCTGGCACTTACTCATTAATAATGGGACAGGCCCCAGGCCCGAGCCCTTAGCTCTCCGTCTCTACTCATTTCCTCTCCACACATCAAAGCTACGTGTGTGTGTATGGCTGCGTATGTGTGTGTGTTGGGAGGCTCTTGCACATTCACATCTGTGCTTGTGTGTGTGTGTGTGTGTGTGCGCTTGTCAGTCCCTATGAGAAACAGCCTGTGGAGGAGCCGCCTTTTATTTAATCAGAAGTGGAGCAGCTTCCACCACCATTCGTAATTTCAGCCCTATTAACGTTCTGCCTTTAATTCCTCTGAGCGCTGGAGACGCGGCCTCCTCTGGGCTGCTGATTCACTTAAAATTCAAAAAAGTACAACAAAGTTGTTGTTTTTTTCCCCCCCTGTACAGTAGCAACTCCGTATATTAGACATTTAGACTTGAGAAGCGAGGGATTTGTTGGATAAACACAGAGAGTTTGCTGTGCGTGGTGTGAACGGTGAGCTAAATCTATATTCTTATCAGTTTGATTGTAGACTTTAAAAGGTTTCCCACGCATTGAAAGTCATATCACACAAACACGGCACCGCTCTACCTGCCTCCTCCTCCCACTCCATACTCAGCCTTTGCCCCGCAGCCTTCCTGCTTGCAGCCCTTAAGCCTGAGCCGTAGGGCTTAAAAGTCAAATTAAATCATTCTGGGCCCGACTCAAAAACAGATCTCATTAAAACAATCATAAATGCAGCTCTTTGTTCCTACGAGCCTACAACCCCAACAGTCTCTTAACCCTCTTCCTGCTCCTGCGTCTATTACGTCTTCAGATGGACAGACTCATATTTCACTTTTTTCCCCTTGCAGTAAACCCTATAATGCTTCATAAATGCATCTGTTTTCAACTAAAAAAAAAAGTGTGTTTGGGGGGGAAGAGGCAGGTGAGCGAGGCAGGAGGGAAGAGAAGCCGGTAGAAACAACCAATTATTCCCAGGCAGGAAGGTTCGAGAGAGGAGGAGGTGGGAGAGAAGGGGGTGTATAGCTTGCAACTACTCTCGGATTTAATTAAAATTCATTGAAAAAGAAAAAGAACAATCTAGAAGGCAAAAAGAAATTGGCCAGGAAGTCGAGTCCACAACGGGCTTTTGTGGATCTGGTCCGGAGCCGTTTAGGGAGGGTGGACAGGGGCTAAAGGGGCCACGGGTTGGAAGAGAAACGGTGCATATGGGGCTGTAAGCATAGAACCCCCAGGAGTCGGGCTGCGTGAACGCTGAGAAATAAGACTCGATAATCGATGCTTTCTCTTCTCGCCTCTCAACTCAACAAATATCGAAGAGGCTCTCGTTTCCCGCTGGCTGAACAACTGTCACCCAATCTCTAGGACAGGTGATAATGGAGGGAAAAAGCCTGAGAGACCGAAAAAAGAATGAGAAAAAGGCACATTTTTCACACCGCCATCCATCCCTGAGTGGTGGGGAAGCTGGGTCACTGCTCCCAATCAATTACTAGCATTGCCATTTTCCACTACTTGGAGGTAGACTAAAGTTTGTGCTCTTGTGCACATCAAGCCTCGATGAGTACGTCTCTGTGTGTGTGCATGTGTGTGTGTGTGTGTGTGTGTCCATGTTGTGCGTTTGGCGTCGAGAGAACAGGCTTTACCACAAAACAGATGACTCACACAGTTTGAGGTTGAACTGTGTCACGAGCGTCACCGCTTTCACTCCCGTGTGCTCTAATGTGTTTCGTATGTTGCTGATGCAGTGGGTCTGCTTATCCCCGACCAGATCGGACAGATAAGGTTTTTTAGCCCTCGTCCCACAGTCAGCCACCTGCTCCGATAAGGGGCCGAGCACGAAGCGAGACGGGCGGAACCTAACACTGCTGATAGCATCTCCTCTTCGGCACAAATCTCTGCACACAAGAATGTGTGGAAGACACAGGAGGACAACACGGTAAAGAACATGAAATATCCGCTCAGCGAGAGAGAGAGAAAAAACAAGTCTGGAAAGGAACAGGACAAACAAATACACACATGCAGTATAGCGCGTGCTGCTCTCTCTCTGCTCTCTCCCTTGATACCACTCGTTCTCACACTGAGACGTACACAAATTGCGCACATGCATACCAGCCCCCAACCTGCATCCACCATCTGGCCTTCCCAAGGCTCAGATGTCTCTGGGGTAAGGTGAGCTGTGAGGGGGACTCTGTGTGTGTGTGTGTGTTATGTGTGCGCGAGAGAGAGAGAGAGAGAGAGAGAGAGAGAGAGAGAGAGAGAGAAACTGAGGAGCCATATTATCTAAGAGAAAACACGCACTATACAGTATACTGCAATATGTGAGAAACCATATTGGAAAAGAACCAGCACAGACCACAGATTGTTGCCACATTGCCTGCACAACACTTCCACATAAAAAAGGCAACACATTTACAGCACTGCAGGTACATGAGCTGCAGGCAGGGGTTTTCACTAGGGGTCGTCATAGCTGACTAGGCCGCGTAAGCACACCTTAACACCACCGAGCAGTCTTTTCACTGTGGACAAAATAAAGCCTCCATTATGGGATGAGGCCATGTCGGCTGCCTCTGCCAGGCGTAATGGCTTTAGCACTCTACTGACGACACAGGCACCCAAATGTACAATACACACACACACACACCGCAGTAAAAAAAAGTGGAAAATTGAATTCTACTTCAGGTGGTCCCAGATCAGCAGTAGCGCCCGTGGCCAAAATACACTTGTACGCTCATGTGAGCACTCACACACACACAATCCCTCCGTGTCTTTTCAGTACTACCACCTCAACCCGTGGGCCTATGTTGCGCTTATATTTTCATTCTTCTCTTTTCTAACCATTCGAAATGAGAGAGCAGGGGAAAAGGAGCAATTTTGCATTCACATCCATTAGAGACTCAACAGGACTCTTTTCACAGGCTGTCTCCTCCGCACAGCTGGCGAGCTCACGCGCACGCACAACTCACATCGTTCGAGTAGTGGAGAATTCTTAACTCAATACCCACTGCGGCCTCACAAAGCCGGTCTATATCACTATACGAGCTCTGTTTTCACTACTAGATTTCAGTTTTGTGAAGCGATTGGGAATCATTTCAGCCTCACCAGACACATGTCTGACATCCAGAAAGAAACGCCAAACATTTTAACATCTTAACACCCACCTAACCGCCAGCGGGTGAGGGTTTAGGGTTAAAGGGGGATCAACAATGTTTTGAATGATGGTAAAAGGTTTTATAGTCATTAAAATGCAGTATGTGCTAATTGCTTTTACTCACTTCTGTGACACTGGAAAACACACTGAAGCGCTTTGAAGACTATAAAACCTTTTACCATCATTCAAAACATTGTTGATCACCCTTTAACCCTGAACCATAACCCTTAAACCCTAACCCACCGGCGGGCGGGCAGGTGGGTTTTAAGGGGTTAACTAGGTTCAAAAGATATAAAATGAAGCATGATTTGGCAACTGCTGATTTTAGACTGATTTTGGTGGATATTTTAGATGAAATGTGACATTTCCACCAGCCAACGTGCTTTTCTTGTTTAAAAATGTGAAGCAATGACCAGTAACAGCCCAGCGAGTGGTCCGTTTGTCCAAATCCGGTGCATGAAGGGTTCATGTTAATGAGTGAAGCAAAGCCTTGTCAATCATCCATCGTGCACCCTACTTGAACTGACCTCTTGAGCCTCGCCAAAACCACAATACACGCAGCAAGATGTGTAGCTCCGCAAGGCTACGATAACATTCAAAGTTTTAATACAATCCAGCTTCCAGCTGCTCCGATTAGAAAACGAACTCGCCAACAGAATAACAACGATGTGATACTTTATGAATCCCAGTGGGCTGATCGTGACCTCTCCACAGTGGGGGTCAGGGCAGTGGGTCAGCCATGAGAGAGTGGCCCCTGGTGCCGAGTGAGTGTCTTGCTCAAGGACACTTCAGCAGGGCAGTTGCTTGCTGAGACGGGGGTCTGGAGCTCGCCCTTCAACACTCTGTCCTCTAACCTTTCTAATCAATATGCCACCCTCACTCTAACGCTCCTGATTAATGTATATCACCAGTGTGTGCTTCTGACCTCCATAACTATTATCTGATGCCGAAGCTACATCATTAATATTGTTTATTCAGGAAGCTGTTACATTCTACATCCCATCCACTCGGCCCCTGAGGATGAGGCATTTACTATAGTATACTTAACACAGCATCCTTAAGGGCTGGTTACAGTACATTACTAATGGTCTCTTATCATCCTTATACTGAATGCTGCTGCTGTTTTACCCCATACACGCTTATATATGTCAGATAACTGCAGTGTTCATTTGCCTCCACAGCCTTGTTCAATTGCAAGCTACTCATTTGTAAAACACGCGTGCTGCATCTTTTCTGCAACTCGCTGACCTCCCTCCATCTGTCTCTCTCATCTTTTTTATCTCCCTCCGTCCCTGTCTATCTCTCAACCGCTGTTTCACTCCGTTCCTCTTACCTCCACCACCCAGTTCCAGCCCGTTAAATGAGCGGGCTTATCTAAGTCTAATTGGTTTAAGGGCAAACAGAAATAAGCAATGGCTCTGTAAGTAGGGGAGAATTACTGCTGCTGCTGGCAAGAACCATCCACACACCACGGAGCGAGCAGAAGAGGAGAGAAGGGGAGACGAGAGAGGAATGGGGAGATTAGTGAAGGGAATTATGGAAGACAGAGTGGGATAGAGAAATGAGGGGGGGGGGGGGAAGGAGGTGTAGAGGAAAGTAGGCAGAGAGAAGATGATGGGAGAAATGGAGAGAGAAGACAAATGCGGGGGAAACAGAGCACGGCACATGCTTCTTTTTCTAATTTCATGCAAATCCTCATCTTCCCTCTCCTCTCTGTTAGCCCTTTGCTTCAGGTCTGACTGCCCCTCCAATAACGAGTCGGTGAATGCGTTTCTGTTTGTAGATATTATGGGATTTTGCGCCTGTGTGTGTGTGTACGTGCTGGGTAGCTGTGCCAACAAATTCAAAAGTTTGATCATCAACTTTACACTCTTTTGGTCCTTCATCGCACCTCATTCAGACACACACCTAGCACACTACACAAGCTTCAACTCTCCATCTCTCCAGCTTGCCTCCCATCCATCCATTCATCCCGCAGTTTGTCAGCTCATCAATGATGTGTGGGGTGTTTACTGTGAGCGTATGGACTGGAGGTCAAATCATTCATTCAATTCATCACAAGTGTCCGTATGGTCACGGCTGCTCCTTGCACTAAAGTTACACACATGCATACACGGATCTCTGACACTTTGTGATTATCCTAATCAGATTAAGGGTGACAGGAGAGGCGGGGATAATGTGGTCAATGGCTCCAGTCTCTCTTTCTCTCTCTCTCTCACACACACACACACACAGAGAATGAAAAAGCAACAGATTGGAGTTCAGATCAGTGCAGATTTTAACCTGCCCATGGGACGACCCCCTTTCAATTAGCGACCCAAAACAAGGAAATCACTTTCATCCTTGTTACCGAGGTAACTCAGGGGCCGTCTCCCTGCCCATCTGTTTCTTTCTCATCCCTTCTTTTTAAGAGGAGAAATCCCACACCCCTTTCCTCCCTCTGAATTGACATTTCTGCCGTCATTTCACACTGGGTAAACATCTTAACCTCAAAATATCCATCCACGCAAAAGGTAGCAATTTGGGGCCTGGGCTTGGTATCCATATAGCTGTGTGGAAATGTGATGAGCACAAACAAGAAAGCCACCGCCGAATTACAGAGCACACCCACCCGAGGCTGGGAGAAAGTCCAGGAGCAGAGTTGTAAATGATTAAAGAGGAAAGCTGCATGTGAGAAAACTCATTTTGTGTGTGCTTCTAATTTACTTATTTATGCTCTTTGGGAGGGGAGACAGACAGACAGACAGACAGACAGAGAAGCCAGCCATGGGAAACTGGTGTGTTCCTGTTATTGGAGAAGATGAGCTGCTGTACAATAAAATGAGAGAAGAACTGAAATAGCCCATTGCTGCCGGGATATCCATCCATCCATCCATCCATCAGCCAGTGTGTGAGGCTACAGCCCCAGTGTTCGGTCCCCAGGGTCCCACAGCGGAAATGAAAAACATGTTTAACTGGGGGAGATATAAGCTACTAGTGGCACTAGCTGCTTGTCCAGATGAGGGTGCAGTGAGAAAGAAATGAGGAAATAGGAGGAGATGCAGAAAGACAAAGAGAGAGAGAAGGGAATGGAGATGGATGGAAGATGGAGAGGAAAGGGATAGTGTGAAAAAGGGGAGAGGCTGCACAGTGTTTTGTTGATTTTCTTTTTTTTTTATTATGGTTGATATCCAAAAGTAAAAAAAAAAAAAGGAAATGTATGCCTTTCAGGTTAAAGGGAGACTTCAAATCAGTGCAATCTAAGAGAGTTTGTCTCCTATACAGAATGATGCTCAGGGGCTTAAAAGTGTTTCATTATTATGTACAACTTAATAATCCTTGGAGGTTTCACAGGCACTTACACCTTCGTTTCCCACTGGGGGAAAATGAATGCCTCATGTGATAATAATGAGAATCAATAGATTAAAACACAATGTATAGAGGAGACTCCTCCTGTCCTGCGCTCCTGCTGTATAGAACGAGGAAAGAGTGAGAGAAACACATTGAAGCGCATAAATAGCGCACTGATAAACTATAGAGGATGCGATTAAACACATTTAAAGTTTTTCAACATGCATAAGTAAAACACCAGAGACAAGCAGAGAGAATAAAGGCACAATTAAACCACGGCAATCTGATGCGATCCACGTGCATCACATCCCTGTATCCCCTCAACCCAGAGGCGCAGCTGCACAACAGAAAGAAACAAAGCATCTCCAACATTTAGAAAGCAGCATTTGTTTTGTTTTTCTTTATTTACCTTCCATCGCAGAGGATGTGATGACCAGCACGCCTAAAAGCGCAAACAAATCCACTGTCATGGCAGAAAGGGGTATAGTCTCCTCCACAACACCAAGCCGGTCCCCAAATAAAACCAAGACGCACTACACCACGGTGCGCGTCCGACAGAATCCCTCAGTTGTCAGAGCGGTATACTCCAGCAGCAGGTAAGCCTGGTTGTGTTGTTGTGAGTCACATCTCAAGCCGTAGTAAACAATGTGTGACAATCAGCGGCGGGGAAGAGGAGCGAAGTGTGTAGAGAGGGGTTTTGCTGAGGGGGTGCGAGGAGCAGGGGGGGGGTGGCGGGGGAGGAAGAGGAGGAAGAGGAGACCCGACATCGCCTCCTCTCACAGACCCCCATTAGAGCGCCGGAGCCAATCAGCGGCTGGGGAGCTGAAACTCAGCAGCCAATCAGCGCCCCGCAGCTCCGCCCACCTCTCATTGTCAAAACATAAAAACTTTTTCCTTGACCTATTTGAAGCCTAGTCCGCTTCTCTGAAGGGAAATAGCGCCACCAGTCGGGTGGCTGCAGCTACTGCATCACAAAGCACACACACACATACACACAGCTAAAGCCTATAAAACCCCCATGGGAGGTGATCTAAACGGCTGTGTACTAGTTCAGTGGCCTGTCAGCCTCTGGTTCACAATAACACTGCTGTTGGAACTATTTACCAGGCTTGAATATATACAATAATAGGTTATGTATGAATAATTGTGATGTGTTTTTTTTGTTTTGTCTGATGGGTCTTACTTGTCTGTCTGTCTATGGTAACAGTATGGCTATTGTATGTGTACTTTTTCCTCAAACTGAGCTGGCTATGGATGCAAAATGAATTTCAATGCAAACTGAAAATAAAGTTGTATCGTATCGTATCATATCGTATCGTAAAAATGCCGTTGGACCAATTTACCAGGCTTGAATATATACAATAATAGGTTATGTATGAATAATTGTGATGTGTTTTTGTTTTTTTGATTGATGGGTCTTACTTGTCTGTCTGTCTATGGTAACAGTATGGCTATTGTATGTGTACTTTTTCCTCAAACTGAGCTGGCTATGGATGCAAAATGAATTTCAATGCAAACTGAAAATAAAGTTGTATCGTATCGTATCGTACCAATTTACCAGGCTAGAATATATGGCCTGCTAACTTTCCCTATAAATCCAAAAATGCCTCTGTAATGGAAATTTTCATATCTGAGAAGGCCAAAGTTAACCATGTACCTTTAGAGAATCTCAGGGCCTCACATATAAGCATTAAAACAGTGACCCACCAGTTTTATCTTCTGTGACTGTAAACAACAGAGTACTTGTTATGTCTTGTGATGCACTGTTGTCTGTTCTGTGCTGTTGAATGATTCACTTTCTATCTTTCTCTTCTGTTGTCTGTTCTGTGCTGACGTAGTGATTCACTTTTTTATCTTTCTCTTCTTTGCACTTATCTGTGTGTTATGCTTTAGTATGTATAAATACTGACTGCTCTTGTGTTCGGGGCTCACTTGCCACAGCCCACTCAGGTGGCTGTGCTCGTGAATCCATCTGCAGATGCTTTTCTTATTAATATATGTTGTTTTATTAAATTTACTTTAAAGACAAGTTGTGACCTTGGTTTGTGTTTTGTTTTAAACAGAAACTGCCCCCACACCTCCAAATCTTTTCCTGGAATACACTGCAAGCTAAGTTGAAACTGGGAAATCTGATTACTTTTGATGAATTTAAAACATTAATGAAAGACCTAGTAGAAGCAGAGTCAATCGGAGCTGTCTGTGTTTCTTAATATTCTCACTTTAACGTTGGCTTCAAAACACTGGATTTTAATGTGTTTTGTATGATATTATGCTATGTATTCATTTTGCATTTGTTTTATGTTGTGGTGTCTGAAACTTTAATGTATGTTTAAATGCTGCTGTCTTGGCCAGGTCTCTCTTGCAAAAGAGATTCTTAATCTCAATGAGTATTACCTGGTTAAATAAAGGTTAAATAAAATAAAAAATAAAATAAAATACCCATCCTGACTTTATTTATAAAAATTGAATTAAAGGATGTCTTGCTAAATGAATTTTCCCAGCTTGGTATTTTACTCAATTTTAATTCCTAAAGTGATATTTTGTTTGCCAACTCCCCCACCTCACCCTAAAGTAGCCTAATAACATCTGGCTACACCCTCCCCTCATTCATTATGCTCACACAAGTGCAAACAAATGAGATTGTTCTTTAATAGCAAATCCAACTGCACCTCCTAATGATATTAAACAGGCATTGCACTCGTCTTGCCCCTGTCACCCCTTTTTGTGTGCTCGTGTTGCTGCAACAGATGGTACACACAATGGGCTTCTCCCCGCAGGGACACAGAGGACCTCGGCAGTGGAAGAGGGGCGGGCAGTCGCCGCCCTGCAGCCCAGAACCACACACCTGTCTCGGGCTAGATATGTCCCCCTCAAGTCCCTGGAGCTGAAGAACTGGGATGGAGCTGTTAATCTGCAGCCTGAGTAGGGCCTGGTTTTACCTGGGGCCACTGGATGGCCTCATACTTCAGCGCTGTCCCCTCACAGACAGCACACTGGCCCAGATTCTTTTTACCTGCTATACTTTTTATGGACTTAATGAATGGGTTGAACGGTAGGGTTTTCCAAAATGAAAGCCTATATTTTATTGCACAGTTAGTAAATCTTAAAGAGGCCACGCTTCACTTGTTAAAGCAGCAGTGGGTAGAATTGGAGCATATATGATTAAATAAAGATATTTCTATAAAACGGTCACTATCCTGACAGTAGTGCATGAGACAGGTAATCTGAAAAAAGAATCATGTGCCTCTGTGTCCTCCGGTGCTCCTAATGGCATCTGCAAGATTTCACAGACCGGAGGAAAACAACCAATCAGAGCCGAGCAAGAGCCTGCCGTCTCTGAGCAGCTGTCAATCACTCGCAAACTCCGATCAAACGTTCAAACTAGTCAGCGCTGATCAAATATGAATCAATATTCTGTTACTGTAATGCCTATTTCTCTAATAAAATGTTTTCAAAAACATATTTAACGTACTGTATAGCTGTAAATGAGAACATTTGTGACCCGGCAGCCATGTTGAGATAAGTTGAGGAAATACCAAGCACCGCCCACCAGTCGGAGCAAACTTTCTAATTTTACAGCTAAACACAAGATGTTTTTGAAAACATTTGAGGTGAGAAATAGGCATTACAGTAACAGAATATTGATTCATATTTGATCAGCGCTTGCCTAGTTCGCGAGTGATTGACAGCTGCCTCCGTTGAATGAACAGCCAATAGTAACGCTCTCTCTCTGAAATGACCTGTGATTGGCCAAAGTGTCCTGTCATGGGCAAAAAAATTTGAAAGCCTGAAAACAGAGCCATGAGGAGGTACAGAAGTCGTTATCTCTCAGATTACTTGAAATACAATATGTTGAAAAGTTATTATGGAATTTCTGCTTAATGATACCAAAAACATTCTTCCTACTGAAGCTTTAAGTATGTGCAGCTTTGTTTCCCCTCTAACAAGCCTGAACTGTTTTCACTGCATCTATCTTTTTCTGCTCCCTTTGCAATTCAACTCCTAACCTTTACAATGACAAAAATCAAACACATTGTAAATGAAAAGTGACTCGCACTTAACAAATAGTTGTTCCAACTGTGGCAAAGGCCAGCAGATGAACTGGGGCAGACGCAGTGCTTCAGGAGGAGCATCCGGCAGCGGTTGCTAACATGGGGAAAGCAGCTGATGAGAGCATTTGTCATTTTTAATGGTGGCGCTATAGTGTGACATGGCACGGCACAGCATGGCCCCCGGTGCTGGCTGCTGCTGCTATGCAGGCCTGCGATAGCCACCTGGCCTTATTTTTCACCGGGCCAGTCATCATCACCTATGACTCCACAGGTCATCTCCAAATACAGGAGCAGCACATAGCAATCTGTCTCTGTTTGCTGTCCACGCCCTGGTGGGAAGGAAGGAAGGAAGAGTATGAGGGGAGGCAGGAACAATAGTGCTGCTGCTGTAGCACATCCTCCCTTATACAATGCACACACAGACAAACGCACAATAACACAAAATGTGCGCGCTGTTGCTCACCCACACAGCACTCAGATAATGATCCACACAAAGCCACACAAGCACTTGCCTACTTCAGCTCAAGAGCCTCAGCCCAATACCAATAGTGAGCCCAAAAACATTGTAGAGAGCCTCTCATCCTCTCTGTGGCCTGATTTCTTCTGTGTGGTTAAGCCTCCGAGTGCAGCATCCCAGTTCTATTATCTTTTTCTCCAGATTCAAGACAAAATAAAAAGGCGACCTCTCGGGGCTGCGGGGGATTCTCTGACTTGTGTTTGATTAAATGTTTTTCCATTCTGTGAACTGGCCCTAAAAGTTATTGCGCTTTTGACCTATTAACATCCTGGTATCTTACCGCTCCATGACCGATGTGCCGTGACCTTTACATTTCTCCTCTCCGTCTCCTGTTTCCTGATTCCTGTTCGGTTGCTGGAAAGAAAGAATAATCACAATTGTTCTGTTTTTCAGTGGAGTCATGTAGGAAATACAAAACAACAGACAGAACAGAGAGTACCTGCCGTACATGAGGAAGACCTTTTAGGATGAAAAGCTGCATTTAATGGCAATATTTACTCAGATGCACGCTCATTATTTGGATAGGAGTGCAGAAGAGGGATATAGTTGGTGACAGGAGACATGCACACCAAAAAGAGCTGTATGATTATAATGGTACGGAATGAGAAATATAGGAAAGGGAGAGATATATCCCAGAGACCACGGAAGCAGGGGAGGTTTGTCTGGTTATGAATATGAATGCATGAAAATGAAATGCCTAAGTCAATATGGAGACAGTGCAGGGACCCAGGTGACAGAGGAGTGCAGTGCTACACCCACCCTGGGGGGCTGGACTGGTTATTAGGCTGGGCTTTAGCTTCATCCATCTTCAGGAGCCTGGACGACGGCCATTGACAATATGAGTGCAGAGCCGGGGCTGAATACAGATGTGCTCTGGACCAGCATTCCCCAAACAGAGGGTCAGGATTCACGAGCGAGTCCCGGCCACGGTCGCTCTTTCTGGGTCACGGCTCAAGAGAGGCAACGGAAAATAGGTTCGTTGTGGGGGGATGCATGAGGTCGGTTAAGTTTGCTCAAAATGTTGTTTTTTTTCTGCGAAGGCAAAGGCCAGCGTCTGTGTTTATACTCAAACTCCAAAGACAATCTTCTTCAGTGAACTAAAAACGTAATATAGCTGTGAAAAATCCTCACAGCCCCGCTAGCCAGTCACATTCAATCAGACTTATATAAAAAGTTTGAAGGTTAGTGTTATGCTTGTGGTAAAATCCCATATAAGAAATAAGAGTTTCAAGAGTAGAACAACTCTATGACAGTAGGTCAGACCGGGAGACGGGGCAGGAGCTAAATACAGCGCTCTCATTAATCTGCCAATGATGCCAAGACTGATGGTACCTGTCCCCTGCTATCAGCACACACACACTTCAGAGACATTCATTGCACTTCTCTGACACAGAAACAGGCCCAGACATGAAAATACCTAATCCAAATATTCTGTATACGCACATACAAAATAGATTTAATAAATGTTTATGTTTTTTTTTGTGGGAAAGCGAGAGAGAGAGAGAAAAGAGGGATTACACTCCTCGCCGAGATGCGGGGAAAGCATTATTTGCTTTAAGTGTTGCAGTCTGATTAATAAGTCGTTAGCTCACGTTCGTCCTATTCAAGATTCAGGCTCTTTAGTTACCATTAATCACAACAACACAATGAGGAGATTCTGCTCAGCGTTGAATGAGTAAGAGCATCATTATGGCTCGCTCGTCCTCAAGTGTGTATGAGAGAGACAGAGATTGACTGCGAGTTCAGGCCATGTTCCTACTTAGATTTACTCTTCTGCGTGTGTGAGTGAGCGTGCATGTGTTCACTGGCTGACTCAAACCACAGAGTGATGGATAATAGATCGGTGCGTCCCCCCTCCTCAGTCACTCCGCTCTGTCAGCTGCCATAGGGTTGTCTGTTGCAGACAATGTTCTGGCAGCTAACGCCCAATCCATCTCTCAAAAAGGTGCCACCAGTCCAAAAAACAGCGTGGAAGACACACAAAATCCAACATCCAAACTTATGCACCCTATAACAACTTACTGATTATTTTTACGTGATGGCCGTGGTGTTTAGGATGCATTCATTTAAGGGATCTCTAATCACAGAAGAGGTTAATGAGGTTCTTATTCATTCACCTATTCTTCACTTGCAGCATTTAAGAAAGTTTCCTATTAACCTCAGCCCCCTCCGGTGTGACACACCTTTCTATTTATGTATCACCTCCTTCAGAAGAATTGCCTTGACGACAACAACGTTTGACACATGGTAAATTGTTTTTTGTATCCCTGAACATGTTATCATGGGCCAGTCGACTCATAAAGTAGTTTTCTGGCGACAAAAAGCGACATTTAGAAGGTGGACTTGTTAATGAGGAAAAACAAAACTAGCCTGACAGCTCATCACTTCATGTCAGCTCCCAGTGACAGCCTGTCCCACTCATTCCCCCGTCTAGTTGTTTGTTTCACAGGGACACCATCAGAATTCATCCCTCTGTCTCCTCCGACCTGTCTTTTTCTCCCCTCCTCTGGCCTGTGACAGATAGTTCAGTACAATCTATCAACCTCAGTCTGCCTCAGTCAAGGCCATAGCTCTGTTGAGCCACGTATGGACAGAGCGCACACACACAACGGCCAGCATCTCTGAGTCCGTCACGCTAAACGGGATAAACATCTGGCGGGGGAGGAGGAGAGAAAAACGGAGGTCAAATCAATCTGCCCTCTGTCTGCAGTACACTGATCCCCTGTCATAGGCTGACCTCTGCAAAACCCAGCAAATGAAACTGCAGTGCTGCATTTGAATACAAAGAGTGCAGCACTTCAGTCTGACTGGAACACAGTGGATGAGAGAACCTGCTGACAGATGAACTCACTGCTGGAGTGAGATGTTTATTCAGATGATCATTTTAACGTTTTGCTTTTTATTTAAATAGAAGTTTACAGCTAATAGTGTAATAATCCTTTAAATAGCCTACGCTAATCTTCTCATTATTGTAAAGCATTTTTCCTTCCGTCTCTATTCAAAATTCAGAGAATTAATATAGCAGCAAACAGCTATTTGCTATGTAAAGATATCGAGGAGTAATGTCTACCTGAGCAGAGTATGACGTCACTCTCCCTCTGTGTGTGTTGTAATCCGAGCTTCTCCGTGCTTTGTTGACATTGCTGGGCTGGCCGCGCATGCCTTTTTAGTGCATGTCCCTGCATGTGGGCATGCCCCACTTGCAAGCTCACAGCCACAACTCTGCACTGATCTCATACGGCGGATACAGCTGATAACCCTGCCAGCCGGTGACGACGGCTATGAAGAGCACCCATCATCCAGTTACCCCCGAGGTAAACACTGTTAGCTCTGGCAACAGTGTTGGCGTTGTTGGCGTTGTTTGCACTGTTAGCCTATGGATGTATTAAGAGAACATACAGCGTTCGAGGCAGGGCCCCGTTCATTTCTATGAAAGTTGCTCAGTGGCAAATGATGCCAAAATGGCTCGATTTCCGACTGGAAATTACCCGGATTTTCCGGCGATCTTCCGCATCCATTGGGCCCATGGAGCAGGCGCAGTAGCGTTTTAATTCACCTCAAAAAAAGTATCCGTTGAGTTACAGACTTCTCTTTCCCAATGTAAGTCTATGGGAAAAAGTATTTTTGGGCCCAATGGCATCACATGACCGACCGAAAGTTGTAGTACCGCCGTTTGGCCGCTACTAAAATTGGGAACAGCAACCGGCGCTCTTCATGGGTGCTTGTGTTAGCCCTGTTAGTCCCTTCAGCTGAGTCGTCATGTTGAGAGCCATTTGGAGGCAATAGAAATGCTCTGAATTTTGAATTTAGCTTCTTTAATGACGTAATAATTTTTGTTTCTTTCTTCAATAAACATATTTACTACATTGAGTTATGACATTAAACAAGGGGCAAAAGAGGAGTCATTAAAAATGTAATCACTGAACCTATAATATTAACAACATTGTGGTTATTGCAAATGGTTTACATTGCAAATCAAGGTCAGACTTTATCTAAAGATGTGGTTTATCTTTCAACCAGAAAATCAATGTTCGAGACCGGTGTTTTGTTTTGTAAGTTACATTTGTGACATGGTTTCCATACTTATGTTGTTTCTGTACATATTTTACTTAGTTAACGTACTTATTTTAAGCTCAACCATGATGTAATCCTAAGTGGTTTTGTTGCCTCAACCTAACTGTGGACGTTACCGTAGTTTTGTTGCATGGTGTACAAATGACATGACACGCAGAATGTCCTTGTAATGTCGTGCTATTTAAATGCCTTCCCCTGAGATTGGGTTGTATATTCCCTCACTTTCCTCTATTGTTAGCCATGCAGATAGTTTGGGTTTTAGTTGACCAGGTTTTGAGATACCTTTCATTGAGATTTATGGTGCCAACCCAATACAGTGTTGGTGAATGGGATATTGTTCGTGGTGCTCACAACAATGAAAAATTACCTCAATGAGATTATTAAAAATGTTAACAGTAATAAGCTTTTCCAGAAACAATCTACAAACCTCCATGTCTAAATAAACTGTTCTTGTGAAAAGTGTCTTTTGACAGTTATTTGGTTGAACCACCACTTTCATGTTATTAATTGGTAGTTTTATGTCACTATTATGAATACAGGGACACAGATTAGTAACAGTAGAGATTGTTCTGCAGTTGGAGTCCCTCTTCTCAAAGCCTCTTTTTAAGTCTAATTCATTCATTCATTCATTTATTCATTATATAATACTGGTTCAATTTAATTAAAGTTCTATTTGCTTTGCTTTGCAATTTTGCATCGTCTTTTCTTATTAATTGCTCTGCCAGCCGAGTGGTGGAGTTGGTGATTGCATTTCGCTTTTTGGAATTCTTTATTGTGATTTTGTTTTTCATATTTAGTTTTCCAATTTGTGGTTTTATTCTGCACCATAAGCTCATTCCAGTCTAATTAAAAAGATGCATCATACCACATTGACATGTAAAATGCATATGTAGTCACACGCAAACACACACACAGACACATATGGTCCAGGATTTGATGGCGGCTGTGACAGCAGAAAAGAACAAAAGCATTCATAAAAAGATGAACAAGCCATCAATAAATGTCACAACGGCGGTGCTCAAAGCTTTTTGCTTGGAGGACTGAAATTGTAAAACAATACTTGGCCGTGGGACAACAATGCACTTGGACATTTGTTATTTAGATAATGACCTCATTCAACGGAAGCACACATCTAGACAGCAGTTATGCAGTCACGCTCACATGCAAACAAACAATAGCGCTAGAGTTAACACATTGACCTTCTACTATTAACATTGACCTTTGAAAGCTATCTTTTCTCCCAGCATGCATCATCAGATCAATAAACATAGCTGCCAGGTGATGCACGGAGCATTATCGGCCTGTTGCAGGCTCAATGACAGAGCACACACACACACACACACATTCACGCACATACAGAAACGCAACAAAGCCCATGTCAAATCCTAAATGTCAAAACCTTGTTCTGCACACAGAATGTGTGTTATAATAGTAATTACACCACTGTAATACACACTCTCCAAACACACTATCACTCAGCATTGACTTGTTGACCATTACTAATTGTTAATCAGCGTTTTGTGTTATGTGGTTAGAAGCAATGAGCACAAGTGAGAAAAGCAATCAACAGTTCCAATCCCATCGCTCTCACTGGAGCAATCCTTCCCTACATTTTATCTGTCTGCCTTTTTTCTCTCATTTTGCCCTCTCATGTTTAGCCTATACCCCTACCATATATACTGTCAATGCAGGTGGCCCAGTCGTCCCTCTGTTGTCATCTCCTTATCCAATCAGAAGCAGACCCCATTACCACACAGTTTCCCAGTCAATGATTTCTCATTTAGACCACACTCCCCAGATCCTCAGCTCATTGAGGGCTTGATGGATGACCTGTCGAATATGCATATGTGTGTGTGTGTGTGTGTGTGTGTGTGTGTGTGTGTGCGTGCGTGCATGTGTAGATAGAGCTTACCCGGGGCACAAGACGGGTGCAGTGAGAAAGCAGATTTAAAAGGACCACTGGGTCATAGTCCCTCAGCACTACCATTCCTAAAAATCTTTCTCAATGACAGCAGTTTCATCAAGTATTCATTTTTGTAAAGAAGAAATTGTATGAATAATACAAAGCTTTGGTAACATGTTTAACTTCTTTATGGAGTTTTTTCAATCCACATACAATAAATGATGTCATACAGATCCCTCCTGATGAAGAAATCATGTTTTCTGATTACTACAAAGTAGCAACCACATCAGTCTGGCTTATCCATATGTTAAAGGTGCAGTGTGTAGGATCTGGCGGCATCTAGCGGTGAGGTTGCAGATTGCAACCAACTGAAGCTTCTCCCGTGTGCTAAGCATGTATAGGAGAACAATTACGGTGGCCAACGAGAAAACGCGAATGGCCCTTTCTAGAGCCAGTGTTTGGTTTGTCCGTTCTGGGCTACTGTAGAAACATGCCGGCCAGCTCCGCGAAGAGAGGACCCGCTCCGTATGTAGATATAAACAGCTCATTCTAATGTAACGAAAATTTCAGTGTTCATTCACAAACATACTTATTAATATTATATTCCATTCCTGCCAATAGATCCTGCTTCAGTGCACCATTCTCACTGTGAGCTTGCAGTCCAAGCAAAACTTCCTCCACTTCTTCTGAGGAGATCCCCACCGTCTCACCGTTCTGCTGGGAAATTTAGTTGTTCAACAGTAATCAAAGATTGACACAAGAGTTGTCTCCCAATTCCACACTACATACCAATTCTGATTTTGACAGACGGAACAACATTTATATGCTATAGGCTATGTCAGTATTCATACAAAAAAAGCTTCATTTTGTTCTACTAAAACACATTTCACAGAGGAAATGGAAGACCTGCTAAAAGCTGGAAAAAAAAGATTACTAAATCGTGGATAGTGGTGAGGCAGCTCAAGGTTGTCTTGGATAACAAAAAAGTATTCAATATTTTGCTCTCTTTTTGTGAGGTTTAATTGTCAATGGCAGTCCAAAGTCGCAGGTTGAATGATGCACAGTTGTTTAAAGGAACAGTGTGTAGGATTTGGTGACATCTAGTGGTGTGGTTGCAGATTGCAACCAACTGAGTAGCCCTTCACTCACTCCTCCCTTTCCAAGACTGCGGTAATACGAGTCGCTGAGTGCAAAACCGTGGTAACGCCGTTCACATCGCTCAGAGGCCATCCTTACCATAATAACACTACTTTAGGAGCAACAGAAGTCAGACAGCAGCTGGTGCTACCACGAAACATGGCAGAGCAACATGGTGGACTCCGTGTAGATATGAAGGGCTCATTCTAAGCGAACGAAAACACAATGCTTCTTAGTCTTACACTACTGAAAAGATATTTATGAATATTATATTACATTTTTGCTAATAGATCCCCCAAAATGTTACACATTGTTTCTTTAATCATTCCCTGTTAGTACAAAATGGTAGTACTGGTTTCTTGTGTACAGTAAAAAACAGTAATCTATGACAGTATATTACATACTAAATACAGTTAGTATGTACTCTAGTATGAAGTTGTGACGCTGCTGGAGACTCCAAAACAAGCTCTGCCTTCATACAATTTCAATTATCACTAAACTGAGCACACTTAATCTTCACATGTTGTTGAACATAATTTCAAAATCATATCAATTTGCCACAATAATGGTGCATAACAAAACAGCACTTATGATCCAGTAAATGGGATCTACGAAAATATCCCTAGTGCTGGTGAGCATGAAGACAGCAGGATTACTGTCAGATTCCCAATTCACTGTAATACAATGTCGAAGATTCTGTAGAGGCCACATAAATCCTGATCACACAAGCACGCTCTAGCCAAAGGAGGGGGTAACCCTGAAACTCATGTGAATTTCACCGCAGGTGCTCTATATAATACCACCGAGACCACAAGAAGCAGAATTAAGCCTTTACTTGGGTCTACTAATTTTCCAGGTTTCACATTATGAAATATCACTGCCTATAATTCCACTACAGTTTGCAAGTATCTTGTGATGAAGCTGAACTGAGATGAGATACGTTACAGCAGTTCACCTAAAGGCTTACAGGACAAAGTGGATCATCCTCTCCTTTTGTCCTCCAAGACAGACAGAGTGACAAGTTCAGCAGACTGACCTCACTCTCTTTCCACAGCTCCAGCCACTCCCAGCTCAACTCCAGGAGCAACATGACAACTGAGAAGGCCAGGGGGTCAGAGGTCATTATGGATCGTTTCAGGTCACAGGAGATGGCTTAAGTCCCTGTGGGTTGCTCAAATGTCAGCTGGATTCATGAAGTGTCATCAGGAATCGTTCCAAGCTGCTGGAAAAGTGTGTCCACACTGTGGCGTTTGTGTTAATTATATATTTGTGTTGCTTTGTGTGCAGCATGAGGAAGGCATGCCTGTTGTTAGAGCACAGCCACTTCCCAGCATTGAGTGAAAACACATCCTGTGGTGCCACACAACACTTGATTTACTGCTGTGATCGGCCATGTAGTGATGCCACAGCGCCTCCTGGCTGGTCAGGATGTGCCACTGCAGTTAGACATGGCTGCACACATTATGAAGCTCACCCTTAGAGGCCGATGCTCAAGGAACATGCTCAAAAATCTTCAATGGGACACATGAGCTATACTTTTCAAAGCAAAGAGATTTTGCAGAACGGAAGAAAAACAAAGGTTTCTTGACAAAATGTAAAGAGTATCGGATGTCATTAACTAAACCAGGGGTTCTCAACCTTTTGCAACTGAAAGCACACTTGTGATTGTCAAAACATTTCCGAGGCACACCTCACAATATCCCATAGAGGGATATTGGTTCTCAACCAATGTTGAGAACCCCTGAACTAAACTAAACTAAACCAAAAGAATTGGAGCAAATATGATTAAAAAAGTTTTCATAAAACGGACACTACGTCCTGACAGTAGTGCATGAGACAGGCAATCAGAAAAAAATCACGTGCCTCTGTGTCCTCTGGTGCTCCTAATGGCATCTGCAAGATTTCACAGACCGGAGGAAAACAACCAATTAGAGCTGAGCTGGAGTCTGCCGTCTCTGAGCAGCTGTCGTTCACTCGCAAACTCCGATCAAACGGTCAAACTAGGCAGCGCTGATCAAATATGAATCAATATTCTGTTTCTGTAATGACTATTTCTCTCCTCAAACGTTTTTCAGAAACATCTTGTAGTGCACTGTTTAGCTGTAAAAATGAGAAAGTTTGTGAGCCGGCAGCCATGTTGAGATCAGTTGAGGAAATACCAATCACCGCCCACCAGCCGGAGTACAGCCAATTAGAACAGCCAATAGGAACGCTCTCTCTCTGAAATGACCTGTGATTGGCCAAAGTCTCCCGTCACCGGCTAGATTTTTTTAAAGCCTGAAAACAGAGCCATGAGGAGGTGCAGAAGTCTAGTTTTCCTGAAAGGTATTTATGGTATTTTTGCCCAATGATGTCAAAAATATTCTGCCTACTGCAGGTTTAATGTAGTTTACTAATGTTGATGATCTCATGGAAACTCTCAATGTGGAAAGTATATAATCTTTTATTGTATCGTTTATGTGAAGTGATGCCAATTTGTGAATTTTCTTAATTGCTGAATTACCTTTTAAAGTAGTATTTCATTCAGATATTTCAATGTGGCAGTTAGATCCCATTCTTTGTTTACATATTGAACTTGATGTGTAACATGCTGTAAGTTTATGTTTTTGTCTTTAGCCTGACACAAATAACATGCTATTTCTACATGTTATTGTCTCTAATTTCCAGAACCAGCATGACAATATAATATCTTATTAGGTTTTAAATATAACACTGCCTATGCTAATACTGTAAGATATGAACCTTCCTCTGTTGTTTCACACTGGCACAAACTCAGCTGCTTCTCAGCCATCATTATTTTTTAATTGTTTAAACTCTGCTGTGACATGTCAACATGCAGCTCATCGTATTAAATACAACGAGATTCACAGTTGCCACTTCTGGTCAGTGCTTTAAAACAAATACTTGACAAGATTAAACGAGGCAGATAAAACATATAACAGGTAAAACACACACAGTTATAAAGCAAATAAAACAGGTAAAGTAGATGTAATAAATAAATATAAACAGAAGTGTTACACTAGAAGTATAAAATGTAAAATAGATGTAATGTAAACAGAGGTAATTGCACTTGTAAAATAGGTAGGGTATATGTAATAAATAAGATGTAAACAAAGGTAGTTGCACTTGAGGTGTATATTGCATCAAGGATATATTGCACAGACAAATGTATTTCACATTCAATGTATTAATATTGCACAAATTCATTGTTTGTTCAGTGTCCGTATGGTACAGGGAAAGAAGCTGTTCGTGAGTCTGGTGGTGCGGGCTTTCATTGACCTGTAGCTCCTGCCAGAGGGCAGCAGGTCAAACAGGTGATGAGCTGGGTGGGAGGAGTCCATGAGAATAGTTGTGAACCCACTGAGGCAGCGGGAGCTGGAGATCTCTTCCAGGGAGGGCAGAGGGCAGCCAATAATCCTCTGGGCCGTGTCTATGACCCAGAGTATACAACATAATAAAATGTATGACAATGGTCAGCAACACATCAACTGCAGTATGTAGGCCTACTTCAAAATAAAAGCATGCCTTTACGACAGGTAAGCCAGTAGAGAGGTGATTTAATGGGTCTAACCTTGACATGCAGCGGTAACGTTACAGGTCTGTTCGTGTCTGCAGCATGGATGTATCAGAAGAACAGTGCTACTGACGCAACTACCTGAAAGTTGTTCAATTTATGTGAGCTAAAACCAGCATACTATGGCTAAAAGTTTCTCCCAAAACAAAACTCTTACATTGAAAATTCTTCTTCTTCTTCTGCGTTTCTATTGTCGGTCTGGAGGTTGATATTCACATTACCTCTATCTACTGGAGTAGAGGATACAGCTGTAGATCAATAAGAAAGCTGTACCTGCTGTGTGTGTGTATGACAGGATTCTTCTTCTTCTTCTTCTTCTTCTTCTTCTTCATCTTCTTCTTCTTCTTCTTCCTTCATGGATCCATTAAATGATATGGCTTAAAAGAATGTCCTCCTTTTATACTTTTAAAGATACTGATTTAAAACATATTTGACTACGATTTAAAACTTAAAACTAAATTGACAAAAACTACCAAATTTATTCCAATTGTCTAACAGACCCCGATTGTTTTTTATTTTTTGTTTTTATTCATCTTTTCCTTTCCTTACATTTTATTTGTTGTGTAATTTATTTTATTTTTATATTATTTTTATACTGTGAAATATATTTGCAGAAATTAATGAAAATTGTAATATGTTTATGTGACTACTGTATTGAACTTTGGAAATAAAGTATGGAAAAATAATCTTCTCATAGATGTATAAGCTTCTTCTTCTCCTTCTCCTTCTTTTGCCTTTTTCCATGCAGCTCTGTTTATCCGTGTTCTGGCCCGCTCCTTTGGTTTATAGATGTTGGGGCTTTGAGGCTTGAGAGCCAGATAATGTTCTGAAAGGTTATTTGAAAATAGCACTTGAGAATGATTTCTCATCACATGATAGAGACCTCCCATCACCTATCCATCTGCACCAAGGCTTACTTCTAGTTATTGAATGTGTTCTGAAATATGAGTGTGGGTTATATGATAATATGTCTCTGTTCAGTTGTATTATTCCTGCCAGCCTCTCCAGGAACAATACTTTCAAAAGCCAAACCCCAGTGCTTTATAAGCCAAGTAATCCTAAACTGTGAACATTTGCTGAATTAGCTTTGGCCTCTTTGACTCACTACATATCTTCTCCTAGAACAGTATCCTCAATAAGACAAGGTAACATTGACCCCTACTGGTGACAAGTAGTAACCAAATCCACCCAAAGTGCATAACTGTGGGATTAAATCAAGGGATGATATCAATTATTTTCTTGCAATTGTTTTATTGAACAGTTTGGATCTTATTCCATTCTCCCTCCAGTGTTATTTTGTGCAACCACCTTCAGGATTCTGGCATCTATCTTTTTTTCAGAATCTACATCCATCACAACAGTCCCCTATAGTCACCCACTACATGTAGCTGTTAAACATGCACTGCCTATGGTACAGATGTTGTGGTGCCCAGGACATACAGTATCATTTAACTGTCTGAATATTACACTTTTTTATTTCAGGGTCAGTCTGGGGCCCATCCCAGCAATCACTGAGCAGCACTTAAAGTAAATCAGAATTTGTGAGGTTAAAAACAAGAGTTTAAAGTTTTTAAGATTTCTGTGTCTTGTAATATTTGTAGTGTTATAACAGCAATGATAAAAAAAAAAAGTATTAAAAAAAAGAGTTGAACACACCCTGTCGGGACTGAGCACACTCACAAAAGCAAAATTCACCACACTTGTCTCTAAACTAGAAAAGAACAAAGCAACCCAAAACCAGCGTGGGCCCTGAATTAGCAGAAGTCAAGTAATAATGTAGACAATACACAGACATTACGAGTGTAGCAGTTACTGTGGACATTCAAATAAAAGTTTAAAACCAAGCTTAAAGTCTCTCTAACCTTTGCTTCTTGCATTAATTCTACTGACCACACCCAGCATCACAACACCCATCCTGACACTTCTACAACATAGTAGGTGGGAGCTCCAACCACTAGAGGTCGACAGACACAAGAGCTTTAGCTGCTATCACTGTTAGTTATACTTATACTACAATATATTGAACAATGTAAACAAAAAGTACAACAACATATCCCGTGAGTTTTTGTCATTAGCACGCAGTCACAGCCTCATATGGGCTGCAGGCAGCAGATCAGTTACAGTTTGTTGTATCTGTTGGCTAATGAGGTTTGCAGAGTTTGGTTGTCATTCATGCATTTCAATCAGTTTTGTCTAGTCAAATTTGTTCTTAGAATCCTAATTTCTATTTCATGTACCCTCATCCCAATTTTGAGTGATCTCATGTTTCCTTAAAATGTAATGAGGCCTTTTCCGCACTGGGTGGCAGTATGCACATTTGTACTACACAACCTGAGGGAGAACTCCATCTGTGTGCTCTTTTTGTAGTTTGACCCATCTCATATTCTGTCATCTGACAGAGGCAATGATGTGAAGCCCTTGATCTCAAATAATAAGTACCGATGTAAAATTATATAACAGCTCAGACAGCTCGGTACTAGAGAGAGCGAGAGAGGGAGAATCAGAGAGGGAGCAGGAGGCTTTAGTTCAATTATGAGGCAGATCAAAGAGCGAGGAAAAAAAGGTGAGAGAATGTGTCTGTTAAAGCCAAAAGGCAAAAGAGCGCAGCGCCCATTTGCAGCCATGTAGGGAGATTTAGATGGAGAACAGCCTCTGTCAGTACTCTTACCTCAACTCCCAGACTTGACACTGATGTTAAAAACTACAGGGTATCTCTATTTCTTTGGATTTTTGGCATTTTTGATTTGAAAACCTGCATCCTTTGTGTAATCCAAATTCAAATAGATGGGATAAAGCAGCTAAGACAATAGGATAACTACTTCAAATACCATGTTTATTCTATCAAATATTCCCTCACTGTAACCTAGCGCTAAAAGATTTGATAAGTTGACAATGGCACCTGCTGCCGAGGAGAGAATAATACATTTATTTGAACTAATTCAGCTACCAAATGAGTTGCTCTTTTAAAAAGGACCTATTATGCTTCTGTGCTTTTTTCCCTTTCCTTTAGTGTGTTATCAGGACCAGCTTAAGGCATAGGCCATAGAGGCGGTCGCCTAGGGCACCACCTTCTGGGGGGGGCGCTGTTCGCCCTTTAAAAAAAAAAAAAAAAATGCCAGTGGGCGCCTTTTTTCATTTTCTGCATTGAGGTAACAAATGAACAAAGAAAGAAAGAAAGAAAGAAATGCACTTTTCACCCCTGTAACTCTCGTAGTGAAACTGATAAAACACTTTTCTGCCAACAATATCACACTTTATTTATTTTACAATATCTTAAAACCATTAGGATGTCTGATGTGTGTTGCGGTTTACGGGGCTAGGGTTTGGGTTCTGGGGGGTTGAACCACTATCCCTCACCCTAGAGCAGCAACGGCGGCGATGAAGGTGGCTCCAAATCTGAATTTTTGTGGATGTAAAAGGTCTGCAAAGTTACAAATCCCAAAGTCCACACCAAAGGGAGTTACTCTCCTCCACAGAAACACTGCTCTTGAACTGCCTGAAACGCCTTGATTGAAGTCTCGCCTTTTCTTCCGTAATGTGGTGATGTCACCAAGAAACACATTTGCATAATACCTAATGCCTAGCGGCTAGTTTGGCACGACCTCAAAGAAAACTAGTTAGAGCGGAGCTGGAGCGGAGTCTGAAGAGCAGACTGGGCTTTTTTCAAACAGAGCGTTTCAGACAGAGGGTGAAAAGAGGTGCTGCAGCACAGTCGGTATGAGAAAAATAAGGCGTCTTTTGAACATTAGAGCATGTAAACATGTTCTAGTAGAAACCCAAAATACAAGTATGCGCCTGAAAATTAGCATAATAGGTCCTCTTTAATGTTTTTTTCCTGAGTGCACAAACCTGGTAGCATGTTACCGTAAGACATGACGGAGCCTGAAAGCAAAGGCGGTTCAGGCTGTATTGAGCTGAGGAGATTTTATTGACAAGTGTTTTGCCCTGTTGAGCTGATATTTCAAATACAGAGACCATGTTACGGGTTGCGAAGCAGTCGCTCATGAAAGTGCTGTGAAGCAAAGGGCAAGCTGAAAGCCAAAAGGCTGAGAATAACTTGGGTGCATATTGTGCGGTTGTGTGTGTGTGCTGTGAGCGAGGCAGAAGGTGAAACGCTTCAGACACAATCGATAGCCGAGAATGTGAATGTGTCTCCTTGTGTGTGTTTACAGAAGCAGCTGAGGGAAGGGGACTGCAGGGAGGTGACTAATAATTTCAGTGAAATTGAATAATACAGTTGTCTCAGTGTAGGGAGATAAGTAGAAATATATTGAGTATGAGATTGATTTTAAAAACAGTTTGAGAGCTGGGACTGTTAAATTTATTCGGACACAGTTTGTCTTTGAATCCCCGTGTTGTGACATCAAACAGACGCCGGTGTGAAGAAGGTCGACCTCCAAGGGCACACTCTGTGTATTTCAGCACTGTTTAGAGGGTGGCACTTGAGATTTATTGTGATATACTTTAATATTCATAATCTTGGTTTAAAGAGGGCTGCTCTGACCCAACTGCTGCATGTTGCTAATGTTTTTTCTCCTGGCATTTTTCACTCCTATAATTTGTAACCTCATGACAGACATGGAAACATTGCAGCTCTGCAGTAGAACCACAAAGCTTCTGGTCACATACTGGAAGCACATTTTGTACATAGCAGAGCTGTATGTGAAGCGTGGCATTTCAGTCTCCCATAGGATCACGGTCAAGTACATACAGTATACACCTTGTTAAAACCATCCTGAGGGAGGTGATCATCCCATTGTCTACACACAGAAACAAGACAAAGCACTTAGTGTTCTCTGAACATGTGGCAGTTGTTTTTTTTTCTTTTTCCCTGTGTGGTAACACCAGACAACAGCTGTCACCTCTGACATCATCACTGGTGTGCGTTGGCCCTTTTTTAGGTGGCAGCGTGCCCCGATGCGCTCTGGGAAACAATTTGGGCAGATGGTATGGACAATTTGAATTTGAAGAAGAGCAAACAACTTATTGTTAAGAAACCTAGATACAATGTTGTTTGTGTGAATTCAGTGGTTTGTGACTAGAATTTAAAACCCTGTTAAGGTCGTCCAGATGTTCGTTTAAAACAATATATCTTATTTTCTCTGTCAAAAACACAAACATAAACACACCCACCATTAACCTCTTAAAACGCAACAGTTTCTCGGAAGTGCTCGCCATCCAATCACCGAAAAATGCAATTCCTGCAGGAATCTCAAAAATCACCGCATGGCTTTTTTTATGGTGTTCCTCAAGGTCTTGGTGTCTCAATGTGGTATTTTGGAGGAATTATTGATCTTTTTTTTAATCAATTCTTGAGTGGTAAAAAAGAAAAAAAGGCATCAAATCTGTTTAAGAAATGGTATCAACACAGAAGAATTTGACACACAGTGCTGAGCTGCATCTCAAATTAATCTTCAGGTTCCCAGCTTTCAGATGATGGAAACCACTTCTATGTGACATCTACTGTTGACTTGTTATCTACTCCTTAACATCCCCCTGTCCCACAAAAGGGGGCGGAATGGAAAGAGGTTAAAGAAACAGGACACAGGCATGTTGAAAATCTTACAATGTATATAATTGACACAAGATTTCAGGTACAACAGCAAATGAGACATTTGTATTTTTCAACCTCTTTCTGGCATCTATCTTCACCATAAGCACAAACTCTCCATAGATTTCTGATAACAACAAAACCAAAGTACATAAAAACAAGAGAATTAAAAGTACTTTTTTTTCCTCATGAATTGGCACCTTTAAGAAATTCCTCTCGTATTCAACTCAGTGTAGAATAAAGCCGTTTTTAAACGGTGGTATAACCAGCTTTGCATTTTTCGCCACCTAATGAATGAGGACAGGATTGAGGTGCACAAGCTGATTTGAGATCAGCACTTTGGACAAACCTTTCTCCTGCCTCTCCTCTCACACACACAGCGGCATTGTTTTTACACTGTTTCACCACAGTTGAACAGGAGACGTCTTGCTGGGCCACATCTATCTGCATACACACATCCCCAATCAATAGTCGTTTCTGGAAGGTGTTGACTCGCGTATTGATCGACCATCTTGTGATGTCTTTGTGCAGACAATGCCATTTATTGGCCTCATAAAAGTGCAGGTTTTATAAAAGGGAGGGGGGACTTTGAGCAACAAATTAATGAGATCAAAAGGTGGAGGAGGAGAGAAGGGGGGGTTGTGCAAATTTCAGCCGATGACATTGTGAGGCAGTCATTGAAACTGAAGTTGTGAGTCGCGAGTCGTCTTTTGAATTGGAATGTCACCATCACAGTTGGAGTCATTTCTCATTCTTTACGGGGCTTAATGTGGACTTTCACATTCATATTCAGATTTTTCTAGACAGGGTCACAAAAAGAAGACCCATGTGGTGCTCTTACTAATTGTTCTTTGCTCAAAATGTTTTTTTCCCCCCAGTGGACCATCTGATATCGCTCTATTTCTCTTTTTGAATCTAAAAATGGACCCCAACCCCAGACAAAGTGTCAAAGGCAGTCACAGGCAGATTTCTTTAACCAGGGACGAACAGAAAGACACACACACATACACACATTAATTAAGCATGTCGAGAAAAATGAAAGAAAATATCATCAAAGTAACATGTCAGGTTATGACAACAGCCTCACCCATTTTCAGAGCAGTAATTATCTGACAGATGTGCTTCTCAAATGTTGACAGAGCCCCCAACAAAATTAATTGGATCTGCTGTAATATCAACTGTTAGGTGCATATACAGAATTTTCTTTTCATAAAATGAATCATGGTGGATTGTCCCAGTGTACAACTGAAGCAACAACGTATTCTAAAATATGTGTCCATTTACACATATGTACAATACTTATAGAGATTGTGAGTTATTACAGTAGTAGGTTGAAAAATGAGCTATATTAATCTCCCGTTGCTGTCAGTTGAATCGCACTAAGTCAGACAATGTCAGTCCAATGCATTTTAAATTTCCGCGCCATCCAAACGAGATATATAAAAGCTCCATCGTCTGTCCCTCTTTTTGCTCTTTCAATCGAAGACAAGTCCACACATTCCCACACAAACACACATGCAAGCGTCGTCCCATCGTCCTGCAACGCGGCGTTCTTAAACGAGAGCTTTGACGTTTCTTTGAATTAAAATGTGTTTCCTCATCAGGGAAAAGCCTTTCACTGTGTTCCCACAACACTCCCAGTAAGGTTGACACATAATGAAGCACTGTGTCATTGTCATATTGCCTTGCCACCATGTAGAAGCCAGAGGAACACTTTAAAGGTAATTATAACTGATGAGCGGGGAGAAGGGGGGGAGGGAATAAAGAGGCACTGATATAGAAAAGTTGCAGAAAAATGGAAGGCAGATATGGATACGCTTTGACAGACGATGAATGAAATAAGAATTATAGCATACAATGATCCGGCTGTTATAAAATTTTGATACGTAATTGGCTATTTTTTTTCTAGAAAACAACAAAGAAGAAAAGAAAAATATGTACACTGTCGTGTCTGCCATACAAATAGTAGTACGATTCAAAGACGTGCATGGTGTGGCTTTTACTGCTGCAATTAGACAAAAAAAGCATGACATTGCTAGTTGCAATTATGATGCTGCTAATCACAGGAGCGCTGGGCCCTTGCAGGGAGCACACAAAATATATTTTTGCTCTGCTGTGCACATAAAAAGAATACTGAAAAAAGCGCTACATGACAGCAGTGTTTCTGCTACACGTCTCCAAAATCACAAACTGTTAATCCTTTGCTGTGATGGCAATCTTAAACCCCCGTTCCACATACAGTTCTCTATAGTGGGAAGCTGCTGTCATCTGAGACCTGGCCCGGCCCAGCATGTGTTCTGCTTACACCAGACTCTCGAGTTGATCCCACACAGCCAGCAGGGTCTGGAGAGAGAGTGAGATCCGCCCCAGCAGGGGGAGGCAGGGGGAATGTAGGGATGAGTGGATGAGTGGATGGAGTGGCGGACGGGTCACGTTACTCCCACATTAGACGATCATGTCGGTGCGAATGTGATCACGGCTTTTATTACAGCTTACATGATGAAATGGCGAAAAAGTGCTGACGCGGAGTGCTCGCATCCTCGCCGCGAATGTAAGCGTAATGATATTGTGAGGCTTAATGCATTAAGAGGTCTGCTGGGTCGTGCTGTCCAGATTATCCCCCTTTAAAAGTCATCGATATTGTATTTCATTTAAGTTTGTGGTTTGCGTAGGTTTTCTATAAACATTGGGGAGCGATTAAACCACTCTGGGGTCTGTTGTGACTTAATGATAAATAAATAATTCTACTGGACACAAGTGCTGTTTTTTAAAAGGAGTGGAATAACAAATCTGAGCGCCACTGCAAAGCCCCATTCTCCCTCTCCCCGTGGTGTCAACACCAACATACTGTTAGCAATATAGTCTTACACATGTCTTAGGTACAGATATAATCTCAGAGAACCCAAACACCAGAAACAAAACATTAGAAGATGCGAAAAAGACCAGCTCTAATGGTGTCATAATATAGCAAGAAATAAAAGAGCAGAACCAAAACATTTATGAATACTCGTAATTCCATTTTTGCTCTAATCCAAAACCAAAAGGAAGTCCATCCAAGTGATTTTTTGTTGTTTCCTTTTATGTATTTAGTTTTGGCAAAGTAACTAACCCCCCAACATCTCCTCCCTCCCCTTTCAGACTCTCCCCAACCTCCGTGTCCCAAACTCAGTCCCAGTTGGTAGAATTCCCCCGTCAATTATCGCCGGAGCAGCAGAATGAGCAGTGGAAGCAGGTAGATGGCGATGCAGGGGAGGTTCTGGTGGGCGTTGTTGGCGCCTTTCACCTGCTTGTTTTCTGGAAGGTACGGGTAGAGTATGGGTCGTTCTGTGACGGGGACGATGGGGCGCGAGTCACGGGAACACATCTCGTCGGCGCACGTGCCGCTTCCTGAACCGCTGACATCATCACCTATAGACGGAGGGTCAGGACGTGAGTTTAATGGTACGACACTCATGCAATTTACAAATGGTGTTGCTTATGTATTCATAGAATTTACATATAAAGACCACTGTCACATACTCATGCATATTAAACATACTGTGCATATGCCAGTGAGAAATATGAGGTTCACTGTCCAGATGCAGGGAAACCAGAAAATGGATGAGAGTTTTACTGCCAGCATCACCTCGTGTTACTTACATTATGTGGTACAAAATATGACCTCAATTATTCACAAAGGCACTTTGATTTATGCCAAGCCTTTTTATACCTTCATCTTAATTCCAAATGTACCGTTTGCCTTTTTGCTAGAGTTTGTACAAGGTAAGATGTAAGAAGTGTGCTGTCTCCTCAGATGGAGTTACTTCCCGTAATCTAGACCTTGTTAAAAAGCTTCCAATCATCAGTGAGTCATCTGGGATGAAGTTTGTTGTGAATGTTATTTAGAAACTTCCGGGCTGCGATAGTAAAAGTACTCACTGGTGTCCTGAAAGTCCACATCCTGGCCGTTGAGAGCATTCTTCAGGCGGTGCGTCATGATCTTCAGCTGCATGATCTGCTGGCGTATTGTCATGTCTGGTTTGGTGATGTCGATTTCCACTTCAGGGTTGTTGATCTGGCTGGCGAGGCCATCGCCCATCACCTCGGGAAGGTACCTGGTACACATTAACATTTGATTAACATGTGAAGCACATCATCATCATCATCATCATCATCACAGTTAACTGGAGATGATGTAGCTTTTGCTGAACGGTGGACTCAGTGACTAAAAGTGGCACATTGAATGTCCTTCATTTCCCAGGATTCTGTGGAGTTGCTTTAAAGACATCATCATTAGGTGATCAAACTAACATTGGTGGCACCTATGCAACTACACTGTAAAAAGCTAGTAGCCAACCGGTGTTAAAACTAGAAGAAGAAGAGAACTAGACCAAAAGCAGGAAACAACTAACATGTCTCTTGGTGAGATACGGTGTGTTTACTTCTCGTTTTCTGTTCGTTCTGTAACAAGCTGAAACTAATGTAACAGTAGCATAGTCATAAAATCAGCTCAATAATGTACAAAACAATATCTATCTAAAGTTTGCTAACATTAAAAAAAAAACAAGAGTGTATTGTATTGAGAATGGATGTGTTTTATTGCTTATGAATTTTTTCATTTGTAGGTGTAATATTGTAAAATGCCTTCTTTCAAAACATACTCAGTCTAGTCTTTACTATGAAAACTCATTACAATTGCATGTATAAATAATGGAAAAGATATTTGATTTCTGGGACTTGTTCAACAGTTTTTATACAGTTGACTGACTGTATTCCTAAAAGAAAAGAAAAAGTATGTTTTGTAAAAAAAATAAGTCCTTCAGATGTCTTATCACCGCAGTAGCACATAACAGTACCATTATATTGTACATTAAACACCATAATTTTGTCATGCCAATATTTGTACTTTCACATCTTATTTTGAAACCCATTTCTTTATCGGGTTATATGCCTTACCTGGCACGATTCATGCCATTCCAACACTTATCCTCTGCCCCTGTTCCAGTGGCCACTCTGTCGCTGCAGAGGATACCGGGGAGAGAAACCCAGTACGGCTGCATGTCCCTCAGTCTCATGGTTACGTCAGACACCTGAGGCAGAGTTGACAAGAGCAGATTCATGAGCTTTTTACACTTTGTTCAAAATCGCAGCATGATGGTGCACTCAAACAGGAGAGAAAGAAAAGACTGCTGCTTCCTCAATAACCAACTGCAGTGCTCAGTCATCTGACTCATTCACCCATCCAAGCATTCATTCCCATCTAATCACCCCATAGTTGTCTGTGTAAAGGTGAAACGAACAGCGAAAAGGGTTTAATTGCCCATGATGAGCGATGGCTCTTGCACCATAAACCGTCACTATGAACGGGCCGGACTAGGCCATCGGAGAGCAATAACAAGGACACAGATTCAGTCGCATAAATACTAACCAGTTTGTCCATTTTGTTAGTGCTGGTTCCCAATTTGTCCTCCACTGTAACCTTCCCTCTCTTCATGTCCACGCCTCCTGTGTTGCTGCTTCCTCCCTCTCTGATGTTGCCACACGCCTGGAACAACTGGGGCAAAAGAGAGTGAAGGAAAGACAATACATGAACAAAATGTTTAGAGTTTACTCTGCTTTCAAGACACTGTAAGAACCAGAACAGAAGGTGCTTTTTCATGTAAGTCATCTTCAACTAGTAACTAGAACTGTAAGGCTTCAGACTCTCTCCATAAACTTCATTTTCCCACTATATACAGTATAGTTCATATTCTGGATCTTTATTCAGCCGAGTAGACCATTATCAGGCGTTATCAGTAGTTATAAACCCCATAGATGTGGGTCAAAAGGGCCCTGCTACACCCACCAGTAGGTTTTATCATCGAGTCACATGAAATCACAGAAAGAAGGAATAAAAGAAGATGACAGCAACCTCTATTATCTGGAGTAATTATGACAGGAGCAAAAGCGGAAGTGAGGTGCTGTAGTATAGACAGTGTAAAGCTCCATATGGAGTGGTGGTCAGGGGCACCCTTTAGTGACAGTATGTGACAAACGAACCCACCCGAGGGGTTATTTGACGGTTGGAGCAAATTACGTAGTATTAATAGTGTTAGAGTCAGCTAAGGGCAGGTGGGGGTGGATGTGGATAGGTCAAACAAGCTTACAACCAGGAGAGTGGTGTTCGTGTCCCATGTGGAACTAAAAGTAACGCTGACTTATTTTGTCATGTCAGTCGTTAGTCGCGTGACTCCTTAGTATCGTCAGTCCCGTTGGTCCCGTGAGTCGTTAATCAGTGAATTAACGTCAACCAGGAACATTTCCTAACCCTAACTAAGTGGCTGTGTTGCCTAAACCTAACTTCCTGTGAAAACGGAAGTTTATTTTGAAACGACACTATGCATGTAACGAGTGTATATTGACACGCCGTCCCCGGTCCGTCCAAAAGTAACGCAAGAGGGACACCCAGTGCGTCGGTGTCCAATGCCGAGGTGCACTGACGAGTTGGGAGTGAGAATGTGTTGATGGGACACGAAACACAGGGCTTTCACGCAGGAGACTGGGGTTTGCATCTTGTGTGAAACCATCAACATGTAGTTGTCTTTGTGTTCACAAGCGTTAAGTTTTACTTTCACTTTTTATTTTAAGCCAAAACACAACCTTTTTCCCTAACATTACATAAGTGGTTCTGTTGCCTAAACCTAAAGAAGCTGTTTTGTTTGTGTTCAAAACGTTTCTTACAGTTTTACAATTTGTTACGACGTGTTGCTTTTAAGTTTCTCTTTCACTTTTACAATATAGAAGGCATAGCAGGCCCCTACTGACCCACATCTATGGTGCTTATAGCGACCGATAACGCACATTTAATGACCTGATAAGAGTCAAATTGGGTGCTCATGATGCTGAAACCAGCTCTCTGAATACAAGAGCTCAGCAAAACATTTTGTTTGACCAACTTATCTATAAGTACACAAAGAACCTTTGAGCATATTAGTACAAACACAAATCTCTACCTTTGAAAGCCAACAGCGACAAGCGGTGCTGGTTATTTGCATGACCCCAAGAATCAATCACAGCGTCGCTCCAGCAAAATGATTCACAGCTCAGAAAGCACTACTTGTCCCTATGGGGCTTACATTTTTATAAATGGAGCCCAGGGAATACAGTAAGACTGCAGTCAATCTGTCATCCAATCTGGCCTGCTTTAGAGGAGCCTCAAGCCTTTGAACCTTCACACATAACTATAAAATAATCCTGTTTTAAGCTTCCAGTCCTGTCTGTCAGCAGCATAGCTCGGTGGTGTTGTGTGGTTCACAGCAGATTGAATAATGGACATAAAAACATGGCGTTGACTCGGTTACAACAGAGTAGTGGCGGATAGACCTCAAGCACATTTACTTATGCAGTTTCTACATCTGTATATGGTATGTGTTTATGGGGAAAGTACAAAACACAACATATGGCTTTTGATGTCAACAGATTATGTAAATAGGAGATAATCTATCCTACACTGTGTCTACCATAATACCAGACTGTGGACATGAATTGACTTCTATGGGATCAACACAGCACTTTCCCCCAGAGATGAAGATCAGAAGCTGAAGCTGTGTGTGATTACCATACTGAACCAGGTCAGAGGCAGTCCGCCAGGCTACGGCTCACCTCAAGCCAGCCCGGCTCTTTAACAGCCAACTAGCACAGAGGAAGCTTTGTCTTTTCCTCTCACCATCTAACACTGTTTTCCACCTTCACCAAGTCAGATTTCCATTGCTGCCAGCGCCTTTTAAGGATCATATAAAACTGTTGCTCAAACACCATTTAACAGTGAAGTAAACGCTTGGCCTGCAGGCTCTGTCATGACTCACATCCTTTTATGTTAAATCTGGTATATGGAGCCTTAATGTAGTGGTAGGATAGGTGTTAATTGTACAATCAAATGAATGTAGGAGCTTTAGGGTAGCATAATGAGAGGAGATACAGTCTTTGAACTGATGGATCCAGGGTGTGTGTCAGTTTTACTTCTTCACTATTACTTCTACTGCTTTACCAAGCGACATGAACATTTCTGAAAATTATTTCTCTTTAAAATTAAATATTCATAACTAAATAAGCAACGATCATCTAATATGCTCCAGCGGGACTATGTGGGTGTTCTTTGAACAGATTTGACTGACAGTCGCCCGGTTACATAAGCAAACAATAACACGATCTCAGTTCTATTCCAACATTTCTAAATTCTGATTGGTGCGTGGAAGTGAGTGACATCACATTTTTTTCCCAAGAGTCCCACCTACTTCAAACCACCGAGAAGAGCACGGACAAAAACACAAATACAGAAATCTCTCGTGAAAACATAAAATAAAACTGTTGTAACGGTTTATGTGGGACCATCTGCCTCGTAGAAAGAATCGAGATAATGGGTTTTCAGGGCCTTATAAAATATAGTGCCAATCATTATATGAATATATGCTTGCAAATTTGACTTTGATTTACTTCCCTCAAGCAGGAAAAAAGATATGCATATATTTAAGTTTAACTAGAGATGAGAAGTGTGCGCATACTGTATGCCATGAGGCTGCCATGGACTGGCTGATGGACGATCTCACCTGTAGCTGCAGTTTTTGCTTTTTGCAACAAACTACTGTTTGGCTTTTTAAGATATTTTTCAAATATAATTGAACATTGGGTAATCATTTTGCTATGACTAGAGCAACACGTTAAAGAGGATCTATCATACTTTAGTGCTTTTTCTCTTTCCTTTAGTGTTATATTGTTTTTTTGTGCATGTAAAAGGTCTGCAAAGTTCCTAAGCTTAAAGTCCACGCCAAAGGTAGAGTTACTTGCCCCCCACAGAAACACTGTTCCTGAACTGCCTGAAACACCGAGGTTGAAGTCCCGCCTTTTCTTCCGTAATGTGGTGATGTCACCAAGTAACACATTAGCATAATACCTGCCTAGCGGCTAGTTTGGAATGCCTTTAAACAAAGCCAGTTAGAGCGGAGCTGGAGCCGAGTCCGAAGAGTTTGGTCCAGCTGACCAATCAGAGCAGACTGGGCTCAAACAGAGCGTTTCAGACAGAGGGTGAAAAGAGATGCTGCAGCACAGCCGGTATGAGAAAAATAAAGCGTTTCTTGAACATTAAAGCACGTAAACATGTTCTAGTAGAAACCCAAAATGCAAGTATGCGCCTGAAAATGAGCATAATAGGTCCTCTTTAATAAAACAGTCATAAAACTTCCACTATCACCTCATTTGAAAATGGCATGCATTCTGCACCTCATGCACTGGTACATTAGTTTCCTCTCAGAAAAAGCTTTTATGATAGAACCAGAGTTATCTCCTCACAGTTGTGGCGCAGAGTACACTACTTTAAAAATCAAGGAAATGAGTGATTCTATTGGTCATGGCTGAAGCAACACCATCACAACTACTAATACTAATATGTTCTAATGATGTTGATGTATGTTACAGACCTGCACAGCTCTTTGTCTTTAAACAAAATAAGAAATGACAAATGAGTTGCCATGTGCAGAGATCTGTAATTACAGTGTAAAGTTAGTACTATTCAAATATTATGGGATATGACATATGTTTTGACACATGTTTGCAGCCTATGGTTTAACTCATAATATCATATGACATCTTTTTCATGAACTCTTCTTTGTATTCTGTGTAGTATTAACAGTTTGTATGGTTTAGTCAGCTGTATGTGTGTACCAATGTGTGCTCTGACCTTGCTGTTGATGGTCTCCATATTATCCATCATGGTAAACATGGCTTCTGATATGCGAGTGGGGAGGGAGAGGACCACGCTATCCACACCAGATGGGCCATCAAAACGTCCAGCCACCTGAATCATTGTTTCTACAAAACACAGGAGGTACAATTAGCGTGAAGACAGTGTGAAATGGTTCATATGTCGTATATTGGATTCTTCTGTATTCACTGCACAAAGTAACATCATGTGTCGGGCGAACCTTTGAGCAAACATATGGCTGAATTGGATGCATGTGTGAATGTGTGCATGCTTCCCACCTGCCAAATGCCTCCACTCGGTGTTGAGGTCAGCCTGGTTGGCCAGACAGCCCTTCATAACGTTGCTGCAGTAGTTGGCACAAGGTCTGGCGGAGGCCATGCCGCGGCAGTGGGGACAGTAAGTCATCTTCATCATGGCCCGCATGCAGTCCGGGCTCAGCACCACCTGGGGTAGGGCACGGGCAAAAATAAACACACACCACCTGGATGAAAAATTACTGTTCTGTCAAGCATATATGATGTAATAGTCTAAAAGATAAAAATGGCAGCAGCAGTTGATCAAACTGTACATCAGACAACTTTCACTGTTAACAGCCCTGCTGCTACTGTACAGGAGAATTTCAGTTATAGTAAGATGTGAAGATGGAAATTTCTTTAGCCAGACAATGACAGTGGCAGAACCGTGGGAGGTCACCTCCCATGGTGACCTTTTTTTCAGTTTGCACCAGACTTTCATTCAGCACAGTTTCCTTGGAAACCACTTTGGGAGAATTCGCTTTTTGTTTCACATGCGATGAAAAGGCCCTGACATTCATACAAGTATTCTCAGTCCCTCACTCCATCCTTCCTGCTTCTTCCATGTCTCTCTCTATCCCACAAGGCTGTTCCCCCAGGAAAGGGCCTCGGTGCGTGAAAAGTAAAACTGGGTTAATACCAGTAAGCTCTGTTCACAAGAGAGTACAGCTATGCATACAAAACCTCAGGAAGTGTGTGTGTGCGTATGAGAGAGAGAGAGGTGGAACGAGCCCAGCTACGCATACAAAGCTCCTCTAAGCTGACATCTGGGCCAGCCTGATGCTTTTCCTGGAAACAGTTCTTCCAACAGCAAAGTCACAGTTAAAACCAGCTTTTAACAAATATACAGTGGAAATAGCACAACAATAGGGATCAGGTGGGAAAACAAATCATAGATACGTTGAACGAGTGTTGTAGTACTTGAGACCACTTCTTGAAGGTTTTGTCTCGGTCTCAGACAAAAGAGGACTCAAGATTTTATTTCAAGACCACAACTGCGGGGATATTACTAAATTGATGAGATAACTAAAACACACTAAAACACTAAACTGATTTACTTGTTAACATCATTACTGTGATGTGTGATTACTTTATCAAGACATTTCTCTTGGTATACGTATACATAAACACACATACAGTATAGATGGCAATAAAAGAGGTGAAAGAAGAGGAATCTTGTGTTTTGATGGGAATGTGGATCTTTCACATCAATTTCAGGAGTGCCTATGGTCTGCATGTTCCACATTTTATCTTAAGCGTGCCATGCAGTGTGGGACTCGCACTGGTCTGGTCTTGGTCTTGACCACAGACTGTATATAAAGATGGACGAAGCGTCTCACTTCCTCCCACTGTACAGAACTGAAGCCAAAATATCCCGGATACGAGAGCTGCCATGTTGAGATTTTGATGTCTTGTGGAGCCAGTCTGCGCCGTAGTGATCGGGCGGTGGAGCCGCGGTATCGAGGTCACCCGCCCAAACCAATCGCGAGCCAAGCACGGCCGCAGCTTGTCAGCGAGAGAGACTAACAGCTGTCAATCATCACGTTTCACTCCCTTTTTATAAACTCAAATAACTAATTAAAACCAAAGGAAAAATGAACTTACATCAGCGTGGTAAGAACTACCTAAAATGACAGAAACCATCTTTGGGGGAATTTATTTGGCATGTATTTGACTTTTTAGTTTGGCCCATGTCCCATCCGCTAACATGGAGGAGGCGGGCTTTATGACCTATACTGCAGCCAGCCACCAGGGGGCGATCGAGATGTTTTGGCTTCACTTTTAGGGAGCTGTCATGTCATTCTCAGATCACGGAGAGTAAGATATAATCAACACTAACAGAGGCAGCTCATCTGCAGCACTTGTACGTCATGGTGTAATTTATTGTGTGCATCTTAGTATTGTATACAGTTTATAGTTCTTTCCAGATTTTATTTTGTGATCCACACTTTCTCTCAACTTTAAATACATTATTTCATCAGTTCTAGTGTTGAAAAATTGGTTGTAAAGTTTCAAACAACCTTCATTGTGGTCTGTTTTCAGTCTTTTTTTTCTTGGCTGTATTCAATGACTATTTATGGCTGTATCAACCCAATTTCCCCACAAGATTTAATCTAATCATATTTGATCTACATAAGGCAAAAGCAATTTATTTTGACACTGTTTCAACTCTAAATTAAATCTTAAACCACATTAGAAAAAAAATATATAATAAGCCTAAATTAGTAAATGCATCTCTGATGTATAAAAGAGATCTGAATTAGGTAATTATTACCAGTTGTGCAAGGAGGACAGTATAAAGTGAAAAGCAATAACCACACACCACATTCCCAGGCTTAATCTCAAGTCATATGAGACATGAGTCAGATCCTCACTCCTGCCCTCCTTTCCTCCCCTCCTTACCCTACCACTCATTAGCCAGGGATGAGTCAGACGAATGCCTCTTCGCTGAGAGAGAAGAGTGAGGGAAGGGAGTGTGCAGGGATGAGTGGAGAAAAAGACTGAAAACGAGAGAGCGATAGGGGGATGTTTAAAAAGCTTCACCAAGGGCGTTGGCAGGGGAGTAAAAAAAAAAGCCAGGGTGATGTTAATGAAATGCTTATTAAGGAGAGACAGTCATTAATCTTGTTTCTGTTACATCATCCATACAGTATTAATGCTGGGAATCCCAGGCCGGGCACAACAGACACGACACAGTGTGTAACTCCTCCGTGGTGCTAATTGGAGGTTGATGTAGACAACTTCCTCGGTAACCTTGGAGCGGCGGCGCACCAGGCGCTGTGAAGGAGGGGCCGTCAAATTAGAAACAGTAATAAGACTCATAGACCCTGTCCAGTAAGGCTGTAACTGAGGATTGCTTTCATTATCGATGAATCGTTTGATTATCTTTCTGATAAACTGAGAAAAAAAAAATATTAAAATGCCCATCACAATTGCCCAGAGTACTAAGAGGCGTCCTCAAATGGTTCAACCAATTGACAGAGATCAAATCTTCATATTTAAGTAACTGACATGAATTTATCAAGCAAAATTGCCAAAACATGCAGTTTAGAAATGTTGCTTGATAAATACCTTAAAGGAACAGTGTGTTCAGAGGATCTATTAGCAGAAATGGAATATAATGTTCTTAACTATGTTTTCATGAGTGTATAATCACCTGAAACTAAGAATCATTGTATTTTCGTAAGCTTAGAATGAGCCCTTCATATCTACATAGGGAGCAGGTCCTCTTAACGGAGTCTGCCATGTTGCTCCGCCATGTTTCTACAGTAGCCCAGAACGGACAAACCAAACACTGGCTCTAGAGAGAGCCTTTCACGTTTTTACGTTACCTGAAAGCCACCGTAGTTCTCAGACACACTTGTGAAACTGCAAGCTGCTAAGTGCAAAACCGTGGTATCGCCAGCCGCCGCCTGACATTCCTAAAGTAGTGTTATCATGGTAAGGATGGCCTCTGAGCATTAGAAAGGCGCGTTACCATGGTTTTGCACTCGCCGGCTCACATTACCGCAGTCTTGGAAAGGGAGGAGTGAGCGAAGGGGTACTCAGTTGGTTGCAATCTGCAACCACACCACTAGATGCCGCCAAATCCTATCCTGTTACTGATACATTTTCTGACGATCAGCTGAGCAATTGCTCAAATAACTGCCTCAACACTTATAGAGGCACCTTCACACACACAAACATACAGTATATGCATGCACAGACTCATTCAAATCATCTCCACACTGGCCTATCAAGCGATATCAAAAGGTTTTGGTTTGAAATACCTCTCTTTGATGTTTACACGTGTAGCTCTTTGACATGACTGAGTTACATTTTAAACACCCGTACCCTTACATGCCCTTGCCCCTCACCTTCACAACGTGCTCCCCGCACCTGTCAGTACCTTCTATTTTGCTCGTGGCAATCGAGCCCCGAGACTCTTCTCTCTCTCTCTCTCCCCTTCTCTCTGCTTGTCTTCCCTGTGTAATTACTAAGGATATATGAGCGACCTCTCCCCCTTGTGTTATAGAGCGAGACAATCCAGACTCCTTGCCTCCACAGTGAGCCATGTGGCGCGTGGCCTACTTCCTCCACTCCCCTACCCGAGGGAATAAAACCAGTCCAGAAAAAGTTGAGGACACAGCAACTGGTGCAGCTCGGAGCGAAGCAAGGGAGGAATTAATACTGTACCAGAAAGAACGACTGATTCTTACTGTTGAGACAAAAAAAAGTCTCAAATTATTCAACTTTGCTGTCTTCCAAGCCTTCCTTCAGATACTCTTTCACCACCTTTCATTATAGTTCCTACTTTTCATGGCTAATCCAACTCAAACATAGCAGGGATTCATGTTATGTTTCTTCTAAGTTGGTAGCAAACATAAACATTTCCTTGGAAGACATCTGAAGCACCCACATACACAGAGATAATTTTATTCTCTGCAGCTTTACACTCGAGCCGTGTAATACCTCCCTGAGCAGTGTGTGGTAAACATCTTCAGTCACTGGGCCCTTTAAGTGGCGATACGTAGCTATAAATAGGAGTGGTTGTCTCATTAGGGCCCAATCAATCGAAGATAGAATTACAGGGGAAAGGAGGGGAAAGCTAAGATCCAAATTAGTATACCAAGCTATTCACACTAAAAGGAGACAGAGGACAGCGCAGGGCACAGCTCTGGGAAATATCAACTGAAATGTTTAAGTGCGATTTACTGAGTATGAGCGGTACGACAGTGACAAGAGAGGATGCTGGAGTTTGTCACAGTCTTTTTTTTTTTTCCACTCTCTTGCTGTTTCTCACTGTCTCATTTGTTCCCATCACAGCACAGTGCTGTTCCAATCTGCATAAGTACAGCACAGTGCTGATTATGTGCTGGGTTGAAGACAGCAACGCAGACTGACACACAAATTGTGAATTTGAAACTGAACAGTTGGTTGAAGTCTGTACTTCTTTCAGTCAAACTGTACCAAACAGGCCTTGACTTGGATGACTCAAAGGAAAATTAGCCATTCTGTCTTCTTGCACAGTTCAATTTGGTAATTCCCATTAACAGAGACTGAGCAACTGTGTCCATAGTGACTATTCTCTCGATACAGTGTGCTCTTGCCTTCCCTCTTGAGACGTTTGACGAGTGTGCGCAAATAGGGCACAAGGCAGTCCGTGACCTTATTCAGAGTGGCGGCGGCTCCAGTGCCCTGGTATTAGCGCTGGGGTGACATTTTGTAATTTTGTAAAAAGCTGTGCTAATTATGAACACGTTTTCCCCAGCCAGCCTTGTTTAATGAACACATCGCTCAGTGTCCTTCAGCACCAACAAAATGGCATCAGTCAGGAAATGTGGATTAAGAAGTCGCCACACAGGGGAAATGGGCATCACTGTTGGAGCTGAATGATGGCATGATGAGGTGTGTGTTTCCGTATCATTAAGCACTTGTGTGCACGTATACTTCAGTGTGTATATCAATGTTTGTCTAAGAGAAATGCTTATCAGTTTAGAGCTCTGCAGGGATCATAAGCGACTCTGGCTGGTCCAGGGGAACACCCATGTGAAACAAATTATCAACAGCAATTTCAACACGGTGTGCTGCTCATGCTAATTCTGATCCTTACTCCCCTGTTTGCTTGCTTGTGTCCAAGCACAGTAGTAACTGTGTCTAGCTTCGTTAGACTTGTTGCATGATTCCCTTAACTGATTCCAGGTCAGGGCACATTTATTTGTCACTGTCTGTGTCTTGTTATTCACTAGCTACCTATTCCCAGTCCAGTCAACAGGAAAAAATGTACGTTTCTGCAAACCACGGATACACTGAATGTTGACGTTTTTGCATTCAGTCAGAGCAATTGACGTAGTACAGCAAATGACTTGGCATAGTAACAAGTATAACAAGCAAGAAAGTCCACTTGTGGTGGACGGGTCAAACAAACACAGGACTTTTTCAGGAGGGTGGTTGTTATTTAATTAATGCTAGTTACAGTTGTTATGTGACGTTGTTATGCGACTATTTACATGTTATTATTTCAACACAAACCATGATGTTTTTATCTAGGGATGCACCGATACCGGATTGGATATCGGGCCGATACTGACTGAAATAGCTGGATCGGGTATCGGTGACAATCGGGAAGATCTGTTCAATTCAATTCTATGTTTATATACTATTTACATTATATACTGGCATTTGAATTCCTGTTTAAGTTTGTTGCTGCATTAAAAACGGTTTACACTTGAATAGTAATTCCTGTTAATTTTGATGATTTTTTTATCAAGTTGCTGGAGTACAATTTATTATTTTTTTTAAAGAAGGGGGAATGGTGTTCACCAAGGAAAGGTGAATACCAATGAACATGTAGTGGGAGCAGAGAGCTCTGCGGCAGATTAGACACCAGTAAAAAGGTATGTGAGGCAATCAATCGCTTCCATAAAAAAAAAAAATAATACTAACCAGCATGGGAAGTAGGATAATGGGACTATAATTCTAAGGGTAAGAGACTAATCACAGTTATTGTACAGAGGGGATGTTATTCTAAATGAAAAGGGAAGAAAATGGGAGAGAAAAGAGTTGCGGGATGGGAAGAGAGGTTTTACCTGGGACACCTTGCGCACCACCTCCCCACTGACCACCAGGCCCTGAACGAAGGAACGTGCTGCCACAAATGTGCGCGTGACCATCATCTTCATCACACGGGGTGTGTCGATTTGACGATTTTTTTATCAAGTTGCTGGAGTACAATTTATTATTTTAATAATAACAAAAAGTTCAGTAAATTTATATCTATGTATTTACTTGTTACGTTTTGTTTTACAAAGTTAGGAAAGCGATGTTTAAGTCAAGCCTTACACATAAAAGAATGATCCGAGCCACTTCTACACAGTGAGGCATACAGTTTATTAAGTATACACTGGTATCGGATCGATACTCGGTATCAGCCGATAACCAAAGCCCAGGTGTGAAAAAGTCAGATCAGTGCATCCCTAGTTTTTTCTAACCTCAACCAAGTAGTTTTGTTGCCTAAACCTAACCAATCATTTCACAACGTTAACCACAAGCGTAACATGAGGCTGATATGAAACATATTTTTGGTTCAGAAACATATCCTGTGGTTTGCAGAAACATACAATGCCAAAAAATGTTTTCTGGCGACTGGGTTGTTATTCCTGACTTTACTCCCCTGTGGCTGTGGATGTGCTCGGCTTTGCAGCGTGCAGGCGCTTAATTGAGACATCCTCAGGTCCCTTTGTGTAGGTGGGAGACGTTGTACCTATTTTCTGGGCCAAAGAGAGGCAGAGAGAGAGAGAGATATGCGAGGCCAGGTTGTCTAACAGTACAGTATGTGCCACCCACAGTGCTAGCCAGAACACATATATCAGAGTGACAGGGAGAAGGATCATATAGATTCTCTTTTTGACACGCATCCAAATGTGTGGCCTTGCACTCATGTAGTAGCACCACGACCTATTTTGTCATTTTATTTTTTTGTTCCTCTTGCTCTTTGTCTTTTTCGTGCTTTTACACACACAGCCTGACCTTGTAATATTTCTTCAAAGAAAGAATTGTACTGTAATATTCATCTCTGGCGCAGCATCTGTTTTCTCAAAGGATGCATATATTTCTCATGGGGCCACTGCTCTCAACACCCTCCTTGCCCAGTGTCTGACGGGAGATATTTCTCACCGCTGCATCAATACTGGCCACCTCCCTTTCAGGAGCTGAAATGATTTCTCAGTCTTGCTCTGATCTTAACCTTACTCTTGTCTTATACACAGAGGGGACCATTTCTCTTGGGAGATATTAACCCTCCCCGCGGCCTGGGGAGACATTTTTCAGCGTGGAGCTGACATTAACTGTTGTTGCAGGGGCTGATTGTCTGAGCCGGGGGCCATACTTTATGGAGCCTCTCGTTTCCACCAACATTGATCTGCCACTGCTTTATACTATGCGCACGGACTGGTAAAAACCGGCCTGTGTGTGTATGTCTGTGTGTGTGTGTTTGGGTGTTCACATAAAGAAGGGGGAATGGTGTTCACCAAGGAGAGGTGAATACCAATGAACATGTAGTGGGAGCAGAGAGCTCTGCGGCAGATTAGACACCAGTAAAAAGGTATGTGAGGCAATCAATCGCTTCCATAAAAAAAAATAATAATACTAACCAGCATGGGAAGTAGGATAATGGGACTATAATTCTAAGGGTAAGAGACTAATCACAGTTATTGGACAGAGGGGATGTTATTCTAAATGAAAAGGGAAGAAAATGGGAGAGGAAAGAGTTGCGGGGTGGGAAGAGAGGATTTACCTGGGACACCTTGCGCACCACCTCCCCACTGACAATCAGGCCCTGAACGAAGGAACGTGCTGCCACAAATGTGCGCGTGACCATCATCTTCATCACACGGGGTGTGTCGCCGAAGGGTCGTAGTGTCTCTATCTGCTTAGACACACACTCCAAGTAGTCCTCACCTGCAATCAGCATACACATTGATTCAAATCTTTATCCAAGCAGAGAATGCATCTAAAGATAGGCTTAAATATAATATAAAGTCAACTAAAAATCTTTACAAGGTCAATAGTTAGGACATTATCATTGACAGTGTCAAAGCCATGCCATATTTTCTGCTCTTTATCTTATATATTAGCCCTGTCAACTAAAAATGACGTTCCCGTACAAGGAAACTGCATTGTGAACTATAGGGCAGCAACTTATTTTCCTTGTCGGTTAATCTGTAGATTATTCTCATCATTAATTGATTTGTCGTTTGGTCTATGAAATGTTAATGGTGAAATAGTGAAAAAATGTCGATCAGTGTTTCCCAAAGCCCAAGATGACGTCCTCAAATGTCTTGTTTTGTCCACAACTCAAAGATGTTCAGTTTACTGTCATAGAGGAGTAAAGAAACCAGAAAATGTTAAAAATTTAAGAAGCTGGAATCAGAGAATTTTGACTTATTTTTTCTTAAAAAATTACTAAAACAGATTAATCAATCATCAAAATAGTTGGGGATTAATTTAATAGTTGACAATTAATCGATTAATTGTTGCAGCTCTAGTGAATTATGTTTCGATGAAACATATTTTGTCACGGACTATGTTTGTTTCTGACAATAAAGCTGTGTTCGTAATGCACCATTAACCCATGAGTTAGCTCTTGGCTATTATTTGGCATTCTACGAAAAAGACGTACCTATGAAATATTGCTTGTTTGCCTGGTAGAAGAGCTTCTCCAGGAGCCGGGCCCAGAACTCGTTGAGCACCTCTTCCAGGTTGACATTGGAGCCTCGGTAGTAGTGCCTCAAATCCGTGTACAGGTCAGAGAAGACCTGGGAATTCTGGGAGTACACGGAGCCCCAAGTTGAAGTGAAAGTCTCCTGTAGGTTGATCGCAGAGCGGTTCAGCAACTCCAGGAAATAACCTAAAAACAGATACAGAAAGTTTAAAACTCATATTAAGTCAGATTTACAGTGTCAGCCACCACATCCATATCCTCACATTATCATTGTCACCCACTGTACATGTAGTGTGTGCTGCTAAGATGCGTTAGCCTCTCAGAGCCATAAAGCTGCCTGTAATATTCCCAGATAACTATTACAGCAAAAACACACAATTCCCCTCTTATTCTATTTCTGCGTTGTGCTGCATACCAACACTTGCCTCATACTGTCAGTGAACCTAAAGCCGGAGTATGTGAGGCTGTACCTCTAGGGGATGTCAGAGAATTGACAAGCGCTCCAGGGTGCAGTATATACTGCTCCGAGTGAGGATTTACAGATATAGGGTATAGACGGAGCCAGGCAGACAGACAGACAGACAGGAATGCAGACTGTCAGTATTGGGGGGGAAAAGTAGAAGAATATTAAAGTCTGACTGAGACGAAAACAAACAAAAAAGAGCAAACGGAAACAGGGCAGCAGACTGCAAATCCAAACACTAATGTTCATTAAGAGGTACAGGATATTACACACGTCTCTATTTATAATGCAATCAGATACAACTCCACTAATAACTACAAAAAAACAACACAGAGTAGCTAAAACTGGCTACTCTGAGTAGCTCACTGTGCTGCAGCTCATGGGTGAGTTTCCATCAGGGTGCATATACATTCACATATCCAGTTTGTTTTCGTGAATCCCAGCTTTTCTCTGGCCAGTGGCATAAACATTTTTACATCCGTCTTGTGTGCAAACAATGTTTATAAATGAGGCTCCTGTTCTGCCAGGTGTATGGCAGCACAACAACAACAGCGTCCCCGAACCATCCATCCATTCAGGGCCAACATTTGCTCTGCATCTCCACGTACACAATGGGTTCAAACCTGGTGCATGCGTGTGCGTGTTTATCTGTTTGTCTGACTGCGTGTGTGTGTATACACGTGTGTTTGTGCGGCAGGGAGATGGGAAGCTGTAGTCTGGCAGTGTTTACTTTGTAGGTGTCTTATCTCTGCCTGCCACCACCCCAGATCAGGAGGAGATGAGAAAAAAGGAGGGGAGGTTGTGGCCTCCACAGGGGACACGCAGCCTGGAGTTATTCCCCTAACGAAGCTGTTTTTAAAAACATCATAACACATACAAACTTCCACCACACACCAGGGTTATTAAAGCAAACTAAAAATGAAACTAAAAGGAAAATAAGCAGTGAAAAATATTTTTATTAAACAGAAACTAAATAAAAACTATATCGTTTAAGGTAAACTAAAGCTAAACTGAAACTAAATTGAGTTGGTAAAAATCAAATAAAAATCAAAATGGATATGAACAATAATTAATTTCAGTTTTAGTTTTTTAAGCAATAATATAGCACTAAAGAAAAAGGGAGAAAGCATGAATTTCCATCAATTAAACCGCAGAAACAAACGCAATCGCTTCACTTAGCGTGAAGATTAAACATTCCTGTATGTATATGTAACTACATACTGTACATTCTGAGACATTATAGCTTACTCTAACAAAAACTATTATCTTACTTGTTCCACACAGCCTATTTAAGCAAAATACAAACACACCCTGCCCTCTAACAGTTTCCCTGACGACAACATATGGAAAAAACAAGCCAAGTTATCCGGTAGCAAAAGTCCAACACCCACATGCGCAGGGCCTGAAGACAACCACAGCACTTGGAGTTACATAACATTTTAATATGCTAAGCTCATCCTGACCCATCTGCGTGGCATTATCTAAGCACTGGCCTTGTTGGATACTGTATCTCTGTTCTGCTTTCCCACTCATTAATAAACACCAGCCGGCCTGCTTCACCGCTGCTGTTATTTGCTGCTTTCTTCTGTCATTTTCACAGACTCCAGGCTAAAAAGGTCTAAAAAGAGCCGTTGATTTGAAAAGACTTATTTAGCACTCAATGTTAGCAGAAATGTGCAGACGATCACTCTGACATACGGTCATTTCATATTCTTGCTATAGCTGCATTCAATGGTCCTTCCGTGCTTAGTGAGTGTTTCTAAAGGCTTACAGTATATTTGAAAAAATGGACCTAAGTCATCTTGGAAATGTCAAGGGACACTCTTCAAGTTTTATCCAACTTTGTTTTGACCTGCTCTTCTTCACTGGTGTGATGTAGGCAAATAAAATGTTCCATATTTCAAATTTCAAGTTGAAGTTTATTGTCATGTGTATGAGATGCAATGAAATGCTTGTGTTCTTTGACACTCTCTGCCTTGCACAAGGGGCACACATCCCCAGACAACAACAAGAACATTACACACAATATGCTACACGGTGATACATTACAAGTGCGGTGCGTATAGATGCGTCAAATGTTCAGCAACCTGACTGCCTGAGGAAAGAAGCCGTTACTGAGACGGGTGGAGTGTGATTTGATGCTCCGTTTTTTGTTTTTTTTCGGTAACGTTTTTTATAGAGAAAGAGCGAGATAAGAGCATGATTGGGGTGGCTGGTGTCCTTAATGATGCTTTGGGCTTTTCCTTTTACAGCGAGTGGTGTAAATGTTTTTCCTGGTGTCTTTACAGTCCTTTGTAGCAGTCTACAGTCCTGAGCAGTCAGTAATACAGCCTGTCAGAACTCTTTCAATGGTACAGCGATATAGAAGTTCACTAGTGTTTTGGTGCTCTTACCAAACTTCTCTCTCTCTTGTGTTTTCTTGAGGATGGAGTTGGTGTTAAGAGACCATGTGAAGGTGTCTGAGATATGTATGCCAAAAAATGTAAACAGATGACTCACTGATGAAAATAGGAGTGTGATTATGTCAAAACTTCCTGAAGTCGACAATGATTTCTTTTGTCATATTGACATTTAGAGAGAGGTTGTTATCATGGCTGGTTAGATCTTCCACTTCCCTCCTACATGTATAGGCCCACTCATCACTGTCACTTATTTAAAATTGGATTTTAATATGTGGCAGATGTTACTAAATGTGTAAATTCTATTTTAAAACACTCAAAGAAACAATCCAAATAACTGTTTGGTTGTAAGACCTACTGTAAGACGACAAGATATTAATGAGTGGGAAAGCAGAAGAGCGAACCTCCGAAGTCCATTTTCTAAAGGCAGAAAAGGCTGATGCAAATGCTTTCAACAAGATAGAGAAAACCTCCAGTAAGCTCCTCATTATAGCTACCGTATAAACCTCAGAATGCAGAGCAAATGGCAACTTAATAGATGGTGTGCAGCCTATGTCTTTGTGTGGGACGTCATCATTTCTTAGATTATAATGCTCGGTGAGATAAATGCTTCTGACGCGAAGCAGCCGTTATGTCAACTGTTTGTTTGGTAGTCAGACTTCCTAGGTGGATGGCAGATCATTCCCCTGCTCCCTGACCTCCTGTCACTCAAACACAGCTCTGGGCACAGCCTCAAAGTGCCAGCAGAGCTGCATCTAAACGCGCGCATTTGCGCACGTCGCCAACACACAAAAAACATACTTCCAGGAGTCAGCAGAAACGCACACACACACACAGAGAAACCAACTTCAAAGTGACAGCACATCCATGTGTACACACGGACGTATGAGGATCACACAAACACACACACACACACTATACAGGGTACACAGTGGCAGTCAGTCAGATAGACAGACAGACGGGGAGCTGCTGTGACTGGTGCAGCTTTGCCTTTAATCCCCATTAGAATTCATTCCTGCTGTGTACTGTCAGCCAGACTGTAAAAATGCCTTAAGTCTGGCTAAGCGAAAATGAGTTTCAGCAGAAATGTTTTCATCCAGGTGATGGAGTGAAGTTTTTTTTCTCCATTAAAATGAATTATCCACATTTCTGTTTGCTATCTTTGTGTGTGGTTGGGGCATGTTTGAAGTGCTTTGGGATCCCCACATGTGGAGAGCAGATCTTGGTAAATGGCATCACGCTGTCCAGTTCTCCTCTGCCCTTCGGCTCAAGTGAATAATGATCATCATTAGTATGACACAAAGCCCCCTGTGAATGTGTGTGCGCATGTGCTTTTTGTGTGTGGAGATGACCTTTTTCATTCTTCAGCTGTTTGCGTCTCTATGATACAGGGAGATACAAGCTCACCCCTCCTTCCTTCTACGCTCTCCCTCAATCTTCTCTCTTCCCATAAAGCCCAACCTCCACCTCCTCTCCCCAGGCGTCTGCTCTCCAGGGAAGGAGCGATGGGAGAGGGCACCTAATTGCTTATATCCCAGCACATCGGGTGTGTTTTTACACATTTTCGGTGTCAGGAGGACACTTTATTACTCCTCAATGTATACATTTAAAATGATATATAAACCTTTATATAAGTGATGTCAGTTTGGTAAATCTCAGTCATTTAGAATTACATCATGTTATTTGATATTGTCTGATCCAAATATTTGATTAAAAATAACATGGTACATAAACTCTAATTATTATTAACTGAAAAGTCAAGTCTATTTTCTTTATAGTATATATTAGGGCTGTCGACTAACACTCATACAATTTTGTTGACTAATCCATTAGTTGATTTAATCAACAGATCTGTAAAACTGAATTTCTCTACAAAGAATCACACAAAAGCACCACTTTAAATGTTGTGTTTACCAGAGATTTGCTCATAGGTTTCTTGGAAAATAAGTCATTCAGCATGAAACAAGCATAAAAATGACTCATCGACTAAGACCAAAACAACTGATTATATGACTAATCGACTAAGAAGGAGCAGCCCTTATATATAGTTATACCTGATTAAGGTGGAACACACCGACACAGCGTAAAATAATGAACAAATAGTATTAATAAATATACCAGCAGTAAACAAGACAGTGTGCAAACGTTTTTTTAAATTTAGTATTTACAGTATATAGCCCATAATTTATATACAGTAAAAATATATATATACATTTTTTTTTTTTTTTTAACATATGACTACTTCTGTGTCAATAACCACACAGCACCAGACTGATTGCATTTTTAATAGTCAACAGAGTAGGACTGGGCTTTGATTTACTATTGTTGTGTATCAATTATCAAGTGGACTCATGTGGTGACTCTATTATCTTATCATAACATCCTTCCAGAAATTGCCTTTGTCAAAATTAATAACTTAAAGCAAGCTGTGTTTAAAAATCAGCAAAATGAGCTGAGTTTGGTCAAAGAATATAGATTTTGGACTGAAAACACTTATTATATTTATAATATTTTAATGTTCAACACAGGCCATTTCGGTAGACTATGACAATACAATAGAAATTATTTAGTTTTACTTTCGTTAGGCATTTTTTAGGCAGACGTTTTACCTGTGTCCGGTAGTCGCTTTCAGTCTAAAATGGCAGAAGCGTCAAGCTTTGCTGCTGGGCGCTGATGTTGCAATGGAACGAACAATTGACTTCCACTTCCTGGCAATAAACGTTCTTTGGTTTGGTCTGATGTAATGCATAATAGAGGAACATAGTTCTTTGTTTTGAACATCAGTTCAGAGTGTTTTCTATGCATTTTTTGCACCTGATTTGCAATATTGTGTTGTATACCAATATTGGAGAATATCTTTTTTGATATCGTGATTCAACCATTTGCTGTATTGCAGAGACCAACCACATTGAATGACTGCATGCTCTCATAATTAACAACATTTCTTTTCTTTAATGTGACAGTAGATTAGGAAAATCTCTCTCGCCACCCTCCTCTACCTCCATCACATTCTGCCGTTCTCGTCTCTCCAACTCATACACTTAGAATAAGCTAAGTCAAGCATGTGCGTCTTAATGACTTTCTTCCTGCGGTGAGAGGGGAGTTAATGATTTCATTTGTAATCACTGTGAGCTTCACATCCAGGCCACCTTGACATGTCAGAGGCTTATTTTAACTCTGTTCCTACGTTCACTTATCCCACTGCTTCTCCACCTGATTAAACACACACATTAAAGTGTACACACAAACCCTTATATACCATCAAATTACTCTCACCCCTCTTTTACACTCTCCTATATCAATCAATACAGCGCTTTAAAGCAGACAAGTAGCCTCTACCTCCACGTGCCCTGTGTCTCTCTGGTGTCTCTCTATCTTCAGTCCTCCCCCTCCTCACTCTGTCTCCTGTGTCAAGTTGTGTTATTGACAAGAGATTCAGTGTAACACAGAGGTACCGTTGATGTTCCTTCAGCTGCCAATCATTCTCTCCTTTTGGCTCGGACTGATCCCGAGATACTTTCTCACACAGAGGTATTAACTGACCGAGGCTTGTGCTACTCATTCCTGGATAATCCAGATCCAATGTTCCCATACAGAAGGCTTAGCGGGTTTGGCAACATTTGCCATTGTCTAATAAAGTTGTAACTAACACCAGCTGATATAAAGCAGGTTGGTGATTAAATAATCACAGGCTGACAAGAAATCACTGAATCTTTAACGACTTGTCTGTTCTCGCCCGACTCTCTGTTCTCATGTGAAAACTCATTTTGGAGTTTGTTTCCTCCAATTGGCAGTTAACATAATCTTGCACGTGCAGGAAATGTTTCAAAGCACTCGGGACCATGCTGGAGGACTGCAAAAAGTTAGTAAAATATGCAATCCAAAATTCTGGGAAAAGCTCAATTTTTGAATTAGAAGTTTTTTTTTGCAGGAGAATGACATAACACACACATTGAAATGGAAGAAAAAATAAAGTAAATACTTGTATATAGTATATTGTATATTGATGGTGACATGAATGCTTAAGCATACTGCAGATTCACTTACTCGCATACAGTTAATGGCCATAAATAGAAAACTAGCTGAGAAACATGACAGATCAACTGAGTTTTGGCAGTGCGGAAGACATTGACATGGGAGGATTGGATAGAAAAAGCAAGATGAGTGAAAGAATGAGAGGGAGTAAGACAAGAAAACAGGGCTGCAAAAGCAGCAATTGCATATCTCTTTCATATCTGACAGCTTTAATTCTATTTGTCCATTTGGCAAGTGCTGAATGATCATATTAGCTGGATAGTTCTTTGGCAGGGAGGCGAGAGACAGAGAGACAGAGAGCAAAAGATGAGGCATATGCCAAGAGGAGAGGAAGAGAGAACATCAGGTGTCATTGGTGCATTAGAAAATAAAACTAGAAAGTACTCCGAGAGCACACGCAGTACCTCGGCCAAGCCTGTGCACGGCTCGGAATTTGTTATTTTAATGATGGAACATGTTAAGCTGCATCTGGATCTGATCTGCATCAAAACACACAATCATGTTGATTGGCTGGTGGCTGCCATGACTTCTGGGAAATATCCAAACTCTGTCTGGGAATATTGGGCGTTTGTACAAGAATGAATTGTGCAACGTTCATGTGACTCTGACTCAGGACTACTGAGTTACAGCCGTTTAACTTTATCATGTTGCCACCTGTAAGATAAATGCCATCACATTTTTTCAGGTTTTCTCAGGCTGTCACCTGCACTTAAAGGTTAACAACACCACAAACGTTAAAAGTTAAAAGTACATAGTGAATTTAAGAGGCATTTAACCATGCATAGAATATGTAACAACGGTTTGGCAAAAAAATTACAATTGCAGAAAATCACTAATGGCCAAATTGGATATGGCGTATACAGATATGGCCCATATATATAGACTTGTCTTCAAGCAAGGAATCCTACTTCTATACAGTAGGCAACCTCTGGTTTTGAAAAAAAGTGGAAGTGCCTTAAACTTGCATTCTTTCTAACAGCCAGCAGGGGGCGACTCCTCTGGTTGCAAAAAGAAGTCTGATTACATAGAAGTCTATGAGAAAATGAGCCTACTTCTCACTTGATTTATTACCTCAGTAAACATTGTAAACATGAGTTTATGGTCTCAATCGCAAGTTTCAAGTCTTCTTCAAAACAGCATGATGTTCATTTAGTAAATTATGGTCCCATTTAGAGTCAAATAGACCATAAAGCAAGGTATGCTTTAGGGCGTGGCTACCTTGTGATTGACAGATCGCTACCACGGTGTTGTCTGGTCTGGGAGTCGTCCGCGTTTTGTCTTACAATGTTAACCCTTTCACTGTGTGTTTTCAGTTCATGAAAGTTAATTAGAACCTTTTTGGTCGCCTAAAAATGTCTTATTCAGCGTTCAGTTGTACTTAGCTCCACCCTCTTGTGTCACTTCTGGTTGCAAAAAAACAAGATGGCAATGGCCCAAAAATAAAGGGTGACGTCACAGTGACTACATCCACTTCTTATAGATAGTCTATACTTATAGTTCCCCTCCTGGTCAAGAAATTATCATCCAAAATGCAATGTTTTATAAATGGCAAAATTAATTTCCTAGAAAAATGCTAAATAAATTAACTTAAACATCTCCTTCCTCCTTAATTTAACGGAAAAAACAGCCAGGCAAACAGCTAAACAGGACCCAACACATATCTTCTACGTTTGAGTTAACTTGATCTTCAAGAGGAAGAAAGAAAGGGAGACTGGCAGAGCTGTAATATTCCAGGCAGAGCAAGGCTAGTCTGTACTCTGTATCCCACCCATTGTCTCTTCAGCAGGCACCAGATGGTTTTGTGATCTCTACCAGAACCAACCCTCACCCACCAGTACCCAGGATCCTCAGTTCTTTCCTTTGTTAGTCCCCCACCTGTGCAAGGACAATGAAAAAAAATACACAACAGGCACAAACAAACACTGCTGTCCTGGGCGCACTGAAAGCGCAAACGATGATATGGGAGCCATTACACTGTTTATGTGTCAGTCTGACTCTCCATCAATAACAGCACTTATCACACACATACTGCGCCCCAGGAGCACCGCAAGCCCCTTAGCCAGCATTTAGATGCTATTAAAAGGTCCCTTATATTAAACAAGCCGACACATCACATAATGCATGTCGTTTATCAACAGGCTCTCTGTGGAAGCCTTTATTCCACTTTCTCTCCTCTGACTTTCCCTTGCTGGCATTATGCACCATTTACCCATGCCTGTTTCTCTTTCTGTCCATCTGGTTCTCTTTTTCAACTGTTTTCCCTAGCTTGTTTTCCTCCCAAACTCCATGCCGTTCCTTACCCTCACTATCATTTGGTTCGCTTTCCCCCCCCTCTATCTCATCTTACTTTCCGCTGCTTGCAATCCTTTCTAACACTGCATGCCTCTTTCTTTTTCTCTCTGTCTTGTTTTTCTCCCTCTTTCATTTTATCCTTCCAAGGCGCCATCGCTCCTAGTGAGTAATGTGTTTGGCATAATTAGGCCAGTGTACTCCAGGTCCCCGACGACGTGATTTGCATGCAGATAAAATGAGCCAATCAAGCACCACAATGGGAGCAGATGTCCTTGTCTCTCATGACATCATCAGAGGTGACCCTGAAAGCAGGAAATTAGAAGATGGGCAGTGGGGGGTGGGAGTGAATCAGGTTTGTTGCTTAATTGTAGGATTATTGCAACACAGCTGTATAATGTGCCACCAGTGTCCAATCTCAGTAAGCATGGGTTTAGTGATTTGGAGGTGAAAAGAAACAAACATTGGGCTATATTTGTTTGAAAACAATCAGTTGCCAGTTTATTAGGTATACCTAGCTCAAACTGAAGATGAAGTTGTACTTTCCATGTCTGTGAGTATGCAAAGGTCCGCTGGGGTCCGTGTGACATATAACCTGACTGATTGAGAAGCAGTCATTGGAAACTGTTCGGAAAAGGTCAGGCACTTTAAAAAAATACTTGGTAGGTGATTGTATGAACTATCTGTCAATCAAACTATTGCCGAAGCCAGTCGGGAGAAGAGCGAAAACATCGCCTTCAGTGCTTCCATTGTTGTTTAGAGCGAACAGTCACTCCGTGTCTTCTCACCCTCTTCTCACACAAAGCCACAATACTCAAAGGATAAGGCCGGTTAAATGACGATTGGCAGACACTCCCCCCCCTCCATACACATACATTAAGAGCTTTTTGGGGTTCAGTGTCTGCTCAAGAACACACAAACAACCACCAACCTGACAATTAATAGCCAACCCTGTCTACCAAATTACGCTCTAACCATAATCATCAAGTTGTCTGTGTAGCCAAGGCCTGATATACAGTAGTTTGTGCTTTTGTGCCATAGAACTCCATTGTCATTCAGAACTATTGAAACACATAAAAGAGTAAAACAACAAAGCAAAGTAATGTTAACAAGAAACCACACCCCCGAGCGTGATCAGTGGCATGGAAATACAGCTGCAAAGCTGTTTTACATTAAGTTTCAAGAAGCCACATTCATTGTGATAAATGAATATGTCATCCAAGCATTGGTGTTTTTTAGGGGTGATCCCGAATAGTGGACTATTCAAACTAAGGAGCCTGATTCAACTAATCTGAACCGTCAGATGGTTTGTTACTCAGAACCATCTGAGAAGCCGTCACTTGAAGCTGTTTGGAAAGGGCAGGCAAAAAAGCGGACAGTATAAACAGACCTACTATGCATCCGTGGTGTCTGCAGCTGTCCATGTCTGTTTGGGAGTATAACCGAGGCTTAATGCAGTCATATACAACAGCCTGCAATAAGTCTCACTTTATAACATCAGAAAGGTCTTGATTCAACTGACTTCGTCATTTTGGAAGCTGTAGTTTGTGGTTTTGTTAAATTGTTATTGCCTTATACAAGAGGTGTTTCTAAAATTCTGTCCATCCCATACGTTGACTTCAACGTATCGCAGGTCAACTACACATTGAAATATAGTGATATACTCAAATGTATTCCAGTTTTAACCTAAAAATATATGTTTTCACTTTTCACAATTTACCAAAGCTTTCCTTATTGGGATTACAGTACAGGGTTTTCTCTGTATCAAAACTCCCAATGAGCTGCCAGACTATTCGCTGAAAAGAAATACAGCAGGCTGCTTCTTGCTATCGGCTGATGGCGATGCAGACTTGTCCTGTGATCCAAGTGTAGGGCCTGTTTCCTAAATCTGATAGGATAGAACTGAGAGTGCTTGATGTCATTCTCGTGGATCGCTCCCCCTCAGTCTATCTCCATGGGAGGAGACGGAATTACTCAACAGTCCAGCTGGGAGATGTTCAGAGCTCTACTTAAATGAATAAATAAGCGAGTCCTGCTTGGTCATCTAGAAATGAGTGTACCCATAAGCCAGCCAGCCAATACTCTTCAAATCAGATTAAGCTCTATGACCACTGATCTGCCTTGAACTGAAATGGGCTGGAACACACTGGCCAACAAGCATTTGGCTGCTCATAAATACTGTGTGCCAGTGCATGAATGTGTGTGTGTTGTCTCTGTGTGATTCAAGACCCGAGTTAAAAGTTACGTTTCTCTGACCCGTACTCTCTGTATCTACATCCATCTAGTCAAAAACAACAACAAAAGACTATGAAATAGGCCTAATGAACCATTTAATCTATGAAACATCCCCAAGACATTTGGCTTTTTTTGCATGAAAAATGACTTGAATGGATTATCAAAATAGTTTCAGCCAATTGACTTTAAGTTTCAGCCGTTCTCTGAAATGATGCTGCCATGGCCATATACACAACTAAAACAAGACGTCAGTTATAATGTGCTTTAAATTGTCTCTTAACATCAAAAGACTGAGAAAATCAAATAGCATTAAAGCACAACAGCAAACATTTTTAGTCGTTTTTAATCGTTTACATGCAAAGATTATCTCAGTCAATACTTTATTTAATTTGCAAAGAGATGCGCCCTCTCAGTGTATCTGCCCTCTCAAAGTAGTGCTATGATTTTGGATGTTAAAGGCACTGTGATAAATGCAAATACAGATCCCGCTGTTCTGATTGCATACAAAGTAAAACATCTTACTGAGATTTTATGCATATGGTGGTGTGTTCTTTATAGAATGACAGTTTTACTAAAATTGGATTTAAAAAATTACAATATATCGTCTTGCTTACAATATCGCAATATATTGAATCGCAACCCCTGCATCATGATACGCATCGTAACGCCAGATTCTTGCCAATACACAGCCCTAGTTAGAGTACCTCGAGTTTTGTAGTATGAATTTTGTTAATATGGTCTCTTTTTTTGTTCTTGTTATTATGAATAAAGTCTAAACAAGTATCACGCTATGTGTGGCAGCAGTACAAGTGAACACACACACACACACACACACACACACACACACAGTGAATCCAGATGCTAGTGATGGCACCATCAGGCCAAACACCACCTGCCAGGTTTAAGGCTTCCGTCTGTCTAACACACCTGGTTGCCATCTAACACAGAGCTCCCTGTGGTGCCATCACTCTTTGTGTCCTCTCTGACCTTTTCCCTCTCACTTTCATATGTAACCCCATCTCTCTTCATCTATGTTTATCCCTTTCTCTCTGTCTCTCTCTAGCTACCACTCTCCGTTTCCACCTGTTTATCTCTTACCCTCGCCCTTGCTCTGACGACATGTCCCTTTTTCCTCTGTATCTTAAGTTTTATCCGTCCATCTGTCTCATTTCCCCTCTGTCCTCTCCTTCACCCCTTTTCTTCCTTCTCTGCTTTATACGCTGCGTCTTTGTTTAACGCAATATATCATTTAGTTTGTACCTCTCTACTCGGTATGAATGGCAGTGAAGAAATTGGGAGTACTACCAAGTGCAACCACATGCACACACACTGTATACAAAGACCAATCTAATTTTCACTTACTCACACTGTGACACACACACACACAGTAAATCACAAACTTACAAACACATGCATATAAACACACATCTGCATGCTCACATATATATATACAGTATACACACTCGCAGGCCCAGAGCCAGCTGTATGTGAGCAAGTTGGTCCTCTAATCTGTGGCTTGGTTGGGGCTTCTTCCAAAGTCCCTGGACCTAAAAAGGCCTAGTCTGCCTGGGCTGGAACAGTAACACCCTACACTTAGCCACATGGCGCTAGCTAGCCCACACCCTGCTAAACACAGCCAGATGTGCAGCAACTGGCAGCATGGCACAATGTCAATGTACTCTCCTTCAGTCATATGAACAAAAAAGTCTGCTCTGGACATGGTTAGAAATCAGCTAATCCTCACCTATTTTTAACCAGTTTTTACCATAAATGGTTGTTTATCAAAGCCTGAAACAGAAGTAACTCATCTTACTTTTTCAACAGATAATAACAGGATGTCTTTTGTAAGAATGCCTGAATCCTCCCAAAATTGCGCTGATCATGTGGCAGCAAATGTAACGTATTATGGTCCAATTAACCCCAGTCTATCGCTCAGCTCTCGGCTTCAGTCAACAACAGATGGTTTTCAGACCTCAAGGTCTCAACACACACATACTTCTCTCCTCCCTCTGTCAGCTCTGCCATCCCCATCTGATGCTCATCGGGGTGAGATAAGGGGACATGAGAAACAGGGACGAACTAGAATTACCGCCTCGTGTTTGTACGTCTCCGCCAACCAGTCAAGTTGTAGTTTACATCCATGTCTGTCCAGACACATACAATACTCTGTACGTAGTGAAGATTTTAAATGGATTTAATAAAAGGTATTAAGTGTATTTTTGTGAGGTTTGTCACATGGTGCAACGACAATCACCTGAAGCTCAATATCAGCAAAACCAATGAGCTTAATATGGTGGACCAAGTGGGCAACTCGGGGTCAGCAAAAGTGCTGAAGAAGAACTTCATAATTTTCATCCTATTGGACATTTGTGTGAAATTTTGTCATAATTAGCATATTCATTCTTGAGTTATGGCCAAAAACAGGTTTTGTGCAGTCGCAGTGACCTTTTGACCACCAAATTCTAATCAGTTCATCCTCGAGTCCAAGTGGACATTTGTGCCAAATTTGAAGAAATCCAAGTTCACAAGAATGGGACGGACAAACGGATGGACGGACAACCAGAAAACATAATGCCTCCAGCAACAGCTATCGCCGGCGCGGAGGCATATAAAATAAGAAGTTGAACGGAGCGGGAGTGGGTCGCTTTGTAGAGGAGAGGAGAGGAGAGGAATTTCAGACATTTGTAAGAACACATCTGGCGAGCACACAGGAACAAAAACAAGCTAGTACAAATTACTTCATTCCGAGGCAACACAAGTTACCACGTCGGTGACGTGCGTCTCTGTGTATTTAACTACGAGTTTCTGGATGCACATCATTAGAATGTTTAGAGGTCGGAGCTGAGTGCTGCTTGAATGTGTGTGTCTGTAGTCTGTGTTGTTTACTGGCATGCTGTGCTAAATGAGGTGTTTTCCTGAAGAATGGGAATGCTCAAGAACTGTAGGATGACATAAACTAACTTGGAGCGAATTTGTATGTCCTGGACAGATTTGTGTGTGTGTGTGTGTGTGTGTGGGGGTGTGTGTGTGTGTGTGTGTGTGAACTTGGCAAGGTGACTGTATCCCTTTGGCACAGCCAACAGCCCCCCGGGTAAAGAGGAGGGACTACGAGAAAGCAGGACACAGAGCGATAGAAGAAGAGTAAAGAAATGTCACTCTGCCACTAATCACTGTGATCTGAAAAGGTCAGGCTAACTAGCCAAACTCAGAGCCCCGGCTGACAGATCCATTGTCACCGACTGGCCAAGAGGAACAAGTGGAGCACAGAGACACCCTTCTATTAACTGGAGCAGGTCATTAGACACAAATAATTGCCTTGGTGCGCCAATGTTCTAAGATTGAAAATCCCTCTCTCCTTGCCTCTCTCTCTCATTTCTTCTCTCACACTTGGAACACCGCAATTAAGTCCTGATTTTATTGCATATTATTAAACAATATTTTGCGATCGTACACAGTAGATTTAGTGATTCAGACTCTTGCTCTAGTGCATGTAGCTACAACAAAGCAATCACAATGCCATAATACGTTACATAGGCAAGTATTAATGAGATGGATCAATCTTTCTGCGGATCTGACTTTAGAGACTTGCTACCAAAGTTAAAAAGAACGACAACTTGGCATTCTGACACCACTGCAAGGCATTACCAACCTCGTCTGTTGAAGCATGACAGTAGATCAATGCTCTTCATCAGTCTGCGGACTGTATGATGAAAGGGCTCTGGCTTATCTCTTACACTTATGGTCAGACTGTGCGTATGTGTATGTCTGCATTTTTGTGTAGGCTGGGTATGAGAAATAAATAACTGGCAAGACAATGTACTATCAAAAGTGACACAAAAACCAATCCGTTCTCAACCAACTCGTTAAATACCGCAGATTGGCCCTCGGCATTGGATACCGATGCACGGAGGCACCCTGTAGCGACTGTATGCACCAGGCTTTCAACTAACTCCAATAAAAACCCATGATGTCAGTATATCATTCTTAATCATCTTCACCAGTGTTATGCACATGTTAGTATGATATGACTTAATATACATGTGCATATTTATGTGACGTCAGAGCAAGTGACGTAGTAGTAACAGCGTGAGACTCTGCTTAGGGCAGTGGGATGGGTCAAATAAACGCAACTTTCAACCAGGAAATTGCTGTTCGTGGCCCGTGCAAAACTAAAAGTAAACGTTGACTTATTTTGTCATGTCAGTCGTTAGTCACGTGACTCGTTAGTATCGTTAGTCCTTCAGGTCATGTGAGTTGCTAGTCACATGAGCCTTTAGTCAGTGAAGTTAACTTCAACCACGACCGTTTCCTAACCCTAACTAAATGGTTGTGTTGCCTAAACCTAACTGTTTTTCCTGTGAAAACAGAAGTTTATTTTGAAAGTACACTATGCATGTAACAAACGTATATTAACACGCCGTCCCTGAAACGTCCAAAACTAACGTTAGTGGGGAACCCCGTGCGTCGGTATCCAATGCCGAGGGAGGTATTGACCAAGCGGAGGTATTTGACGAACTGGGAGTGAGAATGTTTTGCAAAAACACCCAAAACTGTGTCCTTGTATTTCAAAATTATAAGTGTGATGAGCTGATAATGTTTTTTTTCTCTCATCTCATTCTCTCACTCACTCATACACTTATTGTGAAAACACAAACTCACCATCGAAGGCCTTGTACTGTCCAGTGAGCGAGGTCTGTAAGGATCGGCCAGCGTCTTTGAGTAGTCCCTCCATCTCCCTGCGGCTCAGCGTGGCCAAGCTGTCCTCCATGTCGCTGGTACAGCAGGTGTAACCCTGGGGACAGATGCGCAGGTGCTCCCCTAGAAGGAGGACAGGCGGAGACAGAGGAGGAGAAAGAATAGGGAGGTGGTGGAGGATGAGAGGGGGCAGGAATAGTAGAGGAAAAGAGAATAAATAGAGGAGAAGGAGAAGACGAGGGGATGAAGAAAAGGGAACATAGCATTAGCATTAAAAGGGTCCATCAATTCAGTCAGCACTCAACAAAACTGAGATTAATAGCTCCTATGTTGCTGCCGTATAAAACACTCAGGATCGAACATGAACATGACAGGGTGAATTAGCTGCAGTGGCTGTTTTTATGGCCTTGAACCCAGCCTGTTGGCAGTCGAGGTGGCAGGGCTGCATGTGTTCGCCCGCCTGATTACCTGGCAAGATGTGGAGAACTGTGTGGAAACGGGAGCAGTGGAGCAGGAGCACGGCATCAGCTCCCATACAATTTTAATGAGTATTCCTGATAAAAATTCATGTGTATGCATTTGCAAACATGTACACACAAATACACAAACTCAGGAAACCAGGCAAGTAGAAAAAATCTGTGAGTTTGTGTGTGAGTATACACACACACACACACACACAACCAAATACCATGTAAGAGAATTTAAACAAGGGCTGTCAAAGTTGGTTAAAACGGCAGTCAAGCTGCAGCTGAAATGAGAGGAAATCATGTAAGACGGAAATACCATCATCCACATCAACGCTACTGAGCCTGAGGCGAAGCAAATTCATGTGGGTGATGTTCATTTGCAGGTGAAGAGAACAGATAACGTGTGATGCAACGCTTTAGAAAATTCCTCCCCACTATTACTGTTTCCAGACACAGGGGTATTACACAGAAGCACACAATGGTTTAAAAACGAGGATGCACCGCACTATGTAGAGTAGGGCATAATAAATCACACCGAGACAGTGGTGGGAAGTGGAAAGAATGATGGTTTTAGATTATTCTGTTGGACTATTAAAGACAATAAAGATAATAGAACTCTCATTTCTTGTCAACACAAAGATATTTATTAAAGCTTTGATGCGCCCGCAATAGACAAAAACGCACACACAAGAATCTAGTATGCAGATAGGATGGCAACCCTTTTTGAGCTCAGTGCTCTTACTCAGGCAGCTAGAGGTCACATCTATTTGTTCTCTACGTGCTGCTGTTTATGTGGGGTTATAAGTTTTAATAAATATTTTCATTTTATGCAAAAAAGGAGTATCCAATTATCGTGTCACCCTAGGCCTGTTTGGAAACCACTTTTACCCACTGCCATAAAACATTTTTTCTGTCGATCCGTTCTCTAGTCCGTTTAACCAACTGCCCATTACACTGTTTCTTTTTCTGGAAACATGGAGGGTTGAGTCCATTAACCACTAACTATCATTTAAAAAACACTAATTAGAATAATATGTAACCTTTTGTTTCAAAAGACAAATTCAAATCATTGACTGTATATAACAAGTGGACGTAGTCAGCCTGACGGTACCCATTAGTTTGTGGACTGCCGTTTTGAAGCCTCGAGTTCGGCATTTTGGCTGTCGCCATCTTTGGTTTTTGCAACCAGAAGTGACACCAGAGGGTGGAGCTAAGTACTACCAAACACTGAAAAAGAAATTTTTAGGTGAACAAAATGTTACAATTAACTTTAATGGACTGAAAACAGACTGTGAAAGGGTTAAAGTTATAAGACGGAACACAGACAACTCCCAGACGGGACAACGCCATGGTAGCAACCTGTCAATCACAAGGTAGCCTCGCCCTAGAGCATACCCGGCTTTATGGTCTATTTTACTCTAAATGGGACCATCATTTACTAAATGAACATCATGCTGTATTGAAGAAGACACGAAACTAGCAATTGAGACCATAAACTCATGTTTACAATGTTTACTGAGGTAATAAATCAAGTGAGAAGTAGGCTCATTTTCTCATAGACTTCTATACAATCAACATTTTTTTTGCAACTAGAGGAGTCGCCCCCTGCTGGCTATTAGAAAGAATGCAAGTTTAAGGCACTTCCGCATTGGCTTCATTTTCAGCCCAATGATAAAAAAAAACAACCCAAAGAATTGAACAAATGTTGACAAAAGGATGTACCTTGCTATTCTATGCCTGGCTCCAGTGGGAGTGCGACATTTAAAGGTTAACATCAGGCGATAACAATAACAGTATGTGTTATTGACTAGTCCATAGTCTGTATTAACAGACACAAACATCTCTGTTGTTATTTGATATCAATGTGCCACTGGTTGCACTTTTCGTTAAGCAGTGTTTATAGATAGAGTGCAGGTTGTAGCATTTTCATTCTGACTGTATTACTCCATTCATGGCGGAGGCACCTATAACTGAGTCTACCTTCCCACCCAAAGGCCCTGCAGTGACAGGCATTCTAACTGCCTCTCTGTAATTCCCACCTCACCCAGACATTCCTTTCCCTTTCTTCTCTTTCCTGCTTCAGGGTCCTCTGAAATCCTCTTGCACGGCTTTCATCAGTCTGTTACTGTACATGGGTTCACTCAAATTTACACACACATTCTGACCATAACCGGCACAGTAATGTCTCGTTTGTCTTTATGTTGTAAACAATTAAGAAATATGGGCACTTACTGTATTTGATCAGTATCTAACTTGGAAAGTTTTTGAATTATTCTGGGATTTTTTCTATTTTCTGCTTCTCAATGTCAACAGCAATAATAAATCTGATGCACAAAGAGTTCATGTGATAGTTTCTAGGCCATTGCCATGTACTTAAACAGCGTCATAATAATTACAACAATAAGACTATTTTTCTGCAATACCTTAACCTTGCAACAAAATACACAGAATACAAAAATAGCCTATATATCTGCAACATAAAAAAACCCACAATGCTTTTTCATGTACATTTAATATGTACAGTAACACCTCCCAAGATCTTTGTCTCTGTTCATCAATAGACTGAAGTCCAATATTAAGTCTAAGCCTCAGTCTAATCATCAAAGCTTTGCGGCTTACGCGTTCTAATATCGTGACAAGTCTCAAAATGTTTAATTACTGTTATATGTCTCACTGAGATTTACATGGCTTGCGCAAAGGCATATACAAAAGCAGTTAACACACAGAAGTACAGGATTAATGATTTAACGTCCCTCAGGCTGTTATTAGCATTCACCTGGTAAAGGCTCCGCTGAGGGGCAAGTCTATAGGCACACTGCTGCCATCGATAACATTGATCCCCATCCTTCTCACCGTTAAAGCCAGTGACTTCTGTGTGCACTGGCTCAACGATTACAAGCGAGCATTTCAGCTTCATTTACTGTAGTCGTAGGCTGAGTAAATCGCCGCGTACGCCCCTATCCAGTCCGTCAAAGTGTGCATGACAAGAATCCATGCATTTCACTGATTATATGTCAACCAAGATTCTGTAACTGTCCTTTAAGTGCATCATCCAGGCCAACTCTAAAGTGGATCAATTAAAGGCGATTTTCCTCTTCCAACACGAAAAAGTGGAGGACGGGCTGCCCAGATCGGAGGAGATGGAGGTGACATTGAGCATCTCTCAGCACCCTCTCACTGTGTCGTGGTGCGAATCAGAGAGTTTTGGACCTGGAGAAGGGCACTTGTACGTAAGTCTGTGTGATTTCGCATGTCGGTGAGAGGAAAAATAAATTGAACGAGAGGGTGAGAAAGTGAAGAGTACAAAGAAATGGAGAAGAAAAAAAAGGGAGGGAGGAAAAAAGAGAAGCTTGATGGAGGAATAGCATACAGCGCTATCAGGGGTCAGCTGCAATCTGTCAGCCCCTGGGACGGCCGTTTAAACGCCTGGACTGGTTTTTAGTGTCTATGTGTGTTACGGGCCTGTGGCCATTTCCTCCAGTGCAATCTGCTTGCTGCCTGCCATTTGAAGGACATCTGTGCAGAGAACAATACGCACTTAGAGGCACAATACGCTCACATGGATAGTAGGAGGTGTGAGGCTTCCAGATGCAGCCAGGCAGAAACAGCCTCTTCAGAGGGTCCATTTATATATAAAAAAAAATGTGATGATTTTCTGTATACACTCACGACATCTGCAGAGTGCATACGCGCACACGCACAGTTTAAAACACGCATGCAAGAATCCTGGACACACATCTGCCACACAGCAGGAAAGGTCACCTGTTACGGAGCATTACGTTTCCAGTTGGCTAACCTAACAGTCGGCTAATGTTACAAACAGGGCAGTCTCCTCCATTTGACTCGGTAAACTGGAGTAAGCCTGAGTGTGTGTGTGTGTGTGTGTGTCTATTTGGGTGAGAGCGACAGTAAGCCACTCTCGATCAAAGTGTACAGGAAATGTACCCTTAACAGCCACACATGGCTCTCGCTTTTACACTCTTTCATTCTCTCCTTCTCTCCCTCTCTCTCTCTCACACACACACACACTCACACACTTTCAGTCCATAGCCAGAGGATACTAGAGTAATCAGCAGAGGAGGACAGCTCAATCTGGAGAAGAGCTGTTTTAGTGGGAGGCTCCAGCAGTAGCATCTAAAGGGGCCACAACAGAGAGGGCAGCTAATGCTCCTGCTTGAGACGTCCAATTTCATGTGCTTACAATACCAGACACATCCAATTTTCTGCACTTAGAGATAGCTAAAAAAAACATGCTTTCATTACATACCACAAGACCACTCCTTGTGCATTAGAGACTTACTTTGCATTAACCAATTTCCAGCCTGCCCTCGCCATTTCCTGTCTCTATTGTTCCCGAATTGCTCCTGCGGTCTGAATAAACTCCATGGAATGCGTGATAAACTTGAAAAATACGCTCGCAACAATAATACGGTTCATGTCCCCGCGAGAAAAGATGAATTAGAGAGTTGAAACTGATTGCGCAGTTGGCGCATGGAGATGAAACAAAACCACACATGAATGAGATCTGCTCGAAAATTAAATGATCTATTCAAATGTATTCAAATTGACAGTGTAGGTGTTCTGCATTAATCAGCCACCTTCTGCGAGGCCAATCAGCACAGAGGTAGCAAGCCGATTATCTGGTCTCTCCTAAAATGACACACATGTACAATACACCAACTCACCCACACAACAATTAATGGATGCGTGAGGGCAAAATTAGGGAAACAATTCACCCCATAACAGTCCTCCATGGCTTCTTCCCCTTTTCTTTTGACAGACATGCCTGCTAAATGGTGAGCAATTCCCCAGCCATTAGCTTATCACTGTTCACCAGGGAGGAAGGCTCCTATTAAACAGTAATCTGGGAAGGCAGAATAAGGTCGTGGACACTGAGATAAAGCATGGGACAGACTGACAGTCAGCGGCTTTTAGAGATGGTGGGAAACACACAGAGAGGAGAGGGCAACAGGAAATTAAGAATGACTCAAAGCCAAAGTGGCTCCGTCATTCGTCTGGGAACAAAACAGGAGAAGGCAAAAAAATGCTGGCCTTGTTCGGTTATGTGATGTCACCATCACTGTGTCACTATTTAGTGTAGGTTTGTTTCTTTCTGCTCCACGGGTACCAAAAGAGATAATAAAAAATAAACACCGGCGTCTCACAGCATAATGCACAGCCATTGTAGCAGTTTATTTCGTCCTTTCAGACAATTTCACGCCTGTGGCTAAGTTTTTTTATGCTACATTAGTTCCATCAATGCAGAATATGTTAACCTGTGCAGATGTTGCGCTGATTGAGATATGCAATTTTGAGCTGGGCTATTCAGACTTTGACTATTCAGTGTGTTCATGGAGGATATTGAGCATGCCCCAGTTGTGCACAGTTTATTCAAAACCTCGGTGTCTTTGTCCTTCACGTTGGTAAGGTGGAAAATTGGAATATAGATTTTTTATTCATTTATTTATTGTTGTCTGCTGAGGCTTTTTTTTGCCTTTAAGCACAGTGTATATTCATTTTTATTACGACAACTACAGCATAGCAGTTAACAATACTGAACGTGTCCATTTTTGTGTAAGTTTGCATGTTTTCCCTGCTTTAATCACATTGTGCATACAGCTCAGGTTGACAGAATAGACTGGAGACTCAGAAAAATGCCCACTGCCCATAGGTGTAACTAAGTCTAGACACGAACACTATCTCTAGACTGTTAGACCTATGGGCATCTACGACTTTTCTCTTTCATCTTCTCTTGTGCATTCTACACCCTGACCATCATGTGCGAGCTGTTAGACTTTGGGGGACAGAATGCCGGGATAAAAGAGAGTAGCATGCTACCTGGATTTAATTTTGGATTCTGCTTGATTTTGTTCTGCAAATACACAAAAGAGCTCAATAATCAAGCCCCTAATGAACCTGAGTGCAGTGGGCATCTGTTTTGCTGAAAATTCAAATCATTTCTTGACCCTAATAGCACCTTCTCATTTCATGTTTGTTTTTTTGATTAAGCACATAAATAGCACAACATAAAGTCATCAAGTTGCTTCAAAACACATTTTAGTTAAGGTAATCTTCACATTGTTGTCTATTTGTTATTGGAATCTATTAATACTGTTATTTTTTGTTTGTACTGTATCAGTATGATATATCATAATGGGCATGCCCAGGTTTACCTATTTATCTATTTCTATCGACTGTACATCATTGTTTGAGCCAGATTAGGGAGTACATAGAAACTAAAGAATGTAGTTTTAAATCGAGGTCTGAATAAAAGCCTTTACACACGACGAATAAAAGACACAAAAATGCGAAATGAGTAATAAAGTTTGCTGTTCTAAACTGGTTCCACACAACCTGATTGGTTGATGTCTTTATTCACGTTGCGAAAACTCAGAAAATTGCCCTTGTTCTGAAAAAAAAGTATGTTGCTTTTTCGCTGTGTAATATTTGTGTTCTGTGTGAAAGTATTCATGACAAAAAAACAAAAAAAAAGATGTTTTCACAAATTCATATTAATAAAGAAGATGGTAATTAATGCTAGACTTCACAGTGAACCTAACTACACTAGAGTTCTGGTTTAATTTTTTTACACTGCTGGCATTAAAGCTTTGTAGAAGTATGCATAAAGGAATTGAGGACGCATTACATGTGAACAGTTGGTGAATCTCCATACTGTTCTTCTGGAGCACATTTGACAAAACGGCATGACTGCGACCACGCTGATATGCTGACACACATAACTGATGGCTCCTGGTAATGATTGCTATTGCATAACTGACACTGTTTCAAACCACAATGTACAGTATGTGTGTGTGTGTGTGCGTGTGTGTGTGTGCACGTTGGCTGTGGCATCTGAGAGATTAGCAGCCTAATCCAGTCTATGGTGAGAGTGTGTGCGTGTGTGTCAACAGCTAGGTGGATTATTGCCAGTGCCAAGGAAAACACCCATGGACACCAGGAATCAGACACATTCTCACACACCCACACTTGAGCACTGGATTAGAGCTAAACAGATGAAAAATAACTGGGCTATTTGGCATCAGAGCCCCCAACCAACTGTACACACCGAAATTTCACATACCGAACTAACAAATGCTTAACACAGGCCACACTATGGTCTCTGTCTAACTGCTACCAGCTTGCATTCCTGTTTGCTGCTACTCCGTCTTTCTTTGTGCTCCTAACTTTCACACACACAGAGAACGACCTACGGGCGACCCAGGCTTTAACCTAGACCCTCGATGCTCACCAGTCTGGTAATGTGAGCCAAGCAGAGAGTCACATAAATAGCTTCCTCGAGCCAGACGAGGTGGCGGCCACACAACACATTAATAACACAGAACTACTGAGGCCAGCTGATCCCCATGCTGCTTTCTTCATGCCAGCACTTACTACCTGCACTGCCGGCTGACCTATTCATTTATATATGTGCTACTGCAGCATCAGACTCATGAAAGGCCTGTGAATACTGCTCTCAACTGTCACTCTCAGTGCTTAAAGTGAGCCGGTACCGCGCACCGTGACTTTTTCTTACTACCACTTTTTATTTTACTACTACTACTCTTCTACTACTACTACTACTCTTATCTGCCCTATTGGGTTCTCTGGGCGATGCTCGCAGCGCCAGCGTTTTTGTACCGCTGCTTATAAGCCGTATGAACATGAAAACAATGTGGAGAGCATCCAGACGAGATGACACCCAACACGGGTTGGTGAGAACAAGTAAAATTGTTCCTTGTAAAATTATTAAAATGTCTGTTCGTCATAACCTTTTAAAATTGAGAATAAATGTAATCAACTCACGCGGAGCGCTATATACCCCCGACTACATTGTCGCGGGGGTATAATTAATAAAACATTATTTAAACGTTTTCTGAATTTGCTCTTTTGATTTATAGAATATGGTTTTACAGGGCGAACATTTCCAGAAGAATTAAATGTTCATACGAAGGCTGTGATATGTGTAAATAATAAAATATTTATTTAACTACAGCAGATTATTTTGGCTTTATGTTTTTTGGGCGTTATCTACAATAATGGTCCAAAATTATGTGAAATTGCATAGTTTTAAGTCAAAAACCTTCAAATGTTCTTGGGGGAAGACCCCCAAACCCAACATCTCCTATCTTTTAGTCACTGTAGAAATTCAGATTGTAAATAGTGATTGCCAACATGTGAATAAGGGGAGTACTGGCTTTTATTTTTTTCCAATTCAAGCACTGGTCACACGAAACAGTCACTCACTTGACTTGAATCAGTCTCATTTTAATGGGCTGGGAAAAGTTTGACCAGCTACTCACTGGAGAGAGGAATGGCTAAAGGAATAATGTGATAATGTGATGATGCAGGCCGTGGGGAGCAGATTACTTGGTTAGAGTTAAATAGCTCTGGCTGTGATTAAGTCTGTGGTCAGTCTATGTTAACAAATGGGCCGGAGAGAAGTGGAGTAAAGTAGCGAAGCAGAGTACAGCTAAGGACAGGACGGGATGAGACAGGATGAGATTGGACAAGATAAGACCGGATACTGTATCTTGCCCCTTTAACCATAACTTGCCCTATCCCACAAGAAAAGTACAACACACATATAACTATATTAAAAAAAAATGCTAATACATTTACTCAGCTTTTTAATAAGTCTTGTTTAGAAGATGTGACCTTTCAAAGTAAAACAAATAGCTTCAGTATGAGGCAGTCGGGCCTAAAAGTGTTTAAAATTCTTATTAACTGTGTCTTTGTTTATATCATCTCCCATAGTAACAGATGTAAACCAGATGCTGCAACATCAGACTGGAGAACAACAGTGATACTGTCATTGTTTACATATCAAAATGGATTAGTGATGGCGATTTCTAACATTACAAGAGAGAAACAGAATGTAAGTGGTTGAGACAAGCTAAATTTTAACATTATTTTGCACCTTGTTTGGAGGCCCACATGCAGTTAAGTGGAAGACAATGCATGACATTACACGATTGTTAAGCTGCAACACTGGCACTGGGTCAGACAGAACCTGCGGGATCCCAATTCTGTTGCAGCGCTCTAATGGGAGTTGTGATTTATAAGGAGCATGATGGATTACAACAGGTTTTGTAATTAAGTTGCTGTAGCCCTGAGAAACATGCTTGACTGCCCACTCTGATAAGACGGGCACAGAGTGAAACACAAATACGCACAACTGCATTCGCTCCTTGTCTCCTTCTGTCTCCTTTTCACACACACAGTATATATTTTAGGGCTGGGACAATACACCTATCTCCCGATTCGATACTTGGGTGCCGATTTGATATGTATTGCGGTTTGACATTACGATTTATTGCGATTTTTGTTAACTTTTTTAACTCACTTCTAGGGACTTTTACTTTGGAAAATATCTAAATTGATACAGTAAAAAATGTTTGATTTTTAGCGTGCATGTAGTCAAAAATGTCCCGAAGTCAAATATATCAGTCATTGTCAGGCATTATATATTAAGTTTTTTCCAGCAACCCAAAAATCAAAGAATAAAGACATTTCCCTCACAAATTAGTGGTATTTTCTCTTTAACTTATAAGGGACATGTAATGTTTTATACTTCTGGTGAATATAATCCTATCAATCTTATTTCCATATATGTATTTTTTTGTATATACAGTTCCTTTTGTTAACACCTTATTTTGAAAATCAGATGTTGTCACACATGTATACTTTCGCCAAATCCGTCGCTAGCTCTCCCGTCACCTCCGTTCTCTTTATACATTCATGGTCAGCTCCATCGGGGCAGTTTGAATAAATTTAATATAAATGTCAGTATACAGTATTTGTGCTCTAGAGTTGTAGCGACGGCTGATTTGACCACAGAGATGAGAGTGACGGCTGCCTTGACCGCACGTTATTGCAATACGATAACGTTTCCTGTCCATGACAGAGTTAGCGTGCAGCTTTAGCCATCATGTCTAGTGTTTCCATACATTAATGTATGTATAGTGTTTACCACATTGGATTTAAAATGTGAGGGTGCAGGTTGTATCCACGCAGACCCTCCGCCGTTTTCCGCTCTGTCGTATCTGCCGGTTTCTGCTTGCTACGGCTGACCGGCTGCTGTTTGTTTTGAGTGACGGATACAGAATGGATAAGAATTCACGTTACTCAGACTACAGCAAAAAAAGCAGTAACTTCCTTCTACATCTGCATAGACTCAAATGAAGCAAATATATCGATTCTGGCATTAAAAAATCGATTTCAAAATCGTAAAATATATATATACAGCCCCACACAGCCCCACACTCAAATCCCAGTGGCCTATGAATAACCAAAGAGTGTGAGCTCCAGCTGCTTTAAATGGTGGCAGTGGCCTGTTCCATTCACTTAGCAGGTACAGTCACAGTGCTGTCAAAGAGGCTGATGTGGTGTTGTAGCTTTCCAACAAGCCTGCCAACTTGCCCATTCATGTCCTGCCTTCTTCAGTGTCATCTCCACTCTTTATCCATTCCCACCATTTTTTTCACTTGTGTGTTGACTGAGATTAAATCAGACTGACCTGGAATGCAGGAGAATGTCATTTACTCAGACTTTAACAGGAATAACACATCCAACAATATGCTGTACAGACAGTACAGACACACACTGTCCTAGTTACACCCAGTTACAGACATGTCTAAACTTGAGCTCGTCTGTGTGTTGAATTGCCGAATGTCAACGTGTGTGTGAACAAAAAGTAAAGGAGACAGGGAGTGGAAAAAGTTACTCCGAAGAAAGTTGATGCATATCTGAACCATATCTTAGACATACTCCGTCGTAGGCCTTCCCAAAATAAAAGGAGTAACTACAGGCTGCAGAGAGCTGACCTCATTTCTGTGTCTGGAGGAATTCGGTGGTGTGTTGTTTTGGAGTACGTGTGTGTGTGGGTGAGTTTTCCACGGATGATCCAGCGATGGTCTTTGACAGGAAGTGTCAACAGTTGACACACATCAGGGAGAACATCCTGTCACATGATGCAGACTGACGCTCCTGCCTTCTGTGTAACTGCACGCAATGAGGTCTAGGAGCTTGACAAAAAGTCTTTGAGATGGAAGGAATAACAGAAAACCCTTTTCACACAATAAACCTGTAGTGTTGCTGACTTCAAACATCCGTGAGACAGTGTCAGACTTTTTGGTATTCACAGTTTCCCAGAAAGGAACAGTTCCGTCTTTTCACAGAGGACAAGACTGTTCCGGATAGATTCGGTTGTAACACCGTAGCATGGAGAATTTTGAAAATAATAACAGCAAAGAAGAAGAGCATTACCAGTTCTCACAGACCTAATTTATTTATTTATTTTGCTGTTGAATGTTGAATGTTTATCTCTCACGCTTGATTGCATGCATTTTATCATTATAGACTATATAAGACATAGAATTCTGTTGCCTATTTTTCATAATCGGATAAAACCCAAACCACTAATTGAGAATTTTATCTATATGATGAACATAGTGCAGCATTTAGCAGCTAAAGAGTCAGATAGTCAAGAATTCAGATATTTTACAAGGCGTACCTCTTCAAGAATGACATTGACATGTAAAATTGCCACAATTGCGTGTGTGAAAGGGGCTAGACGGACAAAGAAAGGAAGAGCTGGTACAGTATAGTACATCTGTGTCTGCATGCAGGTATTTGTGTGTGAGAGAGAGATCTCGTGGCCTGACTCCTATAAATGTGGAAGCTTCCCTTTGTGGCAAGGCTGTCTCCTGATGGTGAAAGAACAAACAAAGGAGCCAGTTCCCCTCTGCTCTGTGCTGCTAAGAGGTGGAGAGGCTGTCAGATAGAAGCTGACCTGCTGTTGTTAGGGCCTGTCAAAGCAGCAAGAGCTAGAAACACATTCAGCCAGGACTGAGTCAGAGACACAGACACAGGAGGTGGTGGGTGATGCAGCTGAGAGAGATGTATGTGGGAGAAAAAATGGGAAGGTGAGCACATAAAAGAGCTAGGGCGATGTGAGAGAAAAAGCAGAGAGGATGAGGGAGTTTTCACAAAGAAACCAAGGAACTAAGACAGAGAAAGAGCAAACAAACCCTGGGAAAAGTAAGGAAGGGAAAAGGGTGTGGAATCAAATGATTTAGTGACCTACAACTACAAATTGTCTCCATTATAAATTAAAGTGGCTATAATCCATTATTATTTACATAGCATTATTTAAAATCATTATTTTGGTTTTACGGCCTGTTAACAGTTTACTCAGTGGGCAACCTCCGGGTCTGAAAAGTGAAGCCAATGCTGAAGTGTCTTAAACTTGCATTCTTTCTAACAGCCAGCAGGGGGCGACTCCTCTGGTTGCAAGAAGAAGTCTGATTGTATAGAAGTCTATGAGAAAATGAGCCTACTTCTCACTTGATTTATTACCTCAGTAAACATTGTAAACATGAGTTTATGGTCTCAATCACTAGTTTCAAGTCTTCTTCAATACAGCATGATGTTCATTTAGTAAATTATGGTCCCATTTAGAGTCAAATAGACCTTAAAGCAGGGTATGCTTTAAGGCGTGGCTACCTTGTGATACCTTGTGACAGGTCGCTACCACGGCGTTGTCAGGTCTGGGTGTTGTCCACGTTTTCGTCTTAGAACTTTAACCCTTTTACAGTGTCTTTTCAGTTCATAAAAGCTAAATGTAACATTTTGGTCGCCTAAAAATGTCTTATTCAATGTTCGGTTGTGGTTAGCTCCACCCTCTCGTGCCCCTTCTGGTTGCGAAAAAACAAGATGGCAATGGACAAAATGCCAAACTCGAGGGTTAAAAACCATAGTCCACAAACCAATGGGTGACGTCACGTGACAACGCCCACTTCTTATATACAGTCTATGAGTTTACTACTACTTTAGTTTATCTTGGTTCAGTCTTATTGCTCTCATCATTGTCAGCAGCCATCTATTTTTTAGTGAAAAAGCTTTAAACCCGCTGTACTCTACCTGCCCAGCACCAAAAGACAGACGGACAAAGTTAGTTACTAGAGCCAATGAATCCCCTTGGGACTTGGAGAGTGAATATTGGACTTACATTTTTTCAGGTGGACACCAAATAAATGTTATTGTCACTCCGTGTATACTGGATGTGTTTGCCAACAAATTTGCATGATCAACACCATTTAATTATGACAAATCCCAATTACTACCCACCAAGCCCTAATGTTAATATCTTAAAGATTGCTAACTTTACCTGACAAGCAGCCAAAAACACCCACAAAAGAGTTCAATATCATACTGAAACAGAAGCCTGCAGGTCTCTTTGAAGCCTTAAACATCAAATATACAACGTTCTGTCAGATGATTTTAACAACTGGTTATAAAATTTCAATCCAATAATTTTCTGCCAGTTGATAAATGATTTATGATCTTCTCAGCAGTATTACAAGGAAGTTGCAGGCACAGCTGTTACCTGCCAAGACCTTTGACTCACTCAAACTCACCTCCTTGTTCTCACACTTTTGCTCTTGAAATTGCACAATGCACAATAACACAGAAGAGCGCATTTTGTGCATCCAACGAAATACAGAGTGAAAGATTTACTGTTTAGTGGACGATTACTTCTTTATAGTGAGGTATTACGGATTGCTAAATAATAATAATAATAATAATTAAGCCACTTAGACCTCCTGCATTTACATGCCGTCAGCTAAGATTGATGCTTCCAGCTTCCACTTCACAGAAAGAATGAACAGTCTGTTCTCTCGCTCTCACTCTTTGGATGGAAATGAACAGAAATCCATTTTTAATAGAACACAAATGGCACATACTGTATGATGAAGGACTTGAATTTAATTCTGCTATTTAATCTGGCTCTTTTCTCTCTGCTGTCACAGTACAAAGGACCTCACAAAAAGCCATCAATCACCAGCTCTTAACCCACAAGCACACACCCCTGTCCCTCCCATCGAACCGCTTTCAAAGCCAGATAGAGAGGTCGTTGAATCCTCAATCGGATCCTCTCTAATCCTCGATAATGAGTCGGTTAGGTATTGAATGTTGGGTGATCTGATTATGGATCAGTGCTTGGAGAAAATATGACAGACGCTCATCAGATCAAAGCACAGACAAGCCTCTTAGTCCATCCCTTAGTTCACTCATCTCTCCCCCATCTCGCCCTCCCTCCCTTTTCCTTCCTTCGCCTCTGGCTGGGAATCTGGCCAGAGAATCTGGGCTTCCAAAGAGCAGATCCACACTTGCCCAGATCCTCAAACACTGGCATGTTTTATTTATGGCTGGGGCTAGACATCACTCTTTACCTTGGGGGGTATTCTCTTATCTGTATTATTTTGTCATTTGTCTACATTTAAAATCAAGATAAATAGTATCATCATCTGTCATTTGGTGGCATTATTGGTTTAATGGAAATTAAGTTGCACAGCGTACTGGTTATGTAGTGAGTTTGCTTCTACTGCATGTACACTCGCTGTGTTTGAGCATTAGAATAAACTAATCTAGCTGAGCTCTGATCCATCAACAAAGCACCAACAGCAGCACTTTAATCAGCGAACCAAAAGACAGAGCTGTGTACTCCAGTGTGTGTGTTCCTGTTAACTGACAATCAGACGCATTATGACTGTGTGTGTGGCTTCGATGATTGTTCTCAAACGACCGCTCATAAGTCTCGTAACCAGTGAGTCATATCAAAAGCCAGATCTGAAACCGGGGCTGACATGGGAACTAACGCAGTACAAGGAAAGCCCTGTTTTGGCGATGTTGTGTGTGCTGTGCATGGTGTGCGTGCCAAGCTGTCTATTTTGAAGTCAGGTCAGAACAGGCTAGCACTCAGGCCTCACTTAGTCACTGTGAGTCAGTGAAATGTCTTGACAACAGACAGATAGACACGGATAACTGACAGCCGGGCCGTGAGACCGAGAGGCAAACAAACAGAAACATGAAAGTCACATGGCAAATGGGCAGCGAGACAGCAGAGTGGAAGGCATTTCCTAGATCGGCAGGCGGGCAGGTAGGCAGACAACAAACAAAAGACTGATGGAGATAGTCAATACATACACATATCCACTGGAAAGCAACAGCGCTGTCAAGACCAAGATAAAGATGCTTAGAGAATGTCAGAACTATTAAGCCTGTGGTCTCCGTTTTCCTCCTCCGCTTCCAGCCAGCCCGTTCTCTCAGCAAGCCACAATGACACTCCATGAAACATCACAGAGCACCATTCGCCGCAGTAGCTCATTTCAGAAACCAGGCCACCAAATCATTGTTCTATGTAGGCCACCATCGCTGATGTTACACACTCCTCCTGCCTGATGCAAAACAGCATGGGCCTTGACCATTTACAAATAATGACCGAAGAACCACAACCCCCAGCTGTGTATGTGCTTGTTCGGGGAAAAAAGGTTCTTTTTGGGAAGCTGAGTCACCTACAGGATGTTAGTGGTGCACCGAAATGATGAAGTAAAGATTGGTATTTAGTTTGGTTCGGGCACAAAGCAAAGCATCATTTATTTGTCGGCATTTGATTGTGGAAAAACAACTTGTTAACACAGAACACATACTGGAATCAAAGAACAAATCCATTTGGCAACTTTTTGACTGAATGTTACCACACATTACATAATTGCATTACATTACACAGTACATACGGACATACAGTGCATTATCATCACTCCAGAACCCTGTCTGATAACAAGGGCTGCCTCCTCTTAGTCGATTAGTCGACTAATCGGTCGTTTTGGTCTTAGTCGACTAAGATTTCTTCAGTCGATTAGTCATTTTTCATGCTTTTTTCATGCTGAATGATGTATTTCCAAGAATCTTATGAGCACATCTCTGCTAAACACAAGATTTAAAGTGGTGCTTTGTGTGATTCTTTGTAGAGAAACTCAGTTTTACAAATCAACTAATCGATTTGTCGACAAACTCGTATGAGCATTAGTCGATTAAGAATTTCTTTGGTCGAAGACAGCCCTACTGATAACCACTCTTTGGGTTTTAGCTTGACTGTACATGAGCGGGATGCCTATATAACAGAGACATACTTGCATCCTAGATGGTGACCTTTGACCTTGATCAGCTTTACATCTAAACCTTGGCGTGCAAAGATGGGCGTTGGTCCATCTAGTCCTACATCGGAGCGGTTATGTTGTGCGAGGCAAATAGCTTTTAAAAAACACGATATATAATTCATGCCTCAAATGTACAAGTGCAAAACATTTGACTGCCACTTGTTGCTTGCTGTATGACTGCAGGGTAGACTTAATTGCAGGTTGTTTTAATTTATGGGTTTGTATTTTTGAGTGTGTGCATGCAATAAGCTAGGCCTGCTGATAATACCACATAATAAAAGGTTAATCAGTGATGCATGCAAAGTGAACAACAATCAAGCCAAAAATGATTCAAATGATTTCATATAAAAGTGAAGTAGCACAAAGTAACATGTAGGCCGAGTAGCAACAGAAGACTGTATCCTGTCCTGTGTTCTCACTGCACGAAGCTGTGCATAATTACTTGCAAGTTTAAATGACCCACTGTTATCGCCATGGGAAAGATCTAACACTGTACTGTGCCTCTTAGATAATTTACATGTTAAATTAAACATTGTATTAAATACAAATGTTCCAACTGTACTGTATTTAACCACAATAGAATATACAAATTAAATATGAGTGAAGTAAAGCAGATGTCCTACATCTTAAAATGAAGAAAACCCAGAAATATGTTAAATGTATACAAGCTGCAGTGCTTCCACAGAAGTATAGGTTTAACGGAGTGTCCAGTTGATAACCTAGCTGGCCTTGATGACCTTACAAATGCTCTCACGGTGGTGTAATAATCTTTGACTGGAACCAACAATAAAGTCCTTTCCTGGAAGAAGGTTCATTTGGTCACACTGGACCACTTGATCTCTATCAAACTAGGAGATAAAAAACAACATAAAAAAAGACACATGTCACTGTAGATAGCCAAAATTCCAAATTGTACTGAATTTGCCATGGGTTAGCACTTGTTAGGGTGACAGTGCGAGGCTGACTTGTCACACAATGACCCCTCAAGCACTGGAACAGGCTTAATGATGTAAAAAAAATCATTAGTTCTCTCTCCGCTGACAGGGACAGTGGACAGATTATGTGGCAGTTTGAGAATTTATGTTTCGCGCAGCACAGTCCGAGCATTCTTCACAGATAGATCAGCGAGAACCACAGCAAATTACTCTTCACCATAGCTGCAAGGGAAATTACATCCAGAGGGGCTTGGAACTGATGTACAACTCTGACGCTGAAAGGTCAGACTTGAATGTAACAGTCAAAGGAAGAGGAGAAGATATGCATAACACTTCAAAGACTGTATGATTTACATTTAAAGGCCATTATTATTATTATTATTTTAGGTTTTATATCATTCTGTAGCTTCCCAGTTGTGTTATGTATTAAAATCCAAACATTAAAATTTTGGTCGCAGTATGTATGTTTTAGCGTCACAATGCTATTTTCCCATGCCCTTCTAAAATCTTTTTACCAAAATAACACAAACTAACTTCTTTAAATAGTGTGGAAACTGAAGATCAGAGTACATATTATAGAAATATTAGTGTTATTTGGCTATAATCTGAATTAATTTCCCTTAACAAAGACACACAGCCACTGTGGTGTTAAGATTTTCAAAGACAGCTCCATAAGCCTTTAGAATTCAAAATCTTGGCATATTGCCCATGTGGGAGCCGCTTTATTGCAGCGCTCTGACAGGTAAATGCACAAGATGTGTAAAGGAATGTTTCTGTCTTTCACTCGCTATGCCTCCGTCTAATCCCCCTTTCAGTCCGGGCCTGAAAGAGGGCTTTTCATAGGTTTCTTCTTTGAAAAAAAAGGAAAACCTAAATGCTTGTCAAATCTGCACTCCTGAACTTGGAAGTGCAGCAGCTCTTTGCTCCCTTGCCTTCCTCTTGTCCTCCTTTCCGTCTGCCTCTGACGTGCTCTCATTCCTTCACTCACTCGCTCTGTCATACACATCTATTAATGTCTTTCCTTCTCAGAGCTCATGTGCCTGTTGACTTCAAAAGTTTCAGATGTTTTCCCGTCGCTTGTCACCACTTCTTGGTTTTTCTGCCTAGCAATGCTTTAAACACGGAGCTTGAAACTCTGTCTTGCATCCACTCAGTTTTCCTTCATCCCCGCATTTTGCTAGTCTTTTATCAGTTTTACAAAACATCAGATTTTCTCAAACATGCCTTTTTTGGAGTTTCTTCTTTGTCAAGACCTCCAACTTTCTCTTCTTTTCGAATTTGACTCCTCATTCTTGTTATCAGCCCTCAAAACTTACCCACCTGCAGTGTTACATCTGAGGAACTGTGCTCAGTCTACAGTTTGGTCTGATGAGAAACACGGTGGTGCAAAAAACAGATACGATGCTGTGCTGATGGCTCCAATGCACTGACAGTTGCATTGCTTATTTTCTATTTTGATAGGACCCTTGACATTTGATTTTAATCTCGAAGTTTCAATTCTGTTTAATTGTAGTGGATTATGATTGTTGAACTCAACCTGCTGCCCTTTTAAAAAGCTTCACATAACTATCAAATTAGCAAACATAGTCAGCCATGTAAAGCACTGGTGTCAGATTAACTGTCATAAAATTTCAACAAGCAAGGGGTCAAACTTAAAGAGGCAGGAATCTTATCGCATCTCATCTTGCCAACACGTTAAATTAAATTTCCTTCTCTAAGGTGCTGTTCAAATATTAAAAAAATGGTATAGACTTCCCCTTTCCCCCCTCCCGAGGCTGAAATGCACCAGAGTGAGTGGGACAAAGATCCTCCACTGTCCTCCCCTCACTGGAAACAGTCATTAGAAAGAGCTGGCCTGTGCTGAAAGGCTAGATGGTTATCCTCCCAGAGCGAGATGAAGGCAGAGGAGAAGGAGGGAGAAGGAGAGCTGAGAAGGAGGCCGCAGGGAGACCGATAGGGCACTGGCTTCTGCTGAAAGGGTAGATGGTTATCCCTCCAACCTCCGAGGGAAGGAGGAGAAGTGGAGAGTAGTAAAGAAATTGAGAATTTACAGACAGAGAGAGAGAGAGAAAGAGAGTGAGAGAGAGTAAGAGACAATGAGACAGAGAGAGGACTGAAGGGCTCTCTGTGGTTATCTATGCCACTCCTCTGCCACTCTGGGTCTTATCTGCGGTCCCGACGGCAGTCAAAAACAGGCACAGGATGGCTCTGAGTCAGCAGCATCGCTGCAGCACCACCAGGCTGACAGTACAAGGATACATGAGCCTCTGAATTTACAGGGCTGGCATCTTTATTGTAATGTGAGACCATTATTCATTTTATCAGTCTTTCACACTAAAAGGAAAGCTGTTTATACCAAGACACGGACCGGCATCATTTTCTTCTTCATTGTCCCCATAATCACAATAATTAGTTTTAATGGACTATTTTGGTCCACACTAAGAAAAGATTGCGTCTTCATTCAACTTGTTTTGAACTATTTCAATTAAAGGACTAGTTCAACATTTTGGGAAATATGCTTATTCGCTTTCTAGCAGCAAGTTAGCTTAGTGGATTGCAAAGACAGGACACAGGGGGAAACAGTTAGCCTGTGTCTGTCCAAAGGTTACTACCCGCTCTAAAGCTCACTATTTAACACGTTATATAAATATAAATATAAGTTGTCATGGCAACCTCGCAGGGACGATAGGAAGTTACTGCGCCCGACCAGGAAATAGTCCAGACTGGTATGCTGATGGGCCAGGATTACTGTTTCCCCTAGTTTCCAGTCTTTATGGTAAAAAATAGGGCTGTCAGTCGTTTAAAATATTTGATCGCGATTAATCGCATGATTGTCCATAGTTAATCGTGATTAATCGCATATTAATCACACATTTTTTATCTGTTTAAAATGTACCTTAAAGGGAGATTTGGCAAGTATGTAATACTCTTATCAACATGGGAGTGGGCAAAATATGCTTACTTTATGCAAATGTGTGTATATATTTATTATTGGAAATCAATTAACAACACAAAACAATGACAGATATTGTCCAGAAACCCTCACAGGTACTGCATTTAACATAAAAAATATGATGTTGCTCAAATCATAACATGCCAAACTCAAGCCCAACAGGTAACAACAGCTGTCAGAGTGTCAGTGTGCTGACTTGACTATGACTTGCCCCAAACTGCATGTGATTATCATAAAGTGGGCATGTCTGTAAAGGGGAGACTCGTGGGTACCCATAGAATCCATTTTCATTCACATATCTTGAGGTCAGAGGTCAAGGGACCCCTTTGAAAATGGCTATGCCAGTTTTTCCTCACCAAAATGAAGCGCAAGTTTGGAGCATTATATAACCTCCTTCACGACAAGCTATAAGTGATGGTTGGTACCAATGGATTCCTTCAATTTTCTAGTTTTATATGATGCCAGTATCTTCACTCTAGCTTTAAAACTAGCTACAACCTCCAAAAGATTGATTGCACTAATGCGTTAAAGAAATTAGTGGCATTAAAATTATTTTGCATTAACGCGTTATCACGTTAGCCTTGACAGCCCCAGTAAAAAAGCTAAATGTCTTCTGGTGGTAGCTTCATATTTAGCATATGGATATGAGATTGGTATCCGTCTTCTCATATAACTCAGAAAAAAGTAGAATTGAAGGACAATCACACGAAGTATGGAGGTGCTAAACTATTCAGAGTGTTGTAAACTAGCTCTGTAATATGATCACTTTTCCTTGTTTTGGTTAAAACTCTGGCAGCTGCATGGCGTACGAGCTGAAGTCTTCTTACAGATTTCTTCGTCCAGCTGAATGATTTCATCTTTAATGCAGCTGCAGAGTGTATGAGTACCTCTGACATTTAACCCTCTTTGAACTCCTTATTAAAATACATCTTGCTCTCCAAATTATTCTCCACCATATTATTCATTAGGAATGCGGTCCATTGGACTGCAGCTCCTCCTGCAGGATACATTTCCACCAGCTGCTCTTCCCACTCCTCTTCGTCCAGCTGTGCGAAGGTGTTAAATGTTCTGAGGAGGACCACTGGACTTGAATATAATATGGACTGAAGCCAGCACTGGCCTGACATCATGTAGCCTTTCCCTACATCGCAGCCACCTACAAAGCCCATCATTGTGTGGGCCAGCTCGTGCCCTCCGCCCACACCCGTCACACCACCCAGAACCCGCTGCACTGGCATCAGTCAACGGCCAAAAGAGCACTTTTAATTAACTTCAAATCTGTCAGCCACCACTGAGCCATGCCAAAGCAGACATGTCAGATCATGCCCCATTTGATCTTTAGGGGGATTTTTCCCCCTAAAATTAAAAGGGGAAAAGAAAGCCAACATAAAAAACAAGCAGATATTTGCACGTCATAAGATAGAAGTCCCCTTTCATCTGTTCCATGCACACATTTGTGCAGGTATACAACAGGTGTTTATGTGTGCGTGTGTGTGTGTGTGTGTGTCTGTGTCTATGTGTTGATGCATGTTCCTGAGGTATTGTGTACAGTAAGCGTCTGAGCTGCGTGCCCTGACTAGCTCTGACAGCTCTATTCTCTGAAACTCTGAAACTCAAAAGGAAGAAAAGGCCAAAATATTAACCCATTTTTACAACTACTAATCTAAGGCTGCATTCACATCAGAGCGGAGCATCTTCGAGTGGCGAAAACGCAAGTCCTCCCAGTCAGTTTGAAGGGGGTTAGTGCGGCGGCCGCAGGGGGTGCTGGAAAAAAAAATGCAGCGGTGCGGAAAAGTAAAAACGGAATCAACTTTTGAAGAAACGCAACCTGAAGTCACGCTGCACTGGCCAGTCACGTAACCGCCGATCAAGAGCTGTAGAACCAGCCATGAGGGAACAAAAGACGTTAATCTTCGCAGTCAGTGGGCCATCAAAACTTACTCTCCCACACTGCCACACAACCCTGCGGCAAATTCTCACAACGCCTGATCTAGCGTGAATGCAGCTTAAGACAACACACATTATCTGTCTAAATGTTAGATTTTGTTCTGATTTTTTTTAATGAAGACCAGCTATGGTAAATGTTGTTCATGGACAAATAATGTGAACTGTCTAGGATGCTGCTGTATGATTATAGCAGATATACAAGCTTCATTTCATATTTGCTGTGATTAAATTTGGGGGTGGAAACAAGCTTTGGCAGTATCTGTCTTTTGTGCCTTAAAATGTGACTGAAAGTAAAGGTACATGTCTACAGTAACTTGGTTTAATGTTCGGTCTTGTGCTCCTAATATTAACCTTAATGTATAAAGTTATTTTTATTACCCCCTGTCACCGGAGGTGAAAATGTAATAAAGCGAGCTTGGAAACGACCTTTTCTCCTAATTACCTGTCTCCTTGACTTTGCTAGTGTTAATCGCAAGTCAGGTTGAGATTCAAGCCACAAGCTGAAAATGAGGACAAAAGAAGAACCTCACAGAGAAATATAAATATAACTAACAGCTAGATGAACAGTTGTCACAAAAACAAAAAAACAGAGTATGAAGAGCAGGTTTCTTTTCACCTGTAGTGTTTGAAAAAGAAAAAGAAAAAGAGATGGGGTGTTTCTTTTGCAGCAGAACAGCCTGATTTCAGAGAGTAAAGGCCCTGAACATCAAAGCCTGCTTTGAGCTACATATATAGGGGGAAAGAAAAAAGGAGGGTGGAGGGGCAGCAAGAACTTACAGCCAATGGTCCCTACCAAGAAGCTAAGCAAAGGAAAAGAAAGAAAGAGAAGGTGCTTTTACTTCAGAGAAAGGAACGTGAACTTGACACAGTCTTATTAAGGTGGCTGTCTCCAGACAGCACGATAGGTTCCCCTTTACGGACCACAATAATAACTACAGGGGTAGTCGCCAGTTAACTGCCGGGGCAGATGTCTGTATCACCAAACACTGCTGCAGTGCTACAGGCTGGTTTAACTACAAGGACAGACCTGCTCATAAAAGCAGGCATCTACAGTACAGTAACAACATACAGACAGCAGAAACACCTTGAGGTACAATAAAAATCCTAAACCGCGACAGATTCTGTTTGCTAAACAAGGCAGAGACAATATAATTCTGACAAGAAGACAGACGAGCCTCCGAAGCATCTCCACAAGGACACACAGAGGCACAACGCGCAGCCTTGAATTGCATTCAGCCATTTCCTCTTTCCAAACGGAAAAAAAAAAAATTCATTAAAAGCTCACGGGTTCAGACGGCAGGAATTCATCGCGCGCTGGGAGACCAGAGTTGTGTTCGTGGACACGCTATGAGTGTGCCAATCCCAGGGAACTCAATTAGAGGAGATAAAGATCTAATCTGTGAGTAAACAGTCAATGGGCAGAGTAGAGCTGCAGTTTCCTTGTCTTTCTTATTTTTTTTCTTGCTTTGTTTATCTGTCATTTGCCACCTCAGCTACCGAGGAGGGGAGATACTCTACTTGCTGACTGGAATCAGCAGAATTAAACACCAAACTTTTAAATTTATGCTGGGTTGCAATTGATGATGCATTAATGTCGCCGACATTATCATCACAAAGACGTCATGGTTTTATCATTCACTTCATTTAAAGGAACATTGTGTAGCATTTCAACACGTTCTCATCCCAACTCGTCATATACTGACGGTTTGTCAGACCCCTCGGCATCTTCCGCCGCACTAAACACTTGCTTAGGATTAAGTAACAACGCCACTATAGCTAAGTTTAGGGAAAAATAACATGGTTGGGCTTAAAATTACTACATTTTTACAGTGCAACTGTGACTGGACGTTGTAAAAACGGGACACAAACAATCAGCTGATTGTAAAGTGAAAATGAAACGCAACGCACTGGACACAAACAGCGGTCTCCTGGATGAAAGCCCTGTGTTGTTGGACCCAACCACCTCCAATCCCGTCCACCCTGTGTGTGTCTCTTTTACTCTTTATAATACGTCACCACAGCACTTTCCCTGAGCGTTTACTGTTGCCACAAATGAGTTTACATTGTAGTTAAAGGAAAGACCGCGAAATGTTACCTTGTGCGGCGGTATCGAACGTCGACGGCCGTGACAAAGCGTCTGTATTTGACGCCCTGGGAATGAGAACGGGCTGTGCATTTAGGGGGATCTATTGGCAGAAATGGAATTTAATATTAATAAGTATGTTTTCGTTTGTGTATGATCACCTGAAAATAATCGCTGTGTTTTCGTTACCTTAGAATGAGACGTTTATATCTAAAGCGGGTTCTCTTCATGGAACCGACCGCCATGTTTCTACAGTAGCCCAGAACGGACAAACCAAAACTTTTACGTCGGCCACTGAAGTTCTCCTACACGCTTGGCACACAGGAGAAGTTTCAGTTGGTTGCAATCTGCAATCTCACCTCTAGATGCCGCCAAATCCTAGACACTGCACCTTTAATCTCACTGGGATGAAAAAAATTGTGCAAGAGAAAAAGAAGTCAGAATGAAAGTGACACAAAAAAAAACAAATTGCAAAAATATTATTAAATGCAAGAGACGATTCCTTAATTTCCTATGATTTCAATTTGATCAACAAGTTTTACCAAATGCAAAATGTACTGTATGTGTGAAATACATGGAAAATGACTCTCTGTGCCACGACAAAAAAAGGTCAAAACGTCATCTATTATCTCAGTAAAAAGAACAATAACCTCTCATCATTTGGGAGACACAGTAACATGTGGCATGTTGAGAGAAAAGCATCTCTAATTGAGTATACACCATCACTAGAGACACCCGTGTTTGGCTCCTTTTTTGCTCTTAGCATTACAAACGACACAGCGCGTTCTCTTTCAATCGAATCACACAAACGCATAAAGAAGACTGCTGTATACATTTCAGCAGAGCATTGATCAAAAACAACTTCTGCTCTGGGGGCAATTAGTGAAACACAATTGAGCAAAAAAACACTTGCTGCTTAGGGAAGCCGTATCGTAATGCTAAACAAACTGTAAACTGGCACATTATCCATTTCACTTTGGTAATAATCAGACACGTGGGAAAAAAATTATAACTGCCTGTCTGAAATCATTTGAAACAGCAAGACTCCACTTTCGCTCTCATGACACCCATGACAGTAGGTGGAAATAAAATAATAATCACATAACAATGGAAGTGTGAGCGTGGTCTATGGAAAAGAGTATTTATAGCAGTGTAATGGTGCATTAGGCACTGTGTTCCCAAGAGAGAATGGGGCCCAGGCTAGCTACAATTTGCAAAATGGGTGATGTGGGAGGTGGGAACATTTAAAGCTGCCTCTTCTAACAACTGCTGCATGTCATTTAGCTGCAGAAGAGCTGGTAGGCCGCCACATAGAATAACTCCATGTCTGTTTCAGAGAAGCAAACTGAGAGGGTAAGAGAGCAAAGTGCTTTTAAAGAAAGGTAACAATATGGTGTAGGTGGTGGGGGGCGGGGGGAGTATTTCAGCTTGACAGTGAACGCATCTCATCAGAATGGCTGAAGTGCTTTCCTATCACAATGGAGAAATGTCCTTGGAGACTTGTCTGAGATACATTTAGCATCCATTAAGTTATACTGCCCATCCGTGGTACTTTAGAAAAAGTTTGACGACTATAACAGCCATCAAAGTGTTATTGATGCCAGATATAGACCAAAATGCATGCAATTCTATTTGCACTACTGTATAACGAGTGTCTGTGTACACGTGTTCACCATAAAATATTAACATAGTCTCCGTGACGTCACCCATAGGTTTCTGAAGAGCCGTCGTGAAGCTCAGATGTTTAAGGTTAGGCACTGATCTTGAATAGCTAAGGTTAGGATAGGTCGTCGGGCAGCGAGTTTCGATTGACTCTCTAGACACGACCATCAAAGTGGGTGGCTCCGGCCAACACAGCCTAACTCGCGGCTAATCCAAAAATGGGCAAAGAGGTGGATCGTTGGTGGAGCTGAGGCGGGCCCGGGTCACTCAAAGTGACCACGCCTTGAATTATGCCCAACTTTAAGCCTTAATATAATTTAAACGTGTGAGTTATAAAAAAAAAAAGACACCCTCAAGTGGCCACGCGATGGACTGCAGCTTTTGACACTTCCGCGTTGGCTTCATTTCTCAGCACCGGAGGTTGTCGTTTGGTGTTCACACATATTTATAAGTATTGAGCTGGAACAAGCATGATTAGCTGACTGTCAGAAAATGATTTGGCAACAATTTTGGAAGTTAAGTAATATTGTAAACCATTATCTAAGCAAGAATGGCAAGCATTGTGTGAGAAATGTGAGAATTTGCAACTATTCTCTGTTTTATATGATGGTAATCCAAATATATTTAGGTTTTGGGCTGTTGGATGGATAAAACAAACAATTGTGAAGGACATTTTTCCCTATTTTTAGAAATTTTATAAACAAAACTATTAATTAATTAATCAAGAAAATAATTGACAGATCAATCGATAATGATAATTGGTTATTAATTAGTTGCAACCCTAAAAATGTATAAATTGGACTTAAATCTCACAAGCAAATCGCCGAGTTAGTAAAACTGTTAATTTTCTTTTAATTGACGAATTGTTTCTTTGACTAATCATCAATCACCAAAATGCTTCAGAAACATAAACACCATATCCTGCATACATTACCACAAAACATATTTTGCATCCCATATTTGGCTACATAATGTCACCACGTAAGCGTCTCAGAAAGCAGCAGCACTCATTTTCATCTTAGTAACATGTTTTCTGGAAATGAAATGTATTGGTTTTATCAGGCCTGGAGGGCTTTAAGCATATGGTATGCTCAGCGAGTATACATAATGGAAAACTGAAGGCCAACAAATGCAAGTGTGTGTGTGTGCGCCACAGCATACTGTCCCTCTCCAGAGGTCATCTCACCCTTCAGCTCTACAGCAGACAATGGCGAATGATTTAAGTTCCCATCACCTCAATGTCACAGCCCAGTCCGCCGTGGCCCGACTGCCTCGGTACCCCGCAGGTACACATCTCTGCCTCACAGAGTGATTCAGAGGAGCCGAGTGCCAGTCACATGTATTAGTCTCCTCCTCATCCAACCAGAAGACACTACCATTAATACGAATTTGATCTCATTCGGCTGCCAAAGATAGAAAGATAACAATCAAGTCAGTTATAAGAAATTGAGGGGTGGGATATGTTTGGAGAAGCAATTTGTGATTGATTTGAATTTAACAAGTATGCTGCATACTCGAATAAACATGCACACATTTATGTATTGGTCGAATGACCTGAGTCAAAGCAGTCAAAGGAGACAGCAGAGTCGTCTCCGTGTCCAAGGCATAAACAACAGTCGCTGACGTCACCCAAAATCAACATGGCCAGGGCCTGAGAAAGACAGCCAGCCAATTTATATAACATTGTGAAAAAAGAGGGGCTTTGCGATGAGCGCGACAGCTGTGCTTAATCACAGGAACTAAGCCAAGAGAGATGTGAAGGGACACAGAAGGCCTGAAAGAAGGTGAAGAAAGCTGGAGAGAGGAAAAGAGAGAGCTTGAGGGGGGAAAAGAGGAAGATGGGATATAAGACTGGAGAAAGGGAACAAAGTCTCAACTCATATCTCAAACACTGAGAGCCTGAAAAAGGGATGTGAGATTTAAAAAAAGAGAAGTTCATCCCAGTGAGCGCAAAACTCTCCTGACAAAACACCCAAATATGAAACTTCAAAGCCTTGACGCTTCTCTTTTTGCATCACCACCACCACCGTATTGAACCAGAACCAAAACAGGGAAAGTAAGTTTTTCTTCCCCTTTACAAACCTACTGCACTTTAAAAATATAAAAAGGAGAATATTCTACATGAAGAGACCTACACCAGATCCACTTTCCTTGGTTCAGTCCATCCTGTCCTCCAGACCCTGACCATTCATCAGCGGACATCACATGACGGAGCCGAGCCATTCATCCTGAGCCTCACAGCCTCCTCTGCCCAACAGGATTTGTGATTCAATTTGACTGAGTGATGCCCTGGGCCCCAGGGCTGGAACTGAGGCTACTGGGGGTTTTGCTGGGAAAGTAGGGTGGTGCAGGGAAAAAAGGGACACACAGGAGACGAATGGTGTAACAGAGGGCGCCACTACTGCTGCTTCACAGCTCCAGGAAGCGAGTTAGTCACATACAGATGTGCGTAACCAGTTTATTAGAGGACACAAGCATGTTAGCAGAAACAAACACAGACATGCAGTACAAAAACACATGCGTGAGATGAAAATAGATTTTTAAATTAATGCCACACTGTGTGATCAACGTATCCTCAAACAACGGCTCGTATGATATCTTACAAAAAGTTATCCCTCATTTTTCGTGCCTTTTCTTACGAATTTCCAGCAACACGTGTCAATTTCCGCTCGTTACATGCATACAGTCTTTTCAAAATAAAATTTCACAGGAAACAACTTAGTTAGGTTTAGGAAAAGATCGTGGTTTGGGTTAAAGTATAATAACTAAATATCTCCTGGGCGAAAGTAGGGATGCACCGATACCGATACTGGATCGGATATCAGGCCATTTGACTCAAATATCTGGATCAGATATCGGTCACAATGGGACCGATCTATTTAATTCAATTTTATGTTTATATATTATACACATTATATACTGTAATTTTAATTATTGTTTAAATTTCAATTTCAATCAATTTGTTGCTGCATTAAAAAGATTTACACTTGAATTGTAATTCCTGTTAATTTGCTGGTGTATAATTTATTATTTTAATAATAAATAACAATTAAATACATTTATATCTATGTATTTATTGGTCACATTTTGTTTTACAAAATTAGGAAATCAATGTTTAAGTCAGGCCTGATGTTGCCTTACACATAAAAGAATGATCCAAGTCACTTCCACACAGTGAGGCATACAGCTTATTAATTATACAGTATATATTTGATATAAAACACTGGTATTGGATCGGTACTCAATATGCACGCTTGTCGCTCTTTATACTTCCTGGTTCATGATTACGTAAATTACATACAAGTTACAGTGCATTACTTTTTGTAGGTATAGCTATACGATCAGAGTATGAGAACAGCCTGGATATAAGTACTGTGCACTGAAAAAATGACGAGCTAGCTTTGACTTAATGTGTTTTTTGGTGGGAAGAGTGATAAGAGTAAAAGTAATAATGCAGGTGAAATACAGATAAAGCAAAACACATGAAAACAAAGAATGACACAGAAAGTGTTTGAAAGTTACTATTGCTTTATAAGACCTACGCATCATCTCTGTCTCTCACTTGATCTCAGCAGGATGGCAGCGCGAGAGCATGAAAGATTTAAAGAGAATGCTTTTAGTTTAAACCACAGCCTGGCCCAAAGACTCTCACTCAGAGATACTGCACTATCTCAGACAAATCTTACTGTTAAAATCACTATATATAATATCAATAAAGACACTGGATAAAAAAAAAACTGTGACATCCAAACACACAGGAAGTTTGAGAGCACCTCGCAAGCCTCAGGCCCAAAGGATTCCAGTTAAAATACTGCTAGATGCTGCACTCACCTTGTGCATGTGCAGCTCAGACACATTAAAAAATGCATAAGGGGTAAAGACATGCACTGCCTTAAAACAATATGATGACCATCCTGCAGATCTGCACTCTTGTGTTGTGTTCAGTGAGCTGAGCGGAGGCAACATTTGGTCTCAGATAGGTCGCGGTGGAGAACGTTCCACGATAAAAGCTTTCATCTTTCCTCACCAGCTATTGTCAAACTGACCTTGAATGAGGCACTTAGTGTCCAACTACTTAAATGAAATTGCTTGTAACTATACTGTAGATCTCGCTGATTGGCACATCGCTCAGCAGCTCCCAGTATATAAATCCAGTATAGCACACAGCAGGTTGTAGCTGTAAATAACATGTTCTCAGTCACCTTGCCTAGTGGAATAACAGTTGAACAAACAAATGATAAAGACTATGTAAAACACGTGCGCCTCTTATCAAAATATGCACGCAGAAACCGAGTCGTGCGTTCGAGTAATGCAGCAAGACACTCACACAGATGAGCAACATTTTTGCACATGATACATTCAAATACACACATACTACTATACATAAACACATTACACGCATTAGGAACACACAAGGCAGCCAGCCATGCGCTAAGCTCGGGTTGACAGAGTTCATTTGGAAGATGTAAAATATTTATGAGAGAAGACTCTGCAGGGGAGGAAGAAGAGATGAAAATAGTGAGGGAGCAACGGAGGGATAGCACATAACGAGACGAATGAAAACGATGACGAGCGGGGCCCAGCTGAAATGCCCTGTTATGGCTGAGCGGGAAGAAATGCAAGCTAAATAAGTCATTGTCATTTCAAGTTCATTAGCTCGCTGCATGCCATCCCCTCCTGGGAGGAAGGAGAGAAGGGGAAAGGTATATTTGTACAGTAGCAAAAAAAAACTGAGCTCTTGTACAAGGGAATATAAACACATATTGAATATTGCTTTATGAGATTTTAAGCTTGTATTTTTACACAAGAAAACGCCACTTTTTTTGTGGCAAATCCTTCATTGTAGCATTTCCCGTACCCTAGAAGTGAAATTCAGTCAATTGCTGCAATAAATGGAGAGCTAAACACAGCCACAAATGTGTCAAGAAATGTTAAGTTACAAACCAAATCTTATTAAAACAACATTTTCTTGGAGTCTTCCTTTCCACTATTCTTCCATCTTTTCAGGTAGACAGAATGAGTACCAGCACCTTGCTATTAATTGGTTCAAATGCCAGGTGTATGTGGAGGACGTGATGCTACAGTAGGACGTACAGAGGTGATATCTATAGTAAGGCTGAACCTAACTTTTTTTCAATTAATCAATTAGTGGTTTGGTCTATAAAATGTCAGAAAATGGTGAAAGATGTCGATCAGTGTTTCCCGAAGCCCAAGATGACGTCCTTAGTTAAAGGGAAGTGCTAAAGGGAGTGGAGAGTGGAAAGTGGGGGGAAAAAAACAAATAAATAAGGATTTAGGTAATAAAAAGCTAATCCTGTACCAGCAAACAGGATGACAATTGACAGTAATTACATATTACTCCCTATAATTATGAGCTTTTTTTATGCTCTTCTCATAAGGCCTTAGTAATCCTCTGGTCATTCCCGCTCCTCCATCCTCAGACAGCCACTATACATCCAGATCTAAATAGCCGAGCGTGGTCAAGCCAAATAAGCAAACCACCATGAAGTACATGGGGCTTTTCCTTCGCCACGAATAACGCTTGAGAAATCACGTCACATAAAACCAGATCTCACTATCTAATTACAGAAAAATGTGCTTAGAAAGCAGAACATCCAACAGGAGATGAGAGTTGGAGTGGACTCAGAGAGAACCAAGGAAAGCTGCTTCACCGCAAACTGGGAGAGGGAGATATAAAGAGGCTGCATTGCACAGCTAGAACAACCCATTTGGGTATTCTGGTTGCTAGAAGAGCTAATGTTATGGGGAACGAGGATCTCTGCAGTTTAAGCCAATTATACAGTGGAGATCCCGAAAATGTACCGGATGGAGAGAGAGAGACGCAGTAAAGCCTGGAAAAAACTGTGCTTGCTAGGCTTCCAGGAAGCCAACAAAACAACACAGAGATTTCACTGTAATTACATTCGAACTCGGAGCAAAGGAAGTTGGGGGACGGTTAAAGTGAGTGTGAGAAAACGGATTCCCACAGGAAGATTTTAAAAAGAAAACTAACAGGATCACAGGCTTATAAAGGCCACATTTTAAGAATTGAATTATCTTATTCTCACACGTCTCTCACAAAGCCCAGAAGTCAGAGCAGTCCCCGGTTGACATCATGTGTATAGCTCCATAAACAATGAAGATTTTTCAATTGTATTCTTGAAACATATGGCTTTAATGTCGAGGCTATAAAATGCCTGGTAAAATTAGATCGCAAAAATATGGAGCCATAAAAATCACAGACAAGCACCAGAAACAAACTAGCGATCTTTTTTTTTTCCGGGAGAGCATCTGTGAGTATGCAGTAAATTTCACATGAAAAATAAATGAATTCACAACTTCCTCTGCAGCAGGAGTAGATAGGAGGAGAGTGAGAGATAAAGCCTCGCGGGCAGAAAACGACTTAAGGAGAGAGAGAGAGGAAGAGAGGAGAAAATAATTACGATAATGGAAACAAGTGTGAAACAGTTTATCTCGATGAGAGAAAACCTTCAGGAAAAAAAAAAACGTAGAGTAACAATAAAGCTAAATAACTATTGTGTGGAGCCACTTGCCTGGAAACAAAATCCTCCAAAATGACCAATTTAAAAAGCCAAAGAGGGAACTGTCGGAGAGCGGCAGATTTGATAGAGATGAGGAGAAAAAGTGGCAACTGTTCTGCATCCTAAGTGTGGAAGGAAACATGCTTCTAGTTTGGAGATTGTGGAGAATAATGTTGACACCTCAGGGGAGAGAGGAGGGGAAACGGGAGACAAAGAAGATATTCACGAGTCTTGAACCACCTGGGATATCTGCCTCACACCCACATGCAGAAACACAGACGCTAACAGAAGCCTTGATAACCTGCAGTCCAGTTTTTGTGCAGCTACTCCGGCACTGTTTTATTCTGCAGATGTGAGCTACAGTGTTTTTAATAAAAACCTATGTGTGGACGAAAAGGGCCACAGTTGAGCAGAGCAGAACAGAAATGATTGCTTATCAAAGGGAAGTGTGTAGTTGAGGGATATGTGTACTGCTGCCCCTGTGTGTCCTATCTTTATTAAATCAGCATTGTGTGTGCCAGGCATCTGAGCAGCGAGGCGCCGGACACATTTCAGCCATTCAACAGTTAGACGACACCTTACTGATTTTATCATCTATTTCAATCTTTTCTTTATATACAGACACAATCTCTCATCTCTTCAATTTCTATTTCTTCTTTTTTTATATTTGAGAGATAGGAGCCTGAAGGCCGTCTCCATCGGAGAATATCCATCTATCTTGGCAATTATATTTGCTATCGAGAACTGGATCAGAACAGGGGGGAAGCTCCCAAAAGTGTGGCTGAGTTTCACAAAAGACAGCGGTGAGCAAAATGTAGTCGCTGCACACAAATTATTTCAAACAATGGAGGACATAACTATGTATTTATATAGTATTTTAAAGTCATAATGCCCCAGAATCAGCTGATCCTAGCACATAAAGTGAAAACTATTTGTTGATTTTCTTGAATAAGAGTATTTTTGAGTGTATAATTGTTGCTTTTTTCTGCTTTATATCATTGTAAATCAAATATATTTGGTTTTTGGACTGTTGGCCAGATAAAACAAATCATTTGTAGACATCTTTGAGCTTTGGGAAATTGTAAAAGGTGATTTTTTTTCTTTGTTTTTAACATTCTGCAGCCTGAATGATTAAATGAAACAGGCTGTTCTCATACATCATTCGTAGCAAAACTTACGAAAAATAATTCAACTGTAATTTGTATATATCCCCTGAAATCAATTCGTATGTAATCCACGTAATTGTGAACCAGGAAGTATAGAGCGCCAAACGCCACGTATGGAGGAGGACGGGGTGGATGGATGGGTCAAAAAACACCAGTCTTTCGCCAGTCAACATTTATTTATCGGTCACGTAACTTCCGTACAAATGTATTTTAATCCTAAACCTAACTAAGTAGTTTTGTTCCCTAAACCTAACCAAGTTGTTTCATGTGAAGACGGAAGTTTATTTTGAAAAGACTGTATGCATGTAACGAGTGTAAATTGGCAAGTGTTACTGGACATTCGTATGAAAACGCACGAAAAATGAGGAATACATTTTTGCAAGATATCAAATTAATTAAGATATTGAAAACAGGGCTTGAGAAGCTGTAACATCTTATTCACCTATGACTTATTATTATTATTATTATCATAACCAATAAAATCTAAAGAATACCCATCCCCATATACGGGTGTTTGTCTGTCCCTGTAGGCCTGCTGAATTTGTTGCCATAGTGCCATAGCCACAGGATTTCCCAACAAACCCTCCGGTCCACAGCTGCAGACAGTGTGTATGTGTGTGTGTTGGCATAGGGCGTGTCGCCCTGTAAAATTCATACTGCGTGCCCTCACTTAATATGGCAGTGGGCGTCCCGGTTTGGGTCTGTACCATCTGTCAAGCAGCGGGAGGGCAAGAAGAGCGGTAGCTGGAACAGAAGCGTCGCCACGCTGAGAGCTAAAGCCAGTTCCTTGTCACTTCACATACTCACCTAGTCTACAGAAAGCACTGCTGGAGGGGACATGAGCCATAACAGCCGTGCCATTTCCCCACGGCACAGACACGTATGCATTTACATAACTGACGAAAGGGCAGAAACAAAAACGCCAGCAAATCATGCGCACACAATGACAACAAACGGAAAGGAAGTGGTTTAATAACATTCTCGCTGCATCTTTAGAAGTCCACACACATCTGTGGCACACACAAATGAATACTCTCTCATTTGGACACATCGAGCACATGCACTCACATCTGCGCCCAACCACACACACACACACACACACACACACACACACCGAGAGACAGTGAAGGCGCTCGCAGTGACGAGGGAATAATTCTCCTTTTGACACAACCGATTCCTCTGAAGACAAAAGAGTCATACACCAACACACTGCAGCCCTCAGAGGAACAGCGCACATGCCCACCCCCCACCCACCACCACACACACACACACACACACACGCCTGTTGCAATGACACTGCAAACCCCTGTGGTGACATAAAAAGACTGGCCTATGCTGCTGTCATCTGTGTGTCTCTGTGTGTGTGCTTGCCAAGGGAGGGCTGTACGTGTGAACTCCTACACTCACATTAGACAAGTGACAGGGAACAAAAGACACGAGGAGTGCAAGTAGAGAGAAAAGAGAGAGGTGGCAGCAGCTGATGAAGTGCATGGTGGTCAGAGTAGAGGCAGCTGATACTTGTCAGCGTAGTGCATTATATTCTAAAAAGCAATCTCTCTTGGACCTCAATTTCCTACCTTTTACACACCGAGGCAAATTGCTGTATTCTTTTTTTTTTTTTTTTAAATGAGTCATATGAAATACGAAGGAAAATAGTGACATATTTGTCAGCTCTTACGTCTAAGAATGAGTCAATGTAATTATTTCACTATTTCCTTGACTTTTTGCTTTTTAAAGGAGGATTGTTAAGATTTGTTCTGACCTTAAATCATCTGCCAAAAATGATTCATATTAAGACGACTACATGGTTTGTGCTTTGACTGGCAAGTGTGGAAAATAGGGGTGTAACGATTCATCTACTACATCGATGTATCGATTTATATTCCTACGATCAAACTACATCGATAGGTACCCGGCACGGGGGACGTATATTGATCTAAAATTGATTTGCAAGGTGAATAATCTGAGAATTTGCACCTTGTATTTAAGCACGACAAACGTTATATGGATGTATTTTTTAGCACTTTTAATAGTAAAGAAATGTTACTCCAGTTCACTCTCCCTGTGCATGACGTCATCGACATGTGCCAGCAGCGACAATCTCTGAAAGACGACAAAAAAACAAAGCATGGCTGAGGAAGAGCCAGACAAGCGAGAGATTTTCAGATCCAGCGTGTGGAAACATTTTGGCTTTTGCAAAAAGGGAGATGTCCTTGATAAATCGCTCGCTGTTTGCAGAGTATGCAAAGGCCAGATAAAATACAATGGCAACCAATCTTTCCACGCACCGACTGAGAAGCCATTCACTTTATTCTCTGTTAAATATTATTGCTCTACCATTTCTATTGAAAATGAGAACAGAAGCAGGTGGTTAAATCCCTGTTCATTCAACCTGAAGAGAAGTTGGTTGCATTTTATTTTTTGTTAAATACTATTGCTCAACCTTTGCTTTGAAAATGAGAACAGAAGCAGCAGGTTAAAAGTGTTCATTTACTTTGAATAGAAGTTGGTTTATTGTATTTTTTGTTAAATATTGCACTGCCTTGTATCTTGAGAACTGAAGCAGCGGGTTCTGAAGTTGCACTTTTTATCATTTTCAAATAAAAGGTGTATGTATTTGACATTAATCGTTGTGTTTGCTTGTTTATATCCATAATTAATTTATCCCTGATTCCCTTACAAGAAACACTTTGAGGAATCCTGGCCTGTTCCAGCTATTTATTTCACCGTCACACTGATTGAATCTTTGGCAAATAAAAGTGACTGTATCGATTTCAAGTCACTGAATCGCATCGCTCTAGATGAGCCAAATATCGTCCTTGAATCGTATCGGAACCATGGAAAGCGATACGTATTGTATTGTTGTAATAACGTATCATAGTGTTTACACACTCTGCAGAGTTCGGAGCAGCTCCACATGTCTGGACAGACTGTCCTCCAGATTTCCGTGTTTCTAACAGGCCCCAAGAATGAAAATGATTACATAAGGAAATACAGAAAACACATTTTTTAAAAAGGAGCTATTTTCGTTTTTTCGACTCCATCTTTTCTCTTCTTCTCTTTTCTTTGCGTTGTTTTTTCCTACATATAGCCCGTCACAGGGCGGAGCAGGGACTAGCAAAACCAAGCAGACCAGGGCAGCCTAAGTCACAGTCAGCAGTCCATCAGCCCCCCCCCCTCCCCTCTCTCTCTCTATGGTGAACATCAAACACACTGTGGTCTGTTTCATGCTCCCTGCAGCCCATTATGGCTTAATGCTTCAAGAGGCTTCTTACTGACTTCAGCATTTTAACAACTCCAGCATATTCAGTTGGTAGGCAACACACATATACAAAGACACATGCACGCTCACAAACACACACACAGATACACATAAACAGGCACAGACAGGAGTCAAGATGCAGCAGGGATTCACACACTATAAAGCAGCAGAGTTAAAGTATGAGCCTGAAACAACTGTTGCTTTTTGCTTTAATCTGTCTGCAGAGGAAGACCAACAGATGTGCGAATGTGTGGGGGCTTTATGCTGACATTAACCTTCAAATAAGACTTGGCCCTCTTATCTCCAAGTCGGTTAATGAGTTCCATTCACGAGGCGGCAATATGTAATTCAGTGCGATCAATTAGTTATCCACCATATGGAGAATAAGAACACCACATCAGCGGAGATATTAATGGGATTGAGATAAGGCTTCTGTCCTGAACGGCCACAAGGATAACAAGCAATTGACACACACACACACAGTATTAAATATTTATGGTTAAGTTAGGTCTTTCCTTTTATCTGTCTAGACTAGAGCTCTTTAAAAAAATGAAATACGTAACATTGCTGGCTTTATGGCTTTGTATAATGTGTTTTTGTCAGTTGTATGTACAGTAGGTGTGCAACTTGGAAATGTTGTCATGGCTTTAGAGTGTTGCTGAATATGTATTCAATCATCCATGCAGCTGACATGAATGAAAATGGCCATCTCTCCTTAGTAACTTTGACAATTTAAAAAAAAAAATTGTGCATGACAGATAATAATTAAGTGACTCATGTATTACAGTGCTCTTAATAAAACACTGCATTTTTCTTTTTGCTCCTATTTAATGTTGTTCTAGTGTAGCCTGTACATCCTGTACATTAATGGAAAACATTCAATCCAGACTTATGCCATGTTGGAAGTGTTAGGAAAATTGTATGATGTCCAACCTAGTGAGATTGTCTTTTAAATAAAAATGGATGTCCTGGTTCCTCGGGGTTTTAAGATGCTGATCATGTAATTGCAACATCCCAGGTTCAAGTCCAGTTGGGGACTTTTTTAACATGCCTCCCTGAACTTGGACACAGATTAAAGCCCCTTTCACACTGGACAAAAAAAACCCCACTAACACCCACTAACATCTGGATTTTGTCTTTAGTGGGAAAGGTTAAAATCAGCATTCATTCCCAGGATAAATGACTCTGCAGTAGTCGCAGATATTTATCGGCTTCAGCTCCGATCAGCAGTGATGGAAACATGAAACTCGCGTGCTATGTGACGTGCGTTGAAGTGAACACTACCACAATAAAAGCGGTAACTTCCTTCGACCTCCGCATATACTCAAATGAAGCAATTAAAATCGATTATGGCATTAAAAAAATATATTTCCAAATCGTTAAAAAATTAAAAATTACAATACTTAGGTGAATCGATTTTTTCCCCACCCCTACTAGACAGATTTTTTTCATAATCCTAACTGGCATGAGAGTACATGGCTGAGGGGACAAGAATGAAGTGCTACCACAGGCCAAGCAGCCTCACAGGGGAGCTGGAGGGTCTTAAGCTAACAGCAACTGGTGGTAGATATAGAGATACTGTATAAGTATGTCCACAAAGATTAAGAGCTTGAACACATACAACATCGCACATGGTCTGCCTTTTACTCCGGACCATGAATGCTCAAGTACACGGGTCATTTGGATTGCAGATCATGCTTTTATACCAATGAGGGTGAAATAAAAAGTCAAACTCATGTGACCTCTTCATCTTTTTGTTGCTCTTGCAGCCTCTCCCTGGCTGGCCAGCTCTGTTTTATCCTGGCAGAGGACTCCGATCTCCATTTAACCTCTGGCTGGAAAGTGGGGCAAGGGGCAGCAAATACACTAGCAACCATTATCTTATCATTACCCACAGTCAAAGAGGTGAACAAGTTGCCCCGGGAGATTTCCTACGCAGTGTGTGAAAACTCGTGCTCTGTTTTAGATACAACACTGCATGACTTATACCCAAATTCCCAGTCAAGCTGCTGAGTTCAAAACATTCCCATACTTTTTTCGTTGTGGGCTACGGATACTGATCAGCCCATATTTCCAGCCACAAGCCAGTCTTTAGTCGACAACAGTTCCTAGCAAGCCTGGTGAGCAGCAATCCCACTGTATCATTAGCCAAACACTGGTTAGAGATGACACTTCAGAGCGCCGAGCAACTCACAGTCAGCCTGTAGCAACCGGCAATCAACAACAACACAAATACTGCATGGGAAAAGCCGATGCCGTACCAAAATGTTACCAGGCTTCCTGCAGATGTCTCATGCAGCTTGTCTCTTTGTGTAGGCTTATATGTCATTGAGCATCTAACAACTCATTGGCTGCCAGCTGCTTTCAAAGAGCGTCTGGCGCCTCGCTCTTTGAGAGCCGATGAGAGAGAGAAACAGAGAGATGAAGAATGTCATTCCCTGAAAGACAAACAGATAAGTCATGAGGACTGTAATGATGGGGTGAGACAGAGAGGGGATGATGCAGGGAGGAGGAGACAGGTGAGCCTCATAAAAATCAATCATCCATGTTTGGTAAATGCCAAATAAAAAGCTGTTTCCAAAACTGATTACACTAGATGGAGTTAAATTAGCATCATCACACTCATTTTGATTACCTACCAACCATCACTTTTCATTTCTGCTCAACTGATACAGTTCCCATGGTCCAGTAAACACCGCTTCAGCACAATAACAAACAGCTCACCCTTAACTCAATAGCTTTCTTCCGCGTGGCTTTTTCTCTGGGGCAAATTACTAACAACAGGGGACTCTCAGAGTTGTTATATGAGGCGTATCGATGTGAAAGCAATATCTAGGAATCTTCTTTCACCGCTGACTGAGCGTAATCAAACAGGGACTGTGATGGGGGATGGGGGTGTTTAGCTGGGTTTTTTTACCTCACACGTTAGTAAAAGTACCTAATTCAAATGTCAAGAGCAGAAGAATAAAAGTAAAAAGATTCAAGAATATCTTTATCTAGGAGCATCAATAACTTTTTTTTAAGGCCACATTACTTGCAGACCTTGTTGAGACTTTATCTGCATATGCTTCCATGTTTAATCATTAGGGCTGACAATCGATTCAAATATTTAATCAGTTTTCATTATCGCACATTTTTTATCTGCTCAAAATGTACCTTAAAGGGAGATTTGTCAAGTATTTAATACTCATGGGAGTGGGCAAATGGGCTTGCTTTATGCAAATGTATGTATATACTTATTATTGGAAATCAACAACACAAAACAATGACAAATATTGTACAGAAACCCTCACAGATACTGCACTTAGCATAAAAAATATGCTCAAATCATAACATGGCAAACTGCAGCCCAACAGACAACAACAGCTGTCAGTGTGTCAGTGTGCTGACTTGACTATGACTTACCCCAAACTGCATGTGATTATCATAAAGTGGGCATATCTGTAAAGGGGAGACTCGTGGGTACCCAGAGAACCCATTTTCATTCACATATCTTGAGGTCAGAGGTCAAGGGACCCCTTTGAAAATGGCCATGCCAGTTTTTCCTTGCCAAAATTTGACGCAAGTTTGAAGCGTTATTTAGCCTCCTTCACGACAAGTTAGTATGACATGGTTGGTACCAATGGATTCTTTAGCTTTTTTCTAGTTTTATATAACGCCATTATATTCACTCTGGCTTTAAAACTTGCTACAACCTCCGAAAGATTGATTCCACTAATGCGTTAAAGAAATTAGTGGCGTTAAATGATTTTGCATCAACGCGTTATTATGGCGTTAACTTTGACAGTCCTATTAATTATACACATTTTGTGCTTTTAAAAATAAACTTTTATATTAAGCTCATAAGTATATTTTCTATTTCGCCAAGGAACTTGATACATCATTGAAAAAGATTGCTGCGACTAGACATCATTTTTTAAGAGCTGGGATGCAGTCGTCCCTCATTGTCCTCCCAGAATGAATCGGGGTGATGCACTCAGCATGCGACCTTGAGTCAGGCCCAGCCAATACATTAAGTTGATCAAGCCCCCGATGTCCCGGCAGGAAATATCCTTCTCCGAATGTCAGGGGATCATGCACAACATTCAGGTGGCTCATAATTTGGAGGCATAAATTAAAGCTTTCATATTTCACTAAGATGTTTAATATGCCAGACTGGAGCGGATGAGCGGTTATTTATGCTTGAGAGCCAAGAGACAGGGACACGGGGAGAAATATTGTCAAAGCCAAATCTCCCCTTTCCTCTACAGTATCTCTCTCTCTATCTCACATCCATCCACGTCTGCATCTCTCTATCTATCTCTTCTTCCAGGCACTCAGTGTCTGTCTCACTCCCTTATTTTCACTCTTACTGAGAATGCATTGACCCCAGACTTAAAGTAAGCTCCACATCATTGATTGAAACAAGAGGAATAGGTGGTGTCATGACAAGACAGATTTTATCTTTAAAGCATTATGGATTACAGACATTTGGAGGAAAAGGGGATTTCTAAGGGGCCGGGTCTGGCGTTAATTCTGTCAAATGATTTATTCAGTATGGGCAATCAATTAAATCAGAAGTGTCCAGTTACTACTTTCGCCCTCACTGCTTTATGATGTATGGCGTGGTGACATGAGCTAACGCTTTCATCACATTACCGCCCCACCCTCAAATCTTATAATCTCTCCTATCCTATCAGTGCAATCACTGGGAAAGATCTACTGTATGTCTTTGCATCGGGTATCATGTTCCTCATATAAGCACACTCTTAATGCTCCATTTAGGCATCTCAGTGGAAACACTTAAAATCTGCAGGGTGAAAAGCAAAACCCACACCCTGTTATATACTTTTTTCTCTTTGCTCTTGCTGCAACCGTGCTGTGCTGTGTGAGAGCCCCATATGCTCTCAGAAAATAGAGCGGTTTCTACTTTAGGATCATCCTGAGTGTGTGACCTTTAGGTGAATACTGCAGAAAGTCACCCTTGTACGTCTCAGTGCCGTTCGGGCCCGTGTTAATGGACAAACATCTCTGTCTTCACAGGGGAGAGGAGTTTATCTGCTGTCACAGTAGTGTAGCACTCTGTGGAAAATGAATTGGGCAACATAGAGAAGGTGGCTGACGCAGAGTCTGGAGGGGCTTTTCGAGGAAAGGCCGTGTTATCAGATTGGGAGGAACTGTGGCAGTGTTACAGATGAGAATCATTGCACAAGTCCACGCTCATTTGTTGTTGGTAAAAAGCTGCAGATTACTTCAAATAGCAGTGTTTTACTTTCTGCTCTTTACTTTAGGACATTTTGACAGTTTTGGGATAATGAAATAAAAAAGTATGTGAGTTCAAAATTGATTTCTATTTCCTTTTAATCTGTGCAAAGTGGTTGTGTAAGCCTGCATGGTCACAGTCTGCCGTCTTGTCCATGCATGTACGATACTGTAACTGTAGAACCTGAAATTGCAGTAAACTGTGTGTGTGTGTGTGTGTGTCTGTGAAAGCGTTGCACTGAATTCCAGAGGAGGCACACGTGTAATCATCTGAACTGCAGAGAGGGGCTTGTGACTGTCAGACATCGGACCATGAATGACACAGTAAGCCACATCATATTTGCCTGGTTACGGCAGCACATGGTCAAGTGACTGTCTGGTCTCATCTATAAGGAGGAATTCTGCTCACAAAGACCAGACAGTTTAAAAGAAGAGGAAAAGATCAGGGAGTGTCTTCATGAGCAGCAGCATATAGTTTTGAGTGATAGGGGAAACTGAGAAACGAGAACAGACAGAGAGGTGCATCTGTGTTTCTTAAAAAATGTCAAGTTCGAGAGAATTGGAAGGGACTCTCTCATATTTCTGATCAGGGGATCAAACAAGCCAGATTGTCTGTGACATGTCTGAACTGTCTTAATATCTTTTCAAAGCATGTGTGTTTCATCTTGGGGAAATAGCCGAGAGCTATACAGCTATGTGACGTGAAATGAGTGTGACTACAGGTTTAAAAGGTATAAAAAAAGACAGAAACTGGGTTTTGCTCACTCTCACAACGAAACCAAATACAAAAATACATCCTTTGAAACTTGTGGTTAACAAGACAGGTGTGTATTTTGTTCACAAATGCAAACAAACCTACAATCATTCATACTCAGGAGGATCATTCATTCCTACAGGATAGGTCAGATCTACAGCACCAACACTTACACAATAAATGGTGCTATACTGCAGGTGCGACTTTGGCCCCCAAAATAGACTAACATTCCTAGGGGGGACTTGCAGAGGGATTATGCTTCTCAGTGGCAATGAGTTTATACTGTATAGCAATGGGGCTTCACAGCAACATTTTACTGCATAATTTAAACAAAATGCTGTTTGGACAGGTAGATGATCTTGTAAAGTGTGTGTTCAGGGGGTAAAAAAATACCACATTTTGGTCCACAGAAAGAGAAGAGTGCGCACAACATGACATAACAACAGACTTGTTTTTAAAAAGGAGCTTTACCTGATATTTCAGACTGAGGGACCCCATCCAGAGCGAATCCTTTGCCGCTATAAAACTGCCTGATATCCGAACAACTCCGGGCTTTGCTGGTCCCTTTGTCCCCAAAGGCTGGTGCTGTTAGAGAGCAGCACACTGCCACCAGAGCCACTATGATGAAGGAATCCATCCCAAGCCGATGTTGGACTTTTTAGTCAAGTGCAAATCCAAGACCAAGAAGAAGCGACTGTGTTGAGTCCCAAAAACGGAGCAGGAGACTCCCAGTTTAAGTGAGTGCTGCTGTGCGTAAAATCTCCTCCACCTTCCTTCCTATAATATCCCTGCTGCTGCTGCTGCTGCTGCTGCTGCTGTCCTTTCTAGTGCGTCTGCTCTCCGCGCACTGCTGCACGGCACACAGGAGCGACTCTTCACAGGTCCCGTCTCTTCCCACTCCTATGTGGACAGGACAGGACAGGACAGGACAGGACAGGAGCTTTATTATTATTATTCTCCCCAGAAAACAGTTGAATCTTCTCACCCCCTGTGCAACCAGGATGAGTGCAGATCTCCACTGTTGTTGTATGTATTGGTTCACCTAGAGAGAGAGAGAGAGAGAATGAAAGAATTAGGTTACAGCTGAATGAATGTTTTTTTGTCGTGTCATGATAATAATAGCACGGTGGTATATTGCGCAGCCAGGTTTCTGTCGCTCAGCCAGCACTCCTACCGGTATGAGGTATGAGGTTGAGGTGCGCACCGTGCAGGACAGCTAGATACCGCAGCTCGTTTCACCGGCTCAGGATGTGGATGTGAACGATGCGATGCCAGCGCTGCCACTGTGTGGAATGAGGAGGAGGAGGCGGAGAGAGAGAGAGAGAGAGAGAGAGAGAGAGAGAGAGAGTATACGAGGTTTCGTGTTCCTCCTCCGTTTCAATCTGTCTCATCTAAATAGTATTTTTAGACACGTTTCAGAATAACTGGTTTGAATCGTTTTGGAAAACATCTGTCGTTTTCATTTAGCATCAGTCTATAAGTGTGTGTAGGCTGCACTGTGTGGATCTGGTTTACAGCGGAAAGAATGCGTCCTGACAGCGTGATCTCGCGCAGCCAGGTGTCACAGGTGAGCTGTGGGCGTGACCTCGACCCCCCCCCCATAGTCCACCCCCACCATCACATACACTGTTAAGAATTTCCCAGTAAAATAACAGTAAAGACCTGATGGCAGCAGGGTTGCCTTTATGTTACTGTAAGATTAACATTATTATACTGTCTCTGAAATGTACAGCTTTGTACTGTTAATGAAAAATACAGTTTGAACTTTATTAATTTCACAGTATTTTACAGTTAATTTACTATTTAAAGATACATTATATAGCTGTTTTTCACCTTTATTTTACATTATCTTACTGATTTGTTTTAATGCACTATTTATTTTTTACATACATTTTAATAAACATTATTTTTTGCCTAGATGAATAGACTTAGCAGGTTACAGACATATGAATAGTCACACTAAATACAATTAAAGGCACTTGTTAGGAAAAAGGCTATAATAGACTTGTTGACACTTTTCCCAAAAATGTGTGTCTATAGCTGGCTACAAGCACATAATGCAAACCATAACAACATGTGAGTGAAGAACAATAAAGCTAATTCACTGATTTTACAATCATGTACAATGTACAAGCCTCACATGAGCAGATCAGGTCCCAGAATTAAAAACATACTGCATGAAACTGTTACTGATGATACTTTAGACAGTTGATCAGCAGTAAAGTGATGTTTTTTAAGAATGCATTATAGTTCAGTTAAAAACGGCCTATGAGCGTAATTTAACAGGTTTTCGTTTGTATTAACAGTAAAGCACTGTTTTTAGCAATAACAGGTTAATACTGTTGAAATCCTGCTGTAAATTAACAGCAATTGTTTACAGTGTACATACAGAGAGTGGCTGCATCATGCATGAGCCATGTCACTCCTCAAGGTGCAATTTATGACAAGTCACTACCTGCCCGGTGCATTTGCACAGTTTCCGTGCTGTCACCTGCTGCACGCCTTCATTAGCTCAGTTTCAGTACGTGTATGTGAACTGTGCTCAACTTCAGTATGACATAAGTGTTCCGGTGTGTTGTTGTTGTCTCATACATATTTTTTTTTTCTTTTCAGTTTCAGTGTTTTTCCTATATGGTTTCTATATTTCTTCTTACATCTCTGAAGGAAATGCTTTGTTTATAAGGCTTTATTTTACACACAGGCTACACTGTAAACAATTGCTGTTCATTAAAATGTATGTAAAAAATACAACGTAAATAGTGCATTAAAACAAATCAGTAAGATAATGTAAAAGAAAGGTGAAAACATCTATATAATGTATCTTTAAACAGTAAATTAACTGTAAAATACTGTGAAATTAATAAAAAAAAAACATTTCAAACTGTATTTTTCATTAACAGTATTACATTTCAGCGACAGTATAATAATGTTAACTTTACAGTAACATAAAGGCAACCCTGCTGCCAGTTCTTTACTGTTATTTTACTGGGAAATTCTTAACAGTGTACTTTGATTTTTCTGTTTATTTATCATTACTTCTAATAGGATCAGTGACTCCCAGTTCCTAGATCCAGATCCAGTAAGCCAGTGGCCTTGTCATGGCCAATGGGAGCAATGTGTCCATAGCTAATGTGTTTTTTCCTTCTTCTTCTTTTTTTTTTTTTGTATGTGGGAGGAAAAAGTTCACTCAGTTCAGGTCGGGACTCTCTTCCTGTGAAGCAACAATTGAGTCTAAAGGTCTTATGGTGTACTGAGTGATATACCCTTTGGATTTTGCGCTGGTTTCATGAATACATGGCTGATGCATCGTTGCCATCACGATGGCCATGCATTTGGCTGTCTCGAATACCATTTTTTGGGCTTCAAAGCTTCGGTGAGAAATATTCGACGGTATTCAAAGCTTTGTGTTCGCGGCGCAGCACAGCATGGCTGACATGTTCTTCTGTCTGTCTGTCTCCATGTCCCCCGTTTTAGTGCCCGGGACAGCGCCACTGCCGCACTACTGTGCACTAGACTTGCCTTAGTTGTCGGTGTTATCGGTGTTACGCGTTGTTCGGGCACACACCGGGATTTAGACTTTATTATTACATACAGGTATAAAAAAGAAAAAAAACTGAAGCATTCGAATACTGATTTGGAGGTTGACTACCATGGCAACGGCAAAAGCTTTGAAGCTTTTAAGCATTCAGGTCAGTGCTAATATGAACACGCATTGTCATGAGTTCAGGTAAGTATTACATGTTTCATTAGAAACCCACAAGAAACTCTGTGGCGTAGAAATTATTTATCCTGGATAGTTGTAAAGACACATCCAGTTCTCTCACTTAAAATACTCTCTTTAGTCATCCCAGTGTGTGTGAAATTGAATCAGACAGTGTTTGATGGTGTCACTCCTGTGGGAGATGCTTTTTAAGGATTGTTTGCGGAAGAAGATGCCACCGCACATTATCGCAGTGACACATGGAAAAACTCCAGCGCGGCCTGAAATAACCAGCCGTCACACGAAAAGATAGACAAACAAAAGCAAGAAGCAAAAAGACAGAAAACGAGAAAAGACAGAGAGAAGGAGCGAGGCCACGTGGCGAGAACAGTCACTTCCTGCCTCCCGATCATTGTTTTTTATGAAGGCAGACATTGTTTCTGAATACATTAGGAAACGTTACTCTATAATTAGTCCGTTCTACATGACTGGATGAGTGCAAACAAAGAAGACAGCATCTCACATATCACTAAATGACAAATGGTTATACACTTGCTTTCCATTATTGCAGCTCTGAAATGAGTGGGCATGTCTGGCATTGCACCATCGCAGTCACTCTGCTAAAGTTGAGACTTGTGTAATTGTGCCACACGGCAGACAGAAAACACTTTCTAATTATGTGTAATACCGTTGCTTCACTTTTTCTTGTTGCTGTGGGGGAACACAGGGCAGAGTTAGACACATGTGGCCAGAGGTTAATAAGGCTAGTGGCCTCAAAGTGTGTGTCGGTATTATATATGGGTTTGTGTATGTATGACCTTCATGTGCATGTGTGTTTCTGTTTCTTCTGTGTGTGTGTAATGCAACTTTATGTGTCTGACTGCGTCCCACATGTGGCCATAGGTCGGCAGTGCTGCTGAGAGAAACTGATTGGCCCTCCGCTGTCTGGTGCGGAGATCATGTAATTAACGCTCAGTAAAGCCACAGCACAGCCATGTTTTCTGCAGGCTGCCTCCCATTGAAGTTTTATTGGCTTTGACCATGAAAGGCCTTCTAATGAGGAGCAGGATGCTGGGGGAAGTCGGGGAGACCGGAGAGAGAGCGAAAGAGGGGAGGCGAAATGGTAGCAAAGAGAGAGGAGAGGACGGGGTGAGAGGCCGTACAACTAAGCAACTGTCAGTTTAGTGTACACATGCAGCAATTATGTGGTGAGCGTTTTCAGGGCGTGATGAGGTTTTCTAGTGAAAATGACATCGCTTCTATACAGATATACTACAGATGTTTTACCACTCCTATCAGGAAAACACTCACACTTTGTTCCAAAGTAAATGGATGGAAGAAAATGTAAATATAACACAGGCTGTTCCTTCCTAAATGCTCTATAAACTTTACGACGAATTTGACTGTATATAAAGATAAACGACGCGCCTGCATGTCTTCTCACAAGTCAAAAGATTCCGGATATGGGAACTACCATCTTGAAATTTTGGTCATTTGGAGCCAGAGTCGTAGTAGTGCGCGGTAGTGATCGTCCGGTGAAGCCGCGGTATCAATGTCTCGCCCACACACTCGCCCAAGCCAATCACAAGCCACAGCTTGCTAGTGTGAGCCAACTAGCTGCTACGTTAAACACCACGGTAGCTGTTTGGCTAGACAGAAACAACAACTGACCATAATATCTCTATGACTACATTTATGATCAAACTGACCTACTATTACACAGACTTGTGACGGTTATGGCAAGTTAAAGTTACATCTCCTCTCTCGTACAATTCCCGAGCTTCTGCCTCCTCAACTACTTCACTCAGAGCAGCTGTCAGTCACAGCTGTCATCATGATGTCTCACCTCCTTTTTATTGCATCAAATAACTAATTAAAACCAAACTTAGAAAAATGAACACTTAAACATACATCAGCGTGATAAGAACTACCTAAAATGACAAATGTATTGGACGTGAACTTTGACTTTTTAGCTTGGCCCATGTCATCCACATACATTTAGTCACCGTGACTCTTACGTAGCCAAGAATAGCTGCTCTCAGTACTGCTCTTCCGGCTCCAGCTTGGTGACTACAGCGATGACTCGTGTTCCTCTGCTGCTGACTACAGCATTGACAGCCTCCACTGTTGGTTAAGTATTGTAAGCCGAACTTCTATTAGCTGAGCTGACCTGTAACCCAGAGCTCCCATAACCTGAATTTATAAGAACCCGTAAGATCTTGGTTCTGGGTTCTGCCTTGCTTTTCCACTGTGTTTTAATGACTTTAATACAATTGCATTACTGTCTTAACACATCGATGAAGAGAAGGGTAATCCAAGGAAAGACACGGGGTTCAAAAGCATCTTATAAATAAAGTAACATGTCTCCTTTACCTTCAAATTGACTCACTTACTGTAAGGCTACATTTACACTGCAAGACTTAGTGCTCACTAAAAGACATTATCTTTTAAATGTGGCCAATATCAGATCCCAGTGTAAACTGGTCATGGTCCTGAATTGACCCACATGTGCACAAGAACAACGACGTCACATGCAGCACGCTGACGTATGGAAGTAAACAAGGAGGCCACTGAAGTCAGCGTTTACGGTTTCATTTTTAAGTTGATGTTTAGTGGAAGCCAGCAAATTTGTGAGCAGATGATAACTATCATCGTCCATTGCAGCTGTCTTCCTTGTTTGTATTCACCGAGGGACTCCCGCCAGCGCAGAGTTGTGACGAATGTCGATCTAGAGTGACGTAAAAGTTGCGTGAATTCCAATATGACAGTTCAGACTGAGGTCGCATTGCAAAAAAAATCGGACCTGGTTTAGATGAAAGTGGCCCAAATCAGAATTGAAGAGATCAGATTCCATGCGATTTGTGCTGTTCACATTGTTGTGAAAAATAATAGATCTGAGTCACATATGCACAAACAAACTTTTGCCTGCAGTATGAGCCTTACAGTATTTACAGTATTACTTAGTTAACCAATTCTGCATAGGAAGAACAATTAAGCACATTGATTATTGTTATTATTATTGTGATTATAGGTTCTTTGAAGGCATAAAGAGATGTACACAAACTGCAATTTTCCTCATCATCAGTTGTCTACAATATTCTACAGGTGAAAATATTCATAACACAAAATGATCACGACTGTCACACCCAAATATAGCACTGGCTGATTAATTGCTGATTGCACCAATTCACTGTTGTCAAACTAGAGACCTCAGTGTTTTCTAATTTTCTCTCTTTTTCTGTGCAATCAGAATAGTTTTTGAAACCTGCTGCTGTATTAAACATTGTTAAAGCCAACTGAACATTTACCCCCAAAGCCGCTGGAATGTCTTTGTGCAGCAGCTACAGGAAATGTTGAAGGACTGGAAAACAAAAAATCATCCACATCTAGATTTGAACAATGTAGGTGCACCTCATTCTGTAGCTTTATAGTGGTGTTCCTTATGTATTCAAATCCGAACATTCAAATTTTGGTCAAAGTATGTGTGTTTTAGAGTCAAAATGCTATTTTCCCAGGCCCTTCTGAAAACCAGGTGACCTGACATAGGTTTCTGCATGATGATGCTGCTACATGTACAGTATTCATACATCGTAGTCAGTTCATTAACATACTGGCATGGAAGCTAAGCAAATGTACTGCTGTGGACGCCAGGTTAGATCGGATTTGAAAGTCAGACACAAACAAAATAACTGATCAATGCAGCGGTCAACCAGCAACTCCCTGTTCTGTGAGGTAAAAAATACTGTTTTTGTGATTGGAGTCTGGTCCGGAAGCTTTGAAGACCGCAATATAACGGCTTTGGTTCCTTGTCGGAAAGGGCTGTCTGATGGAAAGGTAAAGCTGTGAAAATATTCCAAATATAGCGTAAACTGATATTGATTTTTTTTAACGGTTTTCTTCCGCTCCCGTCCACAGCCACTTTACCTCGTCGTCAGACAGCTCTTTCTGACAGGCAACTGAAGCCGTTATATGGCTCGCTTCAAAGCCACAAGACTACATTCACAAAAGCAGTAATTTTACCTCACAGAACGCGGGAGTATACATACAACCCCACTTCAAAAAATCTGAACCAACCCTTTCAGTTATTTCCAAACTTATCACAGTTAACTCTCACTCAGCTCGTGCTAGCGTTCACATTATTCATAACCTTATTGATTAGCTTTGATTAACTTACTTTGGTAACCTGCGTCATTGCTTTTTGCAACGACTGATGAGCATTTCCATTTGTAAAAAAAACAGAACAGACGCAGATGGACCCGACCTTTAAATCTTGCATGGTAGGGATGGCAAAAGCAGCTGCTACCACACAGATCGCAAAAGCTTTTATGATGTCATTCCTGTCATATACTGTGGGAATCACCTGTGCAGGTATCCCATACGGAAACGTGCCATTAGAGCATTCTGCCTGTGTTCAGCTATGTTCACAACATGTCATTTCTACAGTTATACAAACACTTATAGAAAAATGTAATCTCATCTCTCTATTGAAGCTCATGTAACCATAGAAATAGTGCAAAGGAGGATTTTGTCATTTTTTATCATTTTCATACTGTGGCATTGAAAAGCACAAGTACAGAGTGCTCTCACCCATCACACCCACGAGTATAGTTTTTATGAAGACATTAATGACTAAAAGAGCAGCAGGGTACAGCCAGATCTGATAGCATACACACACAAACACACACACAAAGTGATGCAGCGAGGGAGCAGCAGGATTGGCCGGCGTACAGGGCCCACTGCCGGGCATCAGCAGGGTTTCTATGTAAATATCAGTGTGCTATTTCGACAGATGTAATCAGCCTTTAGAGGGAGATCATTGTGTCCTCTCCCTAAAACCAGTCTCATCCTGGCCTCTTACAGATAGCATCGATTCTGCCTCTTTTCTGGGGTTTAATGTCAACCATTAGACTGAGTTCAGCACATTCACCGGGGTGCTCGAGTGTGTACACATTACTCACCGGCTCTATCGCTTCCCTTTCTCGTTTATTCTCTTTTTCTACAGTCCATTTCGTTACTATCTTCTCTCTTGTACGCTCTGCTCTTTCTTGGCCTCATGAGCACATATGATCACGCCTTCATTGCCTGCTAAAACACAGTCATGCATAAAACTGAAATTCAGAGTTGTTCTAAGTAACGCCTGGCTTCTCTTCTTGCCTGTCCTTGCCTGTTTGCCATTTTAGCGATGCTACATCTTCCCTTGATCACATTTACCCAGTGTCTGTCTGTGCAAACAGCCTCCACAAACAGTAGATCTGCATATCTCCACACACACAGAGCCATCCCCAGTCGCCAGAGACAGATGATGACAGAAAAAAAGAGACATTTTGATGGTAAGTGCAAAGGCTAGACAGATAGTATTGTCGAGAAAAATGAGAAATAGCGAGGGAAACTAGGAGAAGGAGGGGTGAGCTTATGAGGCAAGATAAGGAGGGAGGGAATATGATGATGGATGACTTGGGGAGAATGACAGAGAAGTGAGTTCGGGGAAATAAAGTAGCAGGGAGGGATTGTACATTCAAAGTGGAAACGATCCTTGAATTCTTGGCGTTGTTCTTGCAAGCGGTCGTGGATGAGAAATGCCCCATGCGGAGTGTTGCGTTGTGCTTTTGTACGTCTCTGTGGGCATCCTGGCACTTTTGAGTAATCTGCGTACATTCCAGACTTCTCCAAGCATGGACACAGGAGGAAAAGAAATCTTAGGTGCATCTTACAATATAATGAAATCCAATACAAAAACTACTTCCCTAGAAATAACCACAGAATGGAACGGGGTAGAGTGCATGAAATCTAATAAAGGCACAACTTAAATCTGAATAATGGCCACTGAATGCAGTGTTTTAATATTTATTCATTTAAAGCACCTTGTGTAGTCACTGGTATCTCATTTATGTACACTTATCAAATAAGAGGACTGCGCTGAATCAAACACGGACCTTTTCCCTTTTTCTTTCTCTCATATACAATTAGAGCTGCAACGATTAATCGATTAGTTGTCATCTATAAAATTAATCGGAAACTATTTTGATAATTGATTAATCATTTTGAGTAATTTTTTAAGAAAAAAACGTCTTAAATGTGAATATTTTACGGATTCTTTACTCCTTTATGACAGTAAACTGAATATCTTTGAGTTGTGGACAAAACAAGACATTTGAGGACGTCATCTTGGGCTTTTGGAAACACTGATCGACATTTTTCACCATTATCTGACATTTTATAGACCAAAAAACTAGGGCTGTCGCAGTGAAGGAATTACCCCTGCGATGATAATGATTGGCTCAACAGCACGATATGCCATTTTATTGCCCTTTCTTTTGCAAATTACTTAATTTATCCTGATTTTCATATTATATAACTAAGCTTTATTGCTTGGCTATGTTTAGGTATATTGTTTCTTTTTAAATGACAAAGATGACAGCAGTAAAAATGTTAGCACAAGGTAGAGTACTTATTTTGGAGGACGGACTCGCCGGTCTATGTGTATTAATTTCCTCTCCATTGTCATCGTTGTTTAGCACTTGTACATGCAGGATGTGACGGTTGGTCTTCGTGGTATGTCGTTGGATGGCTGGGTAAAAAGTGACAATCTTGCAACTCTCAGCTACCTGGAAAAAAAACACCAAACATGCATCACTCTGCGCAGACGAGACGTTCAATGCCTCGTCACGCTGCTGGCATTTGTAGCATAGTGTAAATAAGCGGCGCTCCCATTGCAAAGAATTAAAAAATTTAAAAAAACGTGAACATAGCGGTTGTGGCGGTTGCTTGCCATCCCCTGCAGTTGGCTTGTCAATAGCAATATAATATTGCAATATTGCAGTGATTGCGACAGCCCTACAAAACAACTAATCGATTAATCAAGAAATTAATCAACAGAATAATCGACAATGAAACTAATCATTAGTTAGTCCCCTTTGTACTGTAGACCGTACCCTCCGAGCAGTGGCACCTCCTCATTCCTGCACCAATAACTAGGATATATTAACCGCTCTCCTCATCTGAATCTTGCTGTGAAAACTCATAAACTCATGGGAAACAATGACAAAACTGAAACTCAGATGACTGACTCTGCCTGTGTTTGTTTGCCAAGCATTAATATGTATATCCATAAAACCATTGTGGTAAGGTCTATGTCCTGTGCTACAAAAATAATAAGGTTGGTGGATAATATTTTCCTGAGAGAAACCTCGACAGCGACCTTGGTATTATAACAGAAATTAAAACACTGAAACTGGCCACAAGTCTTCTCTGAATTTCAATGCATGCAAGCGTTCCAGAGTCAACTAACCTCAACTCTCTTCAGGTTTTAGGCAGACCTTCGTCCAGATTGGCGGCGTCTCCCTCCACGTGGACCTTGGAAACCAGTGGGAGGCCACGTCTCTGTGTGGTTCTCAGCCCCCTGTGAGGAGTCCTTCATTATTTCCCTGCTGCCACTTTACAATATCCACACATTCCTCCAACATTCCTCAGCCCTCCCCTGTACAGAAGCACTTCATCACATTACTCCTCCTCACACTTCTCCAATTTCTTTTTAATGAGAGAGACACTGCATAACAAGTGTAATGCATCAGTGCTGACTCAGTTTGACACAAATACAGTAAGTGACTGTGTGAGCACTAATTCTTACCACTGATATAAACTGCCAACTTTCATGAGCAGTTATTTTTTCTATTTTAAACAACCCACTTTTGAAAGCAGCCCAGCTTTAATACTGGCGTGGGTTTTGTCTGAAGCCTTTTCCATCGCCCCTTCTCTGATCAGAGTGAGGCTGCTAATGGGGAATTTACGGACGGTTCTCTCAGCACTCCCTTCATATGGCGTTGTAAACTGGATTATAAAATAAATCTAGCCTGTAAATCTGCCGGCTGAGAAGCAGTCTGTCTTTGGTTGGGTTTCAAGTGAAGCTGTAATGCTGTGCGTACATTTCCAGCAATCCAAAGTGGAAACATGCCGTGCTTATTAATGTGAAAGACCCTCTTTGACTAGTGCATCATTTACAGCAAATGTAAGAAGGGTGTGTTTAGCATGTAACTTTGTCACGATCAGTGATGCATGCAAGCATGTTTTACATGTAGTGAGAGACTTTTCTCTAGGGACATCAAAAGGAAAGGACTATGGTCATATTTGAAAGTAGCATTTGATGAGAGTAACACAAAGTCTCCAACACACACATTTATTCAAATAACAGTCTGATTATATCTTTATCAGGGCAAACTTTTTCCATTCTAGTATTTTGATTACATTTGTAGATTGAGTCTTTTAAAGGTCATGAAGACTTATTGCATTCAACCATTTCTGTGATGAGTATTTGTTATGGAATACGAATAGACTTGTTTAAATCATCATAAGACCTTTGACTCTATATATATATATATATATATATATATATCATGTGATCAGTGTTATGTGATCAGTATTGTGATATGGATGAACTAGACTTTTCACTGTAAGTGATATTGTGGTCTTTTTTACATGATATCATGGCTATTTTCTATGATTTGTACAGTATATGCATACTGTGAAGTGATATAGTGATCTTGTGTGAATTGTGCTAATGATGTGGACACTGGCTCTAGTTATGGATGTTGTTCCCTCCCTCGTTTTATATCCATGGGCTCATATTAGGGTTCCACGATATGAGGAAAATATGCAATATACGATAACGTTGCTGAAAGTCGCGATAACGATATTACTTGCGATAAATAAACAGATATTAAAGTTGCCCCCACGACCCGATCCCAGATAAGCGGTTGAAGATGGATGGATGGATGGATGGATAAAGTGTACTCAGTTCTGCCTTTCTGCTTTCAGTATACTGCGAAATTTCAACAAATTGTTTGTTGAATTAAAAAAACGAGGAAATTATTTCTAACATTCTTTTATTGATCAAATTGAACATTGAACACAAAAATCACTAATCGAAAAATAACGATTTAACGACATTTTAAAGGGCAATTTTCTACTGATCAAGTAAAAAAAATCCCTGAGAGCAATATTGCAATCTTTCGCAATGTGTTTATTGCGCAAGTTGACATCGCTATGACGATAAAGAAAACGATATATTGTGCAGCCCTAGCTCGTATGTATAGATTCCTGCTCCTATATGTTTGAGGTACATCCTATTTTTTGTTATGGAGGCACCTCTATTTCTTGTTGTTATTCTTATGAGCTGAATTTTTGTATATATTGTTGTATATTATGAGTTTTCTTAATATACATGTAACATTATGTTTGATTATATGTGTATAGATTTGGGTCACTGGCGGTATCATATAACTATCATGTGACCAGAGTTTACATTTTAAGATGACGTCAGATGTATTAAGTCTGAAGAAGAGCTTGTGCTTGCAACGCCACTAACTAAGATGTGCCAATACATTGCACTCAAAGGGAGCTACAGTGTGCAGACTTTCTTCTACGTGTTTAGATTGAGTCTTTAGAAACTTTTTCCCCCTAATATAACCATCAATAATCAGGTCAAGTCGAATCAATTGTATTCAGAAATTGACTTGCACATGATATCAGAACAGCATAAGTGCTATTGCAGCTTTGTGCAACATCTACACACCATTCATATCCTGCTACCTGAGCAGGTTGACCTGTAACAGAAGGCGAGCACAGGTGTAATCAATAACATGAAATGGCTCCAATGCACTGAAGTATCCCAGTAAGCCATACCAGCAGTGAGCCAGCATTCACAGTATCAGGGCCTTGGGGGCTGGGACTGCTTCATACAATTAGCATGCAGCAGCCATACAGGAGGCTAATTAATGTGATTCATTACACCTGTGCAGTGAAGTACAGGGAGTAGGCTATTGGGGAAAAATTAAATAAAATCAAATTAATTATTCTAATTAAATTAAACAATTTTTTTTTTTTTAAATTACACACACAAAAAAAAAAAAATAAAAACACTGCAAGCACGAACTCACCTTAAAGATGTTAATAATCCATATTGCAAAATAAATAATAAAAGTAGACTAGCTGTTGATGCAATAGGCCTACATCCAAAAACCTGAAAGGCTGCCCACTAAAACCACAATGTCTGGTTTTCTATTTCGAGAGCTGTGCTGGGTAACAAGAATAACAAGTTATGAAATTAATTAACAGAGTAATCTGTGATGAGTAATCATTTCGATTTTTCTATCTCGAGTATCTTATGCCCACAAACTGGATACCTGGTTGTGTCAAAGAATGTTAAAAATATGTCATTCATTTCCACTAAAATACCTTCAATACTTATTGACAAAGCACAGTATTTGATCTGTTGCTGCTGGATTTTAGTGAAAATTGTCCAAGTTTGCATGTTTAGACTGAACATTCAACAAAGAAACGTGTTTTTAATTTACAAAAAATAAAAGAAACTATGAACCATTTCATTGCATACCTGTCCCCTATGTTAAAGTGTGTGTGATTTTTTTTTTTTTGTCATTATATTTTTGTGTATATGATAATGTCTGAATAAAGAAATCATACAAGAAGCAAGAAATATAGCAAACAAGCTCCCTGGCTAACATATAAACAACTTAACATGGCAAATATATTCAAATCTTCAGAAGCTGCTTTGACCTCGACGACTCCATCCTCACCCCACTCCCAACACTCAAAGTATAACTATCAGCTACTGGAGAAATACTTTATAAATATTGTCATCTCTTCTCCAGTTTGTAGCCGACTGTGCCAGGTCAACAGTGAAAAATGCAGTGGGCTTTGTTGGCCCAACAGTGTCAAGTCAACCAGCAATGTGTTTTTAGGGTCATTAGTGTAATCCAAATCCCGTCTGGTATGAGGAAGGAGGGCTGTGTGTTATATGTATGAGGGTGTATGAGGGTGAAGGCCTAGTGGCCCTGCAACATTGATTTCCCCTCTCTCATGACCTGCTGCATCGGACAGCAGCAGGCGTCTTTGAATCCGTAATCACAGCCAATCAATGATGCTCCTGTCTACCAGCACTCTCATTCATCCTGGGTCACACAATTGTAACCCAGCACACACGTATACACCAACGCATTGAGGAGTTCATGCTGCAAATGTAACATTCAAGATAATACAACACGCTGATATTCAGATGACAAATGCAAAAATCCTGACAGGACAGAGGGGAGTATGAATACATTTTTTTTTTTTTTTAAAAACAGCTAGAGACCAACTAATACAATAGTCATACAGTGTGAATTTTGTTCCAGCCTGATAGAGATAGAAAGAGAAGCAGAGGGAGAGAGAGTTGGAGAGGTGGAATGGCACCCAAGGGAGCCATGGAACATTCACACCAGTGCTCATCCATCTCCGGGACATGAGGAAGGAGGCTGCCTGTAGCATGCCAAACAGAGCGAGCCTGACAGAGAATTCAACATGAGATGCTGGCCAGCCTTGAACATGTGCAACACACACACACACACACACACACACACACACCATCTTAAAGTCCTCAATCACGCTTCACACGTACACACACACACACACACACACCAACGCAGACCCCACCGGTCTAATTGGAACGGGGGCTCATACTAGCAGGGCCACATTTCTCTCTGGCTGGCCATTGTCATGTGGCGACATAGTTAATCTGTTTTCCTAACAGGCAGACTTTCATGGTGACTAATGTTCAGGCCCCCTCTGCATAGCCTTATTAAGACGCAATACATTCTAATGACAACTCGCACAGCACTTCTGTTTCTTTCACGTGCCAGGAAATAACTTTGAGTCCTTTGTGTGCATATGTATGACTGTTTGTGCCGTGTGCATGTTGCGTACATCTGTTGGTTGATTTATGTGTTGCGCTCTCTTGTTCATACCACTATTACTGCAGTAGCATAGTCGAGAGAAAAGATTGTTGGATTGATCACTGTCAGCAACCGGATTGAACTGGATGAAGATAGTCAGACATCATGTGAATGAGGACGTTATTCAGTTTAAAAACACTGGTCTGAAAGTCTTTATAATTAGATGAAATACATGATTTTAAAAAATCGGAAAGATATGAAATTGTAAAAATGGAATTGTGGCAGAAACATAAGCACGTACAAAGTATGATTATGGACAAGGCAGACAACTACAGTTTATTATTGCTACAGCCGACATAGCAGAGTACTAGCACTAAGCTTTTCTGGTTATTTGCAGGTGAAAAGACATCTAGGTGTCTTTTTAAAACTTTTAAAACTCAATTTCATGGGGAAAAGTTTTAGACATCTGGATTACATCCCCTATTTTTTTTTGATGTATTTATTCATTTAGCAGGTTGGATGAAATACAACAAGGACCCTTTTTTCTCATTCTACCTGACCTCCTATACCCATCTTCCTTTGTGTGATTCTGATAGATTCTGACAGTGAGAGTGGTGGACAGCGAATTCCAGAAAACTTCTTCACCTTTGGGTCTCGTTAGAGTGGTTAGAAATGGGTCCATTGTGGTGTGGAGGTTCATGCCTGCCGTTTTCTTTCGTAGCAGGCAGAATAAATTGGGATTCTTGTGGGATCGTAGATTATTGCACAGCTGAATGGCTGTTCTGCATTATTGCGTTCATATTCGGAGCTGTTCGTACACATCCAGAGTGACTTGCCAGAGGGAGCTGTCCACTGAGTTCAGGATGACTTGTGCAATCTTAAAACTTTTACAATTTTAGGTATGCATGAATGTTTCGTGCATGCGTGTTGGTGTTAATATTTCAGTCAGCAACAAACTGTTGTGCATTGCCCCACAACAGATTTCCAGACAGACAATGACAACAAACCTCACGGTAGCTGACAGGAGGGTAACACCTCCTAACACTGTTTACCTGCCCTCTGCCAGCAGCACAGTACATGATGGGAAACAGAACTGACAAGTGAGGCCAATCAGCGAGTAGGAGGAATCGAGCAAAAGTTCTCGTGTCCCCGTTTAGAGATTTGATCTCTGTCGCCGTCGCTGAGGCTCCTCTTGATGGTCTGTCATGTCGAAAATGTGTTTAATTGGACTGAATTAGTCAGCTCAGGAGCTCATTGAGCATAATGCTAATTGGCCAGCGGAGCAGGGTGACGGAGGGAGAATTGTCAGTGACAGCTAGCCTGTTGTGAGGGCATCGGGAGCTCCGCTCAGAGGGGGAACGGATACAGTTGACGACTTGAAACTCAAGACGGAGAGCTGTGGTTAATAGGAGCCGCAGGTCCCCCTTCGTTTCCCCTCTACCTCGCCCGATTGTTCATCTTTGAAAAGCTATTTCCAGTGGCTCCCTCCTCCTAGTTCAAGCTTGTCACTCTGATCCCCCAGGCTGAAAAGGTAAGACAATCTGGGGGAGGGGCGGGGGTGCTCCACTGGCTGTTGTCACCCTGCTACCGCACAATCAGGTTGACTTCAGGGAAGATCCGTTAGAAAATGGCTCTTTTCACGGTGTGTGATGCAACTGTAGCTCATCTCTGGATGTGTGAATTAGATGTGTTAGATCTACTCTTTACTATGGCAAGACAGATTTCAGTGTGTGTGTTTAGGAGTGGACTTGGCCAAGCCAGTGGTACAGAAGCGCTGATGTGTGCTACCGTTTAAAATAGCCCAGACAGACAGCTGAGCAGCTGTGACCTCAGGTCCCCGGGACTCTCCGTTACACTCACTGACCACACGGCTCCTTGCAATGTGTGTGTATGTCTATGCCTACAGTAGGATGCACTGAATCACCCATTTTGCTCATCACAGTCTTTATAAAGTTAAAAGTAATTTTCAGACTAACTCACTTTCAGTGTCTGACTTT